>NC_140592.1:567627526-569104617 GCF_964204655.1 Triturus cristatus | reverse complement strand
TGATTTTATGTTGAAAACAGAGCTTTGGACTATACCATTTCCCGTTGAAAGGCAATATTTCGCTCCATGTGTCCCCATACCTGGCGTGTTACGCAGTTTGGTGCTTACTTTCCCTCCATGTTAAAGAACAATAGATGTTTCAGCACCCAGGCTAATGTGCAGCATAGCTAAATACATATAAGGTCCCAAAGGCGAGACCAATTGCATTGCAAATGCTTGTTTTGTTATATTGTTTTTACAAAATTGCTTTTTGTTCTCCAGTTGACTGAGTAATGAGAGGACTGACTGCTCAAAGGTGATCAATTCTTTAGGGATGGTAAGTGGAGGGGGGCAAAATGTGGAATTTTTGCATAGGCTTGAGGATTCTTCTATGCTGTTGTCCTCCTTCTTTGCAAAAAAAAAGCTATGTCGCATTTTCCTAAAAGAAATTAAGGCTTACATTTTTAGTCTCACAAAGTCTGTGGATTTCATTGGTATGAATGGCAGACCTAATTCAAGGACTGTCTCTTGGTCTTTCGTTAAATCGTATGGTGATAGGTTCCCGATTGATGACTTCTTCAATTTTTTTTTTAAGATTGGCGTCTTGTGCACATCTCCCATGGCTGGTTCTTGAAACGACCTCTGTTTATTTGTTGGTCTCTGGCTAAAAAAGAAATCTGTTTTGGTGTATTTTGATTTGAAGTACCTTCACCTTGGTCTGATTCTCCAGTGGACTGTGAGGATCAAGTGTCAGAGAAGGTAAGTAACCTGTTTTTTGATCTCCCTTGGTAGTCAACCAGGGCATGCCTTGATTCAGTTCTTTGTATAAAAATTGTCATTTAAATAGGGATACTCCGTTTTATGGTGTATGCTTTCATTTCTTTTTCAAATGTATTGATCTTGAAATTTTTGGTGTTGTCCTTGAATGTGTTGATTCCCTTCTCAATTTTGTGGAGTAATGCCTTTATTTTGGTTGTCGTTTGATTGTCTTTGATTGCTTGTTTAATGGCTGCAATTTCATCAACTTGTTTGTTGCAAATCCTTTGTGCGGTTTCTGTTGGGTGGACCATAAGGTCTCTGCTGCATTTGGTGCTGATGCAGCTAAAACCTTTTTTATATTCTGGGTCCTCTGTGAATATAACAAGTGTATTCTTTACTTGTAGGCCCCAGGGTATGGTGCCTGCTTTTAAATTTTCCTGTAAAAAATTACCATGCAACTCAGTTTCTTTTTTAGACGTGTGAGCTTCTGAGATTTATTCTGTTGTTTCACTGTTGTGCTGAGCGTGATGGATGAGAAGAGAGAGGGGGGGCAGAAATCAGACTTTGTATGTTGTCTTCTGAGGAACAGAGAGTATCCTTTTCAGACCTTTTTTTACTACTGAGCTGGTCTCGGTGAAAGCCCTAAAAAGTATAACTACTTAGTTGATTGTGGATACAAAGTCTGATTTCCGCCCCCTGTCTCTCTTCTTATCGATCACGCTCATCACAACAGCGAAACATCAGAGTGAAACTGACAAGCTCACACGACTAAAGAAGAAACACATACGCGCTGAGTTGCATTGTGATTTTTTACTGGAGCATTTAAGAGCAGGCACCATACCCTGGGGCCTACAAGTAAAGAACACATCTGTTATATTCAGAGGTACCAGAATAGAAAAAAGGTTTTAGCTACATCGGCTCCAAAGGCAGCAGAGACCTTTTGGTCCACTCAATAGAAACCGCACAAAGAATTTGTAAGAAACAAGCCGACTAAATTGCAGCCATTGAACAAGTCATCAAAAATGACAACTGAAGTTCGTAAAAATTGAGAAGTAAATCAACACATTCAAAGACAACACCATAAATTACAAGATCAATACATTTGAAAAAGATGGGAAAGCATTCAACAAAGAAACTGTGACCATATTTAAAGGCCAATTTTCTAAATAGGAACTGAATCAAGGCGTGCCCTGAATGACTATCAAGGGAGATCAAAAAACAGGTTTCTTACTTTCTCTGACACTTCATCCCCAGAGTCCACTGAGAAGGTACTTCAAATCAGAATACACCAAGACAGAGTTCTTTTTTAGCCAGAGGCCAACAAAAAAACAGAGGTCGATTCAAGAACCAGCCATGGGAGATGTGCACGAGACGTCTATAGTAAACCTATAGCATTCCATCGAGAATGATCCCACAAGAGAAATCCAAGAAGAGATCTTGAAAGTCCTCCAGGAATGATTCGATAAGGATATTCTGGGCCTTAAAGAACTTGAGTACTTGAAAAAAACAAACCCAAGGATGCCAGTGATATACTTTCTATCCAAATTTCGAAAAGGTGCCCACAACTCCCCCTGGAAGGCCAATTGTATTGGGATGCGACTCTATGTTGGAGCCAACCTCACAGCATGTTGACATCTTTTAAAAAATGTTCCTCCAAAAAGTCGCATCTTACCTTAGAGACACAATGGACTTCATTAAAAAAAAAGTCAAAGGGCAACAATTCATCCGACAGAACCTGTGGATGGTGACATTTGATGTTGTCTTTGTAAACACAAATCCCAAAATATGAAGGGTTGGAGGCAATAGAATCCTTTCTAGAAACGAGACCCCTCCCCCACAGAGACCCAACACAATTAAACTCAAGTTGGCAAGTTTAGTGCGAAAAAAGAACTACTTTAAATTTGAAGAATAATTTTTTCTCCTGATAAAGGGAACCACCATGGGTAGTCCCTTCACACCAGAGATGGCAATACTCTTCATTCCAGGCACATTTCACAATGGCTATGTTACATAGGCGGTATTTGGTGTCTATGGGATGGCAATAATGAGCGGCTTACTGCGTTCTATTATTGGCTCAATGACAGCAGCCCTGACATGCTTGACATTTTTGGATGTAGAAGTGAGAATATCAGAAGATACACTACTAACAACACTACACAGGAAACCCACTGATAAGAGCAATGCCCTACACTACAGAAGTTTCCACCCTAGGAATCTACGGGACAACTTGACCTTTGGGCAATTTCTAAGAATTAGAAGAAACTGCACCGGGAAAGAGAATTATTTCCTCCATGCAGACATTCTATGAGAAACATTGAAAGAGAGGCTACCCGCACAAGCCTGGTCCACGCCACAAGAGCACTTAAGAGTTAAAAAACAGAAGGAACTACTGACAAAACTGGTGTGCATGTCAACATTCTGTCCCCAGACGAACAACTTAAAAAAAAAATGATCCACGCTCACTGGCACTTAACTAAAAATTCAGAATGCGGGTTTGATCTCCCACTATTTGCCATGAAGAAAAATGCCATTGTAGGGACACATATAGTACGAGCGTGCTGTAAACAACAAACCAAAAAGGGAGACCTCATTTCATGATGGAATTTAAAACCAATACAAGGACACCACAAATTTGGTAAAAGCACAGTCTCCGGACAGACGATGGAAAGTACAACTTTACAAAAGGCCGATCCAATGGAAACACCATGAGTTCTTGAACTGCAGGACGAAAAATGTGGTATATGCAGTGATTTTCTCCTGTGAGAAGATGTACATTGAAAAAAACAACAATCAAGAGATCAAGCAACAAATAGTGCAACATAAATCCAGCATTAAAAAACAGCGTCAGCAGCATCGGTTAACTACTTCACCTATATGAAACATTCACAAAAGGATTTTCTGTGGACGGTGCTTTGTGTCATCCAGGCTAACCCCAGAGGAGGTGATCTAGAGGCGAATTTGATGAGAAAAGAAGCATACCTTATCCTTAAATTCAACTCAGTTAACCAGGGATTCCATGAAATGTCAGAAATCAATGAACTATAACTTGATTCTGGTTCCCCAACAGAAACCCGGGTAACAGACTATCACCACATCCATGACAAACTGCTAATTTCAGAATGTACCGGGATGCCGACATCATAATGGACTACTCAGGTCTGCCTATATTTGTTAAAGAGGACAAGGCCCTCACCACCTATAATCCATATAGGTTAAGGGCAGCGGCATCCGAAAAGCGGGAACAGAAAACAGAATTTGATGTACGTTTTTACTCAAGGACTAAGACTACACAAACCCGCCATGCTTAGAAAGAAATGTAATGCGCAATGTGAGCCCCAGCCGCGAGGCTCCCTTCCCGAGTCAATTACACAATTGACCAAAAGAGAATGAAGCAGTGTATCGCAAACCAAAAACAAGCAAAGTGAGCACAAGACCAAATCTATTGAATTTGTTGCACTCAACCTCGCCTTTACAAAGAAAGTAAATAGAAATGTACTATACGAATGTGAGGAATTGTGAGACAACAATCGCAAATGCAAGTTGCCTCCTGATATGCTAGACTGAACCCAGAAGGCTTGCTTCTCAAGTCACTCCTGCTATCGCGATTAGCCAAGTCGGATTAGTATTAAGATGGGAAAACAAACCCAATTCATTGAGCAGCCACACAGCCCCTGACAACACATGTTGTTTTGAAGTCACTGCACTACAAAATATGTACCGACACATGAGTACAGACTAAATGTAACATGAACTATGCTTCCGTTTATAGACTGGGGAGCATCAATGGAGTAATCCAAGACATGTAATTTGCCTTGCCCTTGAAGGTACAAGGTACATGGAAGAGCAATTGGAGCATTATAAGGGTAAAAGCTACCAGAATGTTTATCTATATTATTCTTTCACAGTCAAATAAGAAAATAACCAGCCCTTGTCCTGATGAGGACCCCAAATCCCCAGTGGTTTGAAACGTGTTAACGATAACCATTGGGAATTTCTTTATTTCTTTATTCACATCAGTATGGACTGCGAAAAGACATTTCGAAATCACAAACCCATCTCTACTAGATACTATTTAAACCCCATGTGCACACCAAGAGGGTCATGATAATTTGAAGTAATAATGATAGACCTCTCTGGTTCTGAATCATGGGACTGGTTCTAATAATGAGTTGTTATTATTTGTTTATAACTGTATAAGCACTTCATGTTATGTCTTTGTTGAAAGTATAGTAATCACTACACAAGGTGTGCCACAATTTTGCAGTTATTAAGTTTAATAATGTGTTATCATGGTCGGTTTTGTAGTACATTTGATCAATGTCAAAGATGAGAAGTTTTCCTTTCCATGACACATTGAAAATGCAATGACTATGTCTGAATGAAGTGTGAAATAAATACACAGGCCAAGTTTTTTGATTCACTTGTCCTAGTGTCCGAATGAAGCGACTTTAAGTAACACAGCCATCTTTTTGGTTTTGTGCAAATTGTTAGAGGCCCAAAGTGGCTGTAGATAAGGGCCCAGCCCCCGAGTTCTTCAATTTATTACTGTATAGCATTTAGCCCATGCACATTAAATATCTATATTTTGACAGATGTTTGTCAATTGCTTTAGGACTGGTGCAGAACATGTCAGCCTATTACACCGAAAAGTGGATTGTCTGGGCGAGCAGCGGTTAGGCCGTCCTAGACGCCATAAGGGGAGGAAGACCGGGCTCTTGTTTATTGCTGTAAGATCTATTTCCTGGCAGTTAAAGAAGCTCGCTCAGATGTGAGGGCCATCTGACGGAATTGGGATGGGGCGATTGGGAGAGGGAAAGAGGCAAAAAGGCTAAAAAAGACAAAGCGAGTGAAGAGCCATATATTTTAAACATTGGCCAAAGTTATATATAATTATGCTGCCACTTAAACACAAAAAAGAAAGAAAATTAATAACAGGTAACACTGTGCCACATGGTGCTGTACAAAAGAGCCAAGAAAACAAATAGCGATGGTGAGAAAAGAAGACGTACAGCAGGCAGATGGAGTGACTTCCACAGTCTGGCCAGAATCGCACATGGAGCAATTTGCAAAGCGATGGTGTTGCTGTGATGACAGACGTACCTGCGTGTGTGGCTGCAGTAAGCCTGCATGACAGCCTGTGGCACGTCACTCTTCAGCGGTGTAAGTCAACAGCTTAGACCTTTCAGAGAGGACGCATTTAGTCATATTCAATTTTCATGACAAAAGAAAGGCATTTATTACCATTCATTCTTCCCATCGCTAAAACACCAAAGTTAATCGTCTAAACAAGGTGATTAAACAGAGAAAGTGGAGAAAACAAACATCTATTTAAATGCAATCCGCTAAACGTTATGTTATGTCAAACTGTGATATCATGTCCTGATTAAGGCAAGAGAAAATAGAAAGCTCTTTGAATGCTCTGCAAATGTGACAAGATAAGAGCAAGATTTACAGGCATGTGTACAAAAAGAGAGCAGAGCTCGGAGCTAGAATGCTCAGCAAATGAAAAGGGAAGCTTCGCTAAATACTAGCAGGAAACTAAGAAAGAATAGTGCCCCAAAAAAAACAGATAAGCACCAAAGTGGAAATATACCAGTAGTTAGGCTCTTCTCCATGGGAGGAAACAAATGACAACAAGGAGGGACAAAGAGGAAAGATTAACCACTAGCAAGCAAGCCTTTTTAGACGACAATTGAAGCAACAAATAAAAAGGCAATGGGTGGGCTGTAAGTCCAAAAAGTGTATTCCAAGAGACAGCGTAAGCACTACCTAGGCTAAACCTAAAACCTGAGAAAGCAGAATTTGTGAAGGCACCTCTCCGCTTCAGGCAAGGTAACAATGCAAACCAGGCATGAGGGAGGAATGAAGGGACAGGGAGATAAATGAGAGAATGTGTGATAGATGATGATTGTGTGTGCAGAGCATAGGCTGAACAATCCACCTTGTAGAGCACAAGGTGGAATGACAAGGGTGCTTTACAATCCTCTGTTTGTGAGTAGTTTGAGGGTTGCAGAACACGCTGTACTGCTTTTCAATCCTTGATATTCACAGTACTGAGCATTTGCTGCAATAATGGTGGTGTGCCAGAGTGAGAAAGTAGAGAGGGTCTCACTGGATCCTGATTTCGGCAGCTATTTCTGGGCAGGATCTGGAATACGCCTGACCCCGAGAAACATGCTGAGTTTGTCCTGGTGCCATTTTATGACACTGAGACATGATTCCGCATCGACGATACATTTTCTCCATTCCGCTTGGTGCAACTTCCTGCAGGTATGAGGGGTCTTTCTTATTGTCAGGATTCCTGCCACAGCTCACCTCTCTTAACTATCACAATATACCAGCATGACTCGTATCATTCCTCCCAACGCTTATGAATGTACAAACGTCTTGTACCCTGACTTTTGACCATATTACATGCTGTTGGTAATAGCTAGCTGCAGCTGGTGTTTCTTGGTTTGTTTGAAAAGACTTAATAGCTTTTATAAACGTTTTACCATAAAAAACAAGACTGAACATAGCGAAGGACTAGTTAGGTTGCACCTCACTTAATTTCTCTAATTTAGTGTTGAGATTTGTGCACAAATCCTCCGGCACTTGTCGCCTTTTAGTGCAACTGAAACCGATTTCGAATTTGATGAAAGCAAGGTGGTGCACCAAGAAAGCAGATTCAGTTTGCTGTAATTCTTGAAGAAGATTCTTTATTCAAAGGTTCGTGCACAATAAATGAACAACCAGCCTGTTGAATTTCAACAGTATATCCTTACTGTCCCTTATGCAAGATGGAAGGCTAACCATACATTTTTGCAACTTGATGTCCACAAATTCTGACATTTTCTCAGTTGGTGAACCCACCCCCGAAATGATGGGCCATCCCGGTGGAAATGGGGCTTTTTTGTGTACCTTAGGTAACCTGTATATCCACGGGTATCTAGATTGGCCAACTTTCAAGAATTTATATTCTGAGTCGCTCAAAAGACAGATGTCTCTCCATTCACTTAGTTTTAAATTAATGAGAGACGTCTATTTGCCTATGGAATTAGCTGTCCCTGGCAAATAACATGAAACGTCACTCAATTGGCGATATATCTCGTTCATATAATCTGTTTTTTCCATTATAACCACGTTACTGCCTTCGTCAGCTTTTCTGATTACAATGCTATCATCACTCTGGAGCCTACCCAAGGCTCGCCTCTCACGTGGTGACAGGTTGGAACAAGGTTGAATAGCAAATCTAGTTGGAGACTCAAGTTTATACAAATCCTCCGTTACCTTTTCGTGGAAAATATCAATATTCAGATGGTACAAGTTCATGGAAGTGAATTTAGATTTGGGTCACAGCCCACTGTCTATGCTGAGGTTCTCCACAATGTTTAAATCTTGTAAAACAGTTCTTACATCGATATCATCATTGTCCTGAATAGACAGTAGGCACTAGATATTTCAAATATCTGCAATAGTATGCGATATGGCTGTAAATCCCTCAGCGGGCACATTGATTTCAGACAGTTGATCATGAAAGTAATCTTTTAATTTCAAAGTTCTGACAAATTTGAACAGATCAATATGTACATCAGTTAGATCACCATTTTGCGTTGCACAGAAGCCCAAACCTTTACTTAGCAATTTCAATTCATCATCGTCAATTAATCTTTTAGACAAATGAATGATTTCTAATTCATTACAAGAGTCCATATTGGGTAGGGATCCTGTATCTACCCCTTTGGGGACAGTTATACGTGTTAAGTTTTCTTAGATCTTGTCGTCATGCCCTTTCTTTCCATCTGGCCTCTTTTTACATTTCCTTTGGTACCTCCTCCCCCCTCTCCTGTTTTTGGGGTTTGCTTTTTCCTTTGTTAGTTGCTGAGTTTTAACTTTGTCAATTCTTTTTGTAATGAGGATGTTCCTTCTCCTAAAGGGGTCTCATTCACATTGCTGCTTGGAGCAACACTACTCTGTGAAGAGATCGAGATACTGCTTGCTGAGTGTGTATCGTCAATCTCATGTCTCCATCTTTTTTTGTCTTTTGGGATCTGAACTGTGTCGTATTTCTTGGCAAATGTGTACATACAACCTTCTCTACAGTCTCTATCGTCGCGTTTAATTTTCCTCATCTTCTTATCTTTTAGATATTGCTGTTGACTCTTGATTACCTTTTTTAAAATATAATTTTTTCCAACCGAATCTCAGGATTCAGTTGTTTCAGTATCCCTTTCTACCACCTCAATTTCTGATAACAGCTTTGCTCTTTTGTCTATTGCATGTCTAATGAGTATTTGCATCATTACTAAGCAGGCACCTTCAAGATTGGCCTCTATTACTTTACACTTATTTGGATCATAGATTGATAACTGCAATTATGTTGCCCTTTACTGAATTAGTGAAAGGGATTACTTTTCTGATTTTTTTTTAGTTACATAATTGGTTTTGGTACAACTGTTGCCTTGTTCTGAAATACAGAAGGGGATTAATTTTATTACTCTAGCCTGCATCAGATTCAGATCACAGGAGGGATTATTTTGATTAATTTTACCCTCATCAGATTACAGAAAGAAATGATGCTAATTACTTTACCCTATGTTAACTAACAGAAGGTTTGTGGCAGTAGCAGTGTAACCTTCCATCACACCCACACAACGTGTAACTTGATCAGCTTCTGTATAATTCCTCACATACATAAAGGCAGGCTGAAAGAGCTTCCTTCAAACACCGACCATAATGCTAATAGCCTTCCTCGCAAACAAAGCACACAGAATAGTTGAGGTTCTATTGTGCCTCATGGGATGAGGCAGAGGTGTCGCACAGTGCATATGCCTCTGCCTCATCCCATGTGGAACAATAGAACCTCACTTAGGTAAGGCACCTTTGGCAACATTGTACAAAATATATTATTGATCTTTTAACAGAAGCATGCCTCGAGCTATTCTATAAATCTAATTACGAACTATGGTGACATGATGTTCTGATACCTTACATGTGATTTAACATATACTGTGTGTGCGATAGTACACTGTGTTCGCTCCACAATACAGACTGGTACTTTTTTTTTTAACTATACAGTATGAAAAAAATGCAACTACAAACTGACGCATTATATATTACATGCCAGAAACTGCATCCTTATGTTGTTTTTTTGTTGAGTGTGTCTCTGTATGTTTGTCTACGTCTGGCAAACTTCTGGCCAATAAGGTCTTATGCCAGAAACATTATAGCTACACTGTTATCGCGTTGTGCATTGTCCATTTTGTGTCTCTCTTGGTTGGACCACCAGTTGAACAACAAGACAAGTAGGTACCACCACTCAGGAAACTACTTTCTAACTAACACAAGTGTGGGGTAGGCAACTCGCCCATATTTGAGGTCCTGAAGAAGCGCCATGGATTATTTTGACCATTTTCACCCATGTTTGATCTTCAAAAGGAAAACAAACCAAGCTACGAGGGCGCATTGTAACCCCTCTAGTAGCACTAACCTATAAAAGATTTTTTAAGCAGACAGGAGAAACAATATCTTTAAGGTTTAAGTGATATCCCCTAATCAGTTTTAGCTCACTTTATCACCAATACTTTACACCACCCGACCAAGACATCCCTCACTTTCATCAAACGACGTAAACAGCCAAAAGATCTCCACCAAAGTGACCCTTCGGCGGACCCGTAGGGCATTGCAGCGTCTCCCCGATGAGGAGCAACCGCACGATAATGAAGCATGACATCCCTTGGGATGTGTGAGGGCAACAAGAAACAGTCTTGTTGACTGTCCCCCACGTTCTGCCCATTGCCTAGTTACTCCTTCTTCCTTTCCTTTCCAAGAACAGTGACCTCCATCTTCAAATTGTTATTTTAACCGCCACCATGCTGTTCAACACCTTACTAACTCGTGTCAGCTCATGCCCTCTTTTCCCCACCATGTGACTGGAAGCAAACGCTGATCAAACCTCAAATTCACACTATGTGTCCTGTGCGCCTCTTGCCTCAATGCTCACTTGATAAACAAGTGGCCTACCACCCAAATGGCTGTGCCCTCGATTGCCATGCCTGGAACGGAACCTGAAACAGGAAAAGTGCAGTAAATATTCGGAAAGTATGTACCCGATCACACCCATTCAACCTGGCAACGCAACATATCTTCTAAAGCAGTCCCAAGACCATCTCCCTAGCCGCAAGATGTCCTATTGCACCCAACCCCTCCTGCCAGCCTCTGTCGCTGTGCCAATGGGAAAATAATGTGTCCCATACACTGCCACTCGGACCCCAAGCACTTTAAAGCCTTTTGCAAAACCAAAAGCAATTGAAATACAGTTACTGGAACCCTGTCTGCGTGGCTTAAGACCGTGCCACCTCATACGCCAGAGGCTGCCCTCCGCTTGTCGTCCCATGATACCAGGCAAAGGTCGGACACTGGGTAAGCCTGGAGGTCCACACTCCTGCCCTTTGCCTGCTGGACAGTTTTGGAGCTGCACAGCCAAATCTCCAGCTTGTCTCCCTTCTTGTGACATCTTCCCAAACTAACCTTCTTAATCCCCTCCCACCCACCCCCTACAATTTGGACACTTGAAAAGCCACAAAGAACATCCATGACATAAGTGTTGAAAACAAACAGGCTGCTCCTGTCCCACAGGACACTGCCGCCAACACCTGGATAACTCCGCAAAATATCTGCCAGGATAAAGGCTGCCTCGACTGCCCCATGCGTCCTTGTACTCTTGCCCAACCGTCATGCCTCTTCTTCCCTAGTTCCCCTGCCGATGGCGCATAGCCCCAGACTAACTTTCCCATAAATGCAATGCCTCCTGGTTTTCTGGCAATCATCGCTCAAGACAATCCCTTCTCCAGCATACTCAGGATAAACTGCACCACTTCTTCAGTCCTGCTCCACCCCGCCGGCCTGCGCTGCACCCCAGATTCCAGAAATTCTACCCAGGCTAGACCATAGGCTCTCCTGGTGGACTCTGCCAACGACCTTGCCACCAATTGCAGTGTCCTTTGTTTCCTACTGTCCACAATTCCTCTGGCATGGGCGATTTGCATCTGTCCGCCTCCTTGGCCAACCCACAGAATCTCTCCCACTGTGATGAGACAAAGCATCTGTAATGTCATTGTCCGCCCCCGGCATGTGTCGTGCTCTGAACAAAATTTCATGCCTCTGGTATCCAACCACAAATACACACAGCATTTTTAACACTTACATACCCATGGCAGACTGTCAGTTCAGGATCTTGACCACTGCCATGTTATCCACCGTGAACAACACTTTCCGATGGCCCAATCCCACTCCCCACAATGTGATGGCTACTGCCAGCGGAAAAAAATCCAAGAACGCGATGCTCCTGCCCCCCAATTTCCACTGTGCTGGCACTCCTCGGTGCACCAACAGCCTTGCTAATACAGGCCTAACCCCAAGCCTCCTGGTGCATCGGAAAAGATCTGTACAGCCCATTCTGTGTCAACCTGCACGCACAATGGAATCCCATTGAAGGAATTCAAAAGGAAGCCCCATATCCTGAGATCTTCTTTGACCCCAGCTGATAAACGCATGTGGTAATGTGGCAACAGGAAACCAGATAGTGCCAAACCCAACTTCCTTGAGAAAGTCCTCCCTGCCCTAATAACTCTGCAGGCAAAATTCAGGTCCCCTGGCACACTTGTACCTCTTTCATTCTGACCTTCTCCGCATAGCTTGCAACAGAGCCTGCATTTTCTCCTTTCTGTCACGTGGCAAACTCTAGTCGATCTCAATCCCCAGGAATGATATATCCTTTCTGAGCTCCACTGTCTTCTCTGGCGCCAAAGGAACTCCCAGGTCACCTAGGAGCTCTTGAAAACTTACCAGCTTCTGCTGACAGTCCACCAAGCCAGGTTGAACGACAAAGAAAAAATCATCCAAGTAGTGTGTTTCCAGCTTGTGTCCCATGTGGCACTTGAAAAGCCACTGCAGAAATGAACTGAAATACTCAAATAGCGCACAGGATATGGAACAGCCCATCAGCAGCACCTTCTCTACGTACCACTGCCCCCTCAAGTTGCTTGCTTAACAGTTGGAAATCGTCTTAGCGTACCGGGGGCAGCCTAAAGGCTGACTTCACATTGCATTTTGCCATTTGGGTCCCATGGCCTGCCTTGACCCCCAGTGAGATAGCCACATCCACTGATGAATAGAACACAGACACAATTTTACTCTGAAATGAAATCATTGACATCCCCCCACCCCCCCTTTCAGGCCAGGACAAATGCTATATTAACCTTAATTTCCCTTCTGCCTTCTTGGTTCCACACCAATCAGTTATACAATCAAATTAGCCATTGGCCAGTCCTCAACCTGGCCCGCCATCCTGGCCTCCCTAACTCCGCTTATCCTGAACTACCAGCCTGTGCCTCTTGGCTGACAGTGGATTATCTGCCCACCTCCTGTCCCGCAAGTCCTTATACTGTCATGTGGTCACATTTAGGCCCAAGTTGCAACACCACCATTTTACATGTTCACTTTTTAGGTCTCACCTATGCAGCGCGCATGTGCTGCATAGGAGGACCTTAAGCCGTCGTTCTGCTCTTTTTTGAAGCACACATTCGTGCTTGTGGCGGCATACACATTGCGGGAGCGCGCAGGGGCGCGCCACAAGCACGAGTATGTGCTTCGAACGTTCAGCGTTGCTGAAGGGGGATGTCATCATATACAGACACTGGAAAAAGGACTATAAGGCCTAACCACCCTCCCCTTGGCTGGAAGAAGTTTTATTTTATAAAAGAATCTCTCTCGGCTTTGTCAGCAGACCCCATACCTTAAAGCCTAGATGGAAGGTTTATATCATAGGAACAGCATAGCTCTTCTCCATGGAAAGGTCTCTCTCCAAGTGTGTGTTTGAACAACATGCATCCCCGTAATATCAAAGCACGAGTTTCCAACAGCGCAGCTGTGTTTAGCATATTTTGTCTAGGTGCTAGGGACTAACCAGAACAGAATAACAAGGGGCATTGTTTATCGACCTTGCTCATCGTATTCAGACTAAACTCCAAGAACTAGCAGGGAACGCGAAAAGCAGACAGTTCTCATCTGAAAGGCATAAACAGAGTCTTGCAAAATAGTCATGTAGTAACCTGCTCAAAAGCAGCATCAGGGCAGCAAAGCTCATGCTAACTTAGCAATGTTGATAATGAGCCTAATGGCCATATAACACCCTCCCCTTGGTAAGGTCATAGTATATAGACAAAGGACCAAAGCAGAGTTCAAAAGCCAAGCGGAGTTCAAAAGCGTTCTGCGCAGCTGCACAGATATCCCATGCAGCCAAGACTCAAGTGCAGTAGCACGTGTCATACGCCCATTAACTGGTTAAAATAGGGACAGGACATGACGTATTGGAGCAGCATAAATCCATAGCCCAATAGAAGGGGCACCATTGACATTAGAATACAGGTTGCACGCAAGTGAAGTAGGCAAAGCAAAAAGTTAATCCATAACTGACACTAAGCGTTGCTAATGGCAAGCATCCAAAACGTGTTGCATTAGCTCACGGTACAGTTGCAATTTCCACAAGATGAGCAGCCATTGCGCAGCAGGAACAGAGGAGCAGGATTCCACCAGCTAGCGCCAGTAATAAAGGGAATCCTCAGAAAATGCTGGAAAATATAGAATAAATAAAAGCCGGTATTACTCCAAATATAGTCTGAAAAGAAGTCACAAGGCCGGATCCCACATGTTTAAAAAAATGCGCAAGGCCACAAGTGTCAGACGCATTTAATATTTGATGTATAAGCTCCCCAAAGTGAAGTGGGAGGTTGGTTTTCAGAAGTGACTGAATCTCGCTAGATGTTCTAGCCACCTGCAACTCGAAGGTCTCTCGAGCTGAAGTAAGAGCCACTTCTTGTTGAAACAATAGCACTTTCAGCCTGCTTATTTTGTTGAAATCTGTTTTCAAAGTCAGAATGGAAGGCCTGATGGAATGATCTACTTTCCCATGCAGGGGCGCAAAAAGCACATTGCTACAACAAGTAACACGTTGCGAAACTGTTACTAAATACGGTATTCCTGCCCGTAAACCACAACAGTTGTGGTTGTTCAAAATAAGATAACTACCATTAGTATGCAATGTAAAAGCTGGAATTATCTCTGGGACTGGAGTTCCTTTTAAAAAACAAGCAAGATTAGGTGCGCATACATTACAAGCGCCATGCAACGTAACGTGTTTACAAACTAGGGAATGTCCTACTATAGAATCGCAGTCCTCCCCTGTTGGGAAAACTTCCTTATCCTCCCGTTGACATCTGTTGGTGAAAGGTAGGGACCATAATTCATGGAGAAATGCACTACCCAGGGGTTTAAAGGCCCCAATCGGAAAATGTTGCATACATGATTTAAATTGAAATAGCAAGAATGGGAGAGAAATAACCCCATGAATTAACCAAACAGCTGAATCCGTCTCCCTCACAGAGAATGGCAAGGGTTCCAATTGTTCAATGTGCAACAGCGAGTATGTAGCATCTTTCATGGACATAAATCTTGGTTTATCAGTCAGATTAAATGGTAAAAACAAAGCAGAAGCATTCAAATGATCCCAAGGGACTTTTCCCATTTTGAGGTTCTGTAATGTCCATGCAAACTGCCTAACTGATCGTAATTGATTTTGACCATGATATAACACAGATACATCATTCTGAACAATATCAATAACAGATGAAACAATATTATCCAATATCTAAATGCGTGAAGAAAATGTATTGATGCTATTGTCGACCACGGCAAGGGCTTTTTCTAAATTGGCTTGATCAATTTGGTGCAGACGAAGCGCTGCCTCTATCTGTGAAAATTTCCAAACCTCATCGTTAGCGGCATAGATAAACCTCTTAGATCTAGGAATTCTAGGTCCTAAGATAAAATCAGCCAAATTGATGTCGCTCGACAAGAGTGATAGGTGTTGTTTCACTGATGACAAGGTGGAATGTTCTAACCACTGTTGGCATAATTTACCCACCGAGTTTGTGGTAACCGAATGTGAATGTGGATAACGAGGATCCGGTCTAGTCCGAGTAAAACTAGGTTGACCTGCATTTGAATTTGTTTGCCACACCAACCATCCATATGAATCAATTTCAGACACATTGAAAGTATCATTTTGAAACAAAGACTGTAATACATCGATCGTATAATTCGTTTGAGCACACCAATTGTCATATTCCGTCTAATGACAGAATGGATGGGATATTCACATTTTTGCAAGCCAAAGCAAGTGGTTTGGTACACTGTATCAGGCAGGCACGATGCAAAGCTTCAGTACCTTGAACCTGTCAAGCCTTAGTGCCCCAGATTGACTTCAAATCAATGGTATCTTTCCAGTGATCATAACCCTGTGTTTCCAATTTAGTCCTAAAAGAGTTGGAATAAATCAGTTTGGTGTGGGTCAAGATAAATTTAGATTGAGATGATAATTGCCGTTGAAAGAAATAGGATTCCGGATTAGACGTGTCATAATTTTTAAAATTTGTGAACTTATCTCTAAGAGCTTTAGAACTCCCCTGTACAGGAATAGGACAATGTTCCCATTGAGTGTAATTTAAAGCAGGTCTTAACGTATTTGTTTTATGCAAAAAATGATGCCCATATTGTTGATAACAGAATAAATCGGCATAATTGGCAGAATTTAAATATAAATCTTCAGCATCAAAAGCAGCATAATACTTTAAATCAGAAAACAATGAATGCACTGCCTGCACATCCCAATCATCAGAATGTATGCCCTTTGTAACCACACCTCTTAAGGAGAGGCTAAACACGTATGGAATCTTGAGGACCTCCCTCGGGCTGTGAATTTCGAAAGCTACTTTATCCCAAACAATGCCGTCTGCAACCGGTAAACCTGAAATGTTGACAAGAATATGATCACGTTTCATGATATGGGACGATGTATAAGGGGCCAGAATTCCATCGACCAAGTTCAAAGCAGAGCTTTCTGGTAAATAATGACCATTGATGAGCAAGAAAAATGCTGTCACAAATCCAATCAACATTAAGAGGAAAATCAGGATAAGAAGCCAACCAAATGTAGGTCCACGGGGGGAATAGGTAAGTCTTTTTGAACCAAGAGATGAAAATACTTAATTTTGTCGGTGGAAGTGTCAAAGTGGAAGACGAGGAGGATGATTCATAAGAGAAGCTGGCATGGTCCCCAAAATAACCGCTTGCACCCATGGTTATAAGAGGTGGTAGGGCAGCAGCAGCATGATGTTGCAGAGTATTGTTCGGCACTTCACTTCGAGACTCATCTGTAGGGTAAGTATACTCGACTTCAGCGGTGGAAGAGGAAAGAGGCAGAACAGGCAAAAGGTCAATTGTAGTTTCCATCTCAACCTCAACGATACAGGCATTAGTGGTAGAGGTTGAGGGTGTCGGATTCAAAGAGATAGTGTTGTACGAAACTGGAGGTGTTACACTATTCAGAATCGGCAAGAAGGGGTAACTTGACATTGGCCACAGATATGTATCTGTTGTCTTTGCGACCAGGTAAATGTGGTAAAATGACTGTACGAGTACCCTTCACTCCAAGTACTGGAACCAGTGCACAATAAGAGGGACCAAATTATTTTTTGTTCTCCAGCTTTTCTCGTACCAGAGCTCCAATCTTAGGAAGCCAGCCGACAGTTGGAATCAGCAGTGCTGCATCATTGGAAGAGTGTAAATGTTCAGTTGCGTAGCTATCACGGGTCTGTTGTAGATCCTGTAACATAGTAGAATGATTATATCTACGTCGAAGGTTGCAGCAGCCGCCACAACGTCTAGACCATCAAGGTCTGGCACAAACATTTTAATGCCAAAGAGCATTTCTTATGGGGTCCGCCCACCCAGATATCTTCTAGGGAGATTGAGTGCACGTTGAACACCATACAAATGGGCCAGCCAGTTCCTGCCAGTACCTAAGACCCTAACTGTCAAAGATTGCTTGAAGTCAAGGTTAATTTGCTCCACTATAGAATTGCCCTCAGGCCTGTATGGAGACAAAAACTGCACCAGCACCACCATCAACGTCATCACTTCCTTGTACGCCTTAGAAGCGATCGCTGGACCTTGATCTGAATGGAAGGTGCCACAGGCAAACATCCCGACAAAGACACGCAAATCTCTAATGACGTTTTGCGCGTCCGCACTGCATTGTGGCCAAACCCAGAAGAATCTAGTGCACAAATCAACTGCAACAAAAATATATTTATATGCAGTATCAATAGAGAATGGATCGCAGTGATCAAGATATACACAGCCAAATGGCTGATTGGAAGTACATAGCTGTGTTTGTGGTGGGGGTGAGACCGAAGATGGTTTGATTTGCTGACAAATGTCACACGAAAGTACATAATTACGGGTCTGTTTATATAAACCACGCCACCAGTAACGTTGCTGTAAAATAGAGGCTGTCGCAGACACCCCAGCATGTGCATAAGCCATGCCCTCGTGTGCGGCAATGATCAAATAAATCTGCGGTCCTTGTTGGGAATCAGCCGATCCCCAACTGATGGAATTTGTGCATAAGGAACTTGTTCGGGAGATAAATGATTCGAATACTTCGAAGGGAAGCCCTGCGGATGAGCAGTTCCATCCTTCGTAGCAGCAATCGCTGCCAAAATTTCATTATCATAGTCATGGACCTTGTAACTGCTGCTACGGAACACGTGGCTACTGCAGATTTGGCTGCTTCATCAGCCAAAGAATTACCAAAAGCATGTGCTCCCACACGCTGATGGCCAAGAGTGTCTATAACTTGTGTGAGTGGGATACGTTTTTAAAGTTCCGCCACTCGAACCCAAACCATTTTATGCTTTATTGCGCTGCCTTTAGAATCTCGATAGTCATTTTGTGACCAAAAGAATAAGTTGTCATTAAAAGACTGAACACAGTAGTTGGAATCGCATACAATAAGGGTATTCACATTAGGATCTGCAAACTCGAGAGCAAGAACAAGAGCACACAGCTCCGCCAATTGTGCTGTACAGTCCCCAAGTGCCTGTGTATGCACTATGGAAGACATACATTCTCCATTGACAATTGAACCAGCCACAATAGCACAAGCCGCCGAATAAGCATGTTTGGAACCGGTGGCCGGTTGGGCCAAGCCATCGGTATAAATGATTCATTTGTACTAATCTAAAGGAAGCAACGACAACGGAGGAGGATGAACATGTTCATACTGAAAAAACTCCTGTGTCTGAAGAGTAGGATCAAAGATAAACGTGGCATCAGCCGATGTCAAAGAAGTAGCCCATTGTATCCAACGGGGATTTAATGCCTTAGAGTTTGGCATAGTAGCCTTAGTCACTGCTTCTAAAGCAGGGAGAGGCGTGACCATAAGAATACGTTTTCCCTGCTCCAGTGCGCGTTCTTTTAGAATTGCCATTTGGACTTCCGTCAAAACTTTCTCAACATTCCAAAATCGTATCTCAACCGCAGTGTACAAATGTGATTTGTATGCAATAGGTACTGTGTCCACCTCTTTGAATGTCAGGTAAGTGAGGGATGGCAACTTGTTTATCTGCTGTTTCTACTGTAATGAATGTATCAGTTGCTCTCGCCTCCAGACAAGGATGGAGTGCCTACCGCACTATGGTAACCTCTGCCGCACGCTTGACAGATCCAGTATTCAATCCTGGCTACTTCAATTTTTATTAACCTGCGATGCGTTGGCCCGTGATTGTCCAGCAGGAGGATTGACAATATGGATTAAGTACAGCATGAGATATAAAATACGAGTATTACACGTCAACGGCTCTGACATCATGGCGATCTGCTTGGTGATCAGCCATTCCATCAATATCAACATTTACAACATTATGCTAGAGGGAGGAAGGGTGGATTGAAGTCCAAAACTATGTCACTTTTAGAAGAAAACTAAGGATTTCATTATGGTTACTGGTATTTAATTATTGCAGAGGACTTCAATTCCACGTTCGTACCTTTGGACACAAGATATAAATCTAGCCTTGAAGGAAGAGGAGTTGTGGGGAATCCCTCTTTCAGAATTGCCAGTCATCAAAAAATGGACAGAAGCAGCTCTACAACTCGAGTTACTATGCCGTGAGTGGGGGCTCAAGGAAGTAAATGGAAGATCCCATTCCGACTGGGATGGGGCAAATACCTATAGCAACCACAACCACTCAGTCACATTAAATATATTCTACTAGACCTCACATTTTGCCCTCTCTTTGATGACATGATTATTTCAGAAAGGTTGGAAAGTGACCACAATCCAATGTGTCTCACTTTGGACAATGTGTCTCTCTTTGGAGTCCTTTGGTGCCAAAACAGTGGCAATGCCCCCTCCACAATCCTCAACTAGTGACATATCTAAAAACGATATGTGGCATGTCAGGTGCTCCTGGGTCGTCAATAATGTAGACACATTGCTTGCCTTAAAAAAAATGATGTTTCATCCTTCTTAGTAGAGTTGAAACACTTCTAACTAGTGTGGGGGATCTCCGGGCAATCATGGAAGTACATGATGAGTTATTTAAGCAAATTAAATCTCATTTTCTTATTCCTTTAACAACAAACCGTAAGGCTTCCCCTGCTCAGAGTAGCTGGTTCAGTAAAGAGTGCAGGCAAGAACGCAACTCATTGGTAGCTGCCAAAAAAGCTAAGGACCAATCCAGGATCCACTCAGCCAGGAAACAATACAAAGCTACTCAGATTCGGGCAAAAAGAAAGTGAGACAATAAGAGATGGTCAGAGCTCAAAAAAGGCCCGATTGGCTAAAGACTAAGCGACATTTTGGTCTCTTATGAAGCCGGGTAACAGTGAGAAACTGCCCCCCCTCACAATTTCATTGACCCCAAACCATGGGTGGCCCACTTCTCACTTTTTAATATGGGGAGGACAAGCCATATGACTCGCTCAATATATGCCCCTTTGTTCAGTTAGAACAAGCATTTAAATTAGCCAGTGTTTTAGCAACCCTAGACGTAGCCATTAGTGGCAGAGCGCCTGGCCCGGATATTGATTTATTTATAAGGTTTTATATAGTGCGAACATGACCCACGAGGGTATCGGAGCACTTTACAGTATATAGTTATAAAGACATAGGAAATGTGGTAGTATACACGCATTTGATATTCGTCATTACTTACAAATGAGGTAAATAGTATAAGATAACATAGGTGAACGGTGGACAACATATGATGATCCCAGAGGGCAACATAATATTATATTATATACAGTTATTGAGCCTTAGGTCAGTAGTGTGGAAATGAAACAAACATATAATAGTCTCTTTCAATCACAAGAGGTAGCCAGTGATATGAGGATCGTATCGATGACTCCAAGTCAGCATAGAAACAATTCTTAGGATGTGAATTTGTTCATTAGGAGTATTTTTACCTCTTTTTTTTTTAAGGCGGTAAAGGAGGAGATTCCCCGTACCACGGGAGGCAAGGAGTTCCAAATCTTTGGAGCGATCCCTGAAAACACTCTGCCACCAGATCTCTTTTTATGAAAGGATTGTGGTTTCAGAAGTAAAGAGCTCGCGCTTCGTAGTTGTCTGGATCCTCCGGATCATTCTAGTTTTAGAGCTAGGTAACTGGGTGTATTGTTATGTAGTGCTTTATGGGTCATGCAGGCAACCTTTAGTTCTATTCTAGTCTCATGGGGCAGCCAGTTCAGCGCTTTCAAGGTTGGAGAAATGTGGCTATTTCTTTTAGATCCTGATACCAATTTTGCCGCAGTGTTAAGTGAAGCCCTCAGCGGAGCCAGCTTGTATTTTGGGAGACCGCAAAGAGGGGTGCTTCCATAATCTAATCTTGATAGCACTAATGCTTGTACTGCCATTTTTAGGTCGGTCTGAGGGAGGAAGGGTTTAAGTTTCCTTAGTAAACTCATCTGGTGATTGGCTCCCTTGGTGGCATTAGTGATGTGTGACTGCATATTCAGGTGTTTGTCTATGGTGACTCCCAGGGATTTCGCAGAGTCAATGATGAGGGGAGCACAGTCAATGGAGGTTAGGTGTTTCAACCATTGCTCTATCTTTGGTGTGTGATTGGGTGGGAAGATGAGAATGAATTCTGTTTTTTTTTTTTTTAGTTAAGCATGAGGTGGTTGTTTGTGAGCCAACTTTGCATGTTCTGATGAATAGCGTTGAGGGAAATGAAGTCTTCTGGAGTGGAGATTTTCAAATACAGTTGGGTGTCGTCCGCATACAGATCATATAGGATATTCGCTGATTTCAATGCGTTCGCCAGGGGTTCCATTAGTAGGTTGAAAAGAATAGGTGATAGGGCTGAGCCCTGTGGAACGCCTATGTTGACCACGGAGGGCTGAGAGAGTGAATTCTTTATCTTGATTCTTTGTGTTCTGTTATTAAGGAAGGAGGAGAACCAATGTAACACTGTGCCCGAGAGGCCCATCCTTCCTTCCAATAGGGACAGTAGGTTGTTAGATAGCATTCCTGACGATTTTATTTCACCAGGATAAATAAAATTGGTCTAGATACCTTTTGTTTCTGGCCAACACCATACAACGTGGCGCTCCAATACCGGGCTCCTGGCGGGACGCTGAGTTAAACCCCATAATTAAAAAAGGTGATAAATCCCACCTAGGTAATTATAGGCCTATAAGCCTAATTGATGTTTTGGTCAAACTACAAATTTGGATTACAGAAAACGATATCCTTTCACCCCTTCAGGCTGGATTTTGCAAACAAGTCAGCACTATCGACCAGGTCTTCCGCATTTTACTTTTATATTGGCAAACAGTAGCCATCAGCAATGGCCACATGTATGCTGACTTGTCGACCTTAAGTCTGCCTTTGACCTGGTCTCATGTAACAAGCTGTGACTGGTTTTGTCTGAATTAGGCATGCCCTGGGATTTATTATCCTTTCTAATTCGATTACATGATGACAATTTCGCCAAGGTTCACTGGAGCCCCCCAGGTGAAACTCACAGGCCATTTTCCCAATGGCAAAGGGGCTCGCCAAGGGTGTGTATTGGCCCCCATGCTTTTTTCATTGTTTCTTAATGGCATCGTCCAGTTTCTTGCCCCCTGGGGCTAATTTAACGTAGCCACTCTTACTGGTTCTGTGAACAGGTTTCTGAGGAGCGTGACTTGTCTTTCGCAAAATACGCTCCCTAAAACCATTGATGCTAGACTTATGCAGATTATTGGTAGCCAACAAAGCTAGATTTAGTTCAATATTATACTGTGGTGCACGCCTGAGTTTGTCCTCTATGCCACAGCCCTAAGGGATGTTATGAATGCTGATTGATCTCAAAAAATCAAATAACCCCCCCCAAAAAACCATTGATGAACATTGGAATGAAGAAACTTCGGGATAATACTAATGGAGCCCCTATATTCTCAGCAGAAAAACTGGAATAGCAATGTTGGCTAGCAGTCTCCAGAGACGAGCTACGAGTGGCGGAAAGTACATCTTTGACAAGGAGGTTCTTAGAATTCAAATTCTGTTGTTCCCTGCAAGGCTACTGGGACTTTATATCTACACCGTGGGATAGAAAACTCGACTTCTAATTTAGGGTAGGATCCCTCCCACTAAAAGTCTATACAAACAAATAGTATTCAATATCAGACGATCTCGGTTCTATTTGCCCCGTCTGCAGAGAAACCATCTCCCATGTCCTGTTCGTTTGTCCCGCATATGTAGGCCTTTGCAAAAAATGGCTGAAACCTATATCCAGGTCCATGGGGACAAGAAGTAGTTTCAAGGCATTGAGAATTCTAATGACTGATTCCCATTCGCTCTTTGCATGTTCGGTGGCAAATTCATAAGTTGGATGTGGGCTATAAGTCACAGGAAGTTGTCCATGTTACTCCTAAGAGAATCTAATGATTCTTAATCCGTTTTAGTTAGCATCTTGTCTGGGACATGTGTGGCTTTATTGCATTGAGATTCTTATGACAGATTCCAGCTTACTGTATTCTGCAGACTTAGACCCCTTATCAGATTTTCAAACTAATATATTTATCTGATGTATGCTTTTACTGTCTGCTATATCAAAATAGATGACGACACATGCAATAAGCGCCTGTTATTCACCCTTGTATGCTGCGATGCATAGGCTCTCACACATAGTTGATTTTACATTTATGCATATTCTAACCCTTCTTCAGTTTTATTCTCATTGGTTGTATTATTTCACTGCTTGTATGACATGTTCTGTCGAAATAAAGCTTTATGAACTAATAAATACAGCTTCGCAGGGCATTGAGCATCTTCCGAAAATTGTGTATACTGTCGGATTAAAAATAATATTGCTTATCGAGGAAGTCTGTCATGTTTTTAGAAACCTACATAGTATCACCTCTGCAATTCACTCAAAAGGGAGTCCCACAGTTGGGCTCCACAGACCTACTAACGAGTGCCTCATCATACCTACTTTTCACTGTACCAAAACAGTTAAACTAAGAGTAATGCAGCAGACCACAAACATCAGGCCGCCGCATATTAGCAAATGTTCCACTTTAATAAGGGACCTTTAGATACCCTAGCCTTGTGCATTATAATGGACACCTTAACTTTTACCCTTATTGGGACCAGTATGTGCAAAATATCTCTGTATGACACCCGTCGCATGGCTTGTGTATTCAAATTGCCTTAAGCAAAGGATGACTCATCATTGGTAAAAAGGCCATAGAATCCTCCAGGTATAACTAGATCAAGACATTCCCAAATTTGGGTGTGCATAAAATTATAGATCTAATTGGTGCTCCTACTTCAAAATGGAGGGCAAATTTCAATGGTTCTGCACTTCAGAAATTTGTTTGTTCAGCGCCCAGTATTTGCCCTACCACACTCCCAAAGTCCCTATCCATCCTTGGATCGCTACCAGGCAGCCCTCTCCTGCACTTGTCCCAGGAGCTATATTTCCTCCTATCTGGAAATCTAGCTCATACTTTCTTAACATCTCAACCAAGGCCTGCATATAGATGGTAAGTAATGATGGAGAAAGGCAGAACTACGGGAACTCGAAGTTCTGTTAGCGAGGGCAGAGAATTGGGTTCCTAGCTAGTCCCGTACCTCCTGACTTTATTTATAATAGATAGATTGTGTATGGCACAGTAATAAAGGGTGATGAACTGTATCAAAGACAGACAACAGATTATGCAGAATCATGAATATCCTCCTTTGCCCAAGAAATACTTTACTTGCCAAATGTGACTCTATTCTGTGACCAAGATTGAACCCCAAATGATGAAAATCCAGAAGCAGATAGTCTTCTAGATCAGTGCTTCATAGAGTGGGGGCCGTGGACCCCCGGGGGGTCTGCGATGCCTACTCAAGGGGTCGAGCATCATTTAGAAAATTAAATAATTTGCATATTAATAAAATGTGTACACATAAAAAAACATGATGTCAAACTTTAAATCTTAAAACTCTGTAAATCTGAATGAATTTGAGATACTAACTTGGCTTTTACTTTTTTATCATTAGCATGATTAGTGTAAGCAGCACAATTACAGTAAACAGAATCTAGTATGGTTGCTTTAATTGACTGGTATGCTCCTACCAAAAGAGGGCATGCATTATGAGCACAATTGATATGCTACAATCTACCATATTGCTTTGTCTTTTAGAAATAAAACCACTTTTTTCAAAGTTCTGGCTTAAATTTCAGATTTCTGTATTTTTTTTGTTTTAGAAAAAAATATTTAAGATATTTTGATGTTGAGGTATACTTGTTTCCATATTTTTTTACACCTAACTTCGAATAATATTAATTTGGAAAACATGTTCCAAATAAAGTTTTTATGTAGGCCTCATGAAGAAATGAATAGCAGCTTGTTTTCATAAGTTTCTTAATCCTATCAACATTATTTTGAAAGATGCAATTCCTCCTAAACCGTAAAGTATATTTTCAACACCTGTGCGCTCCTGTAGGTGAGTCTGTATATCATAATGTTAGCATGCTATGTCTTGCCTGACTCGTCCTTCTTAAAAATTTAAATACAGAAACCTCTACTCCGAAATACACGATCGACTCATTCTAGAAGCTCTAAAAATTACATTTTTCAATACGGTTTGGATGCATGCAGAGAAGTCCATTCACCGGTCATTTCTTAGGCGAGTGCCAAGCGTATAGGAGGCAGGCAGTAGGAGATGAAAGACAGATGGACACAGAATGAAAATAAAAGTATAGTTATCATGCCAACATACTGAAATCCATTTTCGGTATTGTGCGCAGATTTTTTCAGAAATTATGCAACATTTGAATGCAGCAATGTTTGCTGCTGATTTTTAAACAACATTGCACCAATGACATTACTACCTCTGTTAACGAACTTATTTCACTTTTCACAGTCTGAATGCACTTTTTTCCTCATATAAAATACCTACTTAGAAAAGAAAGAAAGCACCCTTTACGAATGTTCACACGAACGACTCCCATGAACACCCAGACGCATACACGCTCTCCCTCACATTTACTCACACTTTTTTTTGTCAATCAAAGTCTACTGTAGGTGCGCGCATGCTTTAAACAAGCAAACACCTACACAGTTTTAGCTCGGACAATAAATAGATTTCAGCATAGACCTCCAATCTGAATTTGTTATTAAAAGACAGCTATAGTAAATTAGATTCAGGAGACACTTAGTAAGACTTCTGCTAGGATACATACACAGTTTAGGCAGTTTTGACCTGGCAGAATTCCGAATTCCTAGCACCTAATGTGTGAAGCTCATGAATTTGTATTGCCATTTTTAATGGTTTGTCCTTTTACATTCTAACCTCTCTCTTCTCTTCCAAACCAGCTCTGTGCCAAACCGGGTGCCACCGGCATCTCCCTCCTCTCATAGCATTGCCACCTCCTCCTCTGATCGCACCAGACTCTCTCGTGGCACCAGCATCCGCAGCACTTTCCATGGTGGCCAAGTAAGGGACCGACGCAGTACAGTGCAGAATGGCCCACCCACCTCGCCCACGCTCTCTCACGAGGCCTCGCCGCTGCCACAGAGCCGCAGTCGGGCCACCTCTAATCTCTTCAGCAAGCTGACCTCCAAGCTAACACGAAGGTAGGTGGACTATGCAATGTACGGATGCCTTCTGGGCATAAGGAAAGGAGCCAAGTATGCGGACTGTGGAACTGGCCACGTCTTCTCTTGATTCATTGTAGATTAATTAGATGCTTGCATCCTTCCCTCCCACCCTTCTGCAATACTACTTTACACTTCTAGAAGTCTGCACCCTTGTTATCAGAATTCCTTGCTTGGTGACATATTTCACCCTCTCTGTAATTGCAGAGTGATCCTTCCTGGCCACTGCCTCTGACATCCCATTAGGCTTGAGAATGATTCACTTTGCCCTTCAGGGATTCCCAAACTGTAAAAGCATGTAGGAAGGAAATCCCACTTTATCTGTGGATCACTTGATAAGACCTTACTGTACCCCCAAGGGCAACATGCTGACCCCATCAGACTGTAGATGACGCTAACAATTCAGCACCTTTTGCTCCAACCACCACAGTCCCATAGAGGCACATTGCTGTTTCCGGATTTGATTTACCACAGCTACTGTCCTCTTCCATTTGAATAATCCACAGCACCCAGCTGACTGTAGTTTGAGTTTTTGTTGCTGGACACCTCATTTGATAGCTGGATATTTCTTTTGTTTGTTTCATCTGTCTGCCAGTATACCAGCAGGACTTCAACCGCACATGTCGCCTGTGCAGTTGAGGTGTTGTTTAGAAGTTTATTCCATGTCGGCCATCATCGGATGTCATTGAGACTGGCAGTTTGTCTGTCTGGCTCATTAATGTGAGTTGATGGCCTTATTCTATTTATGAGTAGGCAGATATGCCCTCACTAAACGTTACTCAGCATTGGGCACAGTGAAAACCTAATTGCTTCTAGGTACACAGAAAACCAGCAGATATTTAGAAGACCCTAAAATAAAGGTGAGAATGATTTCAAAAAAATTAAGTCTTCAGACTCTGTCTGAGAAAAGTTCTGAAAGATAATGCTGACTTATTTTAGTGCCAGAACATGGGCACAGAGCATCTTTGATTGGTCAGACCTTGAATGCGGCACATGTAATAGGAGAGGTTAACAAAGTGCAGTATTCAGTTTTCAAGATGTGGGGTTAAACAGTGGTTCTGGCAAGACTTTTCCAGTCCTCCCCAACACGTGCTCGTACATATAGTCAGACAGTTTTTTACTCACTGTAGAAAGTGTCTGCTTGCATGCTCAAGCGCAGCCAAGTGCTTGGTAACCCTTGACACATATTTAATACTTTCACTATTCTTGATAAGGGTACGTTTTGGTGGGGCAGGGACATGTCTTGCTGCTGTTTTCTTCTAGAATTAGTGCCAGCACAGCTCTCAGGTGTTAACCATAGGCTGCCAAAACCAAAAAAAGACCTTTGGTGAGTACATGTACCAGCATGCATTGGGTGGATGAACCGTCTTGTCAACCTCTGTGCAACCCCACACCTTTGATAAAGTTTGAACATTTGATATGACATGCCATAAAATATGAGCCTGAGAGACTTTTAAAAGTTAGTCAGATACTATTTAGCAATAGATCCTTACCTTGATCAGAACTCAATGTATTCTCTGAGCAGCCTCTTGCAGTCAAAATACCACCCAACTGCATCCTTTCTGAAACCCAGCAAGCACTTCAGCTTGTAGACTGCTATACTGCTATTTAGTTAGTTATCATTATTTATTTTGCCATTTTCCTGGGACACAGCAAACATTGAGTGAAGATTTGAAAACCAGTATTAAGTTAAATGTCATAGTCATGCTGAAGTCACTATCCAAAAGTGTTGTGAGTTTTTACATTTTAGCATCCTGCACAGTTTGTCTAACCAGTACGTCAGCAGTTGAAATGTATTTGGTGTTAATGAAAGGCGTCATGGACTCAAAAGGGTCTTAAAAGTCTGGGCACCTATGATTTGAAACTTCTCGTTCCCATTGAGTTCCCCACAGACCCATGTGTCCAACAATATGTGGATGCAGACTTGTGGACTGCCGGCTTGAACATTAGTCTGGATGCCACTTGCCAAAATGGTGAAGGCCAAAATCAAGTCTGAGTCCACCCTTAATGACTTTAGGCTTTTTTTAAGTAGCAGCAGGGAGCTATTGGAAATCATTCTTTCTGCTGCCTCTTTGCATGAAAGGAAGGCCTGTAAAATCACCTTCTAAACCTAATCAAATCCAATATCGCGCCAGAAACCTGTTGTGAAGCAATTCAGTTGAAATACAAGTAACCACCCAGGTTAAGGCAGCCTGTAGGGTAGGAACTAGTAAAAGATAGTGAGTCCTTGCTGGTACTGAGGTATTATGCCAGTATTATCTTATTCACCGGACACCCTTTTCTTGAATCAATCCCTTCCGACAGGTGGCGGTATTTGAAGGGCATGCAATCTCCACTATCTCTTATTATTGTAGATGGGGTTCTCAATGAGAAGAAGGTTACTGCCTGTGAATGAACCATCAGCTCCTTTTTTTAATTCAGTAGGTCCTCTCAGAAAGGCCAGAGATTGAATGGCAATGCCGATTGAGTGAGCTTCAGCCTCTCTCATAGGTTTACTTTATCTTGCTACAGGCATACAGCTAATTTAAGAATCGACAATAAACAACTCTGCCTCCTTATGAAGGCTATTCCTCCGAAGGAAGTCTGAGTCACATGTTTTTAGAGGGCTTATTTAAATGTAATCATGAGATGAAAGGATATCTAGATGGAGTTAATATCTCAGTCATGAAGGTTGTCCTTACAGAGCACAGTATGGGGAGGCAAAATACTCTGTGCTGCAAAAAAGGGAAATTATTTTGCAACTATAAAAGAAAAGAGGGGAGACAGGGGACTGACCCTACTACGCACCTAAGTTTGCACTCCCTCAATGCCTTTCCATCTTTTAAAATGTTTCCTAGTAAAGCTGACCATATGCCCCAATAAGTGAATTTAATTGTAACACCACTTAAAGACTCTGATGCTGACTTTCTTCCTTTTTTGGACTCTTCAGCTCCCTTGTGTGACTTAAAGGGATTCTTAGTAGTAAGATGCTCTCCAGTCCTCTCACTCATTGTCCTTTACCTAGGAATTCCTCTCTATTTCAGCTTCTGCCTACCATGCACCTGGAATGGACAGCTGCTATAAAATCACTTTCAAAATGTGGTCAAGTTCCTTAAAATACCAAATGCTATTGATTTCTAATGGTCAAAACAGATAATTTTGTTTGCCTATAGTGGAGCACATGTTCTACAATGTGGGCAAAAAGAAATATTTTAAAAAGAGAACAAGCCTGCACCCTCAATATGTAGCATGCCTCCTCAATGGGCCTTCTGTGGAAGGATGTCAAGTGCTTGGGTTTTGGTGTCACTTCTTTTCTATGCTGAGCTTTTCTTTTAAATTCTTAGCATTGTTTATTTTATTTTCATTTGAATGCCCCACTCTGTATCATAGTTGCTGCATATACTACAGGGTGACTGCCTCCTTTCATGTTACTACGGGCACTGTTTCTAGACCTGAATGTTTGTGTGATCGCCCTAATGTGACAGATCCGAATACAGGTGATTGCAGGTTACAAGTTCAGGACAGGAGACAGTGTCCATAATGATTTGTAGTGAGGTGGACACCCAACTATACTATCTTCCTCAAGCTGTTTAGTACTCTGTTGATATGTACTTGGACTTTCCCTCAGAAGCTCTTTACCTGTACTGTACTTTATAACCGTTCATGTCTAAAAGCTCCCATGTTATATGTGTTATTGTACTATTATATCAGTAGTGCTACATGGGAGTCATTACGTTGTGTGCCTTGCATAGGGAGTCATGACATTGAAAGTAAGTTTTACTACCGTTACGTTGGTAATACTTTACTTCACAGGTAAGTAACAATTAAAATGTTTGTAATCCTAATTTTTACCCACAATATACGTATCTGTCGTAGACCTTCCATCTCAAAATCGGGGAGAACTAATATTCTCTTCATTGTGTAATACAAAATTCATCCATCTTCATCACAAAAACAGTAATTAAGCCCAAGTGGGTGGATGGATATATACAGTGGCCATTGTACTTTAATATTCCAGAGTATGTGGGGGGCTTGCTTCGATCAATCTTTGAACATATTGATAATAAGTACTAGGGTATGTAGGGTCTATTTTTTTTTACATCTAGCCAGTTAGAGCACCCACAAGGGCATATATGTCTAATATCTAATCTCAACCTTTGTTTACATTAGATATTCTACATATATTTACATACATACATTCCCCAGTACATATTGTCAGTATGTTCAAAGAGTCATTGAAGGAAGCACCTACATGCTTTGAAATAATAAAGTACAATGGACACTTTATGTATCTATCCGCTCACTTGGGCTTAATAACTGTTTTTTCCGCTAAAGATTGATTCATTGTGTATTATAAAACGAAGAGAATATTTTTTGTCATATTTCTAATTCCAATACAGAATTCTAACTGCAGATTCCTCACATTTTAAATGTTCCCTCAGGCAGGAAAATCTTCTGCAATACCCCTGCATGCCAGTGGCTTCACGTCAACATCATTCCATGCCGGATGTGATGTGTGCGGGCCTATATAGGTGCTACCCATGCACGTTGCCACCAGTTCCTTTTGTCCGCACCAGCAGATGCAGATCCAGAGCTACCCCTTGTCTCATTTAAACACCTTTTCAAAGCTCTTTTTCTAACAAAGAGTGTGCAAGGGAAATATGTCACCTTCCAAATAGACAGGGTTAAACCCTGTAGGGAATGCCCAAACAAATATCTGTGACTGGCCCACATGTGGATTGACTGTAGTGCCTGGGGTCAGACCACGATTCCAAGGCCTGCAGTGATTGTGCCTTGATGAACTGCAAGAACATTCAACACCTGGAAGTGAAGCACTTTGTGGTGAAGCACAACAGTGCTCCAGGATCTGTCAGAGGTCTAAAGGTAGGTACCTGTCACGCTCCCAAAGTCGCCTCTGCAACAGGTCATCTTCACAATCTAAATCCTTAGTCATGTCCAAGACGAAATGCAAGAACTCCAAGTGGGACTCAGCCCCATCCTGCCACTCTCGATCTCCAGAGAAGGCACAAGAGCGTCATGTTTCCAGGTTCTATGTCTAACGCTGCTCTACTTCGGAGTATATTGTGACCCTTGTTCCTCGGGCAACCAAAAGTTCTGGAAGATAAAACCAATGTTATGACTGAGTTGCTGCAGCATGGCTCATTCGAGTTATGAGCCCTGTTAGAAATGGGATTTGTGGTTGGCTAGGGCTTGTGCCTAAGCCAGGCAGAAACCACCACTCTAGTCAGGGCAAGGGAGTTACACACTGAAGATAACCCCTGCTCACCCCCTTGGTAGCTTGGCACGAGCATTCAGGCTTATCCCAGAGGCAATGTGCAAAGCGTTTGCGCAACATATACACAGCAGCAACATAGTAGGCACACCAGAAAATGGAACTCCACACAAGTTTATATATAAAAATAGCCTTTGTATTATCATAAACACATTAGACTAATAATCACACAATATACACTGTGCCAACTGGCACTAGGCAATATTTACAGGGGATGATCTACAAATGACCGGGCCAATTGAGCCACTGTCAGAACGATCACAAAGTAAAAATAGTAAATGTAGAACACAACCAGTAACTACTGGCAAAACACTGTATTCACCATTATATCCTGCAACATAAATCATATTCTGCAATCAGTATCACATCAGGCGTAAAATACATTATGCGCCAACCTCATAAGCCTAAACCTATGAGACCATAAACTCCTAATCATAAATCACAGTAGAGAATAACCTCCTAAACATAAACACAGTATGCAAATAACCTCATAATCATAAATCACATTAGAGGCATAAATCAGGGTGCACAAATCACATTTAGAATATTAGCACATAAATCACATTAGGGCCTGGCGCCCTACGTACCTCACACTGTCCCCCTGGCCTTCTCAGAGGGCTCAAATACCCTATGTCCATAATGTCAGGGCTGGCTGCCAATGCAGCAAAATCCACAAGTGCGCAATTGCGCTGGCCTAAACGTTGCAGCTGCCATTAATTGCTGTGCCAATGTGAAAATAACTATAGGCCCAGGCACTCACTGTGCCTTCTGGGCCCCCACTGGGGCACACTCAACAAATGTGCCCCCACGTTGCAGATACCCACTACGGCGGCGCAACTGAGGTCAATACATCAGACTGACACCACTGTGGCTCTCCTGTCCCACTGGGACTAACTAAACAAATAGGCCCATCGATATAGCTGCCCACTCTCGTGCGGTGCAGCTGGGGATAATAACTCAAGCCCTGGCACCCTGGGGCCCTCAACACAAAAATGCACCAACGTTGCAGCTGCCCACTGTCGGGCTGGGCAGCTGGGGTTAATAACTCAACAGAGGCACGGGCACACTAATGGCCTCATGAGCCCCACTCTGGGATTCTGTGAAATAAATGGCCCCCAATCATAGGAGCGGCCCGCTCTCTGGCGGGTCCGCTCAGGCACCGACAATGTGCCTCGAGCCTGGCCCCTCTCCTGGGACTGTGGACATTGGAAATGGAGCTTGCGAGGCTCCGGCCTGCCCCACTCACTGGCTCTCTGCTGGGAATTCCTCTTGTGGGGCTGGCGGCATGGAGAAGGGCCCCATTGTACATAAGAGCCCCCACTTACTGGGACTCTGTCGGGACTTCTGCGTGGTTCCTGCTTCCACTGGCGATCTGGATGAACCCGCCTCCCTTCCTCCAAGACAGGGGGGGGGGGAACGGCAGAAATGGAGCCCGCAAGGCTCCCTTCTCTCCTGCTGCACGCGGGGCTTCCCTCACCGACATGGGAGCCCTGCCTCACCTCAGGCACTGTTGCCTGGCTTCTTCTTCGGCCGCGCGGTGTTTGGCTGCTGTGGCCGGCTGTCAGCTTCCTGGCCCTACCCAGAGTCAGGCAACAGGCGCCTGACTTGCGGCTTCCGCTCGGACGGTCCGGGGGCTCCTTCGTGCGGCCGCAATGCGGGGTGGGCACCCGCCAGCGACATAAAAGCAGAAGCGGGGTGGGCACCCGCCAACAAGGCCAAACGTGGGTGGACACCCACGAGGACAGCACCAAATGCGGGGTGGGCACCCGCGGCAAACATAAACATAAAGCAGGGTGGACACCCGCTCCACGAGGCATCACGGGGGAATCCCTACGACAGGGATTCCCTGTAACAAGATGAGCAGCTCAGCGCTGCGCAGCCCACGCTCTCCTCTTTCTTGGGTAAGTAAAACACTACGCTCACGAGGCGCTAGATGTCCAAAGATCCATGGGGCATAGCTGGGCCCAGGGAGGCCAGCACACAGGGCACTCCAGCAGGGAGGCAAGCCCCTGTGGCGGCTCCTCCTGGACCCCCAGCAGCAGCAAGCCCCAGCAAGTCCAAAAACAGCACAAAATTCATGTGGTCACAGCCCCTACATTTATACTCCGTTTCCTTTGTCTGCAGTACAGGGCTTGGGGGAATTAGGTGCAACTGGTTCAGGGGGGAAATGGAGCACTTGGTTTACAAGGCTCCTCTTCCCCTTTGTCAGGTGGGGGCCCGGTGATCAGACACACCGCAGGGGGCGGAGTCAGCATTGTACAGGCTAGGCACAGACCTATTTAGGGTCAGGGGAATACTCCTCCCACTACTCCCAATGAAGATGGCCCATTCAGCCTAGTGCTGACACCCTGCCCCTCCTGAAGCCACACACACCTCCCAGCCCCTGTGACTCAAAAGCCAGACATGCAATTCACATCAGGCAGGCAGACACTTGGCACACAGAAATGCCAACTTCTTAAAAGTGGCACTTCAAAAATAGCTATAATAAATCTGCGCACACCATTGCACAGCATTTATTATGACAATTCCAAATATACTAAACTTGATCACGCTGCTCCTCTCATATCAGGAATTACCACTGAAACACTTATCAGGGAATCCCCAATGCATGCCTATGGGAGGGCAGCCCCACAGTAGTGAGAAACCAAAATGGCTATTTGTCACTACCAGGACATGTCACACACTTAACGTACATGTCCTATCTTTTACCTACAATGCACCCTGCCCATAGGGCTAGCTTAGGCCTACCTTAGGGGTGACTGACATGCGGGAAAAAGGGGGTCACAGACATGGCACACACTTTAGGTGCCACGTCACAGCGGTAGTAGCACTGCGCGCACAGGCCCTGCAATGGCAGAGGCCTGAGATAGGTTTGCAAGGCTACTTTGGTGGGTGGTGCAATCAGTGCTGCAAGCCCACCTAGCATTTAATTTACCAGCCCTGGGTATATGAGATACCACTTTACAAGGGACTGACAGGTAAATTAAATAGGCCAAACAGGTGTAGACCAATCTTACCATATGTAACACAGACAGCACACACACTTTACACTGGACAGCAGTGCTAAAGTGGCCAGAGGCCTAAAACCACCAACACCGTGTCAGAGAAAAGGCTAGGAGAAAGGCAAAAAGTTTAGGGATGACCCTGCCAAAAGGGCCAAGTCCAACAAGCCCATACTCCCATGCAACAAGGCTCTTATGTATATGCTGTTAGGTACCTAGGCCAAACCCTGCTCAGAGCCCACCTGTGCATCATCAGACTGCCAGACGCCATCACCCTGCTCCAGGCAACCCAGCTTTCCTCACCTAGCACCCCACTCCTGAGAGCCTTGTGATGCAAGCTTCGGGCCTTAGAGTAAACCCAAACGTGTTTCCCACTGCTTCTCCTGACATGTAATCAAAGAGTATACAGACTTTTGGTAAATGTTTTTTTTTTTTGCTCTACAAGTTTGGCCCTTCACTCAGTAGATTGTCAGCTACCGCTCAGGCTGCAACTGTCATACCTGGTGGGACTCCGTGGCCCAAGTATTGCCCATGGTCCCAGAAGAAGCCCAGGCCATGCAAGATGGTTGTGATGCAGCAAAGTTCACCATCCACTGCAGACTGGATACCCCTAACTCCCTCAGCAAGGTATTGGCATCAGCGTGGCCATAGACAGGCACAGCTGGATGCAGTCCGCTGCCTTTTTGGGAAAAGTTCAGGCCTGTCTTAGGGACATGCCGTTTGAGGACTACTGACCTTTCGGATAAAGACTCAACCCTGAAGCTCTTCAAAGATAGCAGGGCCACAGCGTGCTTCCCGGGCCTTTCTGCTCCTTTGCTTCAGCCGCACCAGCAGTTTTGCCCTCTACGAGGCAATGATAACAGCTTCCAATATTGCCATCTTCCGCAATAGGTGCAACAATCCCTGCACACTTTTCATGGACATGATAACCACAGAAGAAGGCAACAGGGACTGCATGCAAACCAGTCTTCTGCCCCCCTCCCTCTAGTTGCCTCCCACCAAGCCTCTTTAGCATGCCCTTGATGACACACAGGCATCCAGTCGGAGGCAGATTCAACACTGGCTGCCAGAGTGGTAGGCAATAACTTCAGACAAATGGGTCCTGCAAATTGTTCAACGGGTTATGCTTTACCTTTTCTCAAGACCACACCATACCCAAACCAGCTGATGGAGGACCTCCTATTGTCCTTGCAGCAGGAAGTGAAGGCTCTTTTGGCCAAAGGAGCCATAGACAGGGTACTGGCACCCGAAGTTGCCTGTGGTTGTTATTCCTACTACTTTCTGATGCTGAAAAAGAATAGGGACCTCCATCCCATTTCAAACCTTTGCTCTCAAATGTTTTTCAGCTGAAAGACAAGTTCAGGATGCTCTCCCCGGCCCAAGTCGTGTCTGTTCACTACCCATGAGACTGGATGGTAGCCCTGGACCTGCAGGATGCTTATTTCCACATCCCCGTCCTGCATGCCTTGACTACAGCCCACGACCTACTAGGCCACAAGCATTTTCTGTTTGCTGTGCTTCCTTTTGGCCTTACCAGTGCTCATGAAAATGACAACGGTGGTAGCAGCACATCTTCAGAGGTCAGGGAATCCAGTCTTCCCATTGCTCCACTACTGATTGTTGAATGCTGGCTCACCCCACTTAACTGGAGCCTGTGAGGATAGTGGTTTATTATATGGTGTGGTTGTGCAACCTCATTGTGTAATAAAGGCACAATTCCATATCAGGCACAGTCAGGTTAGTATGTAAAACCGTAGCTGGTTCTGGGTAGCTGTGACTCTGAGTAGTCAGGCTTTATCAATGGAACATGTTCAAAGCATTAAGAAGTACCAACACAGTTGAATAAGAAGAAAAAAACAGCACATCCACAATCGGACACCAATTTATAAAAAAAAGTTTTATTTTTAGCTTTAAATAAACTCCTCAATGACAAAAATTCACCAAAGGGTTCTGGGGATATTAATAAAACATTTTTTTTAAAAATTGCAGCTTTTCACTTGGTGCAATAAATCATTGTCATCTACTGTGACTCGTAGTTTAGGGTTAACCATGACAAATAACTTAAAAACAGCTATAGTGGCTCACGTGTGACAACAAATTTCAGCAGGGAGCAATTCACAGGGACTAATAAGGTCCAGTTGAACAGTTATATTGCAAGGAAAGCAGTCTAAAGTCCACTCACAGGGTCTGTGGACGAACTGCTATAGGAATCAATGGAATAATCCCAAAGCAGGAGACACAGGATTTTGAAGATGCTCAAGGATGTTGAGCCTGTGTCGGGGTCATCCTGTGGCCACACCTTGGTCCACCAACACGGAGGGATAACTTTTGTTTCAGAGGTTGATGTCCTACGAAGTCTGGGGAAGTCCAGCAAAAAAACTGTTACCAATCGTCTACTGGTCACTGTTCTCTTCCTGAGATGCCAACCTGTCTGCTAAAACAAAAGAGCAGCCCCCCTCTTGTGTGACTATCATTTGCACTTTAGAGACGGCTTTCCATTTAAGCTAGCCTTTTGGGCTCACACCCAAACTGGTCATCCTGCCAGTTGGAGATCACACCTTTACGTTTCAAATATACTATGTGTTCCTTTCAGAGAATATTTCACATGTCTCCCTACGAGGGCAAAAGGCTGCCTCCTGGACAACAGCTTGTGTACAACCGTAGACAGCCACTGGAAACTTTAGGCAACAAAGTGTTAACTTACTAAAGTTGCACTCTGTAAACTAGTGACATTAAATTCCACTGGAGCAAAAAGCTGAGTTTAATGTATTAATTCTTTTGATATCTTTAAGTACCAACTTCATAGTCCCCTTTAGCAGTTAGCACTGCTGAGCTGTATTTCTATATTTGCCAATGGGGCTGCTACCCTTAACAAAGTAAAAATGACTATGCCGGGTTTTAACTGCTAAGACATGTGACAGGACTCTGCCTTAGGGCTTGTTATGCCTGTCCTAGGGGTGACTTGTATAATAAAAAGGAAGATTTTGGGCTGTGCCATAAGTTTAAATGACAAAGTCGAGTTAGCAGTTTAAAAACTGCTTTACCAGCCTGCAAAAGCAGTCTGGGTGTCATGTATTACCTTTTGACACTCGTGGAGGCATAACCAGTGCTGCAGTCCATGAGGGACACTTAATGTACTGCCACTAGGTACCCCTTGTACCATATACTAGGGACTTGTAAGTAAATTAATTTATGTCAATTCAGGATAAGCTAGTTAAACATACACTAGTTATAGGTTAGAATGCATACATTAGGGTCTGGTCAGCAGGGCCCAGTGCATTACAGAGTCATTACAGCAGCTCGAGAAACCAGCAACAGTAGGGCAAAAAGTGTGTGGAAGAGCCTGCAAAAGGGCATGTCCTTGCAGAGCCTTTCTGGACGCGGTGCAGTTTTGTGCACGCCTATCCCCCAGAGAGGAGAATCCGGGACATTCAGGCTGTGATCCAGATATGTCAACCTCTATCCAAGATCTCAGTGAGGATGACTCTGAGGCTCCTGGGACTGATGGCTTCCTGCATCCTCTGGTCAATCACGCCAGATGGCATATGAGGGCTCTGCAGTTGGAACCGAAGTCCCAGAGGGTACATCACCGGGGGAATCTTTGTGATTTAGTCCAGATTTCAGAGGAAACTGTAAAATCCCTGCAAGTAGTGGCTGCAGGACTACGATTGGTTTAGTGTCAGACCCCTTCTCCTTACCCTACACAGAGCTCACAGTAATGACAGATACAGTATTTCTGGGTTGCGGAGGCCATCTGGAAGTGGTGGAGAAAAGACAGATCACGTTTCTGGCAGAGGTCAGGCTCCATATCAACCATCTGAAGCCGAAAGCCATTCGCTTGGCTTTAAAAGCCTACCTGCCCTCCATCAAAGCAAAGCTGGTGCAGGTGCATATGGGCAACACCACCAACATGTGGTACTGCTGCAAACAGGCGGGGAATTTTTCTGGTAGTATGCCACCTCGCGTGTTCCCTGAACACCAGAGTGGACGAGCTAAGCCATCAACGCCTTGTGGATCATGATGGCAGTTACGTACAGGATCTCTTTCATGAATAGGGAGAACCCTGACTCAATCTTTTTGCCACTGCAGAGAAAGCACAATATCTGCACTTTGGTGCGTTGGAGTTTCCAAGGCATCTCTCACTCAGAGATGCGTTCTGCATGGAGTGGAGCTGGAGATTCCTGTATGCCTTCTCACCTCACCTCCCAGACCTGAGTTTGAAAAAGATCGGAACCAACCAGGTTCAAGTCATTGTAGTCACCTTGGATTGGGCACAGAGAGTACGGTATCCAATTTCCTGTGCATGAGCATTTGCCCTCTGATCAGGCTGCCTCTTCGGGAGGAACTCCCATTGCAGCAGCCGTGCAGAGTCCTGCACCCAAACTAGTGCAACTTACACCTCCTTGCTTGGAGATAGAGCGGCAACAGTTTTGTGCTTTCGGTCTTCCACCCAAAGTCATGAAAGTCATCTTGGCAGCCAGACCTTCCTCAACCAAATCTGTCTGGGCCTGCCATTGTGATAAGTTTGTAACCTGGTGTTCTGTTAAATAGATTGATCCACTCCAGGCCAAACTGTCTGAAGATCTGTTGTTTGTGTTGTCCCTCTCCCAGAAAGGCTTTACTTTGGGCACTGTTAGATGGTACCTATCCGCTTTTTCGGCCTTCTCACTGTTTCTGGAGCAGCTATCATTATTTAAATTACCCACTGTTATGCGTTTCCTCAAAGGGTGCCAACATATGTTCCCCTCCCCCTTCCCTGTGTGTCATGCTCCAATGGGACTTAAATTCAGTCGTCACATTCCTCATGTGCGCACCTTTTGAGCCTATCCACAGTTGTTTTCTCAGGCTCCTTACCCACAAGACAGTCATTCTTGTCACTATAACATGGGCACGAAAGGTCAGCTAGTTGCAAACCCTTTCTGTTAACCTGCTCAATACCACTTTCAGCTGGAAGAGCTGGTTCTGCGGACGTAAGCTTCCTTCCTCCTGAAGATAGTGACTCTCTTCCATGTTGGGCAGACCATTATTCTTCTGGCATTCTTTGCTCTGCCTCATTCCTCTAAGAAGGAGGAGACACTTCACCAGTTGGGTCTGAAAAGGATTCTTAGCTTCTACATCGCTCAAACCAAATAACACTGGGTGGACCATCAGCTCTTTATCGGCTTCAGTGGAGCAAAATTAAGACCTGCTACACACTGACCAAATACTAGCCCCCAGAAGGCTTGAAAGCTCATTCTACCAGGGCTAAGGCTGCTACCACTGCGTCGGCACACAGGATGCCGTAGCTCAACATTTGTCAGGCTGCTACATGCGCATCACATATGAGGCATTATTGTCTAGACGATTAGCTCTGCCATGAAGAGCACCTTGCCCTGTTGCTCCTTCAGGACTTTTTAGTTTGAGTCAGCTTACGGACCCACAACCTAGGAAGTATTGCGTGGGTATCTCTTTGTTGCTCGACTATGAATTTATCTTGAAAAAACAAAGACCAGAGGCATTTGGCAAAACAGGAACAGTTAGTTTATTCAACCAATACAGCCGGGAGTGCAGCATACAGAAACTGGTCTGAGGATTGACTCAAAGTACAATCATTTTGAATGTCTTTTTATACATTTTTTTGAAGCATCATAAAACAATTCATAGATCTTGTTTAGGGAGTGGAATGTGGCCTTCCTCACTGACCTTGCGTGATCGCAGTGAGGACCAGTGGGTAACGTGTCCAGATTTCTGTCATGAGCAGCGCGTGATCACTGCATCTGTAGTGTGTGGGGTGTCCTGATTGGCTGAATGTCCCTAACTTCATGTGGCATATATTTTTATGGTGGTTGAGAACGCGCGCCCCTCCGGTCATGTGTGCTTTATTGGTCCCAATCTCCCAGGACCATTGTGGTGTTGCTGCCTATCTGTGGGACTAATCTGGGTTTTTTCTGTTTGCGCATTTGTCCTGCTGGTTATGTGCCACCCCGCCTGGGATCTGTCAATCAGTAGCCTCAGGCCTAGGGTGCAGAGCCTCCCTAACCACGTATGTCTGACTGGGAATGATGGAGAGGTCATATCAAGGGATCACGACAACAGTGATTCAGTTTCATATTTATACATACACGTATCATTGAGTACATCTATATCAATATTAACATCTTCAAAAGGTGAGAAATCTGCAGTTAAAAGGCTCTATCAGAATAATCTTCGCCGACCCTCTCACCTCCCCTTTTCGTGATTGGTCACTTAACCTAAAAATATCCCAATTTAGGAGTCTGCAGAATGGTCATGATGAATTTCTTTGGCTCTGCGTCTGCAGGCGCTAAAGTATCAAGCAAACAACGAATGCCAGGGCGCATGGGTGGTGCCTATAAAGGCCAGTACATGTCACTTCCAATGTGGAACAATGTCAATTTGGAGCCTCTGGCATCACATGATGGCATGCAGAGGTGCTGCTGAAGATTTTCCAAATCCTGTTTTACGTCTGGATGAGTATTAAAAAAGTGAGGAATCTGCAGTTAGATACATTCTGTACTAAAAAAAAGCATTACATAAGATAAGTAACTTGTTCGTATGCACCTAAGTTTGAGTTATGATGAATGGATGCACAGTGTACAATGTCAAAATGAAATGTTGTGAAACATATTTTCTATGTCTGTTGAGAACTGGGCCTTTAGTTTTCACAGTTAAGCGCAGAAGCAGTTAAAAATGGCTGACTTTTGTTGTTTCACTAGCAAAGTGAATAAGGCTCACACCAAGCCCTCAACACATTCTGTTTGACTACAGCTGATTTAAACACACAGTGCATGCTTTACCAGTCACTTCTATTTTTTGAGGGGGGGCGGAGAAAACACTCTGACCAACTCATCGCTTCATAGTTAGGGGACCAGAGATAGGAATTTTTATCCATGGATAATTTTTTACCCTTTTGATGAATGTGTGCAAAACTTTGCAGACCTGCTTCCCCAGTATACTTTTAGTAGGACTGAAAGTTTTGCTGTGTTTGCTCAAGGGGGTGCAAACAAAAAAAGGGTGTCCAAAAACAGGGGTTAAATCCAAAGCATTTTCCATAGTCTTTTGTATTTTGCGTTGCGCAAAAGTTGTCAGCCTGATTTTTATGAAATTTGTCAGTATTACATAGAAGGATTTTCAACTTAGTGATATCTTGTAACAGTACTATTGAAATTAGCAAGGAAGCCGAAAAAAAAGTACACTGCATATGTAAAGTTTGAGATTTACTAAATGAACAACTCAATGACTCATTTATGGTCATATGCTAATGTAAACCTATCAACAAATACATAACGAATAGAATACATCTTAATTGACATAGGTTTTCTCTGCATTCTCTCTGGTTCACAAAATAAAAATAGTCCAACAAACCAAACATAAAACATCTTTCCTATGCACCCCTGTGCGACAAAATTAATATTTGCCCTTGGAGTGAGCCACTCAAACTACCATTTGGCAGACATATTTGACCACCAAGAAAAAAATAATGATCGAAATTTTCATAACAATGTCTTTCATCACTTTGGCCTTCATATGTGGCACAATCCTTCTAAAAGTAGCAAGGAAGCACAAAGAATGAACTACGTTGCATAAGTACATTTTCAGATTTACTACACGAACAAATGAAAGACCCATTTATGGTCACATGCGAATAGAAACCTATAGACAAATACATAACAAATAGAATACATCCTAATCTACGTATGTTTTCTTTCCATGCTCTCTGGCTCATAAAATAAAACTATGCCCAACAAGCTAAACAACAAAAACCATGTTCTTTTAAGTGCCTGGGTTCACCCCAAGTAACGAAGCTACTCATTTTTTCTACATTGTCCTAATTTTGCACAGTAATATTTCTGCTGTGACCTTTTGCGCATATTTGCTTGCGCTACAATGTTGGATTATTTTCTCTGAAGCTGCTTTGTTTACACAGCTAGCTTTGCCTAACATTATCACGATGCCTCAAACACCATGTACAAGGCCTCTTGACGCCCTATGTACAAATGTCGTTCTATCTTCATCCACGGGGTGACAGGGCTATCTACAAATCCATAACATCAGTAATCTATACCCACAGTACTAGAATGCTTTCTATTATAAATAATGAGCATCCCAAAAGATTAGCCGAGGAGGCACTTCAGCTGACATCGAGGGTCCCTGCCTGCTGAGACTTCAACACGCAGCCGTCTGACATCTCTGTGCAGGGTTTTCTGTTTGTGACCAAGTCGGGCTCCTACATTCTCTCCCACCAGGTAATGGGGTTGGATTGTCCCATAGGGGGATTTCTTGATTTACACCTACACACACTCTAGGTACACACAGAGTAGGGTTTGCATAGTAGGAGTATGCCCGATTACTGTCTTGTTTATATGCCTGCATATATGCACTCTTTTAGCACCATGTTAGAACTATATCTACTATTTAAGCTTTTGGCGCTTGTTATCACTTTTATCTGCTTCTGTCTACTGGTTATCGCAGAACATGTATTCTATACAAGAATAACGTTTGCTCAATAAATATATTGAAAACGTCCCACTGTGCAGCCTCTGTATATTTCTCTGAGCACCAGTAAGCACGGGTGACTGAGCGAATGGTTTCGATCTGTTCCCACCATCCCTGAGGAGGCAGGGTTGTCATGTTCAGTGGTTGCTAGAAACTATTCGCTCCCTGTTAAGGTTAAGGGGCTTATGGTGGCACTGTGAGCTAGCTGGTCTCTTGGCCAACATATCCTGCGGGGGCATCTGGAATCAATCTAGGCACCTCACCCAAAGTTTATGTTGTCCAACAAACGTGCAGGTCCTACGGATTAGTGGGAACTACACAGCACTTCCTTATGTACTCCTGTGCAACAAAATGGAAAAGTGACGTAGCAGCGAGCTACACAAACTACTATGTGGAGAACATGATAATTGGGCATTAGAAAAAAATAATAATCTTATTTTAATAAAAACAGATTGGCTTTCATTCACTTTGGGCTTCATATGTAGCGTAATCCTACTAAAAGTAGGAAGGTCTAAAAATACACTAGACTGCATAGATACATTTTCAGAATTACTACATGAACAACTAAAAGACACATGTATGGTCACGTGATTATGTAAACAATAAAGAAATAAAGAACAAATAAAATAGATAAAGAAATCACATTAAATCAGGTTGACACTCTGTAGTTATAGTTAGTACTCCCAAGGATAGGCATTTCTTGGATATTAGCTCCCTAATTATTTTCCACCCATTTGACAAATCACCACTAAACTTTCCAGATCTATAGCATTTTGATATGATGTAACTTTTTGTGGTGAATCATTAAAGGGTGCAAAGATAAAAGGGGTCCCAAACCCTGTTTTTCCACCAGTGCATTTTTCATAGACGAATGTTTTTGATGTAGCACGAAAGTGACTGATTGGATTTACAAGACATTTGTTAGGATTATACATTATGATGCTGAGATTATGCTTTGTGGGTACTGCAGTTAAGTAGGGTAAGTATTTTTTTAAAGTTATAAGGCAGGTGATATCTGCCACTGCTATACGCTTGCGCAATTTCCCAAAATCTTGTGGGACTGCTGCGGGACATAGCCGTAAACCTATTTAAAAATATAAATAAATTCCCCTACCTATCACCACTTTAATTACGTGGTAATAGGTAGAGACCTATACTTACCGATATCTAAGGCCCTAACACTGAACACAGCCAAAGTGTAGTAAAAACAATATGACTGCCTCTTGATTCTCTAAAAACATCCATTGCCCATTTATATACTGGCTTTTTCATCGCTATATACCATGGTATACTGCAACGTGATCACGGTATACCATGGCCCAAAATGTAACTAAGGCCTAGTTGTATTTTTGTATTGAGGTACCCTTGCGTCACTCATGGTGTCACTTGGGCAATGCAGTTCTTAAGTTAGATTTACAAAGGAACGCAAGGCCACCATGCAAGGCCATACGTTGATTTGTAAATCTGGAGAAATGCAAGGTAGTGCAATTTGCTGTTTTGCTTTACTCTCCACACCATAATGTACATTGCTGCTAAATTTCTCAAACATCCGTGTGCTACGCCACTGTAGCCACGCCACTATATGCTAATCTACTCGACACCACTCCTCTCCACTGTATGATGGTTAACCACAACAGGGCAACCCAACTGACCAAGAACCCAGGGCAGTAAAATGTATATAACAGTGGTTCCAGGAAAATACCTTTTCACACTAGGAACAATCAATGTTTTGCAAAAATATTTTTGCAAAAATTACAACAATAATACACTAATGAATATAAGATGCTCACACAAGTTAGAAATTTTGGAAATTATTATTGTAAATAAGTTTTTATAAAAATGACAACAAAGACAGTACAATACGCAAACAATACTTGCTCAAATTGTTACACATACAAGCCTTTTTTCAGACATTACACAGCGTTAAACAAAAGAAAGAAAGAAATGGCAGTGCGCCGATAATTTAATCAAATGATCCATAAGTGATAGAAAAGATTATGGGTATCAATCCATTCCCAATTTGCCTGTAAAGTGTTGCCGATGTTTTGACCCCAAGAGTCAAATGGATATTATATGGACAGAAATAATTTTGTGAACAAAAAGCCATAAAATGCCCAGACCATCAATCAAAATGAGAGACTAGGCGGCCGATTACGATGTTGCTAGGAAAGCTTTCCCACCGAATTGGGTTAGGAATGCTTTCCGAACGATTCGTATTCTGAGAGTCCTACCGACCGATTTCGATGTGTCCGGATGCTTACGGACTCAGTTTGGTCGGTCTCCCATTGACTTCAATGGGAGCCTCGGTGCCGAACGAAAACACAAGCTCCCATTAAAAAAAGGGGTGGTTGGGGAAAATCGTGCACCCTGTGATGGGCACCCCATGGTGCCTTCCACACTGTGCATGGTTGCAAAGCTGGGGAAACATGGTTACCCCCCACAGGCCCGATTCGGAGGCTCCCAGGTGAAGGGAGGCCTGCTACAGGCCCCCAAAGACCGATTCCCACAGCCATTTTGTCTCGGTCAAACCGATTCGGAACGGCTCTCCGAATCGGTCATCGTACTTGCTGGTTCGGAAACCGTCTCTATTTGGCTGTACGATTCGTCTCCCAACAACTGAGGCTGGCTAAATCCCTTTTGCAACGGATTCTGACAGCCCGGACGGCTTATTTGCATCATACTCAGTCGTCCGGAAAGGTGACTGATTCGGTAGGAATCAGGGGTTCCGAATCGGATTCGCCAATACTAAATCCCATTCGGAGCCCTTCCTAACAACATCTTAATCGGCCCCTAGGTGATGATATCCCAAATTAGTCTTTCCAGAAAAACTGCTACTATACTCTGCCACTCTATGGCCATCTATTCTCCGCCACTATACTACACTGAATGACACCCAACTCAAATTCTCTCTACGATACTCCACTTTACTATATGACACAGTACTGCACTGTACGATACTTTCCTGCACTGTACTCTACTACATTCCACTTGATAATACTATACTCTGACCCTCTACTTCACCCTACTCCACTCTAAAACACTATACTCCACGACAGTCTACAACACCCTACTATACTGTTCTACACGCCATTCCATTGTACAGATTGCTGCTCCGGTCTACGATATTTGACTCCACTATATGAGACACCACACCACTACAATATATAACACTTTACTACACTATATTATACGCTACTACTCTCTACTCGGCTTGATTCCAAACTACAATACTCCAGTCTGTGACAATAGATTTTACAACCCTCTCCTCCACTGTACTGTATGACACTCCACATAAAAACTCTCCACTTGTAACATTAGACTCTCCGATTTGAAACACATTTTTCTTAAACCATTTTAAAGAAATGTAATCAAAAAACAAAGGTCAAAGCTTAGTTATAGTTACGAAAACATATTTTTCCTATACAAACCAAACAGCAGACCTAATTACACACTCTTTTCAGCTCGCTAACTAGAAAACACTAATTATAACTCTCCACTCTACCATGCACTGTGTTGTGACAAATAATGTCATTTGAGAAGTTAAGTGTTGTTATGAATGTTATGATTTCACATGCTGTAAGTGATGTAGTGTGCAAGGGTATGAGCAGTGCATAGAAAAGGCATAAGTTATACTTAATGTAGTGTGATGATGGGTGCAAGCAGGGAAGCCGGCGAGGCTGCGGGGGCCCTGGACCACCCCCTGATCCACCAATGAGGAGTTAGATGTGGGGTGTCCCGAATGGGCACCCCCTTTTTAAAAGAAGGGGGAAAAAAGGCCAGGGTTAGTTGCGGTGTGTCCCTGTTGGGTACCAGGTCATGCCACTTTAAAAAAAATGTGCCGGCAGGGCTGCGGGGGTCTTGGGCCTCCCCTTGCAGCCCCCTTCATAGCAAAAGCCGAGTTGTGCCTTGGAACTCACAAATATATATATATTTTTAAAAACCTAATGCTGTCTCCTGCAGGGAGCAGGTGGCGCGGTGGGAGCCCTGTGAACTCCGCCTATGGTCCCTAAGAATTATTATGGTGTGGATAAAAAAATTATGACTCCTGTGCACTTGCAGGAAGCCCGCGGGACCATGGGGGCTCTGGGGCTCCTCTTGCAGCCCCTTTAACAAAAACAGCGGTTGTCCTAGGTAGGACCTGGACACCCAGAAAAAATATTTAAAAAAGCAAAAAGTAAATACCACAGTTGCTCATTTGTTATTCACTGCTCCTTCAAGTGGCGCCCCATAATGCCCTGGGGGCTATTTATATTTATTTTGTTTTTGGTGATCTCCCTTGAAAGGGCAGGGACCCCACCAATTTTTTTTTATGTTGTGTGGGGGGGGGGGGGGGGGGAGGAGTTCCGCCTTTTGGCTGGCTGTTAAAGGTATGAGGTCTCTAGGAAATTCTATGTCGTCAATTAGTTGTAATATCTCCAGTGAGTCTTGGGAGGCCCACTTTAGTAAGATCTATGCTGCCCCGCATCCTCCCTCTGCTATTTGATTTTTCGGAGGTAAAGGAGGCCATCGAACGGAGCCTGGGATGTTAAGCCCCCGTCCCTGACGGCCTGCCTATTGACCTTGTTAAAAGTTACCCAGATTTTTGGGCGCCACTACTGTTAAATGTTTTTAACAATTTAATCAATTCGCCTATACCTCACACTTGGTCCTCCAGTATTATAGTGCCGATTTTTAAGAAGGGGGACCGCTCAAACCCGAGTTGCTACAGGCTGTTCTCCCTGATCGATAATACTTTGAAAATCTTAGGGAGGGTACTGTATAACAAGATTAGGTCATGGGCCGAAGAATGTCAGATTTTACATCCATGTCAGCTGGGGTTCAGGAGTAACATCGGTACTGTGGAACAATGCCTTAACCTCAACTTGATCATCAGCAAATATAACATAGCTAAGAAAACACCTGTATATCTGGCATTCATGGACCTCACGTTGGCCTTTGACTTTGTTAACAGATCTCGGCTGTGGACAACCCTTTTAACCTATGTATTGGAGGAGTCCCTCGTTTCTTTTTTAGCTTATTTGCACAAAGATCTACACGCCCAGGTGCGCATCAGCAAGGATGGTGAGGTCTCCAAAGCCATTGATGTCGGTAGGGGGGGGTCAGGCAGGGTTGTTTCCTGGCCCCCCTCCTATTTATTTTATACATCAATGATTTAAATAAGTCTTTGGCAACATTAACTCAGGATGTCCCACTTATCAACGGCAATAAAATTCCTGCATTGTTACATGCCGATGACGCAGTGCTGATGTGGCGCACCCCAAAAGCTCTCCGCATTTTGGTCCATGGCTTTGTAGAGTTTATGGCAGCCCTGGATCTATGCACCAATTTAAAAAAATCTTTTTTAATGGCATGTGGGTCTAAGAAGTAATTTAAAGTTTTAAATTCCAACTGTTTATTGAGCACTCGCACTTTCCCATATCTTGGTTTGGTATTTGCATCTAATGGGCTGTGGACTGACCATGTGGCCTACTGTAGGAGGAAGTTTACAAATTCTATTAACACTATACTTGGGCTTCCCAAGCCGAGGAATGTAGAGGCGGTGCCCCCATCTGTCAAGATTTACAGGCCCCAATGCATACCAGTTGCAACTTATGGTGCTGAAGTCTGGGGGCACACTAACAGTGTTAGCATCCAGGGTGAAGAAAATAGATTCTGCCACAAAATCCTGGGTGCACCCATCTCATCATCCAAATACGCTAGTCATTGTGAAGTCAACCTTCCATACATTGAAGACTACGTTAAGGCTCGCCCAACCCTATTCTGGTTGAGAATTTGGAAAAATCCTGCGGCTCAATTAACTAGAGAGATAATCTCAGATTGTTTGAAATGTGACAGGGGGATGGATATACCATGGTTGGCTGCGGTTCACAAAAGTCTAGTTAGTGTGAACCTAGAATGTGTATTTTCAAACCCCTCAGACCTTGGCAATATCAGTAGTAAATCCCTTCAAAGGACTCTATGCATTGTATAAAAGTGCCAGATTGGTTACAGAACACAAAAAAAGTCAGTGGCCAGATACATGCATATTGAGAACGTCACTCCCGCAGTTTCTAGCTATTTGTTAAAACCAATTGGCCGCTGGGAAAGGGGCTTACTCTTTCGGCTGAGGACCGATACCATGAAATATATGTTATCATTCCCTGTAGGCTTTATTACTCACCTTGACCTTCTACCCTGCCCTTGCAATAATCAACGCAAACAATCAATGCTGCACTTTTTATTCTTTTGTTCTTAATATTTAACTCTCACCAAGAGGTTTTTGATCCCTTATTTTAAAGCTTTACCTGTGATTGATTATAAGGCAGCTTATGGGATGGTCATGCTCTAAATGATGATGAACTAACTTTTCGGGTTGGTTCTTTTTTGAAGGCGGCGGTGCGCACTCGTAATTCTATGCATCCCTGCTGAACTATAGCACTTTATTTTATGTTTTTAAATCTGAACTGTTATGTGCTTTTATTGGTTGTCTCATTATGAGACTGTGCACTGTATTACTGGAGGCCGAATTTTAATTCTAATGGAAGTCGTAATTGATTTTATGTTTTTGTACTTTTATGGATATGTACTTTCCTCCGAATAAAGTTTATATTGATTGATTGTATTAAAAAAGATTGTGTTCAAGTAAAAGTGTTTTATAAAACAAATCAAACAAATATTAGCACTTACCTTCAAATTTGCAAAGAATAGATACTCCTGATGTAAAAACTGATGCAATGTGAAGCCTACGGATGGAATTACTGATTTGTTTCAGTAAATCCCAGTCCCTACAAAGGGTTAGGCACTTTCTTCAAGACTGAGGGAAAAACTACTACCAATTATTTTAGTGTTTCAGAAGAGCCATGTAAGTGGCTTGCTCACTTGCTCTCAACGTTATATGCGCATGTACAAAGTCGAAAAGCATTTTTAGGTAAGAAAAAGATAACATGTGTCAGTGCAGTATAAAACATTTATGACCTTTCTCTTTATCACTCCGCATCACATCATTAGTGAAATTTGGATTGTTCCATTTTAATGTATGGATGTAATTGCATTGTTGGAAACAATGACATATCATTTTCTACCTCATATTACATCAAACCTCAGTAAATGTTACCTCTCATTCTGACACAATCAACTTTAGTCCAGTTTCCACATCGCAAGTAGAACATCTTATCATGACTACTTAATAGTGATCAGCGAGCGATCCATGCCCCCTCTTAGTGCTCAAACAAATTTATAAGCCTATAGCAGAGTGCTTAGTCAACATCTTCAACTCCATGTTCCAATCAGGAATCTTTCCTTCTGCATGGAAGAAGTCTAACCTCGACCTGACACTCCAGCCAACTATCAACCTATTTCTAGGCTCTCTTTCCCGGCCAAACTTATTGAAAATATCATGAATTCCAACTTACTCAATTTGTGAAGGAAGATTAGCTTGCTAGATCCAACTCAATTGGGCTTTAGATCAGAGCATAGCACTGAAACAGCACTGATCAAAGCTACAGACACAAACTCCAAAACATTCTTGATGTTGGAGGAAATGCTGCTCTGATCCTGTTAGATCCATCTGCTGCCTATGGATCACTCAACACTTTGTCTTCGCCTTGAGACCATGGGTGTCAAGGGAGCAGCTTTAGACGTATTTAGATCATTTTTAACTAATAGGGAAAACATTGTGATGTTGTAAGTTTAGAACTCGCTTAACCCCACATTATTCAATATTTATGTGGCAGAGCTCACTCCACTGATTCAATCTTTCGGTCTTTCAATCACCTCTTACGGAGATGATACAAAAATCGTGGTCTCTGCAGCAAATAAAGCCAGCAATACGAGAGCCCAGCTTTACAGCTGCATTAACCCCTTCGCTGCTGCGGACATTCCGCTGCAGCGCTGGGGGGGGCAGGGGGGCAGCGCGGCGGGCCTGTGCTCATGACGGAGCCGCTCCGTCATGAGCCACAGTTGAGCTGTGCTCATGACGGAACGGTTCCGTCATGACTCCGCCCATTTGCGTTGTCGCCCCGCACAGGCGGGGAAACAGCGCCGCGCAGGCGGAGCGGCCGCCGACAGGATTGTCATGACGGAACCGTTCCGTCATGAGCACACGGCAACCGTGGCTCATGACGGAACGGTTCCGTCATGAGCAGGGAAGGGGTTAAAGAAATCTGCACCTGGATGGGCAGGCATTGCCTAAATATGAATTTAGGAAAGACGGAAGTGATGTTCTTTGGAAATGATCCCTGCTTTTGGACTCCGGGCTGCTGGCCACCAGAGATGGGCCCACTTCCCACTCCTTCTACTAAGGTTAAAAAGCCTAGGTGTGATTCTGGATGACAAACTTAGTCTTAGTAAACAAGTTAATTCTATTACATCCACCTCCTATAATATGCTAAGAATCAATCACCAGAAAGAGTCTGTCTTATATTCCAGTTAGTACAAGGAAAACCATAATCACTGCTCTCATTTTATCTAGAATTGATTATTGCCATGGTCTTTACACCAGTTTACAGAAAAATACTTAAATAAATTGCAGGTTCTACAGAACTCAGCTGCTAAAGTCCTGCTCAACTTGTCAAAATATCAGTCTGCGACTTCGGCCATTAAAGACCTATACTGGCTGAGGGTCAGAAATCGCATCAAATTCAAATCTCTGTCTCTCTTATAAGGCCCTACATGGCATAGGTCCTGTATTTTTTTTAGAAACTCGCTCTCATGGTATACTACTAAGAGGATCCTCAGATCTTTGGGTTCATATATAATTACACCGTCCAGGTTTAAGAAAGCCAGATGGGGAGGCAGTAACTTCCATGCAGGAGCTATTAGACATTGGAACACCCTTCCTCTCCATATTAGAGCTTCTCCCTCCCTGCTGGCTTTCAGAAAGCTTCTCAAGACCTGGCTTTTCAACTTGTAAACTACCCTTCACAGCATACTCCTGTACTATGCCTATTATTAGCGCCAAGACACCCTCGGGTGTACGTAGTGCTATATACATTTATTTACCATAACATTATTAAAAAGTGAACTCAATCTAGTTAGAATGCTGATAAACGGGTTGCTTCTCTCATACATTTTGGAACTGCCGCATGAACCTCTGGCTGAATGTACGTAGGGAATTCAAATTAACTGATAGGCTAGTTACAAATCTATCAGTACCAGCTCTACTTCTTGGGCTGTAGGATGCAGCAGAACTGTCCATAAATCAGAAAATATTTATAATATATATAGACTGCAAAAAAAATAGAATCCCTATTGTATCAGTAGCTGTGGAATGGAATTGAGGAATAGATGAGATGGACAGCTTGGAGCAGAATAGGGTAGATAACAAAATGAAGGTATGCTTCTTGCACCATTATCTTGTGAGGAAATCAATGTTCCCTACATATGACAGGAGACAGTAATTATGATTCTGAAGTGACTTCTAGCCGACGGTTCCTCACTTTTTGAATACTCCGCAGGCGTCAGACTGGATCTGGAAACTTTTCAGCAGTACGTCTCTGTGCTGGAATGTGACACCTTATGGCTTCATACTTACATGAGTGCCAGCCTATATAGGTGCGACTCCCGTGCACTGACGTCAGTCCCTTTCTTTCAAGCACAGATCCAGAGCTCCCTTAGTGTCTCTCAGAGACATGTTTCAAACCCTGTGGAGACTGTCACAAGCAAATGTTTGTGACAGGTCGTAACAGGTATGCTTGTGGTACGGAGGGTGAAGCGATGACTACAGTGCCTGCACTGATTACGCGTCAAAGAACCCAAAGGCCACCAGGTCCAATGTGGCAAAACTCTGCCGCATAAGAAGACTCTGTGTTGGAGCTTCAAGTTGAGGTCGGCATCCACGGTTCGATCCCGTTCCTGGAGTCACTTTTGAGGCTAGTCTTCGTAAGGTGGGGAGCTGTAAGGCTTTATTTTCAAGGGAATCTGGAAGTGTGGTGCTGTAGGCCCATTGTCCCACAGTGAATGCTCTGTTCTTTAGGCTGCCTGTTTATTGATATGTGCACAGCCGAACCTAAAATCTTTTCTATCGTTTGAGAATAGTAGTTCCTTGGGTGAATGGATACATAGTTTTCCACGTTGGAGCATGATGTATGGGCACTCTAAAAGACTTATAGCTCTGGTGCGCTTCTGGATAATCTCTGGTCTGCTTTGCAAGTGATGGGCTCAGTTTGAGCAGCTTTAAGTGTAGGGAGACAGTCTAATCATGAGAAAGGATAGTAGAACCTTTAGTGAGCTGAAGAGTTTATGAATATACAAGCGCTTCATTCCATTCACTTCCCACTGCTTTTTGATATTATTCCTCTGGTTTAGAAGAGTAATTTCAATCAGGCCAGTAACATCACTGCAATCAAATTACTCCATAGCCTTCTTTGGACGTATATTTTAGTGCTCTGAACTATTGTGTATTTGGCTCCTCTTTTTATCTGTGGGTAAAGGTATTTATTGTGACAGCACCTCGTTCTTTTGTGTTATACAATTGCAAAGTGACAACTCTTACTTGGAAATAAACTCGGGATGTGTTCCCACCCAGGCTCCCTGTGGAACATTTTTTGACATGTACAAGAGGCTGACCACCTATTTGGCAGGTGAGAAATGGATGCTGCTCCCCTTCTTTGCAAACCATGGTGTGCCTAATGGCCTATTGTTGCCTTTCTTCCACATATCGCGAATCAGCATTCTTCATCCCCATTAGTTCTACTGAGTCACTCTCTCATATATATGTACACAGTTTGGCCAGAACTGACATTGAGCTAAGAACCAAATATAACATCTGTTGATTGTGGGAACTTCTCTGGATAAAATGCTAAACCCAGAGGTGAATCTTCTGGTATAATTTCAACTATCAAAGGAATAGTATGGCAGAATGAATCCAGCTGGTAAACACCTGCTAAGGCTGTACAAATCACCTTCCTGAAAATGTTCAGTCAATCAAATCAACAATTTAGCCTCCTCAGGGCTTACATTGCCTTCTCAGTTTGATGATTCTAGGACTTTATGAAATTCCCAAGGCAGATTTTATAATGGGGAAAGTGTAAATCCAGTTTACTTGGATCTGCAGGAAACGTCTGTTAAAATAGCTGTTAAAATACCCAAATGCTCTCGCAACGCAGTCTTGTTAGACCACAAAAAGAGAGACCCTTCTAAAAAGTATGCTCTTCTTGGCCGTTAACCACCAGACATCTCTCACTGTGAATCTTGTGTGTCACTATGGCATGCTTCCTCAGTACCTTTGTAATAAAGACACTGTTGGCCAAAGTGATCTATTACACCATAGAATAGCTGAAGACTGAGACTGAGACAGCTCCAATAGAAGAACACCAACATTGCCACATCTACTGTAATTAGTAGAAGGCCTCAGCTCTCACTTATTTATCCATGTGACCATTAATGAAGTTGTGGCAGTGGGTCCTATGGCATGAGATTATGCCCCTGTTCATCTTGTGAGAATAAGGAATGTGGAGGCAAACACATTATGCCCCCTTACGATGGAAACTGAACTCAGCCTGGGTAGGCCAGATCTGAATCAGAGGCCCCCAGTTAATTTCCTAGACTAGATCCTAGACGTTTCATGTATGCTCAACCTTCTGTTGAAGAAAAAAGGGAGCCTTTTCATCAAGTGGTTGGAGGGCTGCGGTGCTTAATTTGAGCCAGTGGTTCCAGTGCCCAGCACTGTCACTTAATCATCAACAAAGACAGTTTTCATGCGCACCAGATAAGGACACACTTATTTATGGTAGGCTTAAATGATTTGCCCAGAATCACAAGATGTTGAGCCAACACTGAGACTCAAACCTGGTTCCCCAGCGCCGAAGTTGGCAGCTCTGGTCATTACGCCACATCCTCTTCCCTCTTTCATGGTTTCTAGTTTGTTCTGTTTTATGCGGCGTAAACAGGAGAAATGGACTGCTGCAAGTGCCTCCTGAAGAGTGACCCGGCACTTATTTTTGTTTTACAAATTAACCACTGGAGGGCTGTATTCCCTTCACTATAAATTGTGCTTCGTTTTCTCCCCATGATGTCTGATATACTTGATTAGGGTTAAACAGAGTTGGCTTCACAAGTAGAAGTCCTTGAAATAATTGGGTATCTGTTTTACCTGAAGCAGTTAGGGATGTGCCTCTTTCCATACCGAATTGATACTGATCTGAAAATATTCTGCAAAATCACAATACTGAAAGGACTGGCTCACTGTGAGAATAAAAACGATCCCAGCACTTTCTTGAGTTACTCAGATAAATAAAAATAAGTTGTTACTTTTTTGGATGAATATCTCTTTGTTTGTCTCTTGTTAAGAGCCTTTTCTTGTTTCCACTGTTAGGGATCCTTAGGCTCGGAAGAATCAAGATACTGCCTTGGTCCTGTTTTTTTTAGTTTGCCATTGAAGACCATGACTTTCTGTGGTTTGAAACTTCTTCTTTGGTAAACACTGCCGACAATCATCACATAAGCCTGCAGATTCTGTGAACCTGAACCGTTTTCGAATTTATGGCCATACCCAATTTATCACAGAGACAATGTGATGTTCCACATCAGCTCATCCTTCTTTCTAAAAGTAATAGCTCTTTTTATTTATTTACCATCTATAACATGATGAATGTCAGTGGAGTGGCTTGTCTCTGTCATCTTCCCTTAACCACATAATTCCCCGACAGTTAATGTGCAAACTGGAAGCAAATTGTTGATTTCCATAAGAAGTATTGGCCGTTAGGCTGCTGAAGCATCAATGCAATGCACCAGCTTGGACTGCTACCATTGTCTCCAGTTCACAAGGCAGTGAATCTTGCGCCACGTGGCGTATCTAGCACTTTTGCCGGTCCCGCTGTTTGCCACCCAGTGACGGCCGGTGCGTGCAAGGAAGAGGGATGGGGTGTATGTGAAGAAAAAGAGTGAAGAGAAAGGGTGAACTGCCGCCGTGTGCCGCCCTCACACAGTCCAACCCAAACTGCCAGGCCAGGTCCTCCCTGTGTTATGAACCCAATGTAGGCGTAGGTAGGTATAACCTTTCACCTACATTTGTCCTACCTTGCTTTACATAACTGCTCTGGTGCTGACCTTTTACCTACTTAGTTGTCTAATAAATGTTGTTTGATTTTCTTAGAAAACTAGCCTCATTCATTATGCATGAGGATTCTTAGTATCACAGCAGGATTACCATCTTCTGCATAATAACTCTGTACAAGAGCCCCCACTATCGTCATCCTTGGCCGACAGGACCACAGTACCATGACACATCTAGGTAGAACCCCTGAGGGTACCTTTCAAGTTTATAAGTCCCACATCTTCACTGGGCAGATCAGAGGAGAAGCCTCCATGCTGACACGAGAAGCTGAAGTCCCTACACGCAGGCACTCCAGCACGCAGTGGTCTGATATCCCTCGTGTGGGTCCAACTCCAACCCAAGACGGGGTCCTTCATTCTCTCCCATCAGGTAATGGAGTTGGCTCTTTCCTAGGGGGATTCTTGGCTATACACCTACATACATGCTTGGTACACTTAGGTACATCAAGTTAGGGTTTGTATCGTAGGAGTACTCATGATTACTGCCATGTATCTATATGCCTTCACATATTCATTGTTTTAGCACCATGGTAGAATTCTACCTTTTATTTACTCTGTTGGTGCTTATAAATCTGTTTCTTTCTAATGGTTGTTGCAGCACATCTATTTCATACTAGAATGGCGCTGGTTCAATAAATGCTCATTGAAAACGTCCCCACCGTTTATTCTGTAAATCTCTCTGAGAGTGAGTGAGCACGACTGACTGAGCGAAAAGTACTGTACTGTTTCCACGATCCTTGAGGGGTCAGGGTTGTCATGTTCGATAGAAGCCAGAAGCTATTAGCTCCTTGGTAAGGTTGTGGGGCTTATGGTGGCACTGTGAGCTAGCTGGTCTACATACTAGCATATCCTTTGGGGTGTCAGGAATCAGTCTGGACACCAATCCCTTGGTTTATTTTGTCTAAACGCACAGATCCTATATAGATTTATAGGAACGACACAACACCTGGACCAGAAACAAGCATCCTAGGATCAATTATGGGGTTTCACCCCTCATCAGCCAGGCTAGTTTGAATCTAGTGGTGTAGCGAGCAAGGGACCCACGTCTGGCCATACCCTTCCCCCTCCCGGTCTCAGGATCCTTGTTTCCGGCCCAGGGAGGACCTAGCCTGGCAGTTCAGGCTGGACTGTTCCCATGAGGAACAGGGTCAGGACTGATTTGCATATGGCTGGGTCCAAACTGGGGTGGCATAGTGAGCAAAATAATGATGGATTAAACCCGGATCTGTGACTGGGAGTGAGTGGTTGAAATGTAAAGCTGCTCTCAAGCTCCAGTGTTGAGTGTAGATGCTCAGTTTGAAGGAGAGCTATATGATACTTGTTAAACTGATATCTAATTGGGCTAATCTAGCTCTTCCCCCTAATACAAGAGCTTAGACGTCTGTTTTTAAGCACTGCGAAGTAGCATATGTGTCAGAAGCCAGACCTACACAAATAAAATAATTAGTATAATTAGGAATGGAAAATCGAGGTAAGGAAACATACTCCTGCCATCTAGTGTTGGGTCCGGATGTTTGCAAGTTGTTTTTCTTCTATGAAGTTTTTCCAGTCACGAGGTAAGGTGACTCCTCCTTTCTGTGATAGTGCACCTGGACATCAACTCCATTGTTAGATTGTTTTTTTCCGCCATCTGGTTCGGACGTGTATTGCTGTGATCCAGTTCGAAACTGTTCCTCTGGTTCTCCTCGGTGCGCAATCCTCTTACCCTCGACTGTATTGTTTTCAATCGCATATCCCATTCTTCGTGTACCCTATTGGTTTATAAAACTCTTTTTGATCGTGAAATTTGTGTAAGGCCGTCGGGCCTAACGGTGTCGGTCCACCTTGCAGTCCATGGATCAGACGCCATTTAAATTCTGTCCCAGGTGCCACGCTAAGTTTCAATGCACCGGCTCACACGAAGTGTGGAACTTGTGCTAATACCCAGAGCACAACTAACAGGACTGCAAAGCTTGTGGATTTTTCCGATCGAAGAAAAAACTCAGTGATCATCCGGCTCGATGTCATGAAATGCAAAGTCAAAACATCTGCTCCATTCCGGACCTCTTTGGAGAAGATTCCGAACAAGAGACTTACGACGCACTCGGAGCCGAGGAAGAAGTCGAACAGGAGGAGATTGTTTCCGTCTCAGAATCTGGCTCCGATATGGATGAAGACATTCCACAAGGTCAGCGTATCGTGAGTAACGATCCTCCCTTGCCCCAAAGTCCACGTCAGCCCTAGAAAAAGGCTACGGTCCCACCTCCGCATTCGAGCCAAGATCGGCACAGACACAATGTTTCCAACACCCCACCTTCCGGCTCGACACCGAAACACACACAAAAGCCTTCCGGCTCAGGATCGAGTCGGCCACACTCGGGCACCAAGCAGAAACCTTAAGCCTCGAAACCAAAACCAGTCTCTGAGCCAGCTCCTTCAACAAAATCGAAAGCTTCATCGGATCTGAAAGCTTTGGCACCGGAAATACCGCCACAGAAAGCTTGGCACCTGGACACAAAAATGTTCCTTTACAGCAACAGGAGGCCTGTTTCGACATCCTGCTTTCCAAACCAGAACCGAAACAAGAAGAGACGTTTATTAACCCTAAAACTGGACATATTTCCACCAAATTGCCACTTAAATTCAAACCAGAGCCAGAGAACACTTATCACATTCCTCTTTAAAAAGAAACATGTTGGTATTAACCCTTCTTCTCCTCCTCTATCACCTCCTTCCCCACAAAACAAAAAATGTACTGATGACACCTACTAATTCATCACAAACACCTGATAATCAGGATGATGGTGATGGAGATGATACTATGCCTGCAGACCCCTGGGAGGATTATAATACTAATTCACCCATAGATAATGATGCTCACCTTTATCCTACAAAGCCTTCTCCACCAGATGATAACGTAGGTTAAATAGATCTATTAAATAGGGCTGCCGAATATCATGGGGTTCAATTACATAAGGAATCCCTAGAGGAGGACTTTCTCTTTTCGACAATTAGTACTTCACAAAGATCAAGCTACACACTCCCTTAGTACTTCAAAAAGTTCAAGCTACACACTCCTCATGCTCAAAGGTATGTTGAGACATGCGGACGACATATTTAAAGCCTTGGTTCGTGCACGCATTCGCAACCCTAGATTAGATAAGAAATATAAACCTGCACCATCAGATCCAGCTTTCATTAAAGGCCAGTTACCAATACGTTCTTTAGTAGTTTCTAATGCTCATAAACGGCCAAACTCACAAACGTCAGGGGATGCCCCCCCTCCAGACAAATATTCTGAACTAATAGACACCTCCGAGAAAAGAGAAGTCGCCCAAGCAACAAATCACTGCCGTGTTGCTAGCACCCAGGCCCTTCTAGCCAGGTACGACAGAATGCACTGGGACGAAATAGAGCAATTGCTCCAATTTCTACCAGATGAACATAAATCCAAAGCTCAGGACTTAATACAACAAGCATTTGCAATGCAATAGGTCTAGCATTTGTGAGAGGTAAAGCTATTGGCGTTGTAAATGACAATGTCTTTTACCCATGCGTTTTGGTTTGGTGTTTGCTTGAAGCGACACAGACGGGAGATGACAAAGGAGATGTGGAGGGAAGAAGGAAAACGGACAGGGGGTAGGAATGGAAGAAGCCACAGGGACCTTATGCAGTTAAAAGTTAAAACGTGTACATATCAAATTAACATTAGCCACAAATACTTAATGCAATTCCCTAAAACACTCCCACTGGAGGAGCCTGAAAGGTACATTAATACATAACACTTGGTAGACACACACCGTGAATTACTTTTGCTGTGAAATACACAAACTTAGATGCAAGCACACCAGCTACATTTCCTGAACACACACACATAATAGCACATCAATCAACGTGTGTTGTCAATGAAGCACTTACACTGTGTGAACGTCCTCTGTATCAGGAACACAGACAATGGATATTGTTGCTCAGAAATTTACACCAACTGAGTTAAAAGAGAATGCATCCCTGGTCCGCCATGTGATACAAACAGAAGAGCATTACTTTTGAAATGCAAGTCCTACTTTTGTTCTCTCGTAGTGACAAGAAACACCTTGATGCGCTCTGGCAAGAAATAATAGCACTATCTGTTTGAAAAGAGATGGAAAAAAGTCCACACAAATTTCCGGAACTGTAAATGAGCCACCATGGGAAAGTACGAATGTAATGTACTATGAATTATGGCAAAGCAATGATATGTGAGGTATTCTGCTAAGTTCAGGTGGCCCTCCTCTGGAAATACTACTTTTAAACGTTTCTCCCAAGGAGTTGAAAAAGCACCCCATAAAATATAAAAAGGCATTTATTACACAATCACAAAAGGAAAACCGAGCTAAAGCATGATTCCAGACAGTCTGATTCCGTGGAAAATTATTACACTCCCAAAAATCAGTTGACAATAATATAACAGTGAGGGAATACACACACGTCTTCAGTCTTACCTGCACACTCTAGTTCCATGTACTAAATGACTGTGCTAACAAAGGCTGGGTAAGAACATACAACAACTATCAGAGCATGAAATCTAAATCCCCAGGCTTAAAGTTTCTGAACATATCCCATCCACAGAGAAGACGTGGTTCTTGTACCCTCAAAAACATCAGTGCTAAAATGAGTAATTATAACCTACTGGAATCCGGTTTAAAGTAGACAAATACATTAATAAATGCCTATAGAGCGCATGGTTTCCTGGCACTGTGAACTTACTGATAAGCAGGAGAAATATTGAAAAAAATCCAGGAGTCGCTGACGAGACTTTACAAACACACGCAGCGCCTGACAGTGACATTTGTACGTTAACTTATACTGTAATTTGGTTAAGCAGGCTACAGGATGTTGGTATGATCGGGCTGCAGCATATTCCGACTCCCCTGTTCGTTCACTTAGTTAAAAGTAGGCAAAACCGTTGAACAAAAGCTGAAAATACTGTGAGCTGATGCAAACTTAATGAAATGGACCGCTTGGAATTGCATCACCTCGGTAAACCATGCATCTGCATTCCTGACCGTTGTGAAAAAGAACGTATGGGGGGCACAGGACAGGCAGCCACACTAGGAACGAGTGTTTGAGGACTGCTGGAACCACCATTTGCATTGCCATATTTTATATATGAACATGAAATAAACCGCGGGACACTCAGATCGATAATGGCAAAATGATAAATAATGTAATTCATTTAATAATATAAGAACGTGGAATAAATCTGTATGTTCCAGCCACACTCGTCCCATGGAGCAGAAGTGCAGTCAAATATATATACTTAATAGCTGTATTTCTCAAAAAAGAGAAATAAATTACTCTGATTGCTTGTACAATGAACAGCCGGAAGACATCCATTACCCCAGTAGATTGGAAAGGTTTGCTTCCTGGTGTGTTTTTCTGTTATCTAGCACATTGTAAAAGCTGATAGCAATCATACAGAAAAATGTAAATGTTAATTTTCTGCATTTATTTTCATTTATTGGAACATTTGTTACTGTATTTTCATGTAAATTGCGAATGCACTGCATATATATCAAATATGCAAATCAAGGCGTTCTAACCAAGCTGCACATTATTCTGTAGACCTCACTGCATCTGCATTGTGCAGCAGAGAAGACTCTATGCACATGGTTTATTTTTAAATTGAGCACCATGAGCAAAATGCACAGAGGGTCCTTGCTGTAAAAAAAAAAAAAACAGCATTGTAGATTTCGAGCAAGTTACAAACGTAGACAACAAAAACACACACACAAGGAGCACACTATAAACTATGGTGGGAGATGCTCCACAAATGGGAGGCAGCGGGCGGCTGCTATCCTGTTTTATGATCTCTTTAGGGGGAGTGAAGAGGGAGCGGAGTGATATCCCTGGAGAAGAAGGGCGTACTTGTGTAGTAAGCCGGGTTAGTGTTTGGAGTGGATGACAGGACCCCTTGCTTCACGAAAGCATGTGCGCTCTTTCTGATTTCCATGTAGACGGCCAGAAACTCGAGTTGCCACTTCTATGGAGCCCTAGGTGGGAGAAACGGAGACAGAAAGCAAAAAAAGCCCAGCACCTCGAAGAGAGAATGTGGCATAACAACTAGAGTAGAGTTGCTGACTTTGTCCTTGGGGAACTGAGTTCCAGTCTCTGCATCGCTTCTCGTGCCTAGAAGTCGCAAGATTTTTGTTTTGCACTGCGTATTTCACCCCAAATGAATGGAATAATACCGTAAGGATGAAGTGACCACCGCACTTATAATGAGAAATGTGCATGAAGACCTTTGAATTGCTGTTCAAAATAGCAAGTTAACTTGGACGGTGTGAATGATTATAATACTACTCCTGTTGTGTGACAAAGGGAGGAAGTAGGGATGAAAAAGAACCTGAAAGTGTGAGTCCAAGGGGCAATGAGTGCCTGTGGGTCAAAGAAAGAGGCACCATGTGAAACTATAACTACGCAGCCTTGGAAATTCTGACCCCCCTCCCCTCCCATGTTCATAGCACTGGCTGCAGACTTTTTAGCCAACCTTTGGGTCCCAGCACTTAGTGCTTTACAAATTAAGCACTGCTTGTATCCATAAGGAAGCAGTCAAGAAGTTAAAAATGAAAGTAAATATAAAAAAATCGTTGCTGTTTAGAAAGTGAGGGAGGAGTCTAACTGCCATAATTAAAGTGTAGTGGGGATCATGCACTCTGAATATGTTTTTACCTTTGTTAAATTTTATACGCTTTCTATTGTCCGGATTGGATCTTTAAATAGTCCTCTTTCTTACACGTTCGGTGCTTTCTCTGCAGAGTCCGCAGAGACAAAAAAGCAAAAAAGCCCAATGTATTGGAGAGAGAATGTGGCATAACAAATAGAGCTGCGGACTTTGTCCCTAGAAAACGAGGTTCGAATCTTTGCATTACCTTTCCTCGTGACTACAAAACTCAAGATTTTATTTTTTGCACTGCATATTTTAAATACATACACTGCACAAAATCCTAAATAAGTACATCAAGATATCCTGGTTGTGTAGCACGAGATTTAGATTCCGTGCATTTAATAGGACGCCATTAAAAAGGTTAATTTAAAAACTGGAACCGTGTGGGACCATTTAGAATCTTCTCAAACAGCATGTATCCATTAAAGACTCTGCTCCAGCCCTACTGGGCACAACATTACTTATGCCACAGGGAAAAAACAGGATGCAGAGGACACATTATCCACCCAAATCACTAGCGTCATCGATCCGTCAACTCGGTTCAAAAGGAAAAGAAAAAAGAAAGGCAACTTTAACCCTGAAAGTGGTGGTCTGACTAAAAACGGGGGGGGGGGGGGGGGCTGGCTTTATGATTAGGTCACTAGATTTCTCTAATGACATACACGTTTTGCAGGTGGGTGCATATGACAAACTCCTTGCCAGCCCTACTGGACTCTGCAGGAGGCTTCCTGAAAGACGATCGCTTGTAGTCTACAACTAACTGCTAAGAAAGGAAGCTTGAAAGTGTCACTCAGGGCACATCTCTCAACTGTACTTGCTACATCCAGCGGTAGACTCAGTTCATTTACAAACGAAAGGAGTTAGGAAACAAGCATCTCCAAGTCAGACACTGGAGTTCCAGAGAGCGGATCCAGCCAGTGGGGTGAAAGGCATGGGTGGGGGCTGCTCGTGACTTATCATCCAGGCATTCGACCTGCTGGCTCTCTGGTTATCTTCCACTCCGGGAAAAAACGCGTTGTGGGCGCGCGCGCCACACCGCTGCCATGTGGTTTCAATTATCAAGCCCGTGTCTGGGTACGATAATTGAAACCACATGGCAGCGGTGCGTGTAACAGACACCAATAGGCCATGGGCGGAGCAATGCGCCCGCCTTTGGCCAATTGCGTGCTGTCTTGGATAAAAAGATGCATGCAAAGGCCAATAGCGTGGCCCAAAAGGAAAAGCACATGCACAAGCGTGTGCGATTACTAGGGCCGTTATCAAACTCCCTACAAGAGGTCTCTCACTGCGCGAGCAGTGCTGCGCACTGCAACGCTAGGCGCGAGACCTAAAAAGGGAAGCTCATCTCTAATTCATCAATTAGGTGTGCTTTAGATGTCGCTGACACTGCAGCTAGGGTCAATAATACCATTGTTTTATTAAGAAGACACGCCTGGTTAATAATTTTGGGGTTTAAACCCAAGTCCAATCTTCCATTCTGAACACACCGTTCAGCAAACAACATCTCTTTGGTTCCGTTGTAGACTGCTCCTTAGAGTAAATGATAAAAGACAGACGTCGTAAAATCTTTGGGAGCCCTACAGTCCTCGTCCAGTCTGGGTTCCTTTCTTCGCTCCTTCTATTGTGGGGGATGAAAAAGTATCTAGTCGGATACTGCCTGTTTACCATACAAAGGCAACAATCAGTCACCTCTTGAAGAGGTTTCTTCAGAGGAGGGAACAGAGGCAACAACTGGAAGGGTAGGGGTAAAGGTTCCACAACACGTACCTCCCCCTCACCTAACAAACAGTGACTTGCCTCCGCTTCCCCCCAATCATTCAACACCTGTCGGGGACGCCTTTCTCAATTCCTCCCTCTCTGGCAATCAATAACTACAGACAAATGGGTGCTGTGAATTATCCAATCTGGTTATTGCCTGGAGTTTACCAACAATCCTCCAAACATTCCTCCACGTTCACACAAAATGTCACCACAGCATCTACACCTCCTCAAAAAAGAGGTTCAATCTCTCCTACTAAAGGGAGCCATAGAGCCCGTGACGCTACAATATCAAGGGTCGGGTGTGTGCTCCCTATATTTTCCAATTCCCAAAAAGGATGGCTCTCTCAGACCCATACTAGACCTCAGAGAACTAAATCATTACATACAATCAGATTATTTTCACATGGTGACACTTCAAAAAGTGCTCCCACTTCTACAGCAAGGCGACTTTGTCTACTCTAGACTTGAAGGACTCATATTTCCATATTCCAATACGTCCTGATCATCGCAAATATCTCAGATTTGTGATAGCTGGCAGCATTACCAGTTCAAAGTGCTTCCATTTGGAGTCACCACTGCTCCCAGAGTATTCACCAAATTCCTAGCAGTAGTCACTGCTCACCTACGAAGACAACACATTCATGTCTTCCCGTACTTGGATGACTGGCTCATCAAAGCCAGCACTTACCCAAAGTGTCTCCTGCACACTAAAATAATACTCCAGTTACTGTATCAACTGGGGTTGACAGTAAATGTGTTAGTCTCATCTCTAACCTTCCAACACACAAACCTATCTGGGAACCACCTTAGAAACTCAAAAAGCTCTAGCTTGTTCCAATGCAGCCAGAATTCGCAATATTCAGGCTCAAATCGCATAGTTTCAGCCCAACCACTCATTACCAGCTCAAGTGTTCATTTAACTGCTGGGAATTATGACATCTTGCATCATGATTGTTCCTCATGCAAGGCTTCACATGCGCCCCCTTCAACAATGCATAGCAAATCAGTGGAACCAGTCGCAGGGTCAATTAACCGATCTAGTGTTGGTAAACGGCCACACCCATCGCTCTCTGCAGTGGTGGAACCCACAAAATCTGTCCAAAGGGCAGCCCTTCATCGACCCTGTTCCACAGACAGTGCTTACAGCAGACGCATCGCTCACTGGTTGGGTAGCTCATCTCCAAGATCATACAATTCTAGGCTTGTGGAGTCAAAAACAAATACATCTTCACATAAATCACCTAGATCTGCTGCTAGCAGTGTTTCTAGCACTCAAAGCCTTTTAAATTCACCTTGTAGGCAAAGCTGTCCTAGTCCGCACCAACAACATGACAGTCATGTACTATATACTAAAATTATATACAAAAACAGGGGGGGGGGGGAGACACTCTTTCCAACTGTCACTATGTGAGCGGGTATAGTAATTACGCAACAGGGATTGCTGAGTCCTTATTTTATTTATATCAGTCCAGGCAGGTAAACAAAATAAATGACAGTCTGCGCATCTCTTCAGGGGAACTAGCTTCTTCTCCTTCACGTCTTCTTTTCTCTTCCAGGGGCTTTTGGTCCAAGGGGCTCGGCAATATGGGAAGGCACCAAAAGAAATGAGGAAAGGAAAACAATGTCAGGGCTTTGAACCGGTACCAATCAAGGGTAGAGGGAGTGAGGAATACAACACCCATTAAAAAGCGGATTTGCAGGGTGTATCAGGAGACAGCCACCGTGAGGAGGGAAACAGAAAAGAGAACTACGTTCTTGGCTTTCCCAAGGGGATTCTATGTATTTCCTTTCACCCAACCCAGGGACGTTACTCCCACCCGCCTCCCGGCTCCCAGGAGTCGTGCATGCACCTGTGCAAGCCACGTTCCTCCAGGAGCGTGGCTGGGCGCTTTATGGTGTCGTTGGCCTCCTGGCTCTCCTTGGGGGTCGCGACCGTGACCAGGTGTCTCCGGCTCCTCCTCGGCTCTGCTCCGCTCTCTGATGCGTCTCGGCAGCTCCTTCCTTGTGGCTCCGCAATATTCCTTCTCCAGGTCCTCTCCGGCGCCAGTTTCGTCTTCCGCTTCCTCTTTGTCCCCTGGTGTCTCGTGACTCCACCTCTAAGGGGCGTGGCTGGCTTCACCTTCTTCCCCGGTTTGAAAATTAAAGGGCCCGCAGCATTGCTCTGAGTCACCCTGAAGTTATCGGACTTCTGCAGGTCCTAGAGGCTGAAAGGGAAAGAGAGGTGTGGCCCAGTGAGGCAGAGTCTCGTCTTCCTCCATGGGATCGGGGTCTTGGAAAGCCGTACCCTGACATACTACTAGCACAAGCCATTAGGAGGTGGACCATACACCACAAAAATGATCTCATTGCAGAACACCTTCCAGGAGTAAACAGTGACATTGTTGACCTTCTCAGCAGCTAGAAGCAGCAAATCCACAAGTGTGAACTTCACCCTCAAGTTCTCCTCCCATACTTTCAATGTTGGGGTTTTCCCCAAATAGATCTATTCGCCACAGACGAAAACGCAAAATGCCCAAGCTTCGCCTCACAACACCCATTCTCCAAAGGCAAGGCACTATGGATGAACAGGTCAGAGATATTTGCCTACGATTTTCTGCCTCTCCCACTCATTCCACTAGTGGTTCGGAAGCTCAGGCAAACATCCCTCACACTAATCTTAGTGGCTCCCACATGGACCCGTCAACCTTGGTTCACAACCCTGTTGGAGCTATCAGTAGTTCCACATCAAAACCTGCATCTCACATCCAGTCTCCTCACTCGGAGTCATGGAGGAATAAGACATCCAGATCCCAAAGAACTCAACTTAGCGATCTTGTTCCTGAAGTCATAGAGTTTCGTTATCTGAATCTTCCACCAGACTGTGTGAACATCATAAAAGAGGCCAGAAGGTCTACTACAAGAGCTTGTTATGCAGTTAAATGGAACCGATTTGTTATATGTTCTAATAATACCAAAATATCATCTCTTTTTTACTACACTTGCAGCAATAAGGATTAGCGTACACATCCATCCGCTTACATCTCGCTTCAAAAGCTGCGTACCTACAAAATAGACCGCATTTGTCTCTGTTTTGAGTACCAGTTATCAAAGCATTTATGGAAGGATTAATAAGGGTTATACCACCAAGACTTCCACCTGCCCCTGTGTGGAATCTTAACATAGTCTTTACAGGATTAATGGGACCACCTTTTGAACCAATGCATAAATGTGAACTGCAATTTCTTTCATGGAAAGTCGCTTTCCTCATTGCAATTACCTCACTGAGGACAGTGGGTGTGCTACAGGCACTAACCGTAAAAGAACCTTTTTTCCAGCACCACAAAGACAAAGTGGTTCTTCGTACTAACCCTAAATTTCTACCCAAAGTAGTATCTGCCTTTCACATCAATCAATCGGTTGAGTTACCTGTGTTTTTTCCTCAACCAGATTCACTGGCAGAATGAGCTCTACACACTTTAGATGCTAGAAGAGCTTTGCTACATTACATAGAAAGAACTAAACCATTTTGCAAAACAAAACAACTCTTTGTTGCTTTTTCTCCACCACACAAAGGCAGTCCTATAACTAAATCAGGTATTGCTAGATGGAATGTCAAATGTATTCAGACATCTTATGAGAAAGCAAAAAGAACTTTACTAATACTCCCTAGAGCGCATTCAACTCGCAAAATAGGGGCTACTATGGCTTTCTTAGGAAACATTCCCATAGCTGACATCTGTAAGCCCATAACATGGTCTACACCGCACACATTCACCAAGCACTATTGTGTAGATGTGTTAGCGAGGCAACAAGTGTTAGTCCAGCAAATTGGGAACTCCTCACGACCGGTCTGTTGCACAAAATTGTCCACCTCCTGACATCCCCAACTCTATGAGCAGAAATAAACATAGAGTATTGAAGTGGTCAAGCGAGGGATAAGGAAAGGGAAGGGAACTGCTGGGATTTTGGAAGCTGTAAAACAAAACAACATGAGAGTAAGTACCCTACCACAGTCTACTCTGTCGCTAGCACCATGAATGATCTACCTGTATACGTAGAAGTACAGTTCTCGTGATTTGTCACTCGGGCCTATGACCATCAATCCATCCTTTCCCGTAGTTTCTATGAAGGGAAGAACACCAAAACAATTAATACAACCATTCATGCGTTACACATGTGTCTAGGATGCTGCAACACTCAATAGCCACTATGCAAACCTCACAACTGCAAAGGCACAACTTTGTATAAGGATTCTAGTCTTGTGTGCAGATTATTTCTCAGTGATCCAATACTCCAATCCACAACAAAGAAAAGTAACGAAAGTCTAAAAACAAACAGTGTCCCCTGGGAAAAGGTCTCCACGTCACTAAGAACGCTAATCCAAATAATGGCACACAAAATAGTCAAAAGGAAATTAATAGAATGCTAGAAGCAAAGGTTACGTCACCTCCGCTTCCAGTGAGAAGATTAATCAAATTCTTAACCTCTACTGAAGGTAAAAACGTCTCGAGCTAGTACAGGACTACTTTGTGCTCTGGAAGTAATGCACCCCTCCCTTCATACCTCTAAAGGGAGTCTTCTGGTGCGTGTAGCAGGAAAGCGGAGAAGGCTCCTTCATCTTCAGTGCACGGGCGTGTGCGAGCAGGACCTCTATCCACACGCCACGCTTACAGCTGGAAACACGGTCCCCGCCGGGTTCTTCGTCTGTGAACAAACAACGAACTGTGGTGCCAGGAAGAACCCGCAATCAGCCGATGCAGGTCCTCGAACGGAATACCAGAACTAGAATTACGCATGTCAGTACGTGCGTCTTTGGTCCTGAAATACCCATGAGCCTCCTCCGGGCATCATGGGAATTGTAGTTTCTGTGCTGTTGCGGCCAGGAAGGCGCCTAGGCTCGCTGGTCCTGACAGTATTCCCCCCCTCCCCACACGCCTCTTCGCACCCTGCTTGGCAGGGTGAGCTACATGGAAGGCTCGAAGCGCCGCAGGGGCATGGACATTCTGAACGGGCTCCCAGGAATCGTCCTCCGAGGAGTATGCTTTCCACGAAACCAGATACCACAGCTGGCTGCCCCTGTACTTCGAATCCAGAATGCGACGGACTTCATATTCCAGATGCCCATCATGCACCACAGGAGGAACAGCCCTTCTCCTCGCCCGTTTAGCAGGTTTCAGAAGACTACAGTGGAACACCGGATGGATCCTCAAGGTGTTTGGCAAACGTAGTTTATATGCCATGGGATTGATACGTTTCAGTACAGTATAAGAACCAATGTACCTGGGGTGGAAAATACTGCGCACCCTGAAACGGATGTTTTAATGGATAACCACACCCAATCCCCTGGTTCGTATGTGGGGCCATCCCTTCAATGCTGATCTGCCCACTTCTTATATTGTTGCTTCGCCTGATTAAGGTGGGTTCGGACCTTCCGATGGATGGAGCGTATCTTTTGTATGTGATCCTTCACTTCTGGTTGTTCATCAAGATCACCGGGCCAGGTGATTGGCAAGATTTGTGCATGAAATCCATGATTCGCAAAAAATTTAGAAACGCCCAAAGAGCTATACCAGGAGTTGTTGTAGGTCAGTTCAGCCAACCATAGCAAAGCACACCAGGATTCTTCAGCCTCCTTTGCATAGCAACGTAGGTATTTCTTCAAGGTCTGGTTCAGTCTCTCAGTCTGGCCATCTGTTTGGGGGTGGAAGCTCGTGGACAAAGCCAGAGACACTTGTAACGCCTTGCAACATTTTTGCCAGAAACGAGCTATGAACTGGGGCCCCCAGTCTGAGACGATGGTATTCGGCAGACCATGCAATCGCATCACGCGTTCTAGTACAAGCTGAGCCGTTTGCCCTGCTGTGGGCAGTTTAGTACAGGGAATGAAATGCCCCAACTTGGTGAGGCTGTCCACTACCACCAAGATAGCCGTTTTTCCATGGTCATTTGGGAGGCCTGTGATGAAATCCATACTTGTATTCAGCCAACTTTGTGTGGGTGTTGGCAGAGGAATCAGCTTTCCCTGAGTCTTCGAGGTTTCCCCTTTTGATCTATCGCAGACCTCGCACTCCGCCACCCATGACTGTACGTCCTTGATGAGATCATCCCACCAGAAGTGTTGTACTAGTTGAAAGTTTTTCTGCTACCTTGATGACCTGCAAGAACGGAGCTATGGCACCACTCGAATGCTTTACGTTGTATCAGCTTAGATGGCAGATAGAGTTTGTGTTCAGTCTCTGTTTCAAACTCCGATGAGCATGTGTTCCAACCCATTTTTTCCTGAATTCGGTGGAGCGTGCTTTCTTCACTTCCTCCAAGAAGTTAGTCACAGTCACTGCGCAAAGAACTTGAGCAGGGGCTATGATGGACGCAATAGGCATTTTGGGGGTGGAGCTGCCGATACCCTGCCTCCATAAAGTGTCTGCCTTTCTGTTGTCCGTTCCAGGCATGTAAGTGATGACAAAGTCGTACTCCGCAAAGAAGAGCTTCCACCGCATTTTTCTTTGCGACAGCTGTTTCGCTGTGTTCATGTACTGAAGGTTTCTGTGGTCAGTATATACGGTCACTTGATAGAGTGATCTCCACAGGTAGTGCCTCCATTCCTGAAAAGCCTTCTTTATAACCAGCAGCTCCTTTTCTGCAATCGTGTAGTTGAGTTCTGCTGCACTAAGCTTTTTGGACATGTATGCCACTGGGTGTAGTTGACCAGTTTTGTCTCTTTGAGATAGTACGGCCCCTAGAGCCACGTCTGAGGCATCTGCCTCTACTATAGAGGGAAGTTCGGTTTGCGGATGCTTGAGAACGGGAGCAGTAGTAAATGTTCACTTTAATTGGGCAAAAGCCTCCATACCATCACTGGTCCATACAAATGGTTCCCTTTACCTTAACAGTCTCATGATGGGCGCTACTACATGTCAAAAGTGCAAAATGAACCTATGGTAGTAGTTAGCGAAACCCAGAAAGCTCTGAACATCATGCACGTTGTGTAGTATGGGTCATTCTTGGACTGCTTTCACCTTTCGTTCCGTCATACATAGCCCTGACGGGCACATCATCACTACTAAGAATTCAACCTCTTGCACATGGAAGTCACATTTGCTCAATTTGCAAAACAATGAGTGTTCTCTCAACTTCTGTAATACCATTAGCACATGGTGCTCATGCACTGTCTCGTCTTTGCAATAGACAAGAATGTCATCTATATAAACAACCACAAAGGAGTCTATGTATTCCTTTAATACATCATTCAGAAAATACTGAAAGGCCGCAGGGGCGTTGCAGAGCCCGAACGGCATAACAGTATATTCAAACCACCCACAGCGGGTTTTGAAAGCTGTCTTTCACTCGTCCCCCTCTCTAATCCTGACCAAGTGATAGGCACCAAGCAAATCGAACTTGGTATAGACCGGAGCCTCTTTTACTTGATCCAGGAGTACTGACACTAGAGGAAGGGGGTATCTGTTCCTCACTGTTACCTGGTTCAGTCTACGATAATCTATACACGTTCTTAGATCCCTGTTGGCTTTTGATATGAAAAAAAGAGGGGACGCTGCAGGGGACTTTGAGGGGCGAATGAACCCTATCTCTAGGTAATGATCCAAGTACTCTCTCAAGTGTTTAGTTTTGGATCCAGATAGGCCATATACTCGACATGAAGGGAGAGTGGCCCCTGCTATCGGGTCTATTTGGCAGTCATAGATTCTATGTTCTGCCTGGCTTTCACTGAACACATCTCGGTAACGACTATATGCTATGGGCAACACTACAGACTTCTCCGCTGCCGTGGCAAGACACCCGTAACAGGCCAATGCGGCGCTTTGGGAGATGTCACTGCTCACACACGTGGTTCTACACTCCTCTGATATAAAATTCACAGATTTCTCTCCACTTAACGGCAGGGTTGTGACCCCACAACCATGGCATACCCAAAATGATCTTGCACTGTGGGGCGATGATGATATTCAAGGACAGATGTTCTACATGACTTTGGTTCCCATCCTGCAGGGTCAATCTCACTACTTCAGTCTGTTCTGTCACCGGCCCGGATGTCAAGGATTTTCCATCAACCGCTAAATCAGTCTCGGGGATAGCCCTGCTGACTCTGTTTAGTGCTAATCTCTGCACTAACCCTTGATCAGTGAAGTTGCCCGTGGCTCCTGAATCAATCATTAGATCGACTGATTAAGAAAAATCCCTCACATCTAACCTTATTGGAACCAAAATGTGGGCTTCTGTCTCCCACCCTTCAGAAACCGACAACGACAGCACCTTCCATTGGATACAGTCGTCTGCAGCCTTTGTAATAACATGTTGCAGGGATTCTGCTTATACACAGAACTATGCGTAGAACCCCAGGACCTCAGTGAGTTGTGGTGTACCAGAAACTCACCTCAGAACCCAGAACCCAGTATCCGGCTAGCATAAGTGTCCCATTCGTTATCCGAGATTTAGCTCGGAGGTCCCAATGAAAAGACAACCCAGAACACGTGACTCAGTACATACTCAGGAATGGTCGGAATCGGAAATACCTGTTCGTATATTATTCTCACATCAGTCCACAACAAGAATCAACAGAGACACGGTGAAAATAAAAAGAGTTTATTTTTATAGACCACGTGTCCTAATATGCAGTACTTTGGCTAATACAAGCAGACAAATGATTAAAATCAAAACCATCAACATAGTTACAATTCCATAGAATATAAAAGGGGTGATCATGTTATAATGACAGTGGATACTACCACTTTCCCTTTACTAAGAAGCTAATATTATTATTAGTCTAACAGAAGGTCTCTTAGGCTTGAATAGGGGACCCCATACCTCAAAGATCAGCTTAGTGAAATCACATCACAGGAGCATCAGGAGTCTTCTCGCAGGAAGGCTCGTCTTCGGTCTGAATAATAAACATGATGTCCGTGATATTAAAAGCACCAACTTTCAGGTATGTGCAGCTGCTCGTGTGTTATGACTAAATAGTGGGTCGATCAACCTAGAGTGGAAAACATGCATTGTCTAACAACTCAGACTGTTTGTCACATCGTGTGCAGACCAAGGTCGCTTCGCAGAGCTCGGGATGGTAACAACAGATTGCTCTCGTGTGAGGCAAAACTCGAGTCAGCAGTTCGTTTAAGCAATAACATGTGAACGCAGTGTCGTGTGCAAAAGCAGCAAGATGGCTTTCTAACTTCTGACGTGGTTATGCTAACTTAACAATGTATGTACGTATTAAGGGAGTCCTTACTACATGCCCCCTTGATCGAAGCACTACTTAGTATGCAAGAAAAGAGAGAACGCAGAGTTCAAGCGCGACAGAGCAGAACAAGGCGTATCCAATTTAAAAAAGAACTGGTCAGTTCAGGCAAAAAAACTAAAAATGGATAGAAAAAACAAAAAACCTCAAACGTGCCGTGGGAGGTGAAAAATGAAAAAACGCCTCACCGGGCAGAAGTGCAGACGTACAGGGACAGTTCAAGACACGTGAGGAAAACACAGTGGACGAAAGTTCACTCAATCCATGAAAGTATATGCAGCATATGTGGCCACTGCTTCCAGCAGAAAATCATTGGCACGGCCACTGAAGGTTTCAGCCATCCAGTTAAGTAAAGAAAAGGAACATACGTGTTCTTCTATTAGCGGAGCCTCTAGCACCATCAGAGGGCAACCAGCGTGTACTTCCAAATAACTCATATCCAAGAAGTCATATGCCGCTTTCACGATGTCCCAATTACCCAGGATACCATGCGCCGCACCGCAGGCCATAATCCGAACACCAGAACAGGCAGACTCGTGAGACACTAAGGGCCTCATCAGTCGATCAAAATCCGTGTCCGGAGACACCATGTTGGTTAAGCACAAATCCATAGGCCATTCAAAGGGACAATCTAGGCAGTGGAAGACAGGTTGCACGCAGGTGAAGTAGGAATACCGGAAGGATAATCCATATGCCAGGCTCAAAGTCGCCAACGGCAGGACACCATAGTAATCAAGCATCCTGTCACGAAGAAGCTGCAGACGGGACAGGCTGTCGTGTGGCACAGAAAGAGCAGCCATTCCGCAAGATGAAAAGTAAAAGTAGCACACCTGCCACTAGAGCCAGAATTAACGGGACACCTCCAAAGACACTGGAGAAAATAGAATGAAAAAATGCCGGAATCACACCAAAAATAGTTTGGAAAGAGGTCACGAGGCCCGAGCCCACAAGTTTAAAAAAATGAGCCAGGCCAGTCGTGGACGAGGCATTGAAAATTGTTTGGATCAAAGCACCAAAATGCAGGGGGAGGTCAGTATTCAAAAGCGCCTGTACCTCGGTGCGCGTATTTGCTACGTGAAGGACAAATGTTTCCCGGGAGGAAGTCAATGGCACCTCCTTTTGGGACAATAGCGCTCTTATTCTGCTCATCTTGTCGAACTCTGCTTTCAAGGTTGGAATTGAAGGCCAGATAGAAGCATCCAGCCTCCCATGCGGGGGTGGGAACAGGACGTTATTGCAGCAGACAACCCTCTGTGTTACAGTTACTATATACGGGATCCCTACTAACATCCCGCAGCAAGCTTCATTGTTCAAAATTAAATAACTACCGTTTGCAAGCAGCGTGAAAGATGGCGTAATCACTGGTACCGGGATACCTTTTAGGACGCAGGCCAAGTTCGGAGCGTGTACATTACAAGCACCGTGCAATTGAATGTGCCTACACACAACAGAATGATCAGGTGACGTTGTACATTCTTCACCCTTCAGATAAACCTCAGTACCGTCCCTTGTACATCTATACGTAAAGGGGAGGGACCAGACTTCATGTATGAAAGCGGTGCCCAGCTGTTCATATCTACCCAGAGCATAGTGTTTCATACAAGAGGTAAACTTCAAAAGCGCAAACGGTAGACTTATCAATCCGTGTAAGAGCCACACAGCGGAATCGACTTCCGCAACAGAAAAAGGTAACGGCTCCAATTTCTCAATATGGAGCAAGGAATATGTAGCATCCTTCATGGACATGAACTGCTGTTTGTCAGTAAGGTTAAAGGGAAGAAATAACGATGTTGTATTCAGATAGTCCCAAGGGACCTTCCCTGCCTTCAATGTTTGTAATGTCCATGCAAACTGCATAACAGAACGCAACTGGTTTTGACCATGATACAACACAGACATATCATCCTGCACAATATCCACAATTGAAGATACAATATTATCTAATGTATAAATGCGAGAAGAAAGAGTGTTAATGCTGTTATCAATAACTGCTAATACTTTTTCCATATTAGCCTGATCAATAGCTCTCAATCTTGAAGCTGCCTCAATTTGCGACAGTTTCCATACTTCGTTGTAAATAGCATACGCCCATCTCTTGGATCTGCCACCCACAGGACCTTTAACAAAATCATTCAAATCTATTTTGTCATGTAACTTTGATAAATTAACTTTGACAGATGCCAAGGTGGAATGTCGCAGCCAGGACTGACATAATTTCCCCACAGAGTATGTAGTTACTGTATGTGACGACTCAAACCGGGGGTCCACGCGATCTTGAGTATACCCCGGTTTCAGTCCTAGAAAACGACGTTGACAGGTATCAGAACTGCTTTGCCAAATTAACCATCCCTCACTATTAAATTTCGAAATATTGAAAGACGAATTGGAAACCAATAACTGCAAAGCAGGAAGGGACAGATCTGTGTGATTATACCAATTTGGGTAAGCACCCAGATCCGCCACAGAAGGCGAATTTAGTTTTTTAGAAGTGGCCAATCCGAAACAGGTGGTTTGGAAGATGGTTGCATTTAAAAACAACATATGATTTGGTACTAGACAGGCACGGTGTAAAGCTTCAGTTCCCTGAACCTGCCACGGTTTGGAACCCCAAACCGACTTAAGATCAATAGTAGCCTTCCATAGATCATAACCTTTGATTGACAACTCATCCATAAAGGACTTAGAATATAGCAATTTGGTGTGTGTCAGTCTAACCTTGGAGGCAGACTCGGGCTTAACTTTAAAATAAAAGGATGCCGGGGCCGAAACACTGAAATCAGTAAAATAAGTAAACTTATCAACTAATGTATGTGAACTGCCAAACGAGGGGGTGGGACAATGTTCCCACTGGGTAAAATTTACAAAATTTCTAAACGAATTCGATTTATGCAGGAAGTGATTGCCATAATGTTGAAAACAATACTGTTCCGCATAATTAGCCGCATTTTCATACAAATCCTCAGCATCAAAGGCGGCATAATATTTCAAATCTGAAAACAGTGCTTCAATGGCGTGTACATCCCAATCATCAGAACGTATGTTCTGTTTAACTACATCACCCATAGAAACACGAAATACATTAGGCACATTAATGACCTCTGTAGGCCCATGAATTTGAAATTTAACTGCATCCCATGCGATTCCATCCATGACGGGCCAGGCAGTAATATTCACAAAAGTCTGGTCCCTTTTCATGATGTGGGATGAGGAGTGGGGGGCCAAAGTTCCATTGATAAGTCTAATTGTCGATCTCTCTTTGAGATAATGGCCATCCACCAAACGGAAGAAAACTACAACAAATCCAATGGACATAAACAAAAAAATACCAAAAAGCATCAACCAGATGTATGTCCAAGGAGCTATCAAAAAATGTTTCTTAAACCAGCTCACAAAAACAGCAATGTTTGATGGGGGAGTTGAGGGCAAAGAGTTAGTGTCAAAGGAAAAACGGGACTGGCCAAGTGCTGTAGATTGTAAAACAGGCGAAGGTCCACGTGTAGGATAAGCATACTCAGTCTCATCGGACAAACCACCAGCCGGTGGTATTAGCAAGGGATCAGTAACTGAATGCATCTCGATTGCAACATCAGACAAGGTGGTAGAAGCAGGAACCATCATTGAATTTCTTTGCATTGTCTGGCATGAAACTGCCGGAGTCATACTAAGAAGTATCGGCCACTCGCTGAAGTTTGACATTGTCAATAGAGATGTACCTGTTTTCTTTGCGACCAGGAAGTGGAGGTAAAATGACTGTTCTTGTACCCTGCACTCCAAGCACTGGAACTGGTGCACGATAAGAGGGGCCGAACTCCTTCTTGTTCTCCACCTTCTCACGGACCAGATCACCAACTCGGGGTAGCCAGCCGACTACCGGAATCTGAACTTCAGCTTCAGATGTGGAGGGCAAGTGTTCCTTCGAAAGAGTGTCTCTGGCTTCTTGTAGAGTCTGCAAAACAGCACAGTGATCATCTACGTCAAAGGGTGCGGTCGACGCCGCAATGTCTAGACCATCAAGGTCTGGAACAAACATTCTGATTCCGAAGAGCATCATGTACGGGGTCCGCCCACCCAGAGACCTTCTAGGGAGATTATTTAGTGCACGTTGGACGTTATACAAATGGGCTAGCCAGTTCCGGCCTGTGCCTAAAACACGTGCTGTCAATGATTGCTTTAAGTCACGGTTCATTCGCTCCACCACACTATTACCCTCAGGTCGGTAGGGAGACGAAAATTTGACTAGGACCCCCAAATTTTTCATAGCCTCCTTGTAAGCCTTAGAGGCGAACGCAGGGCCCTGATCAGAATGGAAGGTACCACACGCAAAAGTTCCCACAAAGACACGCAAATCCCTGATGACAGTCCGCGAGTCAGCACTCCTTTGTGGCCATACCCATAGAAAACGTGTGCACGAATCCACTGCAACCAAGATGTACTTGTACGCAGTATCAGAAGAAAAAGGACCGCAGTGATCTAAATAAACACAACCAAATGGCTTATTAGAGATGTACAGCTGTGTCTGTGGTGGGCGCGCAACAGTAGAAGGTTTAATCTGTTGGCAAATGTCACAATCAAGAACATAAGCGCGCGCTTGTTTATATAAACCAAACCACCAGTAACGTTGTTGTAGCAGAGATATTGTAGCTGACGCCAACCCCTCATGCGCAGCCAAGATCAGTGCTGGTCTGCAGTCCGCGTTGGGAATTATTCTATCACCAACGTCGTTAATCCTCACTAATGGGACGTTATCAGGACTTAAATGATAAATATACCGAGAGGGAAAACCCTTCGGGTAATCTCCTCCCTTCTCTGTAGCAGCAATAGCTGCCAAGATGTCATCATCAATCTTACTTTTGGATCTTGTAACTGCTGCCACTAAGTATGTAGCCACTGCTGTTTTCGCTGCCTCGTCAGCTAAGCTGTTGCCGACAGCATGGACACCAAGCCGCTGGTGACCAAGAGTGTGAATAACACTTACGAGAGGGAGACGTTCTTTAAAGTCCGCCACTCGAACCCAAAGCGTTTTATGCTTAATTGTGCTACCTTTAGTGTCGCGGTAATCATTCTGAGACCAGAAGTGTAAATTGTCATTGTAGGACTGGACACAGTAGAAGGAGTCACTCACTATAAGAGTAGTGACTCGGGGATCAGCAAACTCCAGTGCAAGCACCAGAGCCCGGAGCTCCGCCAATTGCGCGGTACAATCACCCAATGACTGCGTATGCACTGCATCAGATTGGAATTCACCATTTACGAATGTACCCACGACAATTGCGCAAGCCGCTGAATAAGCGTGCTTCGATCCAATTGCGGGTTGCGCAGACCCGTCAGTGTATATGACACAATGGTATTCTTCGAGCGGGCGCAAAGACAGAGGTGCCGGATGAACGAATTCATACTGCAAGTACTCTTGAGTCTGTAATGAGGCATCAAAGATGTAAGTGACGTCTGGCGACGTCAGTGTTGTGGCCCATTGTATCCACCGTGGATGCAAAGCTTTAGAATTGGGTACACTTGCTTTAGTCACTGCCTCTAAAGCAGGATATGGAGTTACAACCAGAATCTGTTTCCCATGCGACAGTGCGCGTTCCTTGAGGATCGCCATCTGCACAGCAGTCAGAACTTTTTCGACCGTGGAAAAACGTAATTCAGCAGAGGTGTACAAGTGGGATTTGTACGCAATGGGGACTGTGTCGCCCTCATTAAACGTCAAATACGTGAACCCCACGGCGCCTGGTACTATTCTTATTACCAGGTTAGTGCGGTTATCACGTGTCAGCAAGTATTGTGAAGCAAGAAGGTCAGCCTGTAAAGACTGTAAAATAGCAGAGTGTTCTAGCTGCCAGCTAGATTTCGAAAACGAAGGCTGTACCAAGGCGTAAAGCGGCTTGATACGCTGGGCATAATCAGGAATGTACGTACGGCCGAAATTCAGAAAACCCAGCAGAGATTGTAATTTCTTCAGTGTCGTAGGAGCACTTAAGCGTGCACACTTTTCCAGAAAGTGGGGGGCTAACCCCTTACCTTCATTGTTGAGCTCGTAGCCCAAAAACAACACCGTATATTCTGCGATGTGTGACTTCGCAAAATTGAATTTGTAGCCATAGTCAGCAAAACTCACGATAATATTGTCAACCCGAGACAGATGCGGCATCAGCTCATCATCCGTAAGATAGATATCGTCAACATAGGAGTATGCTTCGGGGTCTATTCTTTCTAAGAGAGAAACCACGCGAGCAGAAAAGACGCCAGGGCTATTTTTGTAACCCATGGCTAATCTTGTAAACTGTTTTTGTTTTCCGCCTGAAGTAAACGCTGTCCACTGGCTACTCAGTGTGGACAGGTTGTGGCTAAAAAAGCCATTGGAAATGTCAAGTGTCGTTTTAAATCTTTTACGCACGAGACTGTCGACCAAAGCCGAGCTATGTGTATTTTGTACCGCGCAGGTCCGGCAATGGGAGTTTAGGTGCCGGTAATCCAAAACTAAACGGTACGAGCCGTCAGGCTTCGTTACAGTGAATAAAGGGTTATTCATAGGGGACACACATGTTTCAATAACACCCTGATATTCCAATTGTTCAAGGATTGCCGCGACGTGGGGTCTAGCTTCACGACGCATGGGATATTGAGGTTGAGGCTGTGGCATAGACCGCAATGGAATCTCATGGCAGGGGGACAATCTGTCCCATCCCACCTGAGTACGATACACCGCCGGCGCAAGCGCAAGCGCCCACTCCTCAGCATACACTTCAGCTTGGTCCTTAGGCACTGTGTGCGCAAAGGACGGGAGGATTACTTCCTCCCCTCTAGGAGCCTCTAAAATGAAAGCTGGGGGCCAATCTGCCTCCGCTAGGAGGATATCATAGGTGGTGGTCAGATTATCCCAAAAAATCCCTTTTATTGTACGTTGTATGTCACCCTCTATTAATAAGACTATTTCATAAAGTCTGTCAGGGGGAGCCACTCTGGTGTCAGCTGTTTCAACAGTAACCGATATATCAGTTGCTGTCACCGCCAGAAATGGACGCAGAGCTTGACGGACTATGGTAATTTCCGCTGCGCTGTCCAGGAGCGTCAGCGCCCATGTCCGGTTCCGAAGCTGTGTCCGCACTATCTGAGGCATACCTTGCCGTCAGAGCCGCCACTTTCTTCTTCTGAAACGGGGGTCTTTGTCGTGCAAATTCGTCCTGCTTGCCTTTACCCTCAGTCTGTCGGGGCTGGTCACGCTGTTGTGGAGCACCCCGACCTTTGCCACTGCCTCCGCCACCGGACTGTGTAGCCGATGTTTCCTGTGAAGAACGAGGAGAGCGCTGTTCAGAAACCTGAAATCTATCAGGAGACTTTATAGCAGCACGATCGCGCAGATCATAAGTGCGTTCGCTACTTGACTGTACGGGAGAGGCAGGCCGAGAGCCCTGTTTCTGTTGCTGCTGCTTTCCCTGTTGTTTAACCTGCCATTTTTGTTTAGGAAAAAAGGGCCGGTCGTCCTTACCAGACGTTTCTGCCTTACCCTGCTGTTTTAGATCGGGATTCTTTATTACAGGCTTAACTCCTAAAGAGCTACGACCCAAATCCCGATATGCCTCTGCGATTATTTTCGCAAATTCCTGCGGTTTGTCCTCCTCAGGAACTCGTTTCAGTTCATTACGAACCTGGAAATGCAAAGCATCACCCTTCAGGTTACCAATTATCATGGTAGCCACCAGGTCAAATTGCCCGAGGAGCCGCATCCCTAACTCTATCGCAGACTCCGCACCATGGTTCTCTTGAACTCTTTTGATAACGGAGGGCAGCTGCAACATAGACGGAGTGCCAAAGCACTGCGCGTACGTCGCTGCAAAGACCTTGCCCCAATTTGCACAATCATCAATGTGGGGGACCAAGTCCTTAGGCAAACTAATGGTGAGGATCCTGTGTTTCTCCACAGGAGTAGTATTCGGGTAAACCGCTTCTATTTGGTCAAATTTTTCAGCAAGCCTAAAGGGGAAATCATCCCTAGTTTGGGGGCGCTTGCCCATAACAGAATTAACCATAACAGGACTAATGACCACCGCGTGATGATCAGTAGGCTGTCCCGCAACAGCAGGTGCCCCCGCCTGCATATTGCGCGACACATACTGCACTAACGCCCTATATACCGTAATGAGGGCAGTGTGTAGTACACGCAACTCAGCCACCGTCACCGTGAGGTAACGGGGATGAGGCGTAAATCCGGCTAGTACCGGCCAAGTGGCCCCTGCAATTGATAAAGGGCCCATTCTCGGCGGTATAACCACATGGGGAAGGGCGCCATTAAACCAAATATGGTGCTGCCAAGCAGATATTGGTATTTCCTGTGTCCTATACGGCGTATAGTTCGCCGGCACTGCAGCGGCAGTGTAAGAATGAAAGGTGTCATCATCCCCCACCGCTGGAATCGTCACCCAAGAGTAGAACAACTCATAGGGATGAGCCGCATCGGCTCCCACTACAAAGATGACGTTCATACCAGTGTCCGGTACCCCATACTGCGTCAAATGACGTTTCAGAGCTGCACGGCTATGCGCCGCAATATCCACCGACATTAGGACAACACACACGTGAAACTATCAGTAGCACAAGGGTTCAATAACCTTTTTAATTATCAAGCTTGAAAGAACCTATATCAATAGACCTAGGTAGGTTTTAAATCCGTCAGACTTGTTATCCGGAAACAAGAATGAGGGTGTTGTGGACAAACGCGAGCACTACTAAGGCGTTTCAACTCATAGACCAAACGTTAGGTGCGCCATGTTGCAGGGATTCTGCTTATACACAGAACTATGCGTAGAACCCCAGGACCTCAGTGAGTTGTGGTGTACCAGAAACTCACCTCAGAACCCAGAACCCAGTATCCGGCTAGCATAAGTGTCCCATTCGTTATCCGAGATTTAGCTCGGAGGTCCCAATGAAAAGACAACCCAGAACACGCGACTCAGTACATACTCAGGAATGGTGGGAATCGGAAATACCTGTTCGTATATTATTCTCACATCAGTCCACAACAAGAATCAACAGAGACACGGTGAAAATAAAAAGAGTTTATTTTTATAGACCACGTGTCCTAATATGCAGTACTTTGGCTAATACAAGCAGACAAATGATTAAAATCAAAACCATCAACATAGTTACAATTCCATAGAATATAAAAGGGGTGATCATGTTATAATGACAGTGGATACTACCACTTTCCCTTTACTAAGAAGCTAATATTATTATTAGTCTAACAGAAGGTCTCTTAGGCTTGAATAGGGGACCCCATACCTCAAAGATCAGCTTAGTGAAATCACATCACAGGAGCATCAGGAGTCTTCTCGCAGGAAGGCTCGTCTTCGGTCTGAATAATAAACATGATGTCCGTGATATTAAAAGCACCAACTTTCAGGTATGTGCAGCTGCTCGTGTGTTATGACTAAATAGTGGGTCGATCAACCTAGAGTGGAAAACATGCATTGTCTAACAACTCAGACTGTTTGTCACATCGTGTGCAGACCAAGGTCGCTTCACAGAGCTCGGGATGGTAACAACAGATTGCTCTCGTGTGAGGCAAAACTCGAGTCAGCAGTTCGTTTAAGCAATAACATGTGAACGCAGTGTCGTGTGCAAAAGCAGCAAGATGGCTTTCTAACTTCTGACGTGGTTATGCTAACTTAACAATGTATGTACGTATTAAGGGAGTCCTTACTACAAACAAGTGACCTGTTCTCCGGGGGTATTGTTTGTTTCATGCACCACCATAACTGCTACCTTTTTTCCTGACGTAAAATTAGTAATGGATTTAGGCCTGGTAGGGCATTCACGTACAAAGTGCCCCTTCTTACCACAGTACATGCACTGCCTGTTTACTCTACATGCCTCTCTTTCCTCTTTGGAGAGCGGTGCTCGAATCGCTCCAACTTCCATGGGCTAAGCACTTGTTTCAGACTCCACTACTGGTTTCCTAACACCCCTATCATATCTCGGACTCCATCTCTCACTTCTTCTTCTCTCACCCCCTCTCTCCGATATCTTATGATCTAACCTGAGTGTAAGATTCATTAAATTAGTAGGTTGAAGATAGATCTGAGCAAGGGTGTCTTTCATATTGTATCTCAAGCCCTGGTAGTACAAAGACATCCTCTTCTCCTCAGGCCATCCTGTCTCTGCCACCAGTCGGTTGAATGCCGTTAAATACGTAACCAAATCATTTTACCCTGTCTCAACTCTAACAGCTCTCGGTCTGCGCTAAACGTGGTGGCTCTTCGATCGAACACCCTCTCCAATTCCCTACAGAAGGCGTCCCAATCGGGGTCATCGTTTTTCACCAGAGGAACGGCCCAATTGGCCGCATCTCCTGCCAAATATGATATAGCAAATGCGACCCTGGAATGGTTGGTAGGGAAGGATGAGGGTTTACATGAAAAGTCAAGCATTATTTGTGTCAGAGAAACCTGGATCTTGTTTGGATACCCTGTGTACCTTTCGGGTGTAGCTAGAGGAATAGATGGTGGCACATGTACCTGTATCTGGGAAGGGGTGGAAGATACATCAAAAGGGTTACGTATTTGCCTCTCTAGCCTGTCTTTTAATGCAGCAGCTTCTGCCTTGGATGTAGCTAGCTCCTGTTGGGCCAACAATAACGCCTGCGTAACATCATCCAAGGTAGCCATAGTGCACACACCCCAGTCGGGAGGAGCCACAATTCGTGGGTGTGTAATTCTGTTAGTCCAGCAAATTGGGAACTCCTCAGGAAGGGTCTGTTGCCCAAAATGGTCCACCTCCTGACATCCCCAACTCTATGAGCAGAAATAAACATAGAGTAGTGAAGTGGTCAAGCGAGGGATAAGGAAAGGGAAGGGAACTGCTGGGATTTTGGAAGCTGTAAAATAAAACAACATGAGAGTAAGTACAAGGCACCCTACCACAGTCTACTCTCTGTACGTCTCGCTAGCACCATGAATGACCTACCTGTCTATGTAGAAGTACAGTTCTCATGTGTTTTGTCACTTGGGCCTATAACCATCAATCCATCCTTTCCCGTAGTTTCTATGAAGGAAAGAACACGAAAACAATTAATGCAACCATTCATGTGTTACACATGTCTAGGATGCTGCAACACTCGGTAGCCACTATATATACGACACAACTGCAAAGGCACAACTTTGTATAAGGATTCAAGTCTTGTGTGGAGAGTATTTCTCAGTGATACAATACTCAAATACACAACAAAGAAAAGTAACGAAAGTCAAAAAACAAACCGTGTCCCCTGGGAAAAGGTCTTCACGTCACTAAGAACGCTAATCCAAATAATGGAACACAAAATAGTCAAAAGGAAATTAATAGAATGCTAGAAGCAAAGGTTACGTCATCTAAGCTTCGGTGAGAAGATTAATTCAATTCTTAACCTCTACTGAAGGTAAAAACGTCTCGAGCTAGTACAGGACTACTTTGTGCTCTGGAAGTAATGCACCCCTCCCTTCATACCTCTAAAGGGAGTCCTCTGGTGTGTGTAGCAGGAAAGCGGAGAAGACTCCTCCGTCTTCAGTGCATGGGCATGTGCAAGCAGGACCTCTACCCACACGCCGCGCTTACCGCTGGAAACACGGTCCCCGCCGTATTCTTCGTCGGTGAACAAACAACGAACTGTGGTGCCAGGAAGAACCCGTAATCAGCCGATGCGGATCCTCGAAGAACGGAAAACCGGAACTAGAATTACGCATGTCAGTACGTGCCTCTTTGGTCCTGAAATACCAATGAGCCTCCTCCTGGCATCATGGGAATTGTAGTTTCTGTGCTGTCGCGGCCAGGAAGGCGCTTAGGCTCGCTGGCCCTGACAACAAGCTAATGTAGGCCAGGCAGTACTTAGAACGCTCTTGAAGGCAACTGCAACAGCTACAGGTTAGCCACCACTTTGGGAGAATACTGCTGTATAGTCTATGTAACGCATGTGATCTACAGCTCACATGCCTCAAACGGAAAATGTTACTTACCCAGTAAGCATCTGTTCTTGGCTTGTAGAGCTGTAGATTCACATGCGCCCACCCGCCGCCCTGGGTACTTATATCTGTTGCAGTTTCTTACTCATAGACATATGCATGGACATCTTTATTCTACACTTACTAACTCCATTCTCACACTCTGCGGGAAAAACAATCTTACAATGGAGTCGATGCCCATGCGCACTATCACCGAAAGGAGGAGTCACCTCGTGACTGGAAAGACTTCTTGGAAGAAAAACAGCTTGCAAACATCCGGACCCAACACTAGATAGCATGAGTATGCAAAGCATGTGAATCTACAGCTTTACATGCCAAGAACAGATGCTTACTGGGTAAGTAACATTTTCCTTTGAGCAGTAACTGTGGTTTTCAGAGTTGATTACCACCATCTCATCCATGACCAAATTACTAAATAAGGACTACTATCGGTTTTCAAATTAGCTGAAGTATCTGAGAATCAGCAGTCGCCTGCGATATGGGGCCAGAATCTGGAAATCCAATCCCAATGCTTTAGCTATTACATAGGAACCTTTTCCATATATTATACACAAAAAAGTCAAGTCTGATTAGGTTCACACCCAGGAAATGTGTGTCAAAGTTTTTTTTTCTCCATTACCCTGAATCGCTATTTTTAATAAAAACTATTCTGGTTTTTTTCTCCCATTACAAGTTCTTTAACACCTCTGCACCACTTGTTACTTAAAGGTACACTTTACCAGCTCCCCTTCCTCTTTAAAGTTTGCATATGTTTCTACTAATCTCTCCTGTTTTCTTCCTCCCCCTTTTCTTTTTTCTGCCCTGTCTCACTCTTGCTTCTCTCTATTTTCAGGGTCACTCTTGACCCCTCTAAGAGGCAGAGCTCTAACAGGTGTGTCTCAGGCGCTACTTTACCACAAGGATCTAAGATCAGTAAGTCTCGGCTCCTTTTCTGGAGTGCTGCTTCTCACCCTTGTCCTCCCTCTGTTTTTCTGTCCGTCTCTCTTGGGTACCACTCGCAGCCCTTTTTTTATCCTTCATCATCCTTCATCATGTTCGCCACCTACATCTAAACACCCCTCTCATTTACATCATCTCTTTGCTTTCCCTTGTCTCTCTTACTCTTATGTACGTAATCTTGCTCTCTCTCTCTCACCTTGTCAGCTTTCCAGTGTGTTAATCACTCTATAACTCACTTCCTTCCGAACTGTCCTATCTCATATATCTCTCTCTCTCTCAATATTTATTGCCTAATCTAGTTTTTACTTTTCACATTTTCACTTAGCTTCTTAATTACTTTTTTATTTGGTTTCTATTTCCGTTATTGTGTTTTGCGTACTTAACTGTTTTTCCCTCATTGATTTTTTTTTTTAAATGTCCATCCTATTCCTTTTCCCTTTTTTCTTTTTCTTTTTAGTTACATTTCCTCTGTTTTTACAACTTTCTTTAGTTCGTTCTTTCTTCTGTGTTTGTCTTTTACGTTCTGTCTTTTTTCTTCTTTCTAGATCACACGTGACATTACAGCTGTCTGCATGACATATTGTTGCCAGTTCATTAAATATACGTTTATTGGGCTTTGGCTCCATCCATTGGATTATTACTGTCTTACTTCATGCTGTTGCTGATTTGGTCTCATTTCATTAGAGTGCATGGCAGACTATTTTGCATCTGAAACTACCCTCGATTAGTCGCACTGTTTGCCAATTAAATTTTGTATCTCTTGTATACATTCTACATAGAGTCCAATTCATTTATTTATCTCCTATATACATTCTACCCAGAGTCCATTCCTTTCTTATTACGTTTTTCTCCGCATTAGCAAAAATAATAAAGTGGGATATAATATGATAAACAACATTTGTGATTGCATGCATTTGTGAATGGATGGATTTAACTGCACGGGCACATTTTTTGGCTATGCAATGATTGCTATCTGTATATTTTGTTTATCTTTTTTTCTGTTTTAACTTATTCATATGTGCTTTTCTTTTGCTCGTTATTTTCCTTTCTTGCTGATTTTCCTATTCTTCATTTCGTCTTTTGGCAAATAGGAGGAAATGAACATGCTTACCAGAAAGTGAGACTAATTTGGTATATTCATAAACCTGGGATTAGTTCTGAACGTAAAAACACCATTACAAATGGCTTTACATATTAATATGATACGGAATAAAGTCATAATGCTTCACACCAAGAAGTTTGTACCGCACTAGGGATTAACAATGAATGCAGGTTGACATTACAATTCAGTGATTGCTGCACAAAAGTATTATATTGACTACTGTTTCAATGCTTTGACATATTCAACTTTTGCCACAAATGACCCTAACAGCATTCTTTACCCAGGATAAAAAGAAATTGAAAGATAAAATGTAAGTGTGCAAGTTGGGTAGCGGTTTGGATCCTGTTGTAGTTTTTTAATTACACTAAAGTTGGTGCTTGCACTTAAAGGTGCTAACTTCGGCTTGCACCACAGGGTCCAAATAACACGGAAACAGGAATACTAGCAAAGTGGAATGTCTTGTCTGAAGACTTGGTCTTCTTTTAATCATTATGGATTTTATCATTCAAATCTTAATAATTATGGAAAGAAGAAAGTCGGCTTAATACAGAGATTTCACTTCCAGAGATGATTCTGAGGATTAGCACAGAGGTAGAAAGTTTCTTAATGCTAAACCAGGTTGGCTTATGGGACTGGACCTGGAACAAAAAGCCTGCTCCTTCTAGGAGGGGCTGCTTTAAAAAACTGCCACACGAAAGCTGAATTTTTCAGTACAGTTGCAAATGCACAATGCACCCTAATGCAAGTAAGGTAAATGCCCTTCATTGCCACTAGATGTGTGTCCAAAAAACGCATAATTTAGTTTTCAGTGGGTCCCCCACACCCATGGGCGCCAATGCAACTGCATGTGCGTCACTATTCTTAGTTATGCTCCTGAAACCTTCCCCCAGCTAAGATTTGATGTACTATTTTAATTGGCACTGTGTGTCAAAGCATTCAGCGTCTATTGCTGTATGCTTTTCTACGTGATAAAGAGCATCCCACTTACAGGATTTGCAAGCTCTGTAAGTGAACTAGTGTCACAGGCTTTGATACACAGTAGTGGATTATATCAGTGTAGCAATTCATAAAAGGATACAAAGCCTTTTACAGCTAAGATAAGATTAATGTTTGGTTGAGACTAGGCATGCAGAGGGCATCACATTTAGATCTAAATACAGGGCTGGACTGGCATACAAATTAAAATGTGTTATTTTCTTAGTGTAGCTGGCTTGAAAGTGTGTTGGGTCTGTGGAACCTAATGCCAATAGGAAAAACCAGCACAAAGTATTCAAATAGTCTTCATTATTCATGTCAGTAAGCATTATGGACGTAACATGGTTGTATTAGTGCAACCTAGTAAATAAGTTTCTCCAATGTCCCATACAACTGATTTTAACCTTGGTACCGCTTGGGCCTCAGATTCACACAATAGCAGCCTCCTATGCCTTCTCTCTCTTGAAAGAGGTTGTGAGTTACAACTGGGATAGGTTTTGGAGAGGGTTGTTCCCCGCCACCCTCAAACCCTAGTTTTAATTGTTTAATTTTTCCATATCTGACCATTGAATCAGTGGGATGCCTGTCATTATCTGGCTTGGTTGTATGTTACCAACTTCTCCCATCACTGTCAAAATTGGGCAAACTGCGTTGATCTGTTGAAATCCCAGTAAATGCTCCTGTGCATCCCCATGATATGTCAGCCTTGAGAGGAATCATTTCAGGTGCGCCAGGGATATACAGGCTCGTCACTCAGGATTCAACAGTATGCATTATTCTTACTTCCCCACACTATGGCTTCTACAAATAGACATTACATTTGGAGGAGAAAGCACATCTTAGTCTGCATCAACAATTCATTCTAATTTTCATTGTCCACCCTGTGCTTTGCTTTATCATTTCTCTAAAGTGTACAATTTAATTTCTTTAGAGACACCCCGTATTCCCTTTTGAGATAAAACACTCATTGAAATGTGTGTGTGTACAGAGGTTTTGCAGGATTTATAATCTTTTCCATCCTTTCTTTTCAAGGGTCACAGACCAACCTGAGAGAATCGGGGGACCTCCGATCACAAGGTAAGTCATGTTGAGAGACTGCTGTAATTTTTAAGACGACAGTGAACTATAATTTCATTTTTCATTGATGATTTGATAATGATAAGTGAATGCACAACCTTAATCTGTGAGACTGGTGAAGAAAACGATCAACTTTTGATGTCTAATCAAAGCAGGACTATTCTTACTTCAGCATATCATAGAAGGTCTTAGGAGTCCAGCCATACTGTAGCCAACTCTGATGAAGTGGTAGACTCTAGAGCGACACCATCCTCAACCATCATTGGTCATAGAAAGAGCCTCCCCATTCCATGAGAATACTCCTGGAGCAAAGCCATTCTTTGTCCCACTCACAACAAGACAATGTATCTCTCATTCCGGTACTGTGTTGGACAGGTGCTCAATACCGGTACTCTGAGGTTCAAAAAAAGTTCAGATTTTTGGGATAGCCAACACAATAAGAAATAGCTACATTTGCATACTTTTATAATCGCTTTATATATGGTCTTTGTAATCTTTTTTGGATCTCTGCACAACTGAGTTGGACCCCCTTGAATTCTCAATTCTCCTCCTAAAGAGCAGGAGGAATTATTACTGTGGCAAAATGAAAATTTCACCACAGCAGACCCTGAGTGCAGATTGGTGAGTAGTATTTTTGGAACATGTTTACTCAGACCTCTCTATTCAACTCCTTTTTTGGTATTTTTTTTTAGCAATTTTAAGCTGAGATTGCTGGTTTGTATTCTCAGTGATGGGAAATCTGAGGAATTTAATAAATAGGAGGTTGTGAAATGTGCCATTCCTCCCCAAATTTTCATGTCATTGCGAACATTGTTTGTAAAATAATATCCTTACATTGGGGAACACTGGTCCCGTACCACGTGCAATTCGGGAATTTGGGGCCAGTGTTCTGCAAATATCTCCCATTATCTTGCAGTTGCACTGGGGGTTTAAAGATTTTCTTGAAAATCACACTTTGCAATTTTTCTCATGTCAAAGTTTCTCACTTTTTGCAATACCTTCATTTCACTTAAAGGATTTTTGCAAACTTTCTACATCTTCTTTCTTATATTCAAACCTATATTTTACTGTTTGGATATTTTTGCAAGTGATGTTCTAAAAAGTAATGATTGTTTTTGCTTTTTTGTTGAAGTACTGTTTGTTTTTTCTGTGATGGGATGGTCATGTATCCCTTAGAAAATTCCTGGTGAGTAGTATGGGAAGTGAAGGGGATCTAGCTGAGACTCGGATGTGACATTTATTATAGGATCTGGTCTAGGATCCATCCTGGCTCCAGTGAGATGTGCTGACTGTGTCCTGTCGTAAATTGCAGACACCGGGGCACATTCAGCAGTGCATGCAATTTGCGAGCTTTTCTTTTAAAGCAGCAACCTACAAGAGTTAGGAAGATGGCTCTTATTTCCACTAGCCAAATGCATCAGTTGAGAGGCCATTGCACTCCTTCTGTTTAAGTCTCATCCTGGCTGGGAGCTGACTGGAGCCTAACACCTTGATACCAGTTACATCGAAGAAACAAAGAAAGCTTGTCACTTTCACTTTCACTTTGTAAGTGCTTAAGGGATAAACTATGGTTCGGTGCAGACCTTTGACTTTCCCAAGCTCTGTATGAGAAGTACATTCACTGTAAGAATGCCAGATGTCTGCCCAGATGAGTAATTGCACTAATAACCATTTTTATAGCACTTAAAATAGGACATTTCTAAACTTATGCCTTGTCGTTTTCATGCAGCTGGTAAATCCTGGTTTATAACTCACAAAGCTATGTTACAAGGATGAGGACGTGATCTGCAGGTAACACAAGGGTATCTGCAACAAAATCAGTAACTCATTAAGCTGCCTTCATAAAATGCAAATATGTGACCTGCTTGTTACACGCTGTGCTTGCATCAAGAAAGTAACTTTTAATGCTATTTTATGAGTCAACTAGACTTGACACTGATCTCTCCAGCAAGTTCATTAACCACCAGTTTATTTTACCTCAACCCCATGAAATATTTTAAAATTCAGTCTGACCAATTACGTAAGCCAGAGCACATTTACTTTCACATTTGTCCTTGTTGCCAATGTATACGTTCATTGCCATATTCCACTGCTCATTACTTTCCCTCTCGTCCTCCGGCCCTGTTCGTCTGCCATCCTTTGATGCCAAATTTGTGGGATTCCAGAATATTTTTAAAATTTTTCAAAACTGCACCTTCTCCAGAAAGTCAATGGATTTTTATTCTAACTTGTATATGAAATCATTCTGTGCTACAGACTATTTATGGCCCTGTACACATGTAAAGGTAATAAACGCACAAGTGGGCTTCATAAATGAAAGTGCTTTGCCTCTTTCTTGTCTGCCACATTGTTCACAGATTATGTAATACCTGGTTTTGATTTGCCTGGTGCTGTCAAGCCTTTTATTTTGCAGGTTGCACATACCATTCAGTTTTTTAGTCTGAAAAGTGCAGTTACTTTTTTCCATGCATTCTTGCATCTGTTGGTGGAGACCAAACTAGAGAGCATCCAGGCACTGTAATTCGGTTGCTACAAACCAAGATGAATAAAGTTTTGTAATTACATTTTATAGTGCTTCATTCCCCTTGTGAGATACCAAAGCACATTATTGGAAAGATAGCATGCGATACTGTAATGGAGTGCTTAGTTGGAATTTTGAAGAGTGTTATAGTTGCAGTGAGATCTATGTGCGAAGAATTCTGGTGTTTTGCATGAGTCACTAGAGCATTGCTCTTATCCTGCCTATGGTCATGGTACTTAACAGTGTGATGTATTAAATTCAAGTGATAGATAGAATGCTTGCAGTTTACATTAGTCGGTTTCTATGAGTTTCTCTGAGTTATTCTTTAGATCCCATATATAAATTGGTTTCATGGGTGGCTGCCACCCAGTGCTTTAAATGGGCCGGTACTGTCCGGTACACAGTACCGGCACTTTTTTATTTTGAGCGGGAGAGTACCGGCACTTCTCAAGAGAAATGCTATACTTTTAATTGGAGAGTGCCGGCATTTCTCAAAAACAAGCAGGTACTCTGTTACAGAGTACCTGCACTTCAATTTTTCCAATTCAAGCACTGCTGCCACCTCAACCAAGCCACCTTTAAATAGCCACCTTGTATATAATCTTGGAGAGACGTTATAAGCGGTAAACAACGTTTACCCCGAAACTTTTTCAACAAAGGGAATCACAACACGTTCGTTACAACGACCGCGTTTTGATTCCGCATACCATTACTCCGCAAGTCGGAAGAACGACTTGCGGAGGGGTTGGGGGGGGAGGTGTTGGATTTAAAATTCAACACCTTCCCTAGTGTTTAGGTCTTCTTAGCTACATGTGTTGTGAAGGAGGGATTGCTGTAAATTAATAAGCTGAGTAATTTTACACTACAGAAGAACTGTGGATTGCAGAATACCAGTTTCTTTTGGAGAGAAAATTTTGGCTTTCACAATCTTATTTCTTTTGGTAATAAGGGTGAAGTCAGTCTTGTTGTTGCGTTTCAGATTTGGGCTCAACATCCTGGCTTGGTGAAGGCTTGGCAGTGTTTTGAAATGGTTGATGTCGCTGCTTGTTGAATGTCTCATGTTTGATTGGATGTTGTCAGGGTTTGATGTTATGACAGACGTGTAGTTATCTTAATGGTTCACAGGAAAGGTTGAACTTAGCTGGAGAATGAATGGGTCAGTGTAGTATTCATAAACATTGTCCGAGTAATGTGGAGATGTTCATTTGTACTAGTTAATATCTTCAATTAAGAGAGGATTTGAATAATTGCAACATGTTGCGGGAAAACTTAAATAAAGAATAAAGTCAAGACTCCTTTTTGGCAAGGCAGACACAGCTTTATACTGTCACGACAGGAAGAGCAGCTGTCTTCACACAGGCAAACACCTGGTCTCAGTATGCTGCTTCACCGGCAGCCACTTTTATACTTAGTCAGACAATGTGTGTTACAAATGATTAAACATTAAGTTACTTAGAAGTCACATATTGGTTACAGAATCTTTAGCCTATTTCTTACACATTCTTCATTGTAATTCCAACAATGCTTAACAAACAAACTATTCTCTACTCGTGAATGCATGCGTATTTGCATGTGTGCTTTATCATTCTGCTCCCAAGACGTCTTATTAGATTCTGTGTGCTCTTGACTAATTCAATCTCCTGCTAATATTGTTCAGTCATGTTCCTAATTTACTGAGACCACAGAATACGTGCCTGTGTGCTTAAGACCATAAATTCCTTCAAGTTTACAAACACAAGTTTTCCTCTAACTAAGACCTTGCAGGTTATTCACTCTATTTTCAAGTGAACTTTTCACCTCTCTGGCATCAGCACCAATTTTAGGCCTGCCTTGATCTTTCTCCACGTATAGCTGTGCGACTCGCTCTGCTGAAGTCTCCTGTTGCCCCATTTCTTCATATTTCATTTCTTCTATAACATTCCCCCCCTAGTTGATATTTCAACTACTGGCTCTAAAGTTTGCTCTGTACTTGACACTAGGTAATGTGTTGGCCTAAGCATCTGCTACGTGTGTTAGTATCCTAACTGGAAACCCCCTTCCCACCTTTGTACTAATCCTCATACAACATTCTAAAATCAATTGAATACCAAAATATACTATTAATAATTCCACAAGAGATGGCAGCAAGGCTCACAATAGTCGTGACATCAAAGCAAAAAAAAAAGTCTGGTCAGAAATGCAGTCGGCAATGACTATTAATTCTTATTAGTCACCCACCACCAAACCAGTGACTTTGTGCGCAGAGATCATCAGTGCGCAGTGTTTAGGTGTGTTTGGCCTTTTCCCCTGCCCACTTCCTCCATAATGGCTTGAAATAGGAAATGGGCACTTGCCTAGGGGCCCGGCCCTCTGGGGTCGTGGCAGAGGATTCTCAGTGGTTCTCCTTCACTCGGCCAGCGAAACTCGAGTGCAGTGCCGTTAGGCTGCTCCTGGGTTGGTTCTTCTTCTAGCACTCCCTCTTCTCCGTCGGATGCCTTACTCTCCACTCCGTTTGACTCCGCAACCACTGCGGGTCCAGTCTTGTTCTGGTTGTCTTCCTCCCTTGGCCTCTTCTCTCTCCTTCCCAGGGCGTTCTTCTCTTCCTCGCTCACCATCCTCGCCGTCTTCCTTAAGATCGCCAGACAACATCGTGGTCATTTTGGATTGGCCCACTGGTATGTCACCCTCAGCGTTACATGAGTGAGCGGTGGCGGCCATGTTGGAATTCCTGCTTACCTCGGACACAGGATCACATTGCCTTACCTCTAAATATGGACTTTTGGGCCATACAGAAATGGGACAGCGTGCCAGGAAATCAACATTTCCTTGCAGTCTTCCCGGGACGTGGAATGCCTGAAAAGAAAAAGGCTGTAAAGCTTAGAATCAGTGAAGTATCTTTGGATTGGTATCTTTAGATTGGTATCTTTATGAGCAGACAGCCAAGTCAGCGGAGCATGTTCCGTGAGGAGAATGGGCGTAAGACCTAGTAGGTAATACTGGACGGCCTCCATGGTCCATTAATGGCCAAGCATTCCTATTCCATAGTAGAATAATGCACCTCCCGGGTAAAACATTTCCTAAGAAATAGGATAGGTCTTAGATCACCTTGTTGGTCAGGCTGAGATAAGACATCACCCAGACCTCTGTCTGAAGCATCGGTCTGATAAACAAATGTCTTTTTGAAGTTGGGGCACATTAGTACAACTGCATGACATAACAGGTGTTTTAACTGTTGAAAGCTGTCTTCTTGGATTTTGGTCCACACAATTCAGGCATGTGGGTACTTCTGAGTGAGCATATCTGTTAAAGGGCCAGCCACTTCGGAGAACTGAGGAATGAATCTCCGATAGTATCCCTCTAATCCCAGAAAGGACCGAATCGCCCTGTTGTTGTGGGGTGAGGGATATTCTCTATAGCCTCTAGTTTGTTATGTTGGGGTTGGATTGCTCCCACCTCTACGGTTTAACCTAGGTAATCTACGTGGTCCGTGGCAAGAGTAGTTTTGGGGGCTTTAGAGTGAGGCCAGCTTCTTTTACAGTTTTGAGGACCTGCCCCAAATGTTGCACAACTGTCCCAGTCGGGGCTGTATATAATATTGTCGTCTAGATAGGCGACAGCATACGAATGGTGGGCTCGTAATAGTTTGTCCATAAGTCTCAGAAAAGTGTATGGAGTACCGTGAAGACCAAAGGGCATAACATTGAAGTGATAGAGACCTGATGGGGTAGAAAAGGCAGGTTTTCTCTGGCTGTTCAAGTCAGAGGAATCTGCCAGTACCCTTTATTTAAATCTATATTTGACAAGTATTTCGCCCTTCCTAACCTCTCTACCAACTCATCCACACCGGCATGGGATAGGGGTCAAATTGGGAGTAACCTTCAGTTAATGGAAATCTATACAAAATCAGGTACTTCCATCTGGTTTTGGGACAAGTACTACTGGCGAACACCAGGCACTCCGAGACGGCTCGATGATGTCTGCCTTTAACATTGCCTCTACTTCTTGTTCTAACACTGGACATCTGGCCTCCAGGATCCGATAAGGTTTCAGTTTTACCACCTGGCCTTTCTCTTTAATGATGTCATTGGCAATTAGCGATGTTCATCCTGGATTACTAGAACTAAAACCGGAATATTGGTCTAGCAATTCGAGTATTTGCTGATGTTGACTCCCTGTTAGTTTGTTCCACATCTTTGGTTTTTCCCCAAATGTAGTTCCGAAAGGGTATTTCTAGAGGGTTTGTAAGTTTAATCTGTCCTACTGCAGCTACCGGACCTTTCTTCTGTTCTCCAGGCTCCTCCCACTTTTTTTAGTAAGTTGCTATGGTAGGTATGAACAGTACTGTTGTGTGTAGATTTAGATTCTGTATATAGGTTTCCTGATTTATGCCCTTATATAGGTACAATCCATATTGCCCTTATTTAGGCATAGAAAATCCAGCCCTTATTTAGGCATTATCCATGCTAACCAAATACAGGCATGGTCTCCTACATCCATCCATCCACGTCACAACGAGTTCTTGGAAAACTGGACTCTTAAGCCTTTAGGAATTTCCCTTGCTTGGATATTGATTTCTCCAAGAACTCATTTAGTATGCATGAACATCTATTCCTTAGGGGTTCATTCATGACGTTCCGATGCCCGACTTTTACGTCAATACAAGCATTCCTAAACACCTTCAAGGTAAAAATATACCTGCACTTGCCCTGGCAAACCACGGTTCCGGCACGATCCAGCTCGACTGCCTACTTGCGGTTCGCCACGGCAAGTTCGGAAGGAAATACGCACTGACCAGATGCTGTCATCCTCTTTGCAGAGAATCCAGCTCCAGTGTTTCTGACTCCCCTTGCGGGGTGTTAGATATCGAGTCTTGGAAAAGAGATTCCAACCTCGCACATTCTAAGGTATGGAGCAGACTAGAACTTAGAGAAACTTTTGGCAACTCTTGGCAAAACTAAAACTATAGCTATAGTTAGCTATACTTTAGAAAACAGCACCTACTTCTTACCTCGTACTACACTTAGGTTAGGTACACTGGGGTAGAACTCTTTAGAAGCATCATATGGGTATTCACATTTTAGCCTGTTATTTATGTATGTATTTTATTAATATATGTCATAGCTACAAACCATGTTATTGCAGTATTATTTTATCTTACTGCTAACTCTGTACATATTGTACTTAGCAGCCTGTCTTACGATTGTTCATATCTCTTGCATGAGAAATAAGACTGTTTAACAAACCCTTTTTATTGAAATGCCCGTCTCTCTATTTCTGTTCAACTCTGTAGAAACGAAGCATGCACGATTGACTGAGTGAAACTGTTATCTATCGTTCCCACGGTTCTGAGATTGTTCCGATTCTAAGGGAAACAAAGTTGTCATGTTTATGCTGTTGTCAGAAGCTAATCCCTTCTTGTGTATTCGAGAATTATCTAGTGACCTCTGAGTTAGCTGGCACACACAAGTAATTAAGTTTAATGTACTCGATAGAGACATACAGACCTCAGTGCTATGTCAAATCTATAGTGTATATTATTCCAATGCGCAGAGCCTATCAGGGATATAGGAACTACACTACATGACGCCCAACGTTTGGTAAGGCACTAATTTAACGATAGATACTGGAGTAACTCAGTCATGCTTTTCTCCCCTACTCAAAATACTCCATAAGACGTCTGGAGTGGGTAGGGATAATATCCGCCATAGCTGAGTAGGACAAAAATCCTATGTATTAGCTGTTTGGTTTGTTCAACGTTGAAGGATACAGTGTTCCAAAATATTGTGCACCTTATCTTTGTTCCCTTGAAACTTGCTCTGAAACTTTCATTAAATTATGACCGAAAACGGCACAAACACCGATACTGGTGGTACTGCGGCTGACCATGTCACAGCAGCTTTTAATCGTACTGGTTTTCAAGAAACCGACGAGGATTCTATAATCATCCATCCAAATCTAAGGAGAGCCATCACTCTAAAACGTATAAAACATGGCCTAACACCAAGAGGTGGTAGAGCAGTTTTTGTGATAGAGGCACATGAATCTCACCAGACAGAGGTATTCTATTCATGGATAGTATTCCCAGAATCAAATCCAGTAACACACTTGTTTCACTTCTACAAAGAAGATGATCCACCTGAGAAACATATTCCTTTCGAGCATATTGAAATTCTCTTGCTGCAACTGATGTTGAATATGTTTTTGATCCTTATTTAAAAACGCAAGCATTCCTGCTATACGAACACGAATGTCCTATGCCTATTGAAATGCTCCCTCTCGATCAGTATGAATTCATAATTTACACTGACGGATCTGCACAACCCGCTACGGGGAGTAAACAAGCTTACAGTGCAGCATGCGCGATCGTTAAAGGTCGTATGCGCGATGGCAAATTCAGATCAATGGTCACAAAAACGCAATGGAGATTTTACAGCTCAGCGAGCTGAACTACAAGCATTAAAGATGGCAATTGAAAATACAGATCACAAATTCCCCACACTCAGTGTGCGATTCTTTTTACCGTGTTCAATCTTATAATGAATATTTACAGAATTGGCTTCAAAATGGTTTCAAAGATGCAAAAGGTGGCACAATCAAGCATAAGATGCTTTGGGAGCAGGTAGTTCAGTTGCGAAACGGACTACAAAACACTCACGTGATACACACGCTGAGTCATCAACGTGATGGCGTTCACGTTGAAGGGAACTCATTGGCTGATGAAGCCGCTAAAGGGGCTGTGCAAACGGCTACCCTAGCTGCAATCACTCGTTCAAAAACTAAAATAGACAGTGAAATAATGCTGACTGTCAATGCTTCAAGCAAAGGCAGCGGGGCAGTGTTACCTAAAAAAAAATTCCACTCATATATAACTGATGCAAACAATGTTCCGTTTGCTCGAATCCCTGGAGTGGGGGATCGGGTAATATCAAACATGGAACGAAGAGCAGCTTTGATTTACGAAGTACGTCTGGCGGAGGGTCTGACACATCAGGGGATCTCTAAAACCATTTTAGAACTAAAAGAGATGTACTGGTGGCCAGGAATGAATACACTGATTTATATCTTCATATCTTCATCAATAACTGCATAGACTGCAATAGAGATCGCAGTACAGAACACCGCCAGGTACCTGACTACAACATAGCCAGCCCAGTTCAAACACCATTATTAGACCGCATTAGACTATCTACGTGCAGGCGTCCTCATGGACAAATGCACGCCCACAGACACTAAATCAAGGTTCCTATGGATGTGGCCTCAGTGATGGGCTGACGCTCGAACTGTTATAAAAGATTTGCGAGTCTTTATCGGCACATACAGAATTGCCACTCTACATTCTGACCAGGGTCCTGCGTTTAGCTCTCGAGCTTTCAAAGAAGCCATGGCCAGTTTGGGCGTAGCATTGCGGTATTCTTCTCCATTCCATCCTGAGGGAAATTCTGTTGTGGAAAGAGAAAACCGGGACATAAAGCAGTCTATAACAGCTAGGGTATTAAGTTGGGGCGATAGGTGGGTCAAACACCTTTATGGGGTCCAACGCGCACTTAACAACTTGCCAAGAAGTTCTCTAGGGGGAGTCACTCCGTATGAAGTACTATTTGGAACTAGAATGTTGGTACCGGACCTTGATATGCGAGGCACAGTGATGGAAAATAAGAAATTTGATATCAAAGATCGTTTGGCTGTTTTACAGGACTTAAATGAACTGAGAACAAAACAGAGCAACGTGCTCCTGAAGCCAACCATCACTGAGGAAAAAACGTCCGTCCCAGCAAGGCCTGTCTGGATCCCAAAGCTTGGTGATCTAGTCAGAGAAAAGATTGCGCACAAGAAGGAATTTGGGCCTTCTTACAGACAACCAGTACCTGTCCTAGCAATCCACGGATCGAGAACAGTACTACTGCCGCCCCTTGCTGGTAAAAAGGAGAAAAGATTTGTGTCCATTGACCTGATCAAACCACACTATGTGGCCTATACTAAGCAGTAGGCCAAGTGGACTCTGCCAATGTAGCAGTCGCACTCCGCTGGCTACAATCCAAGAGGTTCAAACTGAGAGACTCATCACCTTTGAAGATTCTGCAGTGAGAAATAAAGGACTAAGCAACAATGCCATGGAATTTATACCTCTTGAGACCCAAATAACAGTTCGTCCTGATACACATGTCTACAATGAAGTAACAAGTGATCAACTGGTTCCAGCAAACTCAACAAATCCTGATGCAATTCCAACCATTGGCAGAACTGCCTCTGGCTATTTCATGAACTTTTATACGTTTTCTGAGGATCCCAGTGAACCTGAAACGACGCCAGCACAAAGAACTTTCAAAGAACAAGCAACAGACTTTTTTCATTTCCTGAAAAAAACGTATCTGGTTTCACCATGGATTGAACTATCGATTGTTTTGGGAATATTCTTCTTTCTACTATGGTTAGCTCTGGTAATAACTCTGAGTATGCTGATCAATGGAAGATATATTCAAATGGACACAGCAAGTAAAAGAGTGATCTTACTTCTCCAGCCACACAAATCATTCCATTGTGAAGCAAGAGACTTGTCAGCAGTGAATATCACAGCCGTTTCTATACATGATGGTATAGTGTGGGACCAAACTCAATATGACATTTTTGGCCCGTTGGAGCTTTTGAAGATTCTACATTTATTTAAGATTTCATTAAGTGACTTTATTACCTCTTGTACCTTTTCTGATGATTGGGACTTTGAGACAGTTAATAACATGTCTGATCTAGAGATGTCTACTGTATTCACAAATCATGAATATTTAGAGGGTTCATCGGACTATGAACAAATGTATTGTCATAACCACTATGGTCATCATTTCTTGCATAAATCTGCAATGCCTAGAAATGTATTTTGTATAACCAATAGGAACATTGTCCTACACCTCTAAAGGGTAGTTCGAAAACTTTTGCAATTAATTTTCCATATTTTTCAGGCTTCAATTTGTCTAATCCAGAAACGTTTTACTTAAAAAATGTGAACAAGACAGGAATGACAAATATGTTAACCAATACGAAACAGATTTACTCTGCAGCCTTTATTGCCCAACTGTCTAGACAGGGTTTCGACTTTTGGAAAGACAACATTGAGACAAAAACTGTCTGGGGTACAAAAGATTGGCAAGTACAGGGGGTAGAAGCATTGTTTAGAGCCTGAATCATCCCTGAGCAAATTATGTTTTTGAATGACACTGTCCAGCAAACGTCTTGCCTTGGATTAGCCAGAATCAAGACATGAACACACCGACCATACCAATACCTGCAAGCAATAGCACTACACGGGGGGGGGGTCGACATACATAATATTTTGCATCACAACAGATCTGATCCAGAATGGAAAAAGTGGTTGCTCTGGCCCACAGACACAAATAATTGTCAAGATCGATTCCTGAATAAAACACAGGATTTCCCTATCAATAGGCCAGACCCTTACTATGTTCAAGGACAGCATCCAGGGGTAGTAACAACATTCAGTGTAGGGAATCTCTGCCTCGATTGGCTACAGAAAGCTACACTGAAGGATGTTAAACAACTCTTAACTTTACTTCAAGAAGGTGCAGGCCTTAGGGAATTCTTGCTAGTACCAAGAAAACCATGTCAAAAACATTTCATATATGCCGGTATCTACGCTGCTTACAATGAAGCATAGAAGGTTACCCAAGCAGAGACTGCAGAATGAATACGAGAAATTGATCGTATTAATTTAGAGAAATCTCTCTCTGTAGTAGACAATGGGTTAACGACTCTGTCGTCCAGAATATATTCATTGAACAGCATTGTGTCTTCTGTCATAGACATCATGAAACAAGACTTGGTCATGTTGCAACATGGTCAGTCTCAGCTACGTTCTATCATGCTATTGGGCTGGAAGCTACAAAACTTGCGTGCAGGCTATGTGCCTTGGCGTTTAATCAACACTACGTCACTGTTTTCAGAATTCAATCTCACTGATAAACAGATCAGACTGGCACAAAGGGGAGCAGACTACACTATGCTGAGCATTGAAAAATTGGAAAGGTTACCATTCACGGTGGCAGAAAAACCAGCTACTGAGTGGATCATACATGGTAAAATAACTTTCCATTTACAGTATTGCCTAAAACATATACCAGTTGGCAAATATGAAAGGTTGGGTAAAGAATACATCAAGACATCCTGGGATTTACCTTACACGCATAGATGTTAGAGTGGGGAACGTGAAGTGTTTCTTAGCGGTGAAAACTGTGAGCACACACTAAGCTGTTCTCTCCTTTATCAGGGTATTAACTTACACGGGGCCTGTGATGGTTCCACTACAAACTTATCCTGTCACCTGCAAGTTTCACCGGCTGCAGTGATTAATCCATTTTTGGACAACTTTCTAATGGGAGTTACATTATGTTGAATGATCACAGCTGCTGTGGCATGTTGCTAGGTATTCCATATCTGGTTACGGTTACATCCAGGGTCACTTGCTGTATGCAAGTCTTGTTTCCACAAATAGATACAATCAGGGAGTCGCCTTTATGGCCTTCACTGAACATCTCTTCTATACAAATTGATACTCTAAGCAGAATGAAAGCCATTCTTTTACAAAAAACAGTGCCACTGACCTCTGCCAAAGAAACCTATGCTCTACAAGTCGCAAGGACTTTTGCGGAAATACATACCCTTTTGTATACAAACTGCCCTGTACATTTCTCGGAAATGTTAGGTCGTATCTTAAAAATGTCTGATACAAGCGGTATTATATATGTATTTAAGAACGTGTGTGCAGGACTGTTAGCACCCTTTCAAGCAGTCCTCGGAATTTTTCCAAACTTCGTGCAGTCTGTGTTTGGCGGACTGCCACTCCTTTTAGCACTCATTGCAGGGATCCTATTTTTGCTCCTTCTGCTGCGATATGGCAAGCCTCATCGCCAGTGTCACTCCAGGCACCATAGAGAGAGCTCTATTGGAGATGAAGTGTCGTGAGCGCATCTTCCAAACCTTGGGTTTACCTCGTCTACGAGAATTAAATACCACATGGTTTCTGTCATTCAGACCAATCTGGCAAGATTGCCTCTACCTGTTCTACGCTGCCTGCTCTGCGGTGAAGAATGCGTGCTAGACATCTGTCTAACACTCCCATCAGTCATGCCTACGGATATCGATACCTTGCTTGACCCGGTAACGGCCCATGCTCTGTGTTGTCCCCAGCGGCTACCAATCCTGATGACGGCATTCATTGGGATCTTAGACGCAAATTGCTACTGCTGAGATACGAGAGGACACGACAGGCACGCAGGTAACATCCGATTCGAACATTGCTGATGCGACCAATGCTGAAGGCGATAGTTCACATAAATGTGTAGTTAATCTTCTAAACAAGGTATTCCAACTTTCACCTACAACAGTAGACAACTTTTTGTCTACAGGATTAGAAGATTTCATGTTTTCCCCAGGCCCACACATTGACTTTTGATTCAGGCACGCAGTGTTCTGAAGAGACTCTGAATTTGGCCTTCGTTCTTTTCAAACAAGGGACTAACTTTGGAACTTTTTTCCTATGATTAATTTTTTTTTCCAAATTTGTATTTTTCATTTTTGGCACAGTAATCTGTTTATAGTAGAACTATTCATAGAGAATAGAATTCTTTGAAAATCTTCCAGGGACATTATGCCACCTTGTCACATCAACGTTTGATTTGTATTAACCTGATATGAAATGGTTTCGGCCTTTTTTTTTTTTCCTTCTGTATTAACGAAGCATTTCATCAAATGTATATATTTATGATTCATTCTAGATGGCGTTTTTCAAATACACGCATATGCTTAGAATGAAACATTGCTTCTAATATGTACAGCACCTTATGCATAGCAATGGGTTTGTATTGCATTTTTAGGACATATGTTTTTAGATATGTTTTAGCATGTTTTCGATTATTCTCTTTTAGACATGTTTAGTATGTTTAGTATTCAGTAATGTCGTTCATACGAAACTGGAGTGGGTGTTGTGTGTAGATTTAGATTCCGTATATAGGTTTCCTGATTTATGCCCTTATATAGGTACAATCCATATTGCCCTTATTTAGGCATAGAAAATCCAGCCCTTATTTAGGCATTATCCTTGCTAACCAAATACAGGCATGGTCTCCTACATCTGTCCATCCACGTCTCAACGAGGTCTTGGAAAACAAGACTCTTAAGCCTTTAGGAATTTCCCTTGCTTGGATATTGATTTCTCCAAGAACTCATTTAGTATGCATGAACATCTATTCCTTAGGGGTTCATCCATGACGTTCCGATGCCTGACTTTTACGTCAATGCAGACATTCCTAAACACCTTCAAGGTATAAATATACCTGCACTTGCCCTGGCAAACCACGGTTCTGGCACGATCCAGCTCAACTGCCTACTTGCGGTTCGCCACGGCAAGTTCGGAAGGAAATAAAGTTCCAGCCTGACGCACTGACCAGACGCTGTCATCCTCTTTGCAGAGAATCCAGCTCCAGTGTTTGACTCGTTGTCTTCCTCCCGTGGACTCCTCTCTCCTTCCTGTGGTGTTCTTCTCTTCCTCCCTCGCCGTCATCCTTAAGATCCCCCGACAACGTTGTCGTCAGGTGGAATTGGCCCACTTGTATGTCACCCTCAGTGTTACGTGAGTGAGCAGTGGCTGCTAAGTTGGAATTCCCGCTCACCTCAGACACGGGATCACAGACGGCTCATGGGGTGTTATTGAAGCATAGAAAGGTTAATTCAAGGATTACCAAAACAGGGGCGGCAAGGTGATCAATGTGCAGAGGCCTCCCGAGTTTGGTGGCAATTGAGCGTACAGTAATTCTCCACACTGCCAATAATAACCCATGAGGCTCGAGGTGCACCCCTGCATGTCGGCGTTATCTATTGTGGCACTAGAGTTGATATTGGAACCTACATTAACTGTGCAGTTTCCTCTGTCCGGGAGTTACGTGCAACATTATCATCCCATATACTCACACACACTTTTTTTTACTGCATCCTGACTAATATGAGTGCCATTCTAAAAAGACATGACCCTATAGGAAAATTCAATATCATATTGTTGCTAATCAGGGGCATAAACTGATCCAGTAACTCTAAAACCTGGCCTACAAACAGAATCTGGGGTAAAGGATTTACTAAATAACTATTACAGTTGGTGGACAGGAGGGTTACTCCTAAAAACCCTAGACCTAAGACCATTTGTATCCATTCTGTAGTAGTAGAACAAACGGTGCTCTTAATTCATGTTATATAATCCTTGCTATCCTGTTTAGCAGTAAGAATGTGTAAAACTTCTGCTGAAGGGTCATAATTTGTGGTATTGAAAAAAAATTCCTACTGTAACATGTGTTATTTGCATTTGGCCTTAATCCTACACAAGTAGAGATGCAAAAAATACAGAGCTGTGCTTGTGGGGGTGGGGGGTACTTATTTGGTTGAATGTAGCCTATCTGATCCTGTGGCATGAGGAATTAAAGAGCAGACAAAACATTCATTCATACTTTTTGAACCTATGTCTGACGTGGGAAACATCCTTTCGACCTAAGCCGGAATCACGCTGTGCCTTTACAGCGCCCGAAAAAGAACGACAGTGTGTTTAGTATGCATTCGTTCAAATTAACCTATTCCTAAATCCAACACTCCCCTAAGGCAAGTGGTTATAACGGCTGTGGCACGGTGGCTAGACTTCTTCACATATTCTGGATTTTTTGTAGTTATTCTGGCTGTCAGATAAACTTGGATAAATTCCTTTTACTTCCCCTATCAGGAAACACCCCACCAAGACTGGCAAGGGATACACCCCTGCTGGTGCGAACGCAGTTTAGGTATCTGGGTATTCAGGTATCCAGGGACCCAAGGATTTTTTAGAAGATAATCTCCTTCCATTGATGGAGTGCTTCAGGGGTAATGTGAAACACTGGAGAGGTCTTCCCCTGTCTCTGATGGGCAGGGCGCTCCTGTTTAAAATGATGGCCCTGCCCCGGTTTCTATATGTTCTCCAGAGCGCCCCCTGTAGGGTCCCACCCAAATACTTTAAGAAAATAGACCGAGAATTACGTGGGCTCCTTTGGAACGGAAAAGCTCCAGAATAGCACTATATAAACTACAAAGGGGAGTGTATGAGGGTCGATTCAACGTTCGTCATTGGTATCGTGGTCGCCAGAATGACGTTGCAATATCTATTTAGACGCTGCCCCTGCACGCTGATGTCAATTCTTTCTTTTTTTCGCGCCAGCCAGTGCAGATCCGGAGAGAGCGGTACCTCGAGTCACTTTTTGACTCAATTTTTGCAAGTTATTGTTGACGTCATTTTGAGTCGCTACGACTCCTGGTGCACAGGGATGTCATCTCGGCAGACTGGCTTCAAGCCACAACCTGATGTCGGTGACGGACCCTCATATTGTGTGCCTCTAGTGCCTGGAGCACGACCACGACCCAAAGTCGTGCTCCGACTGCCGGGCCATGGCCCCGAAGTCTTTGCGGGAGCAGTCCCGAAAGCTTCCGGAGGCCATCATCATTATTCCTCGCTGAAGTCTTTGTCTTCGGGTAAGTCGAAGCACAAAAAGAAGGTGAAGAAGCACCGTCGCTCTTTACGTTCTCCCCGTCCGTCGGCCGATGGGATGTGTCGGGTAGTCGTCCGGCTCCGTCCACGGAGCCTGTTGGGTCGACTCCCTTTCCAGGAGCCGGAGCAACCCCTGCCCAACTTCGTAGCTTTTACTAAGCCTTCCATTCTATTTTAGGGCAGCCCGACTCCGCCAGCACGCCTTCGTGCCCCGCGGACTCGGCTGGGGGCTCTAGGCCTTCGATGCTTTTGGCTTTGGCGCCACAGGGCCCCCAGGGATCCAGGCCTGGATCTGGATCGGCTCCAGTCGACCTCCGGCGCTGAATACATTGGCGACACTACCGCCCCCTCCGATGCCGGTTGTGTCACCAGCCGACGTCGACCCCAGCCTCCCCCCGATGTGGACACGTAGCCGGACGGACGTCGCCCGATGCCGGGACCTGCGCCGACTAGTAAGTTTGTACCCCTGTTCTCCCCTGGTGTTTCCTATTGACCTGAGTGGCTACCAGAGGGGGGTGAGGAGGACTGGGAGGGGTCTGTGGAACCTCTGACAGACCAGTTGAAAGAACCGGACTGGAGAGAGGATTTCATTGAGATGTCCAGCGTGTAGCTAAAAAAGGATGGTAAAAGACGGTGCTAGAACATACATGTATCCCAGGTTGTGTTATTATTGAATAGTAACTGTTTAGTTGTTTTTGTCAGGTTGCAGATACTACAGTTACCACATGGGTGGTGTTCTGTTAGGGGGAAATGAAGCTTTGATTTTTACTTAGGTTATCCTTGATGTGTGGTCTGGTGTGGACTAGCATATATCTGAGACTCCTTCTGTGTTTGTGTGAAAACATTGGATCTGAAAGAAAGAGTTAGTTATAGATTTCTTACCTTAGAATTATCTCCAGGTGTCAGACTTGATCTGGAGAATTTTTCTTAGCAGTACCCCTGCGCTTCCATTGTCGGCGTCGTGGTGGCCAGGATGACGTTGTGGTGCCTACTTAGACGCCGCCCCTGTGCACTGATGTCAGTTCTTTCTTTTTCCGCACCAGCCTAGCGCAGATCCGGAAAGAGCTACCCCTTTAGTCACTTTTTGATAAAAAATTTGGAGTCCTCGAATCCTGGTGTGCGAGGGATGTCCCATCGTCGGCCCAGCTTCAAGCCTTGCGGGGCCTGTCACAGGCTAATGTCCGTGACGGACCCGCACCTCGTGTGCCTCTGGTGCCTGGAGCGCAGCCATGACCCGAAGTCGTGCTCCGACTGCTGGGCCATGAATCCTAAGTCTTTGCGGGAGCAGTCCTGAAGGCTCTTGGAGGCCCATCGGTCGGCTCTGTGGTGCTCCCGGCCTAGTTCGAGGGGAAGGTCTCGAGACCAGTCGTGGAGCACCCACACCTCGTCCCAGTCCTAATCATCGAAGTCCTCGGATAAGTCAAAGCACAAGAAGGGGAAGAAGCACCAGCGCTCTTCGCCTTCTCCCCATTAGTCGTCTGGCGAGACGTGGGATCCGAGCTTCGTCGTTCTAAGGCTCCATCTCAGGTGACTGATTCAGGATGACTTCGCGCCTCCCCCTGTTTCCGGGAGCTGGGGTATCCCCTGCCCAGCTTCATACGTTCAACAAAGCTCTCCACCGTATCTTTGTGCAGCCCGACTCCGCCGGCGTGCCTTCTGGCCCGCGACTGACTCTGCGGGGCCCTCGGCCTTCGATACCGGCGGCTCTGCCCCTGGTGTTGGAAGACCCCCGTGGATTCAGGCCTGGATCCGGATTGATGCCAGTTGATCTAACTCAACCTTCCCGGGCATCAGCCGTGCCCCTGGCCGACACCGTCTCCATCCTCATGCCGGAGATGGACCTGGAGGTGGACCAACATCGGCCGACGTCGAATCCAATGCCGGAGGGTACTTTTGTCCCCCTGTTCATCCCTGGTGTTCCCTATCGCCCAGAAGGTGGTGATGAGGACTGGGAAGGGTCATAAGACTCTTTAGCGGACAAGCTTAAAGAGCCGTACTGCAGAGAGGCGCCAGTGGTCTGGACACTTCTCCAGACCTTGGCATGCTTTCTCCCCCTACCGTGGCTACGGAGGAGAGAGTGTGCTACGCTGTGGTGTTGCAAAGGGCAGCCGAGGCCTTGGGTCTAGAGCTCCCTTCAGTGACTTACAGTACTAATCTTCTGACAGAGATGCTTCAGCCTGCAGCAACCTACTCTGAACCCCTCCTGCCTTTAATGAAGCTCTCACTGACGTCCTGGGCACCTGGTCCAAGCCACACAGGGGCTCCTGTGGAAAGGACGCTTGCCCGCTGCATTGCCCAGCCGAGTTACCCAGCTTTCCTCACTCAACACCCTCCCCCCGAGAGCTTGGTGGTCCAGGACTCTTCTTCCAAGGGTGCATTCCCTTCTGCTCCCCCAGACCGCAAATCCAAGAAACTGGATCATCTTGGGAAGCAAATGTTCCCTTCCTCCAGCTTAGCACTTCAGTCCGTGAATACCGTGTGCCCCTTGGGCCGATAGTCCCATACTTTCTGGGATACGGTCCCGCAAGTGCTGCCTCAGTGCCGTGAGGAGTCCTGGGCCGTTCTCTGCCAAGCGGTGGCAGACGGGAGTGACACAGCAAAATTCATGATTCACTGTGGACTCAATACTACTAACTCACTGGGCAGAATGATTGCCACGTCAGTAGCCCTTCGGCGCTATGCCTGATTGAGGACTTCTGGCTTTTCGGGGGATGTCCAGTCAACCCTGCTGGACATGCCCTTCGATGGCCGTCGCCTTTTTGGTGACCAGGCTGAATCGGCGCTAGAGCACTTCAAGGATTCTCGAGCTACGGCAAGATCCTTGGGCCTCGCTGCGTCTTCCCGTCCACCACAGTCTGCCTTTTGCCCCTTTCGTGGCTACGGAAGGGGCACTCCCCCACTCCTGCCCAGTCTAGCCACCAGTTCATGCAAGCTGGCCAGCCTCTGCGTGGCCACGGACGTGGGACCCAATGACCTGGGCATGCCTGTCCACCTTTTACCCCCTGCCGCAGCCTCAAAACCCTCCTAGTCCGACCCTTCAGGCCCATCAATAGCCAGTGGGCGCCAGGATTCGCCATCACCTCCCCCTGGCAATCCATCATGTCGGACAGTAGGTTTTGCAGATAGTCCGAAGGGGCTACTCCCTCCCCTTTGAGATTACTCCTTTCTCCATGCCACTGTCTTTTGATTGCATGTCGTAGGATCATTTCCGCCTGGAAGTGTCTGCTCTCTTGGCCAAGGGAGCTATCGAAAGGGTCCCTGCACCAGAAGTAGGTCGTAGTTGCTAGTCCTATCCTAGACCTCAGGGTCCTCAACCTCCGGAAGGAGAAGTTCAAAATGCTCACGCTGGTTCAGGTCTTGTCTGCCCTCGATCCTCGAGACTGGATGGTGGCATTGAACTTGAAGGACGCCTATTTCCATACCCCCGTCCTGCCAGCCCACAGAATCTACCTACCATTCACCTTAGCCCACAAGCATTTTCAGTTTACTGTGCTCCCCTGCAGCCTAACCAGTGCCCCTCGGGTGTTCCAGAAAGTGATGGCGGTGGAGCTCATCTGTGCAGAGCAGGGGTTCCAGTCTTCCCCTATCTTGATAACTGGCTTTTGAAGGCAGGCTTGCCCCAGGCTGTCGTCTCCCACCTCCATACTACAGCGGACCTTCTGCACTCGCTGGGGTTCTCTATAAACGTGCCAAAGTCACACTTGACTCCCTCTCAGTCACTCCTTTTCACCTGAGCTGTTCTGAACACAGTGCAGTTTCAGGCTGATCCTCCGAACAGCGAGTCTGGGATATTCGGGCTATGATACCGATTTCAGCTTCTATCCCGTATTTCGGTGAGAATGACCCTGATGCTGCTGAGCCTCATGGCCTCCTGCATCTTGCTGGTTAAACATGCCAGATGGCATGCAGTGGGACCTGAAGTTCCAGTAGGCGCAGCATATGGGGAATCTTTCTGACTACGTCCAGATCTCGGAGGGAACTGCATAACAACTGTATAGGTGGTTAACAGACCAGGATTGGGTCACAGACAGATCCCTCTCCCTTCCCCAACCAGAACTCATGGTGGTGACCGATGCATCATCACTCCTGGGATTGGGCGGCCACCTGGGATGGGGCGGAGATCAGAGGAGTCTAGTCTCCGGCAGAGTCCGGGCTCCTTATTAACTTGTTGAAGCTCCGGGCTTTCTGCCTGGCACTGAAGGCATTCCTTCCCTCCCTCAAGGGGAAGGTACTGCAGGTGTTCACAGACAACCCCACCGCCATGTGGTACTGCAAGAAACCGGGCGCGTTGGGGTCTTTGTTGAGAGGCTTTTCGCTTTATGACATGGTTGGAACATCAGGGCATGACCCTGGTGGTTCAACAACTGGCAGGTTCTCTGAATGCCAGTGCGGACGAACTGGTGGATCACGAATGACGCCTTCACTGAGAGGTGGTGCAAGGTCTCTTTTAGCGGTGGGGAGAGCCTTGGTTAGATCTGTTCGCCACTGAAGAGAACGCGCAATGTCAGCAGTTTTGCGTGTTGGAGTTTCCAAGGCGGCACTAGCATGGTGACGCTTTTCGTCGCAAGTGGAAATGCGGCCTCCTGTATGCCTTTTCACCTGTACCACTTCTGCCCCGAGTGCTGAAGTAGATCATGTGCGACTGGACCCAAATCATTCTTGTGGCTCCGGACTGGGCGTGAATAGTCTGGTATTCCGAGCTCCTGAGAATGGCCATAGATCCTCCAATCAGACTGCCCCTTCGGGAGGATCTTCTGTCCCAGCAACAGGGGACGGTCCTCCACCCGAACCTGTCCAGCCTCCACCTCCTTGCGTGGAGATTGAGAAGGCGACAGTTGGCAGCTTTTTACCTTCCGCCCGAATTCTGCATTGTCATCTTGGCAGCCATGCATCCCTCCACTAAGACCGTGTACGCCTGTCTATTAGAAAAGTTTAGTTTATGACATGGTGCAAAGCAAAGGCTGTGGATCCCCTTTCTGCTTCTCTTTCAAAGGTTCTTTTATTCATCCTTTCTATGGCCCACCAGGGCTATGTTCTGGGCGGTCTAAAAGGCTATCTTGCAGCCATTTTGGCGTTCCTTCGGCTACCAGATCGGCCCTCTTTTTTCAAGTCCCCTATTGTAAATATATTCTTTAAGGGCATTATTCATCTTTCTCCTCCATTTCCTTACATAATGCCCCTGCGGAACTTGAACCTTGTCTTGACTTATCTTTCGTGCGCTCCTTTCAAGCCTCTTCACAACTGTACTCTTAGGCTCCTCACTCTGAAGCCTGCCTTTCTTGTTGCCATCACCTCTGCTCTCAGAGTGAGTGAGCTTCAGGCTCTTTCTTCTAAGCCCCCTTTCTTCTCTGTGCATCCGGACAAAATGGTGCTTAGGGTTAGACCCTTGTTCCTTCCTAAAGTAGTTGCACCTTTTCGCATAGAACAGACTATCACTCCGCCCAACTTTTTCCCACCTCCGCACCCTTCCAAGGAGGAGAGACTCCACCGTCTGGACCAAAAACGTGCGCTGTCCTTCTACCTTGACCGCACTAAAGATTTCCGGGTGGACGATCAACTCTTCGTTGGCTATGAGGGTGCCAAGAAGGGTCGGGCTGTCCAAAACTGTACCATCTCCCGATGGCTTGTCCTTTGTCTAACAATTTGCTACGGTTTAGTGAAAAAGGAACCTCCAGTGGGGTTGCGTGCTCATTCCACTAGGGCTATGGCAGCCACTACTGCATTGTCTTGTGGAGTCCCACTCCTTGACATCTGCCAGGTGGCAACATGGGCATCTATGTACACGTTCACCAGACTTTACAGCCAGTCAAGTCCGGAGGGACGGCTATTTTGCCCATTCTCTCCTACAGGACTTTCTGGTGTGAACTTGGTTTGCAGACCCTCCTCCGGGATTGGTATTGATGGGGTATCTATTCTAAGGTAAGGAATCTATAATTAACTGTCTCTTTCAGATGAACAAGTTACTTACCTTCGGTAACGATGTATCTGTAAGAGACATAGGTTAGTTATAGATTCCGTACCGCCCCACCCATCCTCCCGCTCTGCGAATTGACTCCCAGAGATAGGGACTCCATTATAGGGCCCTAGTTGTGGTGCACCAGTGGTCAGTGTCTTTCATGGCTTTGCACTGCTGGCATGGAAAGTCGTATCCGAACTGACGTCAGCACGCAGGGGCGGTGTCTTAAGTAGGCACCACAACATCATCCTGGCGACCACGACGACTGACGCGGAGTTAACCCACGCCACCTCCCAACGCGCAGGGGTACTGCTAATAAAAATTCTTCGGATCCAGTTGGATGCCTGGGGGAAATTCTAAGGTAAGGAATCTATAACTAACCTATGTCTCTTACAGATACATTGTTACCGAATATAAGTAACTTGTTCTTTAGTAAAGTTCAGAGATCCGCTGTTCAGAATGCGCCAATGTTTATTTATTATTTTGTCTACGCTTACTCAAGGATACTAGGAACTATGAACCACTCATATGGAACCCTACTGAATCTCTGAGAGTCCGTATCACAAGCTTGACAGAAGAGGCACTCGCACATAAATGGATTTCCCAAAAGGAAGGTGATTTCTTGATCAACAATTCTCTGGGTACTCCATATTTCTATACTATCCCCAAAATGCATAAGAATCTGACCAATCCACCTGGATGACCAATGGTCTTAGGAATTGGCTCCATACTGGAACCTCTGTCCAAATTTGTTGATGCATTTCAGAAAACAGCTACGTAACTAAAAGATACTAAAGATGTGCTAATACTCTTACATGGTAGACCTTTCAACCCAGAAACAGATCTCCTAATGGGACTGGGCATTGAAAGTCTAAACACCAGCCTACCACACATGGAGACACTGAACATCATCAACGCTGTGTTATTTGAGATAGACTGGGGTACCAACCCCCAAGAAATGTGGTTATGGAGTGCTGTAAATGGGGACTAACTGAGAATTTCATCTAATAAGAAGATACTTTATACCTACAGAAACATGGGACCAGCATGGGAAGCACCCTTGCCCGGAGCATAGCAGGTCTCTGTCCATCATCTTGAAAAACATAAAATCCTGTGTCCCACCAACTCGTACCTGGCACACATACCATGGAAGTGGTACATCGATGACATACTGATCATTTGCTTATGAAACTAAGATACTGCCCACAAGTTCTTAACTTGGTTGAACAGTCTGAATGACTTCTTGAAGTTCACCCATACCATATCAAAAAATGAACCTACTATTCTTAGATCTGAACATCATCCCAGAAAAGGGCTTACTCAGAAGCCTCACTCATATAAATCCTACAGCAAGAAAATGGTCTGCTTTTATTTGACAGCTTCCACCCTAGACACCTTTGGGAAAATCGACTTTTCTGCCAATGCTGGAGGCTGAGACGCAATTGCTCCGAATTGAGTAACTACAGGAATCAGACAGAAGGCTTGGTCTCTAAACTACAAGAGAGACACTACCCACAGAAAATCTTCCCTCGAGCAATGAAAATAGTCAAGAACAAAAACAGAGGGCTTTCTTTAAGTAACACCTCCAATACCAAAGGAAGAAAGACCAATTTGCATTACAATATACAACATAGCATCTAATCAAGTCAGCAGGATATTTAATAAACATTGGCGCATTCTGAACTTCAGATCTCTGAACTTTACTAAACCAATGTTCTCACACAAACGCAGAAGGGGTCTCAGATATGCCAGTCCACACCAGACCAGGCATAACGGATAACCTAAGAAAAAATCAAAGCTTTGTTTACCCCCAACAGGATACCACCCATTTGGCAACTGTAGTGTCTGCAACCTGACAAATACAACTAAACAGTTAACATTCAATAATACCACAGCTGGGGACAGAGACAATTCACCAACTGCAATTCAAAGTGTGTCATCTACATGATCACATGCCTATGCAATCTTCATTACATAGGGATGATGACACACATGGTTATGACCCAGATCTGTGAACACCGCAGTAACCTGAGATGTGAACATGCGACCACAAAGATGTCAGCACATTTTTTTTTTTTTTTTTTTTTTTTTTATTGGCATTTGTTATAATTTACAATCCAACAACAATCAAAACAGTACGGTCACATCACAATAGCATCCTATATCCGTGTTACTTTTACATATCCTATTCATAGGTCTGTCACACACATCGCCCGCCCCCCGCGTACTACTCGTTCGCGGACTCAGTTGAAACAGTTTGCAGGTACTGGGTTAGGTATACCCAGTAATCTCTGGGCGTCGAGCCCGCAGGGAGTTCCTCTTCGTAGGTTTTCAGGGTATCTCTGCAGTATGTTAAGTCCACTAGCCAATCCTTCGGTTTCGGGCCTCTCCTCCCATTCCAGCACATCGAAACCCTTCGCTTTGCCATTAGTAGCGCAATCATACAGAATCTTCGCTTTAGGGCCCGAAAGTCAGGCAGAAGTCCCAGCAAACAGGTTTTGACCTCGCAGCGCACCTCGCCACCCACCATGTCCCCCAGCAGTTTAGTCACCTGTGCCCAGTATTCACCCACTGCTCCGCATGACCACGCCAGATGCAGGAAATCTGCCCCTTCAGCCCCACAGCGCTCACACCTAGAGTCCCCTCGCAGCCCATATCGGTGTAATCTAGCCGGTGTGTAGTACGTTTGGTGGAGGTATTTGAAATGTAAGATGCGGAGGTTGCCGTTGGGTGTCAGCATCCCCGTCAGTGTGCAGGCCGTTGTCCACTCCTCCTCTGTTAACTGTGTGTCTAGGCAGCTGTTCCATTTTTCCATGGATACGTGTGTGTTGCCCGCAATGTCCTCTTGCATGTGCGTATATAGTGTGGAGACCAGGTGTTTTTTTGCAGGCGTGGTTATCAACCACTGCAGCGCTGTTAATGCCGGCGGCTCCAGGGGATACGTTGGATACAGCTGCTTTACAGCGTTTTGCATCCTATGATAATTAAAACGAAAAAGCGTAGACATATTGCTTATGTATGTTAACTTTGCAAGTGTTTTGAATGTCCCCTCCTCATACAGGTCTCCTATGGTGTCGATGCCTGCTTGGCGCAATAGGTCCTGTCCCACTTTTTCTTGCGTTACCGATATGGACGGATGCCATTGAAGCTTTAGCGCCGGGGCATACAGCGGTAGCCTATTGGCCAATTTGCCCATGACTTGCCACGCTTTGTTTGTTGCGTCAACAGTGTTTATGTCTCGTGTGTGCAATGGGGGCCTATGGTGTGTAATGATCGTCTCAAGTGGGATTGGTAATGCGTCTCCCTCCTCAATCGCAGTATGGGTGAGAAATGGAATCCTGTGGTACCAGTAATGTGCGTATTGTGCCTGCGCACAGAGGTAGTAGAGATAGAGGTCCGGGACCCCAAACCCACCCCGACTGTACGGCAATGTAAGCGTTCGCATCTCCACCCTGGCTGTTTTTCCCGCCCAGACGAGCCTGTGGGCCAACGAGGTAATCCTGCGAAACACCTCCCGTGGGGGGTGTATGGGGATGTTAGCGAATAAGTAGAGTAACTTCGGCAGCACCACCATTTTTACTATGGCGATACGGTCTGCTAGTGACAAAGGCAGTTGAATCCATCTCCCCACCTTCTCCTCCAACTTGTCAATCACCGTCCCGTAATTTGTCCTGATCACAACTTCCGGGTCCCTGTGAAACCACACGCCTAAATATTTTACCGGGTCCGTTTTCCACTCCAGCGGGTAATCTATGTGGTGCGGGTGGGTGGTGTCGGTCAAGGGTATAACCAGCGATTTGGCCCAGTTGATTGTGACCCCAGACTGCCGCGCAAATTTTATGTATTCCCTCAGTAGCGGGTTCAGATTGGTCTGCGGTTCTCTCACATAGAGCAGCATATCGTCTGCATATAAAGATATGTGCAATGGTCTTTGCGGAAACTGTAAAGCCGAATAGTGATGTCCCTGCCTTATCCTGCATGCGAGAGGTTCCAGCGCCAATGCAAACAAGAGTGGGGATAGCGGGCATCCCTGCCTCGTCCCCCTCCGGATATCTATTGTGTCCGAAATATAGTTATTTACTTTGACCCTCGCCACAGGCGCATCATATAGCAGATGAATCCACTGGAGGAACATGAGCGGGAAGCCCATCCGTCTCAGGACCTTAGTCAGATATGTCCATTCTAACGAGTCAAAGGCCTTGGCCGCATCCAAAAAGACCGCCGCAGCCTTCGTCTCTGGTGTCAAATAATGGGAAAGCGCAAACAGTGTGCGTGTATTGTGCGCCGTGGAGCGCTCGGGAATGAATCCAGACTGGTCAGGTAGGACCAGTCTGGGCATCAGCGGGTTCAGTCGGGCAGCCAGTAGTTTGGCCAATATTTTGTTGTCTACGTTGATTAGGGACAGCGGTCTATATGAGTCGCAGAGCTCCGGGTCCTTCTGTGGCTTGGGGAGTGCCAACAACAATGCTTCGCGCAGGGTCGGCGGCAGGCGCTGTTGCTCATGGGCGTTACCGTACATTTCCACCAGCCGGGGGGCCAGTTGGTCAACAAACGCCTTATAAAATTCGCACGTGAATCCATCCGGGCCCGGAGCCTTACCATTCGGCAGCGACTTAATTATTTCCGTGACCTCTTCCACCGTGACGGGTTGGGATAGGTATTCACGCTGTGCATCCGACAGCCACGCTATCGTCACTTCGTCGAGGTACTCCCCGAAGATGTCAGCACATTATATGGAAAAAAGGCAAACAGTACAAGATCTTAACTGGACCATTCTCGAATAAAATAGTTTGGAATCCAAACTGTTCGAAAAGGAGCAACATTGGGTGTTCAGATTCAGGGCTCATATAGAGGGCTAATTGAACGTATACCCTGGAGATAGTTTACCAAATATGAGCATATACATAGTAAGTACATCTTGCCAACACGAGATACCCTCTGTCAACATCCTAACACCTCAATGTATATCCTTAATGACAGGCTATAGCCTTCCAGATCAAATGTAAAAAACACTAATCCAACACATGTAAATGTAGTTTCCAAAAGAAATATTTTTCCAAAAGGTTTTGTAGCAAGATTATTCACAGGGATCATGTATCATCTGTTGAATGAAGGTGGAAACTAAAAAATGATTTGGATTAACCATATTCGCCCCTCATTCCGAGGTTTCTTAAAGTTGTAATTGTTTATCGGACTGTCGGATCAAAATAGGGTTGATGGAAAAAAGCAATTCCGCTCTCTGTTACTGAAGCTTGAAAACCAGGAAGTAGTTCCAATCCGGGGTGTCCATGTTGGTTAGTGGTGTTCTAGATTTTACCGGCACAAGGATGCCAATGCCACTGGTCTGCCCACTGTCAGGCTATCTCCATAGTCAGGGGAGTAGCTTTGAAGAGGTAAATAACGCACAGCAGATACTCATTTGTCCTTGTTTTTAGAACCTTCGGACATTCTCCTAACTCAGTACCCTGTGTCTCTTTTCTCTCTGCACAGAGTTTGACAATAAGCATCCCTTCCCCTGTCTGAGCTCACAAAACCACAGTTTGGCTTACTACATGTATGTTCAAACCCCGTCTTTTATCATCCTTTTTTTAGCCAATTACTGGCGATCATTTACCAATGATTACATACGATATATGTGTGTGTGTGTGTGTTGTTATCTGTCGCCTGTGTTAATGTTTTAATCATCACGTATTTCAACAAACAAACAATTGTCATAATTTTGGTTGCACCGATACGAGACTTTCAGTACTAAGATAAAAAGAAAAATGTATCACATGTTCCGCAATGGTAATGTGTTCCGCAATTCATGACAGTCATATTTGTGACTGACTAATCTTTTCTCTTGCATCTTTTCAGATCTAAAAAGAAACATTACCAATTGGGTATTGTTTATGTTTTTATTAATTGACAAAACTAGCGTACGCTCACATCAGAGTTGTTTCACGATAGGAGTGGCCTCAGGGAGCATTCCTTGGTCCTGAAGAAAAGCCTTGGGGTAGAGCTTGAAATATGTTCACCGATTAAATTCATGCACATAACCCATATGTATGTCAGGATTCCCCATTTTTAACCACACCAGCTAGAGGTAAGAATAAATCATTTTACCTACTAAGCCAGGTATTTTTAACCCATTCTCAGTAGATCAGACCCGCTTACTCTTATATCTATCCATACTTCATAGTATATGACCAAAGTGCTTCCACGTATTCGTCAGTCGTAGCACGCCCGTTCCCCAGCGGGATGGGAAAAACCCTATGATGAAGCATGCCACCAAAGGGAAACCCTGGTGGGTGAGGGTTATTTTAAGAAATATTTCTGTTTTCTATTGAATGTAAAGAGTGGAGAGATAGTCCACAGACTCTCTTTGGTTACTACAATACGCATAAGAGGCTGAGTCCCCTGTTTTTCTCACCTCTACCTCCCTCTTTCTTTGACGAATTCAAATCATATTACCATCAGTCTCCAAATGAATGGCTATGTTTAACTTGTCCACAAGATCTCTCCCTAACAGATTAGCTAGGAAAGCTGGAAAAATCAGTAATCAGCTATCAATGTTCCTCCCTCCAATTTCCATCTCCACTGGTTTAGTGAACCCTTATTACTTCGAGAATCCTTGTGTGTCCATTGATAAATTGGAAGGTCTCCCTCTCTAATACAAGATCGGGTTGCTCCTGTATCTATGAGGAATGCATACCTCTTGAAATTAATAAATTAATAGCTACTGTCATAGTGGGTTCCTCATCTGGCCTGTGCATCACTGACAATACTAGACACATAGAACTACTCTGTGGGCACCTTCGTTGTGTGTATCCTCCTACATAAATTGTCTGTAGAAGATTTCCTCCTCTCACAATCACACCTCTCTGTTCACTTTGAGGAGGAGTGGCCATTGGGGGTGCCTGGTAACTTTGATGTTGCGGTATTTGGTGCAGCTGAGGCATTGCTGGTTACTGCATATTTTGTTGTAGCGTCTGAGGTGCATATATTTTTTGCGGGTTTGACTGTGGTTGCATTACCATATTTACTAGCTGATTGTAAACTCCTGTCCTTCCATTTTGTTCATCCAGTCTTTTAGTCCTGCAGTCTCTAATAAAATGTCCATATCCGTGACAGTAATGACATACTTAATCCATCCTTTGGAGACCTATACTGCCTCTTCCTATTCCTCATCGTCCTCTACTCCCTCTTTGTGCCCTTACACTATCCTGCTGTTGTGGGTACTGTTGTTGGATGGTCCCTGGGACCAATCCCACAAACGTTGCAGTCGTCTAAGTGGTAGCTACTACTACAGCTCCTTCCACTTCTCCTTTCTTTGCCAACATTTGCTGCACTAACTTGGCTGCTGCTTTTATCAGTCACCTCCTGCTTGTTTCTCTTTCTCCTGTATTTTTTTATGAAAATTGATTTTATTTGCCTGTATCTCTATCCAGAGCTTGGCTTCAAATGACAAAATAATATCAAGATTATCCTCTACTTCAGAGGTTAACCCTTTTTTCACTACATTGTTAATTAGCACAGCATTTCCTCCTGCTACTTCCCAACTCTGACCTACTTATCGGGTCCAGTTTTCATTCATCCGGCTGAGAAACTAAGCAGGAGGCTCATTTTGCTGCATTGATTGAGCCATGAGGTACATTTTCCTTAGCTGATTCCTAACTAGGTTAAATGGAGATCCATCATATCTAATCTCAATGATGGTAACATTTCTCACTCCAGCCTTCTGAAAAAAACAGTGTCTGTCTCATCTCCTATAAGAGATCTAAGCAAACTCTTTGTATCCACTGCTGCCAAGGGGAGCCTGCACTTTGTTTCTCAAAAGCTCTAATCCGTTTTCCTGCTCCCTCTGTAAGTGGTGGTAACAGTTTCTAAAGATTCTCCTTGTCCTTTTATGGCCAAGGACCATGATGAGGTACCCCAGGTCCCTTGCGTATCGGGGGCATTTGATATATGGGAATGGTAGAATGTTGGGGATTGTGCTGTCTGGCATATTTTTGCCACACGCACAAACATTTATGCATGTAGGGGTAGTGCCAATCTGGATATCCCTCACCTTAAAGAATGTAATCCTCAGCATGTGTATTATCACGTGAATCAAAGGACCTTTCTTGTGGCCATGGGCTCATCTGTGGGGCTAAACCTTTAGTCCACCCTACTAAATTATCTACATAAGGTACAACACTGTACCTACTATTTTCACCTTCAGTAACTATCTCACTAGGGCTGAGATCAGTCCTGCATAAAACTCATCTGATGCAGTGGTCAATCCTCTAGTGTCAATCCTCCCATAGCTATACAAGATCCCACCCTGGGGTCTGGCTGCCATGTATTCCCTGAAACAACAACTGCTCAAGCTCTGTTGCTAGGGTTTTTCTAGATTTAGAGACCATATCCCGCTTTCCTTCTTTTGTGCACCCTTTGTATGATCAAAATCAATAAGGGGTCTTCCTCGAGTGCTAATATCATAAGTAGAGTGCCTAGCCTTTGGGGATCTAAGTATTTTCCCCCATGCTGTTTACACGCCTATGTATGGACTCTACTCGTCATCCTCCCAAACTTCCCTGATTTTGTCCTGAAAGGTTATCACAATATCCTTCTCTCTTCAATTCTCTCGCAGCCCTCCTACCCTCGCTTTATGATAACCATTTTTGAACACTCTCTGGTGAAACTATTACATTAACCTTCTCCTTCTCCCAAGGTGGTAGATTGTCTGCAGTTTTTCTAAAACCCCCATTTCTTTTTTGGGATACTGGCCATCGCACCATATTAACAGCACTGTCTACATAATCATTCCATCTAGAATCATCTGCATCTCTTTGCTGTGGGTAGACATTTGCTCACTAACTGTTCTCTTTTCTGTAACAAATGCGATGTTGCTGATGAAACATGTGACTGGTCATCTCTGAGTCCTGGACCCTGCTCTTCGCATCTATCCTTCTGGGGAGAGACTAGATCTAAATGCAGTGTGGACTGCACTTTTAGCTGTACTGAAATCTGAGAGTCAGCCCCCCTTACTTGCAGTCTAGGAGTGTTTGTATGTCTTGGATTTGACATCTGCGGGGTGACATTAGGGAATCCTTTAGGGGATTGTGAAGGGGTCTCAACTTCAGGGTTCTCAAATCCCACTGCAGCCTCCTATTGCTGCATCAGAGGATAAATGCCAGCTACTTTAGGAGTAGTACTCGTTGGATCATATGGAGGTGGGGGAGCAGATTGGGTAGTAGGGGTATGAACAGTTGAGTGGTCTTTTGGCTTCACACAAAAGACTTGCCATGAAGCTAAAGTGGCTTCTCGCATCTGCAATGTAGCTCCTGTATATTTACTTATAAGATGTTTAACAACATGCTGTAATATTTTGTCATTAAATGTCCCTTCCTTTGGCCAGGGATATGTGTGCTTCTATTACAGCTGCTGTAGTTGCGCTTACACTCCACATGCATGAATTGTCGATTCCGTACTTCGACAGCAACACACGTGGCACGCACGAGCAGTTTGCTTGGATCACAGGAAACTCTCTGGGAGAGCATGGTCATTCTTCTGGTTACTTATCCCTTATCTCGTCACCATTTGTAGCATCCTCCCAAGCCTGGGTACCTGCTAATGACTACGCCACACACAGGTTTAGTATTACATGTGTTTAGTCTCCTGCATGAACTGCAAACTCATCATTCTAAAACAAGCTTTTATTGCGTTCTGCTCTGACACCTACGTCGCTGCTCTAAGGAGTCTGCTAGAAGCCAAAAGGTTTTGACATAAAACTCGCAAGACACCACACCGAGAATGTGCGTACATACTCTATTTTCCTTGTCTTGCAGACATTTGGAGACTTTGTAACTCCACAATGCCGATCCATGCGTTTGGACTGGTATGCACTTTCTTTGTAAATTTTACTAAGGTAAGCAGTGGGACTTCTTCAAGTTTTTGAGGCCAGGCTCAATAAATAGCCAATCAAATTACAAAACATCAGCCTCCTCTGTTTCATGCAGGGGGGCCAAGTTCCCCGGGAGTGAAATGTGACCACCAGGTATGGAAATTCATAAATTCTCGCTATTTGTGTGCCCCTAAACGCGAAACATCGCAACTTCAGGTTTTAGAGGCCACAAACCATGATGAAGTTTTTGGTTCAGTTTGTAACCAGGCCTGGACCCTCTATAAAGCTAGCAAAGGTATCTAGAGGTGACTAAAGACCATTAGGTGTTCTTGATATTAAAACTGCATTGTCTGCCTATAGAAGGACAGGGATATGCCGGCCATTCATGGTTTTAAGGTCCCTGCCCTCTCCCCAACTAGTGTAGATATATAAAAGAACTAAGATAGGGCCTGTACGCATCCCTGACATACACTTAACCCCAGGTCAGTACTCTCTGTGCATTCCCCATTAGGCCCGAATTCAATAGAGACTTTAAGGGCTAAGTGGAGGACAAATAGAAAGGACATCAGACCACTTTCTACGCCCATGGATTCTAGCATATCCCATAATTTGTATCCAACCATACTATCAAAGCACAGGCAGGATCCATAAAGGCTAAGTAGACTGGGCAACCTTTGTCTATTCTATATTAGCTGATTAGTAGATACAAACTAAGACAATGTTCCCCTGTGCCCAAACCAGCTCTAAAGCCATATTAACATCAGAGATAATTTGTTTATCAGTGACCCACGCCATAATTATATTAAGGATAACCCTGTAAATAAGTTTCACAATGGTTTCCAATAGGCAAATTGGCCTATAACAACAAAGGGATGCTCAGTCCCCTTTTTTGAAAATGAGGACAATAATGGCTGAGCGTCACGACTCGAGCAAGCCGGTCTTGCTGGCTGAATTACCATATTTGGTAATAATAGGTGACCATAAATCTGCCTCCAGCTTGGAGAAAAACATAGGTACCTCATCAGGCCCTGGCATTTTGTGCATAGTACTTTCACGAATGGCTTAGCCCCTTCATCCACAGAGAATTCAAGACCATGGGGAACGGTTGGCACCCTGAATTCAGATTCCTCACTGACTATGTCAGATATGTGGTTCACTTGGCTGACATGATCCACCCATGTGTCTGCACTGATGTTGGCACACATCAAATTGTTGTCTGCTTTAAAAGGTTTATCATTGACAGTGTGCCAAAACAGGCAGGTATTGCTGGTCCTGCAGGGGGTAACCAAGGTAGTCCATACTTCCTCCCTAAGCTCCGCCTTCTTCCTACTAATAACCAGTTTGTATGTTCTTCAGCAAGTGGCAACAGCCACCCTGTCCTCTGCAGTAGCCTTTAAGACCTTATACAGGCATCTATTAGCCTCCCTACATGCCTTCTCAAACCAGGAACAGTCAGCTGTCTTTTTACTTATTTTGGGCTTTAAGAAGTATGATTTAATAACGTGTCTCAGGACCACAAAGGTGTCCACACTACAGGTTGAGCCTAGAGTCGATTCAGGACAGTCATATAGCATACTCAGATGATCTACACAGAGCCTACCCTGGACTTCTTCAAGTTGGCAGTACCCCCATACCTGCCTAAGGCCGTTTCCTCTTGGGTGGACGTTCACACCCCGATAGCAATGTTCTGAGAGCAGTTCTACGGGCATTCTAAAACGATGAAAAGTGGATTGTGGTCGCTGTAGATACTGGGATGAAACTCCCCAGCTTCCATATGATTGGAAAAGTTCTTGCTGGAAAAGATTAAATCAATTATTGACGTGCCTGACCCTCTGTTGAAAGTTGAAATCGATAAACACTGTGGTGCAGCTTGTGCAAACACATTGAAAAGTTCCTATTTAAGCAAATAGGGGTGGAACATCGACCCTCTACAGTTCCTAATGCCAGCAGGGAAGCCAAAGAGTCGGATTTACTTATGTACTTCTGAGGCCTTCCACTCCGTATCAAAGTTTTGCATTACAGTCTCCTGCATGGGTGATATTCATGCCAGTTTCTGAATTGCTAAGACTATGATAAAGGTCACCTGCAAATGACTTTTTATTGGATCAGCAATTCATAGTCATGACATGTCAATCATCAAGTTCATAGGAACCCGTACAAAAAGGGCCATTTGAAAGTACTTACGTAAACAATGATTAACAATGTGCTAAAATCTATAGACTGTACTGTTTTGTGCAAATAGGCAATTACATTTTCAACTGTACATTTAGCATATTTGTGCAAAATTATGACCAGACATGATATTTAACCCGTTCGACGCGCATGACGGAACGGTTCCGTCATGCACGTCGGTTGGGCTGTGCTTATGACGGAACCGTTCCGTCATGGCCCCGCCCGCGCACGGAACCTTCAGCGTGGCGCGGAAATCCGCGCCGCGCTGAAGGGGTTAATCTGGTAAGCTATTACACTACATCTTCACTTTGAGATATGTAGGCTAGGCAATGATGTTTCGGGACGGTGCTAAGGCCCTTTTAAGCGTTTGATGCTTGTGCTGCATAAAACATGAATTTCACATTATTCTAATTTAATTGGTTTTGAGTACCATTCCAACATTGAATGTTGGCTTGCCTGCAAGTTCGTATATGTAGTGAATTAAAACAATTTCTTAAAGGTTTCTTGCGCACTGGAGTCAAAATGGTACAATACCCAAAATATGAGTCAGCGTTTCCTCTTTGTAGTCACATAGTCTACAGCACTCTGTGGTCCACGTTTGTTACCGTCGAGATGTAATATCTTTTGTTGGATAATTTCCCAGTCTGTGTAAATGGATTGCTTGTTTAATGTGTGCTGAGGAATTGTTTTTTGCAATAGGGTTTTTAAGAGTTTATCAGCATCCAAAAGGGTTCTTTTTTACAATTTGATCCTTATTCTGCAAAAATAAAAATCTCTTTACCACTCTATCAACTCATTTTTAGGTCTCGCCTGACCCAGCGCATGCGCTGGTCTGGCGAGACTTATTGAGAGGGCTCCAAAAAAGTGCTCCCAGGCCAGCCTAGAGCTACAGTGCATGTGCGCGCGCCGCCGCGCTTTACTGCGATGACTTTCACTTTCGCGGCCGCATTTCGCTTGGCATAGCCAATAGGTCTCGCTTTTGGGACCTTATAAGTATTTAGTTATGCAACTGTTGCATGGCTAAACACTTATAAGGTCCCATAGGCGAGACCTATTGGCTATGCCAATGCTTGTTTAAAGAGGTTAAAAGAATTGACCTTTCCAATAGATAATTGTGATTAAGGATGTACATGGGTTCCCTTCTGCTAAGTAGACTGACCAAGGATGTTGTTCTCTTACAGTGGTTATTTCTATCCCTTGTAAGAGGGCAAGGAAATTTGGTGTTGGTGCCCTCATCTTTTTGCAAGTTTTAATGAAGGCACCTTGGCTTGCTATTGCTTGCTTTTACATTCCAAATACAAGGCAAAACTGAGTGTGTGTTGTATTTAGTTAAAGCTTGAAACCCCCATCTAAATGTTCATGTGACTATAGTAAATGGTAAGGCATCTTTCCGTCTCAAAAGTTCTGCTCAGTATCAAAACATTTGTGTTAATTTACTTCAGATGATTTTAAAGACTGTCTCTAAGAAGGGGCCCTATAATTTCTTAAAGAATTATTTATTAGTAAATAAGATAATTGCCTTTTATCAAAATGTGAATTTAAACTACAGCCCATGTCAAAGGTTACCTCCAAATGCATTTAAGTGGACGCCCTACTCAGTTCTTGATCAAGGAACCCTTTAAAGTTTTTTTCCTTATCCCACATTTAAGACCAAAACTTGATTTTCTTAATGTTCATTTCCAGTCACTGATAACTTACATAGCCGGATAATGCTGTTATTGCTCTTTGTAAGCTTATTTGGGGACTGACAAAATATTACGATACTGTCCACATACTGTGAACATGTGATTGATTTAAATTATGATTGATTGTTTGCCTATACCCTTCTTTGCTGCATAATCTGTAAAGCGCCCTGATATCGTCGGTGGTCATGTTCGCGCTATATAAAACTTTATAAATAAATAAATTAAAGACTAAACACGGCATAAGTGTGTTCGCCTTGTCCAAGACCTCATTGAGGTCAGCAATGTTAAGCTTAAATAATAGGGACACTAGCATGCAGCTTTGGATTCTTCTTGAGATTGAAGTGCCATTGCCCAATTTTATAATGACACAGATCATATTTTAAAGAAGGGAATGGGGGTATTCCCTAAAATTGTAGTTTAAGCCATAAGACTTAATTTGAAACTTTATCAAACACCTACTTTACATCCACAAAACCGATGTAGATCGATGAGTTATTGCTGCTCGCTTCCTCAGTCAAGATGGACAAAGCAAGCAGGTTTGCACAGGTGTCACTCCCAGCACAAAAGCCTGTTTGATTACAATGAACTAGACCCAAGTCTCTTAACTGCAGGCTGGCACAGAATTTGGCCTCAACGTCAGTAAGGCCTATTAGCCTATAGGTGGATGGATCCCTCATGGTTCTCTCTTTAAAAAATTGGATGGAAGACTGGTCCCGTCCAAGAAATGGGAATAGGGCTAGTAGCCAGGCACTTATTGAATGAGCTCACCAAAGCCCGAGACCAAACTTTCATAATTGTTTCAAGTTTACTGGTGAGAAGGCCATTTGGCCCAGTGGCACCTTCAGTTTTAGCTTCTGCGATTATTTTGCTTATCTGAAGAGGAGTGTAATTAATGCTTATTGTACCGGCTTGTTCGCTGTTCACATGATTACTAAGATAATTTTGGGCAGAGTGCCATACAGCTTCTTTATGTGCACGGTTCAGGAGTGTTCCGTGTTGTTTTAATTAATTGGCTTGACCTCTCCATCTATAATTATATTCATTATCTCGCAAAATCATTTGGAATCATTAGTTTCATTGGCCTGGTGCAGTGTGGCCCACATTTGATGTTGGTGATCATTTTTAGCTTTCCAGACCATTTTTTATATTCCCCTTAGTTAAGTACTATTTCTCTTTGACTTGTTTATATTTTTAAGAATTCTCAGTTGCCGATTTAATTTGTTTTTTTCCAGCGCTAGTTGTTTATAGACTCATCTATTGGAATGCGTCATAGTTGCTAGATTTGATCTAAGGTGCGTTGGAAAAGCAGGACATGCTTCTTCACCATGGTTTGTGAAATTTTTCATTCTTGGACGCAACTCTAAGATGCTTTTGTCCTCCCCAAATACACACCAAGAGTGAAGAACTCTTATTGTCTTGTGCAGTTTTTTTTCCAAGTTCGAATCTTACCCTTTGGAAATCTGCAGTTGTTGGCCGGCAGAAGATGGATTTCTTTCTTGTATGGATGTTCTAATACAGTTTGAAGTTGATGATTTGAGGTGGTCACTTTCTGAGCTGCCATCTATTTTGAAGTCTTCGATCATTCAAAAAAAGAATCTCAAAGAGACACGTTGGTGATAGATTCCTTACCTTAGAATATCCCCAGGCGTCAGACTGGATCCGGAAACTTTTCATCGGCAGTACCCATGCGCGTCGGTAGGCGTCGTCGGTAGGCTCTGCGTATGTCGCTGGCGTCGTAGGCGCCGAGATGACGTCGTCGGAGCTACTTAGACGAGCCCACACGCTCTGACGTCAGTTCTTTCTTATTCCGTGCCTGCAAGTGCAGATCCGAGAGAGAGCGGTACTCCTAGTTAATATTTTAACTTTGTTCTGAGTCTTGTTTTTCTTGTTTTGTCAAGTTCTCGACTTCTGGTGCAGTAGAGATGCCCGGGTTTAAGTCCTGTCAGGACTGCCGTCGGAACATGTCAGTGGCGGACCCACATAACGTGTGTCTCTTCTGCTTGGGGCACGCCCATGACCCCGAGGCTTGCCCCGATTGTCGGGCATGGCACCGAAGACTTTGCGGGAGCGTTCACGAAAGTTGTTGGAGGCCCGCTCCTGAGGAAATTTGCGAGGCCGTCACCACAGTTCGTCGGAATTGGGGACAGGTAAGTCCAGGCTCCATAAAAAGTCAAAGAAGCGATGTCGCTCTTCGTCTACCCCTCACCGGTCGTGGGACATGGTGGAGGGGCGGGTGGTCACTCCCCTGCAGCTCCGGTGGAGCCTCCGTTGTTGCCTGCGTCCTACCCGCCTTTCCCAGGGATGTATGCAACTCCGGAAGAAATACAGGTCTTACTGTCGGCCATGGGCCATTTATTTTCCCCATCTGGCTCCTCCAGCGCGCCTCTGGGCCCCGTGGACCTCTTGGGTGGCTCTGCCCCCGTGCCACCGCCTTTGGGCCTGGTTACGCCGGCAAGATGCCCTGAGGCGCCGTCGGCTCCGGCCTCTGCACCATCTCTGGCTCCGGCCTCGGAACCATCTCTGGCTCCGGCTTCTGCACCGCCGCTGGCTCCGGCCTCTGCACCGCCGCTAGCTCTGGCCTCTGTGCTACCGCTGGCTCCGGCCTCGGTGCCGCCGCTGGTACCAGCCTCGGCGCCACCGCTGGCTGTGGCCTCGGTGCCGCCGCTGGTTCCGGCCTAGGGGCCACCGCTGGCTGTGGCCTCGGTGCCGCCGCTGGTTCCGGCCTCGGCGCCGCCGCCTCTGGCTCCGGCCTCGATGCCGCCGCTGGCTCTGGAATCAGCGCCAACGTTGGCTCCGGCCTCGGTGCAGCTGTTGGCTCTGCCCGCGACGCAGCCGTTGGTTCCGGTATCGGCACGGCCGATGGCTCCGGCATTGGAGCCGCCTTCGGCTGCGGACTTGGCGCCGCCTTCGGCTCCGGACTTGGCGCCGACCTCGGCAACTCCTTTACATCCGACCTCGTCACCACCTCTGGCACCGGACACGGCGTCGTTGCCTCCAGGGACAGACTCTATCGAGCCTGCCTTCTCTAATTCCTATTACGAGGAGGGAAATGTTTTCCCCTTCCCTGAGCCCCTCGTCCTTCTCGGCCTCTCAAACGGCCAGGGACCGAAGGGGGTTCTAGGAGGGGTCTGAGGACCTTCTCGCAGCTCGGTGGGAGGATGTACTAAACTAGGTTGGCAACACGGAGAGTCCCAGCAAGCTGGACTTATCTCCACACCCTAATACATTGTCCCCTTCTTCCGTAGCTACGGAGGTGGTTGGTTCATTCTGTGGTGTTGCGTAGGGGAGGCTCCTAACCTCAAATTCCCTTCAGTGCCTATCGGGGCTCTCTTGACTGCAGTGTTTCAGCAGCGGCCTCCTCCACGAAGCCACTACTACTCTTCAATAACGCACTTAAACCTAACACAGGGGCTCCTGTGGATACAAGGCAACCCCATTTTCATCACACAACACCTAACGTCAGAGTGGCTAGTTGTCCAAGACTCTGCTTCTCCCAGTGCCATTTGACCTCTATTCACACACTGTGTGGAACACAGAGGCGCAGGTGCTGCCTCAGTGTCTAGCGGAGGCTTCCAAGATGCTGTCCCAAGCAATTGCCGAGGGCAATGATGCGGCAAGGTTCACCATCCATTGTGGTCTTGTCTCCGCCTCCTCCATAGGCAGGGCAATTTGCATACAGCCGCACACCCGCAAACAGGGGACCCGCACCAATAGGTCCCGGGGCTAGCGGGCAGATCAGTCCTAATGACCTTCCTAGTCTGCTGTTTCAGTCCAGTGTTTAAGGCCCCACCACACGCCAGTAGGCGGCAGGTGAGTGCTGCAAATCGTCCGAAAGGGCTACTCCCTTCCCTTCGAGACTACACCTCCAGCCATGCCACCTCAGTTCCACTGCATGTCGGGGACCATTTTGCGCTTCTCCAGCAGGAAGTCGCAGCCCTCTTGGCCAAGGGGGCCATCGAGCGTGTTCCTGGGCCAGAAGTAGGAAGTGGTTGTTATTCCCACTACTTTCTGGTCCCCAAGAAAGAGAAAGGGGGCCTGCGTCCCATCTTGGACCTCAGGAATGTCAACCGCTTCCTCCGGAAGGAGAAGTTCAAGATGTTGACCCTAGCTCAGGTCTTGGCTGCCCCCGACCCTGGAGACTGGATGGTAGCTTTGGACTTGCAGGACGCTTATTTTCACATCCCCGTCCTGCCAGCCCACCGGCGTTACCTGCGGTTCACGGTGGGCCAAGAGCACTTCAGTTTGCCGTGTTCCCCTTCGGCCTTACCAGTGCCCCTTGGGTGTTCACGAAGGTGATGGCGGTGGTTGCAGCTCATCTGCGCAGATTAGGGGTTTCATTCTTCCCCTAACTCAGTGACTGGTTGTTGGAGGCGGGCTCGCTCCAAGCAGTCGTCTCCCACCTCCAGACTATGGCTGACCTCCTGCATTTGCTGGGGTTCTCCATCAACGTGCAACCTGAGTCCCTCCCAGAAGCTCCTCTTCATCGGAGCGGTTCTAGATTTGACGCAGTTTCGGGTTTATCCTCCCGAGCAGCGAGTCCGGGATATTCCGGCTTTGATTCCGATCTTTCAGCCTCTATCCCGGGTTTCAGTCAGGATGACACTCCGGCTCCTGGGCCTCATGGACTCCTGCATCCTGCTAGTGCAACATACCAGATGGCATATGCGGGTCTGCAGTGGAACCTGAAGTTCCAGTGGGCGCAGCATCAGGGCAGTCTGTCAGATCACGTCCAGATGTCGGAGGGCACTGCACACGACTTGCAGTGGTGGCTCACGAATCGCGATTGGGTCAAAGGCAGATCCCTCTCCCTTCCCCAACCGGAGCACACAGTGGTGACGGATGCATCCCTTCTGGGATGGGGCGGCCACATGGGAGAGGCAGAGATCAGGGGCCTCTGGTCTCCAGCGGAGTCCCGACTCCATATCAACCTTTTGGAGCTTCGGACGACTTGCACTGAAAGCATTCCTTCCCTCTGTCCGGGGAAGTGTAGTGCGGGTGTTCACGGACAACACCACCGCCATGTGGTATTGCAACAAACAGGGAGGGGTGGGGTCGTGGACCCTATGTCAGGAGGCTCTCCGCCTCTGGACATGGCAGGAACATCAAGGCATTGCCTTGGTGGCTCAACACCTTGCAGGTTCTCTGAACGCCAGAGCGGACGAACTCAGCCGCCGGTGCATGATGGATCACGAATGGCGTCTTCACTCGGAGGTAGCGCAAGTTCTCTTTCTGCAGTGGGGAGAGCCTTGGTTAGACCTATTCGCCACCGAAGAGAAAGCGCAATGTCATCAATTCTGCCCGTTGGAATTTCCAAGGCGGCACTCGCTTGGCGACGCTTTTCGTCGCAAGTGGAGATGCGGTCTGTTGTACGCCTTTCCGCCTATACCACTTCTGCCCAGAGTGCTGAAGAAGATTCGGCGCGACCGGGCCCAAGTCATCCTTGTGGCTCCGGATTGGGCACGAAGATACTGGTATTCCAAGCTACTCAGCATGGCGATCGCTCCCCTGATCCGACTGCCTCTTTGGGAGGATCTTCTGTCGCAGCAACAGGGGATGGTCCTCCACCCGAACCTGCCCAGCCTCCACCTCCATGCGTGGAGATTGAGCGGCGACAGTTGACAGCTTTCGACCTTCCTTCCGAAGTCTGTGACATTATTCTGGCAGCCAGGCGTCCCTCCACTAAGACGGCATACGCCTGCAGGTGGAACAAATTTGTGGCATGGTGCATAGCAATGGCTGTGGATCCCCTTGCTGTCTCTCTTTCGGAGGTCCTTCTGTTCCTTCTCTCTTTGGCCCAGCAGGGCTCTGCTCTGGGCACTATCAAAGGTTATCTCTCGGGCATTTCCGCCTTTCTACGGCTTCCAGATCAGCCTGCTCTTTTTAAGTCCCCAATTGTTAATCGCTTCCTGAAAGGCATTACACACACATTTCCTCCCGTGCCCTTCATAATGCTTCAATGGGACTTTAATCTTTTCTTGACTTATCTGATGTGTGCTCCCTTTGAGCCACTTCATAACTGTCCTTTACGTCTTCTCACTCTAAAGACTGCTTTCCTGGTAGCTATCACCTCTGCCAGAAGAGTGAGTGAACTTCAGGCTCTTTCTTCAAAACCTCCTTTTCTCTCTGTTCATCCGGACAAAGTGGTTTTAAGGACTCGTCCTTCTTTCTTGCCAAAGGTTGTCACGCCCTTCCACATCGGGCAGACCATCACTTTGCCCACCTTCTTTCCGCCTCCGCATTCTTCAAAAGGAGGAGAGGCTCCATCGTCTGGACCCAAAACGTGCGCTCTCGTTCCATCTGAAGCGCACACAACAGTTCCGGGTGGATGACCAACCTTTGTTGGCTATGTGGGCGCCAAAAAAGGTGGGGCCGTGCACAAACTGACCATCTCTCAGTGGGTCGTTCTCTGCATCAAAGCCTGTTACTCGTTGGCTAAGAGGGAGCATCCTGTGGGGCTACGTGCACATTCTACCAGGGCAGCGGCAGCCGCTATTGCTTTGGGACGTGGTGTTCCCTTGCAGGACATCTGTCTGGCAGCTACGTGGGCCGCGCTGCACACTTTTACCAAGAACTACTGCCTAGACAGCCAAGTCCGGAGAGACGGCTTCTTTGGCCGTTCGGTTCTCCGGGACTTTCTGGTGTGATTTTGGTTTGCAGACCCACCTCCGGGGTAGGTATTGCTGGGGTATCTATTCTAAATTAAGGAATCTATCACTGACGTGTCTCTTTCAGATGCACAAGTTACTACTTGTGTAACAATATATCAGTAAGAGACATTAGTTAGTGATAGATTCCTTACCGCCCCACCCCATCTCCCCTTTCTGTGAACTGATTTCTAGGGTTAAGGTCATCCTTTTCAGGTCCCTAGTTTCATGGCACCAGTGGTCAGTTTCTTGCATTGCTCTGCGTTCCTGGCGCGGAAAGTCATGTACAGAACTGATGTCAGCGCGCATCGGTGGTGCCTAAGTAGTCTCCGTGAGGCCATCTCGGCGCTTATGATGCCAGCGATGGACGCGGAGCCGCACGACGCCACCTTCCGACGAGCAGGGGTACTGTTGACGAAAACTTTCCGGATCCAGTCTGACGCATGGGGATATTCTAAGGTATGGAATCTATCACTAACTATTGTCTCTTACAGATATATCGTTACACAAGTAGTAACTTGTGCATTAACACCGACCCGCCCTGCTGCTGTAAGTGTTGCTTCCTTGGATTTTGTACAAAGGTGGAGTGTGAGGACCGAAATCTAGAATTGGGGACTTGACGAGGAGGGCTAATCCTGCAGTGTTTACCCCATAATCTGTTCACTCACGGCTGAGATATGCGTGTGATGCTGTTATATTGATCCAATGAAATATTTAGTGGTTTAGTGTTTGTTGTTTTTCTGTTGCTTTTCAGAAGAACAAACTTAGTGACGGCCTAGAGAGAATCCACCTTACATACAAATAAGCCCCTTAGCCCACCAACAATTTCTTTCTTCATAGCAAACAGAACCTCTTCTTCCTCTTCAACTAATTGACATGCTGCCTCCTACCGTTGGTTCTTAATCTTTAAATATAAAGGGTAATTTGCCAAAATAAGGGAGGCTTGGGAGCTAGTACTGACTTTAATTGATCGAATCACATGAAGCTATGTAATGACAAAGATGTATTCTTTTTGAGTGATACCGCAAAGAGTTAACAACTGAGCTGTGAAGCGCTTGCTTTCAATAATTGTATTTTTACAGCACGTACGACCCCTGAGGCATGGAAGGGACAATTTATGTAAAAGAATTGCATTATGTACAGTCTGGGTATTAATAAAATCTGTATTTTGAAAGCAGCATTTTACCTTAAACCTTTATGCGCATTTTATAGCAGTCTATCCTATACTGTGTGTATTGCAAGTTTATAATAATTACTTACATGTTCACAGTGCTTTCTGTCACAGGCTTTAATGTCAAAGCACTACAAATACACAAGTCACTAGTCTCCACTTCACCAACCAAGATTTAATTATGGCTTTCTGGTCACACACAGATGTCTAAAAGCCTTCAATACAGGTTTTATAATGTACTATGGTGCATTTCCCACAGTAACACATTTTTTAAATGTATTTTTCATTTAAGCTGCACTTTATGTGTATATGTAGCCACCTGAACGTAAAACACCCAAAAAACTTACAGAATATTTATTTTAGCCACACCTTTCACCCCAACCGTACACTCTCTTACCCTGCCCCCATTGCATGCAGCATCACAGTTCCCATACTTTTTTAATGCACTTCGACTTCTGTTTAAGTGTTGGTATTCTGAGCCCAGTAACTGGCCACATAGCCGTAAGTGTGGTGTTCCCAAAATGACAGCTACGGGGAGAGCAGCATCCAGGGCCAAGTTTATATCATCTTTACATTTTTCTACTTGAAGTGTTGTGCTGCTGTCTTTTCAATGTAGTTTTATTTTCCTCTCAAACGCTCATTGCTCATTTTGTAACCACGTTTCTCTCTTTTGCCACAGCAACAGACCTGTATGTCCAGTGGTTCACTATGGCATCATATAATTTTCTAATCATTTTCACCTCAGCACTTCATGTCTGTATTGTTCCCGTTTAATCTTGTTTTATCTTCAAATGGGAATTTCTAATTAAAACAAACTACAAAATCGAACAGGGATAACTATTTCATACTTTAAGTATGGCTTCATTAGCCTACCGTTTATCAACAGCCCTCCAATGGTTTTTAACTAACCCAGAAGCAGTTTAGTATAACCCGCACTATCTTGTGCATGTTCATAATATTATAAACGTTGTTGAAAGTGTCAAACCTAAAAAAATATAAAACACAATTCAGTGCACTGCACGTGCATTATTGGCTCTGGATCTTATTCCTACCCAGAATCGGTATGAAGCAGAAAGAAAGTGTGCACCTGATATTTCTGTGACTTGACTGTGTTATTTTGTGGACTGCCCCTAATCATGGCGCCGTGCACAAACGCATTACCATTAACAACGCCTCAGATTGCTGAGACCTACTGGTTTTGCCAAAGCTTGTTCTAGTTATTGACTGAGGTCTGGTGACCGTTGCATTGTCAAGCCAGAGCTAAAAAGGTTGAATTTTGCGTCTTTGGCCAGGTTGTATCTTCATCTTGTGAACACACTTTCTGTTTCTTGTCTGAAATGTTGGAGCAATTGCATGTTTATTTTATGTAGCTAACACCACCACTTGACATTTTGCAGTGGTCTTTCAAAGCCTGAGACTTTTCATGCAAGTCTGTTTTTCAGGTTTGTACGTTAGTTTTGTAGCTGCACATAAAACACATATTGATGAGATGTGAAAAATGATGATCATACATTTTTATAATACCACTTTTATGCCCCACCCTTGGTCAACTTAATGTTTTCCTGGCAAATACTTTATATATCTTTACTGGGTCCCATAGTCACACTTTCATGTTCTTTCTGGCTGTTGGTTTAAATTCAAAAAGTAGTTTGGATGGGTAGTGTGTCTGCAATAGATACTGTTTTTAAGTCTGGCTGTGAGCGTTATCTGGAACTTGTCCATTCATGGGAGCGTGGCGGTCCTTACCATGTTTAGACAAGGCTTTATTAGAGGGCAATTATGTTTTCCCCTAGGGCAATATGATAACTCCAGCATTTGTAGGTGTCCTTGCAATAACATTTCACCTCAGGTCCTCTTACATTTCTGGTTTTTTTTTGCAAGTTTTATAAGGCTTTGTGCCACCCATTTCTGGTGCCCATCTTGAAAAGGTTACACTTTACTTTTTTATTATTACTATCATATTGCGGGTGATTTGAAACCGTCACAATGAAAAAAGACAGGGACTCCTCTCGGCAATGCAAAGATAGTTCTTTACTGACTGTCGCAACAGGGAGAAAGACCCTCCTTATACATAGGCGGGATGCTGGGCTTTCTCTCAAATTGCTGCTTCTCAGGCAGCTCTATTGTACATTTCTACATAATGCTTTATTACCAAACAGCAAATAATAATTCACTTGCGGGATACAGATTGAAGGTGGAAATACACTCAAAGACCCGTGGCCCCATAAACCCAAACTCTGATCTAATCCTCTACACATTATTTATTGCACTTTCAACAATGCTGGAAAATGAAGCATTCATGAGTGGAGTGTGTGCTGGCATCATTGAGTTTATAAGACCTCTGTGTGTTCCAGGCAAATTGGATTTCCTGCAGCCATTCTTTAATCAGGTTACAATATGTTTGGAAGCACGAAGTGCGTACAGGTGATCCTATTTGCTTAAACCATGAATATTTTCATGTTTGCTAAACATGAGTTGGCTTTTAACTGAAACTCTTTCAAGTTACATTTTTCCAGTGTGTCCTCAAGTGCACTTTTCACCTTACTCTTGTCAGCGCAAGAGTTGTGCCTAAACTGTTTTTAACCACGTACAGCTGTGTGTTTTTTACTTGTGATGTTGTTTGTGTTTTACATTTTCTGCATGTTTTACATTTTCTGTGGTGTGTTCATATTTTACATTCCTTACAATATTGCCACCTCTAGTTGATATTTCAAGTACTTCATTTAGACCTTGTTCTATACTTGGCACTAGGTGATACAAATTGCCCAGGAAATCTATTACTTGCATTGGTGTTCTAACTGGAAATATCACTCCTGCCTTTACATCTATTCTCCTACAACATGCAAGGGTTAATTGTATAACACAATATATTAGACTACAATAGTTGGCAACAAGGCTCCCAACAGTCCCGACATCCAGGATGACACTGATAAAACCCAACCACTAAACCAACTAGCTGGGGCACCTACTTCATCTACCATTTTCTTTTGCAGGTTATGCAGTGTCTGTATAGCCTCTGATAAAGTTCCATTGTTCGCATCATTCACTGGAATAAAAGTGCAGCAAGCTGTTCCAATTTTCTTGCATACCCCTCCTTGCATGGCCGTCATAAGGTCAAGTACATAACGATGCTGCAGTACCATCATTCTTATGGCACGCAGTTCTTCCTTTATGGCCTGTAGTGTTAATGACTTTAAACCGTTCCCATCATGTAACTTGCAGCCATCAAGCTGTTGCTTTAGCATGAACAAATGGCAAGATGCTCCCAAAGAAGATTTGAGCATCATTTACCAGGCAGTAGTCTTGGGGAACAATATTCCTAGTGCTTGTACCATAATGCTCTGCAGTTCTCTTGATTTGGCTATGGAATTGCAAGTTAGTTGGACAGCTCATGTGGTGCTCATGCAAACCGGATATATTGATTTCAGGAAATAGCAAAACTGGAGCATGCAAGCACACAATGGAGCATATTTCATCACAGTGTGGTGGCAACTGGGCATACAACAGTTCTCTGCACTGCCAGTAAAAATCCATGAGCCTGGAGGTGCCCTCCTGCATATCAGCATTGTGAATTGTGGTCTTACAGTCTATATTTTGGCCAACATTAATAGTGCCATTTTCTCTGAAACATAATGAAAAAAAACTTCAGTCTCAGGACAGTCTGGGGACTTATTGTGCTATCTACCCAAGTGTCACGTGAAATGTTTTAATCTCAGATATGTTTACATTTACCTACTGCATTCTGACTAGCATCAGTGCCATTCCATAAAGACATACCCCTACAGGAAAATTCAATTTTGGGATGCCATTAATCATTGGCACAGACTGACTTGGTGACTAAATCCTGGCCTACGAACACAATTTGAGGGTACAGGGTTTACAAAATAGTTTTTACCCTCAGTGGGTGGGTGTGTTGCTTCTAAAAATCCTAAATCTAGGGCCTTCCTGGTCCAATCTACAGTGGTAGGACGGCCTGTCTTCCTCATACCTAATATTGCCTCCCTAATGTCCTGTCGGTCTGTGAGAGTGTAAAAACGTCTTGTAATGAGTTATACTTTGTGGGGTTAACTAAGGGAAACACTACTTAATGTGTCAACTGCATTTGGGTCTTAATCCTACGCAAGTAGAGATGTAAAAGACATTGAGCTGCACTGGAGTGTACTTCTTTTGTTGGGTGCAGCCTATCTGATCCAGTTTTCACTGCATATTATCTGACTGCTGAGTGTGAGCATTACGGGTCACATTGTTATTAGAGAGCTCTCTTTGTACATAAGAAACATTAGCACTAAAGGGCACTTTCCTATAAGAGAGCAGAAAAGATAGAATCAAGAGACAAAAGATACATATCTTTTGCACTTTTATTACAAAAATAGTCCAGAGGCGAAGGGGAGTATTTTTATCATGACAATCTTCTTGCCCCCTCTGATATAATTTAGATTGTCTACGATGTTTGGCTTGATGCTGGATTTAGACAAACATGGTTGCGGTGAAACCAGGATTTCCTGCCATCCACGTTGAGGGCAGTGGGGGTCACCATGTAAGGCCCGTCTAATCGTCTTTCCTGCCATTTTCAGCCAACGTTTTTTATAAATACTTGATTGCCTACATGCACAGCTGAGAGGTCAATCTTGGCAGTGGCATGCTTCTCTTTTTCAGGTACATATGCATCTCATCATTCTGGATCTCTGCAGAGCTTTCTCCCTGTACATTACTTCTAGTGTCAGGGACCTGAGTATTTATGGACCTCCCAGTCACTATTTGATGAGGTGTCAAGTGATGGTCAGAGCTTGGTGTATTCCTAAGTGTAAAGAGTGCTATTGGTAGGCAATACAACCATTTCTTGTGTAATGTAGCACGTAACGTACTGATCTTACTCTTCAGAGGCCACTCAGGCACTCGACAATACCATTACTTTGAGGGTGGTACACGGAGGACAATTTATGTTGTATTGTTAACTGTGTCATGATTTGCACACATATTGTGTTCACAAAATGTGTGGGATTGTCAGATCTTATTCATCTGGAATTCCCCATTGTTGAATTACTATGTGAATTAGGTGTGTAGCTGCTGCTTTAGCTTCAGAATGGACGCATGGTCCTTCTTTAATCCAGCGGGATAAAGTGCAGACCACAACTATGAGGTACCTACAGGTACTGCTCCTAACTATCATCTCCACAAAGCACTTCTGAGGGGCTTTAAAGGGACCTTGTGGTTGTGGAATGGTAGAATTTATCACTCTCAGTGTGGGGTTAAGGGAGAATTGCTGACAGATAATGCAGTTATGAAGATACATGCTAAGTGTGTCGTGTAAATTGGGAACAAACCAATCTTGTTCTATGTGCATATACAATGATTTGCGGTATGGGCTGGTAAATGCAACTGGTCAAGAGCCATCATAAGCAAAGCCCTGATTAGGTGCATCCTCTATCTTCCCAAAACAATTTTCCTGTAGAAGAGCAGCTTCCTGCAGTTGCTGCTGATGTAACTATGCTGTCTCAGCATAATGAGGTGTGTCACTGCCTGTGGTAGTTTTGGGCTCAGACTGAGGCGGTGAGGCAGTCTTAGCCACCAGAACAGGGACATGTTGTGAACCTGATGGCACATGGGGTGTGCACCCAGCTGCATCTTTAGCTACCCAATCTGCATTACCCCAGGACACAGAATCATGTCCACTTGTATGTGCTTCACATTTCACAACTGCCACTGCTTTTGGTAACGCAAGTGCCTGTATTAGTGCCTCTAAGAGGTTTCTTTGCGTAACAGGACCTCTTTCTAACTTAAGGAAACTTCTCCTGGCCCACCTCCTGAGGCCGGAACGCACAGGGGTTGTCACATAAGCTGATTCTGAATAAATTGTAATGACTTTTCCTAGCTTAAGTGCCACTAATAATGCTGTTAATTCTGCTGCTTTGGCAGTGATGTGCTCGTAGTGTCAACTGCTCTTCTATATGGAATGTATGAGCAGAATCATGCTGTTCTGCTCTGACTACTGCTGCTGCACCTGCATGTCTAATTCCTGTATGCTAGTCAATAGTAGAAGAACCGTCAACAAAATAGACAATGCTATCTAGTATAGGATCCTCTTGTTGCTTGACTAGATTAATTGGGTATATAGTTTTCATTGTCAGGTGCATCCTCCCCAGAGTCTAATACTGGATGGACAAAGAATGTGGCAGGATTCGCTATATGACACTAAACAACCTTCAAAGATGGTAGTGACAGATTCACCTAACATCCTGACACTCGGAGTAGTCTGAGTGGTCTTGGCCTTCTGAATAATAGCAAACACTGCATGATCTATATAGAGAATTATGGTGCCTTTCTGCACTGCAAAGGCTGCAGCGGCGAGAGCTTGCTCACAGGGATAATGTCCTCTCATTACTGAATTCAGCAGTCCACTGAAATTTGTGAAGTGTTTGTCCTAAGAGATATTTTTGTGTAAAGACAGCTGTCATCACCTGAGCATTGCAATAGCAGAATAAATAAAAGTCCTTGAAATAGTCAAATTTTCCCAAAACTGGAGTGATAGTTATTTCAGTTTTCAATCCCTGGAACGTCTCCCTCATTTCTGGTTTCCATATTATCTTGTTGTTTCTGTCTCTTGCTTATTTGAAATAAACCAACAAGGGCACTATTAATGTGATATAATCTAAGATCCACTATCTTACATAATTATAGAGACCAAGAAACGTCTGCATTCCTTTGACAGTTTCTGATTCAGTCATTTGGCGAATGGATGCTGCTCTTTCAGGTGTCACTCACCCCGCCCAGAAGCTTGCCCTAAATAATGGACCTCATCCTGACAGTACTGAATTTTCTCTCTCTCCACTTTGATCCTCTCTAGGCAAGAGTGACTAGAAGAGATATAGTGTATTTTCTGCACTGTTGCTCAGTAGGGCTATAAATCAATATGTCATTGACATATTGCAACAGTGTGCTGCCACACTAGAAATTTGAGAAGTCACTCTTTATCATTCTGTTAAAAACACTAGGAGTCTCGCCTTGGGGTAAATGAGAGTACAAGTTCTGAGTCCCGCGACAAAAGAACGCTGCCAAATACTGGCTGTTTGGGTGGAGAGGGATGCTAAAGAAGGTGTTTTTCAAATCAACCACAGGAAAATACTTGGCATCCTAAAGGATATTCATCAAAATGAAGGTCAAACATTTGTGCACTCTATTTTTCTTCACATTCCTCTCTCAAATCTACAAGAAATGTACTGTTCCTTCACTAAGATTAGTATGCACATGTTATGCTGCCTAGCCTTCTTACAGCTTCTTTTCTTATCATCCTCTTTGATCTGTCGTGCTGTGGGGTGTTTTTTGACTGTGGATGTCAAAAGAAGAGTTTTATCTTTAAGTAACTCCTCTGCTAGACTCTCTTGTTGTAATCTCTTAGCTTCATCATTGTTTTATTCTTGATGAACCTGGTTCTGATCACGTTTTAGGTCTGATTTGACAGCACAGCTGCCAGCTAGATACATTGTTCAGACCCCTTTCAAAGACCCACAGGACAAGCAGGAGTTACTGGGCCCAACCATGGGGGGTGGTGTCCGTATGCGCTTGATATCCCGAAGCCCAACCCAAACCATCAGCTCTTGACTTAAAGTTATAGTGCAGGTCAGGCAGTACAAGGTGTCTCAGGGGTAGGTTACCCAAAGGTAACCTCACCCAAATCTGTGACAGCCCTACTCATGATAAAAGCTCAACCCTTGATCTAGTAATTTCAAAAGCCAACTCCACTCAGCTTGATTCGATCCTCCCCTGTGACTGGTCTGACCACCACATCATTACATTCCACATCAACGAACCAGTTAAATTACTTTCTACCCAGCCCACGAGAACAAAACTTTGGAAGAGAAATCTAAATAATGTTTCCGACCTACTCACAACCTACAGTCCTAACATCCTGCTTCCCCCTGAAGGCCTATCCGATGTACAAATTCTGACCAGCCATTACTTCCACTCAATGAACACGGTACTAGACTATCTAGCTCCCTTACAACTGAAAAGAGTAGCCACAAAAGACTCAAAACCCTGGTATGATGGTAGGTTAACCCTAAGACTAATCGAACGAAGATGGAGAGCGGCACCATCCTCTGACCATCTCAAGCTACTAAAGAGCACGAGAAACACCTACTACAGAAAGATCAGACAATCAAAAGCAGACTTCTTTACTACGCAATTAGACCAAGACAAAAACCGTTTCAAAAAGCATTTCGAACTAATCAAATCGCAATCTAAGGAGGTATCCCACTGCCCCCAAGCTAACCAAGACACACTACCCAATTGTGAGGAATTTGCCTCCTTCTTTACAAAAAAGACAGAAAACATAAAGACGGACTTGAGCAACAGCCTAATTTCCCTTATCGACCCCAACATGAACACTTCATTGCCCTCGCCTGGGACCCCACTCATAGGTCCCGCAAAGTTCGACCTAAAGAACAACGCATCCTGGTCCTCCTTCTTCACCTACAGAGAAGAATCTATTTTAAAAACGCTCACGGCCCTGAATCCCTCCAGTCACTTCACAGATCTTCTTCCCGCAAACCACATAAAAGACTTTATTCCACTGTTGCTGCTTCTCTGGGCCAAGATTATGAACACCTCTCTCCTTCAAGGAATCATCCCAGAAGTCCTTAAAGCAGGGCAAGTATCCCCTATCTTAAAGAAGCCATTGACTGACCCATCGGACTTGAATAACTATCGCCCAATATCCAACAACCCCACCTTGGCCAAACTCTTAGAAAAATGTGTCCACATGCAGCTTGGCAAAAACATAGAGCAATTCAACCTGCTTAACCAATACCAATCCAGCTTCCGTGCTGGGCACAGTACTGAATCAGCCATGACCCACATAATAGATGACGCATTAAAAATCCTTGACCAAAATGATGCCTATTTACTAATCTTGCTGGACCTATCCTCTGTCTTTGACAACGTCAAACACGACACTTTGATAGATCTCCTGACACACGGAATGGATCTATCGGGAGCTGTTCTAAATTGGTTCACCTCATTCCTCCAAAATAGATCACAAAGATTCAAAGTCAATCAGTCCAAGACCGTCCCAGTCACTTTAAGAGTACCACAGTTCGCCTACACTTTTCAACCTATTCATGGAACCACTCCCCAAACTTCTCAGTTCTCTACTTAAAGATCCACTCACTTGAGGACATCAAATCTCTCAATTCAACGCTTCAAAAAATGCAGACCTGGCTGGCCGAAAACCATCTGAAACTAAACACCCTCAAAACTGAATTCCTCTTAATGGCTCCGCCCAACCAATCGACCACCATCCTCGATTGGATGAAACTCCTAACAGCACTCAAAGGTCAACCTCCCATTATCGACTCAGCGAAATCACTGGGAGTGACCCTGGACAGAAACCTAAACATGCGTAAACACATCAGCGCCTCTACAAAAGGAGCACATTTTCAGATGAACACCTTGAGAAAAATGAAATGCTGCTCTGGCACAGCAACAGCCCCAACAATCCTAGTGACCCCCTTCCGGCTTGTGTGTGTGGGGGGGGGGGGGGGCGCACACATATGGAGGCAGTCCAGATATGGTCATATTCTCAGTGACAATTGCTCCCCAGCACACGGGGAGGGGGCATAGACACAGGCGACAGCCCACAGTGTCAGTTGCACAGGTGATGGCCCACAGTCTCCTTTGCATGAGCAAAAGCACCATTAATCCCAGTGACCATCCTCCTGGCACAATGGGGTTTCAGACCCGGGCAATGGTCCCAATGAGATCAGTGCTACTAGACAATGGCCCAAATTTTGACAGCAGCCCTGATGGGGGTTCCCAACTTCTGAAAGAGAATGGACGTCTCTTGCATCACCAATCCCAACTGGATTGGGTGCCTCACACTCTGCTCACCAGAATCCACTCACCAGGATCACCTTTGGACATCTCTCCCTTCAGGCTCTCACCTCTTCCTCCTCTTCATAGGGTACACTTGCCATGGCAGGCAAAAAGCTGGCGCTCCATGAACAGTGCAAGTATTCCTGGGTAATGGCCCTTCACCCAGATGGGGGGGACAGGAAGACGTTTGTCCCCAGTCCTGATTGCAGCAGCTTGAAGTCTTGACAATTTTACCTTTCCTAATGAAACTGAGCTGTTCAACAAAGGATAAGACTGCTCCTGCCAAATATAGACACATAAGTGATTTAGTGTCTGGCCTCTAAAACTTGTGTTGTGGTGTCAGTTCCTTGGAAGTGCACTCTCCTCTGCAGTGCCTTTTGTCAAAGGGACAGTCTGCCACTACAGGAGTGTCTCCAGTTCTGAATGGCCAAGGAAGTAACCAGGGATCACACCTTGTTGTCAGGAGATGTTGAAAGCTCCATAAAGGCTCAAAGGACTAAACCTTTGTCTCTATATGATTCCTTTGTTGTGCCAACCATGTCAGCCCACCCATATTCCTTACAGTGAGACCAGGCCCTACAGACCAGTAACTATTCCTGGCCCAATGAGCCCTTTGATGCGCACAGAGGATGCTCTGTCTGCTCCTTTCCCTTAAGTGTGTGTGTCCCACCCCGACCCTCAGGAATGTACGCTATACGCATCCCCTTTCTGAGGTTTGCAGTCCTCACTTCTCCAGCCTTTCCAGACCCTGGGCATCCAAATTTTAACCCAAAGGCCTCTATGTTATGTACCATCCACAGAGACAAACCTACAAACCAACAAGCACACACAAGTAGCATGTGCTGTCCGGCCTTAATCACACACCATACAGACCGAGGATGAGTTAAGTATACAGCCACAGAGCTTTACACGCATGAGTCAGTAGGCCCCACTCATGGTGACGCATGTAAAAAGACCTATTCACATTACTGATTCTACTATACACAAAAATGGGTATGCTGCTACCACTGTACTCATGTCATTTAACTACAGGTAAGGGAATTAGCCTTCCACCTGTACAAGTGTAGTGCTTGATGCACCCCTCCAAGCCTAAGCAGACTGCATTACTGTGAGGCAGGCCTAGGTCATGGTGTGCACATATGGTCTGTGTTCGCCCATGACAAAAAAATCTATGTAGCTGAGGGACTCAGGGTAGGGGCGAAGGTCCATCGCCATGCAGGAGACTTTTTTGTCCAAACAGTTACAGGTTCTTTTTAATATACAGAGTGGGTTTTTGCTTCTTCAATAGGACCTCACCTCATGATATTTGCTGTATCATTCCACTTTTCAGGAAGTGTTTTCATTGAAATTCTTTAGGGGCTATTTTATACTTCAAAAGTACGCTCAATCATGATGTGTTTCACATTTAGTTGTTTATCTCCTGTGTGGGCCATTCAGCCACCAATCCTTTTGGTGCATTTGTTCCGGTGCTGGCAAAGTCTTTAGGGCAGGCTTTAATCTGCTAAACAACATTTGTGCTTAAATGCAGTGAAACAACATTTGAGAATGCTTGTGCTTATAGGCATTGACACATAAAAAGGCCAGACCTTTTGGCTTTGCCAATGCTTCTTTAATTTACTGTGTTGCTGAGCTGTCAATCCAGTAATACAGTTGAACAGGGATTGTGATAAACAGCAAGAGACTGTGCTTTAAATGAATACACATTGCTCGCTTGACATTTTCAGCTGCTTTTTCATTTTTAATATCAGCCACTATGCCTTGCATTTCATTGCCCCTGAAAAAACTCTTTAAGCATGAAAATAAAGTAAGAAATGAGGCATGAATAAAAATTTGATGGATGTACTGATTTTAAATGGAGCATTAATTGGGCATTTTTATCGTTGAGAGTCATTAAAGGAAGTAATGCTAAATTCCTAAGTGCCACCTTTTTAGATCGAGCCCTGGCAGCACATGCACTGCTCTGCGAGGAATGCTGTATTGAGGTAGGGACTTGCAGCTCCTCCCACATTTTTCATTGGCTTGTGTCATTGCCCACTGTAAACTCTGGCTGTTCATTGGTCAAAAGGCTTAGTAGTCCCTCCTTAGTTCTGCCTTGTCACGTTTTGTAACCTCCCATGTCGACACCCCCCGTTACGTGTGTTGTTGCTCAGTAGGCTTTAATTACAGCCTCCGAGCACTATTTTATCAAATAGCTTTGTCCTGCCTGCTTTTGCAAGCAGGACACACTCTCTCGTAACACTTTTTAAAATTTTTATAGCACACATTTGCTATGCAATAGAACTTGCATTTGCAAGATTTTCAGCTATTGGCATTGTAAATGACAATGCCTTATATTCATCTGTTTTAAAACAACACATGAATAAAAGGCATTGTCATTTACAATGCCAATTGCTCAAACTCTCATAAGTGCGAGACCTATTGCATTGCAAATGCTTGTTGTAGAGAAGTTATGTGGTAACTTGTTGCTGACTTGTCAGCTAGTCAGCTTACCTGCTTAGCTATCTAGTGTCATTTCTCTCACATTCCTCCACGCTCCCACCAATGTTACATACTCCTAATGTTAACCTGCTTCTGTCATTTATTGAGGCAAAAACTTCTTCCCTCTCCAAATCTCCACACTTTTAAAGGTAAGTATGTGCCCAAAACTAACCACCAGTGTGTGCCTTTTGCCCCACCTCAAGCTTTAACATTGGAGATGTGTATTTGGAGCTCTATCCATGGCTCTTTACTCACCTAAAAGCACACTCCACTCTGTTTGAGTGGTGACTAATGGCGGCATGAGCTACAGCAAATACAACACCAAATTACCACAATCTGAGGTAACTTGGTGCACACGGACATTGTGAGGAGCTTGGAGTATGTGGACAGTGTGATGAGCAATGACCTGCAAATCCACCACTGGGCATCCCTTGGCTTCTGTTCTGACTCCACCTTGGGCGCCATGCTCCATGCCAGTTCCCAGACCATTGATGCCAATGCAGACTCCATCGACATTGGAGGACGAGTTGCACATTGTGCTAACTCTGAGTAAGCACTGAGATGACACAGATAGAGGCTGCACTCGATTTCCATGACGATGCGCCCTACCCCACTTGACTTACCACCGCCACAAGGAAGAACACAAACGTTGCCTTCCTTATTTGGTACAGGTTCAGACAATTATTATGATACCGGTGACGAGATAAGGCAGCCTTACAATGAGGAAAATTGGTATGATGACCTTGAAGATGCCAGTGGCCTTGACACTTCCCCTGAGTCTGGATATCTCTCGCTCCCAGACCCTGCCACTGTGGAGGGTGCATCTTAGGCAATAGTCCTAGGAAGGGCAGCCAAAGTTCTGGTCCTCCAGCTTTCCATCTTAGAGGTCAAAATCAATGACTTGATGGAAATGGTCCAGCTTTTAAAAAGTGAGCCCCTCTTGCCTTTCAATGAAGCACTTACAAATACCCTCTTAGGGACTTTCCTCTGGCCTCCCTTTCAGTCAACAAATTGTGAGATGCAACTTCCCTGCCCAGGGTGACCCTGCATGTTCGTCCCCACATCCCTCCCCTTAAAGCTTGTTTCCTCTCTCTCCTCTTGCCATGCCACAGTAGTGCAGATGTCCACAAGCCGGACAAACCTAAATAACTTTTTGGCTTCTCCTTCTGGTAGGGAGCCCAATTGAGTGAAGATCTTTGATAAGAGGATATTTTCTTCCACCAGCACAGCCTTCAGGTCCGTAAATGCCAGTTGCCTGCTGGACCGCTATGCCCCCACTGCTTGGGATTCAATGGCTCATGTCCTCTCAGGTGTCACCATTCACCTCCACACCTGGCTGCGGTCAACTGTTTTTTCAGGCAATATCCAATCATCCCTTATGGACATGTCCTTTGGCGCGACTCGCCTGTTAGAGGACGTGGCAGATTCCACTCTGGAGCAGGTTCAAGGAGAGTATGACCACAACACACTCCATTGGCTCAACTGCACCTCCATGCCAGCCACATCAGCCCTACCGTTCCCTTTATCACTTTCGCAGAGGTACCCCTTACTGTCCACAAATTCAGCCTCAGCAAGGTACCCAGCAATTTTGCAGCTTAGGCAGCGGAGTCCACCGCCCCTGTAGTGCGGGTCAGCAAGCCATTTAGTTCACTGCCCCACCCCCTTATCCCGCCAAACCCTCCACACCCCCACCTGTGAAACACCTTTAGCTTGCCCTTAGTGGAACACAGCTATTTGGTTGGAGGCAGGATCCAGCGATTCTGGCCGTGTGGGCAGATCATAACATTGGACATGAGAGTCCTGCAGATACATTGCCACTTTGCCGCATCTTCCACTTTCCCCTGAGCAACTGATGGTGGACCATCTATCAGTGTTACGGAATGAAGTACAAACCCTTTTAGCCAATGGGTTATTGAGAGTGTGCCTGCGGTAGAAGTAATTTGTGGTTGTTATTCCCACAATTTTCTGGTGCCAAAAAAAGTAGGAGGTCTTTGTCCTATTTTAGACCTGCGCTCTCTCAATGCCTTCCTCCAGAAGGAAAAATTCAAGATGCTCATACAACCCCAACGCTTGGCAGCCCTTGACTCTGGGAATGGATTGCGGCATTAGACCTGCAGGACACCTGTTTACCTATACCCTTCCTGCAGCCCCATCGACGCTACTTGCGGCTCTTGGTGAGACAGTGGCATTTTCACTTCATGGGGCTTGCCTTTGGTCTCAACAGCGCAGCTCGGGCATCCACAAAAGTGATGGCGGTGGTAGCAGCACACCTTCGGAGGTCGGGGGTACCAATCGTCCCCTATCTCAGCCGGAGAAGTGCTCACCCCAGGCAGTCATCTACCACCTCCAGCTCAGGCTATGGTAAACCTTGTGTCATCTTTGGGGTTCACTATCACTGCGCAGAAGTCATACGTGACTCCTTCTCTGACACTCCCCTTGACTCCTCAGATGCTGCCCTTCATCAGAGCCTTCTGGACACAGTTCGGTTGCATGCCTTTCCCCGTAAAGGAGAGTCTAGGGCATTCAGGCTATGATCTGGATCTTTCAGCCTCTGTCCTAGATTTCAGTGAGGTCAACCCTGAGGCTGCTGGGATTGATGGCCCTCTGCATCCTGCTAGTCAAGCAGACCATGTGGCAGTATCAGGCTCCGCAGTGGTATCTGAAGTCTCATGGAGCTCAACATCAAGACTGCAAAAAAAACACAGTGGTGGCTAGTGGGCCATGACTGGGTCAGCAGTTCCCTACCCCACCTACAGTTGACACTGGTGATGGATGCATCCCGCCTGGGTTGAGATGGCAGTCTGAGAGGTAGAGATCAGAGGCCCCTAGTCTCTGCCGGAGGCCTCACTCCATAACTTCCTGGAGCCATCCGCTTGGCATTGAAAGCCTTCCTTCCAGCCATCAAAGGGAGGCTGGTACAGGTGCTTATGGATAACCACTGCCATGTGGTATGCAACAAGCAGGGCAGTGTTGCGTCCAGAACCCTGTGCCTTGTGGCACTATGCCTCTGGACATGAGTGGACAATCAAGGGATTTTCCTGGTGTTGAGCCACCTGGCTGGATCTTTAAATGCCATGGCAGACAAGCTCAGCAGTCGACACCTGGCGGATCATGAGTGGCAGTTGCACCCTGAGGTGGAGCAAGAACTCTTCCGCAGACGGGAAGAACCTTAGATCAATCTTCTCACCATCGCTCAGAACGTGCAATGTCTGCAATTCTGCACTTTAGTGTTTCCACAGCGTAACCTGCTAAGAGATGCTTTCAGTCTAGAGTGGAGCTCAGGACTCCTGTATGCCTTCCTACCAATACGTCTTCTCCCCCGAGTTCTGAAGATAATCCGGCCCAACTGTGCCCAAGTCATCCTAGTGCACCATGCCAGGGTACAGAGAATTTGATATCCTGATGTCCTGGGCTTGGGCATCTGTTCTCTGATCATGCTGCCACTCTGGAAGGACCTGCTGTCTCAGCACCCAGTCCTTTGCAATCTTAACCTTCATGCAACGAGATGGAAAAGCAACAGCTTAATACCTTCGACCTCTCCATGGGTGGTTGATGTCATCTTGGCAGCCAGGCATTCCCCTCCAGGCCAAGTTATCTGACGTTCTATCTGTTTTGTCTTTCGCCCAGCAAGGCTTTGCTTTGGGCACAGCTAAAGCTATCTTTCGTCTCGTACGCCCTTTTTATGGTTGCTGCACCAGCCCGCATTGTTTAATTCACCGTTTGTGATGCATTTTTTTACACACTTGTTTCCTCCCTCTCCTTTCATCATGCTACTGTGGGATCTTAATTTCATCCTCAGATATTTGATGTTTACTCCGTTTGAGCTGCCTCACAGCTTCTCTTTGCAGTTTCTTAACCTCAAGGCACTGTTCCTCGTTGTCAGAACTTCAGCGAGTGAGCGAGCTGTAGGCTCTTTGTGTTAATCTACCATATACTACCTTCTTCCCGCACAAACTGGTTCTGCGGATCAGAACATGCTTAACATGCTTCTTACCTAAAGTTGTGACACCTTTCCACATCGACCAAACCATCACCCTGCCGGCTTTCTAAGGTTTTTCACCCCTCTAAAAAAACGAAAAGACGCCATTGATTGGACCCAAATTAGCACTGAGTTTTTACATTGGTCATACCGAAGAATACCGGGTAGATGAACAGCTTTGTGTGGTTCACTGGAGTGAAAAAACGCAAGAACATGCAGAAAAAAAACATCTCCCATTGGATCATACTCTGCATCAAGCTCTGCAATGCACTGGCTAAAAAGCAGCCTTCAGAAGATCTGCTAGCTCATTCCACCAGGGCCAAACCTGGTACTACTGTGTTGGCATGTGGAGTTCCTGTTCTGGACATCTGCCAGGCGGCTACGTGGCTGTCGCTCCATACATTCACAAAACACTACTATCAGGAGAGCCAGGCTCACTGAGAATGGCATTTTGAGAGGTCTTTCCTACAACCAATTTACAGCTCTACTCCTAATCGGAACTGCTCTGGTATCTATTCAAAATGTGAGGAATCTGAGGTTAGAAGTTCCTTATCAGAAGAAGTTGGTAACATTATTTCTGGTAAAGATTCTACCTAACTGCAGATTCTTCACCAACCCTTCCCTTGTCCCTATTCTTTGAATTGGGCATATCCGAAGTCTAGGAATCTGCGCACTGTTCAAAGACAGTTACTGCTGGGACTCTGCATCTGGGGGAGCAGACAGTCTCAAACACAACTGATGTCAGTGTGTAGGAGTTGCACCTATATGGGCCCTGAACGTCATTTCTGAAGCAGAACATTGCCAGGGTGGAGCCGCTGGTGCCACCTACCGGCATGCAGACAGTACTGCTGAAAAGGTTTCTCAATCCAGACTGACGACTGGTGACTATTTAAAAGGTGAGGAATCTGCACTTGTTCATTATGTGAGGAAATCTGTGTGTAAGTTTGCAGATCACAGATTAGAATTTCAGCAGAACTAAATCTATCTTTCAGCCTCAGTAGAGGGAGTTGGGTTCAAACAATGCTGCTTTATAGTGACTTTGAGCTAAGAGACATCAGAAAAAAGTATTGTATAAAGAACAAGCTGTTAGTTTCTTTCTTTTTTATTTCATCAAATTGTATTACTTTTTTGTTTTTTAAACAGGAGCACATTAGTAGTTCTGTAACAGGGTTTGCATCGCTACAGCAAATTGCTTTTTGTCTATACAATTCTGTACATACCCTACCTGTCTTCATAATCCAGAAAGAAAGGAAAATAAAAGGAGCATGAGAGCTAAGGGGTGAAAGAAGAGATAGAAGATAGGCACACGAGAATTACAGTGCTGAACAAGCTGTACGTTTCATTATATAATTTTCATTCTTAAAGTTTGTGAGCTTTCAAGGCCTAGAATGCAAAACTGTGTATTTCCACCAGGGGGAACCAACAACTTCTCAAACTAGCTCTTCTTTTTTCCCCATTTCTTGTTTACAGTTGCAATTTATCTTGGAATCAAAAGGAAACAGAACCCCGGATGCTCAGATTTACCTGGAATGTGAAAGTGACCAGCACCCAAGACCCCAAGGACATGATGGCGGCCATCCGCCTTGCCACAGACTCCGCCAACTGCCGTTGCCGCCAGACAGAGCCCTTCCTGCTCTCCTGCACGACAGGCAAGGGCGATGGCAACAGCGAACATTTCTCGCAGTTTGAGGTGGAGGTGTGCCGCCTGCAGCGGTTGGGTGTCAATGGGGTGCTGTTCAGGCGGGTGTCAGGGACTGCACTGGCTTTCAGGAACATGGTGACCAAAATTTCCAATGAACTGCAGCTTTAAGATAGAAGCAGTGCATCTTGGGAGCCGATGCACTGGGATTCCGCAGGGACCTAATCTTACTCTATTACACTTATTTTGTGTGTTGTGTCCATTTTTAATTCTCACAACCAAAATGCTGCTGTTTTTATTTTCTTTTAAGTTTTTATTTTTTTGGGAGGGCCGGGGAGGGGGGGGGGGGGGGGGCATTAAGAGACAGTGTCGCCTTTCCAGTCCTGACTTAGCGGCTTAGGTAAAAAATAACAAAAAAAGACATTTTAGAAAACTTTATTAAAGTGATTAGTTTAAGTGATAATAAGTCCCCTTTTGATCCAGTAAATGGTTTGTTGCACCCCATTTTTCATGTTACGGTCAGTAAAGTTAAAGCTGTCATCTGTTGATGTGCAGCTTCAGCAGCCGCGTGAAGAACACATCCTGTCTGCCGTGGGGGGAGGGTCTCCATTAGTAGGTAAGGAAGCAGAATAAAATATGAGGGGGTCGCAATGAGATGTTGGGCATTTATTTATTGTTTGGGTGCGTAGACCAAGGAATTAAGAGGAAACTGTTGCAAGTTGGGAGAGAACGCAGGCAGTCTGAAGTGGTCCTTCAACAGGTATTTTCACTGTTCATTTATGGCCTTGATTATTCTGAAGTTTGCTACTTTTTTGGTCAAAGGGTCTTGTAGATCTGAAACCGGATGCTTCCGTAAATACACAAGAGTGAATTTTAGGGAAAACAATAAGTAAAAAGTGCTGGAGTAACCTGAGGAAACAGAAGGCAGTTTAGTTTACAGTACCTTGTATTGTGCATTACCACTACCTTGGGACCCCCTGTGGAGATCAATGAAAGGGTCAATAAGGCTGATGCTTAATATGCAGTATGCCATGGAGAGATAGAAATATTTCATTGTTCCTTCCAAGCGCATAGAAGAAAATTCCACAGGGAACTGAGGTTAAGGGTGCCTCAATAGGTGGTTCTCGTTCACTGTGCAGATGTTGCTTTTATGGGCCTTTATGTGATGGTTGGAGTGTCTTAAGAATCTAGTTGTACAAGTGCAAATCAAAAGAGCTCCAGATCACTGTGTTCCTCTCCTACAGACTGATATCCATTGAGGGTATACAACCGTCACAGAGCCTTCTTTGTGGCTGAGGTGGCTGCACTGGATGGATCTGTGTTGCCACAATGTGATTCCTGAACTCCCATGTCATGCTACAGAGTGAGAAGAGACACTTTGGCAAAGCACTGAATGGTGAAGAGTGTATCCTGCCCAGGAAGTGCAGAGCACTTTGGTATTCAGATTACCCCGTGAAGATGTATGTTTTTTGAATGATAAACACACCAAAATTATTTATTCTGGAATAGTAATTTATTGTTATTAATATGTCAGGGCATCCATGTTCTCTGAGGCTACACCACCTACACTGCATAGTCAGGCAAGCAACCAGCTATTTTACAACTGTTAGCTTGTCCTTGTGATATCAGCAATCCTGCAGTGCTTACCAGATGGAAAAAGTATGGTAAGCCACCTCACCGGAAAGAAAGAGCAGATCTGCCTTATTTTAGGAAGAGTGTTTTACTCACTTGATATTTCATCAGACTTTTCTGTGCCTAATTATGCCTGTGAAGTCTCTGTCCCAAAAGTCTTATTCCCAGTGTGAGATTCCACCTTATTTGAATCCTCAACTTAGAAGGGTCTTCCAAATGCCTTTAAAGAACCTTTGTAATTTCTAAAATCCCTTACCGAATCACCAGTACCTGATAAAATCCCGTACCAGTTTTCCAATTTCTGTCCATGTGATCCCTGGCATGAGACCTGCAGATGCGGTCTAGGGGTCGTCGTTAGGTTTGGAATTAAGAGCCTGATGCAATAATTCAAACTTTTGATTATAGTAAGTACTTTTATATCCATCTGCCTGACATCCCTAAACTACCAGCATCATTAGGATAAATCATTTACAAAAACATGTGAGGTAGCTCTGGCATTGCCAACTTGTTACAGTTCCTCCATGAAATCATGGATTCATGCGTGGACATTAATATAGACACTTGAACACCTAGTTTTAACTGATCTTTATCAGGATGTCATTAACAAGAAATTTTAAATGAGAAGAGATTCTCTGCAGAATGGAAAGGTAGATGTATTCCCAATGGAAATGCAGGCATTTGGTTGACTTTAAAAATATATATTAAATTGCTTCAAGGAAAGTGTTCATGGTATGGTTAATGGAGTTCTAGCAACATACACGTGTTACGGGAAACATTCAAGAAAAAACATTTGCATATGCACAATGCTTGACGTTTCTTTCTGGTGAAGTGGAATACATTGAAACTCCTGCTGTCTTATACTTGCTGTATAAATGCTGCATCTCTGAGCCACTTAACATGACATTAGGTTTTAGAGACGTCTCCCAGAATGATATGCAAGCAGCACTATAAGGAGCATGGTGACCTCATGAATTGCTTGTGTGAATGTGCAAAGTGGATTTTTTTCAAGTAATACTGAGCTATTTATGAATAAGGTGTCTGCCCCTCTGTACATGCCACCCCTTTCTGCAGCATTGTTTAAAAAAAAGTGCAAGGGAATTAAGTTTGCCCCTTAAATGTGAATCTCTTGATCAGTCTTCTAGTAAGCCTCATTTGGGACCTTTTGGCACAGTATGTGTGTTTCCAATTAGCTTTCTGTTTGCACATCGGTTTATGTTACTTTCAGTCCTATAAGCCTGCAGGCTTCCTTCAGTAGCCATCCAGTTTCTTTCCTGGGGTTCCTTTAGCCAATACCTATGAAGCTGCACTTATTCTATCTACTCTTCCTTGTGCACACCCATACAGGACTACTGCTTCACCTCTGCCCTTCAGTAGAGAGCCAAGATCTAGCAAAGCACACCTAGTATTAGATAATAATCCTCACATGAGTGTAATTGATTAGAAATGGGACCTTGCACACCAAAAGGGAGAGAGCAGAGTGCTGCTGTAGACCAAGAGCTCACATAACGGTAGAGAGAGTAAAGATTTCACCTGGGAAGTGACCAGGAATACTCTCAATGGCAGATGAGTCACCAAGTCTTCCATAGAAAGGGAGAGGTGAGGACTTCCGGAGGGAAACAAGAGGCCATGGAAGACCTGGGAGTTCGCAATAAAAAAGTGGAGATGTGAAGCCTTTCAGAGAAAGTCTTGTTGAGTTCTCCATATATTGAAACAGTTGTTTATCGAGAGATTGAGATATAGTCTCCTAAAGATCAGGGCTCCTCAGACGTCTGAGAGTACTCCTCTAGAAGGAGAGAGAAGATCATTCATCTGAAGTGCAGGAGAAATTATGAATCTTACTGATTTGGAGAAGAGACTCTTAGGAGGGAGAAAGCACCGACTCCTTGAAGAAAAGAGGCAGAGGACTTCTAATGGAAAAATACGGAGTACTCAACAAGATAGAAACAAGAACTGGAGGAAAGACCAGGCCTCTTCTTAAAAATGAAGAAATTATGGGTCATCCAGTGATTAGATATCATGATGTCACCTTCAAATAAAGGGCATAATAAGAATGACTCCTCAGAGAGATAAAGACTTTTATAAAGGAGAGACAAAGGCGAGGCAAAGAATTACAAGAGGCACCATACAAGAGGGAAGCTGAGACAGATTCTCCAGATGGACTGCAGAGAAGAAGCTTTCTAATGTAATACTTAACTATGATTTGCTGCTGAAGACCCTCTTAAAATGTTAGTGGAGACCAGAATGCCTTAGAAGGAAAGTGGGTAAACAGGCTCCTTCCCTTTAAAGGACTCTACCATATAAAGATAAATGGAGACGGTCCAGTTAGGGAGGCTTGGGATTATATAAGATGCAAGCAGAGTAAGGAGAAGGGTAACCCTTGTCTTTCATCTTACTCCAGTGGCAGTCAACACACCTGTAATTCACAACTTGTTTAGAGAGAGAGAGAGAGAGCCTGATTACCTATGTGCTTGTTAACACCATGAAATATGTACCTCTCTCTTGAAGTGGAGGCTTCCTACAGACGTTTTGCACCTCTGGTCCCTTCTGAAGTTAACAGTTCAAGATATTAGGATTTGATGGTGAAAATTGCTGCTTTCTGGTGGTGATGGAACATGACAGGGTTTTTATAATTTCTCCACTAGGAGATTTTGAACAAATACAGACTCCTGTCCCCTGTAATTATGTCAACGATGTATCCATTAAACCTTGGAAATCCTGCAATATCCCAGTCTGTTTCTTGTGTGCAGTCTTGGTGGTCTTATAAGAAGTGTGGTGTATGAGAAGGAGTGAACAGACCAAAGAGCTTTTTTATAAGAGGCTTGAGGGTGAATGATATCTCCTGATTTGAGGGCTGAATTGCTGGATTTGGCCGAATTGCTGGCAACTTGGGTCTAATATTTCTGGAATGTCTAACATGCAATAAAAGAAAAATAACTCAAATGCTGTCAAGATCCACCTGAATGTATAGGATCCCAAACTAAACGAAATGGATGCCCATAACAAATGGTGAGCAGAAAAAGCCTGTCTTTAGTCGCCCCGTATATCAATATTATATTGTAATCTCCCCTCTGACTACAAGCAAAACATCCACCCATGGTTTCGCTAATCTTATGTATAATAGCATGGGTTATTAGTTGGGAAGGATGAGAGTCCTTCCCAAGAAAGACGTACAAAATATTGTTAGGTCCAACACACAAGTTTGATAAATCAACCTGGGTTCAACAACTGTTAGCCATGGCACAGAGCAGACAGGCTTTCCACTCGAAAAGCAAATAAAGTATTTGGCAGTACCAAAGCAATTAAAACGTCAAAACACAATACTTTAAAAATCCCACACCCAGTTTCGAAAAACAGTAAGATTTAATATGGAAAAGCGCCACCAAAGCAGATAAAATCCAATAAGGGGATCAGGACATGTGATGTTATAAATATTTAGGACAAAAAGCAACAAGAAAGAGTAAAGTGCTAAGCAGAAGTCACTGTTCGCGGTTGACCAGGACTTGTGGGCAATTTAAGGCTGGTCACGAAAGTGCGGAGTTTGAATACCCCAAGCAAGTTGCGACAGTCAAAGACTTTACCTTCTGAATTAGAGCCTGATTATGAGTTTATGATTACCTCTGGCACCCCGAAGGATGTTAAATGTGAGTCCAGCCACTCACCTGAAATCCAAGATCATCTGTGGAGGCGATGTAGGCTCCTCAACCCACCTTGAACACCCCTCAGAACTGCTGAAGACAACAGGAGTTCTGACGGGTGTTCAAAGAGGGAAGGGGAATAGGAAGAGAAACAAGAAAAGAGAAGAAACTGCTACTGGACGTTGTCTGGACCAGCCAGGATGTGAAAACAGCAAACACTAGTTTAACACTTGTCTTTTCCTACAACACAAATAAATAAGATATAAACTATGCACTCTTTTAAATGAAACCCACCTTTAAACCCCTTTTTATATTTGTCATACAAATAACCAACTACCTTGTTATTTTTTAGGATGTATTCGTATTAGTAATGGAATTTTTAAGCAGATTCTATAAAACGATATATAAATATATTAGTCTTGATATTGAAAACATAATTTGCACCTTGAAAATCTTTTTGGCACTTCCACTCTCACCTTATTAAAAGATACTTGAATCGCCTTAAAAGTCTTCTTCTGTATCAAATATGCAAACAATATAAAGTCTAATGCCTGATAAAAGCGCAGATTTAACTAGAAGTCACCCAAGTATCAATTATGCAACCAAAATAAAGTCTAATATCTGATAAAAGTGCTGATTTAACTAGAAGTCAGTCATGTGCACTTGCGATTCTAATTCAGCAAATAATTCTCAACTGAGAACAATGATCTTGACTTTTTCTAAAACGGAAATGGCTAAGTGAAAATTATCCAAAGTACAATTAGCGCTCTTGTTTCATGTCCCGTAGCTCTGAGCCGGCTCAAAGTAAAGCAGAGGATTCCCTGGAGGTTTCCGATGCCGAGTAATGGAGAGGAATCCCCTGCAGGTCGGAATGACGCGCTCCGTATGAGAGGCCAATCAGGAAGAGTTCCCACGTCGTTGCCGTCAGGAACAGAAAGCCAAGCAATGCGTGCATCATGGGTGTGTCTATTTATGGGGGCGTTCAGGGCGTTGTCTTTTGCGTAGAGGCAATGTGTTTGATGACGCAAATAGTCAGGTGTTCAGCCGACCGACGGTTGTCTTGACAACGTGACAACAAAGTCGCTAATTGAGCATTTCCTCATCAAGATCACACAGTAAGATAACTAAGTCAGCTCGTGCACACCTCCAGCGCATGTTGATTTTTAAAAGGAAAAAACCGAGTCTTTAAAAAGAAAATGGAGCCTTTCACTGGCCCAGTCCAGGTCGTGGTGTCTGACAGTCTGAAAGACTGTGAACAAGCATTGGTGAATAAAACAGTACAGAGTATGTAAAACCATATTAACGTGACACAAGTTCCAAAGACCTTTCTATGAACACATCACATGGTTAATCTGTACACCATGTGGGTGTTGGCATACAAGAACAGTAATTCTGTTTCCAGCAAGAGGAGGATTCCTGACAGTCCCCCCTCAAAAGTTCTGGTATTGGCCGTGGTTTGGAAGGATACTGTTGGTGGAACTGTCGCACCAGACTTGGGGCGTGTGCAGAGGAGGTGGGTTCTCATGAGTTTTCTTCAGACCCGTATCCTTTCCACGCTAATAGATAATGTAAAATCCCATTAATTCTTTTTGCATCCAAGATTTTTGCTACTTCAAATTCCAATTCTCCTTGTATTTTTATGGGTGGTGGAGGGGGACCTGTCCGAGTAGTGTGGAAATAGGGACGAATCAAGGAGACATGAAAGACGGGATGAAATTGATATTCCGCAGGTGATGCTAATTTAACAGTTACTGGGTTAATTATTTTGAGAATTGGAAAAGGTCCTAACAATCTTGGATGTAATTTTCTAGGGCCTGATATATGTAGATTTTTCGTTGAAAGACACACTTGGTCGCCAATTGAGTATTGTGGGGTAGGTAATCTCTGTTTGTCAGCCTGTTTTTTAACTTGTTGCTGATATGAGGCTAAATGTTGTTTAGCATGTGTTTGGATGTGTGACAAGTTCTTGTGATGATCCTGAATAGCTGGAACCCGACTTTCGGTAGTTATTGGTTCAATCAGGAGCATTCTAGGATGATAACCTGAAAGACAATAAAAAGGTGACATCCCTGAATGGATAGCATTGTTATATACAAATTCTGCTATGAGTATTGCTTTATCCCATTCAGAGGTCAAGGTAGAAAGGAAACAATGTAATGTTTGCTTCAGTGTTTGGTTCAATCTTTCTGTCTGACAGTCTGTGTGAGGATGAAAAGCAGAGGATAAACGGACGTCAATATGCAGAGATGAGCAAAAACTTCACCAAAACCTGGAGATGAATTGCGAACCCCGGTCTGATACAAAGGCGGTCGGCAATCCATGTAGTTTAACTACATGTTGTATAAAGAGGTCAGTCAACTCTTTTGCAGAAGGCATATGCTTTAAAGGGACAAAATGTGCCATCTTAATTAAGTAGTCCACGATTACCCATATAATGGAATAACCATTGGCTTTGGGTAGGCCAGTGATAAAATCAATACTTAAGGTATGCCAAGGCACAGGTGGTATAGGCATGGGTTGTAATAATCCTGCAGGAGCAGTATGAGATCCTTTGGACTGAACACAGTTTGGGCAGGTTTTGATGTATTGTTCGACATCAGATGATAATGTAGGCCACCAAAAGTTTATTTGACACAATTCCAAAGTTTTCTTCACATCTGGATGACCAGCTAAGGCGGTGTCATGGTTCCAATGCAAAACTGTGTCACGTAAATCTTGTGTAGGAATATACAAGCAATCCTCATGATACAATAAGATTCCTTTGGTAGTGGTCTGAGAGGGTGCAGTCTCTTTCTGTTGTGCTTGTGAAACCTGAATTATAAATAGGGCTCCCAGTTTTATGGTATTTATTTTTTCTACATTTCCGTCTGTATTTATCCATATTTATTTTTGCTAATTTTGTCTATATTTATCCATTTCTATCATGTGTTTTCTGTAGAAATGAAGCTGCCATGGGTATTTTCCACATTTATTTGACTGATAAATGTACATTCGCATTTGAATGTCCAAAAGGTTTCAGCAGTATACAGTGCAATAGCATTATCTAAAAACACTTGCATTGCAAAATAGCATAAATAACTGTAGATCTCCGCTTAATTAGGAAATGTATTGTCTTTTTTCATCTGCCCTACCTCTCAATCTGTACACTTACTGACCTGGCACTCATGAGTGACAGTAGAAAAAAACATCCAAAGAAGACATATTTTCCATATTTTTCTGTATTTAAAAATAAATACAGACAGGAAAAAAAATAGTTTTCTGTCTGTATTTATCTGTAAAAATCAGTTAAAACTGAAAACTGGGAGCCCTAATTATAAATTACTTGGGATCACAAAGAACAATTATCTTGTGCTCAGGTCTATTTGTGTTTATGTCAGTGGTGGGAAAGGTTAATCGTCATAAAGCATCTGCCTTTTGCTGCTCTTTACCTGGCCTATATGTGATTTCAAAATCAAATTCGTTAAAGAATAACAGCCAACGAAGTTGACGTGGTGTTAAGGCCTTGACATTTTGGTAAAATTGTAGATTGCGGTGATCCGAAAAAATGGCAATAGTATGGCGAGCCCCTAATAATTGGTGTCGCCACTCTTGAAAGGCCAGTTTGATGGCCAACAATTCTCGTTCAGTAACAGTGTAATTCTGTTCGGCTGGTAGGAGTTTTTTTTTTAAAAATAAGCCACAGCTTGTAAGTGACCAGTTTCCGGATCTCTCTGTGACAAAACTCCCCCAACCGCAACTTGAGAAGCATCTGCTTCAACGTAAAAGGGTTGAGACGGGTCTGGGTGATGAAAAATTGGTGCTTCCGTGAATACCTTTTTCAATTTCTGAAAAGCTTGTTCAACTACTGGGGGCCACTGAAATGTAACTCCTTTTTAAGTAAATGTGTGATGGGTGAAACAGTGGAGGAGAACTGAGGGATAAAGCACCGATAAAAATCAACAAAACCCATGAATCGCTGGATGTCTTTAATAAACCCTGGAGTTTCCCATTTCGGAATAGCCTGTACTTTAGATTGGTCCATAGAAATCCCGCTGGGGGAGATTGCATAACCCCAAAAAATTCAATAGATGTTGCATGAACGACACATTTGTCTAACTTGGCATATAAATGATGTTCGCGCATACGTTGGAGAACAGCCCGAATATGTCCAATATCCTCTTCAGTAAAGGAGGAGTAGATAAGAATGTCATCAATGTAACAGACCACAATGACGTCCAGAAAGTCCTGCAGCACTTCATTGATAAAAAATAGAAATTCTGTAGGAGCATTACCAGACCGAAGGGCATTACTGTGTATTAAAAGAGACCGAACTTTGTTCTGAAAGTGGTCTTCCACTTGTCACCATCCTTCACTCTAATGAGGTGGTAAGCCCCTCAAAGATCCAATTTGGTGAATATTGTTGAATTACGCACCTGATCTAACAATACTAACGCAGGTATTACTACGCGATGCAATGACAACGACATGCCATTACATCGCAAAATTTTACACGACTATGCTTTTACCACGCATGCCATTACAACGCAAAGGCATGCGTGGTAAAGCTATACTTGTGGTTAAAGTTTGCAATGTAATTGACTCTACCCTACCCCTGCACAACCCTCCCCCGATCCCCAGTCCTCTCCCTAAAATAACACTACACTACCCTGCATGACCCCCCCAACACTACCATAAAACACTACACTTCACAAACACTACAACACTACCCTAAAACCTACAACACTACCCTAAAACACTGCACTACACAAACACTACAACACTACCCTAAATCACTACACTACACAAACACCACAATACTACCCTAAACCCTAAAATACTACACTACACAAACACTACCCTAAACCCTAATACACTAGACAAACACTACCCTAAAACCCTACACAAACACTACAACACTATCCTAAAACACTACACAAACACTACAACACTACCTTTAAACACTACACAAACACTATAGCACTACCCTAAACCCTAAAATACTACACTACACAAACACTACAACACTACCCTAAACCCTAAAACACTACATTACACAAACACTACAACACTACCCTAAACCCTAAAACACTACATTACACAAACACTACAAACTACCCTAAAACACTACATTATACAAACACTACAACACTACCCTAAAACCTAAAACACTACACAAACACTACCCTAAACCGTAAAACACCACACTACAACACTAACCTAAAACACTACACTACACAAACACTACAACACTACCCTAAACCCTAAAACACTACCCTAAACCCTAAAAAACACTACACTACACAAACACTACAACACTACCCTAAACCACTACACTACACAAAGACTACAACACTACCCTAAACCACTACCCACACTACTCCCACCCCTACACTACCCTAAACCCTAAAACACTACGAGACTACAACACTACCCTAAACCACTACCCACACTACTCCCACCCCAAGCACAATCACCCTTACCTCTCTCTCCTCGTGGTTCCTCTCCAGCGTCGACATCTCTGCTCCCGGTTCCTACTTCCTGCTTCACGTCGAGGGGCAGTGCACGTCGTTGTGATGAAACGGAAGAGCCTCTGTTTCCTCACAACAAGGTGGATCGACATTACATTGTATGCGTTGTAACAGCGCATGCGATGTAAAAACACGTGTAGGTATGGCTACGCGTTGTTGCATTGCATGCGTTGTTACGCTTGCGATGTAACGGCATTGCGGGGAAACAGCCGCGTTGTAACGACTGTTTCCCAATTAATCCCGAGGATAGTTCAGAACCATCAATAAGCCCGTAGAGGCTCAGGAATATCCTTCTTGATAGGGATGTTTAATGTTTTTGCTACCCTATATCTACAAAATTGCCGGTAGCTCCAGAGTCCAAAAGAATAGGGAGAACCTTACGAATCTGATCAGTAAGTGCCAAAGTCACGACCAGACTAAGGTGACGTGGTGTGGTTGTCAAGGTATTTGCTAATAAGTGACATGAGACTGAGTTGTCGTGTGTACTCGATAAGGAGGTCTCGTTCCTTACCGGGCCATGGAGTTTTCCTATTGCACATTGTCACCAGGGGAAGATACAGACTCAGTAAAACCGACTGCTTTTTAGAGGTATTTTTTACTGAACAATCTTGAGCAAAATGCCCAGGTCGTTGACAATATAAACATAGATTAAGGCAACGTCTTCTATCTTTTATCGTCTTTAGAAAAAGGTCCTTGAATCCCTCCGATTTGCATTGGTTCAGGATGATCCAAAGAGGAATTGAAATTTGGAGTCTCTTTCTTATCATGTTTTACAATCACAACTCTAGTTGTTTCTCCATGAGTCTTTTCTCCTTTTCTCTCACCAGACGGTGATCTAGCCGAACCACCAAATCAATGAATTCGGAACAATCAGAGGGAAGGTCTACTATTTAGGCCAGTACATCTTTTAAATCATCACGGAGACAACAATAAAACAGTGATGTCTTTTTTCCATCTGGCCATTCCGTTTCTGCAATTAACCTATTAAACGGAGCAATATAGGACAATAAGTCTTTATTTCCCTGATGTAAGTTTAACAATTCGTTATCACTTGCCTGTATAAATTGATGTCGCGCAAAAAGCTTCCACATGGTCTCTTTGAATGCCCGAAAATCATGTAATACTGAATCATTACGTTCAACGAGCTGACTAGACCATGTGGCTGCGGTTCCAACAAGATGAGATAAGATAAATGCCACATTAGAGGCATCATCGGGGAAAGCCAATGGTCGACAAAGGAAGTGTAACTGACACCGATTCATGAAAATGCTATATTTGGTCTGATCTCCAAAGAATCGTTTAGGAGGGGCCAGAGGGACAGGTGTAAGAGTAGTTACAGTGACATTTACAGGTTGAACTGCAGAGGCTTCTGTATTGGTGGAAGAGAAAGTAAATCGTGGTGGCTGAACTACTGACTTAGGTTTAATGGTTGTATCATTCCAGGGATTCTCTCGCGGTTTGTACCGCTGCAACTCGCAATGTAAAGAGTGATTCTCATGTTTTAATGTCGTGATTTCTTGTTGTAACCCTAACACTAATCTAGACAATTCTTCCACAGATGTGGTATGCTCAGAGGGGAAATCCATCGCCCAGACAGACTTTAATATTGTGGCTTGGCTTTTCTGTTAAATGTGAGTCCAGCCACTCACCTGAAATCCAGGATCGTCTGTGGGGGTGATGTAGGCTCCTCAACCCACCTTGAACACCCCTCAGCACTGCTGAAGACAACAGGAGTTCCAACGGGTGTTCAAAGAGGGAAGGGGAATGGGAAGAGAGACAAGAAAAGAGAAGAAACTGCCACTGGACGTCGTCTGGACCAGCCAGGATGTGAAAACAGCAAACACCAGTTTAACACTTGTCTTTTCCTAGAACACAAATAAATTAGATATAAGCTATACACTCTTTTAAATAAAACCCACCTTTAAACCCCTTTTTATATTTGTCATACAAATAACCAATTACCTTGTTATTTTTTAGGATGTATTCGGGTTAATGAGGTGTCCCATTCGTATTAGTAATGGAATTTTTAAGCAGATTCTATAAAACGATATATATATATATATATATATCCAAGGTATGTAAAAGTTCATAGATACGCTCTCAGGAAGGAAAGGCAGACACAGTCGTCCCAATAACCAGTTAAATGCACACGACGCGTTTCGGCAGAAGCCTTGTTCACGTGTGACGTGCTGACAATATTCCACACTGATAAAGTTAACACGATCCAAAGTAAAATAAACATAGGACAATAACGTAAGGTGAAATACATGGCGGCCATCTTGGAATGGGTAAAAATACCCTTCCATACAATAGGAAACGAAACCAACCCCTGGCATAAGGTTATGATCAATAATGCAAGGTGCAAATCAAATATATATTTTGCCTGGGGTAGGAAAACATAATATGCATTCACGTATGGAGAAACATAGAAATTAATTTGTGCTGAGAGCAATGCCTTCAACTAACATAATATGCATTCACGTATGGAGACACATAGAAATTAATTAGTGCTGAGAGAAATGCCTTCCACTAACCAGGCTCAGGTAAGTGTGAATCACTGGACAGAGTAAACACCTAGTGTGTCTCAAATATTGTACAGTTCCGCATAATAACGAAAAAAGGTACAAGTGAGTGCCAACGAAACCAACCCCTGGCATAAGGTTATGATCAATAATGCAAGGTGCAAATCAAATATATATTGCCTGGGGAAGGAAAACATGATATGCATACACGTATGGAGACACATAGAAATTAAATTGTGCTGAGAGCAATGCCTTCAACTAACCTAATATGCATTCACGTATGGAGACACATAGAAATTAATTTGTGCTGAGAGAAATGCCTTCCACTAACCAAGATCAGGTAAGTGTGAATCACTGGACAGAGTAAATACCTAGTGTGTCTCAAATATAGTACAGTTCCGCATAATAACGAAAAAAGGTACAAGTGAGTGCCAACCAGAATAGGTAAGGGTACAGCATCGAACCTAACTGCAGTGATAACAGCAAGGACATAGAAGCTAAGTGGATGAAATATAGTCAATGGCTTAGTGCCTAAATGGGTGGCTGAGCGAAAGTAAACACATAGTGTGTACAAGTGAACCAGGATCAGTCCATGCTGTGGGGATAACATAAGAAGGTATTTCAAGCACAAAGGAAGAACATACTAGTTCCAAAATTGTTCCGCATTACAGAACTACCTGGCCAACCTGGAACGTGTAAATATCGGTGAACGTGGTTGGTGACAGCATACATAAAGATGTGGCAAGCGTGTAGGTCATACCGGATGAAAAGGGTAGGTTGCCCGTGCAGGTGATTACGTGAAATTGGGCCCCTTCCTTTTTTCCTGTAAAAATAACAAGAAATAATAAAAGACAATTGGAATACAAAAAATATAAAAGCAAATTACATTTGTTGCACATCCTAACGAGGAGTGGAAGAAGCAGGAAGGTTATGTAAGTACACTGACAACCTAAAACAAATACTGAAAAGTCCCAACTTCCTATAAGACAGAAAGATACATAAGGCAAGTCACGATCATACATACTAGTCATTACATCACAAGGGGTAAGGTAAAGTCCTTATCCAGGTATTATACAGATAAACACTATTTATGAGCTTTCTTTGAGGTGAATGGATAACTCTTCATCCATATTCAGCCCCCCAGGAATCTTCGTATGAAAATCTATGATGTATCTAGATTCTCGTTGTCGTAAAGAGAGTACCCTGTCACCACCTCTAGGATTTCTGGGGACATGTTCGAGGATGGTGAAGCTTACATTGGAAATATTGGAGAAATGCAATTCTTCAAAATGTCGTGCTTTGGGATATTTGGGGTCATGCATTGCTCTCAGCACAAATTAATTTCTATGTGTCTCCATACGTGAATGCATATTATGTTTTCCTTCCCCAGGCAAAATATATATTTGATTTGCACCTTGCATTATTGATCATAACCTTATGCCAGGGGTTGGTTTAGTTTCCTATTGTATGGAAGGGTATTTTTACAGATTCCCATTCCAAGATGGCCACCATGTATTTCACGTTACGTTATTGTCCTATGATTATTTTACTTTGGATCGTGTTAACTTTATCAGTGTGGAATATTGTCAGCACGTCACACGTGAACAAGGCTTCTGCCGAAACGCGTCGTGTGCATTAAACTGGTTATTGGGACGACTGTGTCTGCCTTTCCTTCCTGAGAGTGTATCTATGAACTTTTACATACCTTGGATTGAATTTTCCGGTTTGCTCCACCGGAGCATACGCCACCCTTCGAGGGTCCCAGCGTTCCAGTAGGAGCTGTTTGGTGAAAGATATATATATATATATATATATATATATATATATATATATATATATCAATCAATCAGTCTTTATTCGATTTAAAAATACAATCATAAAAGACACAAACATAATACCTAAAACATACATTTCAATAAATACATTAAAATAGCTTATTAAAAGAGCCTTGTTAAAAAAACATTAAACACTTCAACAGACTGAGATATAGCAATAAAAAGTTTTTTTTTTTTTTTTAGATTAAAATTGTCCCTGGTACAGCTTAAAAGTGGGGAAGACCCGATCACTGAATTCATTAGGGACCATCAAGGGAGCGCTTAATTAATTTTCTCCGCAATGCCCATGCCCAGCCCAGGAATTTTGCCAGTGCAACAGAGACAAATGTCAAAGAGCTAGTGCGCAGAATGCGTAAAGCTACAGTGCTGCTCCTTGTGCCGAGCAGTCTACACATTGGTGTAAGCCAAACGCGCCTTGGAATGGCAAGTGCCGGGCAGACAAACAAAAAGTGGGGAGATGATTCCATCGCAGCCCCACATGCAGGACATTGCAGTTCCGAGTTCGTGGCCCACCTTCCAGTCAAAAATCTAAGGGGCAAAGAACCAGCTCTAAACTGGAAATAAAGTTTCCTGTCACCCACATTAGTCACCACATCCCAGTATAGTTCCAAATAGGGGGAATCTTTGAACTCCAAAAATCTCTCAGACATCCCAGTTGCTTTGTTCAGTACCTGGGAATCTATTCTTTCCCAGTATGCTATTTTAAGAGAACTTTTTGACGGAAACTGGGCAGAAGCTGGGTCGATCCACAACCCTTCCATACCCATGTCCTTTAAAGATGCATGTAAGTTCTTCAGCCACTCAATTTTGTGAAAAACATCAGATTTTATAATGTCATTCAGGCCCTTGGCATAGTGGGAAAGTTCAGGAGTAGTCCACAGTCTCCGCCAGTATAGTACCGGACGGAGTCTTGCAATATCCTTAATGGACCTCCTGCCCAGATCATACCTAAGTGGGATCAGAGGGGTGCTCTGGGGAAGACCAGTAATTTTACGCAAGAATTTATGCTCCACATTTACTAAGGTCGCTAGCTGTTCAAAGCCCCAGAGTTCCGCCCCATAAAGGACAGAGTTTAGGGCCTTTGCTTCGTATACTTGCAAAACCGGGCTTATTGGTTTCGTGAATGACCTACTAAATTCCCTGGTCAAAGCACCAGTTATCTGCTTAAATCTTAGGGAGGCCATTTCCAGATGTCTACGCCAATTATTATTATTTGAGATTTCCAATCCAAGATATGTAAAATTGGTCACTAATTCTAAGGGTTGCCCATTCATAAACACTCTTTTCCCTTGAAAGCTGCTATGAGGGTTAAAGGCCATAGACTTCGTTTTTGCCACATTAACCTCTAAACCATGATCAATGCAAAACTCATCAAACAGGCGAAGGGCTTTTTGCAGACCATTAGATGTTCTGGATACGATAAGCGTATCGTCTGCAAACAATAATATGGGGATGGAAACACCAGCCAACCTTGGAGCGTCGGTATTAGCAGAGAGCATGAGTTCAACTATCCCGTTAATATAAAGTGAGAAGAGCGTGGGTGCCATAGTACAACCTTGTCTCACACCACGCTCAGCCGGGAACTCAGATGTGTCCTCTCCCGCCCCTCCCCACTGAATCCTAGCATAGTTAGACTCATGCAGACGCATCACCATAGTCAGAATTTCTTTGGGGAGACCTAGCCTCTCTAGAACTGCCCACAGCCGGTGTCGTGGTACAAGATCGAAGGCAGCCCTTAAGTCAACAAAAGCTACATAAAGACTGCCGTTCCCCAGTGTCACCACCTTCCAGTGGAGCTGGACAAAGTAAAAGACTTGGTCCACCGTGCTGGTTAGTTTCCGAAAGCCAGCTTGGAAGGGTGACAAAATATTATTATCATCCATCCATTCTTGTATTTGGTTCAAGACCATCCTCCCTACCACCTTCTGAATAGAATCGATGAGGCTAATTGGCCTATAGTTTCCCGGGAGCGTCCTGTCGCCTTTCTTGAATACAGGTATAATAACTGCCCCCCTCCAAGATTTTGGGACTGGCGCATAACATAATTTGCACCTTGAAAATCTTTTTGTTACTTCCACTCTCACCTTATTAAAACATACTTGAATAGCCCCAAAAGTCTTCTTCTGTATCAAATATGCCAACAAAATAAAGTCTAATGCCTGATAAAAGCGCTGATTTAACTAAAAGTCACCCATGTATCAAATATGCAGTCAAATTAAAGTCTAATGTCTGATAAAAGTGCTGATTTAACTAGAAGTTAGCCAAGTCCACTTGCGATTCTAATTCAGCAAATAATTCTCAACTGAGAACAATGATCTTGACTTTTTCCAAAACGGAAATGGCTGAGTGAAAATTAGCCAAAGTAGCTCTCAAGTAGTTTCATGTCCTGTAGCTCTGAGCTGGCTCAAAGTGAAGCAGAGGATTCCCTGGAGGTTTCTGATGCCGAGTAATAGAGAGGAATCCCCTGCAGGTCGGAATGACGCGCTCCGTATTAGAGGCCAATCAGAAAGAGTTCCCACGTCGTTGCCGTCACAAACAGAAAGCCAAGCAACGTGTGCATCATGGGCGTGTCTATTTATGGGGGCATTCAGGGCGTTGTCTTTTGCGTAGAGGCAACGTGTTTTATGACGCAAATAGTCAGGTGTTCAGCCGGCCAGCGATTGTCTTGACAACGTGACAACTAAGTCGGTAATTGCGCATTTCCTCATCAAGATCACACAGTATGATAATTAAGTCAGCGCCAGCGCACGTTGATATTTAAAAGGTAAAAACAGGGTCTTTAAAAAGAAAACAGAGCCTTTCACTGTCCCAATCCAGGTCGTGGTGTCTGACAGTCTGAAAGACAGTGAACAAGCATTGGTAAATAAAACAGTACAGAGTATGTAAAAACATATTAACGTGACACAAGTTCCAAAGACCTTTCTATGAGCACAACATCACATGGTTAATCTGTACACCATGTGGGTGTTGGCATACAAGACAAGTAATTCTGTTTCCAGCAAGAGGTGGATTCCTGACAAAGGAAAGCTCTCACTCAAATTCTGGATGACCGCTGCCCCAGCAGCCATCTCTATACATTGTAAGGAAGTCAGTTCTTTTCATTGTTCAAATAGTTTGGTGGACAGCTGCCATTGGTTTTAATGGCTGGTCACCAAACCTTTTACATTTTCTATGCAACCTGGAGTTTGTTTCTACAGAACAAAAATACGAATGAACCCCACACCCTGGGAATTTTCTTACCAGGTGTGCAGGGGAGTTAATATTTTTTTTACTCTGTTCCTCAGTGCCAGAAATCCTGGCAGTGATGGACCTTACAAGAAAGACATTACTCCTTCCACCCTGAATAGGGCAGAAGATGTAATGTCCTTCCTCAGATGGCCCATACCAGGTTAAGTCGTCATAGGAAGTATGGAGCCAACGGGGGCGCTTTCAACAGAATACCTAAGGTCCTCCCATCTCTAAATGAGGAGGGAAGACCTGGAGTATGGCGGACAAAGTAGTCCCAAGTTTTTATGACAGAGTACCTATATCTGCCAAACTCTAAATCATACCTTTAGCCGCTGAGATGGAAGTCGAAATTCTCCATTTAGACAAGGCTCCAGGCTGTTTCCGGCAAAGTTCTCTCAAAGTTTAATAGTCATTGGACGAGGTCCCTCTGAAGCAGTTGGTTTTGGCCATACAAGCTCTGAGCTGGAAAGTTCAAATTGTGCATCTGCTGAAGACCTCCCTTTGGACGGATACTTTTTGCACATTTGCCCAGCCAAGATTTCTACCTTCAGCATTAGAGTTTATTTTATCGAGCTCAAAATACCTCAGCGTGGTAAGCCTAAAGCTGTAGCCGATGAAGTCCTCTTGAAACTGAACATATTTTCTGCAAGGTCCTGCTGATGCATCTCAGGAGTCCAACATTTTTCTAAGTTCCAACTTTTCTCTTCTGAGGCTGCCAGGATGTTGAAGGCAGCTCTTAGGAATTAACTCCAACAGAAGCTACCAGCAGGGTCCAGTCCAGGTGTATGTACTACTGGTCAAACTGGTCACTCCAGGAAAAAAGCTTCTTGCTGCTTGTGTTGCTGTAGACACCTAGGTCGTCAGCTGACTCTTGGAGTCCACTTCTTAGTCCTAGGTACAAGTGGGTGCAGGCCCAGCCTTCAGGTCACCACACAAGTAACAGATTGTAGGACCAATCTTTTTCTCTACTTCTGTCAATCCTAATGTGTTCTGATGAGCTGCAGTTGAAGTGCCACTTTGTAGGATTCACAAGACTGTGGGCGGGGGATACTCCTTTACACATTGTAACCAATGGGAATTTTTTTTCCAGAGAATAGCCTTCCCTCTTTGCAGTACATCCTCTTTGCCTTACTGCAAACTACTCCACAGTACATTATTCAGTCACCTCATCCTGACTGGTTCTTGAAACCAGCTCCCATTCTCACCGGCTGTGCCAGCCTGCCCACACATCACGGGAAACAAATACTTCTCTTCCCAAGGTCTCCCTTTAGATTTAACTATGAATGGGCAGACCTGGTTGTATGACAGAGGCAGGCATGGCTTAACCACTCATGCCTCTACAACGCAGTCCCAACCACAAATGCGTCTCAACTCACGCAATTTCATTGTAAAGGCATGATTGGTAAAGGGATATGTGTGGTAGAGATCACCACTACCCTCACCCCCCCCCCTCCCCACCCGAAGTCCTAAAATTCTATCCCCTACATCACCCCCCGACCCGAGGACTAAAACCTACCCCGTCTTTCCCTTAAAACTACCCCTACCCCTCCCCAGTCCTGAGACCTAAAACCCTGCCCCCTACCAAAAACGACTCCAAGCCCAGCCCTTAAAACTACTCCATCCTGAGCCCTAAAACCCTGCCTCCCAAATAAAAAAAAAAAACACAAACCCACACCCAGCCCTTAACTACCTGACCTCCCTTCCTTGACCTATAAACCAGCCCCCACCCCTAAAAACTACCCCCCCCACAAACTCGACCCCAGCCCCACTTACCTGTGCATGGTGGTTTCTGTTCCGACACTACTTCTTCCTCTCCCCGCCCACTAGAGTGCTATCGTATCTTAACCAATAACAGAAGAACAATGTCTCAACTGGAAAATCATACAAAGGGAAACACTATATATAAGAATCAATCCAAAACACAAGGGAAACCAGGGAGACCAAAAGAGGATGAAAGGTTGTTATTTGTAAAATAGAAGCACAAATTATACAATTAATTTACAGTAACCATAACAACCGTATGTGCACTGGGAGTGACATAAGTGTTGAAGAAACAACGTGAAACGGCATAGGACACATAAAACATAGAGATCATACACAGGTATTTACAAGAAATTTACAATTTACAAAGACTGATTATTCAAATTATGTATGACTCTAATAGAGCCGCAATTTGCGTTGTGGAGTCGACGGCGTTTCAACCACTTTAAATTGAGGTCATCATCAGGACTAATGGTTACGGTGATTCAAAGGTGCTTCTATAAGGGTAAGGAAAAGAAAGAAGAAAGTGATTGTGGGACCCAAAGAAACCAATGAAATTGCATAGTAAATAAAGATAGGTAAAAATTACCTGAAATGAGAAGGGCAAGGGGAGTAAAACCCCGTGGGGCGAGATGACATCAAACGATCCAAGAAGGGGCAATTGAATGATATCAATCTAATAAAGGGAAAGGAAAACTTACTAATGTACAAAAACGATAGTCCCAATTATAGCAGCTAATTGATACCAAAAGGGGAAGAGAGGCGTCGGGGAAACCTTACCCTGGAGATGAAAAGGTGCATCAAAGCACACAACTTGTAAAAGCGGACCCGAGGGAATTCTCGTGGATGTGAACAACAATTCTGCAATTAAAAAGGCATGATAAGGACAAAGGCTGCAGGGGCCTGGACAAGGGCATAATGAATGTAATTAAATTAACAGTGGTCAATGAACCTAATAAGGCTACCAGATAAATCACACTCAAACACGGGACAAGTCCATATAATTGCGCGAACCGGGATTAGTCCGCACGACGGGGAGGCAGGAACACGAATGAAACGCCTAAGGGAACCAGCGCGGCATACCCGGAAGTAATGAAGACAGACCATGTGACAAGGAGCGAGGGGATTCCACCAAGGAAAGTGAAAAAGGACTATAACGAAAGGGACGGTTGCCGAGAACAACCGGGTAAAGAAGAAGGACAGAAATGAATCAGGGAAGAGACAAGGGAGAAAAGAATGTTAAGTAATCAACAGCACCATAATAAATAGAGTACTTAAATCACAATACAGTCTGCATTGCTGATCGAAATTGTTTAAAAACACATCAGTACATAACTGTATGACAGCCAGCTTAAGCATTGCTAAGCCGATCGTCGGCGCCATGTTAACAAAAAATACATGGGTGTAGGAGAGTAGGGTCTGCTTTCTATGTTCACCCCCACTTTTTGCTTTTGCTTTACTGGTTTTCGACTTAGATGTGGCTGTGGGCCTGCTAATCAGACCCACAGCCCTGCTGTTCTCTCTCTAAATTAATACTATGTACTTTAAGTGCATAACCCATTTGGATAGGATCACCTTATTGGCCCCTGTACAGTGTACCCTAGGTACCCAGGGCATAGGTGTACCCTAGGCCTACCAGGGGCTGCAGCATGTATTATGCCACCCCTGGCCTGGCCTTCCATTTTGACACAACTGGCTGATCACTCAGCTGGGGCAAGGTCGTGTAATCACCCCTTGCTTAGGTGTAGTATTCCTATACCTGACTTACATATAGACACATGTGTACCTATCAGTCACTCCTATGGCAGGCCTTGACAATCCTGGAGGCAGAGTGCTTGGTAACATGTGAGATGGTGCTCTAGCATGAGCTGAGCCTGTCTGCAGCTTTCGGAACCTTGTCCCTATAGCTGTTCTATGATATAGCCTACCATATACTCTTAAAGTGCCTTATAATCTTAGACGGTTATGGTAACTATGGTTTGGCTTTATCGAAACATGTCGTGTAAGGTGTCTAACACTGTGGAATAATACCCCCATGCCATTTCTGGACATGAGAATATTATTCCCCCCTTCTAGAGGGAAAGACATGTTAAAATCATACTTCAACTGTTAGCCTCTGACCAAAGCCTCAGCATCACAAAATGGATGCTGCTGCCACGACACAAGTCTGACCTCCTGCAGCTGGGAGTGATCCCAGCCAGGGAGGCCTGGACAATAGGTTTCCTGCTTGGGGAGGTGCTAGCACCTCCCCAGACAGCCTTTAGTGTATTGGGGCAGGGTGGGCTGAAAGGAATGAGACATGCCTGGGGCACACAAGGTGTTCCTTGCATAGTCCAGTTCAAACCGGCGCTGGGGCACTCCAGCCCCAGCTCTGGTGCGAAACTGGACAAAGGGAAGTGGGTGTAACCACCCCCTCCCAGGTCCCACCCATAAGGCGTGACCTAGCAGGTATCCCAGCCCCCCAGATTAGTATAAGAGTGGGAGTTGGGCCTCAAGACTTTAGATTATCCTGAACCTGCAAAACTGAACAGAAACTCTGGACCTTCGACATTCGACGAAAGAAGAAGACTGAAGAATCTCCCTTGTAGCCAAGGAGTGGCTACCCTGTGCAAACAGGCACCATCAAGAGACTACCCTTTGCTTTGCGACCGTTCTACGAGGAACCGACTGCAGAGCCCGACCAGAGCCTTGACTTCCAGACTTCTCCGACCCTCATCCACATCTGCAGCAGAGCTGAGATCCGTGGAGGCGACGAGCGACGTGGGACCGGCTACCTGGAAAAAGTGGCTAGTAACTTACAGCGCAGCTTCTGAGGTACCCTCGAAGTTGTGCACCGGGGATTGAGAAGCCCCAACCCCAAGCACCATCTGCACCGAAGATCAGCCCCCCACACTCCACGAGTCCTGCGTGGGGCCCTTCAGCATTTTCCTGCTTGCCGCGTCTGTCCGGTTGCTTGCCCGCTGGCTAGTGGCCTCTGTGACGACGCACCCTGAAATCTTCTGCGCTGGTTTGGCTCCTCCAGACTGGCTCCCGCTTCTCTGCAAAGAAGAAGCACCCCAGACCTTCCTGGTCTGCACCAGAAGCAAGTCCTTCGTTCTTCGTGGGTTCCGCTTGCCAAGGCTTGGTGAGTCCTAGTCCAACTTCGACGCCGCCGACAGCAAGAGCCTTCGTGGGACAGCTCGCCTCCTGGTCCTGGTCGTCCTCGACGCTTCCTGGTCCTCCTGGCTGCAGCGACAAGCTTCACCTTCACCTGCAATCTTCACGACATCGCCTGGTTCCTTCCTGGTTCCACGTGGTCACTGGCTAGTGACCTTGACTCTGTCCCTTCTGCTTGCAGGTTTCTTCTCTTCTAGATCCCAGCCTTGGGATCCACCGGACACTCTTCACTGACTGCCTGTCAGCATCTTTCTTCAGGCATCCATAGGAGTCGACGACGAAAACGACGCATCTTCACCCCTATGCACCCGCAGCCTGTGGGCTAGGTAACTTGGGTACTCCGGTGCTCATCAGGATAGTGACTATCCTAGTGTCTAGTTTTCAAGTCTCAACTTCCTAGCTACTCCGGAAGTGTCCTAAATCTACCGTTTTCTAAACTGTACTATTGCTATTGACTTTTACGCATTACGCGTGAGTGTTTCCACTCTGCACACGAATCCCGTGGGCCTCCCACTTCCTAACTAACGCTAGTGTAGTGTAGCCCCAGCGATTCCCTAGGTCTAGGCCTATTCTATTTCCGTGACAGTGGTTCTTATACCACTTACTTAGTATATGGTTTGCGTGGCCCCTAGGGCCTAACTGTATTACTTACCTGTGTGACTTAATGTATGCATAAATAAGACTGTGTTGTACTTACCTCTAATCTCATAAAGAGTGCTGAGGGTTTGCTTAGAATAAATACACTTTATTTTATATATATATCTGTTGTGGTGTCCTTTCATTTGGTATTCAAGGGATTATATATGGTATCACCGCTGGCTTCACATGCCATTCAGAGTTTAGCCTAAGACTGCTCTTGTCCATGCTACCACTAGGATAGCTGGTCTATAAGGTTGACTTTACAACCAATCACCATAAGGGTATTTGGACTGATATAAGGTGTACACTAGAACTAGTGACATCATACATCAGGCCAACTTCTCACAATGGGGTTACATGATAGGTAAGAATGGCACTGGGTAAACAAAGAAAACAACAAGCCACTACAACGCAGTTACAATGCAAAATAACTGGACAATAAACATTTAAACGCAACACATTTGTATGTAATACAATGCAGAATGCTGCAGGTTCAGAAATGGATTACCTCAAACAAGCGATTCTTGGGTGTATATACCTATAATCCTAAAAGTAATGTAGACATTTCCAGGTGTCATTAGAGGACAATATATAGGGACAGAGGTAAGCGTATTAACAAGAAATAACCATCAGTTGTTCCTATAGACACTTGCTGCAGGTTCAAAAATGGATTACCTCAAACAAGCGATTTTTGTATGTATATACCTATGATCCTAAAAGTATTGTAAACATTCCCAGGTGTCATTAGAGGACAATACATAGGGACAAAGGGAAGCGTATTAGCAAAAAATGACCGTCAGGTATTCCTATATGAATGGTAATGAAGAGGTCTAGATGAAGCTTCAAGAACTAGTAATCACAGAATTCCACTCATCAAGGGAATAAAGGCCATGTATCACAGTTACAACGTGTGATCCATCTGCACTCACATTTATTCAAAAGAAGTTGTAAGTTACCGCCACGACTGGATAGTTGTGGACGATCAATGACCTGCCATACCATGTCAGTTTCAGAGTGGTTATGGTCCTTGTAATGCATCACCAAAGGTGCAATAGTGACATTGCACCTAATGCGACTCTTGTGTTGTGAAATGCGTTGTTTCACCATCTGAGTAGTTTGACCTATATAAAGTAAGGAGTAGTTTCTTTTCTGTAACTCCAGTTCTGTAGTAGGGGTATCTCTGTTATAGTCCTAATCTAGTGAATTGTCCCGCCCATGTGCGTGGACCCCGGAGCAATAAAAAATAATCTCTAAAGGTGACAAGTCATGCAGACCTGCATACACCTTTAAGAGAGAATTTAATTTAAAGACAGATAATGCAGCCTATACCCACAGGCTACACTGTCCAGTACTTCAACTAGAATTCCACCAACATCCACAAACAGCACTGCCTGTCCAGCTTTTCTCCACATAGGAAAAAACCCTGCCTCTACCAGCAAAAGCCTCTGGAATGATAGAGAGGAAGGAGTGGAAAGAGAAGCCCCATAGGCTGCCATTATGTGGCTTAGAACAGGATACTGTGCCTTTAAGAAAAACTTTCCAGATTTCCAAAACTTTCCCCAGTATCCCAGAATGCCCAGCAGGTCCCTTTTACTTTCAGTTCTTTTTTCCGGCTCCTGCTAGCAGGACCCTGGAGCATTGAGCTCTCCCCTTTCCAAGGGTTTATTGTAGTTTTTGTCAATTTTTGTCACTTTTTCAAGTGCTTAGTGGCTGGTACTGTCAACATGCCTGGCTTGTTCGACAAGTGCCTGGAGTGTGGTAGAAAAAAGGCTAAAACGGATCCACACGAGGTGTGTATAGGTTGCCTTCCTCAGTCCCACGTGCCTGCAGACTATGAAATCTGCCACTCGTTCTCAGCCAGGACCCTGAGGGACAGAATGAAGATCAGGCTTCAAGTCCTGGAGGAGAGAAGGCTGAAGGCACCAGGTGGGTCTGGAGGGGCTGATTTGGCCCATACTGATGCCTCTGGGGGGCTCCCCAGGGGCAGGAAGACCAGTAAGCGTCCCCACTCCCCGTCGTGGGCGTCGACGACGGCGTCGAGGGGGATGACTACCATCTGTTCGCCGTCTCCCCAGGGCTCTGGGGAGAAGCGGCGTTGACGTCGAAGGACCTGAACAGGCCGCCGTCGACGACATCGGCATCTTCTGCGACGTCGCCGTCCAGCAGTCGGCGTCGAGATCGGACCCGGCGTCGGCGCTCGCCGCCGAGGGGAGATCGCCGTCGGTGAAGAGGAGACGGTCCACGTCGCCGTCGACGAGAGGTTCGACGTCGAGACGAAGATCGCCGTTGAGGCAAAGATCGCCGTCGAGGCGAAGATCGCCATCGAGGCGAAGGTCGCCGTCGAGGCGAAGATCGCCGTCGAGGCGAAGGTCGCCGTCAAGGCGAAGGTCGCCGTCGAGGCGAAGGTCGACGTCGAGGAAGAGAGAGTCATCGGGATCGGTGTACTCTGTGGTGTATACGCCTCCTCGGATGCCTACGCCACTGCCTCCTCCTCCACCACCTCCGACTCCGCCTCCACCACCACCGCCAACACCACCGCCACCGCCACCGCCACCTCCACCGCCACCGCCGCCTCCGCATCCGCAGCCGGCGCCACTGCCTCCGTCGCCCCCGCCTCGTTCGTTACCACGCACTCCGTTGGGGCCGCCGGCAGTTCCTCCGCGGTCGGTTTCCCTTCTGAGGTACCCGACTCCGCCGCAGGTGACTCCGAGGCCGCGACGTCCACGGTCGCCGGGACCGGCCAGACCAGCAGGCAGACCGAAGCCTAAGAGGTCGCGCTCCCGCTCTCTCAGGAGGAGAAGATCGCGGAGCCATGGACGGTCATCGTCGGACTCAGGACGACGCCGTAGGAGGCACAGGTCCAGGTCACACACGCGGTCCTCGACCAGAGTTTTTCACCGACGCTGTCGGACTCGCCGGGGACTGGGGTGTCTCCGGTGGACGATTTGGTCTCTTTCCAAGAGGTGCTGTTGAGAGGGGCAGCAAAGTTGGGTATCACGGTGACGGTTCCAACACCCACGACGTCCGTGACATTCGAGACACTTCATAGAAACATCTGTCTCGCCCTCTACGGCCTCTTGTACCAGGACTGGTGGAGCCCGCATTGGAGCTGTTCCTCACTCCCGCGGTGACGAAAGCCACCCCCTCCAGGCTCATGAAAAAGTATAGGGCCCCGGAGTCGGACCCTACCTTTTAGAGGGTGGACCCGAAGCCGGATTCGGTCATCGTGACGGCGGCGAGGAAACAACATGCGACCGCTCCTTCATCGACGGTCCCGCCTGACAAAGAAAGCCGCTGGCTGGATTCAGCGGGCAGGAAGGTGTGTGGGACCGCCGCCACCACCATGAAGGCGGCGAGTGCAGGGGCTTTGTTGGGGCGTTACGACCGGGCCCTGTGGGAGTCCCTGCAGCAGTATGCGGACCTGCTGCCCCGGGACAGGAAGGAGGACTTCTTGGAAACAGTGCGTGAGGGCATGCTGGTTTCGAATCAGGTGATCGGCGCGGCGGCGGATGTCTCCTTGTTGGCCGCCCACGCCTACTGTCATGGCGTCCACCAGAGGCGGCATTCGTGGCCAACCTGCCCTTCTCGGGGGAAACCCTGTTTGGGAAACATGCGGATGATCTCTGAGCCCCACCCTCTTCAACGTCTACATGAGCCCCCTCGCGGCCATCGTACGCAAACACAACCTCAGCATAATCTCCTACGCCGACGACACCCAGCTGATCCTCTCCCTGACCAACGACCCCGCCTCCGCCAGAGCCAACCTGCACGAAGGGATGAAAGAGGTAGCCGAGTGGATGACGACCAGCCGCCTGAAACTGAACTCTGACAAGACGGAGGTCCTCATCCTGGGCTCTTCCCCCTCCGCCTGGGACGACTCCTGGTGGCCTCCCGCCCTGGGCACCGCACCCAAACCGACAGACCATGCACGCAACCTGGGCTTCATCCTGGACTCCTCCCTCTCCATGACCAGGCAAGTCAACAACGTCTCCTCGGCGTGCTTCAACATCCTACGCATGCTACGGAAGATCTTCCGGTGGATCCCCACCGAGACCAGGAAGACCGTCACCCAGGCCCTCGTCACCAGCCGACTGGACTACGGCAACGCCCTCTACGCCGGTACCACCGCCAAGCTCCAGAAGAGACTCCAGCGGATCCAGAACGCCTCAGCCAGACTCATCCTCGACATCCCACGAACCAGCCACATCACCGGACATCTGAGAGACCTTCACTGGCTCCCCGTCAACAAAAGAATCACCTTCCGCCTCCTCACCCACGCACACAAAGCCCTACACAACCTAGGCCCGAGCTACCTCAACAGCCGGATCAACTTCTACGCTCCCAAACGCCACCTCCGATCAGCCAACCACGCCCTCGCCGCCGTCCCCCGCATCCGAAGAGCGACTACAGGAGGAAGGTCCTTCTCCTACCTGGCCGCCAAGACCTGGAACTCCCGACCGACCTGCGCCTGACCCAAGACCACCTCTCCTTCAGGAAGAAGCTGAAGACCTGGCTGTTCGAGCAGTAGCGGCACCCCCCCCCCCCCCCACCCCCAGCGCCTTGAGACCCTACGGGTATGTAGCGCGCTCTATAAGTGTCACTGATTGATTGATTGATTGATGATGAGATGGCCCGCATGAAGGCGGAGGCGGAAACCCTGATGGCCGTCGGGTTGGAGAAGGCCGAGAAGAAGAAGCGCCCGTTCCAGAGGTGGTTCGGGTCTACGGGCAGAGGGCGTGGGCAAGGTTCGGGACAGCAGCAGCACCAACAGCAGCAGTTCCGGAAGCCCTTCCAGAAACGCCAGAGGGGTAGAGGAGGCCAGCAGGTGGCTACCACTACCAAGGGCCCGGCCGGGTCTCGGCCCTGAGCGGCTACTTCCCCCTCAACCGTTACCCACTCCAGTGGGGGGAAGCATTCAACTTTTTCCAGCAGAGTGGAGAAAAATTACTCAGGACAAGTGGGTGCTGAATATTGTTTGCAATGGATCCAGTCTTCGGTTTATCAGGCCGCCTCCAGCGATTCCGCCGGTAAGCTCTCGGTTCCAGCTGGGAGAGCTCCAGGCGGAGGCAAACATCTTGTTGAGAAAAAAGGCGGTAGAAGAGGTACCTCTGTCTCAAAGGGGAAGAGGTCTGTACTCTCGGTTCTTCCTCGTTCGCAAGAAGGACAAGAACGAGTTCAGGCCCATTCTGGATTTGCGACAGGCAAACAAATGGATTCGCAGAGAGAAGTTTCGCATGCTATCGTTGCATCAGATTTACCCTCAGCTGCAACGGGGAGACTGGCTCTGTGCCATAGATCTACAGGATGCGTACTTCCATGTGCCCATAGCACGGAAGCACAGGAAGTTCCTGCGATTCCAAGTCGGCGCCAATCACTATCAATACACAGTACTGCCATTCGGGCTAAAGTCTGCGCCCAGGACCTTCTCGAAGTGCATGGCGGTGGTGGCGGCACATCTGTGAAGGAACAAGGTGTTTGTCTACCCGTATCTGGACGATTAGCTGATCAAGGCATCATCCTACTCGGAAGCGCAAGAACACTTCCGGTGGACGTGCGCTCTCTTGCACAAGCTGGGGTTACACGTCAACATGTCCAAATCGGTCCCGACTCCGGTCCAGTGCATACAGTACCTGGGAGCCTCCATCGATATGCGGTCAGCAAGCGTGTCTCCTTCGGAGGAGAGACGGTTGTCACTCCTTCGGAAGGCTCAGGACCTCAGGACTGCTCCATCGACGACAGTGAGGAAGGTGTCTTCGCTACTGGGATCGATGGCCTCCTGTATCTTCCTCACGCCTCACGCACGGCTACACATGAGACCACTGTAGGAGTGCTTGGAGGATCAGTGGGATCAGAGGACAGGTTCTTGGGACGACAAGATACGACTGTCTCTACATGCTCTTCAGTCTCTGAAGTGGTGGTGTTCAGCGGAAAACCTCCTCAAGGGGGTTCCCTTCCATAAGGACATTCCCACGAAGAGTGTCGTGACGGATGCGTCTCTCCAAGGCTGGGGAGCGCATTCCGGGGACTTGCAGATTCAAGGAAAGTGGTCTCCTTTGGAATCGACGTACCACATCAATTTCCTGGAACTCAGATCTGTCTTCCTGGCACTGAAGGCCTTCCTTCCGTCCTTCCAGACCAACTCGCTGCTGATGCAGACGGACAATACAACCACGATGTACTACCTCAACAAGCAGGGGGGGTCGAGGTCGCGCACTCTGTCGCAGGAGGCGCAGGCGATCTGGCACTGGCTTCTGGCCCGAGGACTGACGATTACGACCACGCATCTGCCAGGGGTGCAGAATGCTCAGGCGGACGCCTTGAGCAGGCTGATTCAGGAAAACCACGAATGGGTCATAAACGACGAAGTACTAGGAGAAGTCTTCGCAAGGTGGGGGACTCCAGACGTAGATCTGTTCGCCACCGCCGAAAACAGCAAATGCCGAGACTTCGCATCCAGGTACTACCAGCGGGGGACGCTGGGGAATGCGTTATGGATCGATTGGTCGAACAGCTTTCTGTACGCTTTTCCACCCATTCCCCTGATTCCGGCAGTGCTCATCAAGCTGTCCCAGTCCAGGGCGCGGATGATCCTGATCGCCCCGGAATGGCCCAGGCAGTGGTGGTTCACGGACTACTTCACCGGTCTCTCCTTCCTCACATACGGTTGCCGTGCAGGCCGGACCTTCTCACGAAGTTCGGGGGGGCGGATGGTGCACCCCAACCTCTCGTCTTTGAATTTGGCGGCATGGATCCTGAAATAGTGCAATATGGCCATCTGAATCTACCAGACGATTGTATGGACATACTGAAGGAGTCTAAACGACCTTCCACTAGGACATCCTATGCCTACAAGTGGAAGAGGCTCTGTATCTGATGTAAGTCCAAGAACTTTGATCCGACGACATGTAAGGAAGATGTCATCCTTCCGTACCTTTTACATCTGGCGCAGTCTGGCCTTAATTTCCATTCCATTAAGGTTCATCTGGCTGCTTTGACTGCTTACAGGAAATGCCCTTCACAGACTTCCTTCCTTCAGATCCCTGTGGTCAAGGATTTTTTGGAAGGCTTGAAGAAAGTGTTTCCTCCCGTCAGACTTCCCTCGCCTTCCTGGGACTTGAATGTGGTGCTGTCCAGACTGATGAAGGAGCCTTTTGAACCCATTCACAAGGCTTCATTGCAGCACCTATCCTGGAAGGCGGCGTTCCTAGTGGCCCTTACATCGGCCCGCAGGGTGAGTGAACTTCAGGCATTATGTTGTCAAGAACCTTAAACTGTATTTCATGCTGCTAAGGTTGTGAGGCGTACTCACCCTAAATTTCTTCCTAAGGTTATCTCTGATTTTCATGTCAACCAGACCATAACTTTACCTACGTTCTTTCAGAATCCCTCTTCGCCAGCGGAAAGGTCTCTCCATTCCCTGGATGTTCGGAGGGTGTTGAAATTTTATCTGGATAAGACCAAGGATATTCGTAGGTCTGACCAATTGTTTGTTAATTATGGATCAGTCGGGACCGGTCTCGCGACCTCTAAGCAGTCCATTTCTCAGTGGATTGTGTCCTGCATACAATTGTGTTATCAAAAGGCTAATAAGACCTTAGGGGGTAAACCTAAGGCTCATTCCACCAGGGGCAAAGCTGCCACGACGGCTTTGCTGCGTAATGTTCCTATTGCGGAAATCTGCAAGGCGGCCACTTGGAAGTCGGTCCATACCTTTGCTGCGCATTACTGTCTGGACTCGGATGCCAGGGCAGATGCTCAGGTTGGGCAGGCTTCGCTGCGAAATTTGTTCGCGCAGTAGTGGTTTTGTCTTGTTTGTTCTCCACCGCTGTTGTTGTGTGGGGATGGGCTTGCCATTCTATTCACTAGATTATGACTATACACAGAGATCCCCTACTACAGAAGGAGTAGTTTCTTTTCTGTAACTCCAGTTCTGTAGTAGGGGTATCTCTGTTATAGTCATAAGCGCCCGCCCTCCTCCCCGGTGGAGAGATAATTATTCATATGAAGAATGCTACAGGTCTGGCCTGCTATGCCTTCAAAAAGAACTGAAAGTAAAAGGGACCTGCTGGGCATTCTGGGATACTGGGGAAAGTTCTGGAAATCTGAAAAGTTTTCTTAAAGGCACAGTATCCTGTTCTAAGCCACATAATGGCAGCCTATGGGGCTTGTCTGTCCACTCCTTCCTCTCTATCATTCCAGAGGCTTTTGCTGGTAGAGGCAGGGTTCTTTCCTATGTGGAGAAAAGCTGGACAGGCAGTGCTGTTTGTGGATGTTGGTGGAATTCTAGTTGAAGTACTGGACAGTGTAGCCTGTAGGTATAGGCTGCATTATCTGTCTTTAAATTAAATTCTAACTTAAAGGTGTATGCAGGTCTGCATGATTTGTCACCTTTACAGATTATTTTTTATTGCTCCGGGGTCCACGCACATGGGCGGGACTATTCACTAGATTATGACTATAACAGAGATACCCCTACTACAGAACTGGAGTTACAGAAAAGAAACTACTCCTTACTTTATATAGGTCAAACTACTCAGATGGTGAAACAACGCATTTCACAACACAGGAGTTGCATTAGGTGCAATGTCACTACTGCACCTTTGGTTATGCATTACAAGGACCATAATCACTCTGAAACTGACATGGTATGGCAGGTCATTGATCGTCCACAACTATCCAGTCGTGGCGGTAACTTACAACTTCTTTTGAATAAATGTGAGTGCAGATGGATCACACGTTGTAACTCTGTGATACATGGCCTTAATTCCCTTGATGAGTGGAATTCTGTGATTACTAGTTCTTGAAGCTTCATCTAGACCTCTTCATTACCATTCATATAGGAATACCTGACGGTCATTTTTTGCTAATACGCTTCCCTTTGTCCCTATGTATTGTCCTCTAATGACACCTGGGAATGTTTACAATGCTTTTAGGGTCATAGGTATATACATACAAAAATCGCTTGTTTGAGGTAATCCATTTTTGAACCTGCAGCAGGTGTCTATAGGAACAACTGATGGTTATTTCTTGTTAATACGCTTACCTCTGTCCCTATATATTGTCCTCTAATGACACCTGGAAATGTCTACATTACTTTTAGGATTATAGGTATATACACCCAAGAATTGCTTGTTTGAGGTAATCCATTTCTGAACCTGCAGCATTCTGCATTGTATTACATACAAATGTGTTGCGTTTAAATGTTTATTGTCCAGTTATTTTGCATTGTAACTGCGTTGTAGTGGCTTGTTGTTTTCTTTGTTTACCCAGTGCCATTCTTACCTATCATGTAACCCCATGTATTTTTTGTTAACATGGCGCCGACGATCGGCTTAGCAATGCTTAAGCTGGCTGTCATACAGTTATGTACTGATGTGTTTTTAAACGATTTCGATCAGCAATGCAGACTGTATTGTGATTTAAGTACTCTATTTATTATGGTGCTGTTGATTACTTAACATTCTTTTCTCCCTTGTCTCTTCCCTGATTCATTTCTGTCCTTCTTCTTTACCCGGTTGTTCTCGGCAACCGTCCCTTTCGTTATAGTCCTTTTTCACTTTCCTTGGTGGAATCCCCTCGCTCCTTGTCACGTGGTCTGTCATCATTACTTCCGGGTATGCCGCGCTGGTTCCCTTAGGCGTTTCATTCGTGTTCCTGCCTCCCCGTCGTCCGGACTAATCCCGGTTCGCGCAATTATATGGACTTGTCCCGTGTTTGAGTGTGATTTATCTGGTAAGCCTTATTAGGTTCATTGACCACTGTTAATTTAATTACATTCATTATGCCCTTGTCCCGGCCCCTGCAGCCTTTGTCCGTATCATGCCTTTTTAATTGCAGAATTGTTCTTCACATCCACGAGAATTCCCTCGGGTCCGCTTTTACAAGTTATGTGCTTTGATGCACCTTTTCATCTCCAGGGTAAGGTTTCCCCGACGCCTCTCTTCCCCTTTTGGTATCAATTAGCTGCTATAATTGGTACTATCGTTTTTGTACATTAGTAAGTTTTCCTTTCCCTTTATTAGATTGATATCATTCAATTGCCCCTTCTTGGATCGTTTGATGTCATCTCGCCCCATGGGGTTTTACTCCCCTTGCCCTTCTCATTTCAGGTAATTTTTACCTATCTTTATTTGCTATGCAATTTCATTGGTTTCTTTGGGTCCCACAATCACTTTCTTCTTTCTTTTCCTTACCCTTATAGAAGCACCTTTGAATCACCGTAACCATTAGTCCTGATGATGACCTCAATTTAAAGTGGTTGAAACGCCGTCGACTCCACAACGCAAATTGCGGCTCTATTAGAGTCATACATAATTTGAATAATCAGTCTTTGTAAATTGTAAATTTCTTGTAAATACCTGTGTATGATCTCTATGTTTTATGTGTCCTATGCCGTTTCACGTTGTTTCTTAAACACTTATGTCACTGCGCCGTTTACTTATCACGTCACTCCCAGTGCACATACGGTTGTTATGGTTACTGTAAATTAATTGTATAATTTGTGCTTCTATTTTACAAATAACAACCTTTCATCCTCTTTTGGTCTCCCTGGTTTCCCTTGTGTTTTGGATTGATTCTTATATATAGTGTTTCCCTTTGTATGATTTTCCAGTTGAGACATTGTTCTTCTGTTATTGCACTTACCCGGTCTCAGCTGGGATAACGGGTTTACTCCTGTTTTTGTTTTCTTATCGTATCTTAACCATGCATATGCATGGTTAAGGCAGATGTGTGATTCAGGCAAGCGTCATTAAGCTTACGGGGAAGCGGCATGCGTGACTCAGCCCACGTTGTAAGGCCGTTCAAGCAGGCCTCACCATCATCCCTTTCAAGTTGATGAAGTCTCTGAATCTTCCCCAACTGCCCATCCTAAGCTACTAGGAGGCCCATACCTCAAGCCCAGACCCTTCTGCCAAAAGACCTACGCTGTTGATTCTACTTTTTCACTCTTCATTAAGGGGAAGCATTAATAGGGACAGACTAATGCTTATAACTTCATTCAGATTTTGATTTTACTCGTAGAGCAGCTATAGCCCTTTTAGAGTGCAAACCGCTTTTGGTGCTAGTCACTGTAGGTGCATGCCAACACTAAAATCTTACATTCGCCACTTTTAAATATTAAGCACTCTACCTTGTAGGCTACAGTGCCTACATAGAGTGTGACTTATTTAAAGAAATGTGTTTTCTCCATCAATAAGGTTTACTTTGAAAGGTTTGCTGCAGGTTTTAAAAGCTGCAGCTGTCAGGCTACGCAGGTAGGTCTGAAGCTATGTGTTCTTTGTCAGCCTATTGGATGGCACAGCATGTGTTGCAGCCCACAAGTGACTTTTAACTGTTTCATGCCATTGGTGTATTTTCCTAAACCATATACCGATGGTGGCATTCCTGGAAAATGTTATATGCCATTTAGGAGGAGGTCAATTCGATTGTTCTGTGGATCAGAGAACATACAATTCAAAGTTCACCAATTTCAGCAAAAATTGAGGTTAATCACACAAAAAGAGGGATTTTCTCACACTATATGTGGAATGTTTGCACTACAACTAGGATGCTCTGATCTGTTTCTCATGGTGTTGCTTTATGCGATGAAAAAGAGATAATCTTCCCACGCTAAAAATGCTCTCTGCACACAGTAGTGCTGCAACTAAGAATTAATTTACAACATAGTGAAATGTTTGTGGGCAAGGCATTATAAGGCAAAATGTGCATGCAGCTTTTTTTTCAGAACTGTAATATAATGTCCCTAATTCGCTTAAGTCTTTAATGCTTCTCCAAATCTGAAAGCACTCCGTACTGCATTTAGATCACCAAAAGCTGTTTCGCCATACCTATTATGTCTTTTGCCTACATATCACCTTCTGTCTTGTTTTTCTTCAACAGACATCTTCTAGTTTCTCATCTCTGTAGCTTGGCGTTGTTTTGATTGCCTCCTTGAAGATCTACTTTTAGTGTGTGGTGTCTCAGTAGCTCTCTCTTCTATGTCCTTCAACGCACTAGACCAGACCTTTGTATAACATTTTGTTTCATAGGTCCAATTATACTCCTTAGATAAAACAATAAGAAAGTGGTTGTGTTGTAAACAAAAACCATTCACATTATCAAGCTACAGCCTCATTGGCAATCAAGCAAACTTTTGGTTGTGATGCGAACAAAATCTTTTGTTATAAAATTTGAATACTTTGGCTGACAGACATGAGGCCGCTTACATTATGAACCTAAAAGGTCTTATAAACCTTGTTTAATGTTGGCTAACAGACATGAGGCTGCTTGTCCTATAAGCATAAAAATGTAAATGCTCCAATTCTATTGATTCATAGGCAGCTTTTACAAGGAAACTATCATTGTTTTGTGTAAAGGCAGCCTGCATTGCAAACAAAATAGTATTTATTTTATAAAGCTTGAATACTGTTTGTTGACAGGCAAAAGACAGCTTACACTACAAAAATGATTTTTTAGTTCTCATTTCTATCTAAAACTTCACTCTGTACAAGACATTACCATTTCTATAGAAAATACATGAATTAATGCAACCATGGCTCGCTATGCACTTCTGATGCTCACTCCTGATCAAACTGAATTTATTCTCATCTCCTCAAACAACAGTACTCTTGCCGACAACTGGATATTGGACTCAAACTCATTATAAATCAACTACAGATGAAGCCAAGTCCCTTGGTTTCACTTGAAAATCCAGCTCCTAATTCAAGGCCAAATCAATGGCAATTTCGCACCATTCTCAATACTTGGTCTGGGGATCAAATCAGCAAATGCTAGTTAAATATTTAGTGTCTCCAGAGCACAGTAGTGAACTCCTTTGCTCACCGCATTAAAAGTAGTAATACACACAAGTTGGACAGTGGACCAAAAACGACCAAGAAGGCACCAATCACATACAGTCACCAATCTAAGTCAAGAAAAACAAAAAATCTTGTGTGCAAATCTGCAAATGTGCCCCGTGTCCAAGAGCACTCCCCTATTGCCTGGGGCAACACAATGAAAAAACTAAATCGGAGCTTCACCACTTTACATAAATGTTCAAGTTCATATAAATAGTGGATTTATGATGAAGCCACAAAGTAGTTGAACAAGGATCAAATTTTTCTTTTTTTCTCTTTCTCTTTATTCATTCATGTTTATTAGATAAACAGCCAACGCCTTTCGTCCTTCGACATAGGACTTCTTAAGGGCAATGTTGAATATATTCAAAGCATTGGATGTAAAAGGATGTGGTAGCGACCTTGAGCATAGAAATGGTTCAGCAGAGGTGGCAATCGCACCCATGCGTCAGGCTCATTTGTTTGAGTCAGCAATTAAACCAATTGGTAAAGGAAAATGAAGAGTTAGATGTTCATCCATATTGTTGATGGATATTGACAATGTGCAGCAGAATTCAAAGCACATGTGGTATGATAGCCATAGTGGTATATGATAACTTTGCAGTTGTTGTTCCCTAAGACATATCCAGAGCTTGACAAAGGTACTTAGTGCAAAGAAAAATCCTGCTGCATAGTGGATGGTGTTCTTCTGCTGCCTAACCTTAAATTAATTTACATTAAAAGTAGTGCTAAACTCAGCAACAAGACTTATCACAAACACAAAGAAGACAGATCACATCTCACCAGTCCATCGAACTCTAAACAGGCTCAATTAGAAAATGACATCATACAACAATTATAAATGGATATGTTTGTCTTAAAGATTATTTTCATTGCCAATTGCAAAGTTCTCCAGTGTCGTCTTGATGCAGCCATGGTATATACAACTTCAACTGAATGCAAATAAAGAAATATCAATACTAGTGATTGATTGTTAAGGCCATTTTCAACCAACTGAAAGGAAAAAAAAGAAGCGAAGAAAAAGTTCTACTGCTACACAATATATATATGGCGCACAGTAAAAACACGAATGTGTACACTGTACATGTGTTAGGTAGTCATCTGAATGCAAAAACCCGCTTTCCTGATACCGGGGACGCCGTCGCCACAAACACAGAGGGACGCAAACCCCAGCCTGCCCCGCTTCGCGCCTGGAGGCGCTCATGACGGCTGTTTGCGCCCGGAGGCGCATAAATTCTAATCGCGGCTCCCGCAGTGCGGGATGCGCGCGAGCCTGGGCAAAGCCCAGGACAAGGGCGGGCCTGTCTGTGCCCGTCCTAGACCGGACGAGGCAGAGCTGGGCCACCCCCGTTGGATTTACATACTGACAGGGGGATTGAGAGAATTCTGCAGGCAACTTCAAGAGTAGTGCCTACGTAATTGTCAACTGCCAGCCATATCCCTGCAAGCCATCAAGTCCTACCTTGCTGCAGTGGTTTGGTCTAAAAAAAACTATGGGGAAACGCACCCCATCCCCCGGGGAAAGGCCCCGCCTCCAGGAAGAAAGCCCCATTGGCCCCTTTAAATGCACAACTGACTGCAATTGATAAAATGTTACAGCGGGCAATTGGAGCAGTGTCCAACGAAATTGAGCGCACTGAAAGACGACTCTTTGACCCGACCCTTGCCATGAGTCCAACTCCGACGGAACCAGGGTCGCCCTCCCTACCCCCAACACCCAATGTGACTATAGATCCAGAGCCCTTATATGCACGAGTGAAGACAGGCCCCGGCAGTGCCCCTCAGACCACCCTGGGGGTTGGCTCAAAGAAAAAAGGAGGGAAACGGAAACAAGGTACAAATAAGGGAGCAAGGCAGAATAAACAAGTCAATGATATGTCCCCGGGGGGACCAGAAGCAGACGAGACATCGCAGAAGACCTCGGAGCTCTCGCCATGGATGTCTAAATTGGTAATCGAACTCAAAGCTCATTTTACTTTGACTTTAAAAACTGAACTTGATGCTCTTATAACACGCATTGATAATCTGTCACATTTGATAGAACATTGGGTGGGCAAAGTAGAAGCCGCTTATACCAAAATTGAGTACATAAAAACCCCTACCCCTGAGCAGGTCTTACACCAAAACACAGTAAAACCAGCCACACTCAAGGATTTACCTCTCCCCGTAGTGTCCAACACAATCACGCAAAAGAAAGCAACCTCCACTTCCACACCGCCCGCCCCACAGTGCAGGGACTCAGCTAACTGCCAACCGAGGCCCCCCTACTGTGCACTCCCCAAACCCCCAAACAGGCACACACCAAATATATTAGGCCCCTTTGACCAACAACAAGGCAACAATAACCAAGACGTTACTAATAGGATTTCCTCGCATACCAAATCAAGAGATACTAAATCCATGGTTCGAGGCATATGAGCTGCAGATTATACACTGTGCATAGATCGCCATCTGGTGTTGGGCCCGGATGTTTGCAGTTTGTTTTTCCTCTTGGAAAGTCTTTGGAAGTCACAAGTTCGGTGACTCCTCCCTTGGTTTGTATTGCGCATGGGCTTCGGCTCCATCCTCAGATTGGTTTTTTCCGCCATCGGGCTCGGATGTAATACTTCGCGCTCCGGTTCCGAACTTTCCAGTTCAACGATCGACGCAAAATCCTCGCTCATCGAGATACTTCAGACAATAAATCATCTTAATCGCCTTCTCTTCGGCACTTCTTCGATTCCGGTCGTCGACGGCGGCCTTCGGGCCTATTCCGGCTCCGGTCTCGGCTGATGGAAAGAACTCCTTTCAAGAAGTGCCCTCGATGTGGGTTCAAGTTTCCCCACACCGATCTCCACGAGGTGTGCAACCTCTGCCTCTCCCCTGAGCACGAGGCTCGAGACTGTCCCGCCTGCAAGTCTTTTCGCTCTAAAAAGACTATTCGAGATCGAAGGGCTAGACGCAACATGGCGCACTCCTCGACCTCCGCTCCAGTCGACATCTTCGGGGACGATATTGAAGCTCCGGGACAGCAGAACATCGAGGAAGAGGACGACGACCTCATCAGTGCTTCCGAGGCCGACGACTCCGATGTGGAGGACATCACCCCGGCGCAGAGGGTCGTGAGTACAATACCCCCTCCCACACCCACGCCAATACCCAAAAAGGCTTCGGTCACACCTTCGCCTCCGGGCCTAGGTAAGACCAAGGATGCTGCTTCTCACACCCCACCTTCGGGCCCGGTAAAGAAGCCTATTAAGCCTTCCAGCAGCTCGGGCTCGAGCCAGCCTACTATCGGTACCGAAAAACACCCTTCGGCACCGAAGAAAAGATCGGCCTCCATCTCCACACCGAACCCAGTACCAAAGCCTTCGGTGTCGAAACCTGCCTTGCCGGTGCCGACCAAACATCACAAGGCCCTCGGCACCGACACTCCCGTGCCGAAGCCTTCTTCGGCACCAACTAAAAGATCAGAGGTCCCAAAGAAGCACGGCTTGGACAAGCCTAAAAAGCCGTTGGCCCCGAAAACTTTGGCGCCGACAGAGCAACCAGTGTCGCAAGAACTTTTTACACCGGATCCTCTCCAAAAGACTCTCACCAAGGATCCAAAAACTGGATATTTGACATTGTCTACAAAAAAGAGACACTTGGACAAACCAGCTCCACCTCCAAAGAGGAAGGACACAGCTACCTCTCCTTTCAGAGTGCCTTCCCCTCCTCCTCCACCTCCTCCACCTCCTCCACCCTCTCCACCCCCGCCTCATCGTTCCCCAACCTTGTCTCCTGTCCCAGACGACTTAGGAGACCCATTTTATGATCCAGCAGATATGCCACAGGATCCCACCCCTACTGGATCTCCAGACCCATGGGACGACTATAATAATCCAGACATCCCAGATGTCCCACAGGATGACCTTTACCCATCTAGGCCATCCCCACCTGAAGATTCCTTGGGTTTTCACCACCTATTACAAAGGGTGGCACACTACCACGGGGTGGAGTTACACACTGACCCAGTAGAGGAGGATTTTCTCCCAGACACCTTTGACGACGCACATAGGTCTACTGCCATCCTACCTATGTTAAAAGGGGTCTTTAAAGACCCAGTCAGGGCCAGGGTCCTAAACCCCCGTATAGAGAAGAAATACAAAGCCGCCCCCACAGACCCTTCATATATTAAAGGCCCTGCACCTTTGGGTTCCCTAGTGGTGTCTACAGCTAGGAAAAGCTCCAATTCTCAGTCGTCAGGCGAAGCACTACCACCTGACAAAGAGTCCAAGCTCCTAAACGAGTCAGGGAAGCGCACTGCGTCACAAGCCGCCAACATATGGCGTATCGCCAACACGCAAGCGCTATTGGCCAGATACGACAGGGCACATTACGATGAGTTAGAGACCATCATGCACCATCTCCCTGAAAAATATAAGAACAGGGCCAATGAATTGATCCAAGAGGGAAAACTAATAACTAATACCTCTATTCGCTGTGCCCTAGATGCAGCAGATACAGCCTCCAGGGCCATAAACACCAGTGTACTTCTACGTCGCCATGCCTGGCTCAGAGTTTCAGGTTTTAAACCTGAGGTACAAGCCTCTATATTAAATCACCCATTCGACCAAGATCATCTATTTGGCCCAAAAGTTGACGAAGCCCTCGAAAAGATGAAAAAAGATACTGACACGGCGAAATCCATGGGAGCCCTACCGTCACACACTCCTAGGCGCTCCTTTCGCCGCTCTTGCTTTCGAGGCACGGGCAGAGGCTACTCCTCGGATACTGCAGCCACGTCCTACAAATCCCCTCCTCAATCTACCTTTACAAAGGGTTATCAAAGAGGCGGATACAGAGGAAATAATAACAAGGGCAGAGGCAAGACAAATACCGCCCACGCTCTGCCACACCTAATACCCAATGACTTTCCCCCAGTCCCTCTAGACCATTCCACTCCGGTCGGGGCAGAATACAACATTTCCTTCACGTCTGGGAGACAATCGCCTCAGACAGATGGGTGACACAAATTATTCAGTCAGGGTATTGCTTAGAACTAACATCTGCCCCCCCAAACATTCCACCCAGGTACCGCCCTATGTCTCAAGAACATACTGCACTACTAAAACAGGAGGTGATCTCCCTCCTGCAAAAAGGAGCCATAGAGCAGGTCCCCATAAATCAGCAACATTTAGGGGTCTACTCCCTGTACTTTCTGATTCCAAAGACAGACGAGACTCTACGACCTATCCTAGATCTCAGACCTCTAAACACTTACATACATTCGGACCATTTTCACATGGTAACCCTTCAACAAGTTCTCCCACTTCTTTCCCAGAACGATTTTCTCACCACTCTGGACTTGAAAGACGCATACTTTCATATCCCAGTACACCAGTCTCACAGAAAGTACCTCAGATTTGTGGTGGACGGGCAACATTACCAGTTCAAGGTGCTCCCGTTCGGGGTAACAACAGCACCAAGGGTTTTCACCAAGTGCCTGGCAGTAGTGGCCGCACACCTCAGAAGACAGCACATTCACGTCTTCCCGCATCTGGACGACTGGCTAATAAAAGCCACGTCCTACGATCAATGTGTGCAACACACCGCTGCTACAGTCCAACTACTCCATCAGCTAGGTTTCACGGTGAACCATCAAAAATCCCACCAGGTACCATCACACACAAAACAATACCTCGGTGCCACCATAGACACCTCAAAAGCCATAGCCTATCCCAATCCTGCCAGGATAGCAAAGATACAGGCTCTGCGTCAAAAATTCATCTCAACACTCTCTCCCAGCAAGAGTGTTTATGCAACTGATAGGGATGATGGCCTCTTGCATCTTCATAGTGCCCCATGCAAGATTCCAAATGCGTCCACTCCAGGAGTGCTTAGCGCGCCAGTGGAACCAGGCCCAGGGACAACTGGCAGATCTGGTGTTGGTAAACGGTCGCACCCATCGCTCTCTGCAGTGGTGGAACACCACAAACCTTTCCAGAGGTCGACCGTTCCTGGACCCGGTCCCACAAATAATCCTAACAGCAGACGCATTGCTCTCCGGCTGGGGAGCTCATCTGTTACATCTCACAGCACAGGGCATATGGACGCCACAACAGAAGTTACTCCACATCAACCATCTGGAGTTACTGGCAATCTTCCTCGCCCTAAAATCCTTCCAGACGCAGATTTCAGGCAAGGCAGTCCTCATTCGCACAGACAACATGACTGCCATGTACTACATTCAAAAGCAAGGGGGCACACACTCTCCACAGCTCTCTCAGTTAGCTCAGAGCATATGGAGATGGGCAATTCCACAAAAAAATCTTTCTCCTGGCCCAACACGTCCCAGGAGTCCAAAACACCGTGGCAGATCTGCTCAGCAGACAAACGCAGCAGATCCACGAGTGGGAACTTCACCCACAAGTTCTTCACCCGTTCTTTGAGAAGTGGGGGCATCCACACATAGACCTATTCGCCACCCACGAAAACAAAAATGCCCAAGCTTGGCCGCCAGATATCCACACCCATTGTTCAAAGGCAATGCGATATGGATGAACTGGTCAAACAAATTTGCATACGCTTTTCCACCTCTCCCACTAATTCCATTAGTAGTGCGAAAGCTACAACAGCATTCCCTAACACTGATCCTAGTAGCTCCAACATGGGCCAGACAACCGTGGTACACCACACTGCTGGAATTCTCAGTAGTACCACACCAAAAGCTATACCTCTCACCATGCCTCCTAACCCAGAACCATGGAGAGATCAGGCACCCGGACCCAGCACAGCTCAACCTTGCGATCTGGCTCCTGAGGTCCTAGATTTCGGATACCTTAACCTTCCCCCTGATTGCATGAATATTATCAGGGAAGCTAGATGCTCTACTACTAGGGCATGCTATGCGGCAAAGTGGAAAAGATTTGTTGTTTACTGCCACAACAACACAATCAATCGTTTAAATGTGTCCATACAGCACATCATATGTTATTTACTCCACCTACAAAGGTGTAACCTAGCATATACTTCCATTAGGTTACACCTCGCTGCCATTGCTGCTTACTTACAGAACAGGCAACACCTATAACTTTTCAGAGTGCCTGCCATCAAAGCCTTCATGGAAGGCCTCAAAAGAGTAATTCCACCCAGAGTACCACCCTCACCTGTCTGGAAATTGAATATAGTTCTCACACGGCTAATGGGACCCCCTTTCGAACCATTACATAAATGTGAGCTGCAATTTCTCACATGGAAAACAGCATTTCTAGTGGCCATCACTTCCCTTAGAAGGGTTAGTGAAATACAAGCACTCACTATACAGGAACCTTTTCTCCAAATGCATCAGAACAAGGTTGTACTCTGCACCAACCCAAAATTTCTACCCAAAGTCATTTCTCCATTCCATCTAAACCAGTCGGTAGGATTACCAGTCTTTTTCTCACAACCTCAAACCGTTGTGGAAAGAGCGTTACACACACTGGATGTTAAAAGAGCTCTACTTTACTACATCCAACGTACACAACCTTTAAGAAAAAACAAACAGCTATTTGTCTCCTTCTCTCCACCACATAAGGACAACCCTATTTCTAAATCAGGGATAGCTAGGTGGATTGTAAAATGCATACAGATTTGCTACCACAAATCAAAGCGAACGCTATCGGTTCCCACTAAAGCCCACTCTACAAGAAAGATAGGGGCTTCTATGGCTTTTCTAGGAAATATACCACTAGATGACATGTGCAAAGCAGCCACATGGTCAACACCGCACACTTTCACAAAACATTACTGTGTAGATGTGCAAACCAAGCAACAAGCTAGTGTGGGCCAAGCTATACTAAAAACACTGTTCCAAACAACTGCAACGGATGCCGGTGGTCGCCGCTAGGGTTGGGTACTGCTATATAATCTATGCACAGTGTATAATCTGCAGCTCATATGCCTCGAACGGAATATGCTACTTACCAGTATGCATCTGTTCTTGGCATGTAGAGCTGCAGATCTATACACGCCCACTTGCCTCCCCGGCTACCTGTATCCGTTCCAGTCTTATCTTATTTAGGTACAACACACATGGGTTTCTTTACTGTTTCCACTACGCTCCATCTTTCCCTGCTGGCGAAAAACAATCTGAGGATGGAGTCGAAGCCCATGCGCAATACGAACCAAGGGAGGAGTCACCGAACTTGTGACTTCCAAAGACAAAACAAACTGCAAACATCCGGGCCCAACACCAGATGGCGATCTATGCACAGTGTATAGATCTGCAGCTCTACATGCCAAGAACAGATGCATACTGGTAAGTTGCATATTCCTTACCGCGCATTGACCTGCCTCCAGCTTCTGGTCCATATGTCTCCGTTTTAGCTGGAGTACCTGAGTTGGAAAGTGGCCCAGGGGAGACACACTCAGAACTTAAAAACAAATGTATCTACTGGTTAAACAAATATAGGCCTCTACCCTATCAAGACCAAGGTGAAATTTTATTCACTCGTAGGGTGAGCTGGTTGGTGTGGAGGCGAAAGGACACAGCAGGGGATTGTGTTGTGATTAGCTTCAGGGATACTCGGGCTGTTCAACACATCCTAGATTGGGGCTACTTAAGGGAGAACGGAGATATTCTCTCCCTGCCCCTAGGATACTTTTACCCCCCCCCCAGGCACATGCTAGACAAAGAGAGAAACATGGCCAACGGTTGGGGTCCAATGATCAAAATGGGGTGCTAGGCCAAAATCAGGATGGGAATGTACAAAAACCCGTGATGTATAACATCCCTGTTAATAATAGGTTTAGCTCTTTGGAACTGGTAGATTGACTAACCTACTGTACTCAACGGCCTACCATTAAAAACGATGCTGAAATGGGGAACATGCATCTGGTTGACGTTTCACAAAAACAAGAACAAGAGTGGGAAAAAACAGTCTAGGAGAAGCACCGTGAGGGTAGTGTTAATAGTCAGTCTCCTTCCCCCACTGGTACCCCAAATCTGACAAACGAAGGCAACCAAAGGGGAAGGGCAGGATACCAAGAAACACAACAAGTCCCATCAGAGGAAAGGCCGACCCTCCAAATCCCCCCAATTAATTTAGTGGAGTCACAAAACACCCGGATTTTATCCTGGAACATAGCAGGCCTTAACTCGAAAATGGACCTCCCAGATTGGGGGTCATTTGTAGATCTCCAACAATTGGGACAACTTTCTGCCCCTTTCCACTGGCACAGCGAATTGCATTTGCAATACATATTAATATTTTTTCTTCATCGTTTAGTCACTTTCTTTTCCATTATTATTCACTCCGTTATTTCACCACTCTACGAAACTGTCCAATCAACATGCAAGGTATTAAGGCAATTTCCCAGGTTTCTAATGCTCCTGCTGGGCCATCCGAACCTCTCATCAAGAACACGACGTAAGCCAAATTCGTCAATAGCAGTTTATTCCAACCCAATGCATTTCGGGCCTAAAAAGGCCCTTCGTCAGGGGAAACTGTAAATAACAATTGGTCGATGATTAAAATTACATACCACCAATGTATACATAAACGTCACATTTTTACAATTTCACTTCTCTTGTCGAACTCCGCTATTCTTTGCATTTAAATGTTTTGTTAACATTACTTAACGCCATCACTCCCTCGTCGCCTTTATTCAAGCTCGGTGTCTTCACTTTCCCATTAGCTTGTAAAACCTAGTGCCTCACGATGAGTAATTACTGGATTTTCACCCCCGCTGCTAGAACCTGCGTTCTCATCCTTCCCTATCGACTTTCTCCAAACGATACCATCCCTTTCAACTCCCCTCGTCAATACATCCCTCTTCCGTCTACTCTTTGTGCGTTTGTCACACCCCTTCGTCATCACCCTTCCCTCTAAAACATTCAGTTTTCCCAATTATTCTATTTCCTTTTGGCTCTACTTCTCCTTTCTACATGCTACCAAGTTCTTTATGCCCCAATTCTACATTACTCCACCCCACTGCTTTTGCTAACTTCATCACGTACCTGCTAGCAAACAGACATCCTCCGCTCTCCTTCAACAAAAAAATTCACCTTTTCCCTTTCACCCAGCTGTTTTTAAACACCTTCCGCCCCTCCCATCTAGCAGCCTGTCCCCTAATCTCCACGTAATTAGCACATGCGCCGCTTTTTAACTCCCGAGCTTACATGACACACTGCAACTCCCATAATGCATTTGCTTAAACACGTTATCAAATACCGAGTGCGTTTAACATCTTTATGACATTTCAATGCTGCTGTGGTCATTGTTAAAACCATTTCCAATTGTATGCAACACGCATTCTATAAGAAGTTCATTTTTAAAAAGCAACTAAAACATTTTCCTTTTCTTCTGACACCAAAAATAAACATGCTAAGTGAATTGAGATGTTCCGCCTTGCATGAAGATGAATCACGTGAATTGCCTATCCATTTCTTGAAGATGGTATCGTGCCCAGCCCAACATGCACGTGTTAAACTGAACTCCAACAATTGGGACAACTTTCTGCCCCTTTCCACTGGCACAGCAAATTGCATATTAATGGGCACGATACCATTGAGCACGCTATGTAAAAAAGGATTTTTCAAAATTTTGGAGGAACTATATAAGATATGGTGTCGCAACCCGCAACATAATTGATGTTCAAGAGAAACGGCCCTATCGGGTTAGCACCCACACAGAAAAGTGCATCTTCAAGAAATGGATAGGCAATTCACGTGATTCATCTTCATGCAAGGCGGAACATCTCAATTCACTTAGCATGTTTATTTTTGGTGTCAGAAGAAAAGAAAAATGTTTTAGTTGCTTTTTAAACATGAACTTCTTATAGAATGCGTGTTGCATACAATTGGAAATGGTTTTAACAATGACCACAGCAGCATTGAAATGTCATAAAGATGTTAAACGCACTCAGTATTTGACAACGTGTTTAAGCAAATGCATTATGGGAGTTGCAGTGTGTCATGTAAGCTCGGGAGTTAAAAAGCGGTGCATGTGATAATTACGTGGAGGTTAGGGGACAGGCTGCTAGATGGGAGGGGCGGAAGGTGTTTAAAAACAGCTGGGTGAAAGGGAAAAGGTGAATTTTTTTGTTGAAGGAGAGCGGAGGATGTCTGTTTGCTAGCAGGTACGTGATGAAGTTAGCAAAAGCAGTGGGGTGGAGTAATGTAGAATTGGGGCATAAAGAACTTGGTAGCATGTAGAAAGGAGAAGTAGAGCCAAAAGGAAATAGAATAATTGGGAAAACTGAATGTTTTAGAGGGAAGGGTGATGACGAAGGGGTGTGACAAACGCATAAAGAGTAGAGGGAAGAGGGATGTATTGACGAGGGGAGTTGAAAGGGATGGTATCGTTTGGAGAAAGTCGATAGGGAAGGATGAGAACGCAGGTTCTAGCAGCGGGGGTGAAAATCCAGTAATTACTCATCGTGAGGCACTAGGTTTTACAAGCTAATGGGAAAGTGAAGACACCGAGCTTGAATAAAGGCAACGAGGGAGTGATGGCGTTAAGTAATGTGAACAAAACATTTAAATGCAAAGAATAGCTGAGTTCGACAAGAGAAGTGAAATTGTAAAAATGTGACGTTTATGTATACATTGGTGGTATGTAATTTTAATCATCGACCAATTGTTATTTACAGTTTCCCCTGACGAAGGGCCTTTTTAGGCCCGAAATGCATTGGGTTGGAATAAACTGCTATTGACGAATTTGGCTTACGTCGTGTTCTTGATGAGAGGTTCGGATGGCCCAGCAGGAGCATTAGAAACCTGGGAAATTGCCTTAATACCTTGCATGTTGATTGGACAGTTTCGTAGAGTGGTGAAATAACGGAGTGAATAATAATGGAAAAGAAAGTGACTAAACGATGAAGAAAAAATATTAATAAGTATTGCAAATGCAATTCGCTGTGCCAGTGGAAAGGGGCAGAAAGTTGTCCCAATTGTTGGAGTTCAGTTTAACACGTGCATGTTGGGCTGGGCACGATACCATTGAGCACGCTATGTAAAAAAGGATTTTTCAAAATTTTGGAGGAACTATATAAGATATGGTGTCGCAACCCGCAACATAATTGATGGTAATTTGTAGATCAACACGAGCTATGCCTGTTTCAGGAAACTTGGGCAAAGACAGATCTATTTAGAGTGGGATATGCAACATATTGTACTCCAGCAGTTCAGGGGGCTAGGGGGAGACCCTCTGGGGGGGGTCTATGCACCTGGGTAGGTGTACACTTGGGATGTAATATAAAAAAGATAGAGACCCAGTCCCCGATGTCCTGTGTATTCTCCTCTCCTTCCACAATGCCATGAGGATTGCAATAATTAATGTCTACTCATGTCCAGTAAGCTATGGGCAATCGTCCCACACGCTCGATTGCCTCTCCGCATTCCTCCCTACCCTACCGGACAATTGTCGAATAATTATTGAAGGGGATTTCAACTGCCAATTTGAGCCCTTGAACGGCTTAACTACTAGCATTACAAGCGAGGAGGACTCGGTATGGTCAATCCCTGAACCTAACATCCAACCAACACGGGCATGGACCCCTCTAGTATTACAACTGAACGCAGTTACACTTAGCCATTCAGTAAGGGCTTGTAATGGCCGATTTCCATCTGACAGCCCAGGGACTTCTACTTTCAATAGACCGGGGCAGGCATCAATTTTAGATTACATCTTGGTAGATGTTAACCTTTGGCACAGGGCTATTGACTTCAAGGTTACCCCTCGACATGAGCGCGATCACAATCCTTTGGCACTTGAAATATGTCTACCCCTGGCTAAAGACTCACTAAACACATCTACAAACCCCAAACCTAGTATTGGTAGAAGGAGGGAGGAGGGTACGCTGGGGGGAACTAGCACAATCATCGGATAAATTAGCTTCTCTACCCTTTCTAGAAGTCACGTATGGAATATCCGCAACTAGCAATAGCATAGCACCATATTCCACACTGGTAAAAAAACATCAGGACCTGTTTTCCAAATTGGCTGATTACTTCTACAACCGAAACAGGCCTAGGCCAATTCTTAAACCTAGGCACCCATGGTATAGTAAAACATGTAAGGTAGCCAAGCAAACCCTACTAAATTCTATCAAAATGAACAATAGACTGTCAATCAAGAAAGCTAGGAATCGATATAAAAAAACTATAACTAGAGCTAAAATTAACTGGGGAAAATGAAAAATGGGACTTAATTAAAACAGCACTGAACAATCATGACAAGAGAACCTTTTGGAATTTAGTTAAAGCAGGGAAATCCAAAGGCCAATCGGCTCTAGGACCAAACCTAGGTGAAGAAGTTTGGAGAAACCATTTTAAATCTCTATACTCAAGGCCAGCAGAGGAAGAAGGAGAGGATAGGGTAACTCCACCTACCCTAGATGTGAATGACTCAAACATAGATGCTCCCCTATGTACAATGAAGGAGATTATAGGGGCATTGGGTAGTCTGCTTCCAGCAAAAGCACCAGGGTTGGAGAGGATACCTGGGGACCTATTCCAGTCAGAACCCGTAGTTTGGGCACCCTACCTACAGCTACTTTTTAATGCTGTTTTACAAGGTATGGCGTTGCTCCCTACTTGGGCCGGATCAGAAATCATCCCCATTTACAAACAGGGCTCTCCACTCAACCCAGCAAACTATCGCCCCATAAGCCTTATAGATGACACCCAAAAAATGTTTGCCCGCGTACTTTTGGAGGGCTTGCAATTCTGGATAGAGGAAAACAAAATACTAACACCTCTACAAGCAGGTTTTAGGGCCAGGACCTCCACTACTGACCAGATCTTCAGATTACAGCTCATCCATTGGAAAACTGTGGTGCCTCAGGGTGGCAGCCTCTACCTCACGTTTGTGGATCTTAAATCCGCTTTTGACATGGTGCAGTGAGATCAGCTATGGGGCATCTTACATGATATGGGAGTACCAGAATACCTTTCCCACCCGCTGAAACGCTTGCACCAAGCCAATTACGCGAGAATTAGATATGGCAAAAATGGTGAACTCTCCGCTCCTTTCCCTGTAGAGAAAGGGGTGCGACAGGGTTGCGTCCTGGCCCCGACACTCTTCTCCCTGTTTCTAAATGTCTTAATAGAAACTTTGTTAGCTGGTAAAAACATTGACGCCCCAAGGCTGGCGGACCGCAAAATTCCAGCACTTATGTTTGCGGTCAACACGCTTTTACTTGCCAAATCACCCGTGGGTATGCAGAGGGTACTGGAGGTATTTAGTCTCTTTTGCAAGAAGAGGGGACTGGAGATTAATCTCCAGAACACCAAGTATGTGGTTTTTAATGCTAATATCACAAATTACCTACATCCTCAACTAGATGGAAGGGCTCTAGACAGGGTGTCCATTTTTGATTATTTAGGGATTACACTCACAGAAAAAATGGACTGGGGGTCACAAATAAAGAAAGCTAGTTTAAAACTGGCCCAGTCCGTGGGGGGGGGGATTTCAAAGATATATAAAAATTGTACCCATAAAGTGATAGGCCCACCAGTAGAAATCTACAAAACGCAGGCTAGGGGAGCCTCACTATATGGGGCAGAACTATGGGGCCATTGTTCATGTATCTCCCTATCCATGACCGAGAACTCATTTCTTAGGCAATTGCTGGGCCTCCCTATGAGTACCCCACTAACACCGCTCAGAATGGATTTAGGGATTGGCCCCATAGCTGATATAGTTTCCTCTAGACCTCCCCTATACTGGCGCCGCCTGTAGAGTACACCTGAGCTAGCTGACTACAAAGAGTAGTTGAAGAACGTTATGACCCTCCTTGGTGCAGGGAAATTACCCTGGCTAGCCTATATCAGGAACTCCTGTCAGGCAATAGGAAGGGCAAACATGGGAACCACGCCAGAAGAGACCTGTCCCAAAACCTCAAGAAAGGCATTACTTGACTCCCACAGAGAATATAAAATGGACCTATTATGCCAAGGATCTAAATCAAGTACCTTGACCTCCAGGTTTTTGGATATCAAGCAGCAATATAGGACAGAATTGACTCTTGCTTATATCCAACCACTACTGGCAAAGAAGCTCTTTCTCCAATGTAGGCTCTGGGTGCTCCCGCTTAGAGCATTTACTAATAAATGGCAGATAGCCCTCAAACTTCATTGCCCAGGGTGCGACCATGTAGAAGAAACTGAATTACATGTTCTATTCTTTTGCCCCGTATATGGTAGACTAAGGTCTAAGTGGGTGTTACAACTCTGTAGAAACTTGGAATTAGACACTGCACTGAGGCCTACAGGCTCCTCAAGTATGAAACTGACACACTTATTGTGTTCGCCATTTCTAGGTTTCTCTACTCGATGTCATTCGTAGAACAATCTTAAAGAAAACTAGTGTAGGAAATCTTAGCCCTAAGTGCCTACTTTATATGCTGCTATGTTATGTTTACACATATTTATTGTATCGTATGATATTGTACTACAAAACTTCCCTCTCTGATCGTTTTTTTTAAAACAATTTATATATACTTTTTTATTCCTAAAGTAGTTTTTTAACACTGTCTGTCTACTAGACAAGTCAATAGCACTTACAGATCTGCTAGAAGTTTTATATACAGTATGAATAGGCTATTTGTTCTAACACAATATTTTAATCCCTCGTGTACCCGAGGTAGAACATCCAATCAGTGATGATAATCTCTACTTACCCAAGTTTAGCATTGAGTGTTGTGAGAGAGTATATCCAAGAATGAAATAGAAAACTCTCCACAAATTAGATACATACCCTTTTTTAATATAGCACTTATGTACATAAATTGCACAATGTCTTTTTTTAATACTCTTTTAATGATTTATAAAATGTACCGTATTGTCGTTTTTATGTGCTTTTATGCCGGAATGGCCGAAATAAAGCTTCTTTTCACTTTGACTTAAAAAAAAATCCCGAATCATGCAAATATAAGGAACAGTGCACTATAACCATAATATTTTTAATGCATGTTAAAATAATCTATATGCACTTTCGGCAGACCGTTATTACGCTCTTACCAACGATATCCAATTCACTTGCTTGGGTAGCACACAGAAAACAGCCGTGAATCAAAATCTAATGACTGTTCAACTTCGTTTGTGTGTTCAGTACATTTCAAATGACCGAATAGATGAATGAGTGAAGAAATCACTCTAAATTTACTATTAAATGATGCCATCCATTACACTACCCTGCGCATTCTGCCCAATCCAGCAGAAAACAATGGGTTTGTAGAGTCACAACTGGGTCTAATAGTGCAATTAATAAACAATGATTTCTAGAAAGATTGGATGCTATCTGCTGACAGGAAAAAACCTGCTTAAATTATAAACATAACTTTTGGCCATACCAATTTGTGTGGATTATGAATGAAAATCTCTTCTGTGTCATTGATTTGGTTTAGGCACTCAAGAGATTATCACAAATGCACTCATCGCTCATCTTTGCTTTCATGTATGCATTCATCCATTCACTGGCTCATTCTTGTATTCATCCTCTGATACAATCACAGTAAACGTGCACAAACACAACAAAATATGCAAGATAAATGTAAAGGATTAAAGTAGAAAAAGAAAACATACTGCTATCTAAAAACAACAGGAATATGCTTGCAATCATGAAACTAAACAAAGCAACAAATCTCCCATTTGTAGTGGTTTTGTGCATAGTCTATCAGTTCATAAGGCTTTATTCGGAGCATAGAAAAAAAATGTCCATATAAGCACATACATAACATAACAAAATAAAATAACATAGCAAATTTCACAATGATCAGCAAATAGTTAAAAAACGAGAGAACTTTACAACCAGGGGAGAATAAAATATTTAAAAACACATACTTTTCCTGATATTAATTGCTTTGAGTAAAAAAGTTGCAGTAAAAAAGCAAATATCGGGGTGATGCAGGTTAAAAAGCAATTTAAAAGAGTCATGTACTGTTCTAACACCAAATTTAATAAAAATAGGTTTTAAAAAAGCTACACGGAGATTCCCATACAGTGGGCACACCAAGAGAAAGTGCATCGTGCTTTGTGCAGACAAGTTGTCACAGGGACAAAAACCCATGGGCTGCTTATTTACAGTTGGAAAAGCGACCAATTTATGCACAATCCCCATTCTAAGTCTAGTTAAAACAAACTTGTGGGAGACTCTGTTCACCATGGTAAGATATGGCTGAAATCCTTCCAATTCATTCAAAGAGTTATATTGCACACAGGTAGAGAGAGATTTACTTTTGTCATTCCGACCCTCGGATTTACACAGCAGAAAGATATACTTCATTTCAGCTTTAGAAATTGCAGCTGCCCCATATCTATCGGATTTAATGTTAATCCCGTAGAATTCTTGAAAACTGTTTACAATATACTTAATCCATGGTATCTTAAAATGATTATCAGCGGAGAGACAGTCATCAATGATGGCTCTGTTTAGTGACGTCTCTTCTTTAAGCCAAATTGCCCGCCATAACAATAATGGCCTTAACAGAAGCAAATCATTTAGAAAGGGGATACCAAGTTCGCTGTGGACTAAGTCATTAGATGCAGAATTAGGTAAGTTCAACAGTTTTTTAAGGAAGGCGTTCTCCTCCACCTGTAAACCCCCTGCCTGGGTAAAGCCCCAGATCCCAGCTCCGTAAAGCGCAGTTGAAAGGCATCGTGACTGGAAAATCTTAAGCATGTCACTTATACGCTTATCCCCTATTTTGGTGGCAAAGGTGAACACCCCATTAGAGCTTCTGACCATCTTGGCTCTAACGCTTGTAAGTTCACTAGCCCATGTACAGTTCTTTGAGAAGTTAATTCCAAGATAACAGAAGTTATCCACCACTTTGACCCTATGTTGATCAATGTAATAAGCGTGAGGCTTATTCTTTCCGGTGCCACATTCCATGGTATAGGTTTTAGTTTTGTTGATCACAAGCTTTCTCGATGTAATAAATTGTGAAAACCTATCCATCAGACGTTGGAGGCCTATCGGTGTCCTAGATAATAATACGGCGTCGTCCGCATAGAGTAAGACCGGGACAGTCGTATTATTGACTCTAGGGGCATCGGCTACGACTGACTGCAGCACAGTGTCCACTTCGTTAATAAAAAGGGTAAAAAGTAGGGGGGCTAAAACACACCCCTGCCTAATTCCCCGACCAATCCTGAATTTAGTGGTGCACTCCCCATTAGAACCATATCTAACGCTAGTTCGAAGTTTTTCATACAATCTAGCTAAAAAGAAAATAATGCCCTCAGGAGCCCCCATATCGATCAGCTTGGCCCAAAGGATAGCGTGATCCACCAGATCGAAGGCACTACTTAAATCTGCAAAGCAGAGATAAATAGAACCCTTTCTGGCCCGGGTATATTTCCCTATCAGGAGTTCAAGATTCAGGCATTGCTCAATCGTCCCACGGCCTTTTCTGAACCCATACTGGCAGTTAGCCAAGATGCCATTAGTCTCTGCCCATTCTTCCAGCCTAACCAGGAGAGTCCTACTCATGATTTTAACTGAGGAGTCCAACAGGGAAATGGGACGATAGTTCTTCACGTCCCCCTTGTCTCCTTTCTTATGAATAGGTACAATAATAGATTCTTCCCATGTTGGGGGTATCCCGTAACTGACTGCTGCGTTAAATACTTTAACCAGAACAGGACCCCAAATCTCCGGGGCTACCTTGTAAACATCAATGGGTACTCCATCAGGGCCCTGGGCCTTACCACCTTTACTTGTGGCAATGCTACCCAAGACCTCAGAGAGACTAATGTTAAGGGGCACTATAGGCCAGCTGTCTCTTAAATTTAGCAAAGAGTTCGCTGAATCAAAAATAGTAGAAAAATGGGAAATCCAAGTATCCATGCCAACCATAGAGGTGAGCTCCGGAACCTTCTCATCTTTCAGGAAAGGGCAGTTAACCGTGGCCCAGAAAAGTGAACAATCTTTCAGTTCGGCTGCCTGCGTCAATTTGTCCCAAGCCTCGTGTTGTAATTCTGTCTTCCTGCGCTTAACTATGGTCTTGTAGTTAGATCTAAGCTGACACACCTGCTTCTTGTCTCTAGGTTTGGTAGCCAGAGCATCTTTAAGCTCTTTTAGTGCGCAAGTGCAGGCACTGTCAAACCATCCTCTTTGCCGTATTGGCTTGCCATCTCTTAATTTGGTAAATTTTTGGTCAATAATGGTATTGATTCTAACAAAATGTTGGACAAGATCGGCATTGACGTCATCCGTTTCAAGGATCTCAGTAATTTCTGGAAGACAGCTATTAATAATACTATCAGACGTCATTACTGATTTGTCACCTTTCCATCTCAGCCTAGTACCATTGGGTCTATATGGTTCAATACTGTTAATAACCCCAGATGATACAACAGATGTTTTATTCCAAAAAACCACCTCTAAAACTATGCAATTATGATCGCTGAGCATGATGTCCACAACCTTGGGAGCCAGACTCCATGGAACAAGGCTTGAAGACAAACATATAAAATCAATGATAGTGTTAGCCCCCCTCCCTGTAAATGTCGGGATACTTTCTGCAGAGTCATTATTATTGGTATCCAGAATTTCCATGTCAAAAGCCGCTAAAAGATGGTTTAAAGAGTCCCCATATTTATCATGAGGAAAATGGAGATCCACGTCCCCAAAACGGTTAGTAATACCGCACGGACAATGACTAGAGAGGGGGCAAACAGAAATGTTAAAATCCCCTGCGAAAATAATTTCAAAAACAATTTTAGAACCATTAATAATGTCTTCTAGAGCAGTGAATAAGGAATCTACCACCGCATACCTGGTACTATCGAAAATATTATTATAGAAATTAATTAAGAGAATATTTCTGCCATCCCTCTCGTACAGCCACAAGATTTGTGCATGGGTCCCCACTAAAACATACTTCTTAACAATAATGGGAATTTTGATAGAAATCAGGACCAAAAGCCCTCCTTTGGCTCTACCAGAAATGGATGCAGTTGCATGTAACTGATAAGAGATATATCCATTGTACCCCAAAAATTTTTTACACCAAGTTTCTTGAAAACAGCAGATATCAAAAAGATTAATAAACTCTCGCCAACCCAAGCTCGCTTCCTTTGAAGTTAAGCCAGCAATATTCCAACTAACAAAATAACTTCTAGTTGATAATTCTGAGCCTTTGTCCCGGGGGGAAACACTTGCACGCTTGCTATGGTTATTGGTTATATAAGGTACTCCTATAGCCCCCTCAAAAGCAGTACCAGAATCAATTGGCGGACAATGATCATGGGGGGGACTAACGTTTCTTATCAGCCCCGAACTAACACTTACTGATGCTGTGTCACAGTGAACATCCTGGTCTTCACGGTATACTACATCAGAAATCAGTCAGTCGTTACAATCCAAACCGCTCAAGCACTGGAACCGATTAGAGTTAACTAACTCAAACCTATTAGGCACATTTGAGGCACTGCCCCCACCCCTACTAGAAACATTAAGGGTTCTACTAATAACGTGTTGATAAAAATACCCAAGTGGTCTAAGAGAAATGCCCTGTTCATTTGTAGGTCGTGAGGTGGCTCTAAGCAAAGTTGTAGTGGCTAATTGAGGGTCGCTAAAATTAATGATCACACAATCGCCACTAATGCTTTTAGGCGAGTTCCCAATCCAATTGGCTCTGGTAGTAGTTAAAATTTCGTGAGACAGGGCCACAGGGTAGCCACACTCACGGTTTAACCAGGCCACTGTTTTATTCTTAAGCGACTCGTGGCTTTCAAGATTGCCCCGAGACCCCTTATCCGGAAGTGGGGGAACGTTAGTTAAAACTGCCACATAGGGGGCACATTCTGGGGGTAAATTAGGTCCCTTGGGATGATTTTTGGAGTTATTGACGATCTTCCAAGGGTTATCCACTACCACAGATAAAGGTGGAATATTAGAACCAACCGCCAAATTCGGTTCAGCTGTGGAATTAGGACAATGGCTCTCATTAGGGATGTTACAAGTTTCCGGTTCTGAAACCATAGCTGTTAATGGATCTAATGGATCTGCTCTATTAGCCTTAGTCCCTAAGTGGGAATCTAGAAGCCCCCCAAGTCTCTTAATTTCTAATGATAGGGTGTCAAGTTTGTCCATTAAAGGCAGGATGACTTTATCAAACTTACTATCTATCAGACTAACTAGAAACTCTAATTGCTTGGGGTCTAATGTTACTAGGGTATTTTCGACAACAGTAGGTGAGTTACTCACTGCACACTTAGACGGGGGATCCAATCTTTTTTTATTATGATTCCCTCCACGTTTTGGAAATGTTGGCCTAACAACACCCTTCCCCGATCTTAGCACTCTCTGCACTCTCGAAACCGGAGAGCATAAGGCTAATGATGAGTCTGACGGTTCTGGCATGTTCAAGACAAGGTCAGGATCAGGTACGGGAATTACTGCGGGACATTGCGAGCATTCAATATTGGCACCACCGTCTACTGTGGGTATTGGTGAAACAATAGCTAAATCTGGAATATTAGGTAGGGAGTCTGAAGGGCACCCCCGGCCCAATGAAAGTCGTCGTTCTTTGTTAATTTTATCAACGACTTTCACAAGATAACTATCGAGGGTAGCACAGTTAGAACGGACAGACTCCTTATTAAGGGTAGACATCTTAACTTATTAAACAAAGAAATGAAACCACAAATATAACACTAAACTAAACACTCCAAAACGCCTTAATCAGAAATAATTAAATTGTTATCATATAAAATCACTTAAGATATTACCAGACAAACTGGATATATCAGCAACACGAATAATAACTATTAAGAGTCAGGTGCAAAAGTGCATTATTGCCCGGGCACATACAGATGCAACCCTTTAGATGATCGATTGCACAGCATCCGGCCCAGCCCAGCCTCTTCTGGCCTCTGACGGCCACAGACGGTCCTGCCCTTGTCCCGGGCTTCTCCCGGCGCCGACCCGCGCGCGATCCCGCGACGCGGAGGGAGCCTCGGAAGATATAGCGCCTCCGGGCGCGTCGTCCAGCGTCAGTGGGCGGGTCTGAAGGGAATGCTGGGGCTTGAGGTCCTATCCTGCGGCAGCCTCAGGTGGCGCGAGGCGACAGCGGCAGGAGAACCGAGCGTCCGCTTCCAGCCGAGGGAAAGATCAAAGCAGCCCCCAGAAGCCTGTCAGGTACTGTTTGTTAATCCTGGTTAGCAGCGTTTACCCCCCGCTCCACCGAGGGAGCCTCGGAAGATATAGCGCCTCCGGGCGCGTCTTCCAGCGTCAGTGGGCGGGTCTGAAGGGAATGCTGGGGCTTGAGGTCCTATCCTGCGGCAGCCTCAGGTGGCGCGAGGCGACAGCGGCAGGAGAACCGAGCGTCCGCTTCCAGCCGAGGGAAAGATCAAAGCAGCCCCCAGAAGCCTGTCAGGTACTGTTTGTTAATCCTGGTTAGCAGCGTTTACTGAATGAGTGAAGAAATCACTCTAAATTTACTATTAAATGATGCCATCCATTACACTACCCTGCGCATTCTGCCCAATCCAGCAGAAAACAATGGGTTTGTAGAGTCACATCTGGGTCTAATAGTGCAATTAATAAACAATGATTTCTAGAAAGATTGGATGCTATCTGCTGACAGGAAAAAACCTGCTTAAATTATAAACATAACTTTTGGCCATACCAATTTGTGTGGATTATGAATGAAAATCTCTTCTGTGTCATTGATTTGGTTTAGGCACTCAAGAGATTATCACAAATGCACTCATCGCTCATCTTTGCTTTCATGTATGCATTCATCCATTCACTGGCTCATTCTTGTATTCATCCTCTGATACAATCACAGTAAACGTGCACAAACACAACAAAATATGCAAGATAAATGTAAAGGATTAAAGTAGAAAAAGAAAACATACTGCTATCTAAAAACAACAGGAATATGCTTGCAATCATGAAACTAAACAAAGCAACAAATCTCCCATTTGTAGTGGTTTTGTGCATAGTCTATCATTGTCTTAAAGTTCCAGCATAGCAGCCACACATCTTAGTTTAGTAAAACAATAACACACTATGGGTAACAGTATACCATAATGGTTGCCTGGTTTAGATTTATGTAGCCACATGCGATGTCGTGCACAGCAGAGGAAACGAGTAGCAAGCAAGCAGACCCTTAGCACTGCCTGCAAACTCTAGTATCCTCCTAAGAAAAATTAAACTAAAAAGAGGAGAAACAAATAAATGAAAGGGGAACTATAAAACGAGGGAATTGAAAACTAAAGGACTGGCCAACCTTCTGTGAAAATGAGGCGCACTCCTTTTCAGGTGGATGTGTACATGTAATCCGAAAATGCGTCATTCACCGGTCAAGAGAACCAATGATGCTGTTGTGAATGGAAGCAGAGTGTAAATAGCACTAAGACTGAACAATCACAGAAGAGGGCTAACCCAAAGGCCATCTATGTATGTGTGTGCGTGTAATCTGTGAGATTCCATGCAACAAAATAGTAGGCTTGAATACAGAGTAATAACAATCCACCCTTAAATGTCTATTGAATTTAACATATGCTTTTCACAATAAATACCTCAGACCTACTGCCTTTATCGTAGCTTTTCATAGCAAACAATCAGGCCTATAACCTTTATCAGTGGGTATCACCATAACCAACTCAGACGTACTGTGTTAGGTATAACCTTTCCTACAAAGCACCAATTAGCTACGCCGTAATAAAATTTCAAAAACGTACAAAATTAAGATTAATCTAGTGCACATCTTTTATCCCGATGGTTGTTTGGGTGGTTCATTAACACCTCAATTCTTGCCCACTACACCTGTGAGATTCCATGTAACAAAATACCTACCTACGGCTTTAGCCCTGTGTAATAAGAATCCATCTTTGAAAGCCTACTGCCCCTAACACATGCGTTTCACCATATGTAATTAAGGCCAGCTGGTTTTGCTATAACGTTTCATACTTATCCCAGTGAATCAAGATGACGTGTAGCCTTTATCCTTGCCTTAACACCATACCCAACACAGGCCTATTCAAGTGCACTTAAACTGACAACCATCATGCATACAATTATAAAATTACAAATGTGTAGAAAAATACAATTTGCAAAACTCTCAAAAGGTCTATCAAGAATCATCACAGTGAAACCCTCCAAGATTTGTCAGCGACGGTTGCCAATAACAAACGCCTTGCCTACTATGGTAATCTGCGAGATTACATGTCACAAAATAGCTATCTATAGCCTGTTACACTATGTAATAACAATCCACTGTTACAACAAATGCTTTTCACAGTAAGTAAGCTATGCCTACTGCCTTTGTCATACCGTTTCATACTAAGCCAATGAGACGTATGCCATTGCACATACCTTTTCCCAGTGCCTCAATCACGCCTTTAGCTAGTCACAATAACAAACTCAGGCCTACTATTTTGAGTGTAAACATTCCCACATGCCACTAATCAGGCACACATTAATACAATTACAAAGGTATTCGGAATTACAGTTAGCAAAGCAAAATACTATCTCTCCTAAAAGGACATAAGCAGGACTCGCACAGAACACATCTTGTATAGCCACAATTTTGTCACAAGGGTGACTTAACACCAAACCCTTGCCTACTACAGTGTTTTGTGTGATCCCATGTAACAACATTCTTTGCTGGCTTTCCTTCAGATTAATAATAATATTCCCTGGAATGGATTGTTGTTAACATATGCATTTCCCAGTAAGTGTGTCAGGTCTACTGCTTTTATCATAACGTCATAATAAACAGATCAGGATTTTAGCCATAATCATTTGTGTCCCACCATATCCAACTCAGCCCTACTGTATTGAGTTGGCCGCAAACCAAAAAGTGCAATACAAACACTCTTTTCAGTAGTAACACAAAACGTCACTTTACTCTGGGAAACACACATCTGGTTAGAGTCTAATCCAATATCCCAGCACAAGTTCCCTTTCTTTTTTTGATCACATAAAGTCTGGCGACAGCAGCGCTGTCCTAAAGATGTCTGTAGATTAGCATAGTGCTGAGCATCGCATACAGCTTTCAAACACACAACTGCACTCTCAAATCTAAGCTTAATGATGGGAAGGTGAAGGTGCTGGGACTATAAAGAAAAACATTCCCTGTAACAGCCCTCCTCCTATCTGTGCTGCTGCCAGAGAAAAACAAACACCTATATTATCTACTTATCCAAGTCCCTTCAACAACATTGAAGTGTCAAGTGTGCCCCCGAAAGAAGGTCATTATCCACCCCATTTCAGTTTGATACTTTGTGTGTGGTAGTGAGACTTCTCTAGGCAGTGGTACTGCTGCTGGCTTATGCAGCTGGATAATAATAATAAATTCTTTATTCGGTTTTTACAATTAAAAAACCATAAAAGAGCAGTTACAAATAGAACATCGCACATAGATTAAAGAATAATGAAAATTAAAACTAAACAATTATCAGCTCATATAGTTAAAACCAAGGTTTTACAAAAATTCATTTCATCTACAAATACTGGGATCAAACCGCTGCTTACAAATTATTCCTATGTTGCAGAATACATTTAAGGAAGTTAAGAACAAGATAACAGGTCAATTCGGAATCTAGGCTTTGAAGGCGTAGCATTGCCGGTCGACACTGTCTTAGTCCCCAGCTCTTTAATAAAGGTAGTAACCAGACCCTCCTGTGTGGATGATGAAATTTACAAAACAGAATAGTGTGTAAATTTGTCTGAGTTGACACTTCATCACACGGACAAGGGGTGGAAACCTTCTCCCAGCTGTTTCTCTTGGGGAAGGATTCTAGCCTAAAAAAGGAGTCAAATCTAAATCTTGTTAACAACATTCTGTGATAAGTGCTAATCTGTAATGTCAAATAAGGTTGGATGGAGTAAGTGGCCTGAATTAAATTAGCATGAACAACCGAGGGTTTCGATGCCACGGAGGTCAGCCTCAGGGACTCCAGATGCGTTAAAGCCAGTTTTTTAAGTCCTTTCTTTGACAATTCGTTAATTTTTTTTGGATCTGTGTAATAGATCTCCAAATCTAGATCCTTAAAAAAATTTTGTACATAGCACAACCATTGAATTGATACAGAATGGTCTATGGCCATTGCGTCCATCAGAATTTCTTGTGAAAACACATTGTTCACGGAAGACCAGATACGACGCCAGAGCAATAGCGGTTGAATTCTTATCAGGTCCTCAAGGTAGGGAATACCGAGCTCCAGATGAAGGGCATATACTGAGGAGCTCATTGGTGCTGCTAAGAGAAATCTTAAAAAGTTATTTTCGGCGACCTGAAGGGTGCTGATTTCTGCGATTCCCCACAGTCCTGCTCCATAAAGGGCAATTGCCTGGCATTTAGCTACGTAAATTTTTAACAGCTCCACTGGAGGCCTTTTCCCTAGCCTCTGTGAAAAACTTATCAGGGACATTGTTGCTCTTTTAAACAAGTGACATCTGGCCTCCACTGCTGCTCTCCAGCTAAGCCTATCATCAATCATTATCCCCAAATAGCAGTACTTCGTAGTTACCTCAAGTTTTTGCTCTTTAAGAAAAATATTCTTTACACATTTTTTGGCTCGCCCGGCTACCATGACAAATGTTTTTTTCACGTTAACCTGTAAATCCAGGCTACCCATGAACTCAACGTATCTATTTAGGGATTTTTGCAGTTCGCGTGGGGTGCGGGCCAAAATGACCGCGTCGTCGGCGTAGAGCAAGGCGGGTATCAATCGCCGTTTGACCCGGGGTAGGTCCAGAGCCCCCCTCAACATCTCCGCCTCTAGGCCATTTGTGTAGAGGGAGAAGAGGAAGGGGGCAAGGACACATCCCTGCCTGACGCCTCGCTCCACTCCGAACGGCGTAGTCAATTCACCCTTTGTGCCAAAACGCACCCTAGCGGTGGCACCCGAATATAGTTCTCTCATAAAATCTACGAGAGATGAGTCCACTCCCATCAGTAACAAGATATTCCAAAGTTTCGTATGTGAAACGCAGTCAAAGGCGGCAGATAAATCTACGTATACCATATACACAGTTTCTTTTTTTCCTTGGCAGTATTTTCCCAGGATCAGACTGAGGTTCAGGGCCTGCTCTACCGTTCCAAACCCCTCCCGGAATCCAAATTGAAGGTCTGAAATAATGTGTCCCTCCTCTGCCCACTGCTGTAGTCGTTCAAGAACGATTCTACCGACCCCTTTGCCTAGCGAATCTAAAAGGGAAATGGGACGATAACAATTGACATCTTGGCGGTCACCTTTTTTAAAAATTGGGACCATGATAGACTTTGTCCAAGAGTCCAACAGTCCCACTTTTGCCACTGCTATGCATACTCTAGTTAAAATGGGGGTCCAGAGGTCCGGGTTAAATTTAAACAAGTCTACTGGGACCCCATCGGGGCCTGGAGCTTTCCCGCTTTTGCTAGCGTTCAAGGCCGCTATAACTTCAGCGATATCAAAAGTTAGGGAGATGGGATAGTTGACGTTTGGAAGACTATGTTCTATGCTTTTACTGGTATTTACTGGGTTTTTAAAAATTTTTGAAAAATGTGCCACCCACGTAGCCTCATCGATAGCCACTTCTATCTTAGGGGTGTCTGCGCCCAAGAGATATGGAGTTTTAACAGTACGCCAAAAAGCCAAACTATCCTTAGATACAGCGCTAGTGTGCAAATCATCCCACAGTTTCATTTTTAATTCAGTGATTCTTTGCTTCCGTGCGGAGACATATTGACGCCTCAGCATTTGAATCAATTCTGAATCTCTCACTGTTTTGTTTAGTTCCTTTTTTAAGTTGGACAGGGCCGTGGTACAGGAATGATTAAACCATCCTTTTTTGATCAAGGGTGACCTCCTAGATGTTATTGTAAGAAGTTCCTTAATCTTTTCCAGTATTAGTAGAAAGTTGGTTAAAACAGCTTCTTCAGGTAACGTTGGATCAAGGCAATTGGTTATATTTACATATGACTCCATTACCAATTTCGCCGTGATTATCTCCGGATCCAGCGTCTCCCACTTTACTGTATAACCATTTGTCCTGCCCAACTCCAATTTATTTTGAGCGAGCGTAGAGGCGATTACACTAGTTTCCGGTTGTCCCTTCAATTGTTGGAGTTCTAGTCTAAGAGCGGAGTGGTCACTAAAAGTATTTAGCAGTACCTCAAAGGACCTTACTCGGGGTAATAAGCCTGGGGAGAGAAGAATATAATCTACTGTAGTGCTGAAGCCCCTACCCACATACGTTGGTTGTAAAAAGTTAGAGTCCGGGATCAGTTTGTTTACTATTTCCAGTTCTAAATCAACCAGCATATTGTTCATTGCAATCCCCGTTTTACTATGATTGAAGTGCATGATAGGAGCGTTCTCTTCATCCACAATTCCACATCTATTTTTCCCGACATGAGGGCATGGGTGGATATTTAAGTCTCCTCCACATATAAGGTGGACTGGCCCCTTATCAAGTGGAGAGTTATGACCCAATTTCTCCTTAATTAAATTGATGAGAGACAAAAATTGTTCCTCGTCAAGATTATTATAGACATTGAGCAAAAGAATAGGCTCACATTTATTATAGAGGAGCTTTAATAGTTGGAAATTTGGATCAGACAGCACCAAGGATGTTTTGAGATCATTGATTGTGTTGGCAATATATGTAGTCAACCCTCCCTTGGGTCTTCCAAAACCGCCCCCCAACGCTGGCGTAAAATACGTTTTATAGCCAGGGAGGTGAAGCTCTGTCAGGGACCAAGTCTCCTGGAGACATATGATATTCCCCCCTTCCAAAAAATGTATCAATGAGCCGTCTTCGATTTTTGAACGAAGCCCTGCTATATTCCAGAAAAAAATGGATAGAGAATGCAAATCTACATTATGCACTGTTTCTTGGATTGAGGAATCCATAGTGGAATTAGATGTTAATTGGGAAGAGCTATGATCGATGGATTTGAAATTAGTTGATGGTCAATCGACCATTTCAAGAACACTAAATCTGTTGTCCGTGGGAAACCCAAACCAGGTTTCCCTTTGGGTTGGCTCTCTATTTAACATCCGCAATTGATGGAAGCCCCAGTCGTCATTTCCTCTTCCCCGAAATTGTGGGCCTGGATTTGTCCTATAACCACCATGCTCATGGTAACGGGGGCCCACTGTGTTCCAACGATTGAAATAATTATCGTGGACTGGGGCTTTAGTTTCCCAATAAGGAGCATTGGTGAATTGAGCATCCCTGGGCGACCTGGAGGGATAAAAAAAGGAGAGACGTCTAATACCTATTTCGCCCTGGGTGTTTGGACGCTCCCAAGAACATATGTGGTCCACCACCCATGGGTGGTCAAAGGAAATCAAAATACAGTCGCCCGGAATTGATTTCCTACTATTTCCCACCCACGGGGTTCTACGGACCATCAAGATCCTAGATGACCCGGGTTCAGTAATGGGACAGTTGTTATTTAACCAAAACTGCACCTTATTTTTCAGTGACCAGGTAGTTTCCACGACGTGATCTTCTAACTCGGGAACTCCTACCATAACTACCACATAGGGGCTTGCTTCTGGAGGTAGGTCAACTGCCAACCTTTTTTTGCAGCCCCTCGTGTTAGCCATGGTGTGATCAGTTGTTACTTGGTTAGGGACCTGTTTGTTTTGTTGGAGCGTCTTTTTTCCCTTGAAAGGGGAGTTTTTTGGCCCTGGCTTCGCTGCTCCCAAAACATTATTCTGAGAAGGATGACAAATGTTGGAGTTAGCAATAGGATCTTCTGTTCGCTCTATAATGGTTGTTTCGGGACGTGGTGATTTAGATGTAGAATCAGAAGGGGCATTTTTAGAGGTTTTTTTTTCCGTATATGACACCTTTTGAAGGGGAGGTTTGATACTTTTCTCTTTTTGTTTATCCCCCCCCCCTATTACTTGTTTTGGTTTCGTGATGTCAATAAGGAGCTGTAATTGTTGTTCCATCCGAGACAACCTTAATTCGAGTGGGGTAATGGTAATTTTTAGAAGGTCTGCTATGTTGGCTATTGACACAGGGTTAAAATTGTCTCTTTGCAGGTAAATAGGTGAAGAAGAACTCGAGTTAAGTACGCTAAGCGAATCTAAATTTTCATGCGTGGGCTGATTAATGACTGATTTACCAGGGTGGGGATTGTCAGATGTGGGTGTTGAAGGTTTTTGTTCGTCTAGGGTACTGGAGTCATGAGGGATCGATTTATTAGGTTTTGTTCTTCTTTTCCTAATTGCCCCCTCCCTTTTCCCTCTAGTGATTATTATTTCTTCCGGAGTTATTTCGGGGATTAGTACTGGCGATTTTTCTAAATCAAGACTTAATTGAAAATCGGAAAGTTGTGAAGCTGAAAGATCTACATTATTTGGTAGACTTCTCCTACCTGTGGGAGAGGGGCCACAGCCCCCAATTCGGCGGGACTCGGGGGTTTTTGCATTCTTCAAGTTTCCCATGGATGACCGCTTTGCCAGGGCTAAATCTAAAGAGACCCTACCTTCTAGTAGGGTGATGCTTTGGTCAATAAAATTGTTCGCCTTGGTGATAAAGTCATCCATAGGACCCAAACGTTTTCCCCCTCCTCCCTTTACTTTATCTTTAGACCCTCTCGTAAGAACCATCTCCACAATCGAGTGGAACAATCAATCGGCAACAAAATTTTGGCGCACAGAGTTTTCACCAGGCTACTTAGAGCTCTCAAACGATGAGCTGGGTTAGGTTCTGAAAGTACCTCGGTGTTATGGAGAGGGCCCGGTCCGGTCTCCTCCGTTCTCTGACGGCCTCAGACGGCCCGCCCTTTGCCCGGGCTTAGCCCCGGGCGCTCCCGCGCGCTCCCGCGCAGCGGGTAACCAGGTTCTTTAAATAGTACAGTACTTGGGCTTGGGGGCGTGTCGGCCAGGGAGAGCAGCCCAGGTGTTGGTGGTTGGGCTCGCAGGGACTCCTGGACTATGGAGTCCCTGCTGCTCGCAGCCCCGGTCCTGAATCTTTTCCCCTGGATGGCAGGCAGTCCCAATCAGCAATCCTCCGCGGTGACTGAACGCGAAGCGGGACCCGCGAAGCGGGTCCGGCGAGTTGCTGGCGCTGTGCACTGGAAGGGCTGGGATGTGCAGGGGCAGTCCGGCGTCAACCCTGAGGTAAGCAAGTAGTTGTCCCACTGTTAGGGAGAAATCCTTCGTCTTTTACTCCCGTGGGCTTGGGGGCGTGTCGGCCAGGGAGAGCAGCCCAGGTGTTGGTGGTTGGGCTCGCAGGGACTCCTGGACTATGGAGTCCCTGCTGCTCGCAGCCCCGGTCCTGAATCTTTTCCCCTGGATGGCAGGCAGTCCCAATCAGCAATCCTCCGCGGTGACTGAACGCGAAGCGGGACCCGCAAAGCGGGTCCGGCGAGTTGCTGGCGCTGTGCACTGGAAGGGCTGGGATGTGCAGGGGCAGTCCGGCGTCAACCCTGAGGTAAGCAAGTAGTTGTCCCACTGTTAGGGAGAAATCCTTCGTCTTTTACTCCCGTGGGCTTGGGGGCAGCTGGATAAACAAACAAAATAATCACAGCTATGTGGAGGGAAGTGCTTTTTCTGTGGAAGCACATACCTACTCCCAATCAACAACATGTACTCCTGTGCAATGTGGAAATAGCTAAAGCCCCTCTCTGTAGTAGTCCTAGAAGCTATATTTTGGGTTGATCACATAAGGTCTGGGGACAGCTGCACTGTCAAAAAGAGCATTAAAAGGTTCATATTATAAGGTAAAAATTCTGTTGGCTCACAGACTAGAGTGGCTTGCAATATTTTAAGTTTAAAGAAAAGTTTATTGGAAATAAACATAAGATAGAGCAATAATACAATACAGTATAAGTCAATGGTACAAAATAGAAAAAATATTGCGTACAATAAAGAAAGAAAAAGTAAGAAAAGGAGAAAAGAAAAAGGAGATAGGAAAGAGAAAGAAAGAGAGAGAGGAGGAAAAGTAAACAGATAGAAACATCATATGTTTATATCACTGAAAACATTGGTCTAATATACAACACATATATCACATTGATCTCACCACTACAAACTTAATTATATATTGAGAATAAAGCACAAAATACAACCATATTAAACTGATTATAATCTATGGAGGCTTGGAAACTTCTTCTATGACTGGAGTATGCGATGGCAACGATTGAGCAGACACATTTAGGAAGTTAGTTACAGGCAGCCACAGTAAGTCACGTTTAATGGCTAATGTAATCGGGTGAACATAGGCTCTATCTAGTCGATGGTTATAACAGACTCCATACCACCAGGCCTGAAAAGAAACATTTGAGGCATTTTTCCATGATTTGGTAATTTGTTGAAAGGCAACAGCAATAAGTAAATCAATAATGAGGGTATTAACCCCTTCGCTGCTGCGGACATTCCGCTGCAGCGCTGGGGGGGGCAGGGGGGCAGCGCGGTGGGCCTGTGCTCATGACGGAGCCGCTCCGTCATGAGCCACAGTTGAGCTGTGCTCATGACGGAACGGTTCCGTCATGACTCCGCCCATTTGCGTTGTCGCCCCGCACAGGCGGGGAAACAGCGCCGCGCAGGCGGAGCGGCCGCCGACAGGATTGTCATGACGGAACCGTTCCGTCATGAGCACACGCCAACCGTGGCTCATGACGGAACGGTTCCGTCATGAGCAGGGAAGGGGTTAAGGGAGGTGGAAGAGGACCATAGAAAAATATGGACAAAGGAAAATGGGATTTGCGTATGAAATATTTTATTAATTTGTTGCCAAACCCTAGACCAAAATTGATGAATAACTGGGCAAGTAAATAGCATGTGCATAAGGTCTGCAACCGGGGCCGGACATGACCAACAGGTAGAGGGAGATAGATGATTAATTTGATGAAGTTTAGCAGGAGTGAGTAAAAGTCTGTTATATAAAAAGAACAGTGTTTGTGTGGTATTTGCTGCTCTAGAAGATTTCCGAAGTTTAATCCAAATTTTATCCCAGGTTGAAGTGGAAAAGGATGTAGATAAATCAGATTCCCAGCTAAACTCAACTGCGGATTTATTACGGGACTGACCAGTGGATCTTAATTTGTTATAAATTTGAGAAGCTGAAGTGTTCCCTGTTAAAAATGAGATTGGAACTGGAGAGGGAATGGTCTGCTCAGAAGAAGTCATAAGTTTATCGTAAGAACTTTGAGCAGCTAGAGTCAGTAATCTATATTTAGGGTGATATGAAAGAGGGAGGGAATAACACGATTGTAATGTAGAGAAGGGTATACAGGTATCACCTAGAAAAAGCTGATGTGTCCACTTAAGGCCAAGATTGAACCAATCCTTCCAGAAAATAGTCCGGTTTTTAATCTTAATACGATTGTTATACCAAATCGGAGAACGTAAGAACCTATTTCGGACATCTAAACCATCTAACATAATAGGATGAAATATTTTACGCATATGCATAAGAATGGGAAGGGAAAATTTTTGGGGAGTGTTAGATAAAGACAGAAATTCATCAAAAGAGAAGGGGGTAATGAGATGAGATTCAATTTCTACCCACAAAGGCAAGGACAGCAAATCTGTTGCGTTCTGTGATAGTACTGCAGAGGAATTCTTCAGGAAGAAGGAGGTATGATAAGATGCAAAGTCGGGAAAATTAACACCACCCAAATGCTTAGGTTGTTTGAGCTTGGAAAAAGACATCCTAGACTTTTTCTTTTGCCACAAAAATTGCGAGAGAATAGTATATATTTTTTTGTACCAGGATTTGGGAATGTTAACAGGAAGATTGGACAAGAAAAATAAAATTATAGGAACCAACATCATTTTTATAGAATCCAATCTACCCCACCAGGATAAAAACAAGGGGTGCCATCGCGCTGTAGAGTCGGATAAAGTTGACAGAAGATTTTTAAGATTGAGCGCTACAGTATCTTTAATAGATGGAGTGAACCATAGGCCTAAATATTTAATCTTCGCAGGACTCCAGTGAAAGGAGGAAGATACAAAGTCAGCATGGAAACAATACTTATTTAATGGAAGAATTTCGCATTTGTCTACATTCAGCTTGTACCCTGAGACCGAGGAGAAAGTAGAGACTTCTGAGAGGAAGGCCGGTAAAGAAGACTGGGGGTTAGAAATAAATAAAAGAATATCATCGGCATAAGCCGAGATTTTTAATTGCTGATCACCATAAGGAAAACCAGTGATGTTCTTGTTCATCCGGATTTTAGATAAGAAGGGTTCTAGGGTCAGGATAAATAAAAGCGGAGAAAGAGGACAACCCTGTCTGACTCCTCTGAGTAATGGGAAAGACGAAGAAACTAATCCATTAGCCAGAATAAATGATTTTGGGAAAGAATAAAGCAATGAAACATAAGATAGAAATTTAGGGCCGAAACCAAACCAGGTAAGGGTTGAAAAGATAAACTGCCAGTTAACTCTATCAAAAGCTTTCTCAGCGTCCAAAGCCACGGCTGCTAGTGAGGAAGGATGGGAATGAGACTTACTGAGAACATTGAAAAAGAGACGAGTATTATCCGAAAGGTGGCGACCTTTAATGAAACCACATTGTTCCTTGCCTATTAAGTGGGGTAAAATATTATCCAGACGAAGCGCAAGAATTTTCGCGAAAATTTTATAGTCCAAATTAATTAAAGAGATAGGTCTGTAATTTTTACATAGGGAATGGTCTTTACCTTCTTTAGGGAGAAGACAAATTAGAGCCTCTTGAAATGAACCGTCAGAACTCCGGGAAGCAATAAAGAATAGGAATAATTTAAGTAATTTGGGAATAAGTAAATTAGAGAAATGTGTGTAGAATTCTATTGTAAAGCCGTCCGGACCCGGAGCTTTCCCCTTTTTGAGTGACTGAATAGCCTTAAGAATATCTTTATCTTGGATATCAGACTCTAGGGAGGAAAAATCCACGCTCAAAGAAGAAGGAGGAGGAGAAATGGAGGCTAAATACTGATCGATATCAGATAGAAGGGGTGAAGACTCTGGGGTGTATAATGTTTTGTAGAAATTGGAAAATTCCAAGAGAATGTCTTCATCCCTATGGAGCACAGTATTAGATGACGATGTGATAGATTCAATTTTGGTACGTTCTTTTTTAACCTTGAGGTACTTAGCCAGGAGATTACCGGATTTGTTTTGTGCAGTGTAATATTTAGCACTCGATTTAAGCAAATACAGATTTGCAGAGTCAGTGGACACTTTGTTAAAAGAAAGCTTAGCGTTAATGAGTTCTTTTAGAATGGATTGGCTATTTGACATGTAATAAAGATGCTCTAGCTTTTTAATTTGTAAGTTGAGTGATTGAGATGAAAGAAAGGCTGCACGACGTTTTTGTGCAACAAAGGATATGATGAAGTCCCTAGAGGCAGCTTTGAAGGAATCCCATATAAGTTGAGGAGACAGTTGAGGAGATTCATTCTCCTCAAAAAATAAGGAGGCAAACTCGAGAAAGGCTGGTGTGAATTTAGGATCCAGTAAAAGGGAATTATTAAACCTCCAGCGTCTGGACCCTTTAGTGGGAGGGAGTAGATCCAAACTCAAGGAGACGGGAGCATGATCAGAAATCAATATAGATCCTATGTCCGCCCGGGAAGTGTGTTGAAGTAGAGCCTTGGAAATAAAAAGGTAGTCTATTCGGGATTGTGAGGAATGGGCAGGTGAGTAGTAAGTATATTCTTGGAGTGTGGGGTGGCAGAGTCTCCAAGAGTCTACAAGAGCTCTTTGAGAAATAGTGGAAGTGAATTGGGAATGTGCAGCGGAGGGGACAAATCTGGATTTAGAATGCCTGTCAATAAAGGGGTCTACAACCATATTACAATCCCCACCAAAAACCAAATATTCGTCAGTGCATTGCATTAAAAGAGAAAGAATATGGGGCCAGAACAATTTATCGTGTGTGGTAGGAGCATAAACGTTAAAAATAGTGAGAGGAACCTTATTAATCAGCAAAGAGGTCATAACCCATCTACCATCAGAATCATTATCTTGCTTTATGAGATGGACATCCAAGCGTTTATGGCAAAGAATGGCAACCCCGTTGCGTTTTCCTGAGCCCGGAGATGCAAAAACGTGGCCCACCCAATTTCGCCGTAACTTAGTTATCTCAGTATCTTGTATATGGATTTCCTGCAGAAGAGCAATGTCTCCTTTTAAATTTGCAACATGTGACAAAACTCGTTCACGTTTGATAGGAGAACCCAAACCCTTAACATTCCAAGATATAATGTTTAACGACATTTAAATCTTTATAAACTTAGCAAAAACAATTCGTTAAAGAGGTTGCCATGCATGCAAGCAAAAAACATGTGAAGAATGCAGTAAAATACAGAAAAAAGGTATTATTGTAGTGAGATAGCAATAAGACATATAGACGATCATAAGACAGCAAAGAAAGAAATGAATTACATAAGAAGCATAAAAAATAAGCCGAAAATATAAATGAAGTAGAGGAGAAAAGAGAAAAAGAGGGAGAGAGCGAAGATAGTGGGAAGGAAAGAGACAGAACAAGAATAAGAACAATAACAATAGAGATGACATACAAAAAATAGAAAAAACATACCACAAACGAACAATCATGTTGGGGTAGGTGGAGCCACACGAAGGAAGGCCAGACGCCGGAGGAGGGATCGCAGGACGAGGGGCACACACAAGACATCATCCAGGATGAACGAAAAACGAAGAAGGTAAGGGAACACAGAAACCGCAACCTGTTAAAGGGGAATATAAGAACAATAATTAACACTAGTTAACATGGGAAGCAACATAACTCCAACGTATACACATATGGGAAACATAAAGAAAAATCAGAATTGAGGGCAAATAAGAAACAAACTATGAGCAATTGGAACTAAAGCATTCAAATCAGATCATGGCTTAGAGATGTCCATAGAGACTCCACTACATGAGTTCAGAAATTTTTGAAGCGCCTCAGGGTCCTCATAGTTGGTTGTTTTGTTATTGTAAGTTACTTTGAACAGACAGGGATGGAATAAGCCATAACGGGCATTCATGCTGCGAAGTACTGGCCTCATATCCAAAAATTTCTTGCGTCGATCAGCCGTAACCTTGGCATAATCTTGGGCAAAAAAGAGATTAGATCCGTTCCAAGTGATCTTTCCTTTCTGTTTGGCAGCGTGCAAAACCTTAAGAAGATCAGTATATTCTAAGAAGTACAAAATAACTCCTCTAGGTTTTGCTGAGGAAGATGAAGCATGAGGACTCTGACCCAAACGGTGTGCCCGCTGAATATTTAATGGAGGAGATGCTGAAAAACCAAGAAGTGTAGGGAGGAAAGTCTTAAAATAAGATATCGGATCAGAACCTTCAAGTCCCTCAGCCAGGCCATAAATGCGCAAATTGTTGCGCCTATTGCGATTTTCTAACTGCTCGACCTGTTGTTTGAGGTGGTCGACTTCTTTGTGAATATGAGGAACTTGAGCAGCGAGGTCTTGAACAGTATCAACACGCTTCTCCAGAACGTCGACCCTTTGCACAGTGTGGGACCAGTTATCTTCCAAAATCAATAGACGGGTGTTAGTTTCCTCCATGTATGGTTTGAGGGCACGAATCTCCTCAAGGATAAGCTCCAATGAGAGAGGTGAAGAAGAATTGGTGGGAGAGGGCGGATTCGCTTTCCCTCTTTTCCTAGGCGTGAAGGAAGCCGATGACGGTATTTTTGAACCCTGTTTGGTACCTAACCGAGTCATAGAAGAAGAAGAGTTCTTCGTAGTAACAGGATCACCAGAATTATCGTCTGTTCCTTCTTGCAGGATGTTAAAAGGGTTAAAGTCCTCCAGAGCGGTATCGCTGGTTTGCGGAGTATCCTTGCGGGTAGTCCGGGAAGTTGCCATGACTGAGTTGAGAAAAAGCACCCCACAGCAAAAAATTTTGTGAGAGAGGTGTAATGGTAGGAAGTCACTGAAAGCAGAACACCCTATGCACGTATATGGTCTTAGGCATAAAAAACGACAAAAGTAATGACAAGTTGTTGTTCAGAAAGGAGTAATATTCAAAAGAAGCAGACAACAGCTGAGAGCGGAGGATTCATATGACTGACTAGTTCATACTATTTTCCTGAGGAGCTCCGACCCCTTCCAGCAACATGCCTGAGAGAACAAAAAGCTAGTCATGGCAGTGAAAAGGCAGAAAATGCATTCCCATAAGTGTTCCAATAAGTTGTCCCAGAATCTTCATTATTGAGATTTTTCGTTGGGAGTCTGCATTGTTTGCGGAGCAGTGCGGCAAATGTGAGGAGATTACTTCATGAAAAACAAAATGGCGGCCGCGGGTAAATCGTAACCGTCATGAAGTCGAAAAAGTGTCTTCTCGCTCACCATATGCCAGGAATTGGAGCTTAACGACTGGAGCAGTACTTCCAATGAAGTCGGAAGCAGTTTCCGCGTTCCGACAGCAGGAGAAAGTGTCCTGGAACAGCTGCGGCGTCTCACATCGCTGCGGAGCTCATCGTAGCGGCGGCCATCTTCTAAGGCGCCGAAACCACGCCCCCAGTGGCTTGCAATATGAAAACAGAAATATTTTCGTTATCAAATGTAGAGCTGGTTGTCAAGGTGATTCACCTAAAGGCAGTCTCCATTCTAAACAAAAAACAGGGTGTGTATTTCATTGCTGGAATACTTTAAGGTACCATGCACGAGGCAGCTTGCAAAAAGAATAAAACGTTTTTTGATTGCATAGCCAGATGCTTCCAAATGCCATTAACCTATGCATACACATTTTGCAAAGCACTATTATGTCCTTGTTAATTATACATACTTCACATGCTTTTATTGCACACACAAAATAAACCCTAATCAAAATAAAACTACTGTACAACATGGAGAATGCAAACAATATCATCCAGATGACTATGAGCAAATGGATGAATGCATGCCAGAAACATGTTCAAATACTTCATATAAATAAGGCCAGCTGACTCTATCAAAGGCTTTAGCAGCATCCACCGTACAGTGGTTAACATCTTCTATGCCCATGACGAGATAGTCTCGTCATGGAGCGCGGTTGCGCTGTGCCCATGACGAGACTATCTCGTCATGGACCCCGCCCGCTAATACAATGCCCGGCACAGGAGGGGGAAAGGGCGGGGCACTGAAGGGGTTAAGGGGGTTTACAGGTTTCCGTAAACAAAGTCATGTCGATCGCACTGAATAAATCTCGAGTTAAATCAAGGAGCTGTCTATCCTTCATGAAGCCTTTCTGATGTTCATGTATAATATCCCCTAAAACCCCACCCAATCTTTTAGCAAGTATTTGCGTATATATTTTATAATCGGTGTTAAGCAAGGATAATGGTCTGTATGACTCACATTTGTTTGGATCGTTATTGGGTTTAAGAATTAGCATTATTATTGTCTCATTCCATGAAGATGGGAGGGGTAAATGATAGATATAGATCTTATTCAATAATTTAGTAACAACCAGCGTAAGTTCCTCCTTTAACACCTTAAATAATTCATTGGGTAGATCGTCAGAGCCTGCCACTTTCCCGTTTTTTAATCCTTTAATAATTCTATCCATCTCTAGGCTGGTTATTTTATGGTTAAGGGATGTGTATTGTTCTATACCCAATCTAGGAAGAGTATCCTGCTGTAACCATCATCTGATTTCTGCTAGTGTCGCTTTTGTATCGTCTCACTAAATCTTCAAAGTAGCCCGAAAAAAAAACAGGGTCTGAAAGCTTAGGGCGCTAATTTTCCAGCACTATTGAGACTCGTGTAATAACAAAATGTACAACATGAGAGAGGTTTCCGAGGTCGAGAACTTACTCGGATAAAGAGAGAAAGAGTTCAAGGGGTATAATGAATATAATGACATATCTAGCTTGGATAAAGGGAGGGTTCCCCAGGGTGGGCAAGGAAGGGGTGAGGGAAAGGGGGTCACACATAGATAGCGTTTTTGAGCACTGGGTTGGGAGCATAGGGGAAAATGTAAAAGTCCTCATATGTAATAATAAGCTGAGCACTAGTAGGAGTTGGCCAGTCCACATACACACAAAGTCTGATTTGAGGGCTCCGTTGTAGACCCAGGAGGTAAATGGCTAATCAGCAAAATTAAGATAAATATTTGTTGGTTACTATGGCCCTAATATGGACGACAAATCGCCACTTATGGAACTATATCACAATTTGCTCGAAATAAGATATTATATAATTATAGGAGGAGATTTTAACACTCTGCTGGATCCAGTCTTGGACAAATCCACACCTAGATCAACAGTGAACTCATCAAAAATGAGGGAGAGTACACATCATTTAATAAAGAATCTAGGCCTGGTGGATATCTGGAGGTTAAAGGCGAGCCAGAGGAAAGGTTACACTTTTCAGAGTAAAAAATATTCTAACTCGTCTAGAATTGACTATTTCTTAAAGGACATAAAGCTAAATAGAAATATCAACAGTGTATCACATCAGCCGATACACCTATCAAATCATGCAGTGGTTAAACTGAAGCTCTCGTTGGAGAGTTTCCCTCCTGAGACTAGATGGACCATAGATAGAACCTTACTAGGGGATCAGGAAGTCATACATGCTTTGAAAAAACGACACAGTAGAATTCTTCTAGTTAAATGATCCCTCGGCCCCTGCATATTGAGTGGGATCCATACTAAGCTTATATTTGTGGTAGGCTTATTAGCTATGCAGCACACAGAAGAAAATAAGGTGAAAATATACTTACAGAATATGAATTGAAAATGTAAGAAATTCAGGGAGAGCTAGCAAACTGTACTCCACAGTAAATTAAAATAGGCCAAGGAGCCTATATGGAAGGGAGGGTGCAGAAAAAGTGGAACGCTAGCAAGTTGACACATTATGGGGAAGGGTGTGGGAAGTTGTTAGCTTGGAAGACAAGTTACGATAATACTCTGAATGAGATCAAGGAAGTAGTGATTATGACCTCTAAAGAGCGATGTACAGACCACCTGAAGATTGGGGTCGCTTATTTTTAATTATTATTATTTAGATCTGAAAGAAATGGATTCCTCAACATAGAATCACCCCCAGGCATCAGACTGGATCCGGAGAATTTTTTCCCTCAGCAGTACCCCAGCGCGTCGATAGGTGGCGTTGGTCGACTCCTCGTTCGTCGTTGGTGTCGTGGTCACCGGAATCATGTTGTGTTATCTACTTAGATGCCGCCCTCGCGCGCTGACTTCAGTTCTTTCTTTTTCCGCACCAGCCAGCACAGATCCGGAGAGAGGGGTACCTCGAGTCATTTTTTGACTCAGTTTTTGGGACTTTTGTCAACACCTTTTTGAGTCATTCGACTCCTGGTGCACAGAGGGATGTCACGTTGGACCCGTTCAAGGCTTGCAACTCCTGACGCAAATTGTCGGTCATGGACCCACAACTCGTGTGCCTTTGGTGCTTGGAGTGTGACCACGACCCGAAGTCGTGCTCCGACTGCCGGGCCATGAACACGAAGTCTTTGCGGGAGCGGTCCCGAAAGCTTCTCTAGGCCTGCCAGTCTGCTCCGTGTCGTTCGAGGTCACAGTCGAGAGGGAGGTCGTGGGACTGGTCGCTGAGCCACCACCACCACTCTTCAACAAAGTCTTCGTCTTCAGGTAAGTCGAAGCACAAGACGAAGGCGAAGAAGCATCGTCGCTCTTCGCGTTCTCCCTGGCCGACGCGGGAAGCGGAAGGTAGTCGTCCGGCTCCACCCGTGGAGCCTGTTGGGTCGACTCAGGCCTTCACTCCCTTTGGCCGGAGCGACCCCTGCCCAGCTTCGCAACTTTTACGAAGCCTTACATTCCATCTTTGGGCAGCCCAACTCCGCCGGCACACCCTCTGGCCCCGTGGACTCGGCTGGGGGCTCTGGGCCTTTGATGTCAGCGGCCTTGGCACCGCAGGGCCCACAAGGATCCAGGCTGTCGGAGCTCAAGCATCGTGCTTCAGATCTTGGGACCAGAGGCAGGCATTGTGTTAATGCATGTCAACTTCAGCAGGACTACTTTTTGTAGACGATCCCTTAGTACACCAAAGGGGAACAATTCCAATGTATCTTTTGACACAGCCCCTCCCTCACATAAAATGATGCAGCAGGAACAAGCCGTTGCTTGGCTTACTGTTCCTATCACGTGACCACGCCCCTTTGTTCGTTCGCTGCCTGAGTCCTGATACTTTGTTTCCAGCTTTATACCGGCATTGGTGTTCAGGTCGCTTTTTTGTCTGACGAGTCAGTGAGTGACTTTTTCCCTGTATTGCCTCCAAGATTCCTGCCCACTTTGTGTTTCCTTGCCAACGCGCTTCCACTCAGCTGGTTTCTGACACTGAGTCAAGGTAGCGCGGTCCATTTTCTGAGGCATCCATATCACTCTCCCTACCTGCAGCGCTTGCCGCCTTTAGTCACGTTTCCAGTAGTCTCTGATGTGGTCATCACCCTCTCATTCCCATTGCGCTGCCACTTCCCGATTTCGATTGCAGGTTGCCTCAGTTTGAGGCATCTTACCGATCCACACATTTATTTTGGCCTCACTCGTGCCTCGCATTTTTAGACTCCACAAAGCACACTTGCCCCCTTTTTCACCCTTTCTTCATTTGTTCCTGATACTCTGCCTAATACTCGGAGGGATTTTTATTTGTGTGATAGCGAGACTCCAGCTATCTTCCTTGAATGGGAGAATATTCATTTTTTACATAGAGCAGCTCTCTATTGATCCTAGAACGGACTACTTTTATGTTGTATGTTGCCACACTGTTACCAAAGACTCCAGTCCTTACAGGTTCCAGGGAAGTGACGGTAACTCCTGCATCCTAAATTAAGGAAGCTTTTGAGGAGTAAGCTGCTAAGTGGATTCCTGTTTTGCTTGAACTTGACATGCATTATCACTGTATTATGGGGTATTAGCCACATTAGACTTAGTGTTAATAGGACGTTGTATTTCTTTGCAGCTCTCTTTCGTATCCTGTCCATCTCCACGAGCGCTACCTGTTCCTCAAGTTGGGGATGAGTGGTGGTCACTCTATGAATCATTCCCCCAACACTTAGAAGACAGTTACCTGTGAGTGAGTCTTTCACTATTCCGCCAGACACTGTTTTCTGGGTGGAAGCACGCTGGGTGCAGGCTTGTCCAGAGACTCCTGGTCTGACACCGATCTGGATCGACGCTGGTCGACCTCGTGGCACCAAATACAGTGACGACACCTCCGCCCCTCCAATGCTGGTTGCGTCCCCAGCCGTTGTCAACCTCAGCCTCCCCCTCGATGTAGAAACGGAGCCGGACCGACGCCGACTGGTACTTTTGTACCCCTGTTCTCCTCTGGTGTTTCCTATCGCCCTGAGTGGCTACCAGGGGAGGATGAGGAGGACTGGGAGGTGTCTATGGACCCTCTAGCAGTCCAGTTAGAGGAAACAGACTGGAGGGAGGAGTTGGATGATATCAGTGGTCTGGACACCTCCCCAGATCTTGGCATGCTTTCTCCCCCTACCACGGCTACAGAGGAGGGTACATCTTACACAGTGGTGTTGCGTAGGGTGGCTGAGGCCTTAAACCTCGAGCTTCCTACGGTGGCAGTCAGGACTAACCTCCTGACCGAGCTGCATCAGCCGGGAGCTGCCTGTTCGGAGTCCCTGCTGCCGTTCAATGAGGCCCTGACGGACATCCTTTTGGGCACTTGGTCCAAGCCCAACACAGGGGCTCCTGTGGATAGAATGATTGCCCGATGCCACCGCCCAGCCCCAGGCGATCCCATTTTCCTCTCTCACCATCCTACCCCTGAGAGCTTGGTAGTCCAAGCCTCAACTTCCAAGGGTGCATTCCCTAACGCACCATCTGATAGGGAATCCAAGAAGCTGGACCATCTTGGGAAGAAGATGTTTTCTTCCTCCAGCTTGAGACTGTGGTCTGTGAACACTGCATGTCTCTTGGGCCGTTACTCCCACTCGATGTAGGACACGGTTGCGCAGGTGCTACCACAGTGCCCTGAGGAGGCCTGGGCCATGCGCTCCCTTGCAGTTGCTAAAGGGAGAGACGCAGCGAAGTTCACCATCCAATGTGGGCTGGACACCACCGACTCAGTAGGCAGGAAGATTTCCTCATCGGTAGCCCTTAGACGCTACGACTGGTTGAGGTCTACTGGCTTTTCGGGTGATGTCCAAGCTACACTTTTGGACATGCCCTTTGATAGCCGTCGCTTGTTTGGCGACAAGGCGGATAACGCGCTTGAGTGCTTTAAGGACTCCAGGGCTATGACCAGGTTGTTGGGCCTCGCATCCACCTCCCGCCCAGTGCAGTCTGCCTTTCGCCCCTTATCTTGGCTATGGAAGGAGTGCCCCACCATGTCCCGCCCAGAGCCACAGGCCTGCGCAAGCTGTCCAGCCTCTGAACAGCCAGGGACGTGGAACCCACCATCGTGGGTCTGGGGGCCAGCGGGTGGGCCAGTCCACCAGCACCCCCTCTGCAGCAGCCTCCAAGCCCTCCTAGTCTGACCTTTCAGGGCCACCTTTTGCCAGTGGGTGGCAGGATTTGCCATCACATCCCCCACTGGCTCAACATCACGTCGGACAGGTGGGTTTTGCAGATAGTCCGAAGGGGCTACTCCCTCCCCTTCGAGACTACCCCTCCATCCATGCCACCTCAGACCCATCACATGTCAGAGGATCACTTGGCCCTTCTCCAACAGGAAGTTACGACTCTCTTGGCCAAGTGAGCCATCGGGCGAGTTCCTACCCCAGAAGTAGGTCGTGGTTGTTATTCCCACAACTTTCTGGTGCCCAAGAAGAACAAGGGCCTGCGTCCTATCTTGGATCTCCGGAACATCATCCGCTTCCCCCGGAAGAAGTTTAAAATATTGACACTGGTTCAGGTCCTGTCTGCTTTCGACCCTGGAGACTCGATGGTATCGTCGCACTTGCAGGACCCTTATTTTCACGTCCATGTTCCTGCCGGCCCATCTATGTTACCTACGGTTCACGGTAGGCCATGAGCACTTTCAGTTTACCATGCTCCCCTTCGGCCTTGCCAGCGCCCCTCAGGTGTTCACGAAAGTGATGGCGGTGGTTGCAGCTCATTTGCGCAGATCAGAGGTTCCAGTCTTCCCCTATATCTACGACTGGCTGTTGAAGGCGGACTCACCCCAGGCTGTCTTCTCCCACCTCCAGACTACGGCCGACCTCTTGCATTTACTGGGGTTCACCATCAATGTGCCGAAGTCACACCTGATTCCCTCTCAGAAGCTCATTTTCATCAGAGGGGTTCTGGACATAGCGCAGTTTTGGGCTTATCCTCCCGAGCAGCGAGTTCAGGATATTCAGGCTATGATTCCGATCTTTCAGCCTCTATCCCGGGTTTCGTCAGAATGACCCTGAGGCTACTAGGTCTCATGGCCTCCTGCTGGTGGACTATACCAGGTGGCATACAAGGGCTCTGCAGTGGGACCTGAAGTTCCAGTGGGCACAGCATCTGGGGAATCTTTCCGACTGCATCCAGATCTCGGAGGGCACTGCACGTCAATTGCAGTGGTGGCTAACAAACCAGGATTAGGTCAACGGTAGATCCCTCTCCCTTCCCCATCCAGAGTTCACATTGGTGACAGATGCATCACTGCTGGGGTGGGTCGGCCACATGGGAAATTTGGAGATCGGAGGCCTCTGTTCTCCGGCGGGGTCCGGATACCATATCAACCTTCTGGAGCTTCGGGCGATTCGTCTTGCACTAAATGCATTCCTTCCCTCTGTCAGGGGAAGAGTAGTGCAGGTGTTCATGGACAACAGCACCGCCATTTGGTACTCCAACAAACAGGGTGGGGTGGGGTCGTGGACCCTATGTCAAGAGGCTCTCCACCTTTGGACATGATTGGAACATCAGGGCATATCTCTAGTGGTTCAACACCTGGCAGGTTATCTGAACGCCAGGGTGGACAAACTCAGCTGCTAGTGCATGATGGATCACGAATGGCGTCTTCACTCTGAGAAGGTACAAGGTCTCTTTGAGCAGTGGGTAGAGCCTTGGTTAGATCTATTCACCACCGAAAAGAACGCACAATGTCAGCAGTTCTGGGTGTTGGAATTTCCAGGGCGGCACTCGCTAAGCGACGCGTTTCATCGCAAGTGGAGTTGTGGTCTTCTATACGCCTTTCCGCCTATACCACTTCTGCACAGAATGCTGAAGAAGATCAAGTGCGACCGGGCCCAAATCTTTCTTTGGCCCCGGATTGGGCACGAAGAGTCTGGTATCCCGAGCTATTACACATGGCCATCGATCCTCTGATCAGACTGCCTCTTCGGGAGGATCTTCTGTCTCAGCAGCAGGGGACAGTCCTCCACCTGAACCTGTCCTGCCTCCACCTCCTTGCGTGGAGATTAAGCGTCAACAGTTGACAGCTTTCGACCTTCCTCCCGAAGTCTGTAATGTTATCTTGGCAGCCAGGCACCCCTCCACCAAAATGGTATACGCCTGTACAGGGCCGGCGCTAGGCGTGGGCAGCTGTCCAGGGCCCTGCGCTCAGCTCACTAACATGGGGCCCCACTTTCACAGTCAGCCCACCTACTCCCCAAGGTCCCCCTCCCCAACCCGATCACATTGCTAATGCAATTATAAATCTGAAAGAGACACATTAGTGATAGATTCCTTACCTTATAATATCTCCAGGCGTCAGACTGGATCTGGAAAGTTTTTCGTCAGTAGTACCCCTGCGCATCGGTAGGCTTCATCGTGCGGCTCCACGTACGTCACTGGCGTCGTAGCCGCTGATATGACATCGTCGGAGCTACTTCGACGCTCCCACGCACGCTGACGTCAGTTCGTTCTTTTTCCGCGCCATCAAGCGCAGATCCGAGTGAGAGCAGTACTCCTAGTCATATTTTTGACTTGTTTTCTGAGACTTGTTTCTCTTGTTTGTCAAGTACTCAACTACTGGTGCAGTAGGGATGCCCGGGTCTCAGTCCTGTAGGGACTGCCGTCAGAACATGTCGGCAGAGAACCCGTATGTCGTGTGTCTCTTCTGCTTCGGGCACGTCCATCCCCCCGAGACGTGCCCCAGTTGTCGGGCCATGGTGCCGAAGACTTGCGGGAGCGTGCCTGGCAGTTCTTTGTGGCCCGGAAATTGCTCCGCGCCACTCAAGATCCCGAGCCCGTGGGCGGTCGAGGGGTCGGTCACGGTGCCTACACCATCATTCTTTGCCTCGGGGTCAGGTAAGTCGATGTGCCATACCAGGTCGAAGACGCGGCGTCGCTCTTCGCCTACCTCTCACAGGTCATGGGATACGGTGGAGGGTGCGGGTGGTCACTCCCCCGCGGCACCGGTGGAACCTCCTTTGCTGCCTGCAGCCTACCCACCTTCTCCGGGGCCGTGCGTAATTCCGCAAGGAATACAAGTGTTCTTATCAGCCGTGGCCCGTTTATTTGCCCCTTCGGGTCCCTCCGGAGCGCCTCTGGGCCCCGTGGAACCGTTGGGTGGGTCTGCCCCCGTGCCGCCGCCTTTGGCCCTGGAAACGCCAGCAAGATACCCGGGACGCCGTTGGCTCCGGCCTCGGCCCCGCCGTTGGCTTCTGGCTTCGGATCCCCAGATGGCTCCGGCCTCGGCCCCGCCGCTGACTATGGCCTCAGGAGCTGCCGCTGGCTCCAGCCTCAGGCGCCGCCGGAGGCGGCGCTGCCGGCTGGCTCCAGCACCGCCGCTGGCTCAGGCCTCAGCGCAACTGATGGTGCCTATTGTCCACCAATTCCTGGACGGGAGAGGACAGTTTCTCCATTTCCCCGGCCTCCTCGTCCTTCTCGGACTCTCAAACAGCCGATGGCCAACGGCAATGACTGGGAGGGGTCTAGGGACCCTCTCACAGCTCAGTGAGGGGATGCACCACATAGGATGCCAATGGGAAGGATCTGAACGATCTGGAATTTATCTCCATGCCGCGGTACACTTGCCTCTTCCTCCATGGCTATGGAGCAGGATGGTACATTTTCTGCGGTGTTGCGTAGGGCGACTGTGGCTCTTAACCTCAAGCTCCCTACGGTGTCTCTCCTGACTGAGGTGGTTCAGACAGGGGCCTCCTCCTCCACTGCTGCCCTTTGGTCATGCACTTACAGATGTCCTCTGGGCGCCTGGTACGCGCCTCCCACAGGTACTCCTGTGATAGGGAGTGTGGCACAACAGCATCACCCGGCCCCGGGCGACCCCAGTTTTCTCACATAACACCAAACGCCTGACAGTCTGGTTGTCCAAGCCTCTGCTTCTCCCAGCGCATTCCTTTCTGCACCTCCGGATAGGGTACCAAAAAAAAAGAGGTTGAGCGGTCTGGGAGCAAGTGTTTACCTCTGCCACTTCGGGACTGCGGATAGTGCATACTGCATGCCTTTTGGCCTGCTATTCCCACTCTGTGTCGGACACAGTGGCGCTAGTGCTACCTCAGTGTCCGACAGACGCTCGGACAGTACTCTCCCAAGCAATTACTGAGGGGAGAGATGCGGCAACGTTTACTATACGTGGTGGCCTTAATACTGCCAACTCCCTCGGCAGGGTAATTTCCACAATTGTGGCGCTCCGCCGTTACGCCTGGCTCAGAGCCACTGGCTTCTCAGGGGATGTCCAGAATGCTTTGTTGGACATGCCCTTTGATGGCATGCACCTCTTTGGTGAAAACCCGGATGGCACGTTGGAACGTTTTAAGGACTCCCGGTCAACAGCCTAGTCCTTGGGCCTTTCCGCCACGCACACTCCCTCAGGGTCTGCCTTTCGCTCCATTCCTGGCAGGGATGAGGCACCCAAACACATTCCTTTCAAAGCTGCAGGCCTGCGTAGCAGCACTCTCGGCGCAGCCGCTTTAAGGGGACCCACAGAGTTGGGTCACAGGGCCAGCGACCGGGTCAGTCCGCTGCCGCCCCTGCCACCACGGCCTCCAAACCTTCATAATCCGGGGTTTTTGGGCCCACCAAACGCATGGGGGCGGCACGATTCGCCATCGCCTCCCCCACTGACGCACCATAACTTCGGACAGTTGGGTTTTGCAGATAGTCCAAAGGGGCTACTTCCTCCCATTGCGGACTGCCCCTCCGGCCGTGCCCCCTCCGTGCCACCGCATGTTGGGGGATCACTTGGCGCTTCTCCAGCAGGACGTTCCGGCCCTCTTGGTCAGAGGGGGCCGTCGAGCGCGTTCCGATGCCAATAGTAGGTCGTGGTTGTTATTCCCACTACTTCTTGATTCCAAAGGACAAGGGCCTGCGTCCTCTTTTAGGCCTCCGGTACATCACTTCTTTCGGAAGTACAAAATGCTCCTGCTTTCAGTTCACCATACTCCCTTTTGGCCTCGGGTTTTCACAGAAGTGATGGCGGTGGTCGCAGCTCATCTGCGCATATCAGGGGTTTCAGTCTTCCCCTATCTCGCCTACTGGCTGTTGACGGCGGGCTCGCCCCAAGCAGCCGTCTCACACCTCCAAACTACAGCCAACCTCCTGCATTTGCTGAGGTTCTCCATCCACGTGCCGAACTCGCATCTGGCTCCCTCTCAGAAGCTCCTCTTCATCGGAGCGGTTCTGGACACGGCGCAATTTCGGGTTTATCTTCCCTAACAGTGCGTCCATGAGTGGCAGATCCCTCTTCCTTCCCCATCCGGAGCACACAGTGGTAACAGATGTGTCCCTACGGTGATGGGGCGGTCATATGGGGGAGGCGGAGATCAGAGGCCTCTGGTCTCCGGCGGAGTCCGAGCTCCATATCAATCAGTTGGAGATTACGGCGATCCTGCTTGCACTCAAACCATTCCTTCCCTCGGTCAAGAGGACAGTAGTGCAGAGGTTCTTGGCCAGCACCACCGCCATGTGGTACTGCAACTAGCAAAGCGGGGTGGGTCCTGGACCCTATGTCAGGAGGCTCTGCACCTCTGGACGTGGCTGGACCTCCAGGGCATTCTACTGGTGGTTCAACACTTGGCAGGTTCTGTAGACGAACTCCGCCGCCGGTGCATCATGGATCACGAATGGCGTCTTTACTCGGAGGTGGCACAAGGTCTCTTTCAGCAATGGGGAGAACCTTGGTTAGATCTATTCGCCACCAAACAGAATGCGCAATGTCAGCAGTTCTGCGGGTTGGAGTTTCCAAGGCGGTGCTTGCTCGGAGATGCTTTACATCGCGAGTGGAATTGCAGTCTGTTGTACGCCTTTCTGCCTTTACCACTTCTACCCAGAGTGCTGAAGAAGATCAGACGTGACCGGGCCCAAGTTATTTTTGTGGCACCGGACTGGGCTCGAAGAGTTTGGTATCCCGAGCTACTCAGTATGAGCGTGGATCCTCCGATCCGACTGCCTCTTCGGGAGGATCTTCTGTCTCAGCAACAGGGGACGGTCCTCCACCCGAACCTGTCCAGCCTCCACCTCCTTGCATGGAGATTGAGCGGCGACAGTTGATTCCATTTGACTTGCCTCCTGAAGTTTGTAATGTGATTCTAGCAGCCAGGCGTCCCTCACCTAAACTGTATACGCCTGCCGGTGGAACGAATTTGTGGCAGGGTGCACCGCGAAAGCTGTGGACCCCCCTTTCTGCCCCTCTTTATGAGGTCCTATTGCTCCTTCTCTCTTTGGCCCAGCAGGGCTATGCTCTGGGCACTGTTAAGGGGTACCTTTCTGCTCTTTCAGCCTTTTTCAGGCTGTTGTCCATCGATTTCTCAAAGGCATTGCTCACCTTTTCCCTCCTATTCCTTTTTGTGATGCCTCACTGGGACTTGAACCTGATTCTCAAATACTTAATGTGTGCTCCCTTTGAGCCTCTTCATAACTGTTCTTTACGGTTATTGACTCTTAATAACTGTCCTTTACGGTTATTGACTTTGACAACTGTCTTCCTGGTGGCTATCGCCTCCGCTAGGCGTGTGAGTGAACTCCAGGCTCTTACATGCACACCTCCTTTCCTGGTGGTTCATCCGGACAAGGTTGTGCTGCGGTCACATCCCTCTTTTCTGCCAAACGTAGGACATCTGTAAGGAAGCAACTTGGGCCTCGCTGCATACTTTCACTAATCACGATTGCCTTGACAGTCAAGTCGGGAGAGACGGCTTCTTTGGCCGTTCGGTTCTCCGCCGTGACTTTCTGGTGTAATCTCAGACCCACCACCGGGTTTTTATTGTCACGGCTGCGCGGCATCAAGGGCAGAGCTGGCGTTGGCCTTAAACCCGAAGCGACAGGAAGACAGACGCTTCGCGTTCTAGTTGTTGCTTCTGTGCGGTCGCTTCCGGGTCATAGGAGCCTCTTCCGGGTGCTGATCGGCGGTGGGAGCGTCGCGTCCGGAGCAGTTCGGGTGTCTTTCTCATGGAGCCACGGAGGTTCCGCTGTGGCTCCGCATTCTGGGTGTCTTGAAGGCAGCATATGGATCTCAGCTGATTCCTCTTCATTCTCTGGGACCTTGAGAACAACCTTTGAGTTCGGCGGTAACGCGCTAGCGCTCCTGGTGCAGTCGTGCCCCTCCCTTTCCCCCGCTGTTACTTTGCTTGTTGCCTTTGCTTATTCCAATGAGGGCTGGTTCCCTAGCAGGCCACGGGCATCTGCATTTTCCTTATATTTCTTGAGTAAATGTTCAGCTTATGTTTTTGGGCAACTATTGTATGGCATAACCAGTGTTTATTACCTATGTTTTGATTTGCAATTTTCACCATAACGGTACTTAGGCTCCTGAGGCAAGGAGTAAATATACCTATATGTTTTTGAGTACTCGTTACAATTCAGTCGAGTAAGAGGCAATTTGCTGGAGCCTTGTTACTTGTGGGGAAGATTGTGCGATTAACAATCTATCATCCCATACTTTTGTTTCATTATAAAGTATAATCTGATCCTCACCAGTTTTGGACAAACAAGGGGGTAAGAAATGCTGCTACTATTCCACTCAGGTACACTGCTAAATAACGTACATAAAAGATATTAATGTTACTTTCTTTATTTAGGAATTTCCCATACGTCATACCATTACCATTACCATTACATACATTGTGGACACAAGCGGAAGAGGGGAGAGTACCAGGTAGAATACTTTTGGCACATTAACAGATATGTATATGGTTTTCTCTCATAAAAGTGTTCAGCAGTTGATTTAGTCTTCTGTTCACAGGAATTCTTCCGGATCTCGGTGGAGCTGCTGTGGTGTTGGACGTGCGCTGGACCTGCCCTGTCTCTTCTTCTCCTTCCTTTGTCTCCCCTCTTCCCCTTATTCACTGGTTCCGCTTTGACTTTGTTGGGTGGACTAGTGGTAAAGGGAAGTTGGTGCTTGCTCAACCGGCCCTCACCTCTTGCCCCCGCGGAGACCTCAGGTGAGCCTGACAGAACGCGAAGCCCACGTGGATTCTTTGCCTGGGCAGGATGGAGTAGGGTAAGATCACACTAGCAGACCTAGCACACATGTTAGGGAACTTACAGAAAGAAACGCAAGCCCTTTCTTTGCAGGTTACTACTCCTCCTGTTATACCATTAGCTCCCCCTGAATTGTTTATGGGTGATCCAGCTCGTTTTGCAACCTTTATTAATCAATGTCAGTTGCACTTCATGTGCAAGGCCGCCAGTTTTCCGACTGAACAGGCCAAAGTGGCCTTTGTATGGTCGTATTTGGGTGGTGTTGCGGCCACCTGGTCGATTCTGTTGGTGGAACGGAATGATCCTCTTTTGTATAATTATGGTTTATTTAAGGAGGAATTAAAGCAGCTGTTTGATAAGCACTCTTTTGTTCAATCAGCAGACTCAGAGCTTCTAAACCTGAAACAAGGCTCAAAAGATCTAGTCTCTTACATCGCTGAATTTAATCGTTTGGTGGTGGAAGCAGGGTGGCCAGAAGAAAAGAGAAGTGCCTTGTTTTACAGGGGGTTGAAAGATGAACTGAAGGATCTCTTGGATCAGGTAGTAGACCCTCCCAGTGATTGCAAGGCCCTTATGGACCGGACTGTGAAACTTGATCATAGATTGCATGAGCGGAGGAGGGACAAAGGACGGTCGGAGGCACGGCTTCTAGCATACAGGGAAAAGCGCACTGAGGTGGAAAGGCCTGTGACAGAAACTGAACCAATGCAGATAGGAAGCGTAAGAGGACCCATCAGTGGGGAAGAAAGGCAACGGCGTCGAGATCAAAAGTTATGCCTCTACTGTGGAAAGCAGGGGCATTTTCTGAAGGACTGTCCTAGCAAACCAAGAAGGCAAAAAGAGCAGGGAAACTAAATAGCCTGGGGTCTAAGGGGACAAGAGCTCTGGGTGGTTCAGGTTTATTAGTCTCCCAGCCGGTAGTCACAGAACACTCCAGTGTTGCGTTTTCGCATTTTTTTGTTGATCTGGTGGGATGGGGGAGGTCAACATATTAAGGTCCGGGCTATGGTAGATTCAGGGGGATATTCAGTGGGTCAGCAAAAAAGGTATACCAACCGAAGCTAAAGCGGTAGAAGAAGTGAAGACGATAGACGGGAGTGTTATTAAGTCAGGCCCAGTTACACACGCTACCATTCCCCTGATTATGGACGTACAAGGAGAGCATTTAGAAAAGGTCACTTTCGACTGGATTACATCCCCCCAGTTCACTGTTGTGCTAGGGGTGTCTTGGTTAACAGAACCCAACCATAGATTGGAGAAAAATAACTATTCTGTTCACTTCAGACTACTGTGGGACACATTGTGTAAGACAACCTAAGATTCTAGCCCCTATGTTGGGGACTTGTACAAACATCGAACCTGAACTCCCCTCCTGTTATTTGGATTGGGCAGACGTGTTTGATAAACAAAAGGCAACAACTCCTCCGCCACACCGTCCCTACGATTGTAGGATAGATTTAATACCAGGGGCTGAACTTCCCTGCAGTCGCATTTATGCACTCACAGAAAAAGAGAACCTCTACTTGCTTGAATACCTGGATGAAATGTTACGTATAGGGTTTATTTGTCCTTCTCGGTCCCCGGCATCCTCTCCTCTTCTTTTTATCCCTAGGCGAGTGGGAGGCCTCAGACGTTGCATTGATTATCGCAGCTTGAACAATAATACTATTAAAAATAGATACCCTTTGCCCTTAATATCTTCTTTATTGGACCAGGTTAAGAAGGCCAAGATCTTTACAAAGCTAGATCTACGGGGGGCATACCACTTAGTGCGAGTCCGACAAGATGATGAGTGGAAGACAGCCTTTCGCACTAAGTTTGGACTCTATGAATATCTGGTTATGCCCTTCGGACTTTGTAATACTCCAGCTACGTTCCAATATTTCATCAATGAGGTCTTGAGAGATATGTTGGATGTGTATGCCATTGCCAACATAGACGACATTCTTGTGTATTCGTCTTCTATGGAAGAACATCAGGTTCATGTGCAGTCAGTACTGCAGAGATTTCGGGAAAATCAATTGTTCGTGAAGCTTGACAAATGTGACTTCCATACAACTCGAGTAGCCTTTTTGGGTTTTATCTTGACACCTAATGGGGTCAGTATGGATCCACAGTAGGTCGAGGCGATCACTCAATGGTCATCCCCCAAAACCTGTGAACGACGTACAGTCCTTCTTGGGGTTCGCCAGCTTTTATAGAAGGTTTATCCATGGGTTTTCTGAGTTAGCATCCCCTATCACTAGACTGTTAAAGAAGAATGTGGAGTTTTTGTGGTCCTCTGCAGCGGGAACAGTGTTTGAAACCTTGAAACAAGCTTTTACTCAGGCTCCCATCCTAAAACATCCAGATCCCACCCGTCCTTTCATAGTGGAAACCGATGCTTCTCAGACAGCCATTAGAGGTATCCTGTCTCAAACAGACTCTTCCACCGGGTACCTGCATCCAGTTGCTTTTTTCTCACACAAACTTAATGCTACTGAACAAAACTATTCAGTAGGGGACCGAGAACTCCTAGCTATGAAGCGGGCCTTCGAAGAGGGGAGACAGTATTTGTTGGGTTCCTTGCACAAGGTAACTGTTCTTACTGACCACCGTAATCTGCTGTTTCTGAAGTCTGCAAGGGCTCTATCCTCTAGACAACTACGATGGCCCTCTTTTTTTAGTTATGACTTTTTGATACAGTATCAGCCTGGTAGGAAACATGGGAAAGCAGATACTTTATCACGATTGGATCATGAAGAGAGTGAGCTAAAAACAGAGCCACCGCCTATTATAGCCACAGAACGCATTTTAGGGGGATTCATCACAGAAGAGGATTTTCTACAGAAAGTAAGGGAGGTGCAAGAAACAAAAGAGTTAAAAACGTGGGAAGAGAAACATCAAGGGAGCCGAATCGATGGCCTTTTGTATATCCAAGAAAAACTTGCAGTTCCTAGCCCTGAGTTGTAGAAAAAGGCATTGAAGTGGTGTCCCACCCATGTTTTGGCGGGTCATCCGTGTTGTGAAAAAACTACAGACCTTGTACGTCGTTATTTTTGGTGGCCCTCTCTAGGAGCAGATGTTAAGTCCTACGTCCAACAATGTTGCGTGTGTGCACAAGGCGAAGGTTCTCAACAAGTTCCAGCCGGTCTTTTACTCCCCATGCCTATTCCTCCTAGCCCATGGCATACTGTTTCAATGGATTTTATAGCAGAGCTTCCTAAAACTGCAAAAGGACACACAGTGGTATGGGTAGTAGTTGACATGTTAACAAAATTAACCCACTTCACTCCTTTGAAATCCCTTCCCTCTTCACTAGAATTAGCATGGTTATTCGTGCAGCATGTAGTTAAGTTACATGACTTGCCCTCTGTTCTAGTTTCCGATCGGGGTCCTCAGTTTTTGTCCAATTTTTGGAAAGGGGTGGGTAAACCTTTGTACATAGACATGCGGTTTTCCTCAGGGCACCACCCTCACACGGATGGGCAGACAGAGAGAATGAAATAGTGTCTAGAACAATACTTAAGATGTCAGTTGTTACAGAATCCAGTAGATTGGGATAGATATTTATGGGCAGCGGAGTTTGCCATCAACAATAGCAGACATTCTTCCACAGAATATTCCCCTTTTTTTGTTTCGTATGGGTTCCTTCCTCGATTCCTCATGTCACATACTACAACTTCTGCACCGGCCCCTGCAGTGAAAGAGTTCATTACACAACTTAGAGAGGTACAAAAGGCTGCAGCATCAAACCTTGAAAGAGCCAAAGTAGCATACAAGAAGAATGCAGATGCGCAGTGGCGCCCAAGCCCCAACTACAATGTAGGGGATAAAGTCTGGCTATCAACACGCCACGTGCCCATTAAAGGCGTTCGCAAATTAAAACCCCGGTATATAGGTCCATATACAATTACGGAGGTGATCAATCCAGTGGCGATGAGGTTGGAGCTCCCCGACACTCTGAAGATACACCCGGTATTCCATGTGTCCTTGCTGAAACCTGTTGCGCTGGGCACAGAGCTACCAATACATCTGGTGCCTCTAGAAATCGACAAAGAAGAAGAGTATGAGGTCAAAGCCATCATGGACTCACGCAGAGTGCGAGGGGAAACTCCAATACCTCATACACTGGAAAGGGTTTGGGCCTGCAGATCGGACTTGGGAACCCGTAGGTCATGTGCACGCTCCTCGTTTAGTACGGTTGTTCCATTGAAAATATCCCTGGAAACCCAAACCAGCGGGAGGACCCTTAGGGGGGATATACTGTCACGGCGGCGCGGCATCAAGGGCAGAGCCGGCGTCGGCTTAAAACGCGAAGCGTCAGAAAAACAGACGCTTCGCGTTTTAGTTGTTGCTTCTGTGCGGTCGCTTCCGGGTCATAGGAGCCTCTTCCGGGTGCTGATCGGCGGTGGGAGCATCGCATCTGGAGCAGTTCGGGTGTCTTTCACGTGGAGCCACGGAGGTTCCGCTGTGGCTCCGCATTCTGGGTGTCTTGAAGACAGCAAATGGATCTCATCTGATTCCTCTTCATTCTCTGGGACCTTGAGAACAACCTTTGAGTTCGGCGGTAAAGCGCTAGCGCTCCTGGTGAAGTCGCGCCCCTCCCTTTCCTCCGCTGTTACTTCGCTTGTTGCCTTTGCTTATTCCAATGAGGGCTGGTTCCCTAGCAGGCCACGGGCATCTGCATTTTCCTTATATTTCTTGAGCAAATGTTCAGTTTATGTTTTTTGGGCAACTATTGTATGGCATAACCAGTGTTTATTACCTATGTTTTGATTTGCAATGTTCACCATAACGGTACTCAGGCTCCTGAGGCAAGGAGTATATATACCTATATGTTTTTGAGGACTCGTTACAATTCACTCGAGTAAGAGGCAATTTGTTGGAGCCTTGTTACTCGTGGGGAAGATTGTGCGATTAACAATCTATCATCCCATACTTTTGTTTCATTATAAAGTATAATCTGATCCTCACCAGTTTTGGACAAACGAGGGGGTAAGAAATGCTGCTACTATTCCACTCAGGTACACTGCTAAATAAAGTACATAAAAGATATTAATGTTACTTTCTTTATTTAGGAATTTCCCATACGTCATACCATTACCATTACATACATTGTGGACACAAGCGGTAGAGGGGAGAGTACCAGGTAGAATACTTTTGGCACGTTAACAGATATGTATATGGTTTTCTCTCATAAAAGTGTTCAGCAGTTGATTTAGTCTTCTGTTCACAGGAATTCTTCTGGATCTCGGTGGAGCTGCTGTGGTGTTGGACGTGTGCTGGACCTGCCCTGTCTCCTCTTCTCCTTCCTTTTTCTCCCCTCTTCCCCTTATTCACTGGTTCCGCTTTGACTTTGTTGGGTGGACTAGTGGTGAAGGGAAGTTGGGACTTGCTCATCCGGCCCTCACCTCCTGCCCCCGCGGAGACCTCAGGTGAGCCTGACAGGTATTGCTTGGGTATGTATTCTAAGGTAAGGAATCTATCACTAACGTGTCTCTTTCAGATGCATAAGTTACTTACTTGTGTAACAATATATCTGTAAGAGACATTAGTTAGTGATAGATTCCTTACCGCCCGCCCATCCTCCCCGTTCTGCGAATTGTTCTCTAGGGTTCAGGTCATCCCTTTCAGGGCCCTAGTTCTACTGCACTAGTAGTCGGTCTCTGGCATGGCTCTGCGTTCCTGGCGTGGAAAAGTCTTGTACAGAACTGACGTCAGCGTGCGTGGGCGCATCTAAGTAGCTCCGACAACGTCATCTCAGCGGCTATGACGCTAGCGACATATATGGAGCCGCGCGACGACTCCTACCAACGCGCAGGGGTACTGCTGAAGAAAAACTTTCAGGATCCAGTCTGACGCCTGGGGATATTCTAAGGTAAGGAATCTATCACTAACTAATGTCTCTTACAGATATATCGTTACACAAGTAAGTAACTTGTGCACCAGGTGACTCATGATGGCGTTCCTGAGTGTGAAAGATGGGAGGGTAAACAAGGGGTAGAGCCCGAGGACGTGACAGCAGCAAAGTTGGCAATTATGTTGGCTCTCGGGGACAAGGGCGGGGCAGCACCTCTGTGAAAAACCTCTAGCGAAGAACTTGTCTGCCCTTTGTGTATTCCGTTTCCAGGCGACAGAAGGCTCTTTTGTTTACAGGATGAGCCGGACATTAACAGATAAGGAGAGATTGATGAGGGGGGGAGGGAGCATCCAGCTCAGACTGGAACAGTAGGGCAGTGTTTAGTAAAGTGTCTCTCTACTGCTTTGAGGCACAGGGGAGGTGGTCCTTTTCCCCAGGGCCTTGAAGCACTGAATCAGGCTGCAAAGTTAGGTGTGGGGCCCCTTTCACTGGGATTTGAGCCATTATGTAGTGCTGCGAAGTCCAGGGCAGGTGGGCCTCACAGCTCTCCATCAGGCTGCAAGGTCCAGATGTGGGGGCCCCGTCGCAGGGCTTTGAGGCCATTATGTAGTGCTGGGAGGCCCAGGACAGGGGGCCGTGTCCTTGGCCTCACAGTGCTATACTGTTCTATCATTACATTTTATTTCCCAGAGAGACTACTATGCTTGCTTCCCAGCCTAGACCACCAGTGATAAACTTAGAGGGCTGTAAATGCAGCTAAGTCCGTAAAAATTGATTACCACCCAATTTCCCCAGCAGGGAGCTCCTTGGCCCCTCTTATCATGAAATAAGCAGATTGACTGCTTTGTGATACACTTTGAGTCCCTCACTTATGTCCGAGCAGCTGTGAATTTCTTGTCCATTTAATTACTTGTCCGGGATTTCATAGATACTGTTTTGACAGCCCATGATTGTGCTGCACCTGGGTCTTGTTTAACAGGGCAGGGATGGTGGGGTGTGGTGGAAAGCAGAAGGGAAGAACTGTAGCTAGACAATGCTTTAACACATATTCGTTCAGTACACCTCCAATCGGTCCTACTCTAATCCACGCCAATCCACCCCACCTCACCACACACCAATCCGCCCCACTTAATCCCATCCACCCTAGACCACTCCAAACCACCCCACTGCACCACACTCCAATCCTCCCACCCCACATCCCAATCTTCCCCACTCCAATCTGCCCTACTCCATCTAAAACAATCTGCCCCACTTTAATCTCCGCACGCCAATCTCCACACTCCAATCTGGCCCACTCCAATCTAAAACAATTTGCCCTACTCCATGTAAAACAATCTGCCCCACTCCAATCTGCCCTACTCCATCTAAAACAATCTGCCCCACTCCAATCTGCCCCACTCCAATCTGCCCCACACCATCTAAAACAATCTGCCCTACTCCTTCTAGAACAATGTGTCCTACTTCAATCTGCCCACATTCCAATCTGCCCAAACTCCAATCTACCCACACCCCATCCCCACTCCAATCCACCAAAATCCACCTCAATCCAATCCACCCCACTCCAATCCAATCCAACTCCACTCCAATCCATCAACCCCACTCCAATCCATCCACACCACTCCAATCCATCCATCCAGCCCACCCCAATACATTCACCCCACTTCAATCCAATCCACCCAAATCGAATCAACCCCACTCTAATCCAAACCTCCGTACTCCAATCCAACCCACCCCAGTTCAATCCAACCCACTAACCCTATTCCAACCCACCTCACCCTAATCCAACCCACCTCACCCCAATCCAATTCGCCTCAATCCAATCTACCCACTCAATCCAATCTACCCTACTACAATCCAATTGACCCCAGTCCCATTCACCCCAATCCATTCCACTCTACCTCACTACATTCCACCCCACTCTAGACCACTCCACCCCACCCCAATCCAGTCCTCCCTCCCAATTTTAATCCACCCAATCCAGTCTAATCCAACACATTCAGTCCATCCCACTCCAATCCATCCCACTCCACAGCAGTCCAATCCACCCAACTCTACCCCAATATAATCTGCCCCAGTTCAGAACACCCCACTCAGTCCACTCCTTCCAGCCCACCACACTCCAATCCACCTCATTCAAACCAATCTAATACACCTTACTCCAATCCACCTCACCCCATTTCAATCCATCCCACTCCAATCCAATCCACCCCACCCACCCACTCCACCTCACTCCACTCACTTAACTCTCTCTATCCCAATTCAACCCAATCCACCCCAACCTACTCCAATCCACTCACTACCTCAGTTCAGCCAACCTACTTCTCGCGGTTTCACCCCACTCCAATCTATGACACTCCACTCTACGACTCTGCACTTGATAACACTGCACTCTACAGCACTCTCTGCCACTGAACCACTGAACTCTACTCCCCTGTACTCAACTGAATGACACTCTACACCCCCTATTCCACTCAACAACTACTACTCTAACAAATCCAGTCTGACACTCTACTCCTACCACTCCACTCAAGGACACTCCATGCCACTAACATTTAACCATGCGGAACAGCAGCCACACTGGTGTACAACACGGGAACTCAACATTGCCAAAGCCAATATTTCTTATAGGCGAGACCTATTGGCTTTACCAATGCTTGTTAATGGTGATGGTATTCTGAGCTTGAAGAATCAGAACTAATTGGGCCTGGCGGCGCAGGGTACGCCTTAATCTCCTGGGTTCTCCTGCTTCAGCTAACAGAGACACAGGGACACTCTGTCGGCGTAAAAGATCAGATTTTATTAGCTGCAGCTAGTACAGTTGTCCTAGAAGTACACACGGTATGTTCTCAGGAGACTGCCACTTCACTCCGTGGCGCACAATCTTTTATAGTACATAGGTGACATATACATTAACCAAGAACACACCTAAAACATACATAGAGGACCAATAAGGAAAGTTCAAAAACAGAACATGTCCAATAGAAAAGGTTGAAAAACAAAGATATCGAGATACTCGAAGAAGCCTCTCCTCCAAGTATGTTTGCCACCCCTCCCACAGGTTAAGGTATTAACATGTCTGTAACTGGCTTGCAGGTGGCGAGATACATTTGTGTGTTTTGGAGGACAGTTGTGAAATGAGAGAATACGAGCGGAGGACAGCGAAGGCCAGAAGATGAGATAAAGTCAGAAGAGAATAGTGTGAACCAACAGATAGTTAAGACAGGGATTAGAAAAACCAGACCGGGATTAGTGTACTCAGCCAGTCTCTAACACTAGTTTTGCAAACAGAGGCACAAGGCTATTTTGACACAATATTGCAGGAAAAGCAGAAAAGACTTTGTTCGTCGTGCTGCCTGAGTGAGGGCAACACAAAATGGCGGCGGAGCACAAAATGGCGGCTCAATGCGATCGTGATGGGAAATCGAATTTCCTCAGAACCTCCTTTTGCCAGAACTCAGGCAAGATACACAGACTCATGTTAATCTGAGTCGATGTCGATGGCCATGAGGTCATCGAGCTGTTGCTGTAACATCATTCTAATATTCTCTGTTCTTTGTGTCTTAGGTTTTGGGATGCACATAGTAGCACAAAGATCGCAGATGGCGGGACCACAGTGCATACAAAGACAACAAGAGAAAACGATGGCTAAAACAATACCAAGGAATGTTCGTACTTTCCAACCCCATTTGGACAGTAGTCCCCAAAACCATCCCAATAACGACCAATCTCCTTCGTCCTGATGAATCGACTCAGAGATTATATGTAATTTAGAGATGGCCTGGTATACTGTCGGAGTGTCATCAGGTATATAAATACAGCAACTCGATTTGATCAATTTACAGACTCCACCACGATCTGCAAGAATAACATCTAAGGCAACTCGGTTCTGTAAAGTCATAAGACGATCCGCCTGTAGTTCCGCTGTAATATTACTCAAAAAGTGGTTCTGTTGGGAATAACGTAAACTGATTTTGAAATGTACTTAATACATGTATTCAATATTTCAATCGTCTTTCAATGAAAATACACACACATATACCAATTTGAAAAATATAAGAAACAAATTCCTTTTTTTTACTGTATATAGAACAAGCAAATATTGTTTTAGAAAACATATTTACAGGACTGACCAACAACAACATAAAACAATTAGTGACTGATCGTGCTTAGTGACGTGACATTTAAACAAAAATTCACATGTATAATCATACACATATTTACAATGACGAACATAGTTTAAACACAATAGTCCAAAATCAAAAGCATAAACCACAACAAAATATATTATTCAATATTCTAATGGTGGATTTGCATGGACAAATTGAACAGGCAACGTTGACGTTTCGACCCTACGAGGAAATGCAGCTTTAGAAGCATCTAACACGGGTCTTCATCAGGACAGACAGGGGGGGGATGGCCGCCTGTAAGTGCAAAAATTAAATCAGAACTATGTGTGTGTAATATGATTCAATATGAACTGAAAATTCAAATCAGAGGCAGAATGCTCACCTGGTAACTAGGAAATATACGATTTAGATTCCTAGGGTCACCTATGAGAAGATATCAGCCGACACCTCTCTCACTCGTCTATTCTGTAACAAATACGGATGATCAGTGCATGAAGACATTTGGCTTTTTAGGACCTGATGTGTCCTTGTGACTACACGTAATTTTTTTTAAAAATTCTTCGTGAGGAACGTTGCATTGCCAAAATAATCTCAGCTTTGGTTGGAATTTTTCTGGCTAAATCCCATTTTCTTTAACGCTTTAATCAAATATATTTTAAACGTGTACATACAAACAATCACGTTTGACTCAGACTATTTATTTATTATGTTTTTCTGTGTGCTAACTATTTGCGTATACCTCCCTTTTGGATAATTATCTATTCCTATCCCAGTCAGATGTATGATTCTTAGTCAATTTTATAACATACTCCGTTTATGTGAAAGGCTCTAAATCATGTTGTTCCCTTCACAGTTTGTTGTGATCGTTACGACGGCACCACTTTTTTTGACTGGAGTAAATAACTTTTAAGGTACGTGTCTCACTTGCTTTACGTTATACGGAGTAGATCTGTATGGAAGATTTTGTACTAGTCTAATCATCCGTATTTGTTACAGAATAGACGAGTGAGAGAGGTGTCGGCTGACATCTTCTCATAGGTGACCCTAGGAATCTAAATCGTATATTTCCTTGTTACCAGGTGAGCATTCTGCCTCTGATTAAATGGACTAAAGGGCGTAGCTCTCCCTCCAATCCATGGTATAATGATGATCTGAAATCCATGCGAAAAGAATGCAAAAAAGCCGAGCGAATCTGGAGAAAGGAATACAATGATAGGGATAAAGCTTTCTACCTATCCAAACAAAAACTCTACCATAAAGCTATTTGCTCCACGCAAGCTCTAGCTCGAATCCTGCTAAAGTTGTTTTTAAACTGGTACAGGAATTGCAGAGTAGTAGATCCCCTTTCTCCTGTATCACCTCTGCGCAGCATTGTGAGGACCTTGCTACGTTCTTCGTAGAGAAAGTACAAAGGATATATAGATCATTTCCACAGCACTTCTCCAACCTGCCTATCTCCACTAATTCCAGCACTTATGGCACCACTATGATGTTCATACCAGAAATTTCGTATGAGGACCTAACTAAACTCTGCAAGAAAGTCAAGTCTGGCTCTCCAGCAGACCCGATGAGGCCGACCCAATTTATGGAATTGCTAGAATTCTTACTGCCTTCCCTGGACTCTATACTGAATCTTTCCTTTACTTCGGCTAATGTTCCGATTGCTTGGAAACAAGCTTGGGTCTCCCCTATTATAAAGAAGCCCACTCTAGACCCTTCCAAGCTGGAAAACTTCAGACCTATCTCGCTACTCCCATGGCTATCAAAACTTGCAGAGGCTCATGCTAACAACGTTCTGTCCCTATATATGGATCAAAACAACATCTTGGATCCATCTCAAAATGGTTTCAGGCCGGGCCACAGCACTGAGTCTGCCCTCCTGGCTACGACTGAACATCTCCGGACGATTCTCGATGCCGGTCAGAGTGCTGCGCTGATTCTGTTAGACCTCAGCGCAGCCTTTGATATGTATCTCACAACATTCTGCTAAATCGTCTGGCGACAGTAGGGATTTCCGGCCTTGCCCTGGACTGGTTCCGTTCCTTCTTGAAGGACAGATCCTTCCGGGTCTCAGCTCCCCCGTTTCTTTCAAAGCCCCATTCCATCGGACAGGGAGTCCCTCAGGGCTCGGCTCGTAGCCCATCCCTTTTTAATCTTTATGTGCAGCCACTTGCAGTAGTGGCCAAGGAGTGAGTCCTAACACTGGTGTCATACGCAGATGACACACAGCTGGTCATCACTCTCACTGAAGGCCCCTCTACTTCGCCTCAAGATTTAGGGATGGCCTTGCTGCAGTAGCCCAGTGGATGACGGACAATTGCCTGCAGCTTAATGCAGGCAAGACGGAGGTGCTGCTCCTCGGAAGGGACACCAGCTATTGGAACGAGCACTGGTGGCCCTCGTCATTGGGCACCCTTCCACCACCTAAAGCCCTGGTCAAAAACCTAGGTGTCTGGATGGACTACTCGCTCAGCTTTCTAACCCACACAAAAAAAGTGGCAGCTACTTGTGTGGGCTTGCTGAGGAGTCTCAGACCGATACTTGGCTTTTTTGACTCTAAGGTTCGTCAACTTATTGTCCAAACTACAATTCTCTCCCGTTTGGATTATGCCAATGTTCTACTTCTGGGCGCCAATAAAAGGGAGATAGCGAGATTGCAACGCGTGCAGAACTCTGCGGCAAGAGCCTTAGTTGGTCTTCCTCGCAGATGCTCGGCCAGAGCCACTATTCGGAAGTTACACTGGTTACCCATTGACTCTCGAATCCAGTTCAAAACCCTTATCATAACATTCTAAGTCATCAAATTCGGATGCCCAAAACTTCTGCGTCTACTTCTTACATCGTATGTTCCACAGCGCAATTTGCGCTCATTGGGCCAACATTTATTGGCTGTACCTCGCATAAAGCTCTGCCGCACTGGTGGTCGCTCCTTTAGGGTTTTAGGAGCCAAACTCTGGAACGCTTTGCCACTGAACATCCGTTCTTTGGAAAACCTGTCTACCTTCCGGAAGGCCATTAAGACCCACTTGTTCCCCCTCCCTTAGGACTATTGTCCGTCCCACTCCTCTCTTCCTCAGTATAGCGTCTGTGGTTCCTTAGCGCCGGGACGCCTCTTAGCTGGGGCAGCTGTTGCGCTTTACCAAAACTATAACATAACATTTGAATTTTCAGTTCATATTGAATCATATTACACACACATAGTTCTGATTTAATTTTTGCACTTACAGGCTGCCATCCCCCCCTGTCTGTCCTGACGAAGACCCGTGTTAGATGCTTCTAAAGCTGCATTTCCTCATAGGGTCGAAACGTCGACGTTGCCTGTTCAATTTGTCCATGCAAATCCACCATTAGAATATTGAATAATATATTTGTTGTGGTTTATGCTTTTGATTTTGGACTATTGTGTTTAAACTGTGTTCGTCATTGTAAATATGTGTATGATTATACATGTGAATTTTTGTTTAAATGTCACGTCATTAAGCACAATCAGTCACTAATTGTTTTATGTTGTTGTTGGTCAGTCCTGTAAATATTTTTTTTAAAACAATATTTGCTTGTTCTATATACAGTAAAAAAAAGGAATTTGTTTCTTATATTTTTCAAATTGTTATATGTGTGTGTATTTTCATTGAAAGACGATTGAAATATTGAATACATGTATTAAGTACATTTCAAAATCAGTTTACGTTATTTCCAACAGAACCACTTTCTTAGTTCTACTTATATACCCAGGTTCTGAGGGTTACTGGGTTACCCCATTATCTCTAATGGTAATATTACTCAAAGCTCCTACAGTGATGTCTATGGTAGTCTCTACAACACGAACCAGTTGTCTCATATTCCTGCTGTTTGCCATAGGACCCCAAAAAGGAAGAAATCCTTTTAGGAAGTCTCCTCCCTCTTGACCTGCTGTGTCTTTGGAATCAATAATTCCTCTGCCATATCTGTTTTTATGGAAATTTGAAGAAGCAGTGTATGTAGGGGGAAGAAGAAAAGCTATATAGCAAGTTCCAGAAAAACCAGTCGGCAACCACGTATAGGCTCTATCGTGACAGATGAAATACGTGCCCTGAGATGGCACTAATGGCGTCGAATTCTGAGAGGAGTGGATATAAGTATGGGAACAAAAGCCTGTTTGGCCATTTATTTGTAAATAGAAATTGCCTTGATGAGGTACAGTCCAAATTGAGGGAGACTTTCCTTGTTTAACCTTATCACTATGGCTTGTGATGTAATGAGTGACATTCCAATTAGCGTATGCTTTTCTTTCATCGACAGCAATTTTGCTATTTTCCATAATTTTAGCCATAGCTACCATTCCCTTTATCAATGAACTATGACTGAAATCTGGTCCACCAATATAAGAACTGACAGGTTGTTTAAATCGGCTTTGATAGGCGTTAGAGAAAATTACAAAATAAGCCCAAGCAGAACCTTCATAAGAGAATGGAAGGACTAAATATGGCATCCCTTTTTCTGTGGTATGAGGCAATAGTCCACACACCCAACAATCAGTTGTATTAATTATTAATTGGTGTTGGTGTAATAATTGAATAAACAAATTATTGTAGTATTCGATTCTTCTTACGAGATCATGTTGAGGAAGTGTATGAAACAGATGTGGAGAGATAGTAGAATAAGAAAGCACAGTAACAGAAGAAGGGACAACTTTTTGCTGCATAGCATAAACAATCCATCCTATACACGCCAACAAAATACACAATAGTATAAAAACACATAAAGTTATACCACAACGACTGTATATTATTTTACAAGGATTGTCTTTCATTTTGTTCTTTCTCTCTCTTTCGCCTAATGTAGTTTCCATCTTCTTAATGGATGCTCACGGCAATCTTCCTTAATCACTTGGTCACGATTGTCTGCCGTCCTATGACACTGCAAGTCCTGCAGGCCTATTGCCACTACTCAGGTCACAACCAAGACTCCTACCGTGACCCTGCAACCGGGATAGAAACTACATAGAAGAGAGAATCTCAAGTTTTCTTCTTCAGTCTGGGTCTTAAATCGTAATGAGCCTTATCAGGTACAGTCTGATCCTGAAACAATGTTCGTGGATTTGTGGTATTCAGATGAAGATGTGGTGGTACAGCTTCTTGGAGAATCTTGTCGCTTTCCTTTTCCGACAATGTTCCATTCAAGTGTGCATCACTAAAAGGTATGAATCGGAGAACCTTCTCACTCTCAGTCACTTATACCCTTACGGACCCACTGATCAAAGGGCAGAGGCAAAGGAACCTTCTTGCAGTGCACGCAGTGAATCCAGTTCTTCTTTCCTTCAACCTTCACTGCTGTACGAGTAGCTAGGAGAACCTGACGAGGTTCTCTCCAGCGAGGCTCCAAATTCTTCGTCCTTTGGAAATTCTTCACACAAACCCAGTCACCTGGTTGGATGGAATGACCTGAGTCTGTGGAGGCCTCTGGCAAAGCGCTCTGAACCTGTTGATGGAGAACACGCAATTTAGTTGTAAGGTCATGCAAATAATCAATCAACATTGGGTATGGCAAGTCTGACTACTTCTTAGGGCGAGGGACTCCCCATATATTAGCTGGGCGTCCAAAAACTACCTCATAAGGGCTAAGTCCCAAACGAGGATGTACAGCCGTTCTGGTGGATAGAAGAGCCAAAGGTAGTGCATCGGGCCAACTAAGGCCTGTACTGGCCTGTACTTTAGCAAATTTGAGTTTTATAGTGCCATTATAGCACTCCACTAGACCCGCTGACTGTGGATGGTTTGCCGCATGGAACTTCTGTTTTATACCAAGACCTGCACAAACTTTTTGCATGACTTGGCCCACAAATTCGCTCCCATTGTCACTCCAGACAATGCGCGGCAAACCAAATCTAGGAAAAAACTCTTTAAGGAGTACTTTGGCTGTAGATAAAGCAGTATTGTCTTTCATGGGGTAAGCCTCTATCCATCTGGAAAAGGCACCTACCACCACTAGAACATATTTGAGATTGTTGCATCGTTCCATGTGAATGTAATTGATTTGCAACACCTCAAATGGATAGGTCGGAGGAGCAAAGTGACCTGCTGGAGTTGGGGTTCCCTTTCCCGGATTGTACATTAAGCAAACAATGCAATGTTTCACTATATTGTCTGCCCCTTTCTTTCCACAAACGTCGAAAATTGAACGCCACACCAAAAGCGTATTGGCTATCTGTGTACACGTTCACTCTTTTTCCTTTGGATAACACACACGCTCTGGTTAAGGCTATCAGTTCAGCTGCCTGAGCTGAATTATGTCTGATGCGTGCTGTTTCCACGATTGTATGCAAAGTAGTAACAGCATAGGCTGAAGTTGTCTCTCCATTAGGAAGCTTAAAACAAGAACCATCTACCCATAGCGTTCCATCCGGATTCACTAATGGCGTATCTGTTAAGTCAATTCTACCCTTTGTCTCTTCCTCAGTACGAAAGAAACAATCATGTTGTTCCCGAACACCTTTCTCTTCTGGAAGAGGCAACAAAGTAGCTGGATTTAAAGTATTACATCGTTTGATATGCATATGACTAGCCAAGAGCGTCCGCTCATATCCAGTCAAACAAGCACTCGTAAGATGCTGTGTTTTTGTTCTGTTTAGCAAAGTATCCACTGCATGTGGCACCATAACAATGAGAGTATTATCTAACACCACTCCAGCAGACTGTCGAATAGAAATTGCTGCTGCTGCTGTCGCTTTAAGATAACTAGGCAATGCTTTAGCTACTGGATCTAATGTAGCCGAAAAATAGGCACATGGCCGCTGTCTATCTGCAAATCGCTGCGTTAAAACTGACAACGCACAACTTTATCTTTCGTGAACGTAGAGCATAAAAGGCTTCCTGTAATCAGGAGTACCTAGTACAGGAGCAGAACACAGAGCAGCACGTAAGTCAGAAAAACTCCTCTGACATTCGTCAGTCCATGGAAGGGGCTGAGGCGTATCTTTCAAAGTGAGTGCAACAAAGGTTTGGCCAGCAGAGAGAAGTTAGAGATCCACTGCCTACAATAGGAAGTAATGCCCAGAAAGGCACGTACCTTTCTTTGTGTGGATGGCACAGACATTTGCGCAATAGCTTGGATACGTTCTGGGGTTAATAGTCTTCCCTCCTTTGATAAGAGATGACCCAAGTAGGTAACCTCTCGACGAACATATTGTAGCTTAGAAGGTGAAACCTTATGATTAAGATTGGATAAGTGTCGCAACAATGCAACCGTCACATTCTTACATATATCCTCTGAATCAGCAGCGACTAACAAGTCGTCCATGTACTGAATGAGAGCAGCACCAGACGGCAAGGAAAAAGCGTCAAGATTACATTTTAACCCCTTCCCTGCTCATGACGGAACCACTCCGTCATGAGCCACGGGCGTCGTGTGCTCATGACGGAGTGGTTCTGTCATGCTGCAGCCGTTGGTGGCCGCTCCGCCCACGCGGCGCTGATTTCCCGTCTGTGCGGGCGATTAGCGCGAGTGGGCGGAGTCATGACGGAACCACTCCGTCATGAGCACAGCGCGCCCGTGGCTCATGACGGAGTGGTTCCGTCACAAGCATGGCGGCGCCGCGCTGCCCCCAAACCCCCCAAGCGCCGCGGCAAAATTTGTGCCACGGCGAAGGGGTTAAAGCTTGACTATAAATAGAGGGACTTTCACAATAGACTTGAGGTGCGCGTTTGAACCGGAAGCTTCGGCCTCCAAGAGAGAAGCCAAAAATGTCCCTACTCTCTTCAGCAATGGGAATACTAAAGAAGGCATTTTGCAAATCGATAACAGAAAACCAAATTGCTGTAGAAGGTATCATCGTCAACAACGCAGTGATATCTGGGACAACAGGAAACTGCGGTACAATAATTTTGTTTACCTCCCGAAGATCATTTACAAAGCGATAAACAGGAGGTTGAGAAGGATCAGTGCGTTTAAGAACAGGAAGAATAGGGATATTACATATATTACCTCTCGTTTCCTCAACCACATCTTTCTGAATCAAATCATGAATGATTTTCAGAAGCGCTTTTTCACCTTCAGTGGAAATTCCATATTGATGAACGCGTGGCAATTCCGCATTGGGCTTGAGAGTAACAACATAAGGTGGAATTTCAAGACAACCAACATCATTTTGACCCGTGGCCCAAAGCGTTGTAGGAAGAGAAAGCAATTCAGGTGGAAATTGATCTTTTGACAAATACATTGGAGAAGTCAGTTGTTGTCCTAAAGTGAGATATACACCAGAAGGAGAACAAGATATTGTGGCATGCAGTCTTTTTAATAGATCCAAGCCCAATAGATTCTCGCCGCAACCATTCGTTAAGAGAAGCGGAACTTCTAAATCATAAGGGCCAATTGAAATAGGCAAAGGGCAAGAAACCGGATTACGAACTGGGGCGCCAGAAAAACCTACAGATACATTCGTTAAGCCAGACAAAGGTGCCCCAGGGAGTTTTGAATGAATGATAGAACTTCTCATCGCACCAGTATCTAAAAGGAATGGCTCAGAAATACCCATTGTAGTGACATTAACATAAGGTCCATTCTGATCTACTGGAATTGGCACAACTCCCTTACTTTGTCCATGGCTGTCCTAGTTAACATGAAGACTTTCATTCCCGTCTCCAACATAACAATCCTCATTGTAATACTGTGTAGACCGAGCGTTTAGCTGATCAAAGTAGTTCACAGAATTAGAAGGAGGAAGGGAACGCTGTTCTTGGGTCAATATACCTCAACCTCTACCTCTGTTTGCTGACTGGAGGCCAGCACGACCTCGCGGAGCAGATAGTGTACCATTACGCTGCAATAAAACCGGACAATTATTCTTAAAATGACCTTCCTCTCTACAATAGGCACATTGATTAGGACATAACAAAGGTCGTGGAATATATGGCTCAGGCTTTTGATACACACTCTGAAACTGCGGAGGCTGTTGAAACTGGGGCTGAGCATAACGAGGTGGATAAGCCTGTTGCAAGAGAACCCCATCAACATATCAATATCTGCTAAATTCATGATGCAGGCTTTAACAGTCTGTGACAATTCTTTATAATAACCTGCAGGGTTCTTACGAGTATCTGGTAGAGACTGTTTAAGAGCCAGGACTTCAGATCTTTTCCAGGGCACATGTACCCATATACGCTGGAAATGAGCAGGAATAGCTAGATTACCACCTGCTGCCGGAACCTCTTCTCTCCATACCGGAGGAACCTCTCTCATTGGATAATTTTTCAGTGTCAACCTACCTGAGGGATCGGAGTCAAGAAAAGCCTGTGAAGTAAATAAGGTTCTAAAGGTGAAGTACTGGGATTTTAAAGCCCAGCGGTGCAGGGGAACACACCCTAAGACTTCGGGTTCTTCCTGTTTCAGACCTACAGAAACACAGAGTCTTCTTGGTGAAGTCAAAGATCGATTTATTGTCTGCAGACCAATTACAGGTGTCCGAGAAGTACAGCACAATGTATGTTCTCAGGAGACTGCTTAAAGTTACAGAAACGGGCTTCTCCTTAAATACAAAATATCATGCTTCAGGCATACATTCCTTGTTTTACGATATGGTCATTTACATGTATTCAATACAAACGAAAAGGCAGAGTCATGATGACCATCCCACATTCCAGTTAAGCCAGCCCACAATTATTTACCCAGCGAGGCTCAGATCCCACATCAGATATCATCAGGCCCCAATAAACACGGGCATCTCCTGTTTGTAAAACAAGCCATAAAGCAGGGAGAGTCAGGTGTGAAAGAGATTAGCCGGTGGCTTGTGTGGGATGAAAAGGCTTTATGGTGTGTCAAACCCTGATGCTAATCACAGGTGGCCGTAGGACGGGGAGCTCTTGGGACCGGACTGACCTGGGGCAGCGGAGCCAAGCTGCACAGGTCACAGAGAAGTCAAACAAAGTACATGTGTTCTAAAGGCCCGTACTTGTTCGTAATGTGTAGCCTATGTGAGGGCAACCATAAGATGGCCACCGCTCCAGGATGGAACCCACGAAGTTAATGTAAAATCGTATATAAAGTGCATTTATCAATGAAATGTTATGCAAAGCACTTGTACATACCGCATTGGCCATTCGCGGTTTGCTAATACCGGAAGAGGCAGGGGTAGGGCCCGGTCTCCCACGCGGTCCCAAATTTCAAAGTACCACAGACCCTCCTTTTGCCCTTACATAGGCAATAACTATACTCACATCAATCCGAGTCTAGGTCAATATTCATGAAGTCATGGAGATGTTGCTGTAGCATCATCCTATTACTTAGCTCGTCCCTCGATACAGGTTTCCTTACACATAATGTAGCACAGAGGCCACATATCGCAGGAGCACACTGTATACACAGACAGAACAGGAAAAGAATGGATAAGATCATTCCAATGACCATCAGAATTTTCCAACCCCAGGCAGATATCAGTTCCCAGAACCACCCCACCAGTGACCAATCTCCTTTATCCACGTGTATGGATTCAGATATTTTATGCAGTTTGGAGATGGCCTGATAAACTGTTGGAGCATTATCTGGTATGAAAATGCAACCGCTAGATTGGATAACCTTACATACCCCACCGCGGTCTGCAAGTATGACGTCTAGAACCATGCGGTTCTGCAAAGTCATGAGGCGATCCGCTTGGAGCTCAGCTGTCAAATTACCAAGGGCACCAGCCGTTACATTAACAGTGGATTCAACCACACGAGTCAGTTGTCCCAGGTTCCTACTATTGACCATAGGTCCCCAAAACGGCAGGAAACCCAAAAAGAAGTCTCCTGCTTCCTGACCGGCAGTATCATCCTTACTAATCACTCCTCTTACAACTCTGGTCTTGTGATAGTCAGAGGCAGCAGTAAATGTCGGCGGTAGCAGATTTGCAATATAACATGTGCCCGAGAAATCAGGGGGCAACCATGTATATGCTCGGTCATTGCAGACACAATATGTACCCTTGGCAGCCAAAAACGCAGGGGAAAACTGTGATGGAAAAGTGTATGTTTCAGTACAGTCACTTCTCCCCAGTTGAGCTCTTGGATTCTGACCATTACCTTGTAAACAGAACCGACCTATGTGGGGTACGACCCAAATTGGGGATGAGATTTTTCGCTGTCTCTCACCCAGACTAATAGTATACCCCGTCGCGTTCCACCCTACATATGCTCGCAATTCATCCTTGGGAATAGATGAGTATGCGTCGATATCTCTGCTCATATCGGCAACTCCTTTCATTAAAGCTTTATTATTTGTGCTAGGTCTGATGGAACGCGGTTGTCGTGGGGAGTAGGCATCTAATGCAAAGAGAAACATGGTCTGGAAGGCCCATGACAATCCATTGTAACTAAACGGCAGCACTAGATAAGGAATACCTTTGTTAATGGTATGTGGCATTAACCCACACACCCAGCAATTGGTTGTATTCATGACTAGTTGGTGCTGGTGCAGGAGCTGAATAAACGAGTTGTTTACAAACTCTGATCGTCTAGCTTGTTCGTGTTCAGGCAGAGGGTGGAAAGAGTGTGAGGAGACAGTAGGAGGAGGTATAGGCTGTACAGTGGGTGCAACTGGCACTTGAGAGGAGAAGAATACATAGCCTACAGTAAACACCATCATACTACATAGTATAAACAAACATAATAATATAAAACGTTTGCTCTTCATTATTTTACATATTTTCGTTTTAAAGTTCATTTCCTCAGCGAGTCTCTCCATCTTGAAAAACTCCATCCTCTAATCGTGCCGCTCGCGGCGGGTGAGTATCTTCTGCTAAGGAGTACGCCTGTCGGTCCAGGGAACGCCCTAGACCAACCAGAACCGTTGACCTAATGTCTTCGGCCTGTACCCCAAAGTCTTGGCACCGCGACCCTGCGGCTGAACCCGGATGGTGGTTCGAAAAACAAAAATCAAGAAAGTCCTTCAGATGGGAGAGCTATAATATCAAAAAATAGTAAGGGAAGGGAATTTTTATTTGTCCATAGGCCTTGGTCTCAAGTTGTAGCGGTTTCTGCCAGGTACTGTCTGGTCTTGAAACAAGAGTTCAGGCTCTGTGGTGTCCAATCGAATTGACGGTGGCACAGCTTCTTGCAAAATATCGTCACTCTCTTGTTCTGAAGTTGTGCCTCCGACTCGTGCATCACTAAATGGTACAAAACGAGGTACAGTGTTTGTTTCAGAATCAGCGATACCCTCCTGGACCCACTGGTCATATGGTAGGGGCAAAGGGATCCGCTTGCAGTGGGCGGCGTGAATCCAATTCTTCTTCCCTTTTACTCGAACCGCTGACCTTGTCGACAGAAGTACGAGGTGAGGGCCAATCCAACGGGGCTCATCGTTGCTCTTTCAGTGGAAGTTCCTCACAAGAACCCACGTGCCAGGGTCGGTAGGGTGTCCTGGAGCTTCAGAGGCCTGGGGGAGAGTATCATGCACCTGTTGGTGTAGAACACGCAATTTAGCCGTCAATTCATACAAATAATCAAGCAGTACTGGATGTTCGATTTCGCTGAATTTCGTCGGTCTTGGCACACCCCATACATTGGCCGGGCGGCCAAAAATGATTTCATATGGGCTAAGTCCCACTCGTGAGTGTACGGTCATTCTGGTGGATAGGAGTGCTAAAGGCAGAGCGTCAGGCCATTTAAGACCGGTGCTCGCCTGGATTTTGGCCAGCTTGAGCTTTAGAGTGCCGTTGTAGCTCTCTACTAATCCAGCTGATTGGGGGTGATTTGCAGCGTGAAACTTTTGCTTTATCCCTAATCCCTCACACACATTCTTCATCGCTCGACCCACAAACTCACTCCCATTATCACTCCACACCATTCTTGGCATTCCAAACCTAGGAAAAAATTCCTTCACTAGGGCTTTGGCTGTGGATAAAACAGTGTTGTCTTTTAGGGGATATGCTTCTATCCATTTTGAAAAAGCGCAAAGAACAACCAATACATATTTCAAGTTGTTGCACCTTTCCATGTGGATAAAATCTAGCTGCAAAACTTCAAATGGATATGATGGAGGCGCAAAATGACCAGCTGGAGTTGGGGTTCCCCTACCAGGGTTGTATTTCAAACATACCATACAATTCTTGACCACATTCTCTGCACACTTGGGAATTCCAGCATTCTGCCATACTGGAGCCAACAACTTACAGATTCCTTTCATACTGATATGTGCCATTCCATGTGCCATAGTAACCACTGGAAGCACATATGCATCAGGTAACAACCATCGCCGATGTTCTGACAAATCAACCCAACAACCATTCTCATCCAATTTACCCGTACTTTCTCTCCACTTGCTCAACTCTTTCTCTGTGGCTTCAGCTTGAAGGGACTTCACACTCTCTATCGTGTTTTCACACATTCCAACATCACCAACCCATCTTGCAGGGCCTGCAACATACATTCGAGTCTTCACATCTTTTGCTGTTTCTTTCGCGATTTCATCAGCAAACGCATTACCACGACCAACATCATCAGTGATTTTCTTGTGCGCACTGCATTTCATAATTGCAACTTGTAACGGTAGGGTCAGTGACTCAAAGAGATCATTCACTAACTTGCCATTCTGAATTTTAGCTCCATGCGAAGTCAGGAATCCACGTTCCTTCCACAGTCGCCCAAAACTATGGGCCACACCAAAGGCGTACTGGCTGTCAGTATATATGTTCACTTTCATTCCTTCAGACAACAAGCATGCTCTTGTAAGGGCAATTAATTCTGCTGCTTGAGCCGAATTATGCGGCACACGTGCAGTTTCGACAATCGTGTGCAAAGTCGTGATAGCATATGCAGCAGTCGTATCACCATTCGGAAGCTTGAAACACGAACCATCCACCCATAAGGTACCATCACACTCAGTCAGGGGAGTATCTTTAAGATCCACTCTCCCTTTCGTCTCTTCTTCTGTTCTGAACAGACAATCATGTTGCTCAATCTCATCTAGGTCTGCTGGAATCGGCAATAATGTAGCTGGATTCAACGTGTTGCATCTCTTTATGTGTATATGGTTTGCCAACAGTGTCAATTCATATCCTGACAATCGAGCACTAGTTAAGTGCTGTGTCTTGGTCCTGTTTAACAATGTGTCCACAGCATGTGGAACCATTACAATCAATGTATTATCCATCACCAGTCCAGCAGACTGTCGAATAGACATAGCTGCTGCAGCTGTAGCTCTCAGACAACTTGGCAATGCCCTAGCTACCGGGTCCAAGGTTGATGAAAAATATGCGCATGGACGCGGTCTGTCGCCAAAAGGCTGTGTTAACACTGATAATTCGCAACCATCTTTTTCATGAACATACAATGTAAAAGGTTTGCTGTAGTCAGGGGCACCCAACACTGGAGCTGAACATAATGCATCACGCAATTCCCAAAAACTTTTCTGACACTTCTCAGACCATGGGACAGGATTCGGTGTGTCCTTACATGTTAGCGCCAACAAAGGTTTTACCAGCAAAGAAAAATTCGGTATCCAGTGCCTACAGTATGAAGTAATGCCCAAGAAAGCACGCACCTCTCTCTGTGTTCTTGGCACGCTCAACTGTGCAATGGCTTGAATTCTTTCTGGGGTCAGTTTCCTTCCCTCCTTCGATAAGAGATGACCTAAGTAGGTCACTTCTTGTCACCAATATTGCAATTTTGAGAGAGACACTTTATGATGAAAGGCAGACAAATGACGCAACAAGGACAATGTAGCTTCTTTGCAAATATTTTCAGTATCCGCGGCGATTAGCAAATCGTCAACGTACTGAATGAGGATAGCGCCACTCGGTAAAACAAGTGCATCAAGCTGCGCTTTCAAAGCTTGACTGTATATTGATGGACTTTCACAGTAGCCCTGTGGAGCGCGTTTAAAGCGGAAGCTTCGACCTCCTAACTAAAGCCAAAAATGTCCCTGCTCTCCTCTGCAATTGGGATGCTAAAGAAAGCATTCTTTAGATCAGCGGTCTCCAACCGGTCGATCGCGAGCTACTGGTAGCTCGCCAAGGCCCCGTCAGTAGCTCGCGCTGGTAGCGTCACAATTTAGTAGCCTATTAGCATTGTTATAATATTTCGGCCTTTTTTATGGCGACGTTACCCGCCCTCACCCAAACCAGCTGCTCAAATTGAGTTTAGCTGGGGAGGGGCGGGCCAAAGAGGATTAGGTTGTTCCTCCATTAGCCTCTGCGCAGCCGCCACCTGCCTTTCAAACCCTGGTGGCGCGTTTTTCTTCCTGCGCGTCGAGTGCCGGTGCACAGCAGCAGGCATGGCAGAGCGGGGCGGCCTGTGCTGGAAAGCGTGCAGGTGGCGCAGGCAGTATTAAACTGCTACCGGGCCCTGTGGCGCCTGCCTTGTTCAGCCTGCCACCAGTTCGACCGGAGCAACAGGTAAGCTTAATGAACCCTGCGCAGGCCTGATCAGCTCCACACCCGTAGCGAGCCCCTACCTTGGCCTGTTATTTTTTGTTGAATATTTATATAGCGCGAACTCAACCCGAAGGTATTGGAGCGCTTTACATAGCACCGTATTTACATGATTACACATTCAGGCACGGGGAGATGAAGTGATTTGCCCAGAATCACAGGATGTGGACGCGACCTCGAGGCTCGAACCCTGGTTTCCTGCACCAGAGGCGGCAGCGAGGTGGCTCACTGCAGCCCAGGGACGTTTTAATCTCTGCACGTTTTAACGTTTTTTGTTTTTATTTTACTTAATTTAAGCAGCATTATTTTGTTTTTTCATGTCATTTTTTGTCGCATTTTGGGAGGAAATAGTATTTGAGATGGGTAAAGGAGCGTGCGCTTATTGCTTATGTGAATTATGGGTGAAAACTGGGGATGATTACTTTTTCGTTTTCATGCAATGATTATGAAGCTGAAGTGTTTGCAGTGCACGTAAATAATTTTCAAAGCAGTCTCTTAAATGTTTAAACTTCTAGCTGATCAGGTCACGGGGTTAGAATTACACCTGGTTTTTTGGCGTGTACGTGCTTTAAAATAACGCACAGTAGTGGTTTGAACAAAACGTAATGCTGGCAGCAGGGAATGGAAGTGCACATGATGATGAGGTTGCCGGTTGCGGCTTTGTAAGTGATTTATGTGTTTATTATACATTTGTTCAGAGATTACGAGGCAAGAAAAGTAACTGTTATCTGAAAAAGAGTGATTTAGTAGCTGGTTGAAAGCGGGACGCAGTAATAGCTGAGAAAACAGTTTTGGGGTTTCCTTTTAATTTAAGCACATGCAAGATTAAGCTGGAGGGATGGGATTAGTTTTTGCTTTTTAGGATTGTTTAAGGATGATTGCCTAAAGAAAAGAATAATGTGTTGAAAGATTAGGGATATATTCTGATCTAGCAGTGCTACAGAAGGGCGCGCAGATGCGTGCCCCCTTGGATACTCATTGCAGTCCAGGGCACATGAAACCATAAAAAAACAGATTAAAACGCTGCCTTGTAATATAGATCCTATCTATGATTCATGATCTTTCTCGTGTTTGAATTGAGCTTCATGTTTGCACACTGCAATAAAACTGAAAACAGTTTGGTTTTCCGCTTCAAGAGCTTAACAATGTTAAATGCAAACCATTAAAATCATATACATACAATTCTTAATTTGCAGAGAAATCCTTCAATTGCATAAAAGAGGATACGTGCTCAAATTACCAGGTTTACCTGAAATGTTATAAAACAGTGTTTCTTATGAGTGTCACTTTCTAAGGCTCACTTAAATAAAACATTAGGCATGCTTGCTGCCGTGTTGACATTCTGTCTCATGGCAGATAATTTGGTGATGCGATGCTTGTCAGAACGTCAAAAAGTGTCCATCACATGGAGGGAAGTTGCATAATGATCCATTATGTACCAAGTGTTCTTGATGCTGGTGGGTGTTCTCTCTGCATCCATTATGTACCAAGTGTGTGTGCTGACAGGGTGTACAATGCACATCATGCAAAAACGTTCCCATTCTCTGCAGTGAGGGTAGCTGGCCAAGTGTGATAATGCACATAACGCAGCTTTGAACAGGGATACTTTTTTTAAATTAGGAAAGTTTTGAATCACAAATAATGTAATTTAAGTAGCACACTAATACAAAGGCTGGAAGAGCAACGTGTAAATGTGTCTTGATAAAAATAAATGTCCATCATCCATTTCCAGAGATGCCAGTGGACACATCACATGCAACTCTCAACCAATCTTGGCTTTCTGCTCAATAGAACATTGCATTGTGGGCCTTGTGTATGTGCTTTTTGGATTGGAATTTTGGGCGCCAAATGTCACAATGCAAAACTTTATCTAAAAGCCTGAACTGTCTGAAGTGTTACAACCGATATGAAGTCACTTGGGTAGGCAGGATATTATTATATTCATGTCAGTACAAATATAAACCTCCTGCCCTCATCAATACACAAACTACACTCAGCGGTTGCGCAGCCAACTGTAGTTCAAACACTGTAGTATCCTTACAACTGGGCGTGGGGGTCTCTCGGAAAAATGCGCGAGTTACTGGGCCTTTAGTAGCTCACGATGAATTTGATTGACCAGAAGTAGCTCTCACTACAGAAAAGGTTGGAGACCCCTGCTTTAGATCGATCACTGAGAACCATGCAGCGGAGGCTGGAATCATAGTTAACAAAGCAGTTATATCAGGGACAACTGGAAACTGTGGCACAACAATCTTATTTACCTCTCTAAGATCAATCACAAATCTGTAAACAGGTGGCTGTGAAGGGTCCATTCGTTTTAAGACAGGTAAAACAGGACTATTGCAAACGTTGCCTCTTGTCTCTTCAATTACACCCTTTCTAATCAAATCGCTGACAATGGCTAACAACGCTTTCTGACCTTCATTGGAGATTTTGTACTGGGGAATACGTGGCAATCTGATATTGGCTTTTAAAGTGACCACATATGGCGGTATTTCCAAAAGACCCACATCATTGGGACCAGTAGCCCAAAGGACATCCGGAAGGGATGACAATTCGGGTGGCATTGCATTCTTAGACAAATACATCGGGGAAATCACTTCCTTACCTAATGTAAGTTGTACTCCTGAGGGAGAACAATATAGCGTTGCATGCAATCTTTTTAACAAATCTAATCCTAGCAAATTCTCACCACAACCTGTCGTTAGGATGAGGGGTGCTTTTAGCTCATAAGGTCCAACAGAAAGTGGCATAGGACTAGAAATCGGGTTCCTAACTGGGGCGCCAGAAAAACCTACTGAAACGTTCATTTCGCCAGACAAAGGCGCGCCAGGGAGTTTTGAATGCATAATTGAACTCTGCAGCAGCACCAGTGTCCAGCAGAAAGGGCTCTGTTACGCCCGCTGTAGTCACTTTAACATACGGTCCGCTCTGATCCACTGGTACTGAAACAACTCCCTCTCTCTGTCTATGGCTGTCCTAGTAATCATTACCTTCCACATTGTCGTCTTCTGTATAATAATCATTATTATAGTACTGAGCTGTATTACCAGTCGCGTTGGCTTGCTGATCAAAGCTATTTATCGTATTTTGAGGCGGAAGAGGACGCGCGTTCTGGGGAACATTTCCACGCCCTCTACCTCTAGGAGCTTGCTGACCACCTCTACCTCTTGCGCCATACTTATTACTAGTACGCTGCATTAATTTAGGACAGCTATACTTGAAATGACCTTCCTCTCTGCAATATGAACATTGATTGGGACCTACAGGGATACGTGGTTGGTAATACCCATTCATTTGCTGGTTATTCTGAAACTGTTGGGGCTGCTGATAGATACCTTGGGTTTGCCTATAATTATTCTGTCCTCCACGTGGCGGGTAAGCCTGCTGTAAAAGGACCTTTGTTTTCAGTTCTTTCGTTTTCTTGTCTGTTCTATCTTTCTCGTCTTTATCTCTATTTTCATAATACTGTGCAGTGGCCAGTATTTGCGCCGAAGAGGAAACAGCCCAAGAACTTTCTGAATCTTTTAATTTCTTACACAACTCGGGAAGTAGATTCTGCACAAATGTATCCACAAATAACCGTTGGCCACCTTCAGTACTCATGTCTTGACCACTGTGGTCGATAAACGTTTCTTCAAACCTTGTAAAGAAATCGGACACTGTCTTATCTTTCTTCTGCTTGCATACAGATAGTTTATCCCAATTCACGTGCATCATGGGCATTATAGTTTTCATGTAGGTAATAATCCTACCAGGGAGGTCTGCTACCAAAGGGTCAGGCTTCGCGCCACCAACTTGGCCAGCGTCTAGAGCAATGATATTAGCCCATGTGTTACCCAATTCTGCAGCGTGATCTACATTACGAATGGATCCCCATAAAGACTGTGGAACCACATTCCCAAACAACATATCTATGTCAGCCAAATTCATGACACACGATTCTGCAGTTTGTATTAACTCCTTATAATATCCTGCAGGGTTTTTACGGGGGTCAGGCAATGTCTGCTTAAGCGCTAACACTTCAGAACGCTTCCATGGGACATGTACCCAAACACGCTGAAAATGTGCTGGAGCAGCAGCAATATTTCGAGCGGCATCAGCCGCAACGGCTTCCTTCCATACCGGAGGGACTTCTCTCATAGGGTATTGTCGCACTTTTCCCTTTTTCCCCACAGGGAATTCCTGTTCAAACAATGATTGTTGACAATCGCCATCCCTGAAGGACAGTAACATCGCAACTGCTCTATCTACATCGGGACCCACAATTGTACCTGTTTCAAAATCAAATCGCACTCGACACAATTCCTGCGGGATTGTGTTTGAACCATGATCCTCCAATTCCTCACAGAGGAATTCACACATTTTGTTAAAGACATACCTCTGTTTTGGGGCATCCCATTGGTGAAAAACGTTAACAACTGATTCCACATTATAGAGTGAAGGGAAACCAATCCACCTACGCGCCAGATGATCTAACACCTCTTTCTCGTCAGGACCAGGCAGCTGACTACGCAATTGCTTATGTTGTAAACCAGGGGTCATACTAGATGACCCAAAGAGAGGCGACATTAAACTAGTAACTACATTAGCTAGACGTTGTCGTGCTGAAGGAGAAGTTGAGGCGAAAACGGGGGGATAGACAGAGGGAAGAAAAGCGGATTCAGATACAGGTGCCTGGGTAGTGTAAGAAAGAGCGCCAGGGGAGGCAGCTGATGTGCTAGGCAAAGTCGCAGGAAGCGCGGGGGCAATAGGTAACACAACTGCCGGCCCTTGAGAGGGCTGTACTGTAGGAATAGGAGCCAGCTGAGGAGGAGCTGGCGGTTGTGGTTAGGCTTGCAGCATATTTACTGGAGGCTGCACATTTACGAGCTGTGGAGGCGCTGTGGCATTTTGCGCATACGGGGGTGGCGAACTTAGCAAATGGGACATTAGGGAATCCTTTTCTATCTCTTTTGTCTCATCTTGCACAAGGGGTGAAAAAACAGGGTAACATTTATCGATCCCTAGTTTGCGCTGTCTATGTAACTGTTCATTCATTTGTTCCTCCTCATTATCTTTAAATTGCATAGCTGCTTGCATCATTGACATACCTCTTTCTCTCTTATTCCTTTTCGCTAGTTTAATTTCCTTCTGTTTGGCTTCCTTTCGCCATAGGCGGAAAGAATCAAACATCGCCGGCCGGGCTTTCTTTTTAAACAATTTAACTTCCAAATTATCTAAGATATCTGTATCGAAACTACCATTTTGGGGCCATTTTAAAACACCGTCCTTTCTGGTGTATCGGATCCATACTTCATTATATGCAATGGGGCCCACGCCATGTTTTACATAAAGCTCATAAGTTGGAGTTCCAATTGGAGGAACCGGACACGAATCCTCTAATTGGGAATCCCTTCTACAACCCAAACAAAACAATCTTCCAAATACACTAGAACCAGGCATCTTCGCTCACTAGTCTAGTTTCAACCTTCAAAGGATTATCGATTACGATAGTCTCGTGAATACACGAGTCCTCTGGCTTTGGCACTTGCAAGCTCCAAATCAAAAGCAATCCCGAAGGATACCAAATTCCCGAAGGATACCAAACACACTGGGAGACGCTCCACTTATACTTAACTGAATATCGATGATCGATGGCGTCACCAGAAGACTCTCTCGATTGTTTCGCACTACCAAAATCGTGAAGGGTCCAAAACAGGGCGATTAATCAGGGCAGCAGTCCTCCGTAGCCGTCGGGACGCGGAGAACCTCGCAGAAAAGACTTTCGGACCACGTCGACATGCAGGGGTCGGTGAAGTGGCGGCCTTCCTCCGGAATTTCCACACGAAGCTCCTCACGAACCTCTGGCTTGGACTGGTACCGCTGAAATCGCCCCGAGTTGGGCGCCAACTGAAGTACTGGGATTTTAAAGCCCAGCGGTGCAGGGGAACACACCCTAAGACTTCGGGTTCTTCCTGTTTCAGACCTACAGAAACACAGCGTCTTCTTGGTGAAGTCAAAGATCGATTTATTGGCTGCAGACCAATTACAGGTGTCCGAGAAGTACAGCACAATGTATGTTCTCAGGAGACTGCTTAAAGTTACAGAAACGGGCTTCTCCTTAAATACAAAGTATCATGCTTCAGGCATACATTCCTTGTTTTACGATATGGTCATTTACATGTATTCATTACAAACGAAAAGGCAGAGTCATGATGACCATCCCACATTCCAGTTAAGCCAGCCCACAATTATTTACCCAGCGAGGCTCAGATCCCACATTAGATATCATCAGGCCCCAATAAACACGGGCATCTCCTGTTTGTAAAACAAGCCATAAAGCAGGGAGAGTCAGGTGTGAAAGAGATTAGCCGGTGGCTTGTGTGGGATGAAAAGGCTTTATGGTGTGTCAAACCCTGATGCTAATCACAGGTGGCCGTAGGACGGGGAGCTCGTGGGACCGGACTGACCTGGGGCAGCGGAGCCAAGCTGCACAGGTCACAGAGAAGTCAAAGGAAGGCACATGTGTTCTAAAGGCCCGTATTTGCTCATAATGTGTAGCCTATGTGAGGGCAACCATAAGATGGCCACCGCTCCAAGATGGAACCCACGAAGTTAATGTAAAATCGTATATAAAGTGCATTTATCAATGAAATGTTATGCAAAGCACTTGTACATACCGCATTGGCCATTCGCGGTTCGCTAATACCGGATGAGGCAGGGGTAGGGCCCTGTCTCCCACGCGGTCCCAAATTTCAAAGTACCACAAAGGAAACAAGGGTCTTTACAGCGTCCTCAACCTTAGAACCCACAATGAGTCCCTTATCAAAATTAGCCTGAATATCTAACAGACCCTGAGGGACCGAACCCAAGTCCATATCCTCCCAACCTTTAACAAGAGTATCACACATAGTATTGAAGACATATCTCTGCGTAGGCGCATTCCACTGTGAGAAGGTAGGCATATTGTCGAGTACACTATACAGAGGACCCTTCTCAATCCATTTGCGAGCGAGAGTCCAACCTTTCTCGTTCTTTGGAAGCTGGAAACTGACTACGAGACTGTCTTCGAGAAAATGCCGGAGACACATTTAACGCCTCAAAGAAAGGAGATAAAAGACCAGAGACCGTTTCTGTAAGTCGTTTACGCATAGACGGAGAATTGGACATAAGGATAGGGGACAAGGTATTAGGCGAACTAACTGAAGAGAAATCAGTAATTACCGGGGGAGCAGAGGGCAAAGAAGATAAAGGAAAAGGAGTTGAAGGCAAAGCTGACAGAGGAGGCATTACTTGAGGGGGCAAATGTGGAAGAGCCGGAGCAAGCGGATGCGCAACTGGCGGCTGAACAGGCTGTAACAACGGGGGTGCATTAGCACCTTGTACATAGGGCGGAGGCAATCTTAGTAGGTGAGACATCAAGGGATCTTCCTCTAAATCCTTTCTTTTATCAGAAGGGGAAGCTGGCAACATCGGATAGCATTTATCTATCGCCATACAATGCTGTCTCTCTGAAATTTCCATCGCATTATCAACTTCATCATCTCTAAGTTGCTGAGCAGCCTGTATAATTGTCATACTCTGTGCTTTCTTATCTCGTTTTTCTTGCTTAATTTTTCTCTGTTTGGCTTCCTTACGCCAAAGGCGGAAAGAGTCAAACATTGCCGGCCGGGCTTTTCTTTTAAATAAAATAGTTTCCAAATTATCTAGTATGTCAGGCTCAAAACTACCATTTTCTGGCCATTTTAAAACACCATCATTCTTCGTGTATCGGATCCATGCCTCGTTAAAGGCAATGGGGCCAACACCATGTTTAGAATAGAGCTCATAAGTGGGAGTTCCAACCGAAGGAATCGGACAAGAGTCCTCCAGCCGGGAATTCCTATTACAAACAAAACAACAAAGTTTCTCAAACTTAGTCAGACCAGGCATTGTTATTTCACTGGACTGTTCACAAACATCAAGGGGGTTAAATACTTAACACAGCACAAGTGTACTTACCCCTCGGCTTCGGTTATTGCAATACCCGAATCAAAGACCCAAAGAACCTAAGGACCAAAGAACTAAAGAGCCAAATGTGGGAGCGACCCACCAATACTTAACTAAGATGTCTTTTTACACCAACAGAGGCCCGTCTATCGTATCGCTTTACCATACATCACCAAAAAGAGGGCCAAGGCATGGCGGCAGTCAGGGCAGCAGTCGTCAGTAGCCGACAGGAAGGAGTAACCACGCTGCAAAAGACCTTCGGACCACTTTCGACATACAGTGGTCGCTTGACGTGGTTCGCGATTCCTCCAGAATTTTCTTGCGGGGTTCTTCACGACCTTCAGGCAGAACCACTACCTCTGAAGCCACCCCACGTTGGGCGCCAGTTGAAGAACCAGAATGAATTGGGCCTGGCGGCGCAGGGTACGCCTTAATCTCCTGGGTTCTCCTGCTTCAGCTAACAGAGACACAGGGACACTCTGTCGGCGTAAAAGATCAGATTTTATTAGCTGCAGCTAGTACAGTTGTCCTAGAAGTACACACGGTATGTTCTCAGGAGACTGCCACTTCACTCCGTGGCGCACAATCTTTTATAGTACATAGGTGACATATACATTATCCAAGAACACACCTAAAACATACATAGAGGACCAATAAGGAAAGTTCAAAAACAGAACATGTCCAATAGAAAAGGTTGAAAAACAAAGATATCGAGTAACTCGAAGAAGCCTCTCCTCCAACTATGTTTGCCACCCCTCCCACAGGTTAAGGTATTAACATGTCTGTAACTGGCTTGCAGGTGGCGAGATACGTTTGTGTGTTTTGGAGGACAGTTGTGAAATGAGAGAATACGAGCGGAGGACAGCGAAGGCCAGAAGATGAGATAAAGTCAGGAGAGAATAGTGTGAACCAACAGATAGTTAAGACAGGGATTAGAAATACCAGAGAGGGATTAGTGTACTCGGCCAGTCTCTAACACCAGCTTTGCAAACAGAGGCCCAAGGCTATTTTGACACAAAATTGCAGGAAAAGCAGAAAAGACTTCGTTTGTCGTGCTGCCTGAGTGAGGGCAACACAAAATGGCGGCGGAACACAAAATGGCGGCTCAATGCGATCGTGATGGAAAATCGAATTTCCTCAAGCTTCTGTCTATAATATTTAGCATGAAAAGAGGCACACAACACATTGGATATTAAGGCAGTGGTGAACCGCACAATACCCATGTGGTGGTGTGACAAAGGTTTTTGTTAGCTATCATTTGAATTATCCTGTACATATAAAGGTGTTTCATTCAGCTTTTTCTATGGAGTTACTATTATACCATTTAATGACGCTCAAATAATGGATCTTGGATGGACGATTGTGCCATGCATAGATTCAAACTGCTGATTTGCAGTTATACAGCCAGGGTGCAACTCACAAAACTATTTTGCTATCAACTGTGAACAAACTGAGACCTTTGCTTGCCTCCTCTTCAGGCTCTGTTTGTCAACAGATTTACTATCCAATCCTAGGCCCCAATTATTAGCGTCAACACATAATGCTAAAGGCCTGGCATGTAGTTAGCCTTGTTTGTTGCATGTACTGAGTAAAAATCCACTTTATGGAAGGATCAGAAAGAAAATGGACATTGTGCAAGGGGTTCCTTTTGGCCTTGCATGTAAAGGTGTAGCCATAGTATGGCATTGATGCTCACTAACTCATTCCTTTATCCCATCTTCATACTTTTGTTTTGGTACATTGGCAAGATGGCAGCCTGTTGGAGCTTTCCTTTTCAAAGGTTTATCCTTGAGAAACATAATTTGTAGTGTTGCGAAAAGCATACGTTACTGTTACCCAGTTTAAGGATACGTTAATCGTAGGCTGGAAAGCCAATTAAGTGAGCAATTAAATAGGTACACTTATGAAATTCTACATGAAAAATGAGAAGCCTGAACTTCCATGCCAACCTTATGTCAGCTAGCCTGCTCGAGGTTGCACATTGATCACAACAGAAATCACGGTACCCCACCAAGCAGCCTTATAGATTAATATTCAATGCTGTGTAACTCACAGCAGCAATTTGGAAGCATTTCTAATTCATTTTAATGGGATTTTAGCTTTTCAAGTGTGTCTTACTTCTATGTGTCCAATTAAGATATTGTATGGTATTGTAGCAGTCATTTAACGCTTACTTCCTAAATGTGAGGTGCTGAAGCACTTACCAACATAGATAGCAAGCTACAACATGTAGTTGGAAGTGTGTGGTTGAAAGGGTGTTGTGTTCTTTTGAGCTTATGTGTAATGTGTTTTATGGCATGCGTGATGATCAACAAGGTACAGCTTACATTATGGGAAGCAGCACCAGGGAGTGAGATGGGTGAGGTTATGTGAGAGGGAGACTCACAAACTGTAATTATAATAAGGAATTCCCAGCTTAACCACGGTGATAGTGGAATGATGTGTGCCTGTACCCCAAAAAGGGCGATAATCACAGAAGGCCCAGTAATCCACATGGCGACATGTGCCTGGCAGCAAAGGCTTTCAATGAGCAAAAAGATGCCAAAATCGCTAAAATGGTAATTGGTGACATAAGCTGTAGCCATGCTCTATTTTATTTATTTATTTAGAGGCAGAGATATAGCATAATGCTAAAAAAAAAAAAAAGTACACCCTATGAAGGAGGAAGGAAGCCGAAGAGAAATCAAAGCTGACAACCTCAGTAGAAACAACACAAACTTTAAAACATCTATTTTCCACCTACTTCTACGGGCCCGAAGGCAGCCAACATTTTTAGCACGACTTCACACAAGCCTCTCTCAAGCTGCAGAAGGCTGTCAATACAGAAAATCACCAGTCGGACGGGTCTTATTCGGATTGTGGTTCAGACCCCAGCCACACTGGTACCCTGCACATGGAAGGGTGAGTGACAAAGCGCTTAATAGGTTTTTGCCCTGAGAGCACAAGAGCAAATTGTGTGCCTATCTGGCATCACCCCTCCATGCAACCCAATATTTTACTTGGAGTCCCAGGGACCCTTGTTCATTCTAGCTAACATTGGAACCATCCTCATGACCTTTAGGAATTTCCTCCCAGAAATATTCACCTTCATTATTAGTAGTGAATGACATATCAGGGTATAAAAGACACAATTGAAGAAATAAGACTTACCCTGCTTCCAATTGTTTTGTCTAGGAGAGCATCTTCGCACAGATTTGTATTTCTCAATTTTTTTTATCTTGGCACTGCTCTTCTATGATCCAACAAGCGTATGCAGTTCCTTTTAAAGATGGTGGAATAAGTGTGTATAGATACAGTTTATCAGGGAGGGGAATATGCTCCAATAGGAGCAAGTGCCCTCACACACCTGTATGGGTGTCATGCTTCATTATCAGGTAAGCTCCTTCTCGGGCCGGCACTGCAATGCCCAACGGGCACCCACAAGGGGGCACTTTACCAGAGATCTTTTTATAGAACTGTGAGCGTGGGGATTCGGCGGGCTGGAAAAGCAGGCAAGGAGGCCGTATATAGTGTGCAATAGTCTACTTTATTGTGCCCAAGGCACGTCGTGCAATAGGAAAGTACACAGGTCTAAGCAGGAGGATAACGTAGAGACGATGATGGGCCCGTCGGTTGCGGTCGTCGTCACGGAAGCTCTTCTGCCGTCCAGGCCGCCGACGTCGATCACAGGTAGGAGGGTGGATGGGCACCTCGGAGGGCAGTGAGACAAAACACAGAAGGAGCCGTTAGTCCTGCGGGCGCTCTATGTCGCTGCCGTAACCGTCACCGGGAGTGATAAAGGAGGAAGGGAGCGTGAGGAAAAGGGACGGGGAGGAAGAGGGATAAGTTTGAAGAAAAAGGGTTGTGCGGGGTATTATTTACAAAGTGTGAGATGCTGTACAACGGATACTGATAGGTCCTACCAGGGTGCAGGGTGTGCCTAAAGGAGAGAGACTATATACATCTATCTACAGAGAGACTGTCGTACTTTAATATTCGGGACCGCGTAGGGGACAGGGCCCTACCCCTGTCTATCTTGGTATTAGCGAACCGCAAATGGTAAATGCGGCATGTACGAGTGCTTTATATATCGTTCTAGCTATGAATGCACTGTGTACACGTTATTCTGCTTCACTACGCGGGTTCCATTTTGGAAACAGTGGCCATCTTGTCATTGCCCTCACATAGGCTATAATGGAGTAAATACGGGCCTCACAGTACATATATAAAGTACGACAGACCCTCCTTTTGCCATTACATAGGCAATCACTATACTCATCTTAATCCGAGTCTAGGTCAATGTTCACAAAGTCATGGAGATGTTGCTGTAGCATCATCCTATTACTTAGCTCGTCCCTCGATACAGGTTTCCTTACACATAAGGTAGCATAGAGACCACATATCGCGGGAGCACACTGTATACACAGGCAGAACAGGAAAAGAATGGCTAAGATCATTCCAATGACCATCAGAACTTTCCAACCCCAGGCAGATATCAATTCCCAGAACCACCCCACCAGTGACCAATCTCCCTTATCCACGTGTATGGCTTCAGATATTTTATGGAGTTTGGAGATGGCTTGATACACTGTTGGAGCATTATCTGGTATGAAAATGCAGCAACTGGATTGGATGACCTTGCATACCCCACCGCGGTCTGCAAGAATAACGTCTAGAACCATGCGGTTCTGCAGAGTCATAAGGCGATCCGCTTGGAGCTCAGCTGTCATACTGAGGATGACATTCATTGGACAGTCGTCACTGTTGTCAAAATCCCACCAAGAGGTGCAGACATTTCACAGCTTTTGAATAAAGAAGAACTAAAATGGATTTTGAAAACGGGAAGCATTGACAGTGGATTGAACCGCTTAGAGGATTGGACCTCCTTACTATGATCGTACAATTGGAACTGTCTGCAAAACACCCACTGCAAAACTACCACCTGACTTTAAGAAACATTAACACATTTTTTTCCCCATTGCAATTCTGCTCTTCATGTTTTATAAATGTAATGGCTTTTTAAATCCATGTACAATGTCTTTCTCTGTTCTACAACCCTTGTTTTTATCCTCACCACGCGCCGTCCTTCACTCACCCAATATGGCGCCCCAAATTCGCCCTGTTTCTCATCACCAGCGAGCACTGCGTTACTATTAGCAACCATTAGAACATGTGACTGATCACCTGATCCAGCCACGGTCATATCATACCGGCGCGAGCACTCCTCCACCACAACTCTTCCGGCATTGACCGAGACGTTGCCTTGCCGACTCCCCCGGAACGTGACTACATCATCACACCGTGGTATGTCTTTTATTTCCAAACCGACGGCTCCCCACCCCCGTAATCACGATGTGATTACTTCTAGTAATTTACCTTATTGTTCCAACAGATTTTTTGGTTACCGCGTCTATTATTACCCTCGCGAACCTAGGTAAGCCGCCTTTCCCTTTCCCTTCAAGCACTGCACTTCCGATCCACTCCTCGAGCTTGTATGACCTCATTATTTTTATTCCAGAACGATTCCGTGTTCTAACGATCGCTTAGTTTTCCCAACTAAGCTGATACATCTTTCTTGCTGTTATCAAAGACAGCACGAGGTAAATGTTCAACCGCCTATCACGCCTAGCTCTCCTTACACAGTTTCCGTAATAGTTTACTCGCTCTCCTCACCGGCGACATCCACAGTTCCTAAGTCTTAGACACGCCTTCAGTTTTCACATGATACCAACCACGCACTTCTCCATAGTCGATATGCCTTAATACTCGCGGCAACCACGACCTCCCAGTATTTACACGGCCTGCCACGAAGCATGTTCCACTTAAATTCGATCCATGTCCGATAGTTCACTTAGCCATTTTTTTTCAATTTTAATTAGCCCGTGTTCTGATAAAAAAACTGTCTTGTTACGTTGTAACTTTATTTCAAACTTAAATTATTATGTTTTTTCCTAATTATTTTTCCCTTCCCCTTTTTTCCCTCCTTAATGTACCACGTTGGTTTCTGTTAATTGTTGTATATTCAGGCATTTTTATAGGCAATCATATTAATCAGTCCTGATGATGATCCTAACACCCCCCCAGTAAGGATCGAAACGTCGTCGACTATGTTGCTCACCTTACACTATGATTACTTATGTGTATGAAATGTCGTGAAGGTGACTAGGATGTTTCACTATCTGCTATTCTTGTCATAAGAAACATCGCTTCAATTGCCTGTGTGTGTTTTTTCAAAATTCATGTCCTCTTGATATGTAAGCCATAGGATACAGGCTTGTGTCCCACCATTGCTTTGCTTACATCTTGTTACATCACTGTAAAACATTTTGCTTATTAAAGCTGCCTTGTCCGGCTGGACATAGGCTATAATATAGTACCTATTGTGGCTATATTGATTATTGCTTGTTACATTTCCTTGTTTTCAGGGACCACTGTCTCTAATAATATGTCAGATTACTAAGGGCACCAGCCGTTACATTGACAGTGGATTCAACCACACGTGTCAGCTGTCTCAGGTTCCTACTATTGACCATAGGTCCCCAAAACGGCAGGAAACCCAAGAAGAAGTCTCCTGCTTCCTGACCGGCAGTGTCCTCCTTACTAATCACACCTCTCACAATTCTGGTCTTGTGATAGTCAGAGGCAGCAGTAAATGTCGGCGGTAGCAAGTTCGCAATATAACATGTGCCCGAGAAATCAGGGGGCAGCCATGTATATGCTCGGTCATGACAGATGAAATATGTGCCCTTAGCAGCCAAAAACGCAGGGGAAAACTGTGACGGGAAGGTGTACGTTTCAGTACAGTCACTTCTTCCCAGTTGAGCTCTAGGATTCTGACCATTACCCTGTAAGCAGAACCGACCCATGTGGGGTACGACCCAGATTGGAGATGAGATTTTTCGCTGTCTTTCACCCAAACTAATACCATACCCCGTCGCGTTCCATCCTACATAAGGTCTCAACTCTTCTTTGGGGATGGATGAGTATGCATCGATATCCCTACTCATATCGGCAACTCCTTTCATCAAAGCCTTATTATTGGTGATAGGTCTGATGGAACGCGGTTGGCGAGGGGAGTATGTATCTAGAGCATAGAGAAACATGGTTTGGAATGCCCATGACGATCCATTGTAACTGTACGGCAGCACCAGGTAGGGAATACCCTTGTTAATGGTATGTGGCATTAACCCACACACCCAGCAATTGGTCGTATTCATTACTAGTTGGTGCTGGTGCAAGAGCTGGATAAATGAGTTATTTACAAACTCTGATCGTCTGGTCTGTTCGTGCTCAGGCAAAGGGTGAAAAGAGTGAGAGGAGGCAGTAGAAAGAGATATAGGCTGTTCAGTGGGTGCAATGGGCTTTTGAGCGGAGAAGAACACAAATCCTACAATAAACATTATGATACTACACAGTATAAAAAGACACAAAAAGACAAAACATTTACTTTTTACAATTCTACACATCCTTGCGTTAGAGTTCATTTCCTCAATCGGTCTCTCCATCTTAAAAAACTCCATCCTCTACTCGGGCCGCTCGCGGTGGATGAGTTTCTTCTGCTGAGGGGCACGCCTGTCAGTCCAGGGAAACGCCCTAGACCAACCAGAACCGTCGACCTAGCGTCTTCGGCCTGTACCCCAAAGTCTTGGCACCGCGACCCTGCGGCAGAACCCGGATGGTGGTTCGAAAAACAAAAATCAAGAAAGTCCTTCAGATGGGAGAGCAAAAATGTCAAAAGGAAAATAGTGAGGAAATCTTTATTTGTCCATGGGCCTAGGTCTCAAATTATAGCGGAGACGGCCAGGTGCTGTTTGGTCTTGAAACAAAAGTTCAGGCTCAGTGGTGTCCAGTCGACTTGATGGTGGCACAGCTTCCTGCAGAATATTGTCACTCTCTTGGCCTGAAACTCTGCCTCTTAAGCGTGCGTTACTGAATGGTACAAAGCGAGGTACAATGTCTGTCTCTGAGTCGGCGGTACCCTCCTTGACCCACTGGTCATATGGCAGAGGCAAGGGGACTACTTTGCAGTGGGTACCGTGAATCCAGTGCTTCTTCCCTTTCACTCGCACTGCTGATCTTGTCGAAAGAAGAACAAGATGAGGGCCGATCCAGCGGGGCTCGTCGTTGCTCTTGCGCTGGAAATTTCGGACTAGCACCCACGTACCAGGGTTGATAGGGTGTCCAGGAGGTTCAGAAGCTTGGGGAAGAGTATCATGTACCTGTTGGTGCAAAACACGCAGTTTAACAGTCAAATCATACAGGTAATCGAGCAGTACTGGATGTTCTATTTCGCTAAATTTCGCCGGTCTTGGCACGCCCCATACATTAGCCGGGCGGCCAAAGACGACCTCATAAGGGCTAAGTCCCACTCGTGAGTGTATGGTCATTCTGGTGGACAGAAGTGCTAAAGGCAGAGCGTCAGGCCATTTAAGACCGGTGCTCGCCTGGATTTTGGCCAGCTTGAGCTTTAAGGCTCCATTGTAGCGTTCTACTAATCCAGCTGATTGGGGGTGATTTGCAGCATGGAACTTCTGCTTTATCCCTAGCCCTTCACATACATTCTTCATCACTTTCCCCACAAACTCACTTCCGTTATCACACCACACCATTCTTGGCATCCCAAACCTAGGGAAGAATTCCTTCACAAGGGCTTTGGCTGTGGATAGGGCAGTGTTATCTTTCAGAGGATAAGCCTCTATCCATTTTGAGAAAGCACAAACAACCACCAGTACATATTTCAGGTTGTTGCATCTTTCCATGTGAATAAAGTCCAGCTGCAAAACTTCAAATGGACATGATGGGGGTGCAAAGTGACCAGCCGGAGTTGGGGTTCCCCTACCAGGGTTGTACTTCAAGCATACTATGCAATTCTTGACCACATTCTCTGCACACTTGGGAATCCCAGCATTCTGCCATACTGGGGCTAACAACTTGCATATACCTTTCGTACTGATGTGTGCCATTCCATGTGCCATAGTAACCACTGGAAGCACATATGCATCAGGCAATAACCATCGCTTATGTTCTGTCAGATCAATCCAACAACCATTCTCATCCAACTAACCCATACTTTCTCTCCACTTGCTTAACTCTTCCTCTGTGGCTTCAGCTTGAAGCGACTTCACACTCTCTATTGTGTTTTCACACATCCCAACATCATTAACCCATCTTGCAGGGCCTGCAACATACATTCTAGTCTTCACATTCTGTGCCGTTTCTTTCGCGGTCTCATCAGCAAACGCATTCCCACGTCCAACATCATCTGTGACTTTCCTGTGCGCACTGCATTTCATGATCGCAACTTGCAACGGTAGGGTCAGTGACTCAAGGAGATCATTCACCAGCTTGCCATTCTGAATTTTAGCTCCATGCGACGTCAGGAACCCACGCTCCTTCCACAGTCGCCCAAAATTATGAGCCACGCCAAAAGCGTACTGGCTATCTGTGTATATGTTCACTCTCATTCCTTCGGACAACACACATGCTCTCGCGAGGGCGATTAATTCTGCTGCTTGGGCCGAATTATGTGGCACTCGTGCAGTTTCCACAACCGTGTGCAAAGTCGTGATAGCATATGCAGCAGTCGTGTCACCATTAGGGAGCTTGAAACATGACCCATCTACCCATAAAGTGCCATCACACTCAGTCAGGGGAGTATCTTTTAGATCTACTCTCCCTTTCGTCTCTTCTTCTGTCCTGAACAGACAGTCATGTTGCTCAATCTCATCTGAGTCTGCTGGAATTGGCAACAATGTGGCTGGATTCAGCGTATTGCATCTCTTTATGTGTATGTGATTAGCTAATAGTGTAAGCTCGTAGCCCGATAATCGTGCACTAGTCAAGTGTTGTGTCTTAGTTCTATTTAATAATGTGTCTACAGCATGTGGAACCATGACAATCAATGTGTTGTCCATTACCAAACCAGCAGATTGTCGGATAGACATCGCTGCAGCAGCTGTCGCTCTCAGACAGCTTGGCAATGCCCTCGCTACAGGGTCCAAGGTAGATGAAAAATATGCGCATGGGCGCGGTCTGTCACCGAAAGGCTGTGTTAACACTGACAACGCACATCCATCTTTCTCGTGAACATACAATGTAAAAGGTTTGCTGGAGTCAGGAGTACCCAACACAGGTGCTGAACATAATGCATTACGCAATTCCACAAAACTTTTCTGGCACTCTTCAGACCATGGGATAGGATTCGGTGTGTCTTTGCATGTTAAGGCTAACAAAGGTTTTGCCAATAAAGAAAAACTAGGGATCCAATGCCTACAGTATGAAGTGATGCCCAAGAAAGCACGTACTTCTCTCTGTGTCTTTGGCACACTCAACTGTGCAATGGCTTGAATTCTTTCTGGGGTCAGTTTCCTTCCCTCCTTCGATCAGAGATGACCTAAGTAGGTCACTTCTTGTCGACAATATTGCAGCTTAGAGAGAGACACTTTGTGATGGAAAGCGGATAAATGGCGCAACAGTGACAATGTGGCTTCTTTACAGATGTTCTCAGTATCCGCAGCGATCAGTAAATCGTCAACGTACTGAATCAGGATAGCGCCACTAGGTAAAACAAGTGCATCAAGCTGCGCTTTCAAAGCCTGACTGTATATGGATGGACTCTCACAGTAGCCCTTGGGAGCGCGTTTGAAGCGGAAGCTTCGGCCTCCCAGACTAAACCCAAAAATATCTCTACTCTCTTCTGCAATTGGGATACTAAAGAAAGCATTCTTTAAATCGATCACAGAAAACCATGCCGCAGAGGCTGGAATCATTGTTAACAAAGCAGTTATATCGGGGACAACCGGAAACTGTGGCACAACAATCTTATTAACCTCTCTAAGATCAATCACAAATCTGTAAACAGGTGGCTGTGAAGGGTCCGTTCGTTTTAAGACAGGTAAAATCGGACTATTGCAAACGTTGCCTCTTGTCTCCTCAATCACACCCTTATTAATCAAGTCGCTGACAATGTCTAACAATGCTTTCTGCCCTTCATTAGAGATCTTGTACTGGGGAATACGTGGCAGTCTGACATTAGCCTTTAAAGTCACCACATATGGCGGTATCTCCAAGAGGCCCACATCATTGGGACCAGTAGCCCAAAGGGCATCCGGAAGGGATGACAATTCAGGTGGCATCGTGTTTTTAGACAAGTACATTGGGGAAATCACTTTCTTACCTAATGTAAGTTGTACTCCTGAAGGGGAACAGTACAGTGTAGCGTGCAATCTTTTCAACAAATCTAATCCTAGCAAATTCTCACCACAACCTGTTGTCAGAATCAAGGGTGCTTTCAGCTCGCAAGGTCCAACAGAAAGTGACATGGGACTGGAAATCGGGTTCCTAACTGGGGCGCCAGAAAAACCTACTGAAACATTTATATCGCCAGACAAAGGTGCGCCAGGGAGTTTTGAATGCATGATTGAACTCTTTGCAGCACCAGTGTCTAGCAGAAAAGGCTCCGTTACATTTGCTGTCGTCACCTCAACATACGGTCCACTCTGATCCACTGGCACTGAAACAACTCCCTCTCTCTGTCTACGGCTGTCCTAGTAATCATTATTCTCTGCATCACCGTCCTCTGCATAATAATCATTATTATAATACTGGGCCGTATTACTAGTCGCGTTAGCTTGCTGATCAAAGCTATTGATGGTACTTTGAGGCGGCAGAGGACGCGCGTTCTGGGGAGCATTTCCACGCCCTCTGCCTCTAGGAGCTTGCTGACCACCCCTTCCTCTTGCGCCATATGCATTACCGTTCCGCTGCATTAATTTAGGGCAACTGTATTTAAAATGACCTTCCTCTTTGCAGTATGAACATTGGTTGGGACCTACAGGGACACGTGGTTGATAATACCCATTCATTTGCTGATTGTTCTGAAACTGTTGGGGTTGGTGATAGACACCTTGGGGTTGCCTATAATTATTCTGACCTCCACGTGGCGGATAGGCCTGCTGTAAAAGGACCTTTGTCTTTAGTTCCTTCGTTTTCTTCTCTGTTCTATCTTTCTCGTCCTTATCTCTATTTTCATAATACTGTGCAGTAGCCAGTATTTGCGCGGAAGAAGAAACAGCCCAAGAACTTTCCGAATCTTTTAACTTTTTACACAAGTCAGGAAGTAAATTCTGCACAAACTTGTCCACAAACAACCGTTGGCCACCCTCAGTACTCATATCCTGCCCACTGTGGTCAATAAACGTTTCTTCAAACCTAGTAAAGAAGTCTGACACTGTCTCATCTTTCTTCTGCTTGCATGCGGATAACTTGTCCCAATTTACGCGCATCGCAGGCATTATTGTCTTCATATATGTGATGATTCTACCAGGCAGTTCAGCTACTAAAGGTTCTGGTTTCGCACCACCAGTTTGTCTAGCATCAGCAGCAACAATGTTAGCCCATGTATCCCCTAGTTCTGCATTATGATCTACATTACGAATTGATCCCCATAGAGGCTGTGGAACAACATTACCAAACAACAGGTCTATGTCGGCCAGATTCATAATGCATGACCCTGCCGTTTGTGACAACTCTTTATAATAACCTGCTGGGTTCTTACGGGGATCAGGCAAGGACTGCTTAAGCGCTAACACCTCAGAGCGCTTCCATGGAACATGCACCCAAACACGCTGGAAATGCGCTGCCACAGCGGGGTTACCACCGGCAGCTGCAACCGCTTCCTTCCATACCGGGGGAACTTCTCTCATAGGGTATTGGCGTGCTTTTGCCTTTTTCCCCACAAGGACCTCTTGTTCAAACAATGACTGTTGGCAATCGTCATTCCTAAAGGACAATACAACCGCAACTGCTTTACCTACTTCGCGGTCCACAATTATACCAGTTCCAAAATCGAACCTCACTCTACACAACTCCTGCGGGTTCGGATTTTTACCACTATCCTCCAATTCTTCACAGAGAATTTCACACATTTTCTCAAACACATATCTCTGTTTAGGGGCATCCCATTGATGGAAAACGTTGACAACTGATTCCACATCATACAGTGAAGGAAAAACGATCCATCTACGCGCCATGTTATCTATTACCTTTTTCTCGTCAGGGTTAGGCAATTGGCTACGCAACTGCTTACGCTGTAAACCAGGAGTCGCACCAGATGACTCAAAGAGAGGAGACATTAATGTAGTAACCACATTAGCTAAGCGCTGTCGCGCTGAAGGAGAAGCTGAGGCGAGAACAGGGGGAAAAACAGAGGGAAGAAAAGAGGATGTAGAGACAGGTACTGGAGTGGTGGAAGGAAGAGTGTTAGGGGAGGCAGTTACTGGATTAGGCAAAGTCGCAGGAAGTGCGGGGGCAGTGGGAAGCACAACTGGCGGCGCTTGAGAGGGCTGCGCTACAGGAATAGGAACTGGCTGCAAAGCAACTGGCGGTTGCGGCAAGGCTTGCAGTATATGCACTGGAGGTGGCATATTTACAAGCTGGGGAGGCGCCGTGGCAGTTTGAGCATACGGGGGTGGCGAACTCAATAAATGTGACATCAGGGGATCTTTCTCCTTTTCTTCTAACTCATTCTGCTTAGAATGTGGTAAAGCTGGGTAACATTTGTCAATTCCTAACTTACGCTGCCTGTGCAATTGCTCGCTCATCTGTTCCTCCTCATTGTCTTTAAATTGTACAGCTGCTTGCATTACTGACATACCTCTCTCTCTCTTGTTCTTTTTTGCTAGCTTAATTTCCTTTTGTTTGGCTTCCTTTCGCCATAAGCGGAAAGAGTCAAACATCGCCGGCCGGGCTTTCTTCTTAAACAATTTAATTTCCAAATTATCTAAAATATCGGTATCAAAACTACCATTTTGGGGCCATTTTAAAACACCATCTTTCCTGGTGTAGTGGATCCACACTTCGTTATATGCAATGGGGCCTACGCCATGTTTTACATAGAGCTCATAAGTTGGAGTTCCAACCGGAGGAACCGGACATGATTCCTCTAGCTGGAAATCTTTTCCACAACCCAAACAGAATAATCTACCAAATATTCCAGAACCAGGCATCTTCGCTCACTAGTCTAGATCCAAACGTCAAAGGATTATCGATTACGATAGCCTCGTGAATACACGAGTCCTCTGGTTTTGGCGTTTGCAAACTCCAAAGTACCAATTTACCAAGTCAAACGATCCCGAAGGATACCAAAAACAAATAGGAGATGCTCCACTTATACTTAACTGAATATTGCTGATCGATGGCGTCACCAGAAGACTCTCTCGATTGTTTCGCTCTCTCAAAACTCGTCAAGGGTCCAAAACAGGTCGATTAATCAGGGCAGCAGTCCTTCGTAGCCGTCGGGACGCGGAGAACCTCGCAGAAAAGACTTTCGGACCACGTCGACATGCAGGGGTCGATGAAGTGGCGGCCTTCCTCCGGAATTTCCACACGAAGCTCCTCACGAACCTCTGGCTTGGACTGGTACCGCTGAAATCGTCCCGAGTTGGGCGCCAAACTGAAGTACTGGGTATTTTAGACCCAGCGGTGCAGGGGCACACACCCTATGACTTCTGGGTTCACCCTGTTCCGGACCTACAGAAACACAGAGTCTTCTGGGTGAAGTCAAAGAATCGTTTATTGGCTGCAGACCAATGACAGGTATCCTAGAAGTACAACAGCGTGTATGTTCTCAGGAGACTGCTGAAAATCATAGGAACGGACTTCTCCTTAAGTACAAAATATCATGCTCCAGGCACACATTCCTTGGTTTACGATATGGCCATTATAAGTATACATTACAAACGAAAAAGCAGAGTCATGATGACCATCCCACATTCCAGTTCGGCCAGCCCACAATGATTTACACAGTAAGGTTCAGATCCCATGTTTGATGTAAATAGACCCCCCAATAAACATGAGCATCTCCTGTTTTGGGAAACAAGTCATAAAGCAGGAACAAGCAGGTGTGGAAGAGATTAGCCGGGGGATTGTGTAGAATGAAAGGGTTTTATGACGGGTCAAGCCCTGATGCTAATCACAGGTGGACGGAGGAAGGGGAGCTCGTGAGACCGGTTTGACCCAGGGCAGCAGAGCCAGCTGCCCAGGTCACAGAGAAGTCAGAGGGAAAGCCCATGTACTGTGAGGCCCGTATTTACTCCATTATAGCCTATGTGAGGGCAATGACAAGATGGCCACTGTTTCCAAAATGGAACCCGCGTAGTGAAGCAGAATAACGTGTACACAGTGCATTCATAGCTAGAACGATATATAAAGCACTCGTACATGCCGCATTTACCATTTGCGGTTCGCTAATACCAAGATAGACAGGGGTAGGGCCCTGTCCCCTACGCGGTCCCGAATATTAAAGTACGACAAGACTATGGTACATACGGGCACTTAGGGTGCTATACCGAAGGAAAGCTGGTACTCACGGGCTCCGCCGTAACTCTCATCCGAGTTACGTTCGCTCTTCAGCCTCCTCCGGGGGACTCCACCAGTCTTCGGACCACTCTTCTGGTTCGCCGCTCTCGTCCTCTCCTTTCGTCGTATCTCCTGCCGAACTCTCCTGCCACGATCCTCCGACGCCTTCTGCCTCCCGTCTTCCGGCTTTTCTGTCTCCGGCGGGGAACGGGGAGGAGGGACTTCCGGGAGCCAGGGGTTGTCCTTCCGGTGGGTCGTCGTTCGGGATAGGCTCCTGTAATAGAGAGAGGGGCGGGGTTCCTGGGGTCACCGAGGCTGTGGTTGAAACCCTGGATGGAGCGCCCGGGCCGGGAGGATTGAGCGGAAGGGATACCCCGGACAGGGTGAGTAGGGGTGGCAAGACCTGAGGGAGGGAGTCTCCGTCACATTCCCTTTCCCTAGCTGTCTTTCTTGTATCTGGTGTGGACAGTGGATAGCGAGAGAGAAAGTCCGCGTTACCCTGTTCTATGCCTTTTCGATGTACCGTTTTGAAGCGGTATGGTTGGAGGGCCAGGAACCACCGCAGGACACGGTCATTGTGCCCTTTGTTCCGGGCCATCCACTCAAGGGGGGCGTGATCTGTGAAGATGGTAAAGTCGCGCCCTTCTAGGTAGTAACGGAGGCTGTCCACCGCCCATTTAATCGCCAAGGCTTCTTTCTCCACGACGGCGTAATTCCTTTCTCGAGGGAACAGTTTCCTGCTGAGGTAGAGAATGGGTTTTTCGTTCCCCTCGGGGTCTTTCTGTGACAGTACTGCCCCTAAACCCTGTTCTGAAGCGTCTGTCTGGAGTAAGAAGGGTTGTGTATAATCCGGACTAACTAGTACGGGATCGGAGGTCAAGGCGTTCTTCAGATCTGTAAAAGCATGCCACAATAAGGGCGTCGGGTTTTTCAGGATGGCCTCTGTTTTTGTGGTTTTCTTCAATAGGTCAGTGAGCAGGGCGGCCCTTTGGGAAAAATTAGGCACAAACCTTCGATAGTATCCAAGAAGGCCCAGAAAGGCACGCAAGTCTTTTCTGGTCTGGGGAAAGGGGAGGGAATGGATTGCTTCTGTTTTGCTTCTCTGGGGCCGGATGAGGCCCTCACCCAGGAGGTATCCTAGATATTTAACGGTTTGGGCTGCTAGGGTGGTTTTGGCAGGGTTAATCGTGAACCCGTAGGAGCCCAAGGAGGAAATGACGTTGTGGAGATGCTCCAAGTGTTGTGGCCAGGTGTCGCTGTAGATGACTATATCATCGAGGTATGCCCCTGCATACTGAGTGTGAGGTCGTAAGATATGATTCATGGCCCGTTGAAATGTGGCGGGTGCGCCATGGAGGCCAAAGGGGAGGACGAGGAACTGATATAAACCTTCAGGGGTCGAAAATGCCGTTTTCTTTCGATCTTCTTTTCTGAGGGGTATCTGCCAGTACCCCTTACAAAGGTCCAGAGTGAATATGTACTGGGCTTTCCCTATACGCTCGACCATCTCGTCTACGCGGGGTAACGGGTACGTGTCAAAGGATGATATCTTATTGACTTCCCGGAAATCAATACAAAATCTAACAGACCCATCGGGTTTGGGTACAAGCACTATTGGAGAATTCCAGTCACTTACAGAGGGTTCTATAATGCCCATTTTTAACATCTGTTCTATTTCTTGGTGTATGATCGCCCTACGGGCTTCAGGGACCCTATAAGGCCTTTGCCGGACCACCTTCCCCGGACTCGTTTGTATGGCGTGTTCTGTGATGGAGGTAAGACCAGGCGAAGATGAAAACACCTGTTGTAAGGGAGAGAGACGATGCTGGAGTTCTACACTCAGGGGCGTAGGTAGGGCGGGGTCTATGCAAGGGGAGAAAGAAAGGGGTTCCAGACCCATAGAGCAGGCTAGGACGGGACGAGGACCTTCCCATTTTTTTAGTAAGTTGACGTGATAAATCTGGGTGGTACCCCGTGCGGGTTCCAGTTGTACTTCGTAGGTGACAGGGGTTACTTGTCGAAGGATGGTATAGGGGCCTTGCCATTGTCCAAGGAGTTTTTGGTCGGAGGAGGGCATCATCAAGAGAACCAGATCCCCCACTGAGAAGACCCGGGGTTTTGTGCCTCTGTCGTAATGACCCTTCTGTCTCTCTTGTGCCTGTGTGAGATTCTGTTGTACGATGTCCCTTATTAGAGACAAGTGGGTTTTGAGGTTCTCCATATATTTTGGGAGGGGACGGGTGCGATCTGGTTCTGCTTCCCAGGCTTCTTGGGCCATGTCCAACAGAGAACGAGGGGGTCGGCCATACAACAGTTCGTAGGGTGAATATCCTGTGCTGCTCTGAGTCTTACAACGTATTGCAAATAAGGCAAGGGGTAACATGTCCTCCCACCTCTTCGCTTCCAGACCTAATAGTTTCTTTAGGGTTTGTTTTAAAGTGGCATTGTATCGCTCCACCAACCCATCGGTTTGTGGATGATACGCCGAGGTGCGTATCTGTTTAATCCCCAGTTGGGAGCAGACCTGTTTCATAAGGGTGGAGACGAAGGGAGTGCCCTGATCCGTCAGGATCTCCCGGGGAAATCCTACCCTTGAGAACACAGCGATGAGGGCTTTCGCAACGTTTTGGGTGGTGGGTTGTCGCAGGGGAAGGGCTTCGGGAAAGCGGGTGGCGTAGTCCACAATAACGAGGGCGTATCGGCAGCCACTTCGGGAGGGGTAGCAAGGGCCCTATGATGTCCATACCTACCCTGCTGAAAGGGACGTCAATGAGGGGAAGGGGTTGCAGGGGTACCCTCGGAGGCTGGTACCTACTGTGTTTTTGACAGACCGGGCACTCTCTGCAATAGGTTGTGACGTTTTGGTGTACCCCTGGCCAATAGAACCTATCTAAGGTCGCTTGGCTGGTTTTCTCGTCTCCGAAATGTCCACCCAGGAGGTGGCTGTGGGCAAGAAAGAGTACCTTCTCTCGAAAGGGACCGGGTATGAGCAGTTGTGGTTTTTGTTGGGTCCCTCCCTTCCGATACAGCAACCCATGTTTCTTAAAGAAGTAGGGACCTACTATAAGGGGATCCTCGTGGTCTACTGCCTTGGCCCATGCTTCCTGCAGCACCGGATCCTCTCGCTGGGCTGCCCTGAATTCTCTGTCGGTTTGCCATGGGTGTTCGTCGAGGGTCACTGGGAAAACAGCGGCGTACTCCCGTCTCTCCTTCTTTTTCTGGGCCTTGGGTTTCGGTGGTTTGGGTTCAGTCCTAGGGGAAGCAGGTCCCTGAGGGTACGGGGCTTCTCCCCACCATGGGTCAGGGAATCTGTTGTTTCTTGCAGAAGTCCTGGTAGTCCCATATAGTCACTTCCCACAATAGCCTGTTCCGGTAGAGTAGGGACAAGACCAACGGAGAGGGTGGTTCCGGGATCCTTGGGGTGTTGGACTCGTACTTGGGTAGTGGGGTACTGTTTTGTGTCTCCATGGACACATTGAATGGCGACCGTACCAGACGTAGGGCCCACAGGTTTAGACAAGAGCTGGGGCCGGAGAACGCTCTGTCGACACCCCGAGTCAGCCAAGGCCATAAGTGGTTGTCCATCGATGTTTACAGGGCAGCGGAACGACGGAGGTGACATGCCTGGAACCGAACACACATAGTTCCTGGCGAGTCCCACCTCCATGGGTTCCTCCTTATGGGGGCACAACCGAGCAATATGACCAAAACCCCCACAACTGTAACACTGGGGTCCGGGGTTATTAGGTCGGGGTGGTATGGGGTATGGAAGCATGGGGAGTGGTTCCGGTCATCTCTGGAAAGAGGGACGGGGGGGTCGGAGGTTTATGGAGGGATGTAGTTTGTGGGGCAGATCCTCCTTACTTCGTTGTGTCTCCTGTGCCCGACTGTAGGCACTCGCGATTTCCACCGCGGTGTCTAGGGTAAGATGGGCATGTTGTCGTACCCACCTTTGGGTGCCGGGCAACAACGACATCAGAAATTGTTCCAAATATATTTTTTGTAAGACGTCTTCCATGGTGGAGGATTCCGGTCTCAACCACCTATTGGCCAGGTCCTTAATCCTGAATGATAGGGCTCTCGGGGTTTCCTGGGGCCCCTCCTTGATTTGGCGTAGTTTCCTGCGATAGGTTTCGTCGTCGATGCCTTTCTTTATGTCCCCATATGGTGTGGTACCCTGTACGTTAGCCTGTTGGTACGCCGCCTGTAATTCACCGGTCAATAAGGGACCCAGGTAGTGACCCCAGCGGTCGGCAGGCCACGATGCAGCCTGTGCCAATCTTTCAAAATTGGTAAAGAAAAAGTCGGGGTCCTCCCCGGGCACGTACTTTTGAAGTACCACTGACGGTAGGGAGGTTGTTGGCCTCTGGTGCTCCAACACAGAGGTCAGTTTCCCCATAGCCTGTTCATGGGTGTCCCCCTGTCCCCGTAACACATCGTGGAGTTGGCCTCGATCGTCTTCGGCCGTCTTCAAAAACCGCTCCATCAGTATACCCAACTGCTCCTGAGACTCCGCCATTTTCTTTATTACGGCCTCCATGCTTCCAGCTGATCCCACTTCTGACACCACCTGTGAGCGTGGGGATTCGGCGGGCTGGAAAAGCAGGCAAGGAGGCCGTATATAGTGTGCAATAGTCTACTTTATTGTGCCCAAGGCACGTCGTGCAATAGGAAAGTACACAGGTCTAAGCAGGAGGATAACGTAGAGACGATGATGGGCCCGTCGGTTGCGGTCGTCGTCACCGAAGCTCTTCTGCCGTCCAGGCCGCCGACGTCGATCACAGGTAGGAGGGTGGATGGGCACCTCGGAGGGCAGTGAGACAAAACACAGAAGGAGCCGTTAGTCCTGCGGGCGCTCTATGTCGCTGCCGTAACCGTCACCGGGAGTGATAAAGGAGGAAGGGAGCGTGAGGAAAAGGGACGGGGAGGAAGAGGGATAAGTTTGAAGAAAAGAGGGGTGTTCAAAAAAGGGTTGTGCGGGGTATTATTTACAAAGTGTGAGATGCTGTACAACGGATACTGATAGGTCCTACCAGGGTGCAGGGGGTGCCTAAAGGAGAGAGACTATATACATCTATCTACAGAGAGACTATGGTACATACGGGCACTTAGGGTGCTATACCGAAGGAAAGCTGGTACTCACGGGCTCCGCCGTAACTCTCATCCGAGTTACGGCCGCTCTTCAGCCTCCTCCGGGGGACTCCACCAGTCTTCGGACCACTCTTCTGGTTCGCCGCTCTCGTCCTCTCCTTTCGTTGTATCTCCTGCCGAACTCTCCTGCCACGATCCTCCGACGCCTTCTGCCTCCCGTCTTCCGTCTTTTCTGTCTCCGGTGGGGAACGGGGAGGAGGGACTTCCGGGAGCCAGGGGTTGTCCTTCCGGTGGGTCGTCGTTCGGGATAGGCTCCTGTAATAGAGAGAGGAGCGGGGTTCCTGGGGTCACCGAGGCTGTGGTTGAAACCCTGGATGGAGCGCCCGGGCCGGGAGGATTGAGCGGAAGGGATACCCCGGACAGGGTGAGTAGGGGTGGCAAGACCTGAGGGAGGGAGTCTCCGTCACAAGAACTCTTGAACCATTATAGATAGCAAGGAGCTTATATGCTGGACCTAACGACTCCTGCCCCCCCCCATTTGATATAACTACTATTCTCTAACCTGAGAGCCTTGTGAAAAATACTTCTTGTGTGTCTCCACAAGTTTACTTTACTTCTGATCTCCAATGTCTTGAGGAATATCCTGATCAGCTCAGAAGATCGCCCCCACCTAATCATTGAGGGAGAAGGTAAGTATAACACTAATTGTGTTGCCTTGTATTATTTCCCTGTTTGTTATGAGTGAGCTTTCTGATAACCTGTTATATGTATATGTTTGTAATAGGATATAGGCGAAACAGGGCACATTCTACCAATAACTTCCAGATGTGTACAGGACATAATACGAAGATGGCAATTTCTTTTTTGTCACATTCCTGCCCTACCCCATATTTTTCTCAAGTTAGACAACCACATAAAGTTGTGAATATATAGAATAGGACTATCTTTTTGGGGCGATTGATGGATTTTCATCAGAATGCCATTCTCCACTACCACTTTCAACTGTTCTGACATCATATGAAAAACCTTGGTATGAAAACCCCTTAAATCTGCAGCATACCTTCACTTTAAACACACAAATACTAAACTTTACGTAATGAATCAATACCAGGGAGCCACCCAATGAGAATAACCTAGAACTTTGAAGTTACTCTATTCATGTTTCACTGGAATTTTCTTTTTATGTACCTATCAATTTACTTATCTCCTCATTGTCAGATTGTAATGTTTCCTTTTATTTGCTTTTTCATAACAAATGTATATATTCCTCACATGGCTTACATCCCCTGTGAGGAGAATATAATCATTCTGAATCCTAAATCCGAAAGCTTTTTTTCCACAGCACTCTGCTGTCCTTTTTTGTTCTAGTCTGATTTATGAAGCTCTCAAAATAGAATAAAAAAGGCATTTGTATCTGAATTCAACTTCATCTCACTATACCCTGTTTTTACCAGGGATGCCACTCATTTTTTTTCTGTAATGCTCTATAATTATTACTATGCACTAATATGGTAACACACAGTTAACTAGGAATTAGAATAGCCATCTTTGTGAGACCTGCGTCTAGATTTCCCATCCAATGTGACTATGTAATCCATGTATTACAGTTTTAGAATAGATAGACGCATTTCATTTGGATATTTATCTTTTAATTCATGTTACTGATATCAACACTATGTCTCTTCAGCAATGACAAAGACCAATAGTCTTGTGATGTCGGTTTTCTATGATGTCACTTCTTGTGATGTCACATGCAAATTAGAGGGGCCTCACATCTTCCCTTTCGCCCAAGGCCCCACAAGTCCTAGGTCCAGCCCTAGGCCTGTAGATGGAATAAGTTTGTGGCATGGTGCACAGCAAAGGCTGTGGATCCCCTTTCTGCACCCCTTTCAGAGGTTCTCCTCTTCATTCTTTCTTTGGCCCTGCAGGGCTCGGCTCTGGGCACACTCAAAGGCTATCTTTCCGCCATTTTGGCCTTCCTTCGGCTGCCTGACCAGCCTTCTCTTTTCAAGTTCCCAAATTGTAAATCACTTCCTTAAGGGCATTACTCACTTGTTTCCTCCAACTCCTTTCGTAATGCCCGAGTGGGACTTGAACCTGGTTCTCACTTATCTTATGTGAGCTCTTTTCGAGCTGCTGCATAACTGTCCTCGCAGGCTTTTGACTCTTAAAACTGCCTTTCTGGTTGCCATCACCTCTGCTTGCAGGGTGAATGAGCTTCAAGACCTTTTTTCTAAGCCTCTTTTCCTGGCTGTTCATCCGGACAAAGTTGCCCTTCACACTAGGTCTTCTATCCTTCACAAAGTGGTTACCTCTTTCCATAAAGGACAGACCATGACTTAGCCCTCCTTCTTCCCGCCTCCTTCTAAATAGGAAGAGAGGCTCCACCGTCTGGATCCAAAACATGCACTTTCGTTCTATCTGGATCGCACAAAACAATTCCGGAGGGATGACCAGCTCTTTGTTGGTGATGTAGGCACCAAGAAAGGTCGGGCCGTGCAAAAATGAACCATCTCCCGATGGGTCGTTCTTTGTATTAAAATCTGCTATTCCTTAGTGAAAAAGGAACCTCCAGTGGGGTTGCGTGCCATTCCACTAGGGCGACGGCAGCCACTACTGCTTTGGTACCTGGAGTCCCCCCTTCTTGACATCTGCCAGGTGGCTACGTGGGCTTCACTGCACACGTTTACCCAACACTACTGCCTGGACAGCCAAGTCCGGGGAGAAGGCTTCTTCGGCGTTCAGTTCTCCAGGACTTTCTGGTGTGAACTTGGTTCGCAGACCCACCACTGCGGTTGGTATTGCTGGGGTATCTATTCTAAGGTGAGGAATCCATAGCTAATTGTCTCTTTCAGATAAACAAGTTACTTACCTTTGGTAACAATATATCTGTAAGAGACAAAGATTAGTTATGGATTCCTCACCACCCCACCCATCCTCCCCATTCTGTGAACTGACTTCTAGGGTAAGAGACTCCCTTTCCGGGCCCTAGTTTTTATGTACCAGTGGTCAGTGTCTTGCATGGCTCTGCACTTCTGGCATGGAATGTCGTGTAAAGAACTGACGTCAGCGCACGAGGGAAGCAACTAAGTAGAAACAGCGACATTATTCCGGTGACCCAGACGCCAACGGCGAACGTGGAGTCGATCGACGCCACATATCGACGCGCAGGGGTACTGCTGAGGGGGAAAAAAAATCCACATCTAGTCTGACGCCTGGGGGTTATTCTAAGGTGAGGAATCCATAACTAATCTATGTCTCCTACATATATATCATTACTGAAGGTAAGTAACTTGTTCTTTTGTGCTAGACAAACAACTCCCTTTCATAATGAACTCACCTTCAAAACAAATGTAATTCCTTCTTTCCAAAACACTTTTAAATTCTGGCTCAAGGATTATTCTCTTTGTTATACAGTGAGAATGAATGTGTGTGTTTTCATTAACTTTACATACTCTTGTGGCACCTTCTTCCAAATGTCCTTACTGATAGACTAATTGAAACCAAAATATAGCTTCTTGTACTGAATCGTCAACACGTTACTCAACATGTTCTTTTGGGTATTCTGTAATAACTCAGGTAGACAGTTTGCTCTAACATTAAAAGATCCAGAAATATATAAAAATGAAAACATTTTATTCATACAATTTAGATATGATTCTAACAAACCCAGAGGAAGTCTTTCCCTTACCATTACTATTCAGAAGTGCGATGAGAGGCTTGTGATCTGCCTGATGATTAAGGCTTTCCCCCCAGATGTAAGATTTTAAATGTTATACACCCAATGCACAGGCAAGTGCTTCTCATTCAGTGGTAGTATATTTTGATTCTACCTGTGACAAAGCCCTGGAAGGAAAGGCAATAGTGACTTTTTTGCCTCCTTTAAGTTGAGTTAGAACTGCTCCTAGACCTAATGCTGTGGCATCCACTGTGATAATACTCTTTGATGCAGCAGAGAAAGCACTTGAATGAGAAGTATTTACTAAGGCATCCTTGATCATTTGGAATGCCTCATCATGTTCCTATGTGCAACTATACTTAACCTTGTTCTTTATTAAAGAACTTAACAGGATGTCACTTTTGAGAGGTTTTGGTGTGTGTATATATAAACCTTAGGCAGCTACATGATCTATTAAACATTATGATTGAGTGGATAGAGCCAAACAAAACCTGTAGCATACGTACTTTTTATTGTTTATCAAAAGTTGTAGATCGTAAAATAAAGACCAATTATTGATGTCTCCAATACTTGAGTCCTATGCTTTGTGTGAACTAAAACATCAGATTACTTCGTCTAATTATCGTACAATCCATATAGTCAGATTATTGGCAAACTTTAGTACATATAGACCTTTTTCACAATATCCATCAATGCAGTATGTAAACCATTTCTAGGTCTGAGACATGGCTAATTTATGGTTACTACATATCTCAACACGCTTTTCAGCAACAAAATCGCCTTCATCAGGAACGCCACGGCTGTAATCTAATTGATCTCTACTTGATAAAGAAAATCTGCATGGACGTAAATGATGCACAGGTTAATGTTCTAACATATGCCAACGTTGGTGGAAGTGGCTATAATTAATTGATATCTAATATCAGCGCAAAACAGGAGTGAGAATGCTTAATGGGTTAACTTCTTGATGAGGTTTTCTTTATTTATCAATTTATTTCCTTCTAAATGATGTTTCGTATCTAGATTTGGATACATATGCCTATGTGAAGAAACTAGGTCTCTTTATATTCTTTCATGAATAGGCACGGTCCCGCAACATGGTATTACGTCCTGTCTGGCGAAAGAAAATCGTCTGGGTGTGACAAAACGTTGAGAGGTTATAAATTGTAGAGACCTAAATAAGACCCGAACTGGTCTTTCGGTTGGGCTAGCAACTTCTATTATCACATTTAGCTAGTCATCCTTGGGGGAAAATACCCTTTGCAGCTATTTTGTTACCTATTTATTTAACCTTTTTTGGTTAAAAATGTGCACTTGTCAAGTTGCAACGTTATGTCTTTGATACAGAATGACAAAGATCTTTTTTATTTATTTATTTATACGCGTTTTATTAAAGACATACAATGTCCGAAACGAAACCTCAACATACAGACTACAGCATAGTGAGAGTTACCTTACAATACATTGCAGAGTGTCATCATCACCATCAACCATACTATTCTGTTGTATACATCCATGCACAGTTAAATAGTTGGATTTGCTTTGAGATAGTCAACCAAATACATCCAATAGTCTCGTGGTTTGGAGCCAGTGGGTAGCTCTTCCTCATATGTTTTCAGGGTATCTTTACAACAGGCCATATCTTTAAGCCATTGTGTAGTTCTTTGTCCTTCCTTGCTACCTCAGCACAGTGAAACTCTCAGTTTAGCCAGGAGCAGGGCTATCATGCAAAACTTGCGTTTGACAGCTCGTACATTCTTGATCAGTCCCAGCAGACACGTTTGAATCGTACAATCAACATAGATTACCACCATTTCACCCTGCAACTGCACGACTTCTGTCCAGTATGTTCTAATTAACGTACAGTACTATGCAATGTGAATAAAATTGGCATTATCTTCACCACATCGTTAGCACCGTGCATCTGTGCGGAGACCACATTTGTGCAATCGAGCTGGGGTATGATATGTCTGATGTAGGTATTTATAGTGTAAAAGGTGCAGATTGCCATTTGGAGTAAGCATACTAGTTATGGTGCAGCAATTCGCCCATTCCTCCTCTTTGAGAGGGGTATCAAGTGTTTTGTTCCATTGTTCCAGTGCCTTGTGCGTGTTACCATCAATGTCGCCCTGAAGCTGTGTAAATAATCGTGTCACCATATGCTTATTGTGTGGCGTGGTAATAAGCATTTGCAGGGTGTTTAGTTGTGGTGCTTCGCTAGGATAGGTGGGATATAGTTTCTTAATGGCTCTTTGTAATCTATGATAGGTAAACTGGAAAAGTAACGTTTGATTGTGTATATACAGTAGTACTTTAAGTTCTATAAAAGTGCCATTGGTATACAAATCTCCCATTTCATCTATGCCCACTTGTCGTAATAGGTCTGTTCCTACTTTTTCTTGGGTGACCGATATTTCTGGATGAAATTGTAAGGGCATCGCTGGTGCGTAGAGTGGAAGTTTATGTGCCAGCTTCCCCATCTGCTGCCAAGCTGCGTTAGTAGCATCTATAGTGTTAATGTCGTGAGGGTGGAGCGGGGCCCGTCGGTGTGGTAAAATAGCGTTCAGTGGGATAGGATGTGCATCCCCGTCTTCAATCACTATATGTGGTAGGTAGGGGATGTGGTGGTACCAAAAATGCGCATACTGTGCTTGAGCACATAAATAATAGAGGAGGAGATCTGGGACCTTAAAGCCTCCTTTGGAGAACGGTAAGTTGAGGGAACGCAGCTCAATGCGAGCTTGTTTACCTGCCCATAATAGCCGAGTTACTGTAGAATTTAATCTTTGGAATACGGCCTTCGGTGGGGTAATGGGGATGTTATTAAAGAGGTACAAGAGTTTTGGCAGAACAACCATCTTGACAATTCGGTCCGAGAGGGATAAGGGAAGTTGTACCCAGCGCTCAAACTTTACTTCAAGCTTACTGATTGCTGCTCCATAGTTCGTACGGATAACTGTTTTGGGATCGCGATGATACCATATACCAGGATACATAACTGGATTTGTCTGCCATTCAAGTGGAAATTCTGCTGGATGTGGATGCGTGGTGTCCGTTAAAGGGATAATGATTGATTTTGACCAATTAATTTGGAGGCCGGAGTGACGACCAAATGTTATATATTCTATCAGGAGAGGGGAAAGATTTGTAGCCGTGTCTCGTATATATAGAGCCATATCATCTGCATATAGCTAGATATTGATTGGCCTTTGTGGAAAGTGTAGAGGTGCATATTTGTGGCCTTGTCCCACTTTGCATGCTAGGGGCTCCAGGGCTATTGCAAAAAGTAAAGGGGACAGTGGGCATCCTTGTTGTGTGCCTCTTCCGATTGGTATGGCATCAGATACATATTTTTTTACTCTTAATAGCGCTGTGGGTTTTGTGTACAGTATTTGAATCTATTGTAGGAAGATTGGGGGAATCCCATTTTTTGCAATATGTGTTAAGATAGGTCCATTCAATCAAGTCGAATGCCTTTGCCGCATCCAAAAGGACTGCAGCTGCTTTTGTATCTGGGGCCAAATAGTGCGATAATGCAAACAATGTTCTGGTGTTATGGGCAGTCGATCGATCGGGTATGAATCCCGATTGGTCTGGAAGGACGATGTTGGTCATTAGCGGCTGTAAGCGTTTTGCAAGGAGTTTGGTCAGGATTTTAGTGTCGGTATTTATTAAGGACAATGGCCTGTAGGATTCACATTGCTCAGGGTCCTTATTAGGCTTCAGTAGGGCAATAAGCATGGTGTCTGTTAGTGTGGGGGGTAGAATCTGTTTGCCATGGGCGTCCCTATACATTTCTACAAGGTGGGGTGCAACCTGTTCGATATACGCTTTATAAAACTCGCTGGTAAAGCCGTCCGGGCCCTGTGCCTTACCATTTGGGAGTGATTTGACCACCTCAGTAACTTCTTCTACCGTGACTGGTTATGAGAGATATTCCCTCTGCGTATCTGATAACCAGGCAATTGCCACATCTTCTAAGTATGCCATGATATCAGGCTGTGTGGCAGTAACTCGTGATGCATAAAGCTCGCCGTATGTTATCCATGATCGCCCGTAGTATACTCTTTGTGTCATAGCAGGGTGTGCCACTGTTGTCTTTGATCGCCAGGACCGTTTGTGGTGTATAGCCTGAGCAGATTTTATTTGCTAAAACTCGACCCGGCCTGCCCCCTTCACCATATGTGCGTGCACTTTGACGTTTTGATATATATTTTAGTTCATCATCCGCAAATTCTTGATATTCTGATATAACCTTTCTAATGTCACTCAGAAGAGCCATGTTTTGTGGTTGTTCATATTCGCGTTCCAGCGCGCTTAATGTGTTCTCCCGTTTGGTGAGCTGGGCCTGTATATCTTTTAAGATTCCCGCATTGGTGCTAATACATACACCACGTATGGTAGCTTTAAAGGCTTCCCATAATAAACTGGGGTCGTGGGTGGAAGGCTGATTGAATGCGAAATAGTCAGTAATGGCCTGGCTAATGGTGCCAGTGTATGCAGAGTCTAATACTGCTTTGGCATTGAAATGCCACATGTATGGTGGAGGTGTGTACTGATGGACTGCTATGGTCAATAGCACTGGATAATGGTCTGATAGGGTTTTGGGCAAGTGTCGTAGGCTTCGTGTCCAGGAGGCAACCTCCTCCGTCCCCAGCCAGTAATCAATCCGGGACCAACTATTGTGGATCGCAGAGGTATGCGTGGCCTCCCTGTGATGCGGGTAACGTGTCCTCCAGATATCAACCAGGTTAGTTTCAGTCATAATATCTTGCATTGCATTCACTGCCTTTTTATGCGGTTCTCTGGAGGATCCCAACCTGTCCAAGAGTTCATTTAAGGAGAGGTTTATGTCACCACCCCACAGCAAGGTCATTTCAGGTAAATTATTCAGTTTATGCCAAATCGATTTATAAAATTCTGGGTCATCCACATTCGGACCATAAGTATTTATTAAGCCTATGCGCTGTCCTCTAATATGTCCAGTAACAATAATATATCGACCCAAGTTGTCTGTCATGGTGTTATCTATGTGAAAGTGCATCCCTTACTTCACTAAAATTATCACTCCTCTAGAATACGAAGAGTATGTGGAGCTTAGTTTCATTTCCACCCACCTGCTCCCTACAGTGCATTTATGCGTAGGAGCCAAGTGGGATTCCTGCAAGAGGGCAGTATCTATTTGGAGTCTATCTAAATAGGCAAATATCTGCCGTATCTTCTTCGGGTTATTGAGCCCTCTTACATTTCACGTCAATAAGTTAAATAGTGCTAGTTGTAATCTATCTATGGTTGGTAGTGTGGATTATATATGTGGCGTGGATAGGTGTACTGCACTCATTGTAGGCACTTGATGTATCTATGACATGTATGGTGATGGAGACATGAGTATTAGTAATCCAGACAAACACAATGTATTTCAGAGATGGCAGTCTGTAAAACAATCCCCAGTCCCAACCCCAACCCCCCCCAACCACTTTGGCATCCCAATCACGCCAAAGACATACCCCGTTCAACAATTTCAACATAACTATAACTCTGTAGGGGAGCTCCCTCATGGGGGGAACTGCCGAGTAAGCGCATCACCGTCCAGTTAAGTGGATGGGGTCGGGTATTAAGCAATAGGTTCGGGTGCATGTTATGACACAGGGAAAACATCCAATTGGCAAATGCCATTATTTATTTAGCCTCTCGTAGGCTTGTAGGGTAGCTCACAGTTATGGGTCTACATATATCTCATATCGTTTCATTGTATCATATTCGTGTGACCATCAGAGGATTCATTAATAACAGTGCATAATGTATATGTCCATCCAGGTCACCTTTTCCAGAAATATGCGGCTTTATTTCTGCACCCCTCCCTGATACCCTACAACTGTCAGCTCGCAGAGATGTACAATAGGGCAGTCCAGCAAGAGATTACCTACTGTGAGACTAAGTGCCAGTGCCGTATCCATGAGCCAAGGATATCTGCAAGTCTAGTTGAAGTGTCTCACCTTGGGTGTGGATGAGTAGGTGTTCCCTCTATGTCCCATCGCCCTTGGAAAACAGCACCTGCTCCGCCTTGCCTGCCATTCAAGTTTGTAAATGCCTCCGCCAGCAGAGTATGATATCGAGATGCTCGCCCCTGTTCCAGGATCTGGAGTTGTAATACATAATCGGTAGGTTAGCTGTGGAAGCGCGCCCTGTTTGGGGTATGTAACATACTGCCAGCGGTGTCATCGTGTGCGCCGTAGCTTTTGCTCTTCTCTCATGTGATCTGTTGGTGGAATGAGGTCAAGGAGGGCCACACAATTTTTCGTGGTTCAGTCAGAGTCCTGGTCTGTTTCTTTACGACTTTGCGCCTTCTGTTTGGTGACTGACTTTTTTATGAATTCCTGTGCAGCCTTCAGTATCTGCAATATTGTCACTCGTCCATCATAGGTTACCCGCAGTTTGGCAGGGTACAACATCGCATATTCTATGCCCAGTTCCCAGAGCTTCTTTTTCGCAGGGTTGAATTATTTTTGTGCGGTCTGCACTGCCATGGTGAAGTCCGGGTAAAAGGGCAGGTTGTTTCCTTGATAGATGTTGTTTCCCCCTAGCCATCTGCAAGATTGCATCCCGGTCTCTGTAATCAAGCACCCGGGCTACTATGGGCCGCGGTGGGGCACCCGGCGGCGGTTTGGGTGCTAGTGTCCTGTGAGCCCGCTCTATGATTAGTACAGCGGAGAAACTATTTGTTCCGAATACATCGCGTAGCATGTCTTCCAAGTACGTTTCCATCCTTCTCGTGTTTTTGCTCTCGGGAACTCCCGCGATTCGAACATTATTTCGGCGCGACCTCGCCTCCAAATCCTCTGCCCCCCTTTATGCCCCCCAGGACCTTCTCCATGTCTGCGCATTTCCGAGTTGTGCCGTGTGATTCATCTTCTACCGCAGTGATGCGGTCCTCACCTTGCTTATCCAATTTAGCAGAGATATTATCCACTCTCTGGGTGAGTGAGTACAACTTTCCATTGATAGCTTGGAGGCTTTGCTGTGTAGCTTGGAGGGCGGTCTCCATTACTTTGTTTGCTGGTTGCTCCGTTTCCAACTCAGTGTCTGAGCGTGCGGACGTGCCTTTAGTGCTACGTTTAGTGTCAAAAGTTAGTTTCGGCTGCTCTCTATCCGGCTTTCCCATTGTGGCGGTAGATGAGGGGGAGTATTTGGGGTTAACGGTCTGTATACCCTTTCCCTGCGGAATGGGATGCACGGTGTGCCGAGTGATAGCATTGTTGCAATGCCGTATTTCAGAAGGCGAATGGTCATCCAACCCAGAGTCTAGTGAAAAGTACTCACTTCTTGTTGGCAGAACCGGGGCAGTATTAGTCCGTTAACATATGATATGGTGGTACAGTCCACAGGTCGTTACAGCATTGACGAAGGCGCCTTTCTTGTCCAGAATATACCATGGAGAGATGGTCTGCAGGTAGAGCGGTGTGTGTGTCGCACTTCAGCGCTCCTTGGAGTCACTGGCATGGGCGATGGTCCGCAACCCACACGCAGGTATCAATAGGCTCCCTCCGTACGGCCTTCGCCAAGGCTGCCAATGCACTTCCACCGGAGTCACGGGGCTAGGATGATGCAACGTTAGATGCCGGCCTGTGATGGATTCTATCAACCACAGTCGTCAGCCTGTCAGTGTTAGGCGTGCTCCCATAACACCCCGCAGCAGCAGTCGTCAATTCGGGGACACCAGGCTGCATTGGCGCTATATGTGGTGCATTCATTGATGGACCTCGGGACAGGCCAACGGCAGCTGGACAGCTGCGACGTAGTTGTCCCCCAAGCCGGGGTCCGTTACAGAGCTCCGTTCCGTGTGCGTGCGGGTGTCAACAGGCGCCGCTGTAGCATACATTGTTGCAGTGCACACTACATGAAGGTTTGGGCGCTTGCCTGATCATCATCAGAGTCCGTCTTCGAGCTAGAGCGTCTGCCCCCACAGATCACTGCTGTACCACATGGGAGACCCCTCCTTGGCCCGATTCTGCCATTTTGTGGGAGGTCATACCGCGCTGCCTTCTGTGTGGGATTAGTGGTTCGCCGGGGGTTCCCAGCTCTCAATCTGCGGTAGATCCTCCATGCAGGAGTGCCACAGTTGCGTGATCTGCCTCTAGCCCTATGTTGTGCAGGCACGTAGCGCGGAGCTCCTCACCTGCTCCGTCCGCAATAGATACAGGGCGCCGCCATCTTAAGGTTGCCAGGCAGACTCTCCGCTCCTTTCACTCACCGACAGTTTTCTCGGCTCTGGGACCTCAGCTGGTGATCTTACACTCTCTAGGCTGTTGCGGGAACATTCTGACGCAGTAGACACCGTTTTCTTTCCGGTATATTCCCACTGAAGTGTTTTACAGGTAAATAATGTCCCCGACCGGCGGAGCTGCTTCAGGAAGTGGCCATTTCGCAGCGCGCCCTCTAGCGCCCCCCCAGAATGACAAAGATCTTGTCCAGAATTTTATTGTTTTTCAAAAGACCGTGTGTACACACTAGGATATTCCCCCTGAAAGGCCACCACTCCCTTGAAACACCCAAACAAAATATGCAGACGCTTTTGGAACACTGAGGCAGAGGAAGGCAACCTAAATGGCAACCTGGTGTATACACTCTTTCTGGTATAATAAAAGTGGTAATGTATTGTGACCCTTTTGATAGTTATATCTTATGATAGGCTGACTTAAGGTCCAATGTGGTGAAAACTTTCACCCTGCCTAGTTTGACCAGCAATTTTTTAATGTTCCGCAAAGGGTGACAGTCCACCACAATTTGCTTCTTTACTGATCTTATGTTGACACATTACCTCAAAGTGCTTTTTGTTTTACCAGAACAATCAAATATACCCATTCTGACTCCTTTACCAGTTCAATAGCGCCAGATTCACGTATATCTTACAGCATTTTGGTAATTCTTCTCTTGAACTCATTGTTACACTTTTGAGTTTGTGGTTCTTGAGATTTGCAAATATTTTGTAAAACCAACAACTTTGCAAAGTTCATTGCAAAATACAGCTTTGTGTTTATTTACCAACAACTGCAAATTCTCATCATGAGTCTCAAAACATTGGGGTTTAGAGAAGCACCCATTCTATCTTGGTGACAGCAGAACAAGACATGCTTATTGTGGGCACTATCTCTTAAATACTCTGAGTGATAGCCATAACACCCATCGCTGGGTTGGGCATGGTGTTGCCCTTAAGACTGTATCAGGCAACATGTCTCTAATGATAAGATTCAAAACCGCATTTCAGAATAGTCAATACTAAAGACCTTCTCAAAAAGAGAGTTCAAGAGCAGTAAATCTGTAAACCATGTCGGTTTATTCAAATATTAAAGTGCATTGTGGACCTAAATTGCATAGTCTGATTTAAATAATTAGTCATAAGTCATAGAAATCAATTGTCATTCATGCTATTTAGCAATGAATATACATGCAACTATGAGCAAATTCTGAAAAATAGACTATGTTTAAAATGTGCTGCAAATCGATAGAGAAACATGCAGCACCCCTAGTAGGGAAATCAAAAGATCTGGTTCACACCAAAATGACAGGTCTTTTGTGGAAAATGTCTCTGTTAAAAGCAATAGAAATCGCACAGGCAGGATCAAAACTAGAGCAAATCAAAGTTCAACATTTTAAAACGTCATATTTCTAATCAAGACTTCTAACTGCAGATTCCTCACTAGGCACTAGAATGAATCTGGAGATCCTTTAGCAGTACCTGTGCGTGCTGTCGGCTCCACGTTGACCTTTTTCCACATCGGATGTGACGTGCATGGGCCTATATACGCACCACCCATGCGCGCTAACGTTAGTTCCCTTCTTTCTGCACCAACAGACACGGATCCGAAACTACATTATCTCATCAAAACTCCAATATGTAAACTAAATTTCGCTGTGCAAGGGAATTATATCACTTTAAGTCTACAGGGTTTAAACCTCTAGGGAACAGTGCAAAAAAGTATTGGTGACTGACCTTCATGTGGTTTGCCTGCAGTAGGGGTCAGATCACAACTCCAAGGCCTGCAGTGATTTGTCCTTTCTACACCCTGCTTCAGGCGAACCTCCCTTCCTCACTCAGCACCCTACTTTGGAAAGCCTTGTGGGGCAGGCTTCAGCTAGAATAGTGAAACCAAACTTGTTTCCCAGTACTTCCCCTGATAGGGAATTAATGAGGATAGAGACCTTTGTCAAGAGGGTTTTCCCCTCTACAAGTCTGGCACTGTGTTCAGTCAGTGCCAGCTGCCTTTTAGGTGGCTATTCTCATGCCTTGTGGGAATCTGTGGCCCAAGAGTTGCCCGTGGCTCCAGAAGAAGTCCTGCCATCCTTTCTTAGGCCTTGCAAGATGGTTGTGATGCAGCAAAGTTCACCATCCACTGCAGTCTAGACACTACCGACTTTATCGGTAGGGTCATTGACACTGGAATAGCCATCCATAGACATGAGTGGATGTGATCCACTGCTTTTTTGAGAGAAGTTCATGCCAGTCATGTGAACATGCCATTTGATGGTTCCCTATTGTTTTTGAGGGCAAAGCCAATTCAACAATGGAGCGCTTCAAAGAGCGCAGGGCCACAGCATACTCCCAGGGCCTTTACTAGCAATTTTGCCCACTTTGAGGTTTTGGTAGGGGGCAACCAATGCTGTTGGTAGCCCCCACAGGGACAACAATCTCCACAGCACTTTCGTGGCCATGGTACCTATGGCAGAGGCCAGCCTGGACAGTGGGCAGCAAAGACTTCTGCAACCACAGCGCCCGCCACCTCCATGCCCCTTTAGCATGCCCTGATTTACACACAGCAACATGGTCTTGCAGAATCCTACACTTCAGGCAATCACTTCGGACAGTTGGGTTCTGCAAACTGTTCAGTGGTGCAACACTTCAGGATTTCTAAAAACCCCATCACACCTACCAGGATCCTCAGAATGACCGACAGAGGAACATCTGTCTCTCTTGCAGCAGGGAATGCAGGCTCTTTTTGCCAAGGGAGCCATAGAAAGGGCCCCATCACCAGAAATTGTTTGTGGTTGTCATTCCTGCAGCTTCCTATTACCAATAAAGGATGGAGGATCTGTTCCATGTTAGACCTTTGACATCTCAATGTCCTTCTGAAAAAAGAGAAGTTCAAAATGCTCCCCCTGGCCCAGGTCTCGTCTTGCCTCAATCCTGGAGATTGGACGTTAGCGCTAAACCTGAAGGACGCTTATTTTTACATAGCCGTACTGCAGGCCCCCAACCGTTACCTATGGTTGGCCACAATCATTTTCAGTTTGCTGTTCTCCTTTTTGACCTTACCAGTACTTCTCAGGTGTTCACAAAAGTGATTGTGGTAGTTGCAGCACATCTTCAGAGGTCAGGGGTCCCAGTGTTCCCCTCCCTTGAAGACTGGCTGTTAAAGGCAGGCTCGCCCCAGGTAGTCATCTCCCACCTCCAGACTACAGCTAACCTCTGGACATCCTTGGGGTTAACTATCAGTGTGACAAAGTCACACCTGACTCCTCCAGATACACTCCCCTTCATCGAGCCATTTTGGACTGTGCAGTTTTGTGCTTATCCCGCATAACTCCAAAGCCGCAGTCCTAATAGCCTCGTGGATCTTGTTGGTCAAGCATGCCAGATGGCATATGCGGGCTTTACAGCGGGATCTGAAGTCCCAATAAACTGAGCACGAGAGAGGTATCTTTCCAATTTAGTACTGATTCCATAGGAGACTGTAAAATATCTGCTTTGGTAGCTGCAGGGATCACTGACATAATAATGCATGCTATATCAAAAAACAAGTATATTAAAAACAAAATATAACTTTTTTAAGCTTTATTAACAGATACTTAAACACACGTTGCGCACCTTCGATAACAGAATATATGCAAACATATGCAATAAAGCAGAAAACAGAAAATATACATAAGGTATACATGGGTTGCCATGGGGTACACCATCAAACAGATATAAACAAGAAAGAGAGATACAGGGGTCAGGGCATTCATGCTCAAACGATAAGGAACAATCACTCGTAGATTACAGTTTGAGCCATGGGCGTGGGTATTAACCAGCATCACCATCAGAGACATCACTGTCTAGAGTAGGCAAATAAGCATGTAAGGGTTGACAAATGTCTTTAGATCTGGAAGCTGTCGTGTGGCGTCAAACATATGCAATAAAGCAGAAAACAGAAAAGATACATAAGGTATACATGGGTTGCCATGGGGTACATCATTAAACAGATATAAACAAGAAAGAGAGATACAGGGGTCAGGGCATTCATGCTCGAACAATAAGGAACAATCACACCTAGATTACAGTTTGAGCCATGGGCGTGGGTATTAACCAGCGTCACCACCAGAGACATCATTGTCTAGAGTAGGCAAATAATCATGTAAGGATTGCCAAATGTCTTTAGGTCTGGATGCTGTCGTGTGGCGTCGATTTTACTGGTGGAGTCACAGTAAATCATGTCCTTAAACCATTCATGCTTGGTGGGGGCTTTACTGCTACCCCAACATATTTCTAGCCAACGTTGGCCAGCAACAACGCAATGGCATTGAAGTGTCTAATACTAAGCAGAAGAGGCCTGACATATCCTAGCAGGGCCTGTAAGAGATCAGGGTCAAGAATGAGCTCTTGTCATTTGAGATCAAAGCGAGAATATTTACCCAGTAAGTTTGAATAACAGGACAGTTCCATGCAAGGTGTACAAAGTCTGCATGATCAGTACCACAATTTTGACATTTATGCGAGCGTATGGGATCCGTTTTTGCCAGGTCTTGCGGGGTGGTGTATGCACAGTGTAAAAATTTATAATGAAGAAGTTAATGCTTGTAGTTGGGAGAGAACTTTTGTTTGCGTGTAGCAGAAATCTCATACTTTGTCTGGTATGGGGTGCCTTTAATCTTGTTCCCATGCCGTCCGGGCCCTCTCAACGCCCGCGGATGTCAAAGCCAGGCAAGACTGGTAAAGCCAGGAGACTAGCTGAGACCCATTGGTGAAAGTGATCACTAGCATCACGGGGGAAGTCAGTAGGCTTCACTGGGTAAGATGGTCATATGTCGTGCAATGTGACATGCAAGCATGTGGGGACAAAATGATCCATGCGAGTGAAGAGCCCGTTGGCGTTGAGCGCATTGTGTGTAATAACATGTCCATCAGGAAAAAGAGATCCTATTCTGTGGTGTGCCCTGAGAGTGCATTGTACTATTTATTCTTGAGTCATAGGCAACCATGGATTATGGGTTAGTGGAAGAGCTGGTGAGTAAAGTAACCTACCCCCTAGATACCTGCGAAGTATTGTCCACGTCCAGCTGGTAGTGGAAAGCCTTTGGATGTCTGTGAGCTCCCATGTGAGACCCAGCAAAAGGATAGAGGGTAGAGGAGTGTGTCCTGCTTGATCTCATTCCAGCTTCAAATATGGTATGCAGGCATCAGGGTGGTACCAATAATAGGAGAAGTGACATTGTGCCACCAGATAATATAATAGTAAATCCGGCACGTCAAACCCTCCTCTTACATTTGGTGGAATCAGAATCTCACTTACACTCCTGGGTCGTTGACTTGCCCAGATCAATCGAAGCAGAAGATTCTTTACAGTAGCTAAAAAGTTGTTAGTCAAAGGAATCTGGATGTTCAAAAAGAAATATAAAAAACAAGGGAGAGCCACCATTTTAATTATGGCAAGGCCTCCAGCCATAGACAAAGGTAGCTTGATCCAGCATTCAACCTGGGTGGTGAGCTTGTCAACTGTAGGGCCATACTTCAGGCTAATCACCATTTTCTATCTGCCTAAGCAGAATGATACCTAAGTATTTGGCAGGGGGTCATCGCACCAGGTAACGGGGTATTCTAGCACACAAGTCACTGTGGCGTCCTTGAGTGGGAAGAGTTCTGTTTTGTTTCAATTGATAGCCCAGAAAGCCATCTAAATCTAATAATTTCTCGGATAATAGGAGGTAGATGGGCGGCAGGGTCTGTGACAAACAACAAAATATAGTTCACGTACATGGAATATAAAAGCGGTCCATGTTAAAACTGCACACCACGGTGTAAGTGATGCTCCTGAAGCTGTCTGACCAGAGGCTCAAAGCGATCCTAAAGAGCAAAGGGAAGCCCTGTCAAGTCCCCCTTGTCATTGAGAATGGGTCTGTGAGGGAACCATTCACCCTCAATCTAGATGTAGGTTTGGTATAGAGGAGGGCAAAGCCATGAGGGAGTCCCAGTTTGACTAGGGTTAAGCTCAAGAACAGCCACACCAGAATGTCAAATGCTTTCTCTGCGTCAAGAAGGGCGACCGCTGCCCGGAGAGCTGGGGACATGTGGTTCAACACCGCAAAAATGTGGCGGCGATTGAGAGTAGTTCAACAATGTGGAACAAAGCCAGTTTGTATGGATGATATGATTTGTTCCATCAAAAGTGAGTCATGTGGCAATAATTTTGGCTAATATGTTATTATTTTGGTTAATGAGGGAAAGTGGTCTGTACCATGTGTGCTTTGCCAGGCTTATGTAGCAGAGTGATCACAGCTTCTCTAAAGGTTGAAGGGGTGGGTTCCAGTCTCAAGAGACTTTGCGTATACCTCCAAGAAATGAGGGGCCAGAGTATGTTTATTGGCCTTGTAAAAATTAGCCGTGACACCGTCTAGTCCAATGGCCTTAGAGCCATCTAAAGAATCTATAGTGTGGACAATCTCCTTGCAGGCAGTGGGGGCCGCAAGAAATTGCTGTTGACCATCTGTCAACCAGCCCATCCCCACCTCTTCCAAGTATGCAGCAATAGCATTAAGGTCTTCAACAGTTCATGCAGTGTACATCATTGGTAATATTGCAGGAATGTGTTTGCTACACAATTGTTGTCAGCTAGTCGTCCTCTCATCAATAAGGAGTTCTGTCACATAGCTACTATGGAGATTAGGGCATAGTAATCTGAATAGTTTGTGATCTGGCCTATCCCCTTCGCCTTATCTGCATGCATGTGTATAATTTCTGAGGTAGGCCACCTCACACTCTGCTAGATCTCTAAACTCATCTAGGACAACCAACCGACTGAAAACAGGTATCATGCCCACGTCTCATGGAGTCCCGATCAATATCCAGCAATTGCTGTTCTAAACCGGCTAAATTATTACGGATGCTCTTGAGGATTCCTGCATATTTGACAATGCATAAGCTGTGAATATAAGCCTTGAAGACCTCCCAGAGAGTGGTGTACATAGTGACAGACCCAGTATTGAGTGTAAAGTTCGACTGATAGCGTCCTTCAGTTCGGACCGAAAAAGGGTAGCATGCACTGAGATTTCAGGGAAACTGCATTGTCTAGTCATCCCACCCTCCCATGGTATTTTTAATGGTAGCTAAGTGGGCTAAGTTTGCACTTTAGAAGACTAAAATGTATTCATTCATTCAACTTGGGCATGGTTGGATATGGTGTGGGGTAAATACGTTATGTCAGCCAGCCATAGAAGCGCTCCTCGGGACATGAATCAATAATCTTAGTCCAGACCTCATGTGGCGCAGAATAGAATGAGTAGTCTGTTGTGTGAGAGTGGCAAGATTACCACACATCAACAAGCTTGAAGGTGCCCACCATGTCCTGGAGGACACGTAAGGCACAGGGTTTTTCACTGACAATCAAACTGCTAGAGGCCAAGACAGGCTTGTATGCCATGTTAAGGTCACCTCCCACCAAAACCAAGTCAGCCTTTGACCAGTGGGAGAGTCTATGTTAAAAGCATAGACATTTACCAGAAGTATGATCTTACCCGCTAATATGCCAGAGACAATTGCATATCTCCTTTCTCAATCTATAAACGGTTATGGTATATGCGTGGGACACATTTATGTATCATGGTACAAAACCCATGGGAGTAGGAGGTATAGTATGCGAAATAGCAGTTGTCCTCCCATGCGTAGACCAATATGCAATTATCCTTGGGTGAAAGGTGTGTTTCTTTTAGGAACACTAGCTTGACACCATGTCGAGCTAGATATGAGAGTACCTGTTTACCCTTCCGGGGGTTATTAAGGCCTCTCATTTTCCACGTAGACATGTCGGCTCCAATTTCTGCAGTCCCTTAGGCTGGGTTTCCCTGAGATAAGGTGATAATGGATAGTGGGCCCAGAGTCCGCAACAAAGGTGACAAGTCACAGCATAACAATCTGAAAACAATCAAACATAAAGCAAACTCAACAAAATTAACCCATACCCCCTCCCACACCAGAGTAAAGAACATCTGGTGAATCCTAATCCAACAAAGATACAACACAATTTCAAACATTGCGGTGTACACATCGGAGGGGTGGCAACACCACAGAAGCTGGTGCCCTTCTGTATCACAGTACTGATCAGTAGAAGAGCGTCAGGTATTTGTTCAACCAAAATTATGAAGTTTCAAGTGAAACACATAAGGGACAGTGTGCAGGGAGAAATGGCGCCAGCAATAGATCCGCAAAATTTAGACATGGTGATACCCAAGCAGTCACTTCAGTCTGGAGGATTGCGGATGGCATCCGCAGCATCAGAGGCAAGAGAGCAATCGGGAGTTGTGTGACGGGAGGTGCTACCTTCCTCTCCTCAAATCTTACAGAAGACGACAACATCAGCAGGTGTAGCAAAAATCCGATGTTGCCCATTGACCTCCACTCGAAGGCTGGCCGGGTAGAGCATGCTATATTTGAGCCTTTATTTCCACAAAGTGTTTTTAACATCTGAACATTTTCGTCTCGCCTCCCGTATACCAAGAGTGAAGTCTGGCAACAGAGATACGGCCGAGCCTTGATATTGGAGTGGGACCTGTTTCCTGGCCAGTCGCAGTGCCGTATCCCTGCCTGTCCCTGTAGTTTAGTAAACAAGTAGTTATCGGGAAGGGCAATGTTCGAGGGATCTATGGGCCACTCCACAACAAATGTGTTGGGGAAGTTTTGCCTGCCGACGTGCTCTATAAGCACACGCTCAACCAAAACTTCAGAGCGACCCATGTTCGTGAACTCCGCTACACCCATGATGCGTACATTATTACGGCAGGATCTCACCTCAAGGTCTTCATCCTTGGCTATTGTTGACTTAAGCAAACTTTCCCCTTTTTCTAGACTTTTGTAGCATTTGTAACATTGTCTTCCATTTCGAATTTGTCGTTTCGCTTCATCCAGTCTGACAGTATGGAGATCTATTCACTCACCCATTCGTTCCAGCCTGTTAGTGAGGGTGTCAAACCGGGTGTCAATAGATTTAAATCCAGCTTGCAATATCACCATTATAACCCCTGCGTCATCTAATGATTTTGTGGTGGTGGATTCATATAGGGCCTCCTCTGTGTCAGAGAGAGAGTGTGTCAGTGCCTTGCGCCTTTGGGCTGCTTAAAGGGGAGATTTTTCTGCCTGGGGTCACATGCCCCATAGTGAAGGCAGGAGAGGCAGGCAGGCAATGATACCGTAGACTAGGCACCAGTGCAGGGTTCTCAGGGCTGTATGTGGGGTTACAGCAAGTACAGGAGGAAGAACAACATCCCAGTCTCAAAGGGAAGGGGGAAAACGAAAGGCAAGTAATGCATATATTGGGGAGCATCAGACCATGCTGTATTCACGGCAACCCCTGCAATGGAAAATTGCCCCTGTGTAATAGTAGGGATCTATATCGGGGGAAACCAAACTCACTGTGTGCTGGTCTGGCCTTGCTGAATCTCAGAGCTTGTCAAGGGAGCATGGGCCACAGTGATGATTTCTGCTAGCGCCTCACCGTGGCCACTGCACGGCTGCTTTTGTTTTCATGACATTTTAAGAATACCTTATACATGTTCTTTATTATTGAGTGATACTTCTCAGGATCCAGTCTGCACATTTCATCCAAGGTTGCCTAGAATACATATCATTGTGTACTGGTTTCAGCTCCTAACATTTTAGACATAACACAGTAGCACAGCTGCAGCTTTCCAAAACAGTGGTATTATCATTTAAGCTATCTCTCACCCTATTGGGGGCACAGAGAAAAATTTCGGCAGAATGACTTGTCATAGAATGAACGCATGTAGACTATAAAGTGTATTAAATTTGTTAATACAATAAAAAACATTGAGTTAAACGACATATAGAAATCACATAAAGAATGACCAATAATTATGGAGCCCCATATATAGTCAATAGACCAATCAACAGTGTCCAGTAACAATTTGAAGGCATAACACAGAACAATAAATCAATTACATACAAACATCACAACATAAATAATGATATCATATACGTACTATAAAATACAAATAAATACAAAAACACAGAAAAATGCGCCGAAGCGCGTTTCGGAGGTGGGGAATATAGTAGCCAATTCCTTCTTCAGGGTGCTGAATAAATCAAGTAGGGTGGTGGCCAACAGCCTTCCTGGATACAAGCAATATTCTTCCGATCCAACTCATTTAATGCCTCAAACTTTGTAGGTCTAGGTTGCAGCTTCCTATTACACATCAAATGTCTCGGGTACTCATGCTTATCGATGTTAAAGGTACTCTCTAAAGGAACTTGCAAGTTCTTGTCACCAGATGTGATCCCATGCCAGTATTTTACCCACACACATGTACAAAAATCCACTATCATCTCAAATGCAGGAAAATCTTCAGGAGGAATATTTTCACCTTCCACAATAGGAGCTTTAGGCTTTTTCAATTTAGCACCCCTTCTCCCAATCACATTATTCACCAGCCATATAAAAACAAACAAATTAATGGTTAGCCAATCACAGCGCGGCTATGGCAAAGGTCAACCAATCTCTGCATGACCTACAGTGCCAATTAACCAATGACAGCGCAACTCCTGGCGATGTTTCACCAATGCCTGCGCAGCTTTCCAATGACAAACATTTGCAGCGCGACTTCTTTGTGAACAAAATCAACACAACAGCTTAGACCACAACAACTACACTTTCGAACAAGACTAATCTTGTCTGCTTAACCTAAAGGAGTGAAAAAGGAAGAAATCAAAAGTCAGCATCACTAAAGAAAGAAGACGATCCAGTACCTTTGCGACACTGTCAAACACACTGAGACAGATTTTCGACTAACTGTAATCTTCCGAATTAGAACAGCACGTTTACTCCTGTGCACCAAAGAATAAGCAAATACCAATCTAATTCTGGTTAGAACACATTCAACACAAAGATTATTGATTCAGAAGTCCCTATCTCAATCTCTATGTAGTGCTCACCAAACGCTAAACCACTTGCAGAACGATTCAGCAATATATCTTGAGATCTGGATTACAATAAATCACCTTAACCAACCAATAAACATAAAAATCCAATATGTTTCTCAACACACACACTATCAGCCTCGTTTAATATAAACAATTGCAAAGACGAGCAACACTGACACTCTAACTCCCAAATGTGAGAAAATCACAGTAATCAAACCACCTAATAAACTGCACATAACCAAAAATCTCATATGCAGAGTAATTTCATTACAAGACCAGAGGCTATCATTATACATAAATCATTATTGCTGCCCTGACACGCAGCCCTTTAAAGAGCAAACATGCATCATAAAGTAAAATTTTCTATTCTGGAATCATGGTACAGCATATAAAGCCATTGCAACAACCATCTCCCTCTGTTATTCTTCTAAATATTTTGCCTTAGTTATATATACACTGTTTTATACATATGTTATAAGAGCTATATATACTGCTTACATGTAAGCTATTAGATCTTTGTGTAGCTATTCCAATTTATGGAATAAACTCTTAGACCTTTTTTTCAGGTATTTGTTTGTATTTACTTTCACAGTATATGTATATACAGTTTAAGTACAGTTAATATGTTTTTGTTAATTGTATTTGTTGAGCCTGTGACAGAAGGTAAGTAGAGTTTCGCCCGCATATACCAATTTGTTTCTGAAAAATGGGCTGACTGATATTCACAGCGTTTCATTGTGATGGCTGATTCTATAGAGTCGTCTGACTCGCTTTGATCCTGGCCTCTGACAAATGGTTTCATGGCGACTCTGCCAGGAGAAGCAAAATTGCTGATCCACACTCCGAAAAAGACGTGATCTGCCATACGTGCCCTGATCGCTGCTTCCAGCACTCATCGTTCCCCTTTAGTGCAGTGTGTCAGCCCGGCCACGGCGGTGATCTTTCTCACATCACTAGACGCTCCTCATACGCAACCATTGATCGAGAAAGCGTACTGTTTAGCCAGCTGCCATCTTAATTTGTCCTGATATTTCCCATCTTGTTGCCATAGCTACGCTGATTTCGAAAGGCAGACGTCTGTTGCAGGAACTGCTTTGCCTATGTTTTACTCAGTGATCGGCTGCTTTTCTCTCAACCCCCAGTCTCTCCTTTGCCGTGCCTAAAAAAAGGAGGGTTTTTTTGTTGCATTTATGATTATTTGGGGTTATTTACAAAGTCAAAGTCAAGTTAGCTTTATTCGACGATTGTCATAAAAGCATACAGAATATAGATATAAATACAATAAAAGAGACATGTTTAAAAGCGTATTTAAAAAAATAAATAATGATACATCATAATTCATAAATCAAGGTTATTAAGAAATCTGCCAGGCCAACATGTTGCTCCTAATCACCCAGGCCCTTCTAAGGAATTTAGCAACAGATATATAAATAAATGGAATTTCAGTAGAACGCAAAATTCTAAGTGCTACCTTGGCATTCCTAGTGCCCAACTGACGACACATTGGTTTGATCCAGGTCTGTCGTGGAATTACATATGATGGGCATTGAAACAAAACATGGTTGATTGATTCAGAAGGTACCATGCAACCCGGGCAATTAAGGATATTATTCGAGGACCATCTAGATGTGAATTCTCTGACTGGAAGACTACCAACTCTAAATTGGAAATAAAGCTTCCTATCCAGAGGATTGGTAATATCATCCCAGAAAGTAGCCAGGGAAATCGAGTCCTTAAAATCCAAAAATACACCAGTTAATGAGAGCGGGGCTGTAGTTCTATAGACTCGAACAGCCACCTTTTCCCAATATAAGGCCTTCAATACTTGTTTTGACGGAAACCTGGCATTTACTGGGTCCTCCCACAGATGATTTAGACCCAATTCATTAAGTGTCTCTTGTATCCTATGGAGCCACTTGACTTTGTGGAAAATATCGATCTTGAATATATCCATAAGACCATGAGCAAAGAGTCCAAGTTCCGGGGTAACCCATAATCGTCGCCAGTATAAAACTGGTCGAAACGAGGCAATTAATGCTATTGGTCTCATTCCTAGGTCATAAAACAAAGGGCACAAAGGAGTACTCTGCGGTAGTTTAGTAAGATTGCGTAAAAATCTATTTTCTGAAGTAGACATTTTGTATAGATTCTCAAATCCCCATATCTCAACTATATAGAGCGCTGCACCAATCACTTTTCCATCATACACTCGGACTGCCGGGTTGATTGGTTTTGTCAGGGATTTAGCATGTTCTTTACTTAGCACACCAGAGAGTTGAGAATGTTTGAGGGTTGCCAGATCTACCTGTTTCTTCCAACCCAAATCATGTTGAATACAAATACCTAAATAGATAAAATCTTGGACCTGATCAAGAGGCAGATTATTCATAAATTTTTTACCCTTTAAGGATTTGGACTGGTTAAAAGTCATACATTTTGATTTTAAAACATTTATTTCTAGCCCCCGAGCTAAACAAAAGTCCTCAAAAATACCTAGAGATTTCTGAAGGCCGCTTGGGGTTTTAGCTATAATCAGACAATCGTCGGCAAACATTAAAATAGGAATTTTAGCTCCTGCCAATGTAGGGGCATCTACACTTGCATCAATTAATAGTTTAGCCACATCATTGATATACATAGAAAATAAAGTTGGCGCAAGGACACAGCCTTGTCTGACCCCCTTCTGTATAGGAAACTTAGTGGTCACTTGTCCTACACACCCCCACCTAATCTGTGCAAAATTTTCCACGTGAAGTCTGATAATCAAAGAAAGTAGTAAAGGTGGCATACCCCTATTGTCAAGGACAGCCCATAAAGATGCCCGAGGGACAAGATCGAACGCTGCCCTTAAATCAATGAAGGCGGCATATAGGCTGCCCCCTCCTAAGAGTACGGTCTTCCAGTGCAGCATAGCAAAATGCAGCACCTGATCGATGGTGCTTATTCGGGCTCTAAAACCTGCTTGCAAATGAGAAAGGATTGAATGTTCAGAGGCCCAGTCCAACACTTTATTCAAAATCATCCTACCCAGAATTTTTTGTGTAGTGTCAATCAAACTGATTGGTCAATAGTTACCGGGGAGGGACTTATTCCCTTTCTTAAACACCGGAATAATTTCAGCACCTTTCCAGGAGGTGGGAATTGGGGCGCCTCTAGCAATCAAGTTAGCTAACAGTAATATATACTTTCCCCAGGATTCACTATTACTCAAGAAGATATCGTCTGGAACTCCATCCATGCACGGCGCCCTATCCGGAACGACAAGTTTTAGGGCATTATCGACATCACCCAGAGTAAAAGCTTCATCCTTATAATACACAATTTGAAACTCAGGGATAGTGCTCAGACCCACTCCAATAGCATAAAGGGACTCAAAGTACTCAACCCAAGCTTCTTGTGATACCCAATTTTGGGGTTTGTCAGGGTTTCCTCCATTTGAGAACTGCCCAAAAGCATCTAGAATCATGTTGGGCACCGGCTTCCCTGAGGTCCTGCCATCTTTGATCATACCACGCTCGTTTGGATTTAGATATTACTTTCTTGTAGGCATATCTTGCAGAGTGGACAATGGAACTTACGCCACTTTTGAGGGCGATACCCAGGTTCAATCGAGCTTCTCTGCACTCTGCAGTATACCAACGTGGGGAAGAATCCAACTTATTTTTATTATGTTTACATGGCCTCACAAAAATATCTCTAAGTTTGAGAAAAAGAGATTCATGGATCGTTATCCCAGTCATGCGGGATAATTCTAGGGCACTCTTATTATACTCTGCCCCGAATTCCTGAATAGCAAAATTTAGGCTACTTGTAATAAAATTAAGGTTTGCTTGACTTTGAACTACTTTTGCCCACCTAACATGGCGCATATCATTCGCAATGACTGCATCTGGATGAATCTGAACTGACAGGTCATGGCGGACAGTGGAATTCACCCAAAACAAGAGTGACAGAGAAAGAGGGTTGTGGTCGCTCTCCAGTCTATCAATGATCACCATACCACTCAAGTCTTCCCACAGTTCGAGGGATAGCAAGATGTAGTCTATTCAGCTGGCACGCGAACCACTCTTAAAAGTATTGGACCCTGCTTTGTCTTGCTCAGACCTGCCGTTAGTTGCTCGAAGCCCTTTGTTCAAACAAAGGGAATTGATCTGGATTGCCACTTCAGACCAACGTTTGACATGATCAAGATCTAGTTTTGGGATGCCCCATAGCCGGTCCTCTTCATCGGAAACACTCCAGTCAGCGCCGACTAAGGGTTCAAAGGTAATGTTAAAATCACCTCCAATAATGACATGGGAATGCTGAGAATAGAGAGTCAAAAGTTCCTCAAGGCAAGCTATGGTGTCAGACTTCTTGCCACTAGTGCTTCTAGCATAAACATTATAAATGTCTAATGATTTCTCATTCTTAAACTTAACATTAAGGAGCTGAGTATCCGAATGTAGGGTAGAGAGCTCCTTGACAGTAGTGCCAAGGGCCTGCTTGATCCAAACAGTAAGACCGCCTGAAGGGCGTCCTTTTTTGCCCTTTTCTGCGAATACATTAAAATTCAAGAACCCAGGAAAGTGCTGGGCCTCAAGGAGCCAAGTCTCCTGGAATAAACATATGTCATATAAATTGATAAACAATGCCCAATCAGGCTCGTTAATCTTTAATTTTAGACCTGCTATATTCCAAGATAAAAGCGACCCATACTCTGAATGCATTACGCTACCTTCCTGCTGAACCTCCAAAATACTACTCAATTGCGGAGTCCTCTCCTGTTCCTTAAAAAAGCAGTGAATGTCATTACTGACAACGGTACCTAGCTCAGGATCGATATTTAACATTTTCCCAGTCGTCAAAGGGTAAACTATGGGGTTATCTACAACATTTGTGTTGCACAGTCAGTCATTTTGTTCTAGGCACGAGTCTCCTATAAGCTGACTATAGGGAGCGTCTGCCCGAGATGACCGAGAGGGAATAGACCTCATTTGGATAGCAGAACAGTCCGGGGAGCAACTTCTGAACTCAAAATTAATCAGATTCTCTGCAATACTAGAGTCACTAAAGCCTACCTCTATATAGTCCACCTCACATCCACCCTGTGAAATCCTTCTTACTCCAGCAATGTCCGCTCTAATCACCGAACGACAACCCCTCACGTGTCTAATCCAGTGTATTACTTTGTTGGTCAAGGATTCATTGGTTTCATAATCAGACCCGGAGGACGGCCTGGGGACATTCACCATATATATTTTATGTGAGTGGGGTGTGTAAGTATTTGGTTCAGGTTTTGAATCCCCTTGATGAGTACAACCCCTTGTGTAAATTCCAGCTCTCACATTATTAGAAGTTGGGCCTCCATCAGGCTTCTTGGCCTGATAATTAGCTGCGGGTACTCTGTTGGCTTGACCTACATTTGTTGGGGTACGATTAATAGATTGATCAGCCCATGACAATTGTAGGAGTCCAGACTGATTGCTCGGTAGGCTTCGCACTCGAGAAGAATTGTTCCTACTACTATTAGGAGACTCACTATGCCTGGCTACCACTATTGGTAGAGCTTTGTTTACTCCACCTCCAAGCTTAGAAACCTCGTTAGGAGGATGGGAACCAGAACCCAAATTGTTTTCCTCGAGCCTCTTAACGGTAACAGTTAAGATTTCGATTTTACTCTGCATGGACTCTATCAAGGAACAAAGATTTTTTACCACCACCAATAGAGATTTCACATCATTGGCACTTGTTTCTAGAGCAGAGTTACCATCAGTAAAATTAGAAACACAGCTACCCTCCGATACAAGCGTGTCCGGAATTACGGTTGAGGGAGCTATGAGAGGCAATGAAGGATTACAAATATCAGTATCAATTTCTCCCAGAATAGAGAACCTATTGGTGCACACAATATTGGCCATTTGGTTAGCCGCATGAGGAATCACATTTGGAGGAAGAGAGACAAGCGCCTCATCCAATATAATGGCTGAAACCCCACAAACAGACTCATTACCGGCCACCCCTACACTCTGATCATCTCCACTTTTTTTAGTGAGAAACATGTCCGGAACAACAACAGGACCTCTTGCAGCCTCCCTTCTCCCACATACAACAGATGTAGTCGAAGTATTGAGCAGCTCCCCACATTCATCACTTATATTATCAATACGGTCCATTACACAATTTCCACCAGGTTGTAGGCGTTTTTTCTTGGCCTTGGTCTTCTTCAGCTTACTCTGAACAGGTGATATGCTGGTTAGCTCAGACTCACCCTCCCGGATTTTCCTTTTACCCATGTCTTATACAGTTCCCAGCATACACACACAGTACCTTATAGTCTTGACGTCAGGGGGTTAGCCCGACCCGACCCCAGTCGACCCTAGACGGCCACAGACGGCCCGCCCTCTGCCCGGGCTCAGCCCGGTGCCGCCTGCGCGCGTCCCGCGAGGCGGTAGGGCGGGATGACTTTTATACGCCACCTGGCGCGAACTCGGTGATTGGCTCCTGCCTCAAAGGTTCCTGGGATCTGTAGTCCCCTCGCTACTCCGCCGCGATGGAGAGGGGCAACGGCAGCGGGGAACTTGCGGACTCAGCTCAGCGGGCGGCAGGAAACAGGTAAGTTTGGACAGAAAGCTCTCCCACTCGCCAGCAGGGCGGGCTGACTTTTATACGCCACCTGGCGTGAACTCGGTGATTGGCTCCTGCCTCAAAGGCTCCTGGGATCTGTAGTCCCCTCGCTACTCCGCCGCGATGGAGAGGGGCAACGGCAGCGGGGAACTTGCGGGCTCAGCTCAGCGGGCGGCAGGAAACAGGTAAGTTTGGACAGAAAGCTCTCCCACTCGCCAGCAGGGCGGGCTGACTTTTATACGCCACCTGGCGCGAACTCGGTGATTGGCTCCTGCCTCAAAGGCTCCTGGGATCTGTAGTCCCCTCGCTACTCCGCCGTGATGGAGAGGGGAAACGGCAGCGGGGAACTTGCGGGCTCAGCTCAGCGGGCGGCAGGAAACAGGTAAGTTTGGACAGAAAGCTCTCCCACTCGCCAGCAGGGCGGGCTGACTTTTATACGCCACCTGGCGTGAGCTCGGTGATTGGCTCCTGCCTCTAAGGCTCCTGGGATCTGTAGTCCCCTCGCTACTCCGCTGCGAAGGAGAGGGGCAACGGCAGCGGGGAACTTGCGGGCTCAGCTCAGCGGGCGGCAGGAAACAGGTAAGTTTGGATGAAAGCTCTCCCACTCGCCAGCAGGGCGGGCTGACTTTTATACGCCACCTGGCGCGAACTCGGAGATTGGCTCCTGCCTCAAAGGCTCCTGGGATCTGTAGTCCCCTCGCTACTCCGCCGCGATGGAGAGGGGCAACAGCAGCAGGGAACTTGCGGGCTCAGCTCAGCGGGCGGCAGGAAACAGGTAAGTTTGGACAGAAAGCTCTGTTATAGATTTTAGTTTTGATAGTACTGAAGTTAGTATCTTTTAGGTTTAGTACATTTTAACTGTTATTGACGTAGGAATAATAATTTTAGTAATTATTGACATAGGAATAGTAATTTTAATACTTTACATTTTAAGTTAACTAGCTTCTAGTAAAGTTTATTATTATTAGATAGTATGGCTGAGGAAAAAGATTTGCCTCCGTTGGAGGTAAGTGAGGACATGTTTAGAAATATTTTGAGGAGAGCCTGAAGACCTCTATCAAGGAGGCAGTCAAGGCTGCTATATCTAAGAGGAAGAGGAGTGCTCCTTCGGAGGAGTGCTTCTCTATCGCTGATGATGGTAACCCACAAACCCCCAAAAGGCCGGAAAGGCCCTAAGGAAAACAAGATGTCTGGACAGACCCAAGAACGCCGGGTCAAGGATAAAGAGGGGGGAAACCCTATCCTCCATGTTTGGTAGCCTGAACGCTACAAGAGACTGGGTTATGCAGCCGCAAGAGTCTTATTGGGTTTGCTCAAATTTCAATCCGTCTCTAGAGAAATTCGGAAATTGCACTGGCTCTCAGTGGCAAGCCATATAAAGTTCAAGGCTTTATGCCTGGCTTACAAATCTTTAAACAATACAGGCCCCGCTTTTCTTTAAAATCTTTTTAAATGGTATCTTCCCAGTAGACTCCTTCAGTCCACCGAAGCCAAATAGATGACTGTTCCCAGATTTCAGAAAAACAATTGGGGAGGACGAAGCCTGAGTTATGGAACAGCAAAACTTTGAAACATGCTTCCCTTTCATAGGTCTTCGCATTCACTGCTTTCCTTTAGAAAGTGGCTTAAAACATGGCTCCTTCAGAACTAATCCCCTGTTCTAGTTGTGCTTTGTTTCTTTGAGCTTCAGCGCCAGGACACCACAAGGTATTTGTGCACTCAATAAGTTGGAATAATATAACATCCATAGCACTACAAGAGTCCGATGCGGCACAAGAGAAAGTGGTATCCTTCACAGCACAATAGACAAACAGCACTTGCTTAGCCTGAATAGGTTCGATGTCAATGGTAACGCGAAGGGGTTTGATTAATTTGTCCTTGACCCTAATGAGAGTCCAGGTGCCTTTGGCAGTCTGGGCGATAATTTACAAGCCACTATATCCACTAAACCAATTAAGGACCCTTTGGGCAAAGAAATGTTTAGACTAGATACCATTAAACACCCACGCAGCCCCAAGTGGTGACCACTTACTCACGTGGCAAAATTTATAAAGCAGTGGGTTAGAAGACCTCTTGAGAGACAACAGTGAAATCTAATTCAGGTCGAATTCCCCAGACCAGTCATAGATGACATGGCATGCCAGATATCAAACTTAGGCCCGGAATGAATAACATTCCAATTAAAGTCTGGTAAGGACCCAAGGAAGGGCATGGAACTGTGTCTGAAACATTGATGGGACCATCTCTTGGATGTCCTGGGCCTTTTAGCTCGAATATTGAACGTGGCCAAAGTGGCACATATCAATGACTCTGAAATAAACCAGGACCTCCTCAGAGGTTGAAGCCAGAGAGAAGTCTGCTTATTGAGTAATGCCAACTCCCATAGCCAAAAGAAAGAAGGCCATCCTGATGAGGATGAGTCCAAAGCTCGAAGAGTTGGCTAATAGAGAAGCACAAGGCGACCATAAGGGCCTCCTCTTTGGACATGATTTTATTAAATTATTGGGCAAATACCTGTCCACCTTTACAACTCTAAGCAAAGCCCAGGATAATTTGAGGCGGGCATTTGGATCACATGTTTTTGGAAGGGTTTAAAGGAGGGGACTGGCTGCCGGCAGAGGAGTCAGAAGGTCCCAATTGGATACCCAAAACCAGCATTCTAAGGCTCCAGGGGTTACGGCAGAGGCTTCCAACCTCGTCAGGTTTCTACCCAGAGAGGGGAAGATCAAGATCTAGAGGAGGAAGAGCTAGATCTCAAGGCTCAGCCTCTGAAGGTAGATGGAGCAATTTGTGCTGGTTCTTCCCTAGTAAAGGTTGCCAGAAGGTTGAAACTTTTCATTTGCAGACGGGGCGGGATGGCAAACGACCTCTGGGTCTTAGAGACTTTATCAGGTGTCATCATAGATTTAAGGAGATCCCTATTCAGACTTCTCAAACCAGAGGGATTGTCTTTGACAAAGAGAGAATGGATTTGGTGGATTTGGAGGTTTGCCTAATGTTGCAGCAGTGTGCAATAACGAAAGTGGTAAACTCAAACAATGGGTTTGTTAGCGCAATTTTTCTGGTGAAAAAGGACAAGATGTGGAGCCCAGTTATAAATTTAAGAGACCTAAACAAGTACCTGGTCTAACGTCACTTCAAGATGCGGGGAATCCATCTTCTGCGGTATACTCTGCAGGAAATAGATTGGCTAGAAAAACTCAACTTAAAGGATGCATATTTCATGCCCCTTTGGCAGAGAGTTCGCAGATATACCTCCGATTTAGATAGAGGGGAGTAATATACCAGTTCTGTTGTCTTCCATCTGGTCTTTACTCTGATCCGTGGTGTTTTACCAAGGTTCTAAGACCTGTGGTAGCCTTTTTGAGGGGGAGAGGAATTTGTTTAATAAAATATTTGGGCGACACTATTATTGATGTGTAAGGTAAAGGCAGAGCTACTGGTTCATTTATGTATAACAGGAACTCTTGGAGAGCCTTGGATTCATTGCCAATGTAAAAAAATCAGTACTGGAATGAAGTCAGTCCTTGGAGTTTCTAGGCTTTCAGGTAGAAACTCTACAATCCCAGCTTCTTTTACCTCAGAAAGAGTTAAAAAGTTAATAAGGAAGGAGGTGAGATATATTTTAGGAAAGACTGTTGTAACTTTCAGGGACTTAACAAGGACCATTGGTCTACTGTCCTCATTGATCCAAGCTATTTCGCCAGGTCCCCTGCATTACATGGCCCTCCAGAGATTAAACACAGGAAAAATACAAAGTCTCCCCCCTAGAGCTGCACAAGTATCGGTGATTCATCCAAGATACAAATATGGTTGTCCCGCAAGCAGATATCACTTTTTTTATTTTTATTTTATTCATCAAGAAATATAAACACGTTAAATAAATAAATGCTTTACAAGATTAACGCCCTGAAGAAGGAACTATTTATGTGTTTTTGTGTTCCGAAACGCGCGTCGGCGTTTTGTCCTATTGTGTTCTTGTTTTTTAATTATAACTATCTCATTGTACTATTGAATTGTTAATTGTCATTGTTTTGTGCTTTCTTGCTGTCCATTGTAAAATATTGATGTGAATTGGTTGTTTGTACTGTATTGTTGTCATCTTTATTTTTTGCTTCATTATGTTCTCGTGGGATCATTTTCTTTAGTGTGTCCATGTTCATTGTCTGTTAACATTTATATGAATGTATTCTGATGTTGGTCAAAAAAGAAAATAATCATTCTTCAAAAATTACTGTATTTAACATGTTGATATTTTTTGATAAATAAAATAAAAATAAAAAAAGTGATATTATCTGCTTGCGGGACAACCATATTTGTATCTTTGATGAATCACCGATACTTGTGCAGCTCTAGGGGGAAGATTTTGTATTTTTCCTGTGGTTATTTCCCTCCTCTCTTCCCTCTCATTGAGATTGCAGAGACCCTCTGTTGTTTATTTGTTGTTCCTCCAGAGATTAAAGACAGCTTGTTTGTGTAAGGGCCTTTGATATGCAGATTTGACAGGAGTATCCCCAGAGGCTCAAACGAATCTAGAGTGATGGTTATACAGTCTATAGTGTTATTCAAAATTCAAACAGTCTATAGTGTCAAAGTTTACTTGACAAATAGCGTGGTGCTGATTCGCATGGACAATGTTTCAGGAGTTTCATATATCAATCGCCTGGGAGGTTCGAAGTCTAAGCAGTTAGCAGAACCAGCAAGGGACATTTGACATTTCTGTTGGGAACACAAAAATATTTTGATAGCAGGTCAAAGTCAAAGTCGCACATTATTCGATTTAAAATATGAAATCATAAAACCATAATACAGTTAAACAAAAAAAAAGACATTTAAATTGAAACTTTAAAAAGAGAAAAATTCATCATACTTTGATAATAAAAGCAATGATTAATACAAGATTAAAACTTATGATAAAATGCTAAAACCTAAAATCAAGTACAGTTATAATTAAGCAAAATCCTGCATACTCATTCTAAATGTAACTACCCCTTTCAGAAATATAGCAATATGATCGGTGAACAACACTTTATCAAGAAACTGCAGCTTAATAAAAGCGGGCGGCACTGTCTCAGTCCAAGCCGTTTTAAAATGTGTAATATCCATCTTTTCCTGATCAGGGTGTAAAATTTACAAAAAAAGATAATATGGATTGTGGACTGGGCGATAAGTAGTCACGGGCATGGACATAAATGCGTGACCAATCGTTTGGCTTAGGGAACGTTACCTTAAGAGGAAAGGTGGCTAAGCGAAAGCGCGTCAGGAGCATTGTGTCATGATCACCCAGAGATGAAGATAGATAGGGTTGTAACCCTGGTTGTGTGAAGAATAGCTGGTGTTCTCTGACAGATGGTTTCATCACATTAGTAGACAGTCGTAACATCTCTATGTGCTCAAGGCATTAACTCTTTCATGGTGACACAGGACAGACTGTCAGGATTGGCATAAAACTCGGGGTGACCCAAATCGTTCATAAATTTTTTGACAAAGGCAAGCCACGGGATGCTCGAAACCCATTCAATATTCTGGCAATCATTAATCACATCCCGGTTTAACATGGTCGTTGGGCCAGTCTACACCTTATGCCAAAGTAAAGCTGGTTGGATTTTGATTAAGTCAGATAAGTATGAAGGGCTTAGCTCTGCATGGCAAATGAACAAAACTGTGTTAGTTGGGACGGCCAGGAGATATTTTAAAAACCTGTTATCGGCCAGCTGGAGGGGCACTATGTTTGCAAAACCCCAAATGCCTGCTCCGTACATGGCTACAGGAATGCATTTAGCTTTGTAGATAGTTAAAATATCACCAATAGGGCACTTCCCTAGTTTCTTTGAAAAATTAATTAGGGCTCCAATAGATTTTATAAACCGAAGCTTTCTTGTGTTGATAGTTACACCCCATGAGCCCTTTTTTTCGAACATGATACCCAGATAGGAAACTTGATTAACAAATTCAAGTTTTCTATCATCTATGCAAATGTTTCAACACTTAACGTTGGGTTTGCTACATTTCATGACAAAGGTTTTAGTAATTTTTACCTTAAGATCCAACCTCGTCATGAAAGACACAAAGCTCGAAACAGTTTTCTGAAGTTCTAGAGGGGTACAGGACAGGAGGACAGCATCATCAGCATATAATAATGCTCCAATTTGCCGACTGCCGATACTAGGTAAGTCCTGGCCCTCCCTTATCAATGTGATGCCCAGGCTGTTTATATAGAGGGTGAAAAGAAGGGGAACTAATACACAGCCCTGCCTGACGCCCTTCTGAATAGAAAATTTACGGCTGCCTTCTCCGGCTGGCCCATAACTAACGCTTGCTTGGGCGTCTAGGTAGGAGCATTAAAGGAAATTTAGCACCGACACTTCCAACCCATAGATTCTAGGATACTCCAGGGTTTCGTATTGCTAACACAGTCAAACGCTGAACTTAAGTCGACGAAACACAAGAAGAGGCTCCCCTTTTTGGCATCTACATATTTACCCCACAAGAGGCTTAAATTTAGACCCTGCTCTATTGTGCCAAGCCCTTGCCGAAACCCTTACTGCAGCTCCGAAAGGATACCCGTAGCCTCGACCCACTGCTGTAGTCTGTTCAGGGCAACATGCCCGGCCACTTTCACAATAGACCCAGGAGTGAAATCGGTCTATAGCAGGCCGCGTCATTGCGATCTCTTTTTTTGAAAATGGGCATAAGGATAGACTCAGTCCAAGTTGCGGTGAGGCCCTGTGTACAACACGCTGTCAGGACCATAGTAATTAAAGGACCCCATAGATGAGGGCAAGATTTATATAAGTCCACCGGGACACAATCAGGTCCTGGGGCTTTTCCACCCGCACTCTCATTTATGGCCAAAATCACCTCATCTACATTGAAGTCAATTTCGATAGGAAGATAGATCTTGTCCCGAGTTATGGAATTCTCGCACAAGCTCTGATTTTCATTGTCGCAGTATAGCCTCGAGAAATGAGTTACCCCGTCATCCTCTCCAACCGTGATTTCTATACTTGGCATGTTATTGGCAGCTAGGAATGGGGCATTCACCACCTGCAGGAACGGGGCATTCACCACCTGCCAGAAGCCTTTGGAATCCCTTGACTCGGAGGCTTTCTTGAGTGACAGCCACAGGTCCCTTCTTATCCCCTCCTTATGGTCTTTTAGCGAGATTCTATAGGCGGCTCGTGCCCTTTTTATCGCTTCCTGATCTCGCGGGAGTTTAGATAAAACAGCAGTTAAATCAGCATGTTCTTTCCTGCAATTAGAATCAAACCAGCCTGTCTTTGCAGGTGTTCGATTCTTCTAGTCCAGGGACAAGTTTTTTTGTATGCCCATTGTGATGTTACAAAATGATTTTAACCCCTTCGCTGCTGCGGACATTCCGCTGCAGCGCTGGGGGTGGCAGGGGGGCAGCGCGGCGGGCCTGTGCTCATGACGGAGCCGCTCCGTCATGAGCCACGGTTGACCTGTGCTCATGACGGAACGGTTCCGTCATGACTCCGCTCATTTGCGTTGTCCCCCCACACAGGCGGGGAAACAGCGCCGCGTAGGCGGAGCGGCCGCCAACGGGCGTGTCATGACGGAACCGTTCCGTCATGAGCACACGGCAACCGTGGCTCATGACGGAACGGTTCCGTCATGAGCGGGGAAGGGGTTAAAATGTCGGAATCAGCAGCCATCTCATCGAGGCAGACAGCAAAGTCGATTTTACAGGAGCATAATATAGACTTAGTTAACTTCAGAGTATCTACCCCCTTCCATTTGATAGTACAACCGTTAGTTCTATTTATAACTATGTCCGGTGCGGGTATGACAGAAGAGCCCCCGGATAGCATGTTGGCCGGTAGGTCCATAGTGATGCTAATAGGGTAGTGATCACTAAGAAGGTCACATTCCAGGAGAGCAGAATCTGAGAGCAAATTGGAATTCTTGTCCGTGAAGGATTTCAGTCATTGGCAGTCGAACCCGGATATTTTCAGGAAAGTTCAGGAAGTTTGGGGCCCAATATATTTAGATCATTTTGCCAGCAGGCTCACACATCAGGTGTCAAGGTTTTTCAGTTGGAGACCAGACCCAGGAGCCCTAGCAGTGGATGCCTTTGTTCAGGATTGGAACACAGGAAGGGCTCATGCCTTTCTGCCATTTGCCATGATCCGGAGATTACTCTGGAAGGTTTGGAATGAGGGGTGCCAGCTAGTGTTAGTCACCCCCTTTTTGACTTCAAAAGTTTAGTTCCTAGGGGTGATGGAAATTGCAGTGCAGGAACCTCGTCTTATACAAGTACATTAGGTATCCTATGGCGATAGAAAGAAAGCTGCACTTTTTTGTTTGGAAAGTATCAGGGGCTCTGCAGGATTCTCAGCATTTCAGGAATGGCTAAGGACTTCCTGGACGAGTCATGGGCACCAGGGACTGGGAAGAGATATAAGGGGGTTTAGTGTAGATGGTGGTTTTGGGGCGTGGAATGGGGTCTGGATCCCCTGGAGGTGCCTGTGATGGATTTAGCCAGTAATGTGACCAAACTATTTCAGTCAGGATCCACTTACAGGACAGTTAATTGCCATAGGTCGGGGTTTCAGCTTGCCATGCCTTGGTAGGCGACATCCCGGTTGGGAATGATCCACTGATATGTAGCATGAAGAAGGGAATAGGAGTTAAAAGACCCCACTAAACCTCGCCATACTTTTCTATGGGATGTTCATTTAGTTTTTAAACTTTTTGGCTCATGGCCATTAAATTGTTATCTTTCCTTAAAACAGATTTCCCAGTAATTTGCAACTCTTCTCTGTGTAGTATCATTCAGAAAAGTTTCTGATATTAAAGTTTTAGAAATTTGCAGCCTGGTTTATTCATCAGATGGTATTCATTTCGATGTCTGGAAAAGGACAAAGTCTATGTCTGGCCATGTTTTTTTATCCTTCATTCTAGGATTGTCCAAACCTTTGTATAGTAAATTGCATGAAGGTATACGAGCATAGAATGCTGAAATGTAGACATGAAGGTGTTTTGAATGTAGCTTCTCACCAATAAGTCACACCCAATCCCTGCACTCCCACCTGGGAGGCAAATAACAAAATGCAAAGACTCTATCACTTTTAGAATAAGGCTTGGGGTTTATTACATAATACTCTCTAAGCAAAGGCTATCTCAGATACCAAATGCATAAGATTCAAATATATGTAGCAAACTTATAATCTAAAGGCATGAATCAATAACTGAGCAAACTATAATACTGATTAATAAACAAGCAATAACTGATATAAGATAAGGTACACTGGACGTCCTGCAAGAGATCAGAAAGATATACATATATAGAGAGATCAAAGAACCACTCAACTCACTACATCACCTGGTGCATACACTGCCCACTTCTGACTGGGGGAATTACAGCCGGGGATCAGAGCTCAGCAAGCCAGGTTTCAATCCGAGATAGACACGTCTGCCCTCGCTCGGAATCCAAACTCCCAGTTTCTCAGCCTGCAACCCTCAGCTATAAACACACTAGAAGATTCGTGAAAGACCTCCTCCCACCACCAGAGGAATTTTACCAGAACTGGCCAAGTTCCAAGCAAGCATCTCCATGGCAGTAAGGAGCTCTCAAGTCTCTTCCTCCATTCACACTTCTTCCAGGCTCTGCCTTGACGAAGCTCTCACAAGGCCTTCCACAGTACACTAAACAAAAACAATCGCTCAGGAAAACACCAAGACCTTGAATGTGAATAACCCAAACAACTTGCAAGCATGGCTGTGCACGCAGCAGCAAGGCAGAGTCAGACATAAGGCCCTGTCAAAGGCAATAGTCTGCACCTATAATTCTCATCCACACAACTTACAAGCACCACTGTGCACACAGAAAAGTTTGAAGCAAGGTAAAGTCAGAAGGCAGAATGACATTAGACTATGTCAAAGCCAATAGGTCAAAGTCATAATTCACCTAACCCAAATAACATTATACACTTAATCCCTCAGTATACAAATTGAGCACATGTGTGCACCACCACCCACAAGACTGCACCTCAACATCCCATACCTTCTATTCTTGGAAAGACTATTCCACTAAAAGACAGAAGAAAAGCAGGCATATGCAAACCCACCCTACATTAAGGCTAAGGTAACATAACACACTTAAGTCAGTACAAAATGGTGGTGGTTGAGGGTCATCATAGGGTGTCAGACCACAAAAGTGGCTCATTCACCACAGAAGATGGAAATCAATTTTTTATATTTTATGTGAAACAGCACAAAGCAGTATCTACAGCCACTATAGCCCGGTGGATAGAACAGTTATGAGTGAAGCAGGCACAGACTTATCACAATTTGGTGCTCATTGAGCAAGAGGTGCAATGGCCAGTAAAGTTTTCTGGGATGTGGTACTCTCTCTGAGTTAATTAAAATGGCAGATTGGTCGAATGCCACCACCTTTACAAGTTTCTGTTTGAGACTGGTGAAGCATGTAAGCAATTGTGTTGTAGACCGCTTTAAACATGCATGATAGCCTCCAGTCTTCTAATGAAATGACGATTCTCCAATTAAAATACAGAGAGAATCTTATTTTTTTTTTAAAACAATGAAGGCTATTATTACACCACCCACTCACCCTGTGTATGGGTAAAGTGAGGGAATTTAATAAGAAGGGTAAGAAGTTGGATAAAAAAAAAGAAATCTGGATAAAGAGTTTAGGATTATTCTTCATCCTATTCTTAGGGATAGTTTATTAATCTATCTTTTTTACCAATAAGAAACAATTCTTAATTGAATCAGATCACTGGGGAATGTTGTAATCCTTTCCTGTTAATGACTGTTACAAATGTTCCGAGTTGCTTCAAATTCAAATATTTTCTTCAAGTCGCTGGCGAAAAGAGGACGATGAAAGTTGTATATATGCTGTATCATGATTCCAGAATACAATATTTTACTTTATAATGTGCGTTTGTTCTTTAAAGGGCTGCATGTTGGGGAAGCAATAAAGGTTTATGAATGATGATAGCCTCCGTTGTTTTTAATTAAATCAAGATTCTTTCTACATGTTAGTTGGAGGATTGCCATTGAAGATTATAAACAAATTCCACACACTCAAACTGCAAATCATACAATGCACTTACAAGGTGCAACAATCACGTACAATGTATTCCATCCTACTAATACTCATACTCCTTCAATTGGGAGCAGCCCTTGAACACCATAAATAATCCAATTTAAATCTGGTCTTGGAATTCAGGGAATGCGGAAAGATTGCAGAACGAGAACAAAATAGATCTTGGGATAGATCAATTATCTTTATTCTTACCTGTACGGCCACTAAAAACTGTGGGTACTCTCTTTCAGATAATTTGCATGATACTTATAGCACTCATCAAGAGGTTAGGACACTATTGTCCTTAATAATGGATGGAACAATGTGTCACTAATAAGATTCAAAACAGCATTTAAAAATACAGTTGATAAAAACTGACTCAAAAAGAGAGTTCAAGAGTAGAAAAATTTAGAAACTTTGAAGGTTACCGAAGCAGCCCTAGAAGAGGTCCAAAAAGATCAGGATCATCCCCACATTCATGGGGTCTCATAACAAATGTCACAATTGAAAGCAATAGAAATCTCAGTCAGCATGAGGTGAGTAAATGTATCAAACTACATCAAATCACAGTTTAATATTTTAAAACGCCATACAATAAATACCACCATCCTAGCATTATCCTTCCAAATAACTAATAATTAGGCCCCTTCTGACCTAATGTCACCTGTGTCAGAAAACAAATGGTTTCATGAACAATGAAAAGTGTGATGAGTGAATGAACTACAGTATGCCCGCCAGTCAAGATAAGATGGACATCAATTCTGAAAATTAAGAGGCCTAGTTTTACCTAGAGTCTTTTTCCCCTGTCACTTCATCACAAATAAAGGAGCTTATCCTGACTACCAAAGCCGGGTCCCCGGATGATCTCTGCCCACCCTCAGTTATAAAGATGGTCCCTGACATAATGGCAGACCATCTCTCAAACCTGTTAAACAACATGTTCAGAACAGGCATCTTTCCATCCCAATGGAAAAGAGCCTCCATACTGGCCAACTATCGACCCATCTCCAGACTTCCCTTCCCTGCAAAAATAGTTGAGAAGGTTATGAATTCCCAACTAAATCAATATATTAAGGACTCTAACTGCCTGGAACACACTCAATTTGGATCCGAACACAGTACTGAGATAGCCCTGATCAAGGCCACTGATGAGCTTAAATTCATCCTGGACACGGGGGTCAGCCGCCCTTATCCTGTTGGATTTGTCCTCGGCATTCGATACGGTGGATCACCCTACACTGATCCTCCGTTTGGAAGCAATAGGCATAAAAAAATCTGGCCTTGAAACTAATCTCATCCTTCCTATTGGACAGAGAAAACACAATTAACATTGATGTTCCTCTCTCAGCCCTACACTCTTTAATGTATACGTCATTGTTCTGGCTCCACTGGCTGAATCTTTTGGGTTCTCCCTCAACTCCTATGCGGATGATATGCAAATTGTACTAGCAGCCTCCAATGAAGGTACCGTAACTTCTGCGGACACACCGGAGGCAGCTCTGCTAAGTAACATAGGACTTGTGTTTACGCCAGCAAAGACTTGATTGCTGGTACGAGGGACTTGCTTAGCCCCCCAAGAGTGGTTTTACTACACCACACTGTTGTTCTTCTTGATGGGTTAATGAATCATACACACAAGATCCATACTTAAGAAAAGTCTTCTGGAATACACTAAATGTTGGACACAGTATACCCTGATGCCTTTTACTGTGTAGTTATCACTGGAGCTCTAGAACCCATTCCGGGTCGGAAATACAACAGGAATTAAGGGTCCACACAAAGAGATTATAGCCTTGAAGAAGTCGCTGCGCACAACCATTAAGTGCGACGAAACACGGGTTGGCTAAGGATTTCATGATTAAACTGAAGTGACTGTTTCAACGGAGAAACAAAAGTGTATTTTGTTACTGTTAATGATATATAATATACACTGTTGGCGTGTGCAAGGAAGGAATTGTTGTTTTAATTTATTAGTGGTTATCCACACATTGTGGAGTAGGGTGGCTCTCCCCACCCTTATGTACCACAATCCTAATTATACACTAGTATACACCCACTACATATTTCCCAGGAGCACCACTACCCTTCATAATCCACCGACCAAAAAGTACCATCATAGCTAGATTGTCCGCTTTTTATTCCCAACTATACACTGCTGGTGTGGATGTGCCTTCCGAACACTTAGATAAATATTTTGACTCAATTGAACTGCTCTGGCTCGGTGACGAACACTGTGAATACCTGGACGAACCTTTCACCCCCGAGGAGATTGGCCAAGTTATCGTGGCTTTTCAAGCGACAAGGCACCGGACTCCGACAGCCTGACCCCCGCGTTATATAAAGAATTTGCACCCTTGCTTATCCCGCATCTGGCGGAGATGTAGAACGAATCTGTCACCTTAAGCAGGTTTCCTCCAACGTTACGAGGAGCACTGATTACTCTCCTTCTTAAACCCAACAAGCCACCCCATAGCTGTGATTCTTATTGCCTCCTCTCTCTGATAAACACAGATAACAAAATATATGCTAAACTACTCACCAATCGGATCTTCCCCTCATGTCCCTGATTGCACGGACTGATCAGTCCGGGTTCATTCCCGGTCGAGCCACTTCTCATAACCTCCGCACCATCTTCTCAGTAATGCACCAGATTAACCCCGCCTTGCCTACGGTGGTGGCTCTCCTGGACGCTACCAAGGTGTTCGACACATTAGAATGGCCTTTCTTTTTTATCTACTTAACCGCCTGGGGTTTAGCCCGGGCTTCATCCAGAAGATCAACCTCCTCTACACACTTCCCTCTGCGCACCTCAGGGCCAATGGGCAGGTCACTGAACCTATCATCACCAGGGGCACCAGACAAGGATGCCCTCTTTCCACAATGCTCTTTGCCATCGCCATGGACCCTCTTGTGGTGCGCCTCCGCCAGCACCATACGCATCGGGGCATCAGCTTTTCCATACGAAGCCTGTTTACTTCGATGTATGCGGACGATGTAACATTATACATCTGCGAGCCACAGTTTAGCCCCCATGACTAGGGAGGTGATACGCTATGGAGGGTTCTCTGGGGTACAAATCAACTGGGGTAAATCCGTCCTTTTCCCCTTTACCGCGACACGACTACACCGATTCCCACTAATTACCCGTTTAATTGGGCATCTGGTCCCACTAAGTACCTTGGCATATGGCTGTGTGAGATTTTGACGAACTCTGGAAGGCAAACTATGGAAGAGCAATAGAACGGCTTGAAACTAAATTGCCTGGTGGTATATGCTCCCACTCTCCCTTGCCGGTCTAGTCTCTATCGCTAAAATGGTGGTGCTTCCTAAATTTCTATACTTATTCCTAAATATCCCGCTTCAGCTCACCTCACAATTTTTCAAAAGACTTCACTCAGACATAATTTCACTGATCTGGGCAGGCTGCCAACTTCGTATCTCATACGACATCCTCCCGCTCCCCTTCTCTTGCGGAGGCATGGGAGTCCCAGACTTTTGCCTTTATGCCCTCTGTGCTCACGCCAACTTCCTCCATTTCTGGTTACACCCCACGCCCTTCCAGCCCCACGTGGCTGTGGAGACTGATATGGCCTCTCCTTGGCCTCTACAAATAGCTTTATTCTTTCCACACAAGGCCCTTCGTGAGGAAATTAACACTGTTGAGTGCATGCGGTGGGCATGGGACGGGATCCACAAATACACCCAGTGTGGGGCCCTATTTACACCAGTGATGCACCTGACGAACAACCCGGCCTTCCCACCTCTACAGACGTCCGGTATTGCTCGCCGGGCTGAGAACTTGGGCATATGTACTAACGCCGATCTTTACCCCAATAATAGCTTCTTTCCTCTTCCCACCAGCGCTCCCCCCGCTTGACAAGCTCCTCTACTATCAAATCAGAGCCACCTGCAAAGACATCAACCCTACGTTTCCTGCCGCACCAAAGCCTATTGCCAACCTGGAACACATACACTTGACTCCATCCCCACGAAAACTTGTTACTAGGCTATATCAGCTCACATTGGCGGCTTCTCCCATTGACACTGAGCGTGGCCGATGCGCTTGGGATAGACCGCATGACATTTGGGGTCCCCTGGTCTCCCATCTCCACCAGATTGCCAGTTCCGGAAATTGTCTGACTCAGCCCCCCAACCCTAGGGCCCTGGCTACCAGCAACGCCCCTATGCAGGAACAACCACATGCTTCACGACCCACTTAAACCTTGGGTGACATCTAAGGTCTGCTTATTTTCCATATATATGCATGCTGTCTGTCTCGCTCTTCGAACCATTCGTTGGCTGTCACAATGTCATGTTCTGCTTTAACGTAATGCTGTACATCATCAACGAATGCACAACTTGTACTGTGTTTACTGCTAATAAAGATTAAAAATTCAACAACAAAAACAAGAAATGGCTGAGGTATTGGATTCTTCTTCCAGAATGTGAGCATTGTGTCTTATCTCTCTGGTGGCCTGTCCTACATCTTAGTTGGAGAACAAAATAAAAACAAAAGTTTTCATTTCCGAGACTTCACAGCACACCTACGGTTGCTGAAGAGGATGAATGTCAGAATGCCCAATGGCATAGACTACATATCCGGCATAGTAAACCCCAGAAAAGTCTTGTAGCAGCCATGGATAGACTTTCTTGCACAGATGAAATGTGCATACTCCTTTCATGGGCATCTGTGGGGGGGGGCAAGTAGGGGCACTTGTTACCCCCCAGGATCTCTGGTCCAATGCGGACCGTACTGGTACAGCCATCCAAAATGTTGGTTATGTTTGGGCTGGCACTTTACATGGTCCTATAACGACATTAAGTGTCCTTTGGATGACACAACCTTGGCACTTGATTGCCAGGCTACTCCGTATGATACCCCCGGAGCTCAGGGTGGCACTTCCCTGGTATTCTATGCAATTGAACAGATTTATGGTGACTTCCTCCAGGCATATAATGGCATGTGTGCGCTGGTAGTCTGAATTTGAAGGCTATTTTATTGAGGTGTATACAATGGACCACTCTGACGTCACTGCCAAAGAGAGCTCTTGAGTCGGCCCCATCAGAGAGTTTTGTGAAGCGAAGTGGAGAAAGACCCTGCTGCACAGTCCCTGTTTAGGTTTACTCCCTGCCTGTGTGGATGGAAACAAAGCTATCCCAAGCGATTCCTCGTTGTCTGAAACGACACAGCCGAATTGTCAGTGAAAAATAAACTTGTACATTTGAAAAAAATTGTACAGGTGAACTCGGAACGGCCCAAAGTGAGTAGTTTCCGTTTTCATCATGTAGTCTGTTAATTTTTAGAGTGTTAGGAACATTTCTAGAAATTGGCTTGCTCGTTTGTACGTAGTTAGGTTTTTTAGGTGAACCTTTCTAGAAGATAGATAGGTTAAGGTGAAAGTGAACAGAGACTAATGGGAACGGAGCCCCATTACTTTCATTTTTATCTTAAATATTGCCACTACTTTTTACAGCCACTCACACAGCTCCTTCGTGGATTTGCAGTTAAAGCACCCTTTTTAGGTCTCGGCTCGAAGGCTGCGCTTGCGCAGTCTCGATCCGAGATTTAATGACTTGGAGAAGAGGGGCTTGAACCCGCCCCTCTTCTCCCCTGTTCTCCATTGGCTGGCCTCTTGAATGCTGGCCAGCCATTGGAGAAGAGGTCCGTCACTCTGAACAGGCCCCGTCCTTTTCGGATTCGGGGGCGTGTTTTTTTCAAGAAGTCTAATTATCTCCTCCAGCCAATGGCAAGAGGAGAACACGCCCCCGAATCCGAAAGCGCCGCTGCCTTTCTCCGAGGCATTTCTGCTTCGCCTCGGAGAAAGGCGGCAGTGTGGCCACCCTCTCCTCTCGTGATAATGGTCCACTCAATTTATGATTATCGCCCCCTCGACTCTGCAAGATATGTCATGTAAAATGCTTCCAGCCAGGTTCACTTTCCCAATGTCTGCAATTTACATTGCATTTTTTTACCGTATAGAATTCCGTGCACTTCTGTTTTTAAACAACTACGCTGAATGGAGACTCACCTTCCAGGCTCTCGCACTGCACAAGGTTTAAGTAATCCCTGTGAAGCAATATTCCACTCTTGAATCCACGAACTAGACCCTCGAGATACCCGCTATCCACGTTGAAATAGTGGCGGTTATTTACAGCAAGAAGACTCCCTTACACCGGCCGCAGAACCTTCCGTACATCAGCTGACGACACGTCACGTGCCACATGACCTGCTGCGTCAGGACTTCTCGTGATCTTTTTCGTCTGCTGAATTCGTCACACAATGGCGTGCCATGGAGCCCCTTCTACTAATGTGAGGTTGTGTGTTGTTGGCTCAGGGTGCGAGTTGCATTTGGAGGCTTTGTTGTCAAGTAAATAACTCGGCCTTTCGGGAGCTGACTGGCAACGGATACCTGGCCAACATGGCGGCCATATTCCCAAATTCCAACTGTAGTAAACGGCATAGACGTAGGCGTAGGGAAAGCAGAAACAAACACTCGTACTCAGGCACCTGGCATTGGTGGAAATGGTAGATATTGAGGCAGCTGAAAGGCGTGACAGTCTCCGCCCAGGCTACGGAGGGGTAAATGCTCTGCGGGCCCGCGCTTCATTTCAGAGAATAATTAAAAGAAAGGCTACAGCTGGGTGCTTTTCCACATCTGTTTGCTGTTAGTGGAAATGATGCCTTCTTCCATGTATGTACTGAACAAGTGTCGGTATGGTGCACGTCATTATTCAGGCTACATGTTTAATGGTCATGAGGATACATAGGCTGCTAGAACGTGTAAATGCAACTATTGTTACCTATAAACAGGCTTTTCTCCTCGTTTCCTTGCTCCGCACTGCCTTTCCGCATTCTACTGTCTACCCATCCACTGACGTGCTCCGTGTCTCGGAGTTACACCCTTCCTCTTTCCTTGCACCCTCTGTCTGCCCCGGGCCTCCCGTTCACTGGCTGCACACCTTCCAGGGCTCTGCGCTCCTCTGCAGCCAAGAACCTCACATGCCAAAGGTCACACGGTCTTCCTGGGGCGACGGGAGCTTCACAACCTGCACCGCCCACTTCCAAGTGCGGCAGCTCTGACCCTTGGACCACATATAGCCACCTTTATCGTCCTTGGCTGCCTGACGAGGGCTCACAGGGGTTACCTCCGTGCCTCACCTCGGCATGCAATAACTTACACATGACACGAACGCCTCTAAGTGTGAAGAACATTATTTACTACGTGCTTCGGCTCCTGCGTGTGACATACCGGAACCACCCCTGTTCGTCACGCGAGATCACCGTGTCAGAGGCGCGTGCTCGGTGTAACCGTTTTCCGTCACTGCAGATTAATTTACTTTAATCCTGCTGCTTCTGTGCGCACCTTTTCATGTTGGCTGTGGTGGCGCTCACTGTGGAATAATATTTGCTCGAGTCTCTCTTTGATGTGCATAAATATTAGCTCCACAGAGGTCTGCGCAAGGTCCGTAAAGCGCGCAGAATGCGCAGATTTAAGGGCTGCTGCTGTATTTGATGAATGGAGGAATCAGCCTCCCAGAGGGCCGGTGATTATGAGTCCAGCGTGTATTATCAAAGCAGGCGGCTGACCACAAGTGTCAGCCATGTTGTTTTCTTTGATGCCGCCGCTGGAGCCGAACCAGCATTAATCTTGGGGACGCGACAGGTTCGAAGTCAACCAGGGAAGTTAGCGACCCCCTCCTCTGACCCCAGACATCATAATCATTTTCATTAGTCTGTCACCCGCAAAGAATTTCACAATGGTTATAACCGTTGTTTTCATAAATGTTCAAATAAGCGAAGTACGCCACAGGAACGTGAACAAGCATTTACAATGCAACGGTCTCGGCATTGTTAAAGTTAGAGCTATTGGCATTTCTCATGACATTATAATTTTTTTTTTTTTTTTAAAACATGTAGAGAAACGGCATTGTTATTTACAATGTCAATAGCTTAATCAGTGTGTTTGTAGGTGGCTCTGTGTGTGTGTGCAAATGCAATAGGTCTCGCATTTGAGAGTGATTAAGCTATTGACATTGTAAATAACAATGCCGTTTCTTTAACCCCTTCGATGCTCATGACGGAACGGTTCCGTCATGAGCATCGGTTGGGCTGTGCTCATGACGGAACCGTTCCGTCATGAGGACAGCCCCTGGGGGAAGCGCTGGCGCTCCCCCCCTTGTGCATCGATCGTGCCCCCACTTACGGGGGTGGCAGCGGAAGAGCTTCCGCTGCCACCCCCGAGCCCCCCCACGCTTTCTGATGACGTCAGCGCGCACAGCGCGCGCCGGCGTCATCAGGAAGCGTTGGACGCACTGGAATCCATTTCTTCCAGCGCGTCCAAGGCAGCAACAGGTAGGTTCCCTTGTCCGGTGGGGGCCGCGGGGGTGATTTCTTTTGTATTGAGGCATCGGGGGAGAGGAAAGAGTATTTCCTCTCCCCCGATGTCTCAATACAGGGCATTCCTGCTCCACGATCGCGCACAGCGTCGCGATCGTGGAGTAGGTATGCCCCACTAGACACCAGGGATTTGTTTCTTTGAATTTGGGAAGCGACCCCTTAGGCAAGGGTCGCTTCCTTGGGGGGCCAAATCATTCGAAGACTTTTCTGCCCCCCCTGGGGGCAGATCGGTCTTTTTTCTGCCCGTTTCTGCCCCCAGGGGGGGCAGAAAAGCCCACTAGACACCAGGGATGTCTATTTCGTTATGTAGGAAGCGACCCCTTGGGCAAGGGTCGCTTCCTTGGGGGGCAAAATAATTCGAAGACTTTTCTGCCCCCCCTGGGGGCATATTGGTCTTCTTTCTGCCCGTTTATGCTCCCAGGGGGGGCAGAAAAGCCCACTAGACACCAGGGATGTCTTTTATGTTATGTAGGAAGTGACCCCTTGGGCAAGGGTCACTTCCTAGGGTGGCAAAATAATTAGAAGACTTTTCTGCCCCCCCTGGGGGCAGATCGGTCGTCTTTCTGCCCGTTTCTGCCCCCAGGGGGGGCAGAAAAGCCCACTAGACACCAGGGATGTCTTTTTCTTTATGTAGGAAGCGACCCCTTGGGCAAGGGTCGCTTCCTTTGCGGCCTAATTATTTAGAAGACTTTTCTGCCCCCCCTGGGGGCAGATTGGTCATCTTTCTGTCCGTTTCTGCTCCTAGGGGGGGGGCAGAAAAGCCCACTAGACACCAGGGATATAAATATTATTGTAGGAAGCGACCCCTTGGGCAAGGGTCGCTTCCTTGGGCCCCTAAATTTTTTGAAGACTTTTCTGCCCCCTCTGGGGGCAGATCGGTTTTATTTTTTTGCCGTTTCTGCTCCCATTGGGGGCAGAAAAGCCCACTAGACACCAGGGAATTAGTTCAATTAGAAATAGAAGTGACCCCTCGCTTCCAGGGTGCAATTTGTTATATGTATTTGGCTCACCCGCCCCGGGACTGAGTAGCCTTTTTTTTCCTGCTGTTTTCTGCCCCACCTGGCACACAACCCGATTGACCATTTGGGTAGTGACATGGCATGTTATAATGTTTATTGTTATATTTTTTGTGATTTCCAATTGTAATGTTTTTTTTTTGTTTACTTTTTTGTTCTAGGTGAAGGCTTTTCTTCTTTTCACGTTGACGTTTTGTTACTGGTGGTTCTGCTGTTTGTGTAGTTTGGTAAGAGACTGTTTTTTTGTACAATGTAAATGTGTTTGATTTCTCTGCCCGTTTTTTTTTTGCAAATGGTGTAATAATAGCAGTATATTTGGTTTTTGAGTGTCAAAAACTTTTTGCATTGGTGCTCGATGTGTATTTTGTTGTCTTGTGAGTAATTTGTTTTTTTTTCTTCTTTCTAGTTTGATATCGTTGGTCTTTGCTGTGTCACTGCAGAGTTTGTTTCTGGTGAGTGCAGCTGTCTCTTGTAATTGGATTGTATAGTTTTTGAGTACATTGATCTTTGTGATAAAAGGTACACATTTCTTTACTTACTTGGTTTGCACATTGTTGGTTGTTGTTGACTTGTTTGTGCAGTCTTCTATCTTAGTAAGTATAATGGCTAGCCGCAGGATGACTGCTCAGCAGGTTGTTGGTTTGCTGTTTGAGTCTTCCTCTGATATTGGGTCAGAGACTGACTCTGCTTCTGAGGGAGAGGAGGCAGGGGACGATTCTGGCAGTGAGTTTTCTCTCCGTATGGGGTCATCGGATGATGAAGATACTCTTAGTGCGGATGAAGTGCCTGTGTTAGAGGAGGAGACTGATGTGCCGATAGTGCGGCAAGAGGCATCTGGGCTGCAGCCTGTGGCTGCAAGGCTTCCCGTTGGTGTAGTGCGGCAAGAGACATCTGGGCTGCAGGCTGGGGCTGCAAGGCTTCCCGTTGGTGTAGTGCGGCAAGAGGCATCTGGGCTGCAGGCTGGGGCTGAAAGGCTTCCCGTTGGTGTAGTGCGGCAAGAGGCATCTGGGCTGCAGGCTGGGGCTGCAAGTCTTCCCGTTGAAAGTGATGACCTCTGGGTTGCCCCTGGCATGGTGCAGCCGGAATTTCCAGAGTTTATTGGTGTTCCAGGGTCTAGAGTGAATACTGAGAACTTTTTGCCTGTACATTTTTTTCAGTTGTTTATGGACGATGTGTTTTTGGCAGAGATTGTTGAGCAGACTAATTTGTATGCCGAACAGTTTTTGAGGGACAACAGTGCCAGTCTTAAGCCACACTCTAGAGCTACCCGGTGGACTCCCACAAATGTTGAAGAGATGAAGAAGTTCTTGGGTTTAACTTTTTTGATGGGCTTGCTAAGGAAGCCATCATTGGCTTCATATTGGTCTAGCAGTCCCTTGATGGCAACGTCTATTTTTCCGGCAGTCATGAGTCGTGACAGGTATTTGCTTCTGCTTCGGATGATGCACTTTGTTGATAATGGTTTAGCGTTGCCACGAGATCACCCTGATTGTGACCGTCTTTTTAAGATTAGGCCTGTCCTTGATCACTTTGTTGATCGATTTTCTGAGATTTATGCCCCTGGTAGAGAAATTGCAGTGGATGAGTCTTTGGTGTTGTTCAAGGGCCGCTTGGTTTTTAGGCAATACATTCCTAGTAAGAGGGCACGCTATGGAATAAAGCTGTATATGCTGTGTGACAGTAGGACTGGATATGTCTCTAATTTCAGGGTGTACACCGGTAAGGAATCTAGGTTTAACCTCCCTGGTTGTCCGTCCACTTTTGGAGTGACTGAGAAAATTGTTTGGGAACTTGGTAGAGGATTTTTTAACAAAGGCCACCATTTATATGTAGATAACTTCTACACTGGTGTGCGGTTGTTCAGGGAATTGGCCAAAGTGGACACTTTTGCTTGTGGCACAATCCGCTGTAACCGTAAAGGTTTTCCGAAAGAACTTGTTTGTCAAAAGCTTGTGCGGGGACAGTGCAGTGCGTTGCGTTGCCAGGAGCTTCTTGCTGTGAAGTTTACAGACAGGAGAGATGTCTACATGCTGACTTCCATCCATGATGAAAGCACTGCACCTGTGACTGTTTGGGGTCAGGTCGCTGAAGTGCGCAAACCTGTGTGCATTTTAGACTATAATAGGCACATGGGTGGTGTTGACAGAGTAGATCAGAGGTTGGAACCTTACGCTGCTCTTCGTAAGGCTTACATTTGGTACAAGAAGTTGGCTATCCATCTTTTCCACTTGGCAATGTTTAATGCTTTTGTTGTGTTCCAGGATTCTTGCCCTGAGTCAAAGATGACTTTTGCTAAGTTTCAGGAGTCTGTAATAGGCAGCCTTGTTGTAGTGGAACAGGCAAGTGTTCCTAGAGTTGGACTGGTGGAGGATGTTGCTAGATTGAAAGAACGCCACTTTCCAGATCACATTCCTCCCACACCCGCATAAGATTTTCCCAGTAGGAGATGTAGAGTCTGTTGGCGAAGAGGTTTGCGGAAGGAGAGTCGTATGTACTGCCCCGATTGTCCCTCTCATCCTGCACTGTGTCTCCCTGCTTGTTTCAGAGCGTACCACACGCGTAAAAATGTCTGGGAACATTCATGAGTGGTAAAGTGAACTGCCTGGTCTGTATTCTTTGGAAAATATGATTCTGTTTCAAGGTTGGTGTTAGTGCAATGTATTTAGTTGCTGATTTTATGTTAGAAGATTTGTATCTATTTGCAATTTGATTGTGTTTTTTTTTTTTTCTAAAAAAATCCAAAATGTGATGGCGGTGTGTGTAGGCTTGCGCTTGGCTGTTGGTGTGTGTGGACTGGCACTTGGTTGGTGGTGTGCGTGGAATGGTGCTTGGCTGACGGTGTGCGTGGACTGGCGGTGTGCATGGACTGGCGGTGTGCGTGGACTGGTGCGTGGCTGGTGGTGTGCGTGGAATGGTGCTTGGCTGGCGGTGTGCGTGGAATGGTGCTTGGCTGGCGGTGTGCGTGGAATGGTGCTTGGCTGGCGGTGTGCGTGGACTGGTACTTGGCTGGCGGTGTGTGTGGACTGGTGGTGTGTGCGGACTGGTGTTTGGCTGGTGGTGTCCGTGGACTGGAGCTTGGCTGGTGGTGTCCATGGACTGGAGCTTGTCTGGTGGTGTGCGTGGACTGGAGCTTGGCTGGCGGTGTGCGTGGAATGGTACTTGGCTGGCGGTGTGCGTGGACTGGTGGTGTGTGCGGACTGGTGCTTGGCTGGTGGTGTCCGTGGACTGGAGCTTGGCTGGCGGTGTAGGTGGATTGGCGATTGGCTGCCGGTGTGCCTGGACTGGCGATTGGATGGCGGTGTGCCTGGACTGGCGCTTGGCTAGCGGTGTGCGTGGACTGGCGTTTGGCTAGCGGTGTGTGTCGACTGGTGCTTGGCTGGCTGTGTGTGAGTAGTGACTTTCTGCTGGTCACTACACACAATGCTAGCTGAGTGCCACTCCATGCAATCCTTCAGCCTGTGTAGTTGCTGTGTCTGGATTGTGGGCGTGTGAAAGTGATGGGCCCTTGAATGGCGCTGTGTGCTGGTGTGAGTTTTGTTATGTGATGGGCCCGCGGCTGGCGGTGTGAATGGTTTTGTATGTCTCACACGTATGAAAGGTGTATGAATGGCCTGTAAAGAGGTTGGTGCCTTGTCGTGGCTTTACAGCTCACGAGCTGTGAGTCAATGGTTCAGTTTCTCGCCCTTTCAATTATTACCAATGCATTTCATGTTTTGTGAAATCACTTGCTAATACAATTTTATCTACTGAACCATCACTCACCCTCGTGCCAAATCCAACCAGTATGTGTGTGTGCTTGCGGGTTAGATGGCTGTGCAGTAATATTTGTCTTTCTGAAGCAGGGTGTACCTTGTCCCTTTTTGGTGATTTTTGTACTGTGTTGCTTTTGTACCTGGTGGTGCGAATGGTCTTGTTTGTATCACGTATGAAAGGTGTGTGAATGGCCTGTAAAGTGGTTGGTGCCTTGACGTGGCTTTACAGCTCACGAGCTGCGAGTCATTGGTTTGGTTTTTTGTGAAATCTCTTGTTAATAAAATTTAATACACTGAACCATGACTCGCCCTCGTGCCAAATCCAACCAGTATGTGTGTGTGTTTGAGGAATAGATGGTTGTGCAGGAATCTTTGTCTTTAGTTTCTCTGCCAAGGTACACTTTCCATGTAAGAATAACCCACCAACTGTAGATATTGTCGAAAACCCTTGGGAGTTCATGGTGATGTCTCTCTAGTGAATTGAAAAATATTTTTTATCCCCATTGTCCTGTAAACCTCAAACTGTCTGCCACATTTTCTTTGCAGTATTATTCCTAAATTCTCACGCTGTAGTAACAATAGTTAATCTGGTTTTGCAAGGGGGGTTACTTTGGTTTTTTGCCCAGGGCTCGGCGGCCATCTAGGGAAACCTTCCAAACCCATGCATTTCTGAAAACTAGACACCCGGCGGCTTCCAGGGAGGTATGGCTTGCGTGGATCCCCCAACGTTTCCTTACCCAGAATTCCCTGCAAACCTCAATTTTTGCTCCAAAAATCACTTTTTTCACACATTTTGGGGTGGGAAAGTAGTGGCATCACCGGGCTCACACAAATTTACCACCACCCAGCATTCCCACAGGTCTCCCGGTAAAAATGGTGCCTCACTTGTGTGGGAGGCCCAAGTACCCGCGGCAGGCAAGGGCCCAAAACGTAGTGAGGCGACATCAAAATGGCCTATCGCCAAACCACCTGGTTTTGCAAGGGGGGTCACTTTGGTTTTTGGCCCGGTGCGCGGCGGCCATCTAGGGAAACCTACCAAACCCACGCATTTCTGAAAACTAGACACCCGGTGGCTTCCAGGGAGGTATGGCTTGCGTGGATCCCCCAACGTTTCCTTACCCAGAATCCCCTGTAAACCTCAATTTTTGCTCAAAAAACTCACTTTTTTCACACATTTTGGGGTGGGAAAGTAGTGGCATCACCGGGCTCACACAAATTTACAACCACCCAGCGTTCCCCCAGGTCTCCTGGTAAAAATGGTGCCTCACTTGTGTGGGAGGCCCAAGTACCCGCGGCAGGCAAGGGCCCAAAACGTAGTGAGGCGACATCAAAATGGCCTATCGCCAAACCACCTGGTTTTGCAAGGGGGTCACTTTGGTTTTTGGCCCGGTGCGCGGCGGCCATCTAGGGAAACCTACCAAACCCACATATTTCTGAAAACTAGACACCCGGCGGCTTCCAGGGAGGTATGGCTTGCGTGGATCCCCCAACGTTTCCTTACCCAGAATCCCCTGTAAACCTCAATTTTTGCTCAAAAAATCACTTTTTTCACACATTTTGGGGTGGGAAAGTAGTGGCATCACCGGGCTCACACAAATTTACCACCGCCCAGCGTTCCCCCAGGTCTCCTGGTAAAAATGGTGCCTCACTTGTGTGGGAGGCCCAAGTACCCGTGGCAGGCAAGGGCCCAAAACGTAGTGAGGCGACATCAAAATGGCCTATCGCCAAACCACCTGGTTTTGCAAGGGGGGTCACTTTGGTTTTTGGCCCGGTGCGCGGCGGCCATCTAGGAAAACCTACCAAACCCACGCATTTCTGAAAACTAGACACCCGGTGGCTTCCAGGGAGGTATGGCTTGCGTGGATCCCCCAACGTTTCCTTACCCAGAATCCCCTGCAAACCTCAATGTTTGCTCAAAAAATCACTTTTTTCACACATTTTGGGGTGGGAAAGTAGTGGCATCACCGGGCTCACACAAATTTACCACCACCCAGCGTTCCCCCAGGTCTCCTGGTAAAAATGGTGCCTCACTTGTGTGGGAGGCCCAAGTACCCGCGGCAGGCAAGGGCCCAAAACGTAGTGAGGCGACATCAAAATGGCCTATCGCCAAACCACCTGGTTTTGCAAGGGGGGTCACTTTGGTTTTTGGCCCGGTGCGCGGCGGCCATCTAGGGAAACCTACCAAACCCACGCATTTATGAAAACTAGACACCCGGCGGCTTCCAGGGAGGTATGGCTTGCGTGGATCCCCCAACGTTTCCTTACCCAGAATCCCCTGTAAACCTCAATTTTTGCTCAAAAAATCACTTTTTTCACACATTTTGGGGTGGGAAAGTAGTGGCATCACCGGGCTCACACAAATTTACCACCACCCAGCGTTCCCCCAGGTCTCCTGGTAAAAATGGTGCCTCACTTGTGTGGGAGGCCCAAGTACCCGCGGCAGGCAAGGGCCCAAAACGTAGTGAGGCGACATCAAAATGGCCTATCGCCAAACCACCTGGTTTTGCAAGGGGGGTCACTTTGGTTTTTGGCCCGGTGCGCGGCGGCCATCTAGGGAAACCTAGCAAACCCACGCATTTCTGAAAACTAGACACCCGGCGGCTTCCAGGGAGGTATGGCTTGCGTGGATCCCCCAACGTTTCCTTACCCAGAATCCCCTGCAAACCTCAATTTTTGCTCAAAAAATCACTTTTTTCACACATTTTGGGGTGGGAAAGTAGTGGCATCACCGGGCTCACACAAATTTACCACCACCCAGCGTTCCCCCAGGTCTCCCGGTAAAAATGGTGCCTCACTTGTGTGGGAGGCCCAAGTACCCGTGGCAGGCAAGGACAACAAACGTAGTGAGGCGACATCAAAATGGCCTACCGCCAAAGCACCTGGTTTTGCAAGGGGGGTCACTTTGGTTTTTGGCCCGGTGCGCGGCGGCCATCTAGGGAAACCTAGCAAACCCACGCATTTCTGAAAACTAGACACCCGGCGGCTTCCAGGGAGGTATGGCTTGCGTGGTCCCCCAACGTTTCCTTACCCAGAATCCCCTGCAAACCTCAATTTTTGCCCAAAAAATCACTTTTTTCACACATTTTGGGGTGGGAAAGTAGTGGCATCACCGGGCTCACACAAATTTACCACCACCCAGCGTTCCCCCAGGTCTCCTGGTAAAAATGGTGCCTCACTTGTGTGGGAGGCCCAAGTACCCGTGGCAGGCAAGGGCCCAAAACGTAGTGAGGCGACATCAAAATGGCCTATCGCCAAACCACCTGGTTTTGCAAGGGGGGTCACTTTGGTTTTTGGCCCGGTGCGCGGCGGCCATCTAGGGAAACCTACCAAACCCACGCATTTCTGAAAACTAGACACCCGGTGGCTTCCAGGGAGGTATGGCTTGCGTGGATCCCCCAACGTTTCCTTACCCAGAATCCCCTGCAAACCTCAATGTTTGCTCAAAAAATCACTTTTTTCACACATTTTGGGGTGGGAAAGTAGTGGCATCACCGGGCTCACACAAATTTACCACCACCCAGCATTCCCCCAGGTCTCCTGGTAAAAATGGTGCCTCACTTGTGTGGGAGGCCCAAGTACCCGCGGCAGGCAAGGGCCCAAAACTTAGTGAGGCGACATCAAAATGGCCTATCGCCAAACCACCTGGTTTTGCAAGGGGGGTCACTTTGGTTTTTGGCCCGGTGCGCGGCGGCCATCTAGGGAAACCTACCAAACCCATGCATTTCTGAAAACTAGACACCCGGCGGCTTCCAGGGAGGTATGGCTTGCGTGGATCCCCCAACGTTTCCTTACCCAGAATCCCCTGTAAACCTCAATTTTTGCTCAAAAAATCACTTTTTTCACACATTTTGGGGTGGGAAAGTAGTGGCATCACCAGGCTCACACAAATTTACCACCACCCAGCGTTCCCCCAGGTCTCCTGGTAAAAATGGTGCCTCACTTGTGTGGGAGGCCCAAGTACCCGCGGCAGGCAAGGGCCCAAAACGTAGTGAGGCGGCATCAAAATGGCCTATCGCCAAACCACCTGGTTTTGCAAGGGGGGTCACTTTGGTTTTTGGCCCGGTGCGCGGCGGCCATCTAGGGAAACCTAGCAAACCCACGCATTTCTGAAAACTAGACACCCGGCGGCTTCCAGGGAGGTATGGCTTGCGTGGATCCCCCAACGTTTCCTTACCCAGAATCCCCTGCAAACCTCAATTTTTGCTCAAAAAATCACTTTTTTCACACATTTTGGGGTGGGAAAGTAGTGGCATCACCGGGCTCACACAAATTTACCACCACCCAGCGTTCCCCCAGGTCTCCCGGTAAAAATGGTGCCTCACTTTTGTGGGAGGCCCAAGTACCCGCGGCAGGCAAGGGCCCAAAACGTAGTGAGGCGACATCAAAATGGCCTATCGCCAAACCACCTGGTTTTGCAAGGGGGGTCACTTTGGTTTTTGGCCCGGTGCGCGGCGACCATCTAGGGAAACCTAGCAAACCCACGCATTTCTGAAAACTAGACACCCGGCGGTTTCCAGGGAGGTATGGCTTGCGTGGATCCCCCAACGTTTCCTTACCCAGAATCCCCTGCAAACCTTAATTTTTGCTCAAAAAATCACTTTTTTCACACATTTTGGGGTGGGAAAGTAGTGGCATCACCGGGCTCACACAAATTTACCACCACCCAGCGTTCCCCCAGGTCTCCCGGTAAAAATGGTGCCTCACTTGTGTGGGAGGCCCAAGTACCCGCGGCAGGCAAGGCCAACAAACGTAGTGAGGCGACATCAAAAAGGCCTACCGCCAAACCACCTGGTTTTGCAAGGGGGGTCACTTTGGTTTTTGGCCCGGTGCGCGGCGGCCATCTAGGGAAACCTAGCAAACCCACGCATTTCTGAAAACTAGACACCCGGCGGCTTCCAGGGAGGTATGGCTTGCGTGGATCCCCCAACGTTTCCTTACCCAGAATCCCCTGCAAACCTCAATTTTTGCCCAAAAAATCACTTTTTTCACACATTTTGGGGTGGGAAAGTAGTGGCATCACCGGGCTCTCACAAATTTACCACCACCCAGCGTTCCCCCAGGTCTCCCGGTAAAAATGGTGCCTCACTTGTGTGGGAGTCCCAAGTACCCGCGGCAGGCAAGGGCCCAAAACGTAGTGAGGCGACATCAAAATGGCCTATCGCCAAACCACCTGGTTTTGCAAGGGGGGTCACTTTGGTTTTTGGCCCGGTGCGCGGCGGCCATCTAGGGAAACCTAGCAAACCCATGCATTTCTGAAAACTAGACACCCGGCAGCTTCCAGGGAGGTATGGCTTGCGTGGATCCCCCAACGTTTCCTTACCCAGAATCCCCTGCAAACCTCAATTTTTGCTCAAAAAATCACTTTTTTCATACATTTTGGGGTGGGAAAGTAGTGGCATCACCGGGCTCACACAAATTTACCACCACCCAGCGTTCCCCCAGGTCTCCCGGTAAAAATGGTGCCTCACTTGTGTGGGAGGCCCAAGTACCCGCGGCAGGCAAGGGCCCAAAACGTAGTGAGGCGACATCAAAATGGCCTATCGCCAAACCACCTGGTTTTGCAAGGGGGGTCACTTTGGTTTTTGGCCCGGTGCGCGGCGGCCATCTAGGGAAACCTACCAAACCCACGCATTTCTGAAAACTAGACAACCGGCGGCTTCCAGGGAGGTATGGCTTGCGTGGATCCCCCAACGTTTCCTTACCCAGAATCCCCTGCAAACCTCAATGTTTGCTCAAAAAATCACTTTTTTCACACATTTTGGGGTGGGAAAGTAGTGGCATCACCGGGCTCACACAAATTTACCACCACCCAGCATTCCCCCAGGTCTCCCGGTAAAAATGGTGCCTCACTTGTGTGGGAGGCCCAAGTACCCGCGGCAGGCAAGGGCCCAAAACGTAGTGAGGCGACATCAAAATGGCCTATCGCCAAACCACCTGGTTTTGCAAGGGGGGTCACTTTGGTTTTTGGCCCGGTGCGCGGCGGCCATCTAGGGAAACCTACCAAACCCACGCATTTCTGAAAACTAGACACCCGGTGGCTTCCAGGGAGGTATGGCTTGCGTGGATCCCCCAACGTTTCCTTACCCAGAATCCCCTGCAAACCTCAATTTTTGCTCAAAAAATCACTTTTTTCACACATTTTGGGGTGGGAAAGTAGTGGCATCACCGGGCTCACACAAATTTACCACCACCCAGCGTTCCCCCAGGTCTCCCGGTAAAAATGGTGCCTCACTTGTGTGGGAGGGCCAAGTACCCGCGGCAGGCAAGGACAACAAACGTAGTGAGGCGACATCAAAATGGCCTATCGCCAAACCACCTGGTTTTGCAAGGGGGGTCACTTTGGTTTTTGGCCCGGTGCGCGGCGGCCATCTAGGGAAACCTACCAAACCCACGCATTTCTGAAAACTAGACACCCGGCGGCTTCCAGGGAGGTATGGCTTGCGTGGATCCCCCAACGTTTCCTTACCCAGAATCCCCTGCAAACCTCAATTTTTGCTCAAAAAATCACTTTTTTCACACATTTTGGGGTGGGAAAGTAGTGGCATCACCGGGCTCACACAAATTTACCACCACCCAGCGTTCCCCCAGGTCTCCCGGTAAAAATGGTGCCTCACTTGTGTGGGAGGGCCAAGTACCCGCGGCAGGCAAGGACAACAAACGTAGTGAGGCAACATCAAAATGGCCTATCGCCAAACCACCTGGTTTTGCAAGGGGGGTCACTTTGGTTTTTGGCCCGGTGCGCGGCGGCCATCTAGGGAAACCTAGCAAACCCACGCATTTCTGAAAACTAGACACCCGGCGTCTTCCAGGGAGGTATGGCTTGCGTGGATCCCCCAACGTTTCCTTACCCAGAATCCCCTGCAAACCTCAATTTTTGCTCAAAAAATCACTTTTTTCGCACATTTTGGGGTGGGAAAGTAGTGGCATCACCGGGCTCACACAAATTTACCACCACCCAGCGTTCCCCCAGGTCTCCCGGTAAAAATGGTGCCTCACTTGTGTGGGAGGCCCAAGTACCCGCGGCAGGCAAGGACAACAAACGTAGTGAGGCGACATCAAAATGGCCTATCGCCAAACCACCTGGTTTTGCAAGGGGGGTCACTTTGGTTTTTGGCCCGGTGCGCGGCGGCCATCTAGGGAAACCAACCAAACCCACGCATTTCTGAAAACTAGACACCCGGCGGCTTCCAGGGAGGTATGGCTTGCGTGGATCCCCCAACGTTTTCTTACCCAGAATCCCCTGCAAACCTCAATGTTTGCTCAAAAAATCACTTTTTTCACACATTTTGGGGTGGGAAAGTAGTGGCATCACCGGGCTCACACAAATTTACCACCACCCAGCGTTCCCCCAGGTCTCCCGGTAAAAATGGTGCCTCACTTGTGTGGGAGGCCCAAGTACCCGCGGCAGGCAAGGACAACAAACGTAGTGAGGCGACATCAAAATGGCCTATCGCCAAACCACCTGGTTTTGCAAGGGGGGTCACTTTGGTTTTTGGCCCGGTGCGCGGCGGCCATCTAGGGAAACCTAGCAAACCCACGCATTTCTGAAAACTAGACACCCGGCGGCTTCCAGGGAGGTATGGCTTGCGTGGATCCCCCAACGTTTCCTTACCCAGAATCCCCTGCAAACCTCAATTTTTGCCCAAAAAATCACTTTTTTCACACATTTTGGGGTGGGAAAGTAGTGGCATCACCGAGCTCACACAAATTTACCACCACCCAGCGTTCCCCCAGGTCTCCCGGTAAAAATGGTGCCTCACTTGTGTGGGAGGCCCAAGTACCCGCGGCAGGCAAGGACAACAAACGTATTGAGGCGACATCAAAATGGCCTATCGCCAAACCACCTGGTTTTGCAAGGGGGGTCACTTTGGTTTTTGGCCCGGTGCGCGGCGGCCATCTAGGGAAACCTAGCAAACCCACGCATTTCTGAAAACTAGACACCCGGCGGCTTCCAGGGAGGTATGGCTTGCGTGGATCCCCCAACGTTTCCTTACCCAGAATCCCCTGCAAACCTCAATTTTTGCTCAAAAAATCACTTTTTTCACACATTTTGGGGTGGGAAAGTAGTGGCATCACCGGGCTCACATAAATTTACCACCACCCAGCGTTCCCCCAGGTCTCCCGGTAAAAATGGTGCCTCCCTTGTGTGGGATGCCCAAGTACCCGCGGCAGGCAAGGGCCCAAATCGTAGTGAGGCGACATCAAAATGGTCTATCGCCAAACCACCTGGTTTTGCAAGGGGGGTCACTTTGATTTTTGGCCCGGTGCTCGGCGGCCATCTAGGGAAACCTACCAAACCCACGCATTTCTGAAAACTAGACACCCGGCGGCTTCCAGGGAGGTATGGCTTGCGTGGATCCCCCAACGTTTCCTTACCCAGAATCCCCTGCAAACCTCAATTGTTGCTCAAAAAATCACTTTTTTCACACATTTTGGGGTGGGAAAGTAGTGGCATCACCGGGCTCACACAAATTTACCACCACCCAGCGTTCCCCCAGGTCTCCCGGTAAAAATGGTGCCTCACTTGTGTGGGAGGCCCAAGTACCCGCGGCAGGCAAGGGCCCAAATCGTAGTGAGGCGACATCAAAATGGCCTATCGCCAAACCACCTGGTTTTGCAAGGGGGGTCACTTTGGTTTTTGGCCCGGTGCTCGGCGGCCATCTAGGGAAACCTACCAAACGCACGCCTTTCTGAAAACTAGACACCCGGCGGCTTCCAGGGAGGTATGGCTTGCGTGGATCCCCCAACGTTTCCTTACCCAGAATCCCCTGCAAACCTCAATTTTTGCTCCAAAAATCACTTTTTTCACACATTTTGGGGTGGGAAAGTAGTGGCATCACCGGGCTCACACAAATTTACCACCACCCAGCGTTCCCCCAGGTCTCCCGGTAAAAATGGTGCCTCACTTGTGTGGGAGGCCCAAGTACCCGCGGCAGGCAAGGGCCCAAAACGTAGTGAGGCGACATCAAAATGGCCTATCGCCAAACCACCTGGTTTTGCAAGGGGGGTCACTTTGGTTTTTGGCCCGGTGCTCGGCGGCCATCTAGGGAAACCTACCAAACCCACGCATTTCTGAAAACTAGACACCCGGCGGCTTCCAGGGAGGTATGGCTTGCGTGGATCCCCCAACGTTTCCTTACCCAGAATCCCCTGCAAACCTCAATTTTTGCTCAAAAAAATCACTTTTTTCACACATTTTGGGGTGGGAAAGTAGTGGCATCACCTGGCTCACAAAAATTTACCACCACCCAGCGTTCCCCCAGGTCTCCCGGTAAAAATGGTGCCTCACTTGTGTGGGAGGCCCAAGTACCCGCGGCAGGCAAGGGCCCAAAACGTAGTGAGGCGACATCAAAATGGCCTATCGCCAAACCACCTGGTTTTGCAAGGGGGGTCACTTTGGTTTTTGGCCCGGTGCTCGGCGGCCATCTAGAGAAACCTACCAAACCCACGCACTTCTGAAAACTAGACACCCGGCGGCTTCCAGGGAGGTATGGCTTGCGTGGATCCCCCAACGTTTCCTTACCCAGAATCCCCTGCAAACCTCAATTTTTGCTCAAAAAATCACTTTTTTCACACATTTTGGGGTGGGAAAGTAGTGGCATCACCGGGCTCACACAAATTTACCACCACCCAGCGTTCCCCCAGGTCTCCCGGTAAAAATGGTGCCTCACTTGTGTGGGAGGCCCAAGTACCCGCGGCAGGCAAGGGCCCAAAACGTAGTGAGGCGACATCAAAATGGCCTATCGCCAAACCACCTGGTTTTGCAAGGGGGGTCACTTTGGTTTTTGGCCCGGTGCTCGGCGGCCATCTAGGGAAACCTACCAAACCCACACATTTCTGAAAACTAGACACCCGGCGGCTTCCAGGGAGGTATGGCTTGTGTGGATCCCCCAAAGTTTCCTTACCCAAAATCCCCTGCAAACCTCAATTTTTGCTCAAAAAATCACTTTTTTCACACATTTTGGGGTGGGAAAGTAGTGGCATCACCGGGCTCACACAAATTTACCACCACCCAGCGTTCCCCCAGGTCTCCCGGTAAAAATGGTGCCTCACTTGTGTGGGAGGCCCAATTACCCGCGGCAGGCAAGGGCCCAAAACGTAGTGAGGCGACATCAAAATGGCCTATCGCCAAACCACCTGGTTTTGCAAGGGGGGTCACTTTGGTTTTTGGCCCGGTGCTCGGCGGCCATCTAGGGAAACCTACCAAACCCACACATTTCTGAAAACTAGACACCCGGCGGCTTCCAGGGAGGTATGGCTTGCGTGGATCCCCCAACGTTTCCTTACCCAGAATCCCCTGCAAACCTCAATTTTTGCTCAAAAAATCACTTTTTTCACACATTTTGGGGTGGGAAAGTAGTGGCATCACCGGGCTCACACAAATTTACCACCACCCAGTGTTCCCCCAGGTCTCCCGGTAAAAATGGTGCCTCACTTGTGTGGGAGGCCCAAGTACCCGCGGCAGGCAAGGGCCCAAAACGTAGTGAGGCGACATCAAAATGGCCTATCGCAAAACCACCTGATTTTGCAAGGGGGGTCACTTTGGTTTTTGGCCCGGTGCTCGGCGGCCATCTAGGGAAACCTACCAAACCCACACATTTCTGAAAACTAGACACCCATCGGCTTCCAGGGAGGTATGGCTTGCATGGATCCCCCAACGTTTCCTTACCCAGAATCCCCTGCAAACCTCAATTTTTGCTCAAAAAATCACTTTTTTCACACATTTTGGGGTGGGAAAGTAGTGGCATCACCGGGCTCACACAAATTTACCACCACCCAGCGTTCCCCCAGGTCTCCCGGTAAAAATGGTGCCTCACTTGTGTGGGAGGCCCAAGTACCCGCGGCAGGCAAGGGCCCAAAACGTAGTGAGGCGACATTTGGGATAGGCAATGTTGATGTCGCCTCACTACGTTTGTTGTCCTTGCCTGCCGCGGGTACTTGGGCCTCCCACACAAGTGAGGCACCATTTTTACCGGGAGACCTGGGGGAACGCTGGGTGGTGGTAAATTTGTGTGAGCCCGGTGATGCCACTACTTTCCCACCCCAAAATGTGTGAAAAAAGTGATTTTTTGAGCAAAAATTGAGGTTTGCAGGGGATTCTGGGTAAGGAAACGTTGGGGGATCCACGCAAGCCATACCTCCCTGGAAGCCGCCGGGTGTCTAGTTTTCAGAAATGCGTGGGTTTTGTAGGTTTCCCTAGATGGACGCCGAGCACCGGGCCAAAAACCAAAGTGACCCCCCTTGCAAAACCAGGTGGTTTGGCGATAGGCCATTTTGATGTCGCCTCACTACGTTTTGGGCCCTTGCCTGCCGCGGGTACTTGGGCCTCCCACACAAGTGAGGCACCATTTTTACCGGGAGACGTGGGGGAACGCTGGGTGGTGGTAAATTTGTGTGAGCCCGGTGATGCCACTACTTTCCCACCCCAAAATGTGTGAAAAAAGTGGTTTTTTGAGGAAAAATTGAGGTTTGCAGGGGATTCTGGGTAAGGAAACGTTGGGGGATCCACGCAAGCCATACCTCCCTGGAAGCCGCCGGGTATCTAGTTTTCAGAAATGCGTGGGTTTGGTAGGTTTCCCTAGTAGGCCGCTGAGCACCGGGCCAAAATCCAAAGTGACCCCACTTGCAAAACCAGGTGGTTTGGCGATAGGCCATTTTGATGTCGCCTCACTACGTTTTGGGCCCTTGCCTGCCGCGGGTACTTGGGCCTCCCACACAAGTGAGGCACCATTTTTACCGGGAGACCTGGGGGAACGCTGGGTGGTGGTAAATTTGTGTGAGCCCGGTGATGCCACTACTTTCCCACCCCAAAATGTGTGAAAAAAGTGATTTTTTGAGCAAAAATTTAGGTTTGCAGGGGATTCTGGGTAAGGAAACGTTGGGGGATCCACGCAAGCCATACCTCCCTGGAAGCCGCCGGGTGTCTAGTTTTCAGAAATGCGTGGGTTTTGTAGGTTTCCCTAGATGGCCGCCGAGCACTGGGCCAAAAACCAAAGTGACCTCCCTTGCAAAACCAGGTGGTTTGGCGATAGGCCATTTTGATGTCGCCTCACTACGTTTTGGGCCCTTGCCTGCCTCGGGTACTTGGGCCTCCCACACAAGTGAGGCACCCTTTTTACCGGGAGACCTGGGGGAACGCTGGGTGGTGGTAAATTTGTGTGAGCCCAGTGATGCCACTACTTTCCCACCCCAAAATGTGTGAAAAAAGTGATTTTTTGAGCAAAAATTGAGGTTTGCAGGGGATTCTGGGTAAGGAAACGTTGGGGGATCCACCCAAGCCATACCTCCCTGGAAGCTGCCGGGTGTCTAGTTTTCAGAAATGTATGGGTTTGGTAGGTTTCCCTAGATGGCCGCCGAGCACCGGGCCAAAAACCAAAGTGACCCCCCTTGCAAAACCAGGTGGTTTGGCGATAGGCCATTTTGATGTCGCCTCACTACGTTTTGGGCCCTTGCCTGCCGCGGGTACTTGGGCCTCCCACACAAGTGAGGCACCATTTTTACCGGGAGACCTGGGGGAACGCTGGGTGGTGGTAAATTTGTGTGAGCCCAGTGATGCCACTACTTTCCCACCCCAAAATGTGTGAAAAAAGTGATTTTTTTAGCAAAAATTGAGGTTTGCAGGGGATTCTGGGTAAGGAAACGTTGGGGGATCCACGCAAGCCATACCTCCCTGGAAGCCGCCGGGTGTCTAGTTTTCAGAAATGCATGGGTTTGGTAGGTTTCGCTAGATGGCCGCCGAGCACCGGGCAAAAAAACCAAAGTGACCCCCCTTGCAAAACCAGGTGGTTTGGCGATAGGCCATTTTGATGTCGCCTCACTACGTTTTGGGCCCTTGCCTGCCGCGGGTACTTGGGCCTCCCACACAAGTGAGGCACAATTTTTACCGGGAGACCTGGGGGAACGCTGGGTGGTGGTAAATTTGTGTGAGCCCGGTGATGCCACTACTTTCCCACCCCAAAATGTGTGAAAAAGTTATTTTTTGAGCAAAAATTGAGGTTTGCAGGGGATTCTGGGTAAGGAAACGTTGGGGGATCCACGCAAGCCATACCTCCCTGGAAGCCGCCGGGTGTCTAGTTTTCAGAAATGCGTGGGTTTGCTAGGTTTCCCTAGATGGCCACAGAGCACCGGGCCAAAAACCAAAGTGACCCCCCTTGCAAAACCAGGTGGTTTGGCGATAGGCCATTTTGATGTCGCCTCACTACGTTTGTTGTCCTTGCCTGCCGCGGGTACTTGGGCCTCCCACACAAGTGAGGCACCATTTTTACCGGGAGACCTGGGGGAACGCTGGGTGGTGGTAAATTTGTGTGAGCCCGGTGATGCCACTACTTTCCCACCCCAAAATGTGTGAAAAAAGTGATTTTTTGAGCAAAAATTGAGGTTTGCAGGGGATTCTGGGTAAGGAAACGTTGGGGGATCCACGCAAGCCATACCTCCCTGGAAGCCGCCGGGTGTCTAGTTTTCAGAAATGCGTGGGTTTGGTAGGTTTCCCTAGATGGCCGCCGAGCACCGGGCCAAAAACCAAAGTGACCCCCCTTGCCGAGAAGTAATAGCCGCTCCAGGGTAAAATTATGCCGTTTTGCGCACTGCAAATTAAAATGTTGAAAAAAAATACGGATCCACCGTTCTCATGCGCACCCCTCACCGATGACGTCTCCTTAGTCACACAATATCACCAACCTTCCAAGGCGCACACCTACCTCATCGACGCCACCTTTTCAGAGACCCCAGAATAATCACTTCCTCTCCAGGCACACATCACCTCAACAACAACGCCTCATGGATACACAGTATCTCCCCGGCTCCTCAGTTACACACACCTGACACAAGCCAACTCGGGAACGCACACAATTAACACCACCACCACCCTCCGGGAGCACAATCCACTTTCCCGGGGCTCACACACCATCCATCGCCCGTCTCGTCGTTGCCCACCTGCAGCACAGAAATGTGCTTAGAGCACCAACTTTAGTACTGAAGTCCCAAGTTCACACTCACTTTGTAAAATGTTCACCAACAAGGTGCTGGTGAAAAGTGTGAGTAAAGGGGGCCGTACTGTCTTGTTGGTGCATCTCCGAGGCCGCCTGGAGGTGGTCTGCTTTCTGTTGGGAGTCGGAGCACGCAACATCTATGCTGAGACTAATTGGTCTGTATGTAGTCCTTTCCCTCCCCCAAACTATTTCAGTGTCACACATGCTACATAAGTAACCAGCATCGCGACCTTAACCTGACTCTTGTCTCCTTGCATCTGAATTTACACTGTTTGGCCAAAGCATCATTTTGCCCTGAATTCTCCGCACATTTTGTGATGAGAAGCCCAGATAACTGAGCTACCATCACTACTACTACGGACCACATTCTGCATATGAATAGCGCACGGTACTCAGGACGGTTTCTAAGCGCTGTAAAAGTCAATCTCCTGAAAGAGTTTCGAAGAGGAAAGCTTCAAGGGATTTCTTGGAGTTACCGGGGGCCGTGGACGTGAGAGGCGGAGAAGCTGTGAAGTGCCTGGGGATGGGAATGCAGAGTCTTGCCTGCCTTGAAGGAGAAAGGCCCGCGGACAGAGTGCTGTGGGATGGCTAAAGTGCGACTGTTAACTGGTCGGGAAGACAGCAGATTGAGCTGTAATAGTCAAGGCGAGAGGTATTTGTGGCGCCCAGGACTAAGTTCTGATGTGGGGATGTGGGTGGGGGAGGGAATGACAGAACAGCAAGGAGATGTTCGCCTAACGACCAGAGCTACCGACATTGCAGCAGGCTGGAACTCCAGAGCGATTCACACGCGCGGCAGCAAATGTGAAAGCTGCTAATTGAAACAAGCGTGGCCGCGAAAGTGAAAGCCCTGCAGTGTCCTCTGGACTTCCGGCCTAAGCCTTGCGGTTACAAGCAACATGAGCGAGGAATGCAGCTGCAGAGTCCCACGAGTGGTGCACGCGTGCTCATGTTGCTCGTAATGGAATTTGCACCAGGGCCAGTGCAACCATCTTTTCCCAATTAAGATAATTGGTAACAGATGTCACTGCTGCACACTCCCGAGCTGCCAAGGCAGAGAGAAGGCGGGCCATGCACCCGCCTTTGGCCAATTGCGTGCTGTCTTTCTTAGAAAGACACCATGCAAAGCCCAATAGCAAGTGTTAAAAAAAAAAAAGCGTGTGTTTGGAATTTAAAAGCCCTAACTAAATGTCTCGCAGAGCAGCGCATGCACGCTGGCTCAGGCGAGACCTAAAAAGTGGAAGCAGATAAAACATCCTTGCAGTAGTGGTGTCCGAGTCACTTCAAACTGCGAAAAGTTTGGACAAATATAAAGTCTCGCTAGCGCAGTTTATTTCAATTTCACGTCAGTGTTACTGAGTCACGGTGGTAGGGAAGCAAAAATATACCTTAGAAGCATCGGCAGGAATTGGGGTTTTGATGTTGTCCTTTAAAAGTCTCCTGTTCGTCTCCTAAACCATATCCCGGCCCGAGCACTTTAAATAACACCCATCAATGTTTTAGTAGATTTCCTTAAATGTGCACCAGTGGCAGAAATTCAGGGAAACTTTCGAAATCGTATACTTATGCAAGTTAGCTTTTATTTCCGCCAAATAAAAATGTACTGTTTCCCCCAGGTGCCTTCATAATAGCTTTGCATTATTATTAATCTGTTTAGCGATGCAAAATGTTTTCAGTGGTTGAAATATAACAAAAGATTATTGGCCCTGCTACCGGTGAAGTTGAGACGGAGTCCAGTTCAGATGCTTCTCCGCTTCGTTTGTATGTAGCGCTGCATACTTCACTTCTGCAGTTTCTAAGCGGTGTACATAACAGATGCGACTTTGTCACATTTTATGTCCGTTAATTTACAGATCTTGGAAGGAAGGTCGAGGTGCCCTGGCAGTTTTCACCTTGCAGACTCCAGAATACTGCATTTGTCAGCTGCGAGAGTTAGGCTGAGTAAGCACAAGAGAAATGAACAGCTGCCTCCAGTAGCAAGTGCGACTGTAGAAAGAGAACAAGCATTTACAATGCAATGGTCTCAGCATTGGTAAAGTTAGAGCTATTGGCATTGCTCATGACATTATTTTTGTTTATAAAACATTTAACCCCTTCGCTGCTAGGCCTTTTCCCCTCCTGTGCTAAGCCTTTTTTGGGCTATTTGGGGTAGTGCGCGCTTAGGCCCCTGTAACTTTTTGACCACATTAGGTATCCATGCCAAATTTGCGTCCTTTTCTTCCAACATCTTGGGGATTCTAAAGGTACCCAGGGTTTGTGGATTCTCCTACAGGGTTCCCAGAAATTAGTCAAAATACAGCAAAATTTTGTTTTTTTTGTGAAAAATTGGAAAAACGGACTGCAAATGAAAGCTTCTGGGTTTTTCTCTGCAAATGGTATCAAAAAAGGGTTTGTGGGGCTGAAATCACCATTTCTCCAGCTTTTAGGGAATGACAGAATTTTGTTAGAAAACCAACATTTTGTACACAGTTTTGGCATTTTTCTGGGACATACCCTATTTTTGCTATTTTTTGTGCTTTCAACCTCCTTCCAGTTAACGGTAGAAATGGGAACAAAAACAATAATGGATCCTGGAAAGCTATACATTTTTGAAAAGTAGACAAAATTCTGAATTCAGCAAGGGGTCATTTGTGTAGATCCATCAAGGTTTCTTTATAGAAACTTACAGGTAAATATAGGAAAAATTAAAAATTTGTTGAAAAAAGCAGCATTTTGAGTCAACGTTTTCACCTGTAACTTCTACGAATTATGACATCTCTTTGAAAGCAGTGTACCGTTACATCCGGTGGACCTTCCTGGTTGTGGGGACATATAGGACTTGTAGGTTCACCAAGAGCCCAACGAACCCAGAGTAGAAAACTGCGCAGCCTTTTGTAATGTTTTTTTTTTTGTTCCGGGTATATTGCAATTATTGTGGGAAAATGTATACATGGAAAAATCGGTATGAAAGACACCTATGTATTTCTGAAATGGGAACAAATTACAGAGTTTAGAAACAGTGCATATTTGTACATTTTCGAAATTGGGAATACTCATATTTGCATGACAATTATTGGTCATTTTTCAAAATGATTTTTTTTTTACACAATGTCTTTCATTTGGAAGGGAGAAATGCATCAAAAATCAATAGGTAATAACAGTTGCTTTACAAATCTGAACTACCCTAAGTCTCCCGATAAAAATGGTACCGCACTTGTGTGGGTAGGCATAGTGCCCACGACAGGAAGTGGCTCAAAACCTAGGGTGAACGCACCACATTTTCACACTGAAAATTTACACTTTATTTGCGAAGAGTCTAGCTGTAGTTTTTTAACCTTAGCCCTGCCGGCACCTAGGGAAACCTAGCAAACCTATACATTTTTGAAAACTAGATACCCAGGGGAATCCAGGATGGGGTGACTTGACTGCCTCCCACCATGGTCTGTTACCCAGAATCCCTTGCAAACGGAAAAAATTGACAAAAAAAACACATTTTCCCCACATTTCTGTGATGGAAAGTTCTGGAATCTGCGTGGATCCACAAATTTCCACCCACCCCGCGTTCCCCAAAGTCCTACGAGAAAAATGGTACCTCACTTGTGCGGGTCGGCCTAGTGCCCGCGACAGGAAACGGCGCAAAATGCAACGTGGTTTTGCAGTGAAAAATGACCCTTTTTTTGGCAAAGTGACTAGCTGTAGATTTTGAACCCTAGCCCTGCCGGCACCTAGGGAAACCTAGAAAACCTATACATTTTTGAAAACTAGACACCCAGGGGAATCCAGGATGGGGTGACTTGACTGCCTCCCACCATGGTCTGTTACCCAGAATCCCTTGCAAACAGAAAAAATTGACAAAAAAAACACATTTTCCCCACATTTCTGTGATGGAAAGTTCTGGAATCTGCGTGGATCCACAAATTTCCTCCCACCCCGCGTTCCCCAAAGTCCTACGAGAAAAATGGTACCTCACTTGTGCGGGTCGGCCTAGTGCCCGCGACAGGAAACGGCGCAAAACGCAACGTGGTTTTGCAGTGAAAAATGACCCTTTTTTTGGCAAAGTGACTAGCTGTAGATTTTGAACCCTAGCCCTGCCGGCACCTAGGGAAACCTAGCAAACCTATACATTTTTGAAAACTAGACACCCAGGGGAATCCAGGATGGGGTGACTTGACTGCCTCCCACCATGGTCTGTTACCCAGAATCCCTTGCAAACGTAAAAAATTGACAAAAAAAACACATTTTCCCCAAATTTCTGTGATGGAAAGTTCTGGAATCTGCGTGGATCCACAAATTTCCAACCACGCCGCGTTCCCCAAAGTCCTACGAGAAAAATGGTACCTCACTTGTGCGGGTCGGCGTAGTGCCCATGACAGGAAACGGTGCAAAACGCAACGTGGTTTTGCAGTGAAAAATGACCTTTTTTTTGGCAAATTGACTAGCTGTAGATTTTGAACCCTAGCCCTGCCGGCACCTAAGGAAACCTAGCAAACCTATACATTTTTGAAAACTAGACACCCAGGGGAATCCAGGATGGGGTGACTTGACTGCCTCCCACCATGGTCTGTTACCCAGAATCCCTTGCAAACGTAAAAAATTGACAAAAAAAACACATTTTCCCCACATTTCTGTGATGGAAAGTTCTGGAATCTGCGTGGATCCACAAATTTCCACCCACCCCGCGTTCCCCAAAGTCCTACGAGAAAAATGGTACCTCACTTGTGCGGGTCGGCATAGTGCCCGCGACAGGAAACGGCACAAAACGCAACGTGGTTTTGCAGTGAAAAATGACCCTTTTTTTGGCAAAGTGACTAGCTGTAGATTTTGAACCCTAGCCCTGCCGGCACCTAGGGAAACCTAGCAAACCTATAAATTTTTGAAAACTAGACACCCAGGGGAATCCAGGATGGGGTGACTTGACTGCCTCCCACCATGGTCTGTTACCCAGAATCCCTTGCAAACGTAAATAATTGACAAAAAAAACACATTTTCCCCACATTTCTGTGATGGAAAGTTCTGGAATCTGCGTGGATCCACAAATTTCCACCCACCCCGCGTTCCCCAAAGTCCTACGAGAAAAATGGTACCTCACTTGTGCGGGTCGGCCTAGTGCCCGCGACAGGAAACGGCGCAAAACGCAACGTGGTTTTGCAGTGAAAAATGACCCTTTTTTGGCAAAGTGACTAGCTGTAGATTTTGAACCCTAGCCCTGCCGGCACCTAGGGAAACCTAGCAAACCTATACATTTTTGAAAACTAGACACCCAGGGGAATCCAGGATGGGGTGACTTGACTGCCTCCCACCATGGTCTGTTATCCAGAATCCCTTGCAAACGTAAAAAATTGACAAAAAAAACACATTTTCCCCAAATTTCTGTGATGGAAAGTTCTGGAATCTGCGTGGATCCACAAATTTCCACCCACCCCGCGTTCCCCAAAGTCCTACGAGAAAAATGGTACCTCACTTGTGCGGGTCGGCCTAGTGCCCGCGACAGGAAACGGCGCAAAACGCAACGTGGTTTTGCAGTGAAAAATGACCCTTTTTTTGGCAAAGTGACTAGCTGTAGATTTTGAACCCTAGCCCTGCCGGCACCTAGGGAAACCTAGCAAACCTATACATTTTTGAAAACTAGACACCCAGGGGAATCCAGGATGGGGTGACTTGACTGCCTCCCACCATGGTCTGTTACCCAGAATCCCTTGCAAACGTAAAAAATTGACAAAAAAAACACATTTTCCCCACATTTCTGTGATGGAAAGTTCTGGAATCTGCGTGGATCCACAAATTTCCACCCACCCCGCGTTCCCCAAAGTCCTACGAGAAAAATGGTACCTCACTTGTGCGGGTCGGCCTAGTGCCCGCAACAGGAAACGGCGCAAAACGCAACGTGGTTTTGCAGTGAAAAATGACCCTTTTTTTGGCAAAGTGACTAGCTGTAGATTTTGAACCCTAGCCCTGCCAGCACCTAGGGAAACCTAGCAAACCTATACATTTTTGAAGACTAGACACCCAGGGGAATCCAGGATGGGGTGACTTGACTGCCTCCCACCATGGTCTGTTACCCAGAATCCCTTGCAAACGTAAAAAATTGACAAAAAAAAACACATTTTCCCCACATTTCTGTGATGGAAAGTTCTGGAATCTGCGTGGATCCACAAATTTCCACCCACCCCGCGTTCCCCAAAGTCCTACGAGAAAAATGGTACCTCACTTGTGCAGGTCGGCCTAGTGCCCGCGACAGGAAACGGCGCAAAACGCAACGTGGTTTTGCTGTGAAAAATGACCCTTTTTTTGGCAAAGTGACTAGCTGTAGATTTTGAACCCTAGCCCTGCCGGCACCTAGGGAAACCTAGCAAACCTATACATTTTTGAAAACTAGACACCCAGGGGATTCCAGGATGGGGTGACTTGACTGCCTCCCACCATGGTCTGTTACCCAGAATCCCTTGCAAACGTAAAAATTGACAAAAAAAACACATTTTCCCCACATTTCTGTGATGGAAAGTTCTGGAATCTGCGTGGATCCACAAATTTCCTCCCACCCCGCGTTCCCCAAAGTCCTACGAGAAAAATGGTACCTCACTTGTGTGGGTCGGCCTAGTGCCCGCGACAGGAAACGGCGCAAAACGCAACGTGGTTTTGCAGTGAAAAATGACCCTTTTTTTGGCAAAGTGACTAGCTGTAGATTTTGAACCCTAGCCCTGCCGGCACCTAGGGAAACCTAGCAAACCTATACATTTTTAAAAACTAGACACCCAGGGGAATCCAGGATGGGGTGACTTGACTGCCTCCCACCATGGTCTGTTACCCAGAATCCCTTGCAAACGTAAAAAATTGACAAAAAAAACACATTTTCCCCAAATTTCTGTGATGGAAAGTTCTGGAATCTGCGTGGATCCACAAATTTCCACCCACCCCGCGTTCCCCAAAGTCCTACGAGAAAAATGGTACCTCACTTGTGCGGGTCGGCCTAGTGCCCGCGACAGGAAACGGCGCAAAACGCAACGTGGTTTTGCAGTGAAAAATGACCCTTTTTTTGGCAAAGTGACTAGCTGTAGATTTTGAACCCTAGCCCTGCCGGCACCTAGGGAAACCTAGCAAACCTATACATTTTTGAAAACTAGACACCCAGGGGAATCCAGGATGGGGTGACTTGACTGCCTCCCACCATGGTCTGTTACCCAGAATCCCTTGCAAACGTAAAAAATTGACAAAAAAAACACATTTTCCCCACATTTCTGTGATGGAAAGTTCTGGAATCTGCGTGGATCCACAAATTTCCACCCACCCCGCGTTCCCCAAAGTCCTACGAGAAAAATGGTACCTCACTTGTGCGGGTCGGCATAGTGCCCGCGACAGGAAACGGCACAAAACGCAACGTGGTTTTGCAGTGAAAAATGACCCTTTTTTTGGCAAAGTGACTAGCTGTAGATTTTGCACCCTAGCCCTGCCGGCACCTAGGGAAACCTAGCAAACCTATAAATTTTTGAAAACTAGACACCCAGGGGAATCCAGGATGGGGTGACTTGACTGCCTCCCACCATGGTCTGTTACCCAGAATCCCTTGCAAACGTAAATAATTGACAAAAAAAACACATTTTCCCCACATTTCTGTGATGGAAAGTTCTGGAATCTGCGTGGATCCACAAATTTCCACCCACCCCCCGTTCCCCAAAGTCCTACGAGAAAAATGGTACCTCACTTGTGCGGGTCGGCCTAGTGCCCGCGACAGGAAACGGCGCAAAACGCAACGTGGTTTTGCAGTGAAAAATGACCCTTTTTTGGCAAAGTGACTAGCTGTAGATTTTGAACCCTAGCCCTGCCGGCACCTAGGGAAACCTAGCAAACCTATACATTTTTGAAAACTAGACACCCAGGGGAATCCAGGATGGGGTGACTTGACTGCCTCCCACCATGGTCTGTTACCCAGAATCCCTTGCAAACGTAAAAAATTGACAAAAAAAACACATTTTCCCCAAATTTCTGTGATGGAAAGTTCTGGAATCTGCGTGGATCCACAAATTTCCACCCACCCCGCGTTCCCCAAAGTCCTACGAGAAAAATGGTACCTCACTTGTGCGGGTCGGCCTAGTGCCCGCGACAGGAAACGGCGCAAAACGCAACGTGGTTTTGCAGTGAAAAATGACCCTTTTTTTGGCAAAGTGACTAGCTGTAGATTTTGAACCCTAGCCCTGCCGGCACCTAGGGAAACCTAGCAAACCTATACATTTTTGAAAACTAGACACCCAGGGGAATCCAGGATGGGGTGACTTGACTGCCTCCCACCATGGTCTGTTACCCAGAATCCCTTGCAAACGTAAAAAATTGACAAAAAAAACACATTTTCCCCACATTTCTGTGATGGAAAGTTCTGGAATCTGCGTGGATCCACAAATTTCCACCCACCCCGCGTTCCCCAAAGTCCTACGAGAAAAATGGTACCTCACTTGTGCGGGTCGGCCTAGTGCCCGCAACAGGAAACGGCGCAAAACGCAACGTGGTTTTGCAGTGAAAAATGACCCTTTTTTTGGCAAAGTGACTAGCTGTAGATTTTGAACCCTAGCCCTGCCAGCACCTAGGGAAACCTAGCAAACCTATACATTTTTGAAGACTAGACACCCAGGGGAATCCAGGATGGGGTGACTTGACTGCCTCCCACCATGGTCTGTTACCCAGAATCCCTTGCAAACGTAAAAAATTGACAAAAAAAAACACATTTTCCCCACATTTCTGTGATGGAAAGTTCTGGAATCTGCGTGGATCCACAAATTTCCACCCACCCCGCGTTCCCCAAAGTCCTACGAGAAAAATGGTACCTCACTTGTGCAGGTCGGCCTAGTGCCCGCGACAGGAAACGGCGCAAAACGCAACGTGGTTTTGCTGTGAAAAATGACCCTTTTTTTGGCAAAGTGACTAGCTGTAGATTTTGAACCCTAGCCCTGCCGGCACCTAGGGAAACCTAGCAAACCTATACATTTTTGAAAACTAGACACCCAGGGGATTCCAGGATGGGGTGACTTGACTGCCTCCCACCATGGTCTGTTACCCAGAATCCCTTGCAAACGTAAAAAATTGACAAAAAAAACACATTTTCCCCACATTTCTGTGATGGAAAGTTCTGGAATCTGCGTGGATCCACAAATTTCCTCCCACCCCGCGTTCCCCAAAGTCCTACGAGAAAAATGGTACCTCACTTGTGTGGGTCGGCCTAGTGCCCGCGACAGGAAACGGCGCAAAACGCAACGTGGTTTTGCAGTGAAAAATGACCCTTTTTTTGGCAAAGTGACTAGCTGTAGATTTTGAACCCTAGCCCTGCCGGCACCTAGGGAAACCTAGCAAACCTATACATTTTTGAAAACTAGACACCCAGGGGAATCCAGGATGGGGTGACTTGACTGCCTCCCACCATGGTCTGTTACCCAGAATCCCTTGCAAACGTAAAAAATTGACAAAAAAAACACATTTTCCCCAAATTTCTGTGATGGAAAGTTCTGGAATCTGCGTGGATCCACAAATTTCCACCCACCCCGCGTTCCCCAAAGTCCTACGAGAAAAATGGTACCTCACTTGTGCGGGTCGGCCTAGTGCCCGCGACAGGAAACGGCGCAAAACGCAACGTGGTTTTGCAGTGAAAAATGACCCTTTTTTTGGCAAAGTGACTAGCTGTAGATTTTGAACCCTAGCCCTGCCGGCACCTAGGGAAACCTAGCAAACCTATACATTTTTGAAAACTAGACACCCAGGGGAATCCAGGATGGGGTGACTTGACTGCCTCCCACCATGGTCTGTTACCCAGAATCCCTTGCAAACGTAAAAAATTGACAAAAAAAACACATTTTCCCCACATTTCTGTGATGGAAAGTTCTGGAATCTGCGTGGATCCACAAATTTCCACCCACCCCGCGTTCCCCAAAGTCCTACGAGAAAAATGGTACCTCACTTGTGCGGGTCGGCCTAGTGCCCGCGACAGGAAACGGCGCAAAACGCAACGTGGTTTTGCAGTGAAAAATGACCCTTTTTTTGGCAAAGTGACTAGCTGTAGATTTTGAACCCTAGCCCTGCCGGCACCTAGGGAAACCTAGCAAACCTATACATTTTTGAAAACTAGACACCCAGGGGAATCCAGGATGGGGTGACTTGACTGCCTCCCACCATGGTCTGTTACCCAGAATCCCTTGCAAACGTAAAAAATTGACAAAAAAAACACATTTTCCCCACATTTCTGTGATGGAAAGTTCTGGAATCTGCGTGGATCCACAAATTTCCACCCACCCCGCGTTCCCCAAAGTCCTACGAGAAAAATGGTACCTCACTTGTGCGGGTCGGCCTAGTGCCCGCAACAGGAAACGGCGCAAAACGCAACGTGGTTTTGCAGTGAAAAATGACCCTTTTTTTGGCAAAGTGACTAGCTGTAGATTTTGAACCCTAGCCCTGCCGGCACCTAGGGAAACCTAGCAAACCTATACATTTTTGAAGACTAGACACCCAGGGGAATCCAGGATGGGGTGACTTGACTGCCTCCCACCATGGTCTGTTACCCAGAATCCCTTGCAAACGTAAAAAATTGACAAAAAAAAACACATTTTCCCCACATTTCTGTGATGGAAAGTTCTGGAATCTGCGTGGATCCACAAATTTCCACCCACCCCGCGTTCCCCAAAGTCCTACGAGAAAAATGGTACCTCACTTGTGCGGGTCGGCCTAGTGCCCGCGACAGGAAACGGCGCAAAACGCAACGTGGTTTTGCTGTGAAAAATGACCCTTTTTTTGGCAAAGTGACTAGCTGTAGATTTTGAACCCTAGCCCTGCCGGCACCTAGGGAAACCTAGCAAACCTATACATTTTTGAAAACTAGACACCCAGGGGATTCCAGGATGGGGTGACTTGACTGCCTCCCACCATGGTCTGTTACCCAGAATCCCTTGCAAACGTAAAAAATTGACAAAAAAAACACATTTTCCCCACATTTCTGTGAAGGAAAGTTCTGGAATCTGCGTGGATCCACAAATTTCCACCCACCCCCGTTCCCCAAAGTCCTACGAGAAAAATGGTACCTCACTTGTGCGGGTCGGCCTAGTGCCCGCGACAGGAAACGGCGCAAAACGCAACGTGGTTTTGCTGTGAAAAATGACCCTTTTTTTGGCAAAGTGACTAGCTGTAGATTTTGAACCCTAGCCCTGCCGGCACCTAGGGAAACCTAGCAAACCTATACATTTTTGAAAACTAGACACCCAGGGGATTCCAGGATGGGGTGACTTGACTGCCTCCCACCATGGCCTGTTACCCAGAATCCCTTGCAAACGTAAAAAATTGACAAAAAAAACACATTTTCCCCACATTTCTGTGAAGGAAAGTTCTGGAATCTGCGTGGATCCACAAATTTCCACCCACCCCGCGTTCCCCAAAGTCCTACGAGAAAAATGGTACCACACTTGTGCGGGTCGGCCTAGTGCCCGCGACAGGAAACGGCGCAAAACGCAACGTGGTTTTGCAGTGAAAAATGACCCTTTTTTTGGCAAAGTGACTAGCTGTAGATTTTGAACCCTAGCCCTGCCGGCACCTAGGGAAACCTACCAAACCCACGCATTTCTGAAAACTAGACACCCGGCGGCTTCCAGGGAGGTATGGCTTGCGTGGATCCCCCAACGTTTCCTTACCCAGAATCCCCTGCAAACCTCAATGTTTGCTCAAAAAATCACTTTTTTCACACATTTTGGGGTGGAAAAGTAGTGGCATCACCGGGCTCACACAAATTTACCACCACCCAGCGTTCCCCCAGGTCTCCCGGTAAAAATGGTGCCTCACTTGTGTGGGAGGCCCAAGTACCCGCGGCAGGCAAGGACAACAAACGTAGTGAGGCGACATCAAAATGGCCTATCGCCAAACCACCTGGTTTTGCAATGGGGGTCACTTTGGTTTTTGGCCCGGTGCGCGGCGGCCATCTAGGGAAACCTAGCAAACCCATGCATTTCTGAAAACTAGACACCCGGCGGCTTCCAGGGAGGTATGGCTTGCGTGGATCCCCCAACGTTTCCTTACCCAGAATCCCCTGCAAACCTCAATTTTTGCTCAAAAAATCACTTTTTTGCACACATTTTGGGGTGGGAAAGTAGTGGCATCACCGGGCTCACACAAATTTACCACCACCCAGCGTTCCCCCAGGTCTCCCAGTAAAAATGGTGCCTCACTTGTGTGGGAGGCCCAAGTACCCGCGGCAGGCAAGGGCCCAAAACGTAGTGAGGCGACATCAAAATGGCCTATCGCCAAACCACCTGGTTTTGCAAGGGGGGTCACTTTGGTTTTTGGCCCGGTGCGCGGCGGCCACCTAGGGAAACCTAGCAAACCCACGCATTTCTGAAAACTAGACACCCGGCGGCTTCCAGGGAGGTATGGCTTGCGTGGATCCCCCAACGTTTCCTTACCCAGAATCCCCTGCAAACCTCAATTTTTGCTCAAAAAATCACTTTTTTCACACATTTTGGGGTGGGAAAGTAGTGGCATCACCGGGCTCACACAAATTTACCACCACCCAGCGTTCCCCCAGGTCTCCCGGTAAAAATGGTGCCTCACTTGTGTGGGAGGCCCAAGTACCCGGGGCAGGCAAGGACAACAAACGTAGTGAGGCGACATCAAAATGGCCTATCGCCAAACCACCTGGTTTTGCAAGGGGGGTCACTTTGGTTTTTGGCCCGGTGCGCGGCGGCCATCTAGGGAAACCTACCAAACCCACGCATTTCTGAAAACTAGACACCCGGCGGCTTCCAGGGAGGTATGGCTTGCGTGGATCCCCCAACGTTTCCTTACCCAGAATCCCCTGCAAACCTCAATTTTTGCTCAAAAAATCACTTTTTTCACACATTTTGGGGTGGGAAAGTAGTGGCATCACCGGGCTCACACAAATTTACCACCACCCAGCGTTCCCCCAGGTCTCCCGGTAAAAATGGTGCCTCACTTGTGTGGGAGGCCCAAGTACCCGCGGCAGGCAAGGACAACAAACGTAGTGAGGCGACATCAAAATGGCCTATCGCCAAACCACCTGGTTTTGCAAGGGGGGTCACTTTGGTTTTTGGCCCGGTGCGCGGCGGCCATCTAGGGAAACGTAGCAAACCCACGCATTTCTGAAAACTAGACACCCGGCGGCTTCCAGGGAGGTATGGCTTGCGTGGATCCCCCAACGTTTCCTTACCCAGAATCCCCTGCAAACCTCAATTTTTGCTCAAAAAATCACTTTTTTCACACATTTTGGGGTGGGAAAGTAGTGGCATCACCGGGCTCACACAAATTTACCACCACCCAGCGTTCCCCCAGGTCTCCCGGTAAAAATGGTGCCTCACTTGTGTGGGAGGCCCAAGTACCCGCGGCAGGCAAGGACAACAAACGTAGTGAGGCGACATCAAAATGGCCTATCGCCAAACCACCTGGTTTTGCAAGGGGGGTCACTTTGGTTTTTGGCCCGGTGCGCGGCGGCCATCTAGGGAAACCTAGCAAACCCACGCATTTCTGAAAACTAGACACCCGGCGTCTTCCAGGGAGGTATGGCTTGCGTGGATCCCCCAACGTTTCCTTACCCAGAATCCCCTGCAAACCTCAATTTTTGCTCAAAAAATCACTTTTTTCACACATTTTGGGGTGGGAAAGTAGTGGCATCACCGGGCTCACACAAATTTACCACCACCCAGCGTTCCCCCAGGTCTCCCGGTAAAAATGGTGCCTCACTTGTGTGGGAGGCCCAAGTACCCGCGGCAGGCAAGGACAACAAACGTAGTGAGGCGACATCAAAATGGCCTATCGCCAAACCACCTGGTTTTGCAAGGGGGGTCACTTTGGTTTTTGGCCCGGTGCGCGGCGGCCATCTAGGGAAACCAACCAAACCCACGCATTTCTGAAAACTAGACACCCGGCGGCTTCCAGGGAGGTATGGCTTGCGTGGATCCCCCAACGTTTCCTTACCCAGAATCCCCTGCAAACCTCAATTTTTGCTCAAAAAATCACTTTTTTCACACATTTTGGGGTGGGAAAGTAGTGGCATCACCGGGCTCACACAAATTTACCACCACCCAGCGTTCCCCCAGGTCTCCCGGTAAAAATGGTGCCTCACTTGTGTGGGAGGCCCAAGTACCCGCGGTAGGCAAGGACAACAAACATAGTGAGGCGACATCAACATTGCCTATCCCAAATGTCGCCTCACTACGTTTGTTGTCCTTGCCTGCCGCGGGTACTTGGGCCTCCCACACAAGTGAGGCACCATTTTTACCGGGAGACTTGGGGGAACGCTGGGTGGTGGTAAATTTATGTGAGCCCGGTGATGCCACTACTTTCCCACCCCAAAATGTGTGAAAAAAGTGATTTTTTGAGCAAAAATTGAGGTTTGCAGGGGATTCTGGGTAAGGAAACGTTGGGGGATCCACGCAAGCCATACCTCCCTGGAAGCCGCCGGGTGTCTAGTTTTCAGAAATGCGTGGGTTTGCTAGGTTTCCTGTTGGACTTGGCCCTTCTGGCAGGTTCACCCCTGGACTTTTTGGCTTTTTATTGGTGATTGTTTGGTCTCTGCGCACTTTCCCTGTGTCCCAGGGTAAAGTGCGTGCGTGCTCTGAGTGCATGTGGTGAGATAGGCCTGCCCTCCCATAGGAATGCATGGGGAATGTATGTGTCCCTAGTAGTCCTGATGCGTGGGGTGTGCAGGCCCGAGTTTGGTATGTGCGGACTCGTGGGAGTGAATGCTGCGCGATGATGTGTGCGGCGTGTATGTACCTAGTGTGGAAGTGCCACTTCTAGAAGTGGGCACTTCTGTGTGCAGTGTGTCTGTCGCGTGATTGGCTGGTCATGTCATGTGACGGGCTAGGGATTCCCCAGTGTCAGGATGAGTCACCCAGTGGTGAATGGGGAGATCAGCAGCTAGATGGGTGGGAGGAGTCCACCTGGGTCCTGAATAGGACAGGGTTTTCCAAACACAATGCTGGCCCCGCCCCCTGTGGTGCGACTGACGACCCTAGCCCTTCCAGTGAATAGAGTGAGGGGCTGAGCACATCAAGGGTGCTCCCCAACCAGCTGCGACTGGTTTTCCCCCTCACCCTGAACCCAGAACAAAGGGTTTGCCTGTATAAAAATGGGGCTGTGTCCCCACAGAAACTGTTCTCTGCCAGGATCTTACCTGAGGGGGGCTGCTGCTGCTGGATGAGAGGACCGCCACTTGGACTACCTCCCTGCCTGGAGGCCCAGTGAGCTGGCTCTGGGTCCAGCCTTGCCCCCCACCCCTGCCCTGCTGTATGCAGGGAAGAACTTTGCTGGACTTGGCTTGGATCCTACTCTAGGCGCTGGGAGCACTTTATTTTCCCCCTAGGGCGCCTGGAAGCGCCTTTCATTCACTTATAGCGCCAGAAGCGCTTTAATTGGGACCGGCAGCGCAACGCTGCGATTATCAGCGAGGGAACCCCGACGTAGGGATTCCCTGCTATTGTGCTATATTCGAAGCGGGTGCCCACCCCGCATTGTGTGCTTGTTGGCGGGTGCCCACCCCGCTTATTGAAGTATTCCTACGGCGGGTGCCCACCCCGCCGTGTACTGCATATCGAGGGAGCCCACCCCTCTTATCCCCGGAGAAATCACCGCGGCGGCCCGGTTCTCAAACCGGAAGTCAGGCAACGGCTCGTAGGACGGGGGCGGAGCCTCGGCCTGCAACGGAAGTCCAGGCGGGAGCCCACTCCGCACTGGACGGCTTCCTGGAGGAGCGAGAGGAGGCTGCCGGGGAAGAGAGAGAGAGCCCCCGAGGAGCGGGAGCTCTCTAGTGCCGGCCGCCCTGACCCCGACGCGTCCAGTGAGCCTGGAGCCTCGGAGGCTCCACGAGAAGCGTCGCCGGAGTCCCGGTGAGTGAGGCTCCGAGGGGGGGGTCCGGACCGCATTTCGCTCCCGCCCCAGCGGGGGCCTGTCTATGCTCGAGTCCCAGAGTGGGACTCCAACCTTCTGGGGGCAGTATTCTGTAGCAGGCCAGAGCGCGAGTGGCGCTCCAACTACGGGGGCATTTCTCCTGCAGTCAGAGCGGCCCCGGAAGGCAGCGGGCCGCTCCAACGAAGGGGCCCGCATTATTTTCTCGAGCACTGGTGTGCTCCAACGGCCTGCATTGGTTTGCCCTGAGCCCCGAGAAGGCTCCAACGTTACGGGGCATTCTCGTCCACAGAGCCACAGAGGCTCTAGGGGGCTTTTGTTGTTGTTTTGAGCCCCGAGGCTCCAACGGAGGGGCACATTATTGAAAGAGCCTAGAAGGCTCCAAAAAGGCGCACTGTTCGTATCAGAGAGCCCTGAGAGGCCCCACGTGACTACAATCCTGGTGTTCAAGGCCCAGTGGTGCCCCAGTTCAGTTCCACAGCTGCCCAGCACTTAGTGGGCAGCTGCAACGTTTAGGTTGGGGGCCCGTTGCGCTTTGCGCCGACTGCGTGCGCAGTCTTGCCTTGACTCTGCGCTTTGGATTGCCCCCCCTGCGCAGTCGTCCCCTAACCTTACTGGGACACCGGGCGTCCTTGCCCCTTCACGGCCAGTTGGCCTAGGGACTGCCACAGGTAGTGGCTTATGTGAGTTCTTGCGCAATTGTGTTTCCCTGCACCTCTGAATGTATGGTTATGCGTCATGTGCTTTGCTTTACACCTCTGAATGTTATGCATCATGTGTTTATGTGCTTAGACCCCTACAGGTATTGTGATACTTAGGTGGTTGTTTTCTCCCTAGTACAGGTGGTGCTAGTGAGGTCCTGATTCCCTGCGCAATACTGTCCTAAGGTGGTTAGGGTTGCGTAGGTGGTACTTACCTGATACCAGTAGTGACTGGTTGTGTGCTACCTTTGCTATTTTGTACTACAGTATTATTCCTATGTTCTAAAAAGTGCTAATTCCTGACAGTGGTCCAGGTGGCCCTGTCCCCTGTATATATAATCCCTTGTAAATTCTGCCCGTGCCTGTTGGCACATTGTAGAGTGTGTGTTTTTATCTAATGTGTTGTGTATAATACAAAGGCTATTTTTATAGAATACCTTGTGTGGAGTTTCCTTTGTGGTGGGCCTTGGGTGTTGTTGCTGGGTGCGCGCGCAAACGCTTTACACATCGCCTCAGGGATAAGCCTGTCTGCTCGTGCCAAGCTACCAAGGGGGTGAGCAGGGGTTATCTTTGGCGTGTAACTCCCCAGCCCTGACTAGAGTGGTGGTTTCTGCCTGGCTTTGGCGCAAGCCTCAGCCAACCAGAAATCCCATTTCTAACATTTCCCTAGATGGCCGCCGCGCACCGGGCCAAAAACCAAAGTGACCCCCCTTGCAAAACCAGGTGGTTTGGCGATAGGCCATTTTGATGTCGCCTCACTACGTTTTGGGCCCTTGCCTGCCGCGGGTACTTGGGCCTCCCACACAAGTGAGGCACCATTTTTACTGGGAGACCTGGGGGAACGCTGGGTGGTGGTAAATTTGTGTGAGCCCGGTGATGCCACTACTTTCCCACCCCAAAATGTGTGCAAAAAAGTGATTTTTTGAGCAAAAATTGAGGTTTGCAGGGGATTCTGGGTAAGGAAACGTTGGGGGATCCACGCAAGCCATACCTCCCTGGAAGCCGCCGGGTGTCTAGTTTTCAGAAATGCATGGGTTTGCTAGGTTTCCCTAGATGGCCGCCGCGCACCGGGACAAAAACCAAAGTGACCCCCATTGCAAAACCAGGTGGTTTGGCGATAGGCCATTTTGATGTCGCCTCACTACGTTTGTTGTCCTTGCCTGCCGCGGGTACTTGGGCCTCCCACACAAGTGAGGCACCATTTTTACCGGGAGACCTGGGGGAACGCTGGGTGGTGGTAAATTTGTGTGAGCCCGGTGATGCCACTACTTTCCCACCCCAAAATGTGTGAAAAAAGTGATTTTTTGAGCAAACATTGAGGTTTGCAGGGGATTCTGGGTAAGGAAACGTTGGGGGATCCACGCAAGCCATACCTCCCTGGAAGCCGCCGGGTGTCTAGTTTTCAGAAATGCGTGGGTTTGCTAGGTTTCCCTAGATGGCCGCCGCGCACCGGGCCAAAAACCAAAGTGACCCCCCTTGCAAAACCAGGTGGTTTGGCGATAGGCCATTTTGATGTCGCCTCACTACGTTTTGGGCCCTTGCCTGCCGCGGGTACTTGGGCCTCCCACACAAGTGAGGCACCATTTTTACCGGGAGACCTGGGGGACCGCTGGGTGGTGGTAAATTTGTGTGAGCCCGGTGATGCCACTACTTTCCCACCCCAAAATGTGTGAAAAAAGTGATTTTTTTTAGCAAAAATTGAGGTTTGCAGGGGATTCTGGGTAAGGAAACGTTGGGGGATCCACGCAAGCCATACCTCCCTGGAAGCCACCGGGTGTCTAGTTTTCAGAAATGCGTGGGTTTGGTAGGTTTCCCTAGATGGCCGTCGCGCACCGGGCCAAAAACCAAAGTGACCCCCCTTGCAAAACCAGGTGGTTTGGTGATAGGCCATTTTGATGTCGCCTCACTACGTTTTGGGCCCTTGCCTGCCGTGGGTACTTGGGCCTCCCACACAAGTGAGGCACCATTTTTACCGGGAGACCTGGGGGAACGCTGGGTGGTGGTAAATTTGTGTGAGCCCGGTGATGCCACTACTTTCCCACCCCAAAATGTGTGAAAAAAGTGATTTTTTGAGCAAAAATTGAGGTTTGCAGGGGATTCTGGGTAAGGAAACGTTGGGGGATCCACGCAAGCCATACCTCCCTGGAAGCCGCCGGGTGTCTAGTTTTCAGAAATGCGTGGGTTTGGTAGGTTTCCTGTTAGACCTGGCACCTTGGCGTGAGTCTCCCTTCCTCTTTTTGTCGCTGTGCCTCATGTGTTTTTATGGTGTTGGCCGCTCAGCGCGCTGTGCCACTGCCAACCAGTGTCGCGGTGCGAGTGCTCCCTATGTAAATTGTATATGTTGGTTGGATTCCATGATTGGATTGTTTGATTTACTGTCAGACCCCAGTAAAGTGCGCCAGGGGCGCCAGGGCATGTAAAGGCGAACACCGCTGGTGGGCTTGCAGCACTGGTTGTGCCACCCACAGAAGCGGCCGGTAAAATATGTCTGAGGTCTGCCATCGCAGAACCTGCGTGCAGTCTGGTACTGACATGCTGACCAGCAAGTGCCCACACTTGCCAGTCCCTAAAACCTTCCCTTAGCTGCATGTTAGTCACCCCTCTGGTAGGCCCACGGGCAGGGTGCGTTGTAAGCCTAAGGTAGGACAAGCCTGGATGCGTGGCATGTCCTAGTAGTGAATTACCGCCATCTTGTTGTTCACTACTGCAAGGCTACCCTGTTCTCATAGGCCAGTATGGGCGGCCTGGATTATTACACCCTATGATCCTAACCGACCCAGGGAACATGGTAGAAGATCGAGTTTAGTATGCCTGAACTCGGAATAATAAGGTACATCTTTTCGCAAGGTTTATTTTAATATTCCGGGTTTGCAAATGCCGCTTTTAGAAAGTTGGCCTTTGCTTGCCTAAACCTTTCAGCCGCCTCTGCATGATGTGTATCTGATGTCTGGCTGGTGTGAGTGACAGGGCTGGGGGAACCCAGATGGGCAGGGCTAGGTAGCCTGGTATGAATAGGACGATCGACAGGTAGATGGGTGGGAGGAGTGCTCCTAGGCTCTGAATAGGACAGTGCTCTGCTACCTCAATGCCGGCTCCGCCCCCTGTGGAGCGTCTGATGACTCTGCCCTGCACTCTGAAAGGAGAAGCCTGCATCACGTAAACAAAGTGCTCAGAAACCGGACTGAACTAGGCAAGGGCCCCCCTGGCCTGGGAGAACAAAAGATTTGCTGTATAAATGGAGGAGCCCTGCTCCTGAGAAACTAGATCCGCTTTTGACCAAGAAGAATCTCTGCCTGAGGAGGAGGCACCGGGAAAGCTGTAGGAGGAAGACTGTCCCTATCCTGGGGGATTGGCCTGCAGTGGTGACCTTGCTGCCAAAGGAGAGAAGAGAAACTGTTGCTGAAGACTTTTACCTTACTTTTACTTTCAAGACTTGTGCTTTTCCAAAACGATCTCCAAGGGCTTGGAACTGAGCTTGCCCCCTGAACTGAGCCCCAGGACCATTGGGCTCTACCTGATCTTCACTCGCCTGCTGCTGGACTGTGGTGTCCTTTCCCTCGCCGGAGCTGTGACCCTCGTGCCCCAGTCCCTCCTTGAGCCGTGACCAGGTCTGCTTAGCCGCCCCCGCCTTGGGAAGAGCCTCGCTCGATCGGAGCCGCTCCCCCTACGCTGTGCTGGGCTGCCCCGTCACCTCGCTCGTTGGAGGCTCGCTGTGCACCTTCACCCTCCCGCCGGAATCGGTGTTTGTGAGCATCTCCAAGCCTCGGACGGCCCGGACGCATCTGCGTGCCCGGCTGCCCCGCTTTGTTTACCCGCCACCTGCAACACCCCGCTCTTGTCGTGAGCCTGAAGATCAGACCCCCCTCGTGAAGTGTGGGAGCCCCGGACGCCGCCTCGCTCTTCTGTCGAAGAGCCGCTGAAATCCCGCACCCGCCTTTGCGTCAAGAAACAAGGTACTGTACTTACGAACTCGACCGCGAGCTCGCATCGGATCCAGGGTCCGCAACGTTCTTATTTCCCTGTCATCTGCTGTGTGCTCCCTGGGCGCTGCCTCAGCCCGAAGTGCGCTGAGGCCTACAGTTACCTTGTGCCCGCCTAAAGAACTTTCCGTAACACAAAGAGAACTTTACCGTACTTCCAAGAGTTGTGGCCCCATCAGTTCAACATTACTGGGCCTTGTATTTGAATCTGCTGAAACTACATAAAAGCTTATTTTTATATACTTCCTGATTGGTGTCCGTTTGTGGTGCATGCAAGGGGTTTACTGTATGTGTAATTGCATTTGCTTAACCGTGTACGCCTGAGACTTAGCCTAGACTGCTCGCGCTACGCACCTAGAGGGTGAGCAGGGGTTATTCTGGGGAGTCATCCTTCGCCCTGACGAGAAGTAAGGGGTCCCTGCTTGTTGTGGGTTCTCACCTGCGTCAACCAGAGCCCCCTCATTTCTAACATTGGTGGCAGCGGTGAGGATTTACGGATTTGCATTTGTGGTTTGCGTATAGTGAATCACTGATCACCACGTAGTGAGAGCAGACCAGCAACACAGCCACAAGGCTAGCATTTGTTTTTGTTTTGCCAAGAGTCTCCGTTGTTAGAGCCATGCCTGGTTCACTTTCCGCCGGAAGGGCGGCTTCCATAATCTCTGGATTTGAAGACGTAGATTGGGAAGAAGACGCGCTTCTGAATCGTACCAATGAAGACTTGAAAGGTCTTTGCTCCAAGTTCAGGATTGCCCAAACTGGATTGAAAAAGAAGGAACAATTTGTGAAGGCGCTGAGGGCCTGGTATGAGTCAAAGGCACCAGAGAATCAGGTGGAAGTGGTTCCACCAGAAAGTGTCCATGAGTTTGGCAGAGGCCTGTCGCCAGAAGAATTGGCAGACAGGGCAGCAACCCGGGCACACGAGGTGGAAATGGCAAAACTTCATGGGCAGATGGATATGGAAAAACAAAGATTAGCCATGGAAGAAAAGAAACTACAATTAGAGCATGACATGAAGCTGAGGGAGCTGGAGCTGAAAGCAAAAAGTTTGGAGCTTAATCCCTCTGGTGGCAGCACACCGCCAGTACCGGCGGAACCAAGAGTTTATATTCCCAAGGATGTAGTGAAGGAGTTCTTCAGGAATGACGACATCGGGCAGTGGTTCAGAGCCTACGAGGTAGCCATGTCTTCCCACCGGGTCCCTGAGAAAGATTGGGGAGCGGGGTTGTGGGGAAGGTTCCTGAGTGAAGGGCGGGACACACTGTTAGATTTACCTGTTGATGTTCGTAATTCTTATGCCCATATGAAGGAAGCATTGATGGCTAGGTATGGGTTGACCCCTGAGTTATATAGACAGAGGTTCAGGGGTTGCACTAAGATTCCCAATAGTACGTATGTGGAGTATGTGACTTTCTTTTGCAGAGCGCTGGATGGTTGGGTGAAGGGTAGTAAGGTGAACGATTATCAAGGGCTTCTTGATCTAATGGCATGGGAGCACTTGTCCAGTAATTGTTTTCCTGAGCTACGCCAGCACCTGATAGATAGTAAGCTGACTAACCCGAGGAAGCTTGCTGAGGAGGCGGACCGCTGGGTCAGCACCAGGGTCCACAAGGGTACCGTGGGAGATTCCGCCAAAGGTGGGCAGGGTCCCCAGCAGAAGAGTGGGGGGGACAGGGGTAAACAGAAGCAGTTCCAAAAAGGGCCCCAAAATAGTCCCCAAGGGAACCAAGGGAAGGGTTCTCAGCCTCCCCCACCCCAGAAACTGACCGGGGCCCCGACAGGTCCTCCTGTTCAAAAGGGGCCCGTAAGATGTTACAGGTGTAACAATTTGGGGCATTTTGCCTCTGATGTAAAGTGTCCATTGTTTGGTAAACCAGCACCCACTGGTGCTCCACCCCGGCAGGTGACTAGTGTAGCCTTGGGGGAGGAGAGGGATGTCCAAGGTGGGTGGGGTCCCGCAGAGATGTCCCTGGTCTCGCTAGGAGACCGTGAAGTGGTCCCTCCAACCCAGCTGCCTGAGAACACTAAGAAGTACAGGCAGTGGGTGACCATAAATGGCCATAGAGTGGAAGCTCTTAGAGATACAGGAGCCAGTGTGACAGCTGTCAGGTGTCACCTGGTGTCTCAGGAGCAGGTGGTCCCCAATGCATTCTATCCAGTTGTTGCCGCTGACAACACAGAGAGACACTGCAAGGTGGCTCAGGTTCCCTTTGAGTGGGGGGGGGTCTCTGGTACTCTTCAGGTAGCTGTGAGGCCCGCCATGCCTGTAGACTGTTTGTTAGGGAACGATTTGGAGAGCTCACCTTGGGCTAAGGTGGAGCGGAGTGCTCACCTGGAGATGTTGGGTATGCCGGATTGGGCGTGTGTCACCACACGGTCCATGGCAGCCAGTAGAGGTACTCAAGAGGTCCTGGAGCCTGAGAGGGAGGCCCAGGAACCGGCCTCAGAGAGAAGGAGCAAGGGGCGCGGGAAGCCGGCCCCTGAAGTTCCCACGGTCCAGGAGGAAGCAGACCTTGAGGGGGATGCCCTGGAGCCTACAGGGGAGCAGATAGCTGAACTGGGAGACCTGCCGGAGCTGACCCATTGGCAGCAGGAAGGGGGTCCCACCAGGGAGGACTTTTGCAAGGCACAGAAGGAGTGCCCTTCTCTCGTGGGTATGCGGCAGCAGGCTGCAGACCAGGCCGCAGGTGATCAGTCAGGATCACATTTCGTTTACTGGGAGAACGACCTCCTATATACAGAGCCTAAGGTTGCTGAGCCTGGGTCAGCCCGTGCGCTGGTGGTACCCCAGGACTTCAGAGCCTTCCTACTGGGACTGGCTCACGATGTGCCATTGGCAGGGCATTTGGGGCAGGACAAGACCTTTGAAAGGCTTGTCACCCACTTTTATTGGCCTCAAATGCGCAGGAGTTCAGATACTCACTGCAGGACATGCCAGACTTGCCAGGCAAGTGGAAAGAGTGGAAGGAAGCAGAAGGCTCCACTCCAGCCATTCCCTGTGGTCGGTACCCCATTCCAGCGAGTGGGGATTGACATTGTAGGGCCACTGGACCCCAGGACAGCGATGGGCAATAGGTTCACCCTGGTCCTGGTGGACCATGCCACCCGGTACCCGGAAGCCATTCCTCTAAGGACAGTGACGGCCCCCGTGGTGGGACGGGCACTGATGGGAATTTTCTCCCGAGTGGGATTCCCTCTAGAAGTGGTGTCTGACCGAGGTACCAATTTCATGTCCAAGTACATGAAATCTCTTTGGCAAGAGTGTGGTGTAACCTACAAGTTCACCACCCCTTACCACCCCCAAGGAAACGGGTTGGTTGAGAGATTCAACCGAACCCTCAAAGGCATGATAATGGGCCTAGAAGGAGCCATGAGGCGTAAGTGGGACGTCCTCTTACCATGCCTTCTCTTCGCTTACCGTGAGGTGCCACAGAAGTCTCTGGGGTTCAGTCCCTTTGAGCTTCTGTATGGTCACCCAGTCAGAGGACCTCTAAGTCTGGTCAAAGAAGGCTGGGAGCAATCTCCCAGGAAGCCTCCCCAGAATGTATATAGTTACATGCTGGCCTTCAGGAATCAGACTAGGCGATTCAGGCAACTTGCTGAGGCAAATCTGGAAGCCAGCCAGGAGGAGATGAAGCGGTGGTACGACCAGAATGCCACTCTGGTAGAGCTTCAGCCTGGACAGAAAGTATGGGTCTTGGCCCCCGTGGAGCCGTGTGCGCTCCAGGATAAGTGGACCGGTCCCTTTGAGGTGGTGGAGCGCAAGAGTCCTGTTACCTACGTGGTGGACCTGAAGTCTCCTAGGAACCCCTTAAGGGTCCTACATGTCAACCGCCTCAAGCCCCACTTGGAGAGGTCCCAAGTGGGCCTGCTCTTGGCAACAGATGCTGGAATGGAAGAGGAGACGGAACCTCTTCCTGACCTCCTGTCAGCCAAGGAGCAAGATGGGTCAGTGGATGGTGTCATCCTCTCTTCCACCCTGACCCCTGAGCAACAGAATGATTGTCGCCAGTTGCTGGGACAGTTTTCTGACCTGTTTTCCCTGGTCCCTGGTGTCACTGATTGGTGCGTCCATGATGTGGACACTGGGGATAGTCCACCTGTGCGGCACAAGGCCTACAGGGTGACTGACAGGGTGAGGACCTGCATCAAGGAGGAGGTCTCCAAGATGTTTGCCCTCGGGGTAATTGAGTCTTCTAGCAGTCCTTGGGCCAGCCCCGTGGTCTTGGTCCCAAAGGCTGCAGCGCCGGGAGCCACACCCGAACTCCGGTTCTGTGTGGACTACAGAGGACTCAATTCGGTCACTAGGACCGACGCACACCCCATCCCCAGAGCTGATGAGCTCATCGATCGGCTAGGGGCTGCCAACTACCTCAGCACGTTTGATTTAACGTCTGGGTATTGGCAGATCGCCTTGACCGAGGGGGCCAAAGAGAGGTCAGCATTTTCCACCCCAGATGGGCACTACCAGTTCCGGGTTATGCCATTTGGGATGAAGAATGCCCCTGCCACCTTCCAGAGATTGGTCAACCAGGTGTTGGCTGGGCTGGATTCGTTCAGTGCAGCCTACCTGGATGACATCGCAGTGTTCAGCTCCACTTGGGAGGAACACTTGCGTCACCTCTGGGAAGTGTTGATGGCGCTGCGCAAAGCAGGCCTCACGATCAAGGCGAGTAAGTGCCAGATCGGGCAGGGTTCCGTGGTGTACTTGGGACACCAAGTTGGGAGTGGCCAGGTGGCACCCCTTCAGCCCAAGATAGAAACCATCCTGAATTGGGAGGCGCCCAAAACCCAGACGGAGGTGAGAGCCTTCCTAGGTCTCACCGGATACTACAGGAGGTTTGTCAAGGGGTATGGCAACATGGTTGCCCCCTTGACAGCGCTGACTTCGAAGAAGCAGCCCAGGAAGGTGATCTGGACTGACACCTGTCAGGAAGCTTTTGAGGCCTTGAAAACTGCTATGTGCACGGCGCCCGTGCTCTTGGCTCCCAACTTCTCCAAAGAGTTTATCGTTCAGACAGACGCTTCAGAGCATGGTGTGGGGGCTGTTCTTTCACAGATTAATGAGGAGGGCCTAGATCAACCCGTAGCCTTTCTTAGCAGGAGGTTACTTCCACGGGAACAAAGGTGGAGTGCTATTGAGCGTGAGGCATTTGCTGTGGTCTGGGCGCTGAAGAAGCTAAGACCCTACTTGTTTGGGTCTCACTTCCGGGTTCAGACGGACCACAGGCCCCTCAGATGGTTGATGCATATGAGGGGTGAGAATCCAAAGCTGTTGAGGTGGTCCATTTCCCTACAGGGTATGGATTTCACGGTGGAACATCGCCCTGGTACAGATCACGCCAATGCTGACGGTCTGTCCAGATTTTTCCGCCTTAGTGATGAGGAACTCCCTGGGGTAGGGTAGTTCTCCCCACTTTTCAGCTGGAGGGGACACGTGTTAGACCTGGCACCTTGGCGTGAGTCTCCCTTCCTCTTTTTGTCGCTGTGCCTCATGTGTTTTTATGGTGTTGGCCGCTCAGCGCGCTGTGCCACTGCCAACCAGTGTCGCGGTGCGAGTGCTCCCTATGTAAATTGTATATGTTGGTTGGATTCCATGATTGGATTGTTTGATTTACTGTCAGACCCCAGTAAAGTGCGCCGGGGGCGCCAGGGCATGTAAAGGCGAACACCGCTGGTGGGCTTGCAGCACTGGTTGTGCCACCCACAGAAGCGGCCGGTAAAATATGTCTGAGGTCTGCCATCGCAGAACCTGCGTGCAGTCTGGTACTGACATGCTGACCAGCAAGTGCCCACACTTGCCAGTCCCTAAAACCTTCCCTTAGCTGCATGTTAGTCACCCCTCTGGTAGGCCCACGGGCAGGGTGCGTTGTAAGCCTAAGGTAGGACAAGCCCGGATGCGTGGCATGTCCTAGTAGTGAATTACCGCCATCTTGTTGTTCACTACTGCAAGGCTACCCTGTTCTCATAGGCCAGTATGGGCGGCCTGGATTATTACACCCTATGATCCTAACCGACCCAGGGAACATGGTAGAAGATCGAGTTTAGTATGCCTGAACTCGGAATAATAAGGTACATCTTTTCGCAAGGTTTATTTTAATATTCCGGGTTTGCAAATGCCGCTTTTAGAAAGTTGGCCTTTGCTTGCCTAAACCTTTCAGCCGCCTCTGCATGATGTGTATCTGATGTCTGGCTGGTGTGAGTGACAGGGCTGGGGGAACCCAGATGGGCAGGGCTAGGTAGCCTGGTATGAATAGGACGATCGACAGGTAGATGGGTGGGAGGAGTGCTCCTAGGCTCTGAATAGGACAGTGCTCTGCTACCTCAATGCCGGCTCCGCCCCCTGTGGAGCGTCTGATGACTCTGCCCTGCACTCTGAAAGGAGAAGCCTGCATCACGTAAACAAAGTGCTCAGAAACCGGACTGAACTAGGCAAGGGCCCCCCTGGCCTGGGAGAACAAAAGATTTGCTGTATAAATGGAGGAGCCCTGCTCCTGAGAAACTAGATCCGCTTTTGACCAAGAAGAATCTCTGCCTGAGGAGGAGGCACCGGGAAAGCTGTAGGAGGAAGACTGTCCCTATCCTGGGGGATTGGCCTGCAGTGGTGACCTTGCTGCAAAAGGAGAGAAGAGAAACTGTTGCTGAAGACTTTTACCTTACTTTTACTTTCAAGACTTGTGCTTTTCCAAAACGATCTCCAAGGGCTTGGAACTGAGCTTGCCCCCTGAACTGAGCCCCAGGACCATTGGGCTCTACCTGATCTTCACTCGCCTGCTGCTGGACTGTGGTGTCCTTTCCCTCGCCGGAGCTGTGACCCTCGTGCCCCAGTCCCTCCTTGAGCCGTGACCAGGTCTGCTTAGCCGCCCCCGCCTTGGGAAGAGCCTCGCTCGATCGGAGCCGCTCCCCCTACGCTGTGCTGGGCTGCCCCGTCACCTCGCTCGTTGGAGGCTCGTTGTGCACCTTCACCCTCCCGCCGGAATCGGCATTTGTGAGCATCTCCAAGCCTCGGACGGCCCGGACGCATCTGCGTGCCCGGCTGCCCCGCTTTGTTCACCCGCCACCTGCAACACCCCGCTCTTGTCGTGAGCCTGAAGATCAGACCCCCCTCGTGAAGTGTGGGAGCCCCGGACGCCGCCTCGCTCTTCTGTCGAAGAGCCGCTGAAATCCCGCACCCGCCTTTGCGTCAAGAAACAAGGTACTGTACTTACGAACTCGACCGCGAGCTCGCATCGGATCCAGGGTCCGCAACGTTCTTATTTCCCTGTCATCTGCTGTGTGCTCCCTGGGCGCTGCCTCAGCCCGAAGTGCGCTGAGGCCTACAGTTACCTTGTGCCCGCCTAAAGAACTTTCCGTAACACAAAGAGAACTTTACCGTACTTCCAAGAGTTGTGGCCCCATCAGTTCAACGTTACTGGGCCTTGTATTTGAATCTGCTGAAACTACATAAAAGCTTATTTTTATATACTTCCTGATTGGTGTCCGTTTGTGGTGCATGCAAGGGGTTTACTGTATGTGTAATTGCATTTGCTTAACCGTGTACGCCTGAGACTTAGCCTAGACTGCTCGCGCCACGCACCTAGAGGGTGAGCAGGGGTTATTCTGGGGAGTCATCCTTCGCCCTGACGAGAAGTAAGGGGTCCCTGCTTGTTGTGGGTTCTCACCTGCGTCAACCAGAGCCCCCTCATTTCTAACATTTCCCTAGATGGCCGCTGCGCACCGGGCCAAAAACCAAAGTGACCCCCCTTGCAAAACCAGGTGGTTTGGCGATAGGCCATTTTGATGTCGCCTCACTACGTTTGTTGTCCTTGCCTGCCGCGGCTACTTGGGCCTCCCACACAAGTGAGGCACCATTTTTACCGGGAGACCTGGGGGAACGCTGGGTGGTGGTAAATTTGTGTGAGCCCGGTGATGCCACTACTTTCCCACCCCAAAATGTGTGAAAAAAGTGATTTTTTGAGCAAAAATTGAGGTTTGCAGGGGATTCTGGGTAAGGAAACGTTGGGGGATCCACGCAAGCCATACCTCCCTGGAAGCCGATGGGTGTCTAGTTTTCAGAAATGTGTGGGTTTGGTAGGTTTCCCTAGATGGCCGCCGAGCACCGGGCCAAAAACCAAAGTGACCCCCCTTGCAAAATCAGGTGGTTTTGCGATAGGCCATTTTGATGTCGCCTCACTACGTTTTGGGCCCTTGCCTGCCGCGGGTACTTGGGCCTCCCACACAAGTGAGGCACCATTTTTACCGGGAGACCTGGGGGAACACTGGGTGGTGGTAAATTTGTGTGAGCCCGGTGATGCCACTACTTTCCCACCCCAAAATGTGTGAAAAAAGTGATTTTTTGAGCAAAAATTGAGGTTTGCAGGGGATTCTGGGTAAGGAAACATTGGGGGATCCACGCAAGCCATACCTCCCTGGAAGCAGCCGGGTGTCTAGTTTTCAGAAATGTGTGGGTTTGGTAGGTTTCCCTAGATGGCCGCCGAGCACCGGGCCAAAAACCAAAGTGACCCCCCTTGCAAAACCAGGTGGTTTGGCGATAGGCCATTTTGATGTCGCCTCACTACGTTTTGGGCCCTTGCCTGCCGCGGGTAATTGGGCCTCCCACACAAGTGAGGCACCATTTTTACCGGGAGACCTGGGGGAACGCTGGGTGGTGGTAAATTTGTGTGAGCCCGGTGATGCCACTACTTTCCCACCCCAAAATGTGTGAAAAAAGTGATTTTTTGAGCAAAAATTGAGGTTTGCAGGGGATTCTGAGTAAGGAAACTTTGGGGGATCCACACAAGCCATACCTCCCTGGAAGCCGCCGGGTGTCTAGTTTTCAGAAATGTGTGGGTTTGGTAGGTTTCCCTAGATGGCCGCCGAGCACCGGGCCAAAAACCAAAGTGACCCCCCTTGCAAAACCAGGTGGTTTGGCGATAGGCCATTTTGATGTCGCCTCACTACGTTTTGGGCCCTTGCCTGCCGCGGGTACTTGGGCCTCCCACACAAGTGAGGCACCATTTTTACCGGGAGACCTGGGGGAACGCTGGGTGGTGGTAAATTTGTGTGAGCCCGGTGATGCCACTACTTTCCCACCCCAAAATGTGTGAAAAAAGTGATTTTTTGAGCAAAAATTGAGGTTTGCAGGGGATTCTGGGTAAGAAAACGTTGGGGGATCCACGCAAGCCATACCTCCCTGGAAGCCGCCGGGTGTCTAGTTTTCAGAAGTGCGTGGGTTTGGTAGGTTTCTCTAGATGGCCGCCGAGCACCGGGCCAAAAACCAAAGTGACCCCCCTTGCAAAACCAGGTGGTTTGGCGATAGGCCATTTTGATGTCGCCTCACTACGTTTTGGGCCCTTGCCTGCCGCGGGTACTTGGGCCTCCCACACAAGTGAGGCACCATTTTTACCGGGAGACCTGGGGGAACGCTGGGTGGTGGTAAATTTGTGTGAGCCCGGTGATGCCACTACTTTCCCACCCCAAAATGTGTGAAAAAAGTGATTGTTGGAGCAAAAATTGAGGTTTGCAGGGGATTCTGGGTAAGGAAACGTTGGGGGATCCACGCAAGCCATACCTCCCTGGAAGCCGCCGGGTGTCTAGTTTTCAGAAAGGCGTGCGTTTGGTAGGTTTCCCTAGATGGCCGCCGAGCACCGGGCCAAAAACCAAAGTGACCCCCCTTGCAAAACCAGGTGGTTTGGCGATAGGCCATTTTGATGTCGCCTCACTACGATTTGGGCCCTTGCCTGCCGCGGGTACTTGGGCCTCCCACACAAGTGAGGCACCATTTTTACCGGGAGACCTGGGGGAACGCTGGGTGGTGGTAAATTTGTGTGAGCCCGGTGATGCCACTACTTTCCCACCCCAAAATGTGTGAAAAAAGTGATTTTTTGAGCAAAAATTGAGGTTTGCAGGGGATTCTGGGTAAGGAAACGTTGGGGGATCCACGCAAGCCATACCTCCCTGGAAGCCGCCGGGTGTCTAGTTTTCAGAAATGCGTGGGTTTGGTAGGTTTCCCTAGATGGCCGCCGAGCACCGGGCCAAAAATCAAAGTGACCCCCCTTGCAAAACCAGGTGGTTTGGCGATAGGCCATTTTGATGTCGCCTCACTACGATTTGGGCCCTTGCCTGCCGCGGGTACTTGGGCATCCCACACAAGGGAGGCACCATTTTTACCGGGAGACCTGGGGGAACGCTGGGTGGTGGTAAATTTGTGTGAGCCCGGTGATGCCACTACTTTCCCACCCCAAAATGTGTGAAAAAAGTGATTTTTTGAGCAAAAATTGAGGTTTGCAGGGGATTCTGGGTAAGGAAACGTTGGGGGATCCACGCAAGCCATACTTCACTGGAAGCCGCCGGGTGTCTAGTTTTCAGAAATGCGTGGGTTTGATAGGTTTCCCTAGGTGCCGGCAGAGCTAGGGTTCAAAATCTACAGCTAGTCACTTTGCCAAAAAAAGGGTCATTTTTCACTGCAAAACCACGTTGCGTTTTGCGCCGTTTCCTGTCGCGGGCACTAGGCCGACCCGCACAAGTGAGGTACCATTTTTCTTGTAGGACTTTGGGGAACGCGGGGTGGGTGGAAATTTGTGGATCCACGCAGATTCCAGAATTTTCCATCACAGAAATGTGGGGAAAATGTGTTTTGTTTGTCAATTTTTTACGTTTGCAAGGGATTCTGGGTAACAGACCATGTTGGGAGGCAGTCAAGTCACCCCATCCTGGATTCCCCTGGGTGTCTAGTTTTCAAAAATGTATAGGTTTGCTAGGTTTCCCTAGGTACCGGCAGGGCTAGGGTTCAAAATCTACAGCTAATCACTTTGCCAAAAAAAGGGTCATTTTGCACTGCAAAACCATGTTGCATTTTGCGCCGTTTCCTGTCGCGGGCACTAGGCCGACCCGCACAAGTGAGGTACCATTTTTCTCGTAGGACTTTGGGGAACGCGGGGTGGGTGGAAATTTGTGGATCCACGCAGATTCCAGAACTTTCCATCACAGAAATGTGGGGAAAATGTGTTTTTTTTGTCAATTTTTTACGTTTGCAAGGGATTCTGGGTAACAGACCATGGTGGGAGGCAGTCAAGTCACCCCATCCTGGATTCCCCTGGGTGTCTAGTTTTCAAAAATGTATAGGTTTGCTAGGTTTCCCTAGGTGCCGGCAGGGCTAGGGTTCAAAATCTACAGCTAGTCACTTTGCCAAAAAAAGGGTCATTTTTCACTGCAAAACCACGTTGCGTTTTGCGCCGTTTCCTGTCGCGGGCACTAGGCCGACCCGCACAAGTGAGGTACCATTTTTCTCGTAGGACTTTGGGGAACGCGGGGTGGGTGGAAATTTGTGGATCCACGCAGATTCCAGAACTTTCCATCACAGAAATTTGGGGAAAATGTGTTTTTTTTGTCAATTTTTTATGTTTGCAAGGGATTCTGGGTAACAGACCATTGTGGGAGGCAGTCAAGTCACCCCATCCTGGATTCCCCTGGGTGTCTAGTTTTCAAAAATGTATAGGTTTGCTAGATTTCCCTAGGTGCCGGCAGGGCTAGGGTTCAAAATCTACAGCTAGTCACTTTGCCAAAAAAAGGGTCATTTTTCACTGCAAAACCACGTTGCGTTTTGCGCCGATTCCTGTCACGGGCACTAGGCCGACCCGCACAAGTGAGATACCATTTTTCTCGTAGGACTTTGGGGAACGCGGGGTGGGTGGAAATTTGTGGATCCACGCAGATTCCAGAACTTTCCATCACAGAAATGTGGGGAAAATGTGTTTTTTTTGTCAATTTTTTCCGTTTGCAAGGTATTCTGGGTAACAGACCATGGTGGGAGGCAGTCAAGTCACCCCATCCTGGATTCCCCTGGGTGTCTAGTTTTCAAAAATGTATAGGTTTGCTAGGTTTCCCTAGGTGCCGGCAGGGCTAGGGTTCAAAATCTACAGCTAGTCACTTTGCCAAAAAAAGGGTCATTTTTCACTGCAAAACCACGTTGCGTTTTGCGCCGATTCCTGTCGCGGGCACTAGGCCGACCCGCACAAGTGAGGTACCATTTTTCTCGTAGGACTTTGGGGAACGCGGGGTGGGTGGAAATTTGTGGATCCACGCAGATTCCAGAACTTTCCATCACAGAAATGTGGGGAAAATGTGTTTTTTTTGTCAATTTTTTACGTTTGCAAGGGATTCTGGGTAACAGACCATGGTGGGAGGCAGTCAAGTCACCCCATCCTGGATTCCCCTGGGTGTCTAGTTTTTAAAAATGTATAGGTTTGCTAGGTTTCCCTAGGTGCCGGCAGGGCTAGGGTTCAAAATCTACAGCTAGTCACTTTGCCAAAAAAAGGGTCATTTTTCACTGCAAAACCACGTTGCGTTTTGCGCCGATTCCTGTCGCGGGCACTAGGCCGACCCGCACAAGTGAGGTACCATTTTTCTTGTAGGACTTTGGGGAACGTGGGGTGAGTGGAAATTTGTGGATCCACGCAGATTCCAGAACTTTCCATCACAGAAATGTGGGGAAAATGTGTTTTTTTTGTCAATTTTTTACGTTTGCAAGGGATTCTGGGTAACAGACCATGGTGGGAGGCAGTCAAGTCACCCCATCCTGGATTCCCCTGGGTGTCTAGTTTTCAAAAATGTATAGGTTTGCTAGGTTTCCCTAGGTGCCGGCAGGGCTAGGGTTCAAAATCTACAGCTAGTCACTTTGCCAAAAAAAGGGTCATTTTTCACTGCAAAACCACGTTGCGTTTTGCGCCGTTTCCTGTCGCGGGCACTAGGCCGACTCGCACAAGTGAGGTACCATTTTTCTCGTAGGACTTTGGGGAACGCGGGGTGGGTGGAAATTTGTGGATCCACGCAGATTCCAGAACTTTCCATCACAGAAATGTGGGGAAAATGTTTTTTTTATCAATTTTTTCCGTTTGCAAGGGATTCTGGGTAACAGACCATGGTGGGAGGCAGTCAAGTCACCCCATCCTGGATTCCCCTGAGTGTCTAGTTTTCAAAAATGTATAGGTTTGCTAGGTTTCCCTAGGTGCCGGCAGGGCTAGGGTTCAAAATCTACAGCTAGTCACTTTTCCAAAAAAAGGGTCATTTTTCACTGCAAAACCACGTTGCATTTTGCGCCGTTTCCTGTCGCGGGCACTAGGCCGACCCGCACAAGTGAGGTACCATTTTTCTCGTAGGACTCTGGGGAACGCGGGGTGGGTGGAAATTTGTGGATCCACGCAGATTCCAGAACTTTCCATCACAGAAATGTGGGGAAAATGTGGTTTTTTTGTCAATTTTTTACGTTTGCAAGGGATTCTGGGTAACAGACCATGTTGGGAGGCAGTCAAGTCACCCCATCCTGGATTCCCCTGAGTGACTAGTTTTCAAAAATGTATAGGTTTGCTAGGTTTCCCTAGGTGCCGGCAGGGCTAGGGTTCAAAATCTACAGCTAGTCACTTTGCCAAAAAAAGGGTCATTTTTCACTGCAAAACCACGTTGCGTTTTGCACCGTTTCATGTCGCGGGCACTAGGCCGACCCGCACAAGTGAGGTACCATTTTTCTCGTAGGACTTTGGGGAACGCGGGGTTGGGTGGAAATTTGTGGATCCACGCAGATTACAGAACTTTCCATCAGAGAAATGTGGGGAAAATGAGTTTTTTTGCCAATTTTTTACGTTTGCAAGGGATTCTGGGTAACAGACCATGTTGGGAGGCAGTCAAGTCACCCCATCCTGGATTCCCCTGGGTGTCTAGTTTTCAAAAATGTATAGGTTTGCTAGGTTTCCCTAGGTGCCGGCAGGGCTAGGGTTCAAAAACTACAGCTAGACTCTTCGCAAATAAAGTGTACATTTTCAGTGTGAAAATGTGGTGCGTTCACCCTAGGTTTTGAGCAACTTCCTGTCGTGGGCACTATGCCTACCCACACAAGTGAGGTACCATTTTTATCGGGAGACTTAGGGTAGTTCAGATTTGTAAAGCAACTGTTATTACCTATTGATTTTTGATGCATTTCTCCCTTCCAAATGAAAGACATTGTGTAAAAAAAAAGTCATTTTGAAAAATGACCAATAATTGTCATGCAAATATGAGTATTCCCAATTTCGAAAATGTACAAATATGCACTGTTTCTAAACTCTGTAATTTGTTCCCATTTCAGAAATACATAGGTGTCTTTCATACCGATTTTTCCATGTATACATTTTCCCACAATAATTGCTATATACCCGGAACAAAAAAAAAAAACATTACAAAATGCTGCGCAGTTTTCTACTCTGGGTTCGTTGGGCTCTTGGTGAACCTACAAGTCCTATATGTCCCCACAACCAGGAAGGTCCACCGGATGTAACGGTACATTGCTTTCAAAGAAATGTCATAATTCGAAGTTACAGGTGAAAACGTTGACTCAAAATGCTGCTTTTTTCAACAAATTTTTAATTTTTCCTATATTTACCTGTAAGTTTCTATAAAGAAACCTTGATGGATCTACACAAATGACCCCTTGCTGAATTCAGAATGTTGTCTACTTTTCAAAAATGTATAGCTTTCCAGGATCCATTATTGTTTTTGTACCCATTTCTACCGTTAACTGGAAGGAGGTTGAAAGCACAAAAAATAGCAAAAATAGGGTATGTCCCAGAAAAATGCCAAAACTGTGTACAAAATGTTGGTTTTCTAACAAAATTCTGTCATTCCCTAAAAGCTGGAGAAATGGTGATTTCAGCCCCACAAACCCTTTTTTGATACCATTTGCAGAGAAAAACCCAGAAGCTTTCATTTGCAGTCCGTTTTTCCAATTTTTCACAAAAAAAACAAAATGTTGCTGTATTTTGACTAATTTCTGGGAACCCTGTAGGAGAATCCACAAACCCTGGGTACCTTTAGAATCCCCAAGATGTTGGAAGAAAAGGACCCAAATTTGGCATGGATACCTAATGTGGTCAAAAAGTTACAGGGGCCTAAGCGCGCACTACCCCAAATAGCCCAAAAAAGGCTTAGCACAGGAGGGGAAAAGGCCTAGCAGCGAAGGGGTTAAACGCCTCACCTCAGGAGGAGACTTTTTGCTTTAGAGGTTTTGACGTAACCCAACCCAGCAAATGAGGCAACAGGAAAAGGGACCCTTATGGTCATACTAGAAAGGAGAGGATATCCTGTGACTCCACCAACCGCCAACCTCAAACCCTACAAGGGAACCTGCCATAGTTTTTTTGTTGTTGTTGTCTGGTTGACCCTCCATAGGTGGAAGGTTCACCTATACTTGATTTTTCCCTGTTCTTTGTTTTTTTTATTCCCCGTTCTTAATACACTCCGGGTGTGGTGATGGTGAAACATTGACCAGAAACAGTATAGTCCATTGACCGCTCTTTCCTTCTCTTTGAGCAACTCCGGGACGGCTGTCACCATCCGACCATCCTGAGGAAACCACGTGAGAAGAGGGGAGCGTAACCGGACAAGTCACCTGACCAATTCTGATGATGATGATGAAAACCACGACTCCATGTACAATCTTGTGTAATTAATCAATAAAACTTCACCATTCAACCATCACTGCGGCCTCGTAGTTTCCATTTCCGCCCATCCCTCCGACAAGTGGTGTCAGAAGTGGGATCTGCGGAAATGGAGGCAGCACTCCAGAAAATGGTAGATAATCAAGAAAAGTTAGGACGCATTATGGAAAGATTCCTGACCGTGGCTGAGGAGGACCGGGAGAAGCTCCATCAGACCTTATCCAGTCAAAGTCAAAGCCAAGAACATGTGATAGGGAAACTTGCTGATACCCTTAGCCAACAACGGGGACATTACGCCCTTCCATCAGTGGTGTTACAAAAGTATGTGAATGGAGAAGACCCGGACTTCTTCCTCTCCAATTTTGAACATATGGCCATGGCAGCTGGGTGGCGCGTGGACAAATGGGGACATTACCTGGGACCCCTCCTCTCAGGGGAGATGCAAGCCACATATCAAGCGGCTAATCCCCTCGGCATCACCCCCTACGAGGAAATAAAGAAGAGCATCTTAGAGAGATTAGGGATAGATGAAGAGACATACCGAATGCGGTTACGACAAATTAAGGAAGGGCCCCAGGAACACCCAGAGCACTGTCCTTTAGAGTAAGAGATATGGCAGACCGCTGGCTTAAACCGCTGGGTTCAACCAAAGAAGAGATCATGGAACGGATATATTTGGAACAATATTTAGCCTCCTTGCACCCACCGATACAGAAATGGGTGTGACAACATACCCGGCTCAACATGGAGAGAGCTGTAGAAATAGCGAGCGCTTTTAGCAGGGCGTTAGAAGTACAAAAAGGTAGAGAAGAAAGGCCTGGAAAACCCTCAGGGAGCTCCACCCCCACTAGAGGGGGTCGACCCTCGGCCATTAGAAAACCAGAGATGGTTACCTTATTGCCAGGCTCCTCACCGACTCCTGAACGTCCCATCGCCCCAGCAGGACCCCAATGTTTTAACTGTGGAGGATTTGGACATATTGCCAGAGTTTGCCCCCAAAAGGAGGAGCCAATGGAGGTTGGAGTAGCTCGGTCCTTCAATTGTACTAACGAGGGGCAGCTCCTACCCTTTCATAAAGTAGTAAAGGTAAACTGGGAGGACCGGCCTGCCCTGATTGATACAGGCTGCTTACATAGTGTTATGAGACCCTAAACCATACCCGGGGGTAATCCTCAGCACAGGGGTATGGTAAACATTCAATGTGTTCACGGTAACAGCAGACAGTACCCTACAACAGAAGTGCAAGTGCAACATGAGCCTACAATCGAACCCGTTCCCTTACGGGTAGGGCTCATCCCTAAATTGCCAGAACCGTTTATATTAGGGAAAGACTATCCCCATATAGAACAGCTTTTACATAACAAAACAGAGGAGTGGAGGAGAACCACACCATTTGCCAAAGAGCAAGACCGTGACTCTTTCCCAGGAAAGACGAAAAAGAGTAGTAAACAAAAGAAGCGAGAAAAGAAACTCTGGACCCAAGTAGCACTGACCCGATCAAAAGAAGAAGTTATGTGGCAGTATGAGCCAGGGTTCCACGCTGCACAAAGGGAAGATCCCACTCTTAGGGAGGCTTGGAATCAAGCTAAGGAAGAGGAAGACCCCGATCATGTAGGTCCTCAATTCTTTATAAAAAGGGGATTACTATATAGAAGGGGAGGGAGGGTCCACAATCCCCAGCTGTTAGTCCCCCAAAAGTACAGAGAAAAAGTACTTTTCTTGGCCCACAGTCACCTGTTAGGAGGACATTTTGGCAGTGAAAAAACTGAGAAAGAAATTACCGAAAAGTTTTATTGGCCCGGAATCTTTCAACAGATCCGCAGGTATTGCAGAGAATGTCCCCTCTGCCAAAAGAATAGCCGAAGTCTTCCCTCATTATTGGTCCCCTTCTTCCCTCTCGGAGTGGCTGTAGGTACATGTTAGTCTTGGTGGACTATGCCACCCGCTTTCCTGAAGCGGTGGCCTTAAGACACCCTAATGCAACCCAGATAGCAAAGGCCATGATTTCCATCTTCACTAGGGTAGGGTTTCCACGAGAAATCATAACCGATCAGGGTACTCCTTTTGTTTCTAATCTCATGAAACAAGTTTGTCAACAACTGAACATCAAACAGCTAAGAACATCAGCCTACCATCCCCAGACGGATGGATTAGTAGAAAGATATAATGCTATTCTTAAAACCACCCTAAAAAAACTTCTTGAGTTAAAGACCAGAAAATGGGAGGACATGCTACCATTGGCTCTCTTTGCCATCCACTGTAAACAACATAAGAGCACAGGGTTTTCCCCCTTTGAATTGTTAGATGGGAGACCCCCACGTACTCTATTGGACATGGCAAGGGAGGAATGGGAATAAGAGCCGGGAGGGAAACCTCTACCCGAATATGTACTGATCCTAAAAACACGTTTACAAGAATTGCGTAGCATTGTCCGATCCCATGTAGAACAAGCTCAGACCACCCAAAAGACCCAGTGTGACAAAAGAGCCAAGATGCGTACCTTTGATATAGGTGATTATGTCCTGTTAATGTTGGCTGATTCAGATCATAAAATGTTGGGCCAGTGGCAGGGGCCTTTCCGTGTGATAGAGAAGGTAACTCCGGTAACATACCGTTTAGAATTAGATCCAAAGAGACCTAAAAATATACCATGTTAATTTGTTAAAAAAAATAGGAAGGTCCTATTCCTACTTTGGTGGGACTAATGGAACAGACTGAGCCCTTATATTTCGAAAGTATCGATCCCGAATTTCCAGCCCGTCAGAGAAACGAGTTGTGTACCCGCTTACGACCGTTGCAGAAAGTGTTTTCCCTTATGCCTGGGAGGACAGATGTAAAGGAACACGAGATCCATACCATCCCTGGGAAAAAAGTAAAGTTAAGACCTTATCGTATTCCAGAGGCCAGGAGAGATGCAGTAAAAAGAGAAATAGAACAGATGCTCCAAATGGCAATCATAGAACCGTCCTCTAGCGAGTGGAACTCCCCAATTGTTCTCGTTCCAAAACCTGATGGGTCCATCAGGTTTTGTATAGACTTCAGGGAAGTGAATAAAATTTCCCAGTTTGACTCATACCCCTTACCGAGGGTTGATGAGATGATAGAGAGAATTGGAAAGGCCTGTTACATCAGAACTCTTGACCTCTGTAAAGGGTATTGGCAAGTACCATTGCGTAAGCAAGATAGAGAGAAAACTGCCTTTTCTACTTCTGAAGGGTTATTTCACTTTACGGTCCTGCCCTTCGGGCTACATGGGGCACCTGCTACCTTTCAGCGGGTGATGAATATGGAACTGAAGCTCTGTGCTGCATTCTCAGCAGCTTATATTGATGACATTGTCATACACAGCGAAACGTGGGAACAACATCTTCAGCATATAGAAGCAGTGGTCCAAATATTAGGGAAAAGCGGGTTTACCATTAATCCATCCAAGAGTAAGCTGGCAGCAAAATCTGTCAAATATCTGGGGTATCTATTGGGGGAAGGCCTAATAAAACCCCAAGAAGAAAAAGTAGAGGCCATCACTGCCATTCCCTTCCCAAAAACTAAAAGAGACCTGAGAGCATTCCTAGGTATCCTAGGTTATTACCGACGGTTCATTCCTAACTTTTCACAGATAGCTAACCCTTTAACAAATCTCCTAAAGAAAGACGTTCAGGCAGAAAAAGAACTAAGCCATCCTTCCCTTGATACGTTACGTGCTTTCGGACAGTTAAAACAGGCCATAACTACTAAACCCGTTCTTCTTAGTCCAGATTATAACAAGCCATTTATATTACAAACAGATGCCTTTGAACACGGAGTGGGGGCAGTATTGTCGCAGGTCGATTCCCAAGGGCAAGAAAGACCAGTCCTTTATATCAGCCAGAAATTGCTCCCACATAAACAAAAATATGCCATTGTAGAAAAAGAGGCATTGGCTATCAAATGGGCGATAGAGTCACTTTGCTACTATCTAGAGGGACGGGAATTCGTTCTCTTCACTGATCACGCCCCTTTGGAATGGATGGCGAAGAATAAGGGACATAATGATAAGGTCTTGAGATGGTTTCTATCCCTGCAGCCCTATCGCTTTCTCACCTTACATCGAAAAGGAAAGGACCATGCTAACGCAGACTTTCTCTCAAGATATCCCCTTGACTCATTTCTTGCGGGCAAGAAAGTTAGGGTAGGGGGATGTGAGAAAATACAGCCATACGAAGACGGGGACTCACCTTTTACCGCCACATTCTGTCCGCCACATTCTGAAAAGGGACACGAAGAGTTCAATAAATCACCTCCCTCCCCTCTACAGGATACTGAGGAGAAGAACGGGAGACCCGACGAATGGGAAAAGATAAACCACCCAGATGAGGCGGGACAACCAGCCTTAAGGAGACGGACGCTGGAAGAGAGGCGGCGCGGAAGGAGGAACCTGGAAGACGCCGAGGATACCGAGACGGAGCAGTGGACGGAGGAGAAATTGCGGGAGGAATCAAAGGAGAAGGAGTCGCGGGCGGCGCCGAAGGACGAGGAAGACACGGGAGGAACCGAAGACGACTGGGAGGATGCTGAGCGGTGGTCCGAAGACTGGTGGACGCCCCCGGAGGACGCTGAGAGGCCGCCGCAACTCTGGAGAGTTGCGGCAGACGTGGTGAGTGGACGGACAGGGTCGGGGGGGGAAAAAGGGGATAACGAACCTAAGCACAACCCCTGTTTGCTCCCACACTGAATGGTCACAGAAGGAAGGGGGGGGAGAAGGTATCTCCAATATAGTCCTGCAGTGGTTTTTTTTAACGCCTAACCTCAGGAGGAGACTTTTTGCTTTAGAGGTTTTGACGTAACCCAACCCAGCAAACGAGGCAACTGGAACAGGGACCCTTACGGTCGTACTAGAAAGGAGAGGATATCCTGTGACTCCACCAACCGCCAACCTCAAACCCTACAAGGGAACCTGCCTTAATTTTTTTTTTGTTGTTGTCTGGTTGACCCTCCGTAGGTGGAAGGTTCACCTATACTTGATTTTTCCCTGTTCTTTTTTTTTTATTCTCCGTTCTTAATACACTCCGGGTGTGGTGATGGTGAAACATTGACCAGAAACAGTATAGTCCATTGACCGCTCTTTCTTTCTCTTTGAGCAACTCTGGGATCGCTGTCACCATCCAACCATCCTGAGGAAGCCATGGGAGAAGAGGGGAGCGTAACTGGACAAGTCAAACCTCAAACAACAGCCACCTGACCAATTCTGATGATGATGAAAATCACGAGTCCATGTACAATCTTGTGTAATTAATCAATAAAACTTCACCATTCAACCATCACTGCGGCCTCCTAGTTTCCATTTCCGCCCATCCCTCCGACACTCTGTCAGGCAACACGGTGCAGTGCGCACAGGACCAGCACTGGCTCCGTGCTCCAGCACTGCCTCCATGTGCAGCGCGGTGCGTCCCCTTCCCTCCCCTCACAGCAACAACACCCCTCCCCTGGGCTGAAAATCCATTCATTTCTGAATGTGGAGTGGGAGGATCCCGGCCGTGGGCCGGGGTACGCTGCCCCCTTCGTGCCTGCTGCCACTGAGCTATGGGGGCAACAGTGAACCCGGGCTCTGCCAACAACACAAGGGCCTGAGGGGCGCAACTGGTCTGCACCACAGCAGCCTTGTCTCTCTCGAGGCTCTTGGAGACCACTGTCTCTGTGAGCCATGGTGCCACTAAACTTAGAGTCGAGTAGATGAACGCTCAAATAGTGACCATTTGCACGGTGTTTAACTTCGCGCTAACAACAATTTACTCAATTATAAAAGTCCATGCAAGGCAGTTGCCAGAAAATTAAAATTACAACCCCCACCCCAACCACCCACCCACCCCACGCACTCTTGGAACCAAACTCCTAAGAACGTGGGAGTCAGTAAAATAAACAAGCCAGAGTCATCCTGGAAAGGTTCCTTCATCTTTACATCTAACACTGTAAACATGTTTTTTGAGGGTTTGGTATGGCGCGAACTCGACCCAAAGGTATCAGAGGCTTTATATGAGCACCAGCTGATTTACAGACGGACACGGTTACAATACTTTAATGCGTAGATAATGCACACTTTGACCAGTAATTAAGTGGGTTTAACATTTCTTCCTTTAAATTATGGGAATGACCGGATTATTAACAGGATAATGTGTTGCGTGGCTAAATATAAGTTCCTAAAGGCGAGACATATTGGCTATGCCAATGCTTGTTTAGTTATTATTTCTTCCCATGTCTCATGTCATTGGTAGCTGAGCGCTATGGTACTACTCAGCTACCAATCATATGGGACAGCCACCAGGAGGCCCAGGCGGCATTGCAGGCAGGCGAGGCAGGCAGCACTGTCATTGGTTAGCTGAGTGCTACCAATGATAGCTGACTACCACATCGCCTAATTGCCTGACATGATGCAAACTCCGACCTGCCCCGCCCTGCTTAGCCCCCAGCAAGTGCACACTGCGCAGGCTCCTCTCCAGTCAGACGGAGAGAGAGTTCAGAGAGAGGCAGCTTGTCTGTCCTGCGCTTCGTTTTCAGATATAACAATAGATTAATTTAAAACTATTTAAAACTTGAAGTTTTAGGGCTTTTTGACAGCCTGTATGTTTTACAGCAAACCCTGCTGGTTTTTTTTTTTTTTTTTTAACGTGGTGGAAAACAGAAGGAGACTTTTACGAGGTGAATGCAAAAATCAGGGCAGAAAGAGTCAGAAAAATGGGGGGGGGGGGGGGCGGGAGGGCGAGGGAGGAAAAAGCAGTTAAAAAAAACAAGGGGAAAAAAAGGAGAAAACAGTCAGAACAATGGGGGAGACTATGGAAAAAGCAGTAACAAAACATGGCAAATGCAGGAGAAAGCAGTCAGAAAAACGGGGGGGGAGTTTAAAGAAAGGAAAAAGTATGAGAAAATACTCAGAAAAACGGAAGGAGGAAGCAGTAAAAAAACAGACAAAAGCAGGAGAATGGAGAAAGCTGTCCGAAAAATAGGGGAGACGTTAACATCCCCCCCCCCCCCCCCCCCCACCCCTGGCCCCTGGAAAAATTTCTGTGGACGCCCATGACTCCTTTTGACATTGAAGAATGTGAAGCAACATGCCCAGTGGGAAGATTGTGTTCATAAGGAGTTGCTTAGTGATGTATTGTCTCTAAAACACTCTCACTTCAATTTTTGCCCACAAAGATGCTCCAGTTAGAAGTTTCTCGATGGTCACAAAACTGTCTCCATTAAGAATAAGCAAAAGGTGTAACGTCAGACAAATAATAACTAGTGTGATTATTCTTATCATTGAGGTCTTGCCAAGAGTCAGAAGTGCTGCCACATTTAGTGCCCATAGTACAACAGTCCAGTTTGATTTCTTCTGAGGGGCACTCCGATCAAAGGCACGGCCCCCAGAACATGACCAAGAAGTTCACGAAGATCCAGAAAGAAAGATGAATGGTTCGGTGATATTTCCCAAGCAAGAGCAAGGGGCAGTTGTTCTCACACACAGAGCAGCAGGTCCGTTCAAGGCCAGCTGCATCTTTACCTGGAAGCAGCGGCAGAAGGCAGCAATGAAGAGAACAGGCCTGATCCATAGTAGGATCGGGTATCCGGTATGTGATGATGCTGCATTACTGACCACACAGACACGGTGGTGGGGTACTATAATTGGCCCAGGGCACGTGCGCCCAGACCCTTTTATTGACAGGGTCACCTGACTGGTGATGCCTGTGGTGGATGGGTGAATAGTGTGGGTTACATCCTCAGTGGAACACTAGAACGTATCCAGCCGGATACTACATCCCTCCCAAACTTTAATAAAAAACAAACAGTCCAACCTGGATCACAACAAATAAACTACAATAGCACCAAATGAGTCTCTTCAGGCCGTCAGCCAGGCAACGCTGCAGCTTCGGACCGCACGGTCAGGATGCCTTCATCTGCCTTGGCGATGTTCTTTAGACCGGCCTGGTCTGTCAATGCTGAAGTCTATGTATAGAGTTTCAGTGCTGGTGCATCTGGAGCTGAGGTGGAATCCACTCTGGAGGGTCTCTCAGGTGCTCAGGCCTCGGTGGATGACAGAACTTGCAGCTGTTGGAGACGATCTCTGTGAGTGAGGCCTTCCTTTGGAGGTGGCGTGCTCAATGGCCTTCTTTACCCCTGACTGCTGAGCGATGTCCGACTTGCCTCTCTCGCCCGGACTCCTCTCTCACTGGAGCCTCTTGGAGGGCTTTCCTGCTGGCTGCCATGGGCCCGTGTGGACCGTGCAGGGCTTTGTGTGAGCTGCGCAAAGGTGTTGCTGAGGAACTGCCAACGGACTCACAGCCAAGTCGCTCATGTTGCCTCCGATGCAGGTGTCTCCGTCTAGGCGTCCTCACCGTCCGGACTCGGGTCCCGTACCTTCCTCTGACGATCTTGTGGTTGACCAGTCTTCAACTGTGACCTCCATGTTTCCTGCGCATGACGCGGAGCTGATGCCGACGCATCTCTCCAGCTCTGACTCCCTTCGCACGGGAACTTCGTCGAGGCCCTTGTCCCCTGGACTGCCACGTGACCGCGTGGGCTGTGCGGGCCTTTGCGTAGGCCACGCTTAAGGGTCGCTGTGGAACTCCCAACAGGGCCATGGCCAAGTCTTGTGTAATCCCCAAGGGCGGATCTTCCAATGGCCAGCTGTGCTAGACTTCGGCAGGCTGTAGGTTGACGGGGGTGCACAGAAGGTTCCTGGGTGATTCGCCTCATTGACCTCCGGTTGTTTGGGGCGTGTGTGGATTCACTTGCGTGGTGCAGTGCTCCTTGGCGATGATGCACCTGGATAGGGATAACAGAATGTTGGTTTTCTTCAGTGGGCAAACAGGCGGCGATCTTCTGTCGGGGTGACCTTAGGGAGTGAGGAGGACTTGAGGGACTTCGTGGCACCGCCTCATTGTCTTCAGGTAGGTGCACTGCGAGGTGTGGTGCTATCAATACCAAGCAGCCGGTGACAGGTGAGAGGACGGTCGAACTGCAAAGCGTGGGGCCAGGACGCAGATCGCGCTTGCTAGCGGCTTATGGTAGGTCCTCCTGCGGAGCTGTCTCCAGTGACGTCTCTGCACCCCAGTGGCTGGCTCGTGCTGATGAACAGCTTCTTCAGTAATGGTGCGAGTCCTTTATCCTGTCGCTCTTCTCCGTTCCATCTTGCGCGCCTGTGGTGGTTGTCTGCCCTGTGGCGTCATGCCACTGTTCTTTCCTCCTTTGCAGAGTGGCGTCGTGCCACACTCTTCTCCTCCTTATGACTAGGCTTTCACATGAATGTGGCGTCCTGCCACCTGTCATGTTTGCTCCAGATGGACATCTCACTGGTCGCATCGCTCTTGTGACGGTCTTTCCTTTTCTTTTGCGGACCTGATGCAGGCCTGTCCCGTCAGTAGGACTTGCATGTACCTCTTGGGGACTTCCAGTGGCACCATGCCCTCCTCAGGGATTTCACAGTGTCCCTCTTCTCTTCGCTCAAGGGCATGTTGCTTGCGCCTCGAGGCTGCGCCCTCGTGGAGGTTGCTTCTTCCTTTTCCTTTTTTTCCGGTGCGCTTGTCCAGACTGGTCACTTTGTGTGATGTGCTCCTTGCATGCTATGCGACGTGATGTCCGGTCACGTGTCGCCATGTTGTCAGAGCACCTGTCGCTGTGGCGGCCTGCCACATGGAGTGCGCGACTCCTCTCTTGCATGACTTGGGTCACCGCTGACTCCGTCTTGAGGCAGTGCGAGGGAGGACACTCTGTGTTGCCTTCGGCCCACTGCGGTGCATCGCTGAGGCGAAGTGGATGCTCTCCTTCCTGCGTTCAGCAGTGCTTCTTCATGGAGATGCCTCTATCTCCCGGGCGCCTGCCCGTGCTGTCAGGTTCACTGACGCGGCCTTCTGCGCGCCTCTGACTTAGCATGCTCCACCTTCTACTTGGGCGTTCTCTTCGGGCGCCTGGTGCGCCTGTGTTGTAGATTACAGTTGTGTCCGTACACCAGTGGGAGCGAGTTGACCAATTTCCTCTCTTGTGGTGGCTTCAGACAGCCACTGGGGTTTGCGCAGTGCCCACTTATCTCCTTGGGAACTTTTCCTCCTCTCTCAGACTGACACTCACTGAGCCTTTGCTGGGGAAAACAGATCTCCCGCTTGCGGCTGTAACAGCAGTGCTTGCTGGCTCCAGCTGTCTGTGCTGAAGTGTTACTCCCTTCCTCTGGGGACCAGGGACACCGTTGCTGACGTTACACGTGGTGGTGCTCCTCACAGGCACTGAAACCTGCAATTGAGTATCACATGCTGCTTTATTCCTCTTCCCTGTTGCTAGGCACTTCCTTTTTCTATGGTCTGCGGCGTGGGGCTTCTTGGGGCTCTTTGCTGTGGGTTTGCAGTCTCTTCACTTCAGCCCACTGGGCAGTCCATAGGGGTGGGGGGTGCTGCACTCTCTTCAATCAGTCTTTGGTGGTGGCTGCTTGAGACTGTAGTCTTAGCATTTGCTGTATTCCTGGTAGCTCTTGTTGCAGGTACTTGGAGCACAGGGCACTGCAGGCTCTTTTCTTCAGGTGATTACTCCTCTGTCTAGCAGTCTCACATGCAGGCTGTCCTGCAGGGCCGTCCCACCAGTTTACTCTTTCTGGGCCAAGGACAGCTAGGGTGTCACGAAGCACACCACTTCTTCAGTGCTGCGATTTCTTTATCACAGGTGCGATATCTCCAAATGGCCACTAGGTGGCCCTGTAGTACTTTTCATCGGCTCCATCAGTCTTTTCTCCGACTGTGGGCCTCGACCTTTGCTGCGAGAAACCCGTGCTAGGCTTCTGTCCCACTAGAGAGTCTGCATAGGGGACATGATGCGGTCCACGTTTCCTAGGTCCCCAGTTGCTCCAGTCGGGAGCAGCTGCATTCATTGACCCCTCTCATGGCGCCTGTGATTCAAACAGAGAAGGTGAGGTTATGGGGGCATGGGTGGCTCTCAGTGGTTCTCTCGGTCTCTGCTGGCCTTATGGGAGGCCACAAGACTCTTCATGCTGTGGGCCACCTCGCCCATGCTGCCTGATTTCCTCATGCACCACGCGGTGCACCGCCTGCAAGCTACTTGACGGTACAGGAATTGAGAGTCATTCTGCCCATGCGGGCGCTGCCGGTATTAGTTGGGTGGAGCTTGTGGTGCGAGTGCTTCGGGGGGGGCTAGTATTGAGTGTGTTCTCGCAGCAGTGACGATCCACGCGCGCCCATGATGCATTGGAATGCCGGTGCGATGTGAGGTGCTTGCACCGCCGTAGTGTGGCCTCTGTTGCGTGAACTGCGGATGAGGCCTTTGGGAGAGAGGGGTAAAAGCCAGCACGAGACCAATTTTTGTGTGTGTAAAAGGCCGCTTTATTGAAACAGGTGCATATCACAATTTATACCTTGGCAACTGCCTTCCAAAACTAAAATCTCGCTATACATAAATTACCTGACCCCTTGTTCCCCTCCCACCCCTACGATCCCCACATCAAATCCCCCACCCCGCAAAATACAACATTACATTCCATAACAATAATATTACACAATCCTAAACAATATAGCATTTACAAATCCTAACCTCCCATGACCCAAATCCCTACCTGCCTTTGTGCAACTGTAACTAACAAACCTCTAATCTAAACTTAGCTTACCTGGTTACCCTTTCCCTGCTCCTGCTCACAAACTACCAACATTTAACCAAAAACTACAGCCAGTCATGGCCAACTTTCCACAACCCCGCCACCCAGGAAAAGGCGGGAGGGTAGGCGGAACGCTGCCTCCCCATTTTCCTGCCCCCCCGCCTCCTAGGAAAAAACCTCCTCAACGCCTATGGACACCCAACAATCTGGCCAAAACTTCCCTCAGTTCCAATAAATACAAGTCCATGCCCAGCCGGGATAAATGGACCCCATCACCCCTGAAAAAATCCAGCTTGTCATACCTAATGTCCCTGTGCAAAATCCTAAAAACTTCCCAATTGACGACAAAAACGCACCATCTCTGTGTTGAGTTTACGCCTGGCCTTGTCCACTGCCCCCGGGTTCACCGCCCCTCTCCAGACACTACGAGGAACAACTTCCGTCCATAGGACGGCACAACCGGACCAACGACCCTTGATCAACGCCAAATCACGCTTCATACACCTCATCAACGCCAAGCCAGTTTCCCTCACCAGATCATTCTCCCCCCAGATGAAGGACCAATACATCGGGGCACCTACCAGCCACCAAAATCCCGTTTAGCACTTGCAGCAACTCCTTCCAACGCATACCACCCCTTCCCCTCCAACAAACTGTAAACATGTCTTTATTGAAACCCAGGTTTTCCCCAAAATAGCTGGCGCGGGCCTGGATTTGCACCCACTTCATAAAAGAATGGCCAACAATCCAAATGGACATCTCCTGGGCGAGGGGACCCATCACCGAACCTGAAACGAGAAATATGAGTGAATAAAAGGAAAAATAACAAACCGCACTACAACCCCCCAGCTGCACTGCGCACATAACGCTGGTAGCAGTCAGAGGACCACCTTCCCAACCTCATGATGTCCCCTTGCCCCCAGCCCCGATTGCTCGCTTCAGATGCAACCCCAATTCGAAACGAATGCGTCCCAAAACCCTTCCTCTCAATCTCCAGCCCGCCCAGCGCTTTCCTCAGCACCGCCAAAAGCTGTGAAGCTTTCACCCCCCGTCCATCCCCATGCCTAAAAACTAAACCCACCGTATCCGCAGTCAAGGACCTCCACCTCAAACCCCACCGGTAAGGGTAAGCTGGCTGAGACTCGCCAACCTGCAAAGAAACCCATTTACCCCCTCCCCTCTGATCCGTCTTGGATTTCCTCAGCAAGATGCTGATCCTATCCCTACAAAAGGAAACCGCACTCCATAAGAGCCCCTGTTCAGCTTTGGTTCCTAAAAGGTCAGTAACCCGAAAAGCCCCGAAAAACATCCAGGACATCAGCGTGGAGAAAAGGCAAACTTCCACATCTGCGTAACATATCCCAGGCAAAATCTCTCTAAAATCTCCCTAGACAAAAGCTTTTGAACTCTGGTTGCGCGGCCACATTCACGGGCCCAACCTTCCAACATGCGCGTCCCAAGTTCCCCCGAGGAGGGTGCATAACCCCACAACAGTTTCCAGACAAAAGCAATCCCTTCCAGCTTGCCTGCTATCGTAACCCTGGACAGACCTTTCTCAATCAAATCCAAAATAAACGGAATCACATCTTCCTGTCTAAGCTCAGGGGAGTCCCACCACATAGCGCCGGAGCGCAAAGATTCCACCCATGCTGTCCTGTACGCTGCTTTCGTGGATCGCACCAGAGAACCTAAAACCAGCTGCAACATCCTGTGTTGCCGACGTACCACAAATGCTGCGGCATTCTGGTTGGAGTCCTGTCCGCGTCCTTGCCGAGCTCACGGAATCTCCCCCACTGTGAACGAGACAAAGCATTCGCTATGTCATTTTCCACCCCGGCACATGCACTGCGCGAAAGGAGATATCATGCCGTAAGCAACCCAACAAAAACACCCTCAGCAGTTTCAGGACCTGTTCATCCAGGGCAGTTTCACAATTTGAACTACCGCCACGTTGTCGATTCTGAAGGCCACCCTCTTATGCTGGGAGTAGATGGCCCTGCGCTTGCCTGGATTGCCTCATTTCTGAGTGAGCGCACTTTCCAGGTCTTTTCGGCGAAGGCCGCTTCAGCCATCTGTTCATCGGCGCATGGCGTTCCCCAGGGGTCTATACTTAGCCCTTTGATATTTCATATCTATGTTAGACCCCTGGCCACCATCGTAGAGGACGCAGGGTTGACAATTTTTTCATACGCCGATGACACTCAGATTGTCTTTTCTCTTTCCAGCAGTGAAGGCAACAGTGTATCTGTCTTGAAGAACGGATTATCGCGTGTTGCCGAGTGGATGCAAATGCATCTACTTAAGCTGAATGGCGACAAGACTGAGGTCGTCATTTTGGGAAAGAATAAAGAGTTGTGGGGCCCTCAGCACTGGCCAAGTGATATGGGGCCCCTTCCACAACCGATCTCTGTAGTTCGTAACCTTGGCTTTCTCATAGACGATAAGTTATCTATGAGACAGCAAGCTATCAAGGTTGCCTCTATTTGTTTTGCCATCTTAAGATGGCTCCAGAAAATGTTGTGGATGCTCCCTCACTCTACTCAGAGAACCGTTGTACAGGCGTTAGTTATGTCCCGCCTTGACTACGGAAACGTTCTCTATCTTGGTGCCGACACCTTTACCTTGAATAAACTTCAGGTGGTGCAAAACTCGGCGGCACGACTTCTTTGTAAACTACCACGGAGATCCTCAGCTGCACAGGCCCTTCGCGATTTGCATTGGTTGAGAATCCCTAGCCGCATAAAATTTAAAGCCCTTTGTTACCTTTTTAAGATTAAACAAGGCTCGGCCCCAAAATATCTAAAGAGTCTTGTCCAGACCTACAAACCCAATCGCATTTTGCGATCCTCTGCAAATGGCGATTTTGTTGTCCCAAGATTTAAACTTGTAAAAATGGGTGGTCGGTCTTTTTCCCATTTAGGCCCCAAATTTTGGAACACACTGCCTACTGCCCTTAAATTGGAGGCCAATTTATTCGGTTTCCGAAAAAAACTTAAGACTCTGCTTTTTCTATAGCCTTATTTGCTGCTTTAGTTGGTTTTTGACATAGTATTGTGTTCTCTTTTCTTCTTGAGTCTATCCCTGGCGCCGGGAAACCCACTGTGGGTAGCTGTTGCGCATTATAAGTTCTAAGAAAATACAAATAAATATGCTCCAGCTGGTCCCCCCATAATGTGATCGCAACCACTAACGGGCAGAACTCCAAAAAGGCTATGCTCCTGTCCCAATCCACCCACTCTGGGGGCCACTGCTCCGCACACCACCTCCCTTGCCAATACAAACCAAAGCCTGCACTCCCTGCCGCATCGGAAAATGTTTGTACATCCCAAAGCATGCCGCCCTCCCTCATCAAGGGGATGCCATTGAAGCTTTGTAAGAAAAACTGCCACATTCTCAAGTCCTCCCGCACCCCCGCTGACAAGCACATGTTGATGCGGAGGCCTCTGTCCCGCTAGTGCCCTGTCCAGTCGCCTACAATATGTCCTCCCTACTCTCACCACCCTACACGCAAAATTAAGGTGACCCAGCAGCACCTGAATCTCCTTCACCGTGACCTTATGTTTTGCCAACATTGTTGCCAACAGCCCCAACATTTGCTGCTTTTAGTCTGCTGAAAGGCGTGCCTCCATTAACTGAGAGTCCAACTTAATATCTAAAAAGGACAGAGCCGTGCAGGCCCCATAGTCTTTCCCTCATGATCTCATTGAAACCGTCCAGTGCCTTCTGGCAGTCTGCGGAGCCTGAGGTGCCAACAAAGAAAAAGTCATCCAGGTAGTGTGTGACTCCTTGGTGACCCATCCGTTCCATAAACAACCATTGGAAGAACGTGCTGAAACACTCAAAAAGTGCGCAGGACATAGAACAGCCCATTGGCAATGCTTTGTCCACATACCAGTGACCGTTAAACTGGATACCCAAAAGATCCCAGTCATCAGGGTGGACTGGAAGCAGCTGGAAAGCCGACATTGTCGCACTTTGCCATCATCGCCGTTGCGCCCGCGGTCACTACCAGTGACATGCCTACGTCAACAGATGAATATGATACAGTGGCTTCCCGCTTGTCAATTAAATCATTCACTGAACCTCCTTCCGGCCACGATAAATGCTGTATTTGACGAAACTGTCCTTTTTCCTTTCTAGGCACCACTCCAGTGGGTGACACAATCAAATTTTTTAAAGGCCATTCCTCAAAGGATCCCGCCATGCGGCCCTCACGCACTTCCTTATCCAGTTTTTCTTGCACTACCCCAGAGTGCTATTTTGCCGATTTCAAATTGTCTGCCCACCGCCTTGTCCTAGGTCCGTCGTACCTCAGTCTGAAACCTTCCAAAAACCCCACCCTCAAACGTTCAGCAGCCTCCATGTCAGTATATCCCTGTGAGGCTGCCAGCAAATTGTCCACCTTAACCGGAGTACGAGCCCTTTGGCCCAGGCCCCTTAGGTCCTCACCCTCCCGCGAGCTGCTGTCCGACCCGTAGGCCTCGCCTGGCGTTGTGACACCTGCAAAGCACTATGCATAGCATTACTCGGCACCCCTTTCCCTCCCCTTCAACATCCCGCAACTCTTCCTCCTCCATACTATCCTCCTCATAATCCAGCTCTTCCTGCCTAGCACCACCGGCTTTCCCCACCGAGGGCGCAGAAGGCTCCCTCCTAGCAACACACAACACATCTCCGTCGTCGCTCCTCCTTCGGTGTTGTCCCCCTGACCGTTGAAGCCCAGTGGGTGGTGGGGCCGGCGAGCCCGTCCTGGGCCTACTTGTGCCAGCCGCGATGTGATCCCCCGCCAGTACTGGGTACGCTGCCCAAGGCTCCACCCTCCCTTCTCCTTGGTGCCAATGGGCCGCTCCCAGCCCTGCCAAGTCTGGTACCCCGCGTCGCTCGGGCGCCTGCAAAAGAAAAGAAGGGTCTGGTGTGCTGGGCCCCTCTCTCTTCTCCCTCCCATCCCAACACCTCTTCCTACCACCACCTAATGTGCTAGCCACACACGCCCGCCCCACCGTGCTAAGATCCACCAACCCATCCCTCTCTCCAACATCCTCCTCCCCCTCACTCCAATCCCAAACCACAGCACCCTGCCGGCCCACCCAACTCAGCCCAGCCTCCTCCTCCCCTTGAACCTGACCCATCCCCCTGCACCCCTCCACCGGCACCGTCCATTGAGACAACCTCTACCCCACCCCCCAAAACCTCTGAACCCACTCCCCGGCGGCAGTCCCCCAACCCACCATCTCCCTGCGCCCCCATAACCCCCTCCGCCCACTATGAAAAAATATCCAGGCCATCCCAGTCTCTCTCACTCCCCTCAGACTCAATCAGCAAAGGGGAAACCCCTCCCTCCAGCCCACCCCCCTGCCCCACCGTAGCAGGCCCCACCAAACCCCCCAAAACGCCTTCCTGATTCTCTGCCCCTGCGCCCACCTGGCTAAGGGGCTGCTCCAGCGCCATCTGCACAGGCCCCCTACTTGCATGCACAGCAGTCTGCACAGCCTGTCGACCCCCACGCTCTACCTCCAACCATCCCTCTACACACGGATGAGCCAGAGCCACTCCCGCCCTCCCCTCGTGCTGCCGCACACCCTCAGACACCCTCGGGGCTGCTCTCATCGCATAGGAGGGGCCCCTATCAGCTTGCGATCTCAGGGGGGATATACACGATGCGTTCCCCCACTGAGCCTTCCTACTCGCGTGCGGCATACGAGCAAAGGCCCCCCCGCTCCCAAGCCACGTCTCCTCATAACCTGGGGCAGCGCTGTCAATACCCGCGCTGCCCTGTTGCTGCCCCACACTGTCCGTACATGGGGTCGCTCCTCTCGCATATGAGCGGCTTCCAACCACACGCGACTCCGGCGGGGAGATGCGAGACATGCTCCCCTGCCGTGGAACACTGCCCTTTGCCACTGAGGCCCCCGCACCTCCCTCGCACCCATAAGCGACCGCAACACCCATCGGGCCACGCTCCTGGCATCCACGCGACCCCACAAACTCACCTTGGCCTTGCTTGCTTTCCGGGGGCACGAACAAGCCGCGACGGCGGCTGCCACCCCGGCTGACGCACGCCTCACAGGGCGCGTGGCAGTGGAGGCCTCCGGCATCAACAGATCGAGCCGGCCGGCCTCGCTCAGCAGCCTCACTGCCTCCAGCTCACGATAGTCCTCTCCTGACATTCTGCCAACCATATCTTCTCTATTATTTTACCAATTTGCCACTTTATATTCCTCTATCCCCCCCTTGAAAGAATGCTTTGTGACTTAATATGTAATAAGTTCCGTTGCAGAGTAGTACTTTCGAAATTATATTTACCGAAGGACCAGGGAGGACTGGCGGTGCCTAATTCCGAACATTATTATTTGCTATCCGAAATTCAATGGGCGGCTCGCTGGCTGGCCTGCACCTTGCAGATATGCTGCTTGGAGTCTGGAGACTCTCCTCCACTTGTTTATTCCCTGCACCAGGATGTCTCAGCCTCGTCATACGTTGAAGCAGGTATAGTACTGCGGCTTTCGCCGATGTCTGTATCCCACTAAAAACGTTACATCGTATGCTCCATGAATTCTACTGCTGGGCATGCTCAGGGATTACAGGATGACCCCGATGGCGGATTTGTCAGTTTAGCACGTGGCAGCCCTTTATACACTTGTACCGAGATGGCATAATCCTCCATATAAGACACTAACACAAGAAGAGCAACTACGCCAGGGACACTTTTATTAGCTACACTTCATGGGTCGACACACTGCAACATAATTGGGGAGACAGCTCACATGAGCCGCAGATGCACCTCACAATTCAATATCTTCATGTCATCGGTACAGGGCGACATCTCGGTTGAGGCCTAGTCGCACTCCATCCTCACTTGGGCTCAGGCTGAGGGAGTCTCCCTCCACAGGGAGGACACATTGGGCCCTCGTAAGTACCCCATCTCTTCTAATTGAAGTGCTATCCTGACTGACCTCCAAATTTCATTGTCAACTGATGCAGCGACTGGTGGCCCAGCTGACCCACTGCTCACCCTTGATTAGGCACACCTGCACAACACTAGACATTGCGACCTATACTATATTCCTACATACATTGAGATATGTACTGTTTTGTTTCATATTATCCATAACAATGGAAGTAAACCAGGTGCGAAGTGGGTCTGATTGGAGAAGCAGCAAACCCTCCTGTTATCCCCTTTGTTTTCTCCCCCCCCTCCCCTTAATTCTTTCCTAATTTCCTGTTATTAATGGTTGTTTACAGTTGATAGTTATGAATAAGTTTGATGCCATTACTATACAGTGCCATAGTTGAAATCACAATGCGCTGAATGAACACGTTAGATGTATTTTTATAATTTAGATGCAAGACGGCTGCACAGTGCCATCCCCACTAGCCGAGTCTAGATCTCTGTTGGATGTGTGCTCATAATATGTCATTCTGTGATCCTAAAAGTTTCTTGTTTTACTGTTAATTAAGCTGTAAACACCATTGTGATTTATTATGACCTGACACTGTAATTTGAATAGATCTATAAAATCTAAACAAACAGATCAAACAAAAACATTAAATATGAGAGCACCTTCAAAAATGTGAGTTCAGCATTTCTGCTGTACAAAAACTCTTATGTTTGATTTAATAGACTAAACGTTTGGACCATGTATAACAAAAATCTAGCCCACATATCATCAATAGCTTTGTCATCAGGGCTGGGGCAGGAATGTTTCTGAGTTCATGTTTAAAACTCACACCTGTAATAAATATATTACAAAAGCGTGATGCACTGTCATTTACAGATGCAAATTTCCATTGAAATGGCCACAAACTTTCTGACTGGCATGCAGTTTTACTGATAAACTATATAGCGTACAAATGATGATGGGGAAATTGTGTTTCAGCAAATATATATCACTTGCACCAGGTAACGTGTTCTAATTTGTTTTGATCCTATTAAAACATGTGTTTCCATCACACAAAATAATTTTTTTAAAGTGCTTTTCTAACTACTGAAATGTATTTTGAAATATTTGTACAGTTCATTTACAAGGTATATTTGTGTTTTTAAAATAAACTGACACTGTAGACTTTCATTGCACACAGCATGATTGTGAGACAGTTCACTTTACTTTCTCTGACGGCAAAGTTAGAGGATTTTGTAAGCAAGACCTCTAGGATAAAATAAGGAACAAAGAAGACATAAGCTGACATCTGACCTCTGTCTTTGAGCACACAGCAAATGTAACAAGACTTAAAGGCATCTTTGTTGTTCTTTCACTTTCCAAATTATGAGAACACCTGTTTGTAGTCACCTGGAGTCTCTCACTAGACCTGGCCAGTAGTCTCTAAAAATAGCTTGTCCTGATAACATATGACTCGCCATAACTAGTGGGCGAGTAGACTTCTCGAGGCCTCCTAAAATATTGCTTCTTCTTCCTTTTGTCCACTCCAGTTTTGTGTGCTTGTGCTAGAAGTGGGTTTTAAAAGCATGTTTTTGTCAGATATAATTATTTTATAAACTGTAGAGAATCTGGGACTATTAAGCACATATTTGATCTTTTGACAGTGTTCAATTCTTTTATTGATTGGTGAAGTGGCTAGCTCATAGGAAACAGGGCCAATATGTGCTATCACATTTACACATCGATACAGAATGGGTAAAACCCTTTGATATACCAGTCACCTTTTCTAACAAGTCAGTATTATTGGGATGTAAACTGCCACAAATCACAGGATTTAAACGTTCGATGCAACTTGTAGTGACAAATACCTGTGAAAAAAGGCTGTCACCATGCACATAGGATAGTGGTGAAAACATGACGCAACTTTTCACATACCAACAACGTTTGTAGATTCAAGGTGTCCCATTGTTATGTATAATACCTTCAGCTAACCCTGTCTTTTCATCCAGCTGCATTTTACTGCTGGGGGATTCTGGTGCTTTAGTTACACTGTTAACAGCAAAATGTGAAGTCCCAGGATTCAATATAGTCTGTTAAAAGGTCAGGACTGACTTAAAGTGAGACATTTGCCATGGTGATACTTGGCAGCTATGAATGCCCACACAACAGCATAAACACCATAATATAGTCAGGCAGAAAAGCAGTTGCGAGCATCCTAAAGCATCAAGCTTCAGGTGCTTAGAATGCAGGGCTTCACATTAATCTTGCGTAATTCAAAACTTTAAAGATTTCTCAAGGTACTATACTGTTGGCAGGGTTGACCATAATACTCAGTAAGGAGTAGGCACATTTTCCCCTACTATGTCCATGAATTTGTTTATTAATATAGCACTTTTACTTTTTACATCTAATAATAGTCTTGTAAATCAGAGTGAGTCCTGGCAGAGTTTTAAGTGTGAGCGGTAATGAGCTGTGAAAAACAGTCGTGAGATGTGGGTGAGAGTGCAATACAAATACTGTCTATGCTTAAATTAGTCTAACATAAGTCAGGTGGACACACTGCCAATGTGAGGACACTACATACCCTGCGGTAAATTAACTGAAAAACAAACATGTTTTGTAGACGCTGGAAAAACACAGTGTAGGAAGGTGGAATCTGACTATATGGTTGCCCCCACTTTTTCCTGGTGTTTGAATGGTTCTTGACTAGTCTGGCTGGGATCCTGCTATCCAGGACCCCAGCCTATCTGCTTACTCCCTTAAATGATTGGTGTGCATATTAGATGCACTAGTGATTGGATACTGAGGTACCTTATGAGCCCCTAGTATATGGTACCTTAGGTACCTAAGGCATTGTTACTTCACAGGCCTACCAGCGGCTGCAGCATGTACTATGCCACCCCTGGGAAGCATTCTCAATCTGACACCACAGGCCTGCTACTGCAGCCTGTGTGAGGTAGTGTTAGCACTCCTCACTGAGGTATAGGTTCCTATATCTCACCATACACACACATATAAGCCTAACAGCCACCCCTATAGCAGGCCCAATCAATCCTGAGGGCAGGGTGCTTGGTTGACTATGTGAGGGGGTGCTTCTGCATGAGCAGGACCCCTCTGCAGCTGGCAGAGTCTATTCTCTGTGGCTGTTTGTGGATGCGGTTAAACCATATACTCTTAAGTGCATTATAACCTTGCGGTAAATGCTAACTTTGGACTGACTGCATCAAAACATGTCGTGTTTGCTGTCAAACAACTTGGAATCATACCCCCCCACACCAGTAACTGGTGTGGGACTATGATTCCACCCTTCTAGAGGGGATGACATGTACCCACTGTACTTAAACGACAGAAATCTGAAAGAGCCCTGGCATCACAAAATGGATGCCACCAGCACAGACACTGGGCTGCCCTACTGCTGCTGACTGAAACTCGCAGTGGAGGAGGCCCAACAAAAGGCATCTTGTCACAGGGAGGTGTCAACACCTTCCAGACAGGATTTAGTGTATTGGAGCTGGGTGGGTGCACTCTTAGAGTGCTTTGAAGTCCTGCACTGGGGGAGCAGTAGGCTCCTCTGTGCATATGCCAGCTTAAACCGGTTCAGGGGCTACCTGCCCCTGCTCTGGCGCGAAACTGGACAAAGGGAAGTGGGTGTAACCACCCCCTACCCTGACCCTCCTAGAGGAGTGGTCATAGAGCTAGTCCCTCCCCTATCTTCCCTATAAGATAGCAAGCTTTGCCATTGCAAATCAGATAACCCTGGACGAAGCTCTACAAAGAAGAATCCTGGCCCTTCAATGTTCCACTACCTTTGGAAGACAGAAGAATCTCCCTTGGAGTCAAGAAGCGACTCCCCTGCTTGGCAGGCACCAAAAACCTTAATCAACGGTTGCAAACTTTCCCGCTCCCACCGGAGTTCGAAGTCCCTGCTGCCCCAGAAGTGGATTTCCTGACTTCTCGACGGCCATTGTGAGTCCCCAGCAAAGCTGTGGTGAGTAGACCCCACGAGTGACGAGGAACAGCAATACCCGGGGACCGTGCACTATTGTCGAGTACAAACCCTAAACAACGTTCTATGAACTTGTGCATTGGACCATTTGTGTCCCAAGCCTCCAGCAGGTATTGCACCAATAATCAGCAGCCTACCCAATCCCGAATGACCGTGGGCTCCTGGGAAGCATTTCCTGAAGAGGCATCTTCCGATCACTTGCCCGTTGGCTAGTGGGTCCCCCGAAGACTTTCTCATCAACTAAAAGGGCTCCCCTGGTTGCTCCAGGCCTGCCCTCACTCACCCTCTCTGGGTGAGTCCATCAGACCTTGCTGGTCTGCACCATCGACTTTCTTCAGTCTACACGAGACTTGCAGTTGCCAAGGCTTGTTGGCTCCAATCCGGCTGCTGACACCATCATCAGCTGCAGACGTTGTGGGACACTCTGAATCCAGCTGCTGGTCATCGTCGATCCTTCCTGGACCTCAACACCATCGACGACCTGAAGTCACGCAACATCTGTGGTCATCCATCTTCCTGGCCACCGGTCACTGGCAAGTTATCTTGAAAACTGTCCCTCCAATTTTCAGGTGTTCTGCATCTTGAATCCACCTTCGGATTCCACCGGACACTTCTTTAGCCGGCGCAAGCAGCAAGTCTTCTTTGGTCTCCATAGAAAACAGCGACTCAACCCGACACCAAAAGACACCTATGCACCCGGCTTCCCTGGGTGAGGTAACTTGTGCACTCTGGTGCCCTAGTGTGTGTTGGCCCTCAAAGTACTTACCTTGTAAGTGGCTTGCTTGTAGACTTCCTCGAAGTACCCTAAAACTTTAAAAATCAAACAGCGACTTGCTCCATTGTAATCAATAGGGAACCCGCGGCTGTGTTCACACACTGCACGCGTCTCCTGTGGGCCTGTTACTTACTTGCTAACACTGCTGTAGTGAAGCCCCAGCGATTCCCCAGGCCCTAGGCCTTGTCATTTTGCAAGTCGACATTCTTATTCCATTTTTTTAGTATGTGGTCTGGTACGCCCCTAGGGCTCCAGCCATATTTGTGCTTAATTTATTATGAAACGTTGACATTTGAATGTATACCTGGCTTCTAATCTCATAAAGAGATTCGTAGAGTGTGTCTAGTAATAAATACATATATATTTGATATATATACCTGTGTGGTGTCCTTTCATTTGGTAATTCAAGAGATTATAAGGTAAAACAAGCTGCTTTACATTCCTCTGAGACTTAGCCTGAAGGCTGCTCTCCACAGCTACCACTAGGATAGCTTTCTTTAAAAAGTTGTCTTAAACCTATCTACCATAAGAGTCGAATTGAACTGGTGCAAGGTGGCCACTATAACTAGTGACCAGCATATGCCAGGCCAACTTCTCACACACAGTTTTTGTCTATTTTGGGTAATATGCAGCTGAATAAACACTGATAAGCACTGACTTCAAAAGATTTGGAAAACACAGGGAACACCTCTGAAATCCACAACAAAATAAACACTGAAAACATTACAGTAAGTAATAATCATAATCTCCCTTTGTGTAATGTGGGCAGAAAAAAGTGTTACTGGACACTCACTCGTGGAAAGTTTAAATATGAACACACTCCATGCAAATAACTCTACTTCGATATAGTCGCAATCGGAAAAAAATATTCTTACCCTGACATTAGTTTGATTCTCTCTCGAATCTTGCGTGTCAGAGAGGAGGAGGAGGATGACCTATATTTTAGAGAAAAAAGACTATCTGTGCTCATTTAGAGAGACAATATTTGATGTGATCAACCTCTGTGCATGTAGGCATATGGTTCTCCTCATCAGTATTAATCTAGGAGAACATCGATTTTATAGATAAATGAGTGAAATAATATTGAGGGAAGATATTTAATGGGATAAATATCTGCACTTGTAAGGATATGGACCCAAGTTTACTAAGGGTTTGCGTCGCCATTGTGTCTCGCAAGGCAATGCATGCCCTTCTGTCAGATTATCAAGTCACACAAAGCCACCTTACATGGCTCTGCGAGACTTAGTAAATCTGGAGTAATGCAAGGCAGCGCAAGTTGCTGCCATGCATTACTTTGCAGTGAGAAGGCATTCCATTGGTGGAGCGTGAGTGTTCCCAGACTTACTAAGATTACTAATCCTGGGAAAGTGCCAAAACGATAGGCCATTCCAACAGGGGTGCACCGAGGAGAAATGTCTTTATTTCTCCTTGTTATTTCCTCTTTTTATGTGTGCTACTTTCTGCATTCTGAGGAGGAAAATGCATCTGAGGATTGTTATTGTGCAGAAATGTTTCCCTTTCTGCACAAAAACAATCCTGCCTGAAACGCATGCACCCTTGCAGCATGGTGCACAAGTGTCTGTGTTAGCACTAGGCAGAACATAGTATATCCGCACAGAGAAAGAGCAGGAATACACCATATATTAGAAAATATGAAACATTCCTGCTCTCTCCATTTGATGCAGTGCAGCACTTTGTCTTGTTGTGTAGTGCCATATCTTAGTAAATCTGGGCCATGGTTCTCCCCATAACTATTAAGGTTGCTTTATGTTTCCTAAAAGCTTGTATGGCAGTGTCATAGTCTCAGGGAGTCTAACCAAATAATAGAAATACACTTTCTTCAGTTATTTACATAGGTACTGAAAAGTTGGTTAAAAAAACAGAACTCCTATGTCAGAAAGTTACTTCCTAATCCTCTGCAAGACTGTTGTAAATGATAGAGTGCTCGGAGGCACAACAGCAAAGATGTCATTTAGACGTCGCATGGGTTTATGGTTGAGACCCTTGGCTTACTCTTGCGACCCCTGGCACTACCTGTGCAACCACTAGCCTCAGAGGCGGCAAAATCAGTGCTAATAACGAAGGGGTGACTTCCCATTCTTTAGTGTCTGTCCGTGCTTCATTATAGTAATAGTGAATAATATTCTATTATTTATTATAAGTGTAATAAAAAATAGAGCACACTTAGCTCAAATAGGACCTTTGGTGGCAGTTGTGGTAAATATATATATTTTTTAAATGTATACTGTGTGCATGCGTGTGGGGAAGAGTGTGTTTAAGTGAATAGGGAGTGTGTGTATGTGTGAGCAAGTGTGTCTGTATGGGTCGGCATGTGTGAGTGAGAGTCAGTGACAGGTAGTGAGTAAAATTTATGCCCAGATTTACTGTTCTTAAATGCAAGGCAATCCTGCACCAAAGTTGCTATCCTGGACTATATCAGAGAAAGAGAAAAAAAAAGGTGCCATTTTTGCTATGATACGGTGCATTTTGTGTCTCCCTGTGTGCTGGTGCACTTTTGGCAGCCATACACCAAAGCACACACCCCTGTGCCATTGTGCAAGGGTGTGTGTGTTCTCTGAAGCACATAGGTTTTGTACTGGAAAGGGTGCCTTCCATTACAAAAACTATGTTTTAAGGGCTTTTCCAATTTGTATATGTGCTGTACAATGCAGCACACGTGCAAATATGGAAAAAAACCAAGCAGAAATAAAAACATGTCTACTAGTTGCACCTGCCTCAAGAATGCATATGTTTTTCTATAGATTTTGGTTTACCAGTGTTTGTATATTGGAATTTGCATCAAAATTCATGGGCGGTTGCATGAGAACCCCCATGCACCACCCATGGAACACACCCTTGAAACAAAATATCCCAAAGCAGGGTGTTCTCATGGTGGTGAGTGAGCTTCCCCTACTTGCCTCACAGCTTGCCAGTCACTGCAGAAACGTTTTTGCGGAGCATGATGCGGAAGGGAAGAGCCGCATGAGAGACAGACGGCTAAGGTGAGCAAGACATCCCTGGCATGAAATGAAATGAAAAATACATTTATATAGCACATGGCTACCCGAGAGCATCCCAGCGCTGGACCGAACACGAGAGAGGAAGTGGAACTTAGGGGAACAGTAGTGTCTTTGGTTGTTAGTTGAAAGACAAGATGACTGGGTTCCCTGCAAAGATACAGCGGCAGGGAGTTCCAGAGTTTAGCAGCGTTATAGGACAAAAGCCGTCCACCGCTTCTGGCCTTCCTAATCCTGGGGACTTCAGCCAGATGCAGTTCCTCTGAGCATAGTTAACTATTGGCCTTATAGGGATGGATCATGGCCGAATTTATTGGCGGGCCGTTCCCTTGCATGGCTTTATGGGCAATGCACAAAGCCTTAAGTCTGATTCTTTCCTGCACCGGTAACCAGTGAAGGGAATGAAGTGCAGGTTTAGCCGAGTGACGATTAGAAACTCCCATCAACAATCTGGCTGCACAGTTTTGTATGGTCTTGAGTTTCATGACTACTGCACTTGAAGCACCCAGATACAAAGTGTTGCCATAGTCTATTCTGGAGAATATGAGCGATTGGACTTATATTTTTTTGGCGTGGAAGGGGAGGAGAAGGAGCACTTTGCGGGCCATTCTGAGCAGTCCATAGCAGATAGCGGCCGTCTTCCTGGCCTGCACCCTGAAGTTCAAATCCTGATCTAACCACATGCCTAAGCTCTTGATCTCGGTCTTGGGGACCGGTATGGGGCCCATACAAGCTGGCCACATGGTGCTGGATTTAAATCTTAGGGGAATGCCCAATATCATGAGCTCCATTTTTCCCCCATTAAGCTTAAGATGAGATGCGTCCATCCAGGTAGATATTTCCTCGAGACAAGAGTAGAGGCCATTCGCCCTCTGATCTGCTTGGTTTAGCGCTACCACCAATTGAGTATCATCGGCGTAGGTCACCATGCGCATCCCGAAGGGGGCTACAATAGCCGCCAACGGGGCCCTATACACATTAAAAAGAGCCTGGCTAAACGACGAGCCCTGAGGGACTCTACACAGTAAAGAAATGGGTTTTGAGGCAGTGTCATCCTCGAATACCTGAAAATATCTTCCCTTCAAGAAGGAACACAGCCATTGCAGCACAGTGCCAGTTACTCCTATGCTCCTGAGACGGTGAACCAGGATGCCATGGTTCACCGTGTCAAACGCTGCACTCAGGTCGAGGAGTATAATAGCTGAGGACCCTCCTGAATCTAGGATCTTTCTGCTTTCTTCCACCACAGCTAACAGAGAAGTTTCAGTGCTCTGTCACGAGCGGAAACCTGTTTGTGAGGGATGAAACAGGTTATAAGACTCAAAGAAATTGGAGAGGGTACGATTAACGTATTTCTCTGCGATCTTGCCTATTCCTGGCAGAAGGGAGATAGGGCGGTAGTTGCCCAAGTCCGCAGGATCCAGATTACTTTTTTTTAGTAATGTTTTCACAATAGCCCCTTTCCACTTGGTAGGGACTATTCCTGTGCGTGATGCACCGTGAATGGAGGCGGCAGGGGCAATTGAACAGTAGCAGCGGCGGTGTCTGCACTGGCCTAAGACAGCCAGAGTCAAAGGTCAATGATTGCTGAATTCATGCTCTTCCTTTCTCCCTGCTTGGAGGAAGGAAGGCCCTGCATCTGACTCTCTGGCGCGAGGGAGCGAGGAGTGGAGCTACTGGGACACGCCCCTCCCTAGTTAACTCACGCAGAGGCATGGATAGTGAGGATTGGGCTCTTTGGGCTACACAAGCGTTTTCATCACTGGTTGAAGGAAGCCTGTGCACTAGTGGCTGCCCTCTATTCCTTGAGACTGTCGCTTCGAAGTATGCATGTTGCAGGGTGATTGGTTCATGGCTCAAGCACCAAGAGAGCAGGGGCAGCCTTGAGGAGACCATGTGACCCCGCATTGCACCAGGAGGACAGTAAGAGGTCGCAGGAGGTGGGAATCAGCAACAGTTGTTTTTGGAGTCAGCACCAGTTGGTTTTGCATCAAAGACTACACTATTGTTGATACTCCACGAGAGGGGGCAGAACATTTTGTTAAGCGTTGCTCCGGCCAATCCTTGCCACTGATGACTCTATTCTAGAATATCCCATTAGCAGTCAGGCAAACATTGAACCATTTAAGCAATCAAATTTATGATGAGCATATGGAAAACTGTACTAGTGACTGTGCAGGTGCATCAGATGCTGGTGCCTCAGAGATCACTTCTTCATAGGGGGCTACAGCCTCTGGAGAATCATTGTCAGGAGGGGGCACCCACTGTGGAAGCTGGCCGACTCTGGGGTAAGAAGAAGCAACATTGACAAATGGCACATACCAGGGGTACCTTGCAGGACCTGGACAAAACTCAAAAGGCTCTTGAATCCTTTTTTTCACTCTCAGAGGCTGGTAGTCAGTCAGAGGCTAAGGAGTCGAATGCAAAGCGGAGGGCTGTAGCTTGAGGTCCTCAGAGCAAGGGGTCGCTTCTGACTGACACTCCCATTACCCGACTAGAAACGTTATTCCAGGGAGATATAGCTAATCAGGCTGGTAGGCCTAGTGGTTCCAGCATTTCTGCCTCACTTACCACTAGGCAAGTGGAGGAGCTTCTGTCACAGGTGTTTGAAGATTGCACTGTTATGGGACCTGGAAGTAGTAGAGCTCACCCCATTGAGCGAAAAATGTCGGAAATCACCTGAAACAGTACTCAGAACTTCTATAGTAGGGGTGAAGGGTGCAGACAGCATGATAGCTGTGGTGGGGCCTGTAACATGGCTAGAACTGTCTGTTACAAGTCAATCTGAATCACCTGATCCTTTTCTGCTAGAGATCTATCAACTTATAGAGACCCTCAGAGATGATAATTGCATGGACAATCTTTGTTTAAAAATGGCTCACCTCAAAATGCAAGTGGTGCTCTGTAAGATGTCAAGGAATATGGATATCCTGCAAACTCGTATTGCAGAAGGTGAAAATAAAAAGAGTATTTGGTGGATCAAAATCAGAATAATCAATTTCAGATGGAACTTTAGGGCTCTAAGCTTACGCAACTGACATCCTGAGTCTAGGACATGGAGAATTGCCTCCGCATAAATACTCTGAGGATTCAGGGGATATCAGAAGGAAAGGAAGGAGGTGATTGTTTGTGGTTTCATTGCTTTAAATAGCATTCCGGCAGTTGGCTGACTGGGACCTGGACAGTGCTATCCAGTGGGAACATACATTCCCATTTCATAAACCTGGTGGAGGTCAAGGGTCTTAATATCCGTGGACAATTCTGATATATGTAGGCAACTTCATTTTAAATCAGCTTATCCACCAGGCCGTCCACCCAGGAGCTCTGATTAGGGCACTGGGCATTGAATTCTTTGTCATGTCTGATTTCTGCAAAGAAACTGTGGCCCGTAGATGGCAGTTACACAAGCTAATTAATTCTGAACTTACAGGGGGTTGGGACAGCTGTGTTTTTGCTTGAACTTGCTACACTGAAGATTAGGGAGACGGTGTGGTCCGTCGGCTGCGCTGCCGCCTCTGGTGCAGGAAACCAGGGTTCGAGCCTCGAGGTCGCATCCACATCCTGTGATTCTGGGCAAATCACTTAATCTCCCCGTGCCTGAATGTGTAATGTAAATACGGTGCTCATGTACAGCGCTCCAATACCTTCGGGTTGAGTTAGCGCTATATAAATATGCAAAAAAAAAAAAAAAGAGCTATCAGGGCAGAAACCATTTCTACAGTAATGTGGCCCAGGTTAATTGCTTAGTGGATCAGTGGTTAAAGACGATCCCATGGTAGGCAAGAGCCAGTCTGAGGGAATGCAGGCTTGCGTAACCTGTAGTCTTTAATTTGTTATTCTTTGTGGCTCACTGGGTGGGCTCTTGGGGGAATTCAATCATATCAGAAGTTGATGCTATTGGTCTTTGGGGGATGTAGGATCAATGATCACCCAAAATGTGATTATGTATTTGGGATTGGATAGAGGTTGCTCTGAAAATCTTGGTTTCCTCCATGAACCCAGGATAGGCAAGGGATCGGGTGGGCAAGAGGGCAAGTCAGAGGGGGAAAAGGGTGGAGGGGCTTTATAGCTCGGGACATTTTGCCAATTGTTTTGTTGTGTTCTTTACTTTGTTGATAGGGTGGGGTGGAGCAAAAAAAAAAATGAGAAAGTATCAAATATGCGCAATTTGTGCAGTGTCATGCAGAATATGGTGCTTATAATGTTTAACAATGGTGCATTGTAGTAGTAGTGATAGTCGGGCTCTGCATTTACTTAGTTGGAATATTGATGGCTTAAGAGCGGCTGCCAAGTGCCGACGTATGGTGGAGGAACTCCTGCTACTTAAACCTCACCTGCTTTGGCTCCAAGAAACTCACTTATCAATTTCAGAGATTAAAAATCTGAATATTCAGGGTTACAATCTACTGGTGGCCTCAGGGGGGAAGGCTCTCTGCCGGGCGGCCCTACTAGCCAGGAATCAGGGGCGGAAGGTGCCTAAGTATATGTCTGATCCATTTGGGTCATTATTGACATAGCAAGGGATAATTCTCGATTGACGCTGTGTGGAGTGTACACACACAAAAAGACGATCCTCTTTTTAATTTTCTACAAGCTGAACTGAGTCAATGGCGCCCCCCTTCGTTATTTGCTGCAATTTTAATTTGCCATTAGTTCCACGAGCTGATACTACCTCTGGCTTACTACCTGCGGTGCGCATGAAAATACCTCGAGCAGCTCTGAGAGAGCTTATTCACACTCATGCCCTTACTGATGGGTGGTGGGCCTGTCGTGGATAGACACCTGGCTTTACATTCGGCTCTGCACTGCATAAGACCCTTTCTAGGACTGATGGGATCCTTGCAAGCTGTACCATCATTCCTTTTCTTTCAGTTAAATTGAACCCACGTACTATTTCTGGCCATGATGTCTTGTCTTTATTAATGTCATTAAGTTCTAGTGAGGGTACTGCCTTTCCTTCAAGGTGGCCTTCTGACCGTAAGTTGCTGTTGGAAATGTGACATTTGACACATATGACGACCAGTTTAGAGGATTATTTTTTACATAACCGAAATTCGGCCTCTCCTACAATAGTCTGGTACCCAATGAAAGAAGTTATCCTTGGCCACAACCTCCACTGTATCCGTCAGCACGATAAAAGGAATATAGAGATGGCAGAGCAGGCCTGTGCCGACCTTCTATCTTTGAAACTAGAATATTCTAAAAAAAACAAGAACTGGTCGGCGGCCTCCTCTGGGAAGTTTAAAAGGTTTTGGAGCGACTAATTATTCCTGGCATGGGATTACAGAAGGAGGTCTGGGATAGGGTTTACCAGCCATAGCGTACAAAACAGGCTCTCTGTTTGAGGAACAGCGAAGAGATGCGACGACTTCTCTCTTTCCAGATGAGAGATAGACAATCTAAGAATGCCATCGTCAGCGTTCGAGATTCTTCAGGCCAGGTGCGGTGTGGCTCTGCGGCTACCCTATCTGTCTTTCAGGAATTCTATATGTCACACTATCTCAACAAGACCCCCCCTTATTAGTAGCTATCACGGAGTATATGGAGGTAATACGTCTTCCTTGTTTAATGTCCATTCAAACGCAGAAGTTGAAGTCCTCTATTACACTTCTAGAAATTAGGAAAGCATTGACCAAACTAGACTCAGGTAAAGCATCAGGGCCGGGTTCTATTCCTCTCGAATTTTTTAAAACATTTGTTGTAATTCTTTCCCCTAGATTTGAAGCACTGGTTAATTCTCCAGCTTTCTCACAATCTTTACCTTCGTCTAGGGTAAAGCATAGATCTCGATTTTTTTTTTTTTAAAGAAGGGCAAAGACCTGCTCAATTGCGGATCGAATTGCCCCATATCTCTAGTGAATACAGACAGTAAAATGTACACTTGTGTTTTGGCTAATCGCTTAGCTTTGGCTATCGCTATGCTAGTTGATGACAAGCATCAAAGGTTCATCTCAGGACGAGACCCTAAGCTCATGGTAATACAGTCATTTCTGTTCTCAGTGCCGCAGAAACAAAAGGAGAGCCTCTGGGTCTGATGCTACTCAATGCCCAGAAGGCATTTGATAGGGTGGCACGGGGCTTTCCGTGGATGGTTTTGGCCAAAATGGGGCTTGGACGAAAGTTTATATGTGTGGTCAAGACTCTTTATAGTTCTTTACCCTGCCTGTATTTTTAGCATGGGGCCAATATCAGACAGCATTATGCTTCAATGGTTTACCCATCAGGGCTGCCCCTTAGCTCCACTATTAATGCACTATACTTGGAGCCTTGTACCCAGAGATTCAAGCTTCTAGATACTTTACCTCCACTGCACTTGAATCAGTTCATGGGAAAGGTAATGGCTTACGCTGATGATATTGGCATCTTTTCGTCATACCTCGCTCAAGCACTTATCGGTGTTGAGACTGCGACCTCTGATTACGGTATTGTCTCTGGCTATAATTAAATATCGGTAAAACACAAATCATAACTAGCTTCGCTGTTGGCTCTTGAGTTCCTACCATGTTAAGGAAGCTACTTATCTAGGGGTTTGTATTTCTACCTGCTCAGAGAGTGTGGTTGAGTGCAATTGTGTGGGGCAATACCCTGAATCTATGGCATGAATCTATGACACTGTACCTTTTTCGTTCTATACCATTATATCTCCCTAAGGAATTCTTTAAAAGGGTTGAGACCAGCTGGCAGGGATTTATTTGGGGTTATAAAAAACCCTGTTGTGCCATACGGTATTTGCAGCTTCTTCGGTATATGGGCGGCATGGCCCTTCTGTCATTGTGGCTGTATTTCCTCTCTTCATTTGGACTTCGACTCTTGGCAGTCATGGGGAGGGTAGAAGGACAGCTATCTTATTTATTTCCAGAGTACCGGGTGTTCAATTATGTATCACCAACAATGCCGGCTTTGATTGACACATAATTTTATCTGTAACCCCATTTCTAAGGTCGGTCTTTACATGCAGAAAAACTATGTTTATTTAAACCGTGGTTTTAATTTTGAGAATTTAAAGACTAGCTAATGTTTGTGTTTGCCCACCCAGTTTCTCAGAAAATGTATTTTATATGTCTCATTTTAACTTGTTTTTACTGTGCTTTTATGATTATTGTACAAATAGTCGAATAAAGCGTGATTTGATTTGATTGATTGACACAGTCTATTTTCGATGTACCACTTTTGACTCCTTGAGTGCTCATCACGGCTCCCGGCCGTCATGAGTCACGGTGGGCGTGTGCTCATGACGGCCGGGAGCTGCCCGAACGTTGCCGCTCCACCCACGCGGTATTAATTCCCCACCTGTGCGAGAGAATTAATCAGTGGGCGGAGTTCGGACGGCTCCCGGCTGTCATGAGCACACGCCCACCGTGATTTATGACGGCTGGGGGCCGACCTGAATACGGGAGCGCCACGCCCAACCCCGCCCCCTCTCGCACCCGTGGCGGAATTTGACCCGCGGCGAAGAGTTTAAGACTCTGGCGGTTCATCACAAGGTTTGGGACTCAATTAGGACACACTGCAGTATTTCTGTTTTCAACCAGTTTACTTCCCTTAAGCTTAACTCTAACTTACGAGTGTCCATGCATGAAGTCTAGTTACAGTTCTGGCACCAGATTGACATAAAAAAACTTGGGCAACAGTTCTCTAATTTATATATTTTTCTCTTTTGAGACACTCCATGGCCTTCATGGCGCACATCAACAGGTTTTCTTTTTTAGATATCTTCAGCTCAGGGATTTTGTCACCCACTTGCCGGCCAAGACTATCTCTGTGCGCTCATGTCCATTTTTGGAGCAGTTTTATCATCTGCCTAAACTTCTGTATAATACTCTTACATCATCTTGTTCCAATACACTATAATTACAACAGCTAGCACTGAAGTGGACTAAGAATCTAGGCCTGCTAGTGGCTGAAAGGGACAGCCTGGTTAGTGTCCAACTAGCTTATGGCCTACTCAATGTGTCTCGATTGAAAGCTAATTTTTTAAGACATTATTCAATATATACTATACCCCTTAGAGACTGTTCAAAATGAACCTTCAACCCTCTTCTGACTTTATTAGGTGTTCGACACCAGGGGCAGAAGCTACCTATAGTTTTGCCACTTGCCTTTTCCTCTCTTCATTTTAGGCTATGGTATTTTATAGGCTGAACCATCTCTTATGGGTAGGAAGTTGATTATGACCTCAAATTTATTAGCTTGGCCATTCAACCTCTATTCCACATAATCTAGCAAGGATTTATATATATGCGGTTACAGTGGCTCGATTGTGTATTGCTAGGACATGTGTGCAGTGCCAACCCCAATCCCAGGGCCTGCTACCATGAGTTTATCTTTGCTTGTGGTTAGGAATTCACAATTATTCTTTGTAATCTTAGAAGACGCAATTGGAAAAAACTGTGGGCTCCAGTCAGGGAAAGCTTTGCCCTCCGTATGCCCGACTATCTTAAGTAATTTAGATATTGTATAATTTTTTTATGCTTTTTGCATGACATTGCACTTCTTTTGTTATATATTTAAATTTGGTTTAGGGTTATATTTGAATGCAATATTATTGTATTTTGTGCTCACAGTATTTTATCTTTTTTTAAAAAAATGTTTTTTTGAAAAAAAGCAGTGTATAATACAACTTTGCATTACTGTGGGATACTAACCAATGCAAATCCTGAATTGCATGGATGAGATATCCCACCCTAACACTTTGCGTCGAGTTTGCAGCACAAAAGTAATGCAGTCCCTGTGCAAGGCATTAGTATACCTGGGCCTGAGTGTGAAAGAGTGAGAATGAGTGAGTTTAACAGTGAAAGCAAGTGAGTGAGTGAGAATGAATAATAATAAATGTGATGGAATGTAAAAGACTGTGAATGAGAATAAGTGTGAGTGAGAGAATGTGAGTTTGAGCAAGAATTGATGTGGTGCATGTGAGTTTGTTGTTGGCCCACGCATACTGAAGGTAATTATTGTCTTACAGAGCTACCCACGACAAAATAATAGCACTAGCATATGTGAAGCAATTTGTAGCATGGCAGATACTTGTGACGAAATACTGGCACTGGCACACTGGGGGGAATTCTAGACATAAAGGGCACCCGTTGTAAAATTCTCATAATGGCATAGTAGAAGTAAGTAATGGCATTTACGGCACTCGAGGAAGTTCTTGTCATGTGAATTCCTGAGGCAGAATGCTTATATTAGCACAATTAAGGTAATTCGTGGCATAAATGTGGATAACCTGGCATATGGGAGGATGGCAATCATTACAAAAATGTTGGTCCTGACATATGTAATTTTGACATATGTTTCATCTGTGGTATATTGACTGCATAAATTGCAAAATTCAAAGACTAGCATATTTTGTCATTTTGATATAAGGGCAGCCCATGTCAAAATGCTGACCCTGGCACAATGGAGGTATTTTTTGACATATTGGGTACCCATACCACATTTTTTTTAAATGGGGTCATCTCCTGGGGAATGTCAGGTTTCATTGGCTTGACACACCATGAAAAGATTTGAATAGATAACGAGTGCCCTTTCAGCGCCTCTGACATTTGAGCAAAATTATGCAAAAATTGTGCTTAAAAATGCACAACTTCAACTCTTACTTTTCGAAAATCTGTGTGGGAAGAGAAACCCCCCAAAAGAGGGCTGGCTTAGTCACTTTGCTCACGCACTACGAATTAAGGCAAGTATTATCTCACAGAACTTCCAAAGATCAAGTCAACACTGTAATGAAGGTGTTATGTAACATAGGCATTTGTTCTAATATGCTGTTATACTAATCATGCAGTTATCATAAAACTTCAGCAATGTCAATTGTTGTAATGTAAGAGTCATGTGACATGCCTTCCTGGAAACAATCAGGGTCAGGGGTCGTATGATGTCACTTCCTGTGATGGGAACCGCCGAGGGACTGCCGCTACTGCCGCCACCGCCACTGCACACGGAGGGAGAGGACTATGCCTCCCATACTGCTCTGCTGCCTGTCGCGCTCGGAGGCGCATAAATAACAGCGCGGCACCCTCTTCGCGGGACGCACGCGGGCGCGCACCGTGCAAAGCCCGGGCAAAGGGCAGGCCGTCTGTGGCCGTCAGGGGCCGAGGGAGGCCGGGCTGGGCTACCCCTCCAACAACCGAAGACAGAGCTAGAACTACAACTGTATTTTGCAGTGGTGAGTGGCGCGTTTTTCATTTGGTACTTTATGGATGTGTAGGGGTTTTGTCATCATGGGCAAATGTAACGCTACCACCCCTGCACGCAAAATTACATCCATTGACACAATGTTGGAGAGGGTGGCGAATATGGTCAGCACTGAGATCGAGCTGACGGAGAGAAGATTGTCCTTGGGCCCCATTAAACCCCAATGTGAAGCACAAAATGATATAAGTAACCCAGAGGTACTGATACACAGAATTACTGAACAATCACCTCACATTCCTACTGGAGAGAATACATCAGGGCTGGAAGGGCTGGGCTCCATAGGATCGACTGTAAATTTTGAATCTGGGTGTAGTCCAACTATTCCATCGACACTAATCACAGTCAATCTGGCCACAACCCCTAACCCAGAAGTAAGTGGAGCGAGAAAGAAGAGGAAGGTGGTGAGGCCAGCCTGTTCTAAACGGAAACAGCCCCCACACCTGAACTCACAACGTTAAATATGTGGATTAAGGGCCCCATGGTTCCCGCAGACCCAACACCCAGTAGTGACTCTATTGACCTAGTTGATGTGGATATCCAAGATAATCCCATTCAGATGAAGTCCACGCAGACTGCTTTTTCTAACTTCACACTTGGGGATACTGCTATAGACATCATAGTTGATACACTGTTTGATCGTATTAAAGGGCTTGTGGACAAAAGTTTTGATAAGTTATGGAAGCGTTTAGATCGTCTGGAATCCCTAACTACTAAGGCTATATCATCTTGTAGGGAATGCAATGAGCTAGCTCGACAGGTTAGCACCTTGGAAAATCCTTCCCAGAATGCGCAACCGGCTCGTCAAGTGCCCCAAATTGTAAAGTTGCTGCCTGTCCCCCTTGATTCTAACAATAAAATGAGAAACCCCCTAGCCCCTAAGCCATATACTCGATTTGCTAATACTCAAAATGTTAACCCTGTTGATTCTCAAGAGGGTCCGAAAGTCAGTACGAGTATAGCTGATACTGGCTTGAGGGGGCATGTAGTATTTAATCAGGATGTCTTAAATTTACCCCCTGCATCCTGCCCATATGTGATAACCCTTGCAGGGGTACCACCACTAGAGAAAAATAAATCAGAGTCCTGGGAACAACTGCGGAATAAATGTGTGGACTGGCTGGCTAAATACCAAGGATATAGGAGGTCTGATATACATGAAATTTTAATGGTACGAAGGGTAGGCTGGGTGGGACCTGCAGCAAAAACTATCAGGGGTGATTGCATTGTTATTAATTTTTCTCGGCCTAGGACTGTCGGATCTATACTAGCAGTAAAAGAGACCAAATGCATTTTTCCTACAAACATCTGTGCATTACCACTTGGTTTCTTTTATAAACCGTCATCTATACAGTGTCCACTTCTCAGCCCGTCCCACCAGTCGGCTAATAGATTTTTAGCTATTTCCGATTTAGACAATCTTGATTGACTCCCACCCAAAACTCAAATCGGTTTGGCCCATGTGGTAGCCAAGAAGACTTCTAATACCAGTCCTGGGGTGGAAACGATTCAATTAATTGATTGCCCTGACTCAATATTGAAGGTGCTGAGTTGGAATGTGGCAGGTCTGGCCTCAAAATTAAATATAGAAGATTGGGCAATTATGATAAACACATTTGACATCCTTATGTTTCAAGAAACTTGGGCAACCAAAGAGCTTTATTTCGAAGGGTATGAGTGTTTTAATACTATTTCCCCTAACCCTAAATATGGCAGACCTTCAGGGGGTCTATCAATATGGGTTAGCATTGTCTCAGGTGGTAGAGTAAAACTAATTCCAACCGAGAATGCTAACTTCCAAGTACTGATCTATACATGAGGGGCTGCCATCTGCTTTATCAATTTTTATAATAATGACTTCGTAAGCACACCTAATGCTAACTTTGTTCACCTTTTTAACTTTATCCGGGACTTGGACAATTTATTGGGAAAGTACAAATTGGCTGGGATATGTCTTGGGGGCGATTTTAATGCAAAGATAGGAGAAGGAACTACTGGGCGGTCTTCCCAATCTATTCTATCTAACCCATGTAAGAGAGGTTATGAGCTATTAGACCATTTATCGAGTAGCAGTCTTTTAAATGTGATGGACATCGCAGCAACAACCACTAATGATAATCCATTACCTACTTACAGAGGCTTAGGACGCGCCTCAACTATAGATTATGTCTTCATATCTCCATCTTTAGAATACTACTTAGTTGAGGCAGAGGTTAGAGCATCCACCTTTGGAGATCATAACCCTATTATGGTCTCGCTAAGGGTGGCCCCGCGACCAAATATTAGAAGAGAACTGGGAGCGGGAATCCTAGAACTCTCAACTGATAACTTAAGAGTTAAATGGAAGGGTATGGACTGCAGGGAGGTCTTCCAGAAGATGGTAATAACTTATCCATCTCTCTGTGATACTTGTCTTACCTTGGCCGACCCTAACCCAGAGTCAGTTTCTGCTTTTATTTTATTATGTGCAGGTATTAAGGAATTGATTTCCAGACCCACACTCCCACATAAATCTGATCCGAGGTGGTTTGATAATACCTGCTCTAGGGCTAATAGGGATCTCAGAGCAGCTTATCAGTTTCCCCTAGAGATCCCACTCTTATCAGAACCTTAAGGCACAATTATAAAAGTGTAATAAAATTAAGGCGAGATGTGGTTTTAAAAGGGTACTGGAATAACTTGGCCTGTGCTGCTAAACTTAACAAAACAAATAATTTTTGGTCTGCCACTAAGTCCCTGAGAGTTTTTGGGAATATATCCACCCCCAGTAGCTCACTTCTCGAAAATATATGCCCCCCCACCCCAATGCGAAAATACTTTGGAAAATCTTACGCCTACCCAAATTCAAATCTCCTTGATTGAGGTCGAGGAGGCAATATTCCAAAGTGCGGGAAATAAAGCCCCCGGCCCGGATGGGCTGCCTATTGATCTTATAAAATCAAGGCCAGAGTTCTGGGCTCCTCTGCTACTCAACGTTTTTAACAATTTAACCACAACAAAAATCCCAAACACATGGTCCACATCTTTAATTATTCCTATTTTTAAAAAAGGAGATAGATCTAACCCAAGCTGCTATAGACCTATTTCCCTAATTGATAACACCCTTAAAATATTGGGGAGAGTTCTATTTAACAAGATCAGAACTTGGGCAGAGGATGAAAATATAATATATAAATGTCAGTTGGGGTTCCGTAGTCACCTTGGCACTGTGGAACAGTGTCTGAATCTTAACTTAATCATAGGGAAATACACCATCGCCCGACAGAGCCCTCTTTATCTGGCATTTATGGACCTTTCGTCCGCTTTTGATTTTGTTAATAGATCTAGGCTCTGTCAATGCCTTTTAAATTATGGGTTAGACAAAGATCTGGTGCACTTTTTAGCTTATCTCCATAGGGACCTAAGGGCCCAGGTAAGGATAAGTATGGACGGAGCAGTTTCTAGAGACATAGTGGTTGGGAGAGGCGTTAGACAAGGATGCGTTCTCGCCCCACTTTTATTTATTTTATATATTAATGAACTTCATAACGCCCTATCTAACCAAACCACTGATGTGCCTATAATTAATGGTAACAAACTTCCCACCTTACTATATGCAGATGACGCTGTTTTAATGGGCAGAACACCCAATGCCTTGAGAATTTTAGTTAGGGGATTTGCAGCTTTTAATGAATAATTTGGATCTTTGCACAAATTTAAAAAAATCTTTTTTAATGTTTTGTGGCCCTAAGAAATGTTTTATCAATACTATTACTCTGGGTCCCGATACTTTGACATGCACTTTCCCTTATTTGGGTATAACATTTTCTGACAATGGGTCCTGGACACCACATTTGGCCTATGGATTGTCTAAATTTTCAAGAGCCGTAAATTCAGTAATAAATCTCCCCCACCCGAAAAGATTTGAGGTGGTACTGTCCCTACTTAAAATCTATAGGACACAATGCGTACCAATCAATCTGAAATTTGGGGCCACACAAACTTGAAAAGCGTCCAGGCCGAAGAAAATAGATTCTGTAGGAGGCTTTTGGGCATACCAATTTCATCGTCCACCTTTGTGTGCCATAACGAGTTAAGAATGCCATACTTGGAAGATTACATTAGGTCACGCCCTGTTTTATTCTGGCTAACGGTTTGAAAAAACCCTGCAGCCCTATTAACAAGGGAGATTTTAGTAGATTGTCTAAAATGTGATAAGGGCAGTGACATTCCCTGGCTGGCTCAAGTACGGGCAAATTTGACTGCGGTCAATCTAGAGCATATTTTTAAGAACCCTGAACAATTAGATGGTATTGATGGAAAGATTATTCGTAAAGTTTTATATCAACATTATGGGGATGCGAGATATGCCCTGGAATCCGCCAAAGTATCTGTGAAACAATATATTTTAATGACAGGCGAGGGTGGACCCCCATTATGCTCTCCTATTAGTTATCTCTTAAGAGATATTACTCGTTGGGAGCGAAGTCTTCTTTTTCGTCTCAGATCGGGCTCAATAAAGTATCTTTTGTGCTTCCCCACGGGTTACCAACCTAATATTGAGAACTTGGTCTGCCCATGTGATAACTTAGGGAAACAGTCTACGCTACACTTTTTGTTCTTTTGTTCTTTTTATCAAAAATATAGTATGCAGTTATTGATACCGTTTTTCAGGGCAAAGGGCACAACGGATTTTAAGGCTGCATACAAAATTATTTTCCAGCTTAAAGATGATGATATAACATACTGAGTGTGTAGTTTCTTGAAAATGGCCATTCGTTCACGTCTTTCTATGAATTAATGACTGCTGGATTAGGCTGTACAATACACATTTCTGGATTTTGTATTGTTTGTATTTATATTTTGTACTATGCACACTTGCACCTTCATTTATTGCTGCTAACTGTAACCTCTCTGTGATTTAACCTCATCGCTGCGTATGACGGAGTGGTTCCGTCATGCGCGTCGGTCGCGCTGTGCGCATGACGGAACCACTCCGTCACGGCCCCGCCCGCGCAACGAACCTTCAGCACGGTGCGGTAATCCACGCCGCTCTGAAGGGGTTAAGGATCTGCCCGTTTTTAGCTGCTTTTTTGTGAAATATTTGCACTTGCACACTGTCACTTTAACATTGCTGCTGATATCAAGTCATGGATAACCTAGTAACTTTTAATTGATTAGTTTTAATGTGGAGTCTCTCTATTTTTTAATGATGATGGACTATGCATGTGATTATGAGTAATGTTTGTGCTTTTATGGATAACGCATATCCGAATAAAGATAACGTAACGTAACTTCCTGTGATGTCATTAAGTTCAAAGAATATGTGATACCACTTCTTCTATCCCTGCCATTTTGGTAAATCGACACCCATGCAAAAAAATGGCTGTTTGACGATTGCATATTATGTGGATTGAGTGTGTGTTAGTTAAGAAAGCCACGTAGCTTAAATATAAAGCTTGACTGGTCAACATCAAAGTATAACCGGTACATGTGGGTCATTGTATTCAGACTAGCAATGATACTAGAGCAGCTAAATTTTGAAAACATTATTATTGTTCCCTAGGTCTTGTGTATATATGCAGTCCCTGTTTTAAACTAGTGTGCTTTAAATTGAAAAATAATCTCTGTCAATGCTGAGGTAGAGCAATGCATAATGAAATGTACCGGTGTGAATGCAATTTTTATAATTATGTTTCACATTCATGATTTCAATACATTTTATTGGTTTTTGCAAAATAATACAAAGAAACAAAACTGCAAAGAAAAGCTCATCATAGTATAGATAGAAGGTAGTTGTTCTGTTATTCCTATTTGGTCACTGGTTCTTACAAACAATAGAAATTGACACAGCAAATATAACATACCATAACAAGTATTGTTCTCATGTTGAGAGGCCAGATGTAGTTTGGATACCATAAAAGGCATTTGGGTCAGTCTATGTAGCTTCAATGGTACCAATAGTGCAATTGTGACAGTATGTAACGTATAACTTCTATTCTCATATTGCTACATAAGAAATAATAGATAATAAGGAAAAATAAGAAGCAAGGAAAAAGAAAAGAACCAACTCGGGGTCAATGGGTACTCTTATTGACTGTATATAGTCTGCAACGCCTCATCCTAACTGTGCTTGGTGAGGGGTGCGTAGCCCAATCCTTTTGTGAGAATATTTGCAAGCTCATTTGAGCTGGGTAGTGATATAATTTTCAAGGGGATTTAAAAGCCATAGAGGCGGAGTCAAGAGATTCCCACATTTTCCTGTATCTAGATTTCCAAGGGGAGAGTTGGAGGTGGAGGGTAATATTATCTGCTCCTCTCTTGAAAGTTCAACATTCTTGCCACATTTTGAATAAAATTGTATCAAAACGTTTCCAGTAACACAGAATTATTTTAGATGCCAGAGTCAGCATTAGATCAAGCAGAAAGTGGCTATCATCGCCTTTTAGTTCCGGGTCATGGAAACCAAATAAGATATATGAGATCTCTTTGACTGAGGAGATATTGAATATCTGGGCAATGTATTTAAAGACCTTGTTCCAAAGGTTTTGTAACAACGGGCAAGAGAGAAGCATGTGTGGTAAGTCACCTCTTTGAAAATTACAATTCCAACATTGTGGAGACTGGACTAGATTGCGTTTATGAAGTCTGGCTGGAGTCCAATAGTTCCTGTTTATGATCATGTGCTTTGTCTTGGATAGTGTGGGGGATATCTTGTGTTTGAAAGGCATCATATGGATTAGTTCCAATTACTCTAGCTTAATTGCTTTACTATTCGGTTCAGATTCCCATTTCTTCTCATTTAGCGTATGGGCTTTACCTGGCTCAGGGAGTAAGGACTTGTAGATTCTTGAGACCATGTGTCCAGCATTAGACAATTAGGTCAGATTGGTAGGGAGCGAAGGGGAGAAGGATTAGTAGCCAGTGTGGAGATCTGTACTTTAAGTTTCAGGAAGTTACAAAAATCTATGTCAGTTAATCATCTCTCTCTTGTAAGGACAGATAAGGAGATGCAGGATGTATCTTCATATCTGTCTTTGATCAAAGTAATGCCTTTTTGAGACCAGTCCCTCCAGCATATTGGTTTTCTGTCTATTTTTATTTTGGGAATCTACCAAATCCGATTCGCGTTCGATGCACACATGTTTGCATTTATTGTGTATCAAGGCATACCAGAGCTTTCTTAGTATTTTTAATAATGTACTTAGAGTGTGATAACATAGAGACTTGCATTGTCATGATTGCCGGAAGTGGGATAGCCTTCATCAGATTTTTTTCCTATGTCTAGCCACTGAGGTCCGCACTCAAGCTTATCTAGGACCCATGCAGCTCCCTGTTTGCAGAGGTAGGCCATTTGGTAATTTTTGTAATTTGGTTGGCCTACCCCTCCTTTCATCTTGGCAAGTCTGAGTTTTCCTAGGGAAATCCTTGCTTTCTTCCCCTGCCATAAAAAGCTACTGATGACTTTATCGATTTTCTTTAGGAAAATATCTGAAAGTATCATAGGTAAAATACTAATGAGGTAGTTGATAAGAGGTGTTCTCACCGATGTGACTGTTTCTATTCTACCCCGCCATGTTAAGAATTTTGGTGACCACCCACCTAGTAGATCTGTGATGTTTTATGAATAATAGTTTCGTTTTCCTCGAGGGTAGGAATAAGGTTGTTTGAGAATTCTATGCCTAGGTATTTAATCGTACCTGTCTGCTACCTCAACCAAGAGTCCCCCAATACCTCTCTATTACTACATAGGATAAGTAATTTTACTTCTATCTTGTCCTTGTCGAGGGTGTAGTCCGATTCCTCTGCATAGTCGTGAATAGATCTCATGAGAGCCGGTATAGCTACGGCAGCTTCCTTTGAGACCACCAATATATCATCTGCATAGGCTGTGACCTTGAAAGTAGTTTTGCCGAAGTCTATGCCTCGGATACCATGGTTTCCTCTTAGATATTGGAGTAATAGTTCAATTGCTAAAAGGAAAAGCGATGGAGACAGGGGACAGCCTTGTCTGGTCCCTTGTTTTAATGGAAAAGAAGAGGAAAGAGCTCCTCCTGCTCTAACTCTAGCCTTTGGGCTGTGGTATAATGCCATGATCATCCATATCAAGTTTTCTCCTAGATTACATTTCCTGAGTGTCGCATGTAAAAATGTCCAGTCTACATTATCAAACGCTTTTTCTGCGTCAAGAGTTATGGCAACAGTTGGGGAGCTAAGGAATTTTGCTTTTTCAATTACGTGGCAGAAAATTCAAGTGTTATTGCTGGAGAATCTTTATTTTAGAAATCATGTTTGGGATGTATGTATAAGTTTGGCAATGTGTTTTTGTATTCTGTTAGATAAAATCATGGCATATATTTTACAGTCCAGGTTAATAAGAGAAATTGGTGGGTGGAATTTGCGGAGTTGCTCTACGCAAAATTCTGCAAAATGGCAAGAAATCTCCGCGAGCACGTGGAATTTTGCGTGCTTGTGGAGATTTCTTTTTGCGCACGTTATGCAGGGTCTCACTCTCAACAAGACACACAGACACATTCTCACATGGACACACACATGCATACACACAAATACACACACGCACACAGACATACATCTGCACAGATATGTACGCTCCCCCTTGCGTTGTGGTCGCGTGTCACTGTGCCTTGGCTCCGGGGCAACCTGTACGGCCTTCCAAGGGGTTGCAAATATACCATCTTCAACCATGCCTGGGGGAGTTTCTCCTTCAATCTTGTGCTCACTCTTATGGTTGCCTTTGATAATAATCCCTCGCCGGCCGGGCTGGTTCTGCAAGCAACAGCAAATGCGGAAGGATGTGGGCAGAAGGGCCGGTCCGCGCTCCAGAGCCCGGTGGAACCGAAGAGAGGATGCTACTCGCGTGGGCCGTCGGGTGGGCAATCAACCCCCCAGGTAAGGACCTCGAGGAGCAGGGTCTGGGAGGGAGAGAGTACAGGGGAGGCGAGGGAAAGAGTAGACAGGGGAGGGGAGTAGAGGGCAAAGTTAAGGCGAAAGTAGAAGTAAGAGAGATGGAAGCGGAGGACAAAGGGTGCAGAGCTGGGCTGGGAGGGCGCAGGAGGTGGCAAAAGGCTGTGAAAAAGAGGGAGGAGTCGGAGAAGGAAGGGTGAGACATGAATATGGAGAAGGAGAGAAAGGGAGAAGTGTAAAGATGAATGGGGGTGAAAGGGCAAAGAGAGGTGGAAAAGAGGCAGGTGGGGACGAAAGGGCTGTGTGGATGGAGTGGATCACTCGCTTCTGTGGCCCTGCATGTCCGCAGTGCTCTGTGTGAGCACAACAGCTCCTCGAAGGACAGGTTACGTGCCTCCTGCTGTCACCCATGCTGAAAGATTCACAGCTCTGGGAGGAAAGTCTCGCGGACCAAGGAGGACAGGAGCCCACCCTATGCCACCCTGGTAAGAGGGACGCGCTATGACATCAATCATGTGTGCTAATGATGCTTAGTGTAATAGTTCAGTGAACGAAACTTCACGGTGGCCCAATAATGGTGATATCACGTTTTGTATGCATTGTTATACTGGTGCAAATAACTCATTTTTATTTACAATACAACAAACCCGTGTCTGAGGTTCGGTGTATCTTGGGCTCCTGCTTTATTTATATCTGTAAGTGCTTCCTGGTGCCCCCGAATTCCGTTCCGCCGCGGATTGCGGAAGTTTTGACATTTCCGCGTTCCGCGCGGAACGCGGAAATTTCGCATGTTCTGCGAGCGGAACGGAATTTGCCACCCACCCCTAGTCTATAGTTCTTGGTTAGGAGGACGTCTTTACCCTCTTTTGGGATGACCGTAAGTATTGCTTCAGCTGGAGTACCAGTTATTTGTCCAGAAGAAGGGAAGTGGCGGTTTAGGAGAAGCAGTGGTTTTCTTAAGCGTTCCCTGAACATTTTATAGAAAGATGAATAAAAACCGTTCTGGGCCAGGTGCTTTGCCTTATTTGAGTTTCTTGATGGCTGCTTCCAATTCTTCTAAATTGATCGGACCATTAATAGAGTCCCTTTTTTGGCCGCTTAGGGAATTAAGTGATACCCCATTGAGATATTTCTGAATGTTCTGATGGATCAGGGCAGAATTGGAGTGGTACAGGTTTTGGTAAAATTCTTTAAATGTATCAGCGATTTTGTTTGGGTAAGTATGGATGACCCCTTTTCCGTCCCCAATAGCATTTATCACGTATCTCTGGCTTTTAAACTTTAAGTCAGACGCTAGCGTCTTCCCGGCTTTATTAGCCTCACAGAGGCAATGGCTTTTCTGTTTGTTTATCCAAATACCCGCTCTCACACTAATTTTCTTTTTGTATTCGTATTTTTTATTTTAGATCTTTGTTAGGATTTCTGGGTCATTTTTTCGGATATGTATCTCTTCCAACTTAGAGATATCCTTCTCTAGATTAAGCAACTGTGAGTTCGCTTCTTTATTCATGTTAGATATAATTTTTATAATTACTCCTCTAAGGGTGGATTTTAATGCTTCCCATCTTATAAGGTGAGAGGTTTCATTCTCTTTATTATCAAGTAAGTAGTTTTTAATTGCATCTTCACTAACCTTTATCTTTTGAGTGGAGGCTAGTACACCATCGTTGAATCTCCAATGTGGTTCTTTAAGTGGGGGGGTTGAGTCTGTCTGTGTTAAAATGACACAAGAGTGATCCAATACCACTCTCAGTTCTATTGTTGATTCGTCGATCTTGCTCATAGCATTTCCTAATATTAAAAAGTAGTCTATACAGGAGTATGAGTTGTGGGGGAAAGAGTAAAATGTGTAATCCCTTTCAGTTGGATTCTGCAGTCTCCAAGTATCTATCATGTTAAATCCATTACAGTGGTGTTTGAGGGCTTTGTGTGATTTGTTTGGTTTGAATTTGCAAGATGAATTCCTATCTATATTTGGGTCTAGTGGAAGATTAAAGTCACCCGCAGTAACTGAGGTAGCTGAGTCTGGGATCAGTTTAATATTTTCCTTCAGTTCCTCCCAGAATTCCCTTTCATCATTCGTGGGTGCATATATATTTGTTACAAAGAGGACAGAGCTCTCTTTTTGTAATGTGGAGATAATGCATCTCCCCTGTTTATCTGTAGAATGGGAGCCTAAGTTTATTCTGGACTTCTTTGAGATCATTATTATGAGGCCCCTTTCTTTATCTCTATGGAGCTTGAACAGAGAACGTCTGAGTATTGGCTGCTCTTAAGTGATTTTGTGCGCTTGTTATCTAATTTTGTCTCCTGCAAAAGGATGATGTCGCTTTCTGCTTGTAGATATAGTCCAGAATTTTTTCCTTTTAACCAGATGGTTGAGGCCCTTTACTTTCAATGATACAATTTTAATATGTTTAACAGAAGGATTCATTTCTATTTGTATTCTAATTGATGTTGTCAGAATCGTATTTACCCACTAAAAAAAGTCCGGTTTGCAGAGAAAAATGCAGGCCCCCAAATGTCGAGTAGTTCTGAGCATTAGGAGAGCTACGGATAAGTGTAATGTTCCACTGACGGGATTGGGACTTAAGTGAATGTAGAGTGCTTGTACTCCCTTGAACACCGAGTAAAAAAAAGAGAAAAATATATGTGGCCTGAAAACATAAGCCTGAAAAAATTAAGAAAACAATTTTCAACAAAGACACCGTCTTAAACCAACCCTTCCCGTCCCATCCCTCTTCCCCACCCTCCTTCCCCCCTCTAAGAACAATAGACATGGTGATTACAAGAAAATGGCAACTCCCTCTCAGGGACATGTATGTTAGTTGAGAGGTCTATCATAACTATTATAGACTGTTATCGGAAACAAGTATAGGTCATAACAAGATTGTCACATTCAGGTTGACAAACCCTAAAGGAAGCTCACGTTGTTTGGTCTTGTCGATCCACTAGGGACCTATATAGTAGGTCAGCATGTCTGAGTATCAGAATGTGGTATAAGCAACAGCAGGTACCTGTAACAGGTAACCTCTATGGGGCTATAAGCGCAGGTGAGTGTACATACAGAGTGAATATGAAGTGCATGTTAAGTGTTATGATCTGTTCTAATTTGTGGTAGGAGTTGTAGACTCCGTGGGCCCATGTGAGCATGAAACTAGCGTGGAAACAGGGAGAGTATATAATCCACTGGTGAAGTACTCATAAAGCTTTGTATAAGCTTTGTATAATAGCCCTTAAAATACCAACACCCAGTAGCCAAAATAAACTTCAGGTGTCTGACCACCAAAAGCAAGTTAGAGCAACCCAATGTGTTCAGCTTTTTTACCTTATTCAAGCTAATGATGACATCTAGTCGGCATAAAACCAGCAATGCAAGGTTGATTTAGAGAGTATTTCATCAATACCGATCCGACAAGTACCGATCTAACACATACAACAAATATAACATTGGCTATAGCCATGTAGCAAACAAACAAACAGATTCTCTTGCTGTGAGACATGTAGAGCCACAAATTCGCACATCAGCGTTGCCTGTTGGACACAGAATCAATTAGAGGGGAAGTGTCCATCGTATGGTCTTCAAAGCTGTCTAGAAATTGTTTAAGAGCAGCACCATCAGTGAAGAGATGTGGGGTACGATGGGCAACCACTCAATATCGCGCTGGTCCCGCAAAGGAGTATCGAAAACCCAACAATTTCATCCTGGAACAAAGGGCCAGGAAGATTTTCCTCGTGTCAGTTGTGGCTTTGGAATAGTCTTGAGTGTTAAAAACCTTGTTTCTGTTCCGCCGCAAATGGTTTTGTTTCCTCATGAATGAGAGTATGAGTTTGACATGTAATGTTATGTTATTGGCTATTTATACAGTGCACGTTCACCGGGGAGGTCTCTTGGTGCTAGGTACTGAAATGTTGAAAAGCCCTTGTTACTGATAAGCTTGTAAATACAGACAGGTCTTCAGGAGTTGCCTACATTTTGTGTAGTGGGATGACTGCCTAATTTCCATGTTCCATGCTTGAGGGGCCTTGACAGAGAACCTATGACCTCCCATCCTGTGTTTCTTATAGGTTGGAGTGTCCAGGTAGTGGAGGGAGCTCGATCTCAGTTCTCTTGGTGTACAGTATTTTACAATCCGATCTTTCACAAAACCCGGGCAGCAATAGGCAGCCAGTGAAGGTCCTTAGTCACCCGCGAGATGGGGCTTCCTCTGGACAGGTGAACTATCAGACTGGTTTTGAGTTAGCTGAAGCTTACGTGCAAGGGATTTTGGGAGGTCCAGATATAGGGAATTTGCGTAATCATTTCTGGACATAACCAAGGCCATGATAACTTGGACCAGGGCCTCCCTCGTGAGGAACTTTCTAATCTTTTTTATCCGATGCAGTTGCAGAAAACGGACCAAAGTTACTGCACTGACCTGCTGTTTACATAAGAGACCCTCATTGATGATCACCCCCAATCTTTTCACTGCTTTTTTTTGCATGGGGGGAGCCCATCTCGCTTGGCCACCACAGTGGGTTCCAACAGGCAATTCTATTCTTGGTGAGGACTATCTCACTATCTCGGTTTTATCAGAATTTAGTTTCAGGTGGTTCTCGTTCATCCCACCCCGGATGAACAGCATGGAGCTTTGAAAATGCTGCCTGGCTAGGACACTGTCATTGATCGCAAACAACAGTTGCATATCGTCGGCGTAATTGAAGATGTTCACTCCCATCTTCTTAAGAGAGCTGACCAAAGGTTGAATGTAGATATTGAATAAATAAGGGGAGAGAGAGGAACCCTGGGGCACACCACAGCTCACCATGACCTTCGTAGAGGTGTAAGGGAAGAGCCTAACCGATTGAGATCTATCCCTCAAAAAAGAGATCATCAAGTTCAATGCTGCACCCCGTAGCCCAGCGGCCCTGACCGGATCAGCCAACAACGAGTGGTTGAACGTGTCGAAGGCCGCCAACAAGTCTAGTAGTACCAGGGCTTGTGTGTTTCCCTTGTCCGCTTCCCTACGCATTTCGTCCATCACTGACGTGACCACTGCTTCTGTGGAGTGAGCGTGTCAGAACCCCGCCTGACTAGGGTCCAAACACTCCGACTTCTCTATAAATTCACAAAGATGATGGGCAACATGGGCCTCCAGAATTTTAGCTAAGTACGGAAGAAGGGACACCGGACGATAGTTCTCCATGTCAGAGGGGTCTGCTCCCTCTTTCTTACGGAGGGATACAATAACTGCTTTTTTTAAAGATTTGGGTACTCTGCCCGAATCAATAGAGTGGTTAAGGAATTGTAACAACCTGTCTCCACAGGAGGAGGCTACCACTCTTAGGACCTCTGGGGGGGCAAGTGTAGTTGGGTGATCCTGACTTAACTTTCGCCATCAGCTCCGTGAGATTGTCTTGAGAAACATGAGGGAAATGCGAGAGAGTGTAACTGTTCATGTTTCCTGCTGATGGGTTGGTAGCGGAAGAGCTCAGAGGGATGTTCTTTTTTATAGCATCAATCTTATTCAGAAAAAAGGCGTTGAGGTTGTCACACAAACTCTGTGAGGGTATGACCGGAAGAATCAACCTGTCTAAATTGGATAGTTCATTAACGATCCATAATATCTCCTTGGATTTAATAGGGGCCTTCAAGATTTTACTTGTGACGTAGTTCACTTTGGTTTACCTAACAAGTGACATATATACTTTGAGATGTTGGAGATATAGGGTTCTCAGATCTGGCGAATATTCCGACCGCCATTTCCTTTCTGCGTGATGGAGGATAAGTTTCACCATTTTCAGATCTTCCGAGAACCATTTGTTGGCCTCATGGCTTCTAGACTTTCAGGAGCTATGACAGCAGGCGTGGGTGTAACTAGCCCCCTTCAGCCAGTTGGATACATTTTGCTCATAGCCATCAATATCCTCCAGAGGAACCGGCAGGGATTTCCCCAAGTCCCCACAAAAGTTAGTGAGATTAACCCAGGCCCAGTTCCTAGATATCATAACCGGGCCACTCGGGGGACCTATCTCCATAGGCCTGACTACCGAAAAGGAGATCAGATGATGGTCTGACCACCCGCACGGGACTATGCTCAAGTTCCGCACCGGGAATTTCAAAGTCCAAATTTGATCCAGTATGTGGCCTTTAATGTGGGTCGGAAGATTCACTAATTGTTCCAGGTTCATATCGCTGAAGGCTTCTGTAAGATCAGAGGCTTGAAGTCCCCCATTTTCATCATTTGCCCAGTAGTTTAGGTCCCCAATCAGGAGAACATTAGCAATGGTCTACCACTAAAGGGGCTATGGCCTCAGCGAAGGTCTGAGCAAACTCCTGCATGTAGTAAGGAGCCCTATATACAAGGACGCACACAAGGGCCTCAGTCGCAGATTTCAAGTGGATCACTAACGTTTCTACCGCTGGTAAATCCAGCGGAGACAGGTTCGTAAACCGGAAGGATTTTTTAACAATAGCTGTGACACCCCCCTTTTCTTCCATGTTTCCCTGTTAGCTGCCAATATATAGTACTCATTGGGGTGTGCTTACAGTATGTCCGGGGATGACTCTTCCATGAGCCACGTCTCCGTTAATAGCAGCAAATCTGGCAACTCAGATACTGTTGGTATCTCAGATGTTTACATACAATGGGTCTGAGTTACGATTGATTTGGATATTTCCTGGTAGGCACCCTGTGTGCCCTATCGAGTTCCAGTGGCATGTCAAAAGTCAATTTGTTGATCTTTGTTATCCATTTTTCTAGGAACATGATGCATGAGCCTGCTTCATCCTCCCTTCCTTCTGGGATTCTGAATATAGACAGGTTTCCCCTTCTGTTCCTGTCCTCCAATTTGGCGATCTGTTTGTAAAATAACTAAGATTTTAGATCGAGGTTCGATACTGATTTCTTTGTAGTGACCAATATGTCCTCCAGCTGGCTAATTCTATTTTCAGCTTCAATAGTTTTATTATTGGCGTCTCTGATATCTTTACGGATTGCAGATATTTCAACTTGCATGGAGTCCGTATTTTCTTTGGTAGATTTAGACAGTTCATGCACTTCTGCAAGTTTCGCTAGAATGGTCCCCATTGTCGTTTTTATGTCCTGTTTAGTTTTGACTGGTAAATCCGGGTTTGATGAGTCTTCTTTAACCCTCTTTAGGTTTGTTTTATATTCTTTCTGCACTATTTTAGAGTGGATACACTTTTTTGTGTTGAGGTTTATCATGTGCTGTTGTACTGAGAGTAGGGAGAGGCGATGTTTGAGACTTACACAGCTGTGGTGTTCTTCCTTCCCTAGTCTTACACTGCTGTAGGCTGTATATTTCTTGTAGCGCTGTTGTATTGAGCATAAGGCAGAGCGATATTCAAGACTTGTACTGCCGTAGTTTCTTCCTTTGCAGACCTTATACTGCTATAGGCTGCTGCAGGCTGTTAAAGCTATAGGGTGCTGTAGACTGCTATCATCTGCTACAATCTGCTATAATCTGTCATGTTCCTCCCTCCGGATATTTGTTGGGCTGTTATAGGCTATTGTAGTCTCTTTGCAGCTCTCTCACTGCCATAGGTTGCTGTAGGCAGCTATAGGCTGCTATACCCGGATGTTACTTATTGCCTCAATCCTGCTTTCCTGCTCTCTGTTCTACATTCTACATTTTACACATGTTCCTTCTTGTTCCTCTTAATTTAATACATTGAGTAAGATCCTTGTTTTAATGCCTATTAAGTTGCTGTTGACAGATTTTGGCAATAGTTGGCTGTAGTTGCTGTGTTTTTATTCACTGTGGCAGTGTGGTACCAGAGTTGTTCTCACTTGTCCCGTGTATTTCCTTCTTATCTATAAAATCTTCTGCTCAAGAAATATCAAGAAAATTACAGATTCTTCAACAAGCAATCTTAGGGTCAGGTATTGTCTTGCGTGTGGCTGTGATTAGTTGTGGAAACTAAGCACTCAAACAGTCCTTAGTATATTAGATGCATCAGCTATATTAGCTCACTAGCTGTTGTAAAACCTATTCTTTAATTCAGTTCGTGAGCTACAGGGAGCCCCTCGTAAGGCTGCATTGCTCCCGCTGTCTTAGGGTCAGGCACTTGGGTTTCCGATCACGCAACCAATCGAGAATTCAGGGAAATACAGAAAGGAGAAATATTGATGGCTTACTGTTTCCACAGCCAAGGATGTCTCCGATGGTGTGTATTTCCGCTCGAGTGACATGAGAGGCGGTTGCGGTAACGTTGGCAGTGATACCCGGTGTGCGGGAGAGCTCGAAACGGCGCCCATGATGTTTCAGAGGCCTGAACTTGTTTGGATGCTTCCCTGCCGAATCATCGATTGAAATCCAGGTAATCTGCCCTGCTGTAGATTGTGACTTACTTATTGCTTTGGCAGCCTTGGGTGTACGATAGACGGAGTATTTTACGTGAAGGTGTCCCGTCGAGTGGGAGCTAAGAGCTCACGCCGCCATCTTCTCTCCTCTCCAAGCCACGCCTCATATGTTTCACATTCATAACAACATTAACATGCACATGAAAACATATTTTCTGTTTGTTATTCATGTTTAGATTGACTATAGCTAACGCAGGCCTGTATTTTAAAATGGCTAACATCAGGTTGCCATCTTGCTTCACATAATGTGTCTTTCTTTTTCCAGGAGAAGCAGACTCCACATGTACTATTTGATGTGCCCTTGGTTGTCTGTTCTCATGTGATTTGTTTTCTTTTACTTGATACCTGTACAATGTGCTAATGACCTGTTGCAATACACGGGCAGAGTTCATCTTTGTCCAATGTATCCCTCTACGTTGCAGACAAATGTAAGTTTGAAGGTCGTTTAGAGAGGCCTTATTGTGTAGTAGCTTAAGGGAATAATGAGCTTAGTTATCTACTTAAGCTTTAGCTCTGATTGGTTAGTTATATCGGAACCATGAGGAGTTGTATCAAATGTTAGAATTGTATGATTTAAGTTAATGCCGATACTCTTCAAAAGCCTTTTTGATACTTCAGAATCCCTTCTTCCTGAGTTCCTAGCAGAACCCTTCCACAATGTAGCAGAGTAGGGCACTGCGTCAGAGTTTTGAAACAACTTTATCACAGCTTGTCTTTGTTTTACCACTTTTGAATTGCTTTGAACCATACATTGGGTATGCATGCATGATTAGATTTATGATTTATAAGATTTGGATTTGTATCTTTGATAACCCTTCAATAAACCTTTTTAGTTTGAAACCTAACCACTCCCTGTCTTCCTTGTGAAGCCCAATGTGCTTTACGCTTCTGCAATGTATTGAATTTTGATGTTTAGCCTCAGTTGGAAATACAGATTCATCCAAGAGTGCTTGTGTGGCCCTGAATTTGCACCAGAATTTGCATGAAGCAAAGCGCTCCATCAGGTGTAAACCAATGAGGATATTATTGGTGGGGTCAGAGGTAAGTTTTCTAAAAGCTTAAGAACATCCTCAGTGTCTAGTAGAAATGTCAGCAATGTTTTAACAATTTGTCTAAGAAAGTGGTTCCAAATAAATTCTATGCCATAGACTATAGGTCTTCCTGGAGTTGGTGATTTTTGTTTATGTATTTTGGGTACAATGTAGAAGTACGAGGTTGATAGGTTTTTCAGTCTGGAGGAACTTTGTTTCATGTTTGGTGAAATAACTGTTATGGAGGCCTTCTTCAACCTTGTATTTAATCAATGATTTGAATCTGTGCGTTGGTTCACAGGATAACTTTAAGTAGTTATGTTCAACATTTAATATTCTCAAACACTCTTCTCTATAATCAGAGAAGGACTATCGCTCCCCTTTGTCCGCCGTCCTTATCCCCATGTCTGGATCGGGTGATAGAGACCTGACTATGTTCATTCCTCCATTCGATAAATTGTGAAAAGAGTTTCTGTAGTTGCGCACGTAGGCTGATATAACTAGTGACAGCCTCCACAACTGTAGACACCTCTATAGGATCAAATGTGGGGGCAGGATAAATGTGGATTTCTTCTTAAGCCAATTGTTTTTTACTATGGAAGAATCCGAGCTTACAAGATTGAAAAAACGTAAGTCGTATTTTACTGAAAAAGATAGACAGTTCAGTCTCTACTGTGAATTATTTGCAATAAGTCATAGGGGTGAACCCCAGCTCTTAGTTGAGCACATCAAGTTGCTTTGTTTCCAATAGTCTGCCACTCAAATTAACAATACATTTTTTACTTGACTGGTAGTTGCTTGTTGATCCCTCGATGTTCTCCATACCACAGGTACATACGGGGAACTGCGTTTGGGGGTACATGACAGCTAAACCCTTTCAGTGGTCGAGAATACATTTTTAAACAGGCTCCTGGGAACTCCAAAATCTACTCTATGCTTCATAACACACAATTAATTGTCCTGGAAGATAGGGTAGGCCTCGCCTCTATTCTACTATGGATTAAAATTGGGTCCACTCCTGATTTGGCTTTTTCACGCAGAATAGTAGAGGACTGTCCAGTGCAAAAGAATTGGACAGCCATGCCATGGCTTAAATATGTTAAAAATAGTTTTCAAGAGCTGGGATCGAGCAGTCTTTTTGAAAATCTGGGTATTATAACTGCACACTATATGGTCTAGATCAAGAAACAGTTCCTTACAAAAAAAGAGGATGTTATGATTATGAAAGCACTTGATATGGTAACCATTCAATCATACTCTCACCCACCCAAGACCTGGATCCATAGTTATCATGGACAAAAGGCATTGGAACACAGATTTTATCTCACACGATTACAAGTGAATACAATTCATAACTTAGTTGCCTTCTCTACTGCTGGCACCGGGTTTGCATCATTACTGTGTCCTGGACCCATCCAAATCCGGGTTCCGCAGCAACTACAGCACCGAAACTGTTCTCATCGCCGCCACCGATGACATCAGGGCCCTGCTGGACAATGGTGAAACCGCGGCCCTCATCCTCCTGGACCTATCAGCCGCCTTCGACACTGTCTGCCACCGCACCCTACGCACACGCCTCCACAACGCAGGAATCCGAAACAAGGCTCTGGAATGGACCACCTCCTTCCTCTCCGGCAGAACCCAGAGAGTCCGCCTCCCCCTTTCCGTTCTGAAGCCTCTGAAATCATCTGCGGCGTGCCCCAAGGATCATCCCTCAGCCCGACTTTGCTCAACGTCTACATGGCCCCGCTCACCCACGTCGCCAGACTGCACGACTTCAACATCATCTCCTACGCCGATGACACACAGCTGATCCTCTCCCTCAGCAAGGATCCCCTCACCGCCAAAACTAACCTCCACGAAGGAATGAAAGTCCGAATGGATAAAGAACAGCCGTCTGAAACTGAACTCGGACAAGACGGAAGTCTTCATGCTCGGCTCCATCTCCTCAGCCTGGGACGACTCCTGGTGGCCGACCACCCTGGGAGTAGCACCGACCCCCACCGACCACACACGCAACCTGGGGTTCATCCTCGACTCAACGCTCTCCATGGCCAAGCAAGTCAACGCCGTCGTGTCCTCCTGCTTCAACACCCTCTGCATGCTCCGCAAGATCTACAGATGGATCCCCACCGAAACAAGAACAACGGTCACCCAGGCCCTCGTCAGCAGCAGACTGGACTACGGAAACGCCGCTTATGCAGGAGCCCCGGCAAAACTCCTGAAACGGCTGCAACTCATGCAGAACGCATCCGCCCGCCTGATCCTCGACATCCCTCGACACAGCCACATCACACCCCACCTGAGAGAACTTCACGGGCTCCCCGCCAACATGAGGATCACCTTCAAGCTCCTCATCCACGCACACAAGGCACTCCACGACACCGGATCAGCATACCTCAACAGACGACTCACCTTCTACACCCCGAACCGCCAGCTCCGCTCAGCCGACCTCACCCTCACTACCGTCCCCGCATCCGAAGACTGACCTCCGGCGGCAGATCGTTTTCCCACCTCGCCACCAAGACATGGAACACCCTCCCCATCCTCCTACGGCAGACCCAGGACCTACTAACCTTCAGGAGGCTACTCAAGACCTGGCTATTCGAGCAGTAGCAGCACCCCTCTCCCCTAGCGCCTTGAGACCCTCACGGGTGAGTAGTGTGCTCTACAAATTTCTGATTGATTGATTCATTGATTGATTGCCCATGTGATGGGAGGTCACTTTAGTCAACTAAGCACTTTTTATTCTATTTTGCACCTTGTATACCTCTTTTAGCAAATGGTTCCTTCGCCCCATACTCAGCAGAGGATTTTTAAATACTCACTATGAGGGTTTATACTATTTACAGCATCCTGAGTTTCCTTTAACATGCTTTGCAGTTCTGAATTTTACCAATCAAGCGCTGAGATTAAGGAAGAAATATGCGTTGTGATCCATGTTTTTGACTTTGATGCAGGTTTCTCTTGAGTGCTCAGTTTAGATTTGGCCGGCATCAAGGAATTCCTATAGGAAATGTGAAATTTCTGTATGATCAACTTCGTAGAACTATTTGTATTAATTCAATCTACCAGTATAAGGAGGGAAAATATTTTAGCTTAAATTTGATTTTTATTCTGATCTTATTCAAGTGTAAAATCTTTGTATATGTGGTAATGTGATTTTGTGGTCAAGATTGACTGAATAAAGAAAGATGATGATGATGACCTGCTCCATGTATGTAGTGGTGAGTTGGGGGGAGGTGGGTCCAATGACGGTGTTAAGGCCTTTGTTTTTTGGGACAGACCCTTCCTCATCCTCTTGCCAAAAAGGGGCCTGAGTTCCTGTGTATGGGTTATTTAGGCTTTGAAGATGTACAAGTGAATAAAGCCATGGGACCTAAGGCCAAAATGGTTTTGGTGGCCCAAACCATGGTGGAGAAGGGAACCTCATTCTCCATCGACAGACAGGTTGATTGGTTAGGCCATGGCTAATTCCTCACCACTACTCCAGTCATCAGAACTGGAGGGCATGTCATATGGTCCATAATGCTGTACTGCCATTACCTTAGCAGCAGTCTTCTCTTGTGCTTCTTTGTAATAATAATCTCTGATATATAAATGTACTTGTTCTAGGAGAATTTGGCCACTTCTTTTTTCAGTTTTGTGATTTTGCTCAAAGGAAGAAATTCTTTATTCTCAGAAATAGTCTTATAAATGTTATCTAATCTTTTTTATAGACCGATAGTTAAATGATAATTTTAATGTTATTCTCCGAAGGCTGTATTTCCACTAGTAGGTTGTCTTGTCTAAGATCCATTTGCAAGTGTTGATGAGCCAATCCCATGTCCATCTTCAAGAGTTTTTGGACCAATCTTTTTTGACTGCTTTGTACTCCAGAAAGATCTGAGATTCATTTGAGATCAACAGAAGCTGTGGGACCACATTGCTTCTCAAGTATTCAGTCATGATGAATAAATGCAGGGCTACGTTAATATGGTATCGCTTACGTTACTAAGTGTGTCCCGCTCATCTATTTAGGGAATGGCTTATGTAATATGTGTTTCGAGAATACTTGGTGTAGTTAGAATATCCTGAACTGTCATGTCTTCATATACTAAACCTGTCAGTTCCATCATGGTTACTAAGGTATGTGCATGTGTGGGACGGGAAAATGACATGTGCAGACGGTCAAGATGCATGTGTGTGAACTTAAATCCTGTAGTTATTATGAATCTATGTATTTGTCAATACAGTCTGACCCAGCCAAGAAATGTAAAGAAATCGCTACAGATGAGCCACTGCAAATATCTGTCTATCACTAGGGGGAAAGAGAAGTGGCTTTACATTAGGACCCAGTACACACCTCCCAACCAAAACAGTAGAAAAAAGAAGTACCCTTGAATCTGAAATAAGGAGTAAATAATACAGACTCTTCCTACACTGTCACAAGATATAGAATTATGTCTAAAGGAATAATTCCCTCACTAACCCAGGGATATCATGCTTCATCATGAGGCCACTCCTCACATTGGTAGAAATACTCCACCAATGTGGGCTACAACCTTAAGAAACAGGGGACAAATTAAGGTGGAAAATCAAGAATCTGGGTGGTTAAGAAGGGCCTGAGCCTTCTGGTGTGGGGAAAAACTCTATAATATCTTACTTTCTGATCTATGGGAGTCAGGGTATATAGGGAACAGTCAGTACTTTTTGGGCTTTCTTTGTATTGAGGGTACGGGTTCTGCATGATCTGGTTAAATGTGGGTGGTTCAATGAGATGAGGCACTTTTGGAGCAGTATTAGGACAATTCCTTTTTCAAATACCCCAATTGTCCTCAGGCGAAGCAAAATACTCCAGCACCTAGGGGCTTGAGGGCTTCTACTCTGATCCTCCCATTTTCACTCTTGACTCTCCCTTATCCATCCATCTTGTTCTCCCCTAGTGGGGGCTCCATGTCCTGCCCCTTCACATGTTATTGCATGCTTGTAATTTCAAACTCATCAGTTTAGATTCAACATTCTCTTTCTTTCATTCTTGTGCAGTGATGCAATGGTTCATGACAGTCACTAACTCAGACAGTTTCTCCAGTTGTCATCAAATATAAATAGTAATTAACTGATTTCCAGTAACAATCCCTTTACAAAGGACAGTGGTACACATTTATTCTGTTTGCAATTTGAAATTGTAGTCCAATCTGTTTCCACTAGACACACATCCACAACAGCATCATCATTCAACTTTATTTTGCCTGTTTAGACCATAAAAGTGCAAGTGCAGAGAACAACATACAAACACATTTTAAAACTCAGCCAATGCAATCAGGACCAGATGGACGAGTATATGGGTTGAAATACAGTACATTAAACATAGACACATTGTTGAGCAAATACAAATTAATAGACACAATAGGCTAAAACACAACAATTAAAAATATCCATGGGGTCACAGTCTAAAAGTCTATCAGTAATTAGAAGGGCTCCGGTGTGGGGCTAAAATCACCACAACAAGAGCCCTTACCTAAACCATCAGAGTGGCGTGGCCCACTTTGCTGGGTAGTTTCTATGCTTTTTACACACTCCGAGCTAATAACAAATTACACAAAGGACCCAGAACAGTGGCATGTGAATAACTTAAAACCATATGGGTAAAATATCTAAAAAGAGTGTTTGTCTATAAACAGGTTTCATACTTTAGACAAATGCCTTCTTATTACCCACATGTGACCCAAGAACTTGGGAACAGCACAAATTATCACCGGGCTGGTATCTGCTCTTAAAATACGAAGGGCCTCAACTTGGTGACGCATGCCCAGCAGCTTATAGATTGGTTTCAACCATTTGCGTCGTGGAATACAGTACTTGGGCAATGGTCTCAATAGCAGATATGAACCTGGGACAATGGTGACAAGTGGAAGCCTGCCTCTAGTAGATAGTATATGAGTTTAATGGAAGTGATCCAAAACGGAACTGTATATAGAGTTTCCTGTCTAGGGGAATGGTGATGAAATCAAGATATTTTTCATAAGGTCCAACAATTTTAAAATTCATAAAATTCAAAGTTAGGCGTCCCCATGAGGAGCTAGTAACTGAACGCTGAGCTACCCAATCCCAATCGTGTTTTTCAAGTGCATCTTTGCTAAGGGGCGGAGATTGGTTCTTGGTGTCCCAGAGGCCCTCTAAACCTAATGCTCTTAAAGAGGATTGCAGATTGAAAATCCAGCCAGTCTTCCTGGAACGGTCAAGTGCGACCACTTCATCACAGGCTGCAGAGTTCGAGGACAGCTCCAGGGTAGACCTAATGTGCAGCCAAAATAGTAAGGGGCATGGTTTAGCCTTCTCTACAATGGTGTCTCTACTCATGTCAAGTCTTAACGGGTGTAGTGGCGTGCTCTGCGGTAAAGAGACTAGGGACCTCAGATACATGTTCACCGAGATTTGTAAAGCACCCATCCTTTCAAAGCCCCATAATTCCGCACCATAGAGTGTGGATCCCACAGCTTTAGCCTCCTATATCTGAAGTGGGGCTGCCACTGGTTTGGTGAAGGATGTGCTATGTTCTTTGAGCAAGGCCCTAACAATTTGTCTGTTCTTGAGCGTCTACTTATCTATATGGGTTTTCCAAGACATCTTCGGAGATGGTAATTCCTAAGTAGTCAAAAGAGTTCACCCTTTCCAAGGGAACCCCTTGTATTGTAACATTACCTTTGAATGACTTGTGTTAGAGTATTCACCTTTAGCCCCCATATGTCACAGAAAGTTTTGAACCGGTTCAAAAGTAGTTGGAATCCACTTGGTGTTTTTAATACGAACAAGGTATCATCAGCGAATAGTAGGGTTACTGCTTTTTATTCCCCTAGGCTTGGGGCATCTGCTGGAACCAGTGGGAGATGCTAGACTGTACCATTCACAATGAAGGAGAAAAGAGTGGGAGCCAGAACACAGCCCTGTCGTACCCCCCTGTTAATTTCTATTGGGTTGGTGCGCTAACCCTGGCAACCCCAACGCACCCTAGCAAAATGTGCCTTGTAAAGACGAATGATACGTGTTAAAATCTTCTTAGGGAGGCCCATATCATTTAAAACTTGCCATAGTTTATTTCTGGGGACAAGATCGAAGGCGGTCTTGATATCGATGAAGGCTACTTAGAGACTCCCGTGACTCATTACCACGATCTTCCATGCGAGAAGCAGAAAACGAAACACCTGGTCAATGGTGCTCGTCCTCTGCCTAAAGCCAGCCTGAAATGGAGAAAGAATATTGCATCCATAACTGCATTCAATAATGCATCATTTTCTATATTCAGGTCCCCATATTTCTCCGTGTCCTGTCTTGGCCAACCTGACTTTTCAATCGACCAGTTTCACACTTCATTGGGTACCACCAAATCCAACGATTGATTCACATGCGCCCATTTTTGTTTTCTACACTTCAAGCACACTTTGCAGTTCCTCACGGAACTGGTTGCCGTAATATTGGGATGCTGCTTCATAATACTCATTAAATCAGTAGTCCAGGGGACATGAAAGATGACTGTTCTTCTCGGGCATAGTAGTAACTTTACAAAAGGAGGGTATCTGGAATATTGAAAGGGGGAGGTCTTCATTGTCTGCATCGTTAAAGTGACAGGAAACTTCTGTCCTTTCTGTTTGATTCCTGCTCCCAGCTAGGTGGTCTGTGGTTCTCCTTAAACTGGCTTGGGTAATAGTGGGGCTGCATTTTGCGATGATCATTATACTATCCTAGGACTGAATGCACTCAATGTTAAGTCTGCTCCACAGAAACTGGAGTCTGCATTTTACCCAATTATTTACGTACTTCTGTCTGGTACACTGCTGTCAGTCGATGTCATTGCAGCACTCGCTTGCACGTTACCTACTTGTGTTCCCACTGCCGGCAATCCTGCTGGTGCTGTTTTGTCTCAGGCGCATCCGCAGGTGCACCACCTGTAGCATGGTGGTAGGAGTGCAAGCCTTTCCTAATTATGTCAATTAGGTGGCTTACACGGTATTCCAGTCCCTCCTGAGTCTGTTTCATAACACAGACTTGGGATTAATATTTGCTCTTTACTTTACCGCACTAGTGGTACATAGCGTGAAAAAGAGTCCTTTTGGTGGAGGTTGTTTCATTTAGATTTCTCTATCCTACTCACTGCTCCTTTATTCATATGCAGTAAACAAGAAGGATCTGCCCGTGTTGTGTCTGTAACTCATCCTGTGGAGGGGTTAGAAGGAAACAGAAAGTAAGGTAAAGGCCCCCTCAGTTATTAGGACTCGCCTAGCGTTGCAGTGCATGCGCTGCTCGCTTGGCGAGATTGATTGTTAAGAGGACTTTTAGAAAAGGGCTTGAAGCCCCGCCCCACATTTCCATTTGCTGGCGTCTATTAGCTTTCTGAGTTGCCTCCCTTTGGCTTTTTTGTCCGGCCCACCCGGACTGGCTCGTCTGCTTTCCTTCTGTCGTGAAGGTATTTCTTATCTTTGTGGGAACCATATGTTTTCACTCAGCCCCGTAAACACGGAGCTGAATGAAAACAGATGGCGAGCACTTGTTTTTTTATGCAGATTTCTATAGCGCAAACTCTACCTGAAGGTATTGGAGCGCTTAACATGAGCTCCGGTAACGTTACACAAGGGCACATTCAGGCACGGGAAGATTATGTGATCGGCAGGCAGGGCTGCTCGGGAGGAGCGCTTGAGGCAGGCTGGCACGGTGTTTTTTTTTTATGCAGAGTTCTATAGCGCAAATCCTACCTCAAGGTATTGTAGCGCTTTACATGAGCTCCGGTTACGTTACAGATAGGCACATTCAGGCACAGGGAGATTATGTGATCGGCAGGCAGGGCTGCTCGGGAGGAGCACTTGAGGCAGGCTTGTGCGGTGTTTTTTAATGCAGATTTCTATAGCGCGAACTCTACCTGAAGGTATTGGAGAGCTTTACATGAGCTCGGGTTATGTTACACAAGGGCACATTCAGGCACGGGAAGATTATGTGATCGGCAGGCACGGCTGCTCGGGAGGAGTGCTTGAGGCAGGCTGGCACGGTGTTTTTTTTTAATGCAGATTTCTATAACGCGAACTCTACTCTTCGTGAAAGTGGAATCCCCTCTAATTCTCAGACGTGAACAGCATGGGACTTGCCTTAATTTGGGACCTTCATGCCATAGCTTTAGATCATCAGTGTGCAACTTAGCCTCCCCAAGTTGATGCGCGTAAACTTTTTTTATTCATTGCTTCTCTTTTCGACCTTGTTTTTCGCGTCTCACTTTCCTGACTTATATTTGAAAACTAAGTTGTGTGTCCCGTATATCGTGTAGAATCTGCATTCAGGACCTGGACACTGTAACCGTGACCAATAGGAACAAGCATTAAAAATGCAGTAGGTGTCGCCTTTCTTTAAGTTAAAGCCATTTGCTTTGCTATATAATACCATTAGCAAAGCAAATGGCTTTAACTTAATCCATGCTTGTTTTTTAAACTGATCTTGTGGAGGGAGGAAGGAACGGTATTGTACACTCACACCCAATGATCCCCTTGCATTTGGCTGACATTCAGTTGAGTCCCTGGAGGGGCTACGAGGGAGATGGAGTGGCTAGATCAGAGAAACTCTTTCTCTTACATATCCATCCTTCAAGAGTCTGTGATTTGGGTGTTAGCATTCCTGCTTATCTTCTCCATCTCTGCGTGATTTCTAGAGCACACACTGTAAGCCATGGATTGAACACACCCCCTCTTTGCTGTAAGACACCTCCCATCCCTACCTATTCACCCAGTCTATTTTCCCACCGTCTCCTACCCAGCCAGCACCTTCAGTCCACTTTAACCCATCACAAACAGTATGAAACCATACATACAAAGCAAAGCAAGCAACAGGTGATAAACACAGTTATACTTCTCCTCACTATTTGCTTACACTATCTGTTCGAATAACCAGGTCTGACGCTAGTCCTGGCAATATCCAGTCTCCCTGGAGAAATCTCTCCAGGGAGACTGGATACGTAGCTGGGGCTTGTGGAGTCCGATCCAGTGCCTTCCCATTCTTCATCTAGTGAAGATGGTTCCTCAAACACAGTGCACCAAAAACTATTGCTAGCTCATAGAAGTCAAACATGTTTAATGCGAAAGAGCCAGCTAGCATAAAAAACATAGCTTCAGCCAAAATAACATATCAATGAACCAGAGCTTCTCCCCATGGTAAGTTGGAGCATGTAACACTAGCATCCAGATATTTTAGTGTTGTATTTACACACTTTTTATCAAAGCAAATAAATGGAGGTGAGAACATGTGTTAAAGTATAAGATACAGATAGGCACTAACGAGCAGGTGCTTAGCTCTTCTGGTGGAAAGAATGTGAGAAGGCCTTGAAAACTAGATGATGTTTTTCATGTACAGAGAGAACTTCAGAATGATTCTTATTAGTAATATAAGGATCCAGTTGTTTTCTGACTACACCCCTTTGTTGATCCAATATGGTTTAGCTATTATAAACCCTTCCTGGAGAGGCAATGGTGCACAAAGGACATTGCATTTCAAGATCCAATGGTGAGAGATGGCATTTGAGAGGCTTTGGATCTCTACTTTTTAGGTTGAAGCCTAACAGGCAGCACAGCTGTCTGGTTTGCTAAGGACTTCTTGTGGGCATTCTGAAAGCTTCACTGGGAATGCATTCCGCTCTTTGCTGACCATTGGTTTTGTGGTTTGTAACTCACATTTGCTTGCTTTCTATTTGCTGCCTTTATTTGTTTTAAGCAATACCAAAGGAGATGATAGACGGAGTGTTTGAGCAAATCAAACACTCACCCCCAGTTAACTGATCTGGGTTTAATCCAACATCATTCTTTAGCTCACTCCACCACCCCAGTTCAGACATGGCCATATGCAAATCAGTCTGACCCTGTGCCTAATGGAAACAGTCCAGCCCGAACATGCCAAGCCACGTCTTCCCTGGACCGGAATCAAGCATCCTGGGACCGGTTTCGGGTTCATAACCCTCATCAACCAGGCTATCTTGAATCCAGTGGCAAAGTGAGCAAGGGACCCACGTCTGGGCATGCCCTGCCAACTTAGGGCGAGCAAAGCGATACCAAAGGGAATCATCCTTTGGTATCGCTTTATTTGTTTTAGGCTGTCCAGCTTGAGTTTGTCCATTTGGTAGAGAATCCCTTGTTTACTGTATTCTTCCGAGTGCTCGTTTTCTGCAAACAGGCCTTTAAATCTTGTTTTTATCTTGTCTCAATTGCTGTGCAATCAAAGACAGAGGTAAAAAGTCTTCCAGGGAGCCTGGTTTTAACTTTTTACTCTCTGACTTCAAAGTGAGAAAATGTATGTGACAATCTTGCTATGAAAAAGGCTTTTTTCTGGCACACAAAAAAATGAACTATGCTGATTTTTTTGTATTTCTGAAGTGTGGTGGAGTCAAATATTTGAAAACGATCAAAGCACATCAATACACCAGGTGATGGCATTTCCACACATTATCGTTTGTGTGCAGTAAAACTGCACGTCTGTGCAAATGTAATGGCCATTTCAATTAAACATGTGTTATCTGTAATGGCAGTGCACTACCACACCATGCATACTCCACACTACGCCACTCCACTCTACACCACTTCACTCTACAATACACTGAGCTACTCTATTTCCCTCCACTATAAGCTACGCCACTCCACTCCATTTCATTCTACGACATGACACTCCACTCTACGACATGCCGCTCCATTCTCTGACAATCCACTCACCTCGCATCTAAGACACTCAATGACATACCACACCACTTCACTCCACTCACAACACTCTACTATATGTCCCTCCACCCCACACCACAAACCCCATTCCATTCCATCCAACCCAAAATCTACACCACTCCAATCAACCACACACAATCTACCCCACTCCACTCTACTCCAATCCACCCTACTCAATCCACCCAATCTGCTCCACTCTACCCCAATCTAACCCACTCCACTCTATCTCAATCTACTTTTGTCTCCTGGCTCCAGTCCAATCCACCACACGCCAATCTACCCGAATCAACACTCCAATCTACCCCACTCCAATCTACCCCACTGCACTCCAGTCTAACCCACTTCACACCGATCTACCCCACTCCACTCTACCCGACTTAACTCCAACCTGCCCCACTCCACTCCAATCTAACCCACTCTACCTGAGTCTACCTCATTCCACCCCACACTTCCCCACCCTAGCCACTACACCCCAACCCAATCTACTCCACTCTACTCCAATCTCCACTCCACTCTATTCCACTCCTATGTACCCCATTTCCATTCTAATTACCCCACTCTATTATACCACAATGTACCCCACTCCAATATACCACACTCTACTCCACCACAATCTACCACACTTCACTCCAATCTACCAACTCCAATCCTGCAATCCACCCCACTTCACTCTACCCCAATGTACCCCACTCCACTCTACCCCAGTCCACACTGTACCCTAATCTACCCAACTCCCAGTTATCCCAATTCACTCCAATATAGTAGGGTGGATTGGGGTAGATTGGGTTGGAGTGGGTTAGATTGGTTTGGAGTGGGGTCAATTTGAGTGGAGGTCGGTACCTACATTTAAATTGACCCCAATCCAATCTTGATGGGTACCTCCACTCAAATCGACCCCACTCCAGTCCAATCTAACCCACTCCAACCCAATCTAACCCAATTCACCCCACTGGAATCTATTCCACACTAATCTGCTCCACTCCACTCCAATCTACCCAAATTGACCTGACTCCACCCCAATCTACCCTACTTCACCCCACCCCACTCTAACCTACCCTACTTCAATCTACCACAGTCTATTCCACTTCAATCTCCCCAGTCTACCCCCACTCCACTCAAATCTACCCCACTCCACTCAAATCTACCCCTGTCTACCCCTCTCCATTCCATTCTACCACACGCCAATCCACCTAACCTACCTGGCCCCACTCCAATCAACCCCCACTAAACTCTACCCCACTCCTCTCTACCCCACCCCACTCCACTCAAATTTACCACAATCCACCCCACTCCAATCTTCCCCAGCCCACTCCAATCTACCCCAGCCTACCCGACATCACTCAATCTACCCCACCCTACTCCAATATAGTCCACTCAACCCCAATCTACCCACTCCAATCAATACCACTCAAATCTACCCCACTCCAATCTACCCTACTCTGATCCACCCCACCCTAATGTACGTCACGCAACTCCAATCTATCCCACTCTACTCCAGTCTACCCGCTCTACTCACTTCAATGTTCCCCACTCTACCCTTCTCCACTCTACCCCAATCTACCCTGCTCCATTGTACCCCACTGCAATCTACACCATGCTACTAACCTTTAGCTATGCCGAACAGCAGCCACATTGGTGTACAACATGACTAAAACACATTGCCAAAGCCAGTAGCTGTCGCAGAGGTACGGCTTTTTGGCTTTGCCACTGCTTGTTATAGAAAGTGTCTCAACACCTGCCCTCTGCCTTCATTTGGGTATGGGTGTAGGCTGGCGATTTCTGGATTTAATGTGCTGCTACAGTGGGCACGCCATGTTAAAATAAAGCAGCTGCCTGAAGCCTGTAGGTGTCTGACTCTGGTCAATCAGATGCTAAAGGTCACAGTAGGGAAGGTCCCTTGACGGAAATAAACAACAGGCAAGGTGCAGGCCCCAGGTTCCACATGGCTGACTGTCTGCTGGAATTTTTAATGACACAGACACCTACCCTCGGATTGAATAATTGATTTTCCCAAACAGCATTAAAGTTCCTTTATGAAGAGGCACTGCAGTGTGTAAACATTAAAACTCTTGAGACAGCATGCACCACTAGCACAGCACACGCCAGTGCGATTGCTCAATGCTGTGCAACTGAGCTCCTAGAGCACAGCTCCTGCAGTGTTCAGGAGCGCTATAATTGCTGACTAATACATTTTAGTGCGGTGATGTAGACACCAGCACTAAAATGTGTCAGCCTAACCCCTGATGTGTGGTACTTGGCAGGGTTGCAGTATCATGAATTCCTTATGTCGTTCCATTCCCATCTTCCCCCTCCCTTCTGTGTAAGTACATGAGCCCCCCTCACTGTGTTTCTCATCAACATTCTAATTCAGTTAACGTGCCAGTTGTTGGGATTCCTTTCTTGAATAAACATCGTTCTACCTACTGGCCTTGTTATAACATGATGAAACATTGGCAACACCAGATGGGATCGATGCAATCATTCACCAGAGGCAGCGATCAATCATTCAATCAGGGTCTTCTAAAGCATGACTACTCACCCGTAAGAGTCTCAAGGCGCTGGGTGGGAGGGGGATGGGTCTGCGGTTCAGTCGAAGAGCCAGGCCTTGAGATCCTTCCTGAATTGCGCCAGCAATGGTGATTGCCTGAAGTGCAGAGGCAGGAAGAGCCAGGTCGTCGCAGTGAGGTAGGAAAACGATCTTCCTCCAGCCATGGTCTTGCGGATCTGTGGGACGGTGGCCAGGGCCAGTTGGGCGGAGCGCATATTTCTGGTGGAAATGTAGAAAGAGAGGCGGTGGTTGACGTACGCAGGTCTGGCATTGTGGAGGGCTTTGTAGGCATGCATGAAAAGCTTGAAAGTGATTCTCTTGTTGGCAGGTAGCAGTGAAGGTCAGTAGCAGTGAAGGTCTCAGATGGCCAGTAATGTGGTTGCCACGTGGGATGTTCAGGATGAATCTGGCGGGGGCGTTCTGGACGGTTTGCAGTTTTTTGGGGGAGTTTCTGGGTGGTGCCGGCATAGAGTGCGTTACCGTAGTCGAGTCTGTTGCTGACGGGCGCATGAGTGACCATTTTGTTGGACTCTGTGGGAATCCCCTTGACGATCTTATGAAGGAGGTGGAGCGTGTGTAAGCAGGGGGATGAGATGGTGTTGATTTGGCCTTCATTGAGAGCAAGGAGTCCAAGATGATGCAGATGTTTTGTGCGTGGTCCGTGGGTGGGGTGTATTCTGGGAGAGGTTTAGGACGTTGTTTGTTTTGACGAACTCGAAGAGTTGGGCATTGATGGCTTCCTCAATGCGTTTGGCAGGGAAGTGTAACAGAGAGATGGGTAAGTAGTTCTTGAGATCTGCTGGGTTGGCAGAAGGTTTCTTCAACAGGAGGTTTGGTCTCTAAGTGCTTCCAATTTCCAGTAAAGTTGCGGACTCGATGGAGCAGTTTATGGTGTGGGAAATTTGGGAGGGTTGGAATTGCTGGCTCTGTTGAAAATGTGGTGAGGGCAAGTGGCTCCGGCGTAGATGCTCTTCATGATCCTTAGGGTGTCATCAGCAAAAAGCTAAATGTTGGGCTTGAAAGCGTGCGTTTTGGGATTTGGTGTAAATCTGTTCAGTAATTTCAGAGATATTTAGTTGTGAAAAAAAGGAAGTGTTGGCAGCCGTCTTGGGACTCTGCTTGAAGCTGAGTCCCACAGAAAAGTAAAAAAGGGTGAGTGTCCAACAAAGACCCTGCTGGAGGTTAAATTAAAAATATTTAAAAAGAAAAAAGAAATTCAGTGGGAGTTGCGCTGGATCCGTGAATCCCGCCAAAAGAAAAAAACAAAGTGCAGGCTCCTGCGCTTCGTTATTAATTGGCCCCCGGGCGGACCAGGTCCCGGGGCATTGTGCAAATGAAGGAGGGGGGCACACGAGCCCCCCTCCTGGGGCTTAATATGCCCCAGAGACCATCGCCTCACCTGGGACTTCTTTACTAATTAATGTTGGGGAGGACCGAATGGCCTCCCCTGCTGCCCCGGGGACTGCCACCTCACTGGGGCTTTTCTTGAAAGAATGCAGGGGGCCTCATGGACCCCCTCAAAGCCTCGGGGAGTCGCCACCTCCCCGGGGCTTTAATTTTGGGAAAAAAGGGGACACTTGGCCCCCCTGCAGCTGACCACCACCTTGCCGGAGCAAATGACAAAAAAAGGACGACGACCGTGTGGCCCCCCCCCCCCTTCCTGGAGCCAATAATTGCCCTGGGGAGCACCATCCCCGAGGCCATCTTCTGGAATGTCCCGGGGGGCCCACATCAGAGACATTGCGGTTTGCCATGGTTTGGTGGGAGCTTCACCACTCCAACCAAGCCATAGCAAAAGCTGCTCCACTTTCAGTAAGCAAGATCATTAAAATTGCTCTTACATACTGAAAGTAGAGCAGAGTTGCCTTTGGACAGAGGGAGCTGCATGTTCAGCAGCTCCCTCTGTCCAAAAGAAGCCCGCAGGGACCCAGCAGGGTAGAAGTACCCACTTTAAATGGCCAGGCCCCAGGTGATGGGGTCGCTGGGATCCAATTTGGCCTGAGGAGGGGGGCCAAGCAGCCTCCTGCCCCATCTGTAAATTGCCGGGCCCGGGATTGTGGTCCCTGGGAATTGAAATAGGCCTGGGGAGAGGGGCCACGTGGCCCTCTCCCCTACTATTAATGTACATTTTATTTAAAAAGGACGGACCCCGGGGGATGGGCTCCCCGGGGCCAAAATCAGCCCAGAGAGGGGAGACAAGGCCCCACCACCCTGTTTTAACACAAAAACAAATGAAGTGGTCAGGCCCGGGGTATGCGGTCCACAGGACTGAAATCGGCTTGGGAGGGGAGGCTGCTCGTTCCTCTCCAATAAATAAAAAAAAAAAAAAAAAGAGGCCGGGCCCTGGGGCCCAAATTGGCCCAGGGAAGGGATCCACACTGCATCCCTCCCCCAATCAAAATAACCTGACCCCGGGGATGGAAGGGGGGCCATGCGGCCCCCTCCAGTTATAAACCAAAATAATAAAACTGACCAGCAAGTTGCAGGACGCCCCCCTTTTTCTGCACCACTCTGCAAGCGCACCAGCTGTTGTTTGGGGGGATGAAGTCCCTTTTTCTTCAGAGGGTCCTTGGAGACCAAGAAGCCCTCATGTTTCCCCCAGTAATTCCCACACAGCAGGATTGCTGAGAGGTCTGTGGAGGCCACGCCCCCTTTCTCTGCCACTCTAAAACCACGCCTCCTGGCTCACTGCCCGTTGGGGAATAAAGTCCCCTTGGATGCTGAGGGTACTTGAGGGCCAACAAGCCGTCCTGTAACCTACAGTAAGTCTCACACAGCCTCATTGCAGAGAGGACATCGGAGCCCACACCCCCTTTTTCCATCACACTGCAAATGCACCTCCTGGCATGCTGCTGGTTTGGGGATGAAGTCCCCTTGGCTCCAGAGGGTCCATGGAGGTGCACAATTCCTCCTGCTACCGCCAGTAAGTCCCACACAACGGGATTGCTGAGAGGTCTTCGGAAACCATGCTCCCTTTGTCCACCACTCTGCAAACGTGCCTTCTGGTGCACTACTGGTTGGGGATGAAGTCCCCTTAAGTGCAAAGAGTCCTTAGGGGTCAATAAGCCCTCCTGTTACCTCCAGTAAGTCCCAAACAGCGGGATTGCTGAGGGGTCTTTGGAAACCATGCCCCCTTTGTCCACCACTTTGCAAACGGGCCTTCTGGTGCACTACTGGTTGGGGATGAAGTCCCCTTAAATGCAAAGGGTCCTTGGGGGTCAAAAAGTCCTCCTGTTACCTCCAGAAAGTCCCAAACAGAAGGATTTCTGAGAGGTCTTGAGGGGCCACACCCCCTTTCTCCACCACTCTGCAAACATGCCTCCTAGTGCACTGCTGGTTGGGGAATGAAGTCCCCTTTGCTGCTGAGGGTCCTTGGGGGCTAACTACCCTCCTGTTACCTCCTGTAACTCCCGCACAGCAGGATTGCTGAAAGGTTGTCAGAGGCCATGCCCCTTTTTCCACCACTCTACAAATGCACCTCCTGGTGCACTATCTGTTGGTGAATGAAGTCACCTTGATTGCTGAGGGTCCTTCGGGGGCAGGAACCCCTTCTATTACCTCCAGTAAGTCCCAGACAGAGCAATTGCTGATAACTGGTTGGAGGCCCCATCCCCTTTCTCGACCACATGGCAAATGCGACTACTAGTTAAAAAAAAAAAACACATGGAAATGTATTAACAAAACAAAAGGTTACAGAGACATTATAGTTAGGAATTTGCATTTAAAAAACCTTTGAAATTCGCTGTAAAAACAAAGTTTACAGAGACGTTATAGTTCAGAAATGGAATAAAAAAAATAGGAATTCATTGAAAACACAAAAGGTTACAGGGATGTTATAGTTAGGCTCAGGTTTCACTTGTACAAAAAGAGTGAAATTCAGCAGTTACAATTAGCTACCATTCACACACCAATACAGCCACTGACAGACCGATACAGACATTAACACAACCAGTTACTCACCCATACATTCACTGAGACACCTAATCACTCATTTATACAGTCAGTCACACACCCACTGAATCATCCATACATAGACTCATACACCCGCTGATTCACCAATAAACCTTGGTATATATATTTAACACGAATAAACTTTTTTTAAAGCACTCAGTCACTGGATGATGTAATCAGTGATGCCATTTGAGATGTCATCAGTGATGTCACTAACCATGTCATCAGTGATGTAATGACCATGTCATCAGTGATGTAATATCTGAGGTCATAAGCAGTGCATTACGGGGGCATGAGTTATAGTTAGCTCAGCTAACTATACCTGCTGAATTTCACTAGTTTTGTACGAGTAAAACCTGAGCCTAACCATAACGTCCCTGTAACCTTGGGTTTTTTCATTGAATTTCTACGTTTTTGTAAATTCCAGTTCTGAACTATAACATCCCTGTAACTTTTGTTTTTTTTCAGTGAATATATATATATGATCAAGACCGGGTTTCCCGGTCGAAACGCGTCATGCTGCTGTTCCTTTGAAGAATAAAGCACTTTATTTTCTAGTCACGGAGTGGTCTGTTCCTGCTTTATGCATAATTTGCATACTTCTTGGACTTTGGAAACTATATATATATATATATATATATATATATTCACTGAAAAAACCATAGGTTTCACACACGTTATAGTTAGGAATTAGCATTTAAAAAACCTTAGAAATTCAGTGAAAAAACCATAGGTTTCACACATGTTATAGTTAGCTGGACATTTTACTCGTAAAAAACCAATGAAATTGCCCCGTTATAGTTAGTTCAGCTAACTATAACTCACGCGCCCGCAATGCACTGCTGATGACGTCACATATTACATCACTCATGACATGGTCAGTGACATCACTCATGACATCACTGATGACATCTCAAATGACATCACTGATGACCTCACTGATGACATCATCCAGTGAATGTGTGTTTTTCTGAAAATTAAATATGTTTTATATATGTATATCTCAAGGTCGATGGAAGAATAAATGGGTATATAAGTGTCTAAATGGATGATTTGTTTTTAAAAAATTGATTGTGTAACTGACTGATTAAGTGTATCTCTCACTTTGTGTATAAGTGGCTGCATGGGTTGGTGAGTAGCTACATGGGTGTCTATATAGGTTAGTAGTTGTTTTTTTGAGTATCAGTCTGAGTGTCTGTATGGTTCGGTGGGGGGTATTACGTAGTGCATAGGTGCATGAATGAGTGACTCACTGTTTGTATGTGTTGAAGACAGCATGTGTGCAGGACTGTATGGGTGGATGAGTGTGTGTATGGGTGTGTTAGTGAGTGAATGACTGTCCCAATAGTGTCTTCAGGAGTAACTACATATGTTTTAAACTAGTATATGTGACTATTGGTGTATATATGTGAGATATGTGAGAGGGAGAGATTGAAAGAGTTCCTGTATGAATAAGTATGTGTTTCTATAAGTGATTGTTTAAAAGACTAAGTATGTGTAAGTTTCCGTAGAAGTAAGTGTGGTGGTGTGTGTATAACTGTATATGCAGGTGAATGTATGTTTGATTCTTTATTAGCATGAGTGACTATGTGTGTGAGTAACTCTATGGATGAGTGGCATTATGTAACAGGATATATAGGTGTATGAGTACATATGATGAGTGAGTACATGTATAGGACTGTTGGTGAATGAGTGGATGTGTATGTGGATCTTAGAATTACTGAAGAGGTTGTTGTAACTGGTATTGGTATGTCCATTGTTTTGAAAATTTTAGTCTCTATTTTTGAATGTGTGTATCAAAGCTTATATTAAGGTGAGAGGAGGTCTGCCACTCTATCACAAGGATGATGTCATCAGTGATGTCATCAGTGATGTCATTTGAGATGTCATCAGTGATGTCATGAGTGATGTCACTGACCATGTCATGAGTGATGTAATATGTGACGTCATCAGCAGTGCATTGCGGGCGCGTGAGTTATAGTTAGCTGAACTAACTATAACGGGGCAATTTCATTGGTTTTTTACGAGTAAAATGTCCAGCTAACTATAACATGTGTGAAACCTATGGTTTTTTCACTGAATTTCTAAGGTTTTTTAAATGCTAATTCCTAACTATAACGTGTGTGAAACCTATGGTTTTTTCAGTGAATTTCTAAGGTTTTTTAAATGCTAATTCCTAACTATAACGTGTGTGAAACCCATGGTTTTTTCAGTGAATTAGCAAGGTTTTTTAAATGCTAATTCCTAACTATAACGTGTGTGTAACCCATGGTTTTTTCAGTGAATTTGCAAGGTTTTTTAAATGCTAATTTTTTTTTTTATTCTTCATTTTTTTCAAACATATTTTTAATTTAATTTTCTTTCATTTTATAAAGACTATGCTTAAATTTTTAAAATCCTTAAATATTTTTTTTTAATATATTTTTTAAAATAAACATGTAAAATTTATTACCAGATTTTTTTTTTTTTTTTTTTTTTATAGTACGCGTACCGTAAGCTCACGGTAAGCGTACGGTTTACGCAACGTCCGTAATCTATCTACGCTGCTTGCGTATAGTTACGCACTTTGCGTAGCCGCGGGTACTGCGCGTGGGACGCGTGCACGCTTACGCCACACGCGCACGTTACGCGGAAGTGCCCGGGAGTGACTGTTATGCGCATGCGCGCAAGCGCGTGTCTTTTTTACGCGCACGCGTACTTTTTGCCGTAAGCGTACCGTAAGCGTACCGTAAGCGTACGGTAGGTCATGTGATCTTGAAACACAACTTTTGATTGGTTGAAACTACTTTCAGTTCTAGAACTCTCCTACACCACACCCATTCCCCTCATTTCTGCTTGTGATCCCTTGGGAGAAGGAGCTGGTTTGTCTTTGGGATACGATGGCAGAACAGCAGAGCTCTTCTGAGAGTGAGGCTAGCACCAGCAGCACTGTCTTGAGGCAGAGATCGAGGAAACAAAAGCCTTCTTATGTTTGGGATTATTTTACTTTTCCAGAAGGCCAGCAAAAGGTGAATGCACCCTTAGTTACTTGCAAGCTGTGTAAGCGTGTACTTTCTAGAGGTAATCCTAACAGGAAGTATTCCTTTGGGAATCACACCATGAAGAGACACCTCCAGGATGTACACAGAAGGACACATGGTCATCTTTTTGGAGGTAACTCTTCAGAAAGACGAGCCAGTACATCCACAGCAGCTCAGCCTGGACCATCATCTGCAGGGCTGACTCCTTCTTCTGCAGGTCAGGTGAGCCCTTCATCTGTGGGGGGAGAATCTCCTTTTGCTGGCCCTCTGGAAATGAACCTTCGATTTCGGAAGGTTGATATTCATTGCACATTTTGTAAAGGTCTAATTTGTCATAGGGAGACCAGTGTTTCCCTAGTGAACAACAAAATAGATCAGCACATTTGTAGCTTTGAATGATTTTCCCATGCTTCCTTTCCTCTGTCCCTGCATGAACACAACGGTTCTTTTAAGAGCCAACCTTATCTTTCATCTTTTTTTTACATATGTTTTTTAAAACCTTTTTTTTTTTTTTTTTACCGTACGCGTACGGTGCGCGTACCTTTTTTTTATTTTTTAAAAAAAACACTAAAAATCAATTATCACATTACAAGGTCCTTGAGAGACTACAATTATTATTATTGACTTACCATACTCACTCAAAAAAATATTTATTCATTTGTTTTTTTAAAAAATAGTTTTAAAAATGGTTGTAGTTTTCGAAAATTTTCTATATCGATCTGAAAAAAAAGAAAAAAGTATTAATATTTTTTTAACAATTTATAATACAGTATACATATTTACATTTTTTTCAAAAAAATATTTTTGCCTTATTTTTGCTGTTTTCAGAATATATTGCATTTCACTATAAATTGTGAAAGCAATTGCATTCATCATTTTACAGCGGGCAAAAAAAAATAACAATCTCAAAGATTGTATTAAAAAAGCCCAGAATCTCTTCTCACTTAAACTTATCATTACAGAAATGCATATTATTCTAAAAAAATATCATCTAAAAACAATACTTATTTCTTTAAAATACCGTCTGATATGTTTGTTTCAGAAGTATAATCACAATATTATATCTCAAATAACTCCAAAATACATCTGATTTCATTTCCTTTAGGCCAAATAGTATTTTTTTTTTTTTTTTTGGAATAAATTTCCAAGGGAAATCCATTAAAATTCTAAAGTTTAATCTGTCCAGATCTCACCGATTCTCTGTAACATTTTGGTTCACGAAAATTTTTTGAATAATTTATTTAGTCCACAATAGAATTGCTTACTTTTCCACATGGCCAAATAGTAATTTTTTAAATCATTTTTGAAAAAATTTCCAATGGCAGTCCAATAGCATTCCAAAATTTAAAATGTGCAGAAGTTACCGATTATCTATAAATTATTGGTTTTTCAAAATTGCATTAAAAATTAAAAAAGTCCACATTACAATTGGTTATCTTTCCTTTAGGCCAAATGATAATTTTAAAAATATTTTTTCTACCAAATTGCAATGGTAATCCAGTAAAATGGTAAAATTATTTTGTCCAGATCTTGCCAAGTCTCTCTAAAATTTAGGTTTCAGGAAGATTAGATAGGAATTTGCTAAATCAAAAGGCAAACGTTGTTTGAAAATCAATTGGGAATCATTACACAGTGTCCAGCCTTTTTCACATTTTAGATAAACTGTGTAATGTCCAGAAGTAACAGTAGGTCCATCATGGAAAATTATTGCAACAGTTACAAAAGTTTTTCCTGAAATTGATAATTGCTGTCCTGTAAACTTCTTTATTAAAGTATCCAATTTTGAACCATCAGCTCTACATCGTTGCATCATTAAAATTACATACTGTCCGTATTCCCTTAAAATTAATGTTGAAAACATGTCAGAATTACACTCACCACATTTCATGCTATGATTAGCATCTTTAACTAATTTTGCAAAAGTGACTGTTTTACTCTCTGGCAATGTCAAATAAATAAACCTTTCATTATCAACAATAGAGCCACATATATTATAACAATTATCACAACTATGTTCCCATTTATAAGAGAGACCAAAAAAAATGTCAATGGGAACTCCTTCTTCTTCCACTACCTGAAGAAAATACATCAAAAATTCGTGTGCATCTTGCTGTTCATTTTGAGAAAACTGTGTTCGTCCTGAACATACATCTAAAAGTTTTCTAATATCAGTAGCACTTTCTATTTGAGTTTTATCTTTACTCAGCTTTTGAAAAAGGAGACTCAGCTCTGAACAGAATCTTTTTCCCTGATTTACTATTATCTGCTCTTGCAAACTTTCCAGATAAAATGCAACATTCAGCACTACATTAGCGTAGCAGTTGACACCAGAGCTATTTTCAAAATGACATCCTACAACCTGTTCTTCATTGTCCTTTTTCTTTTTGCTTGCAATTACATCACTCCTCTTTTTTTTCCTCTTCTCTGTATCTTCATTACAGATATTCTCATTTCTCCTTTTACGAGAAACTACACGTTTCTCCAACACAGGATACTGACCTAAATGAGGAGCATAGCTTCTTCTTAATCTATTATACTCCTTTACACAGTTTGTATCAGCACTAACTTTTGAGTCATCAAAGTCTATCATGAATAAACCTGATAATGTTTTGACTCGTGACAAAGCTACATATGCCATACCTTCTTTGAACACAGTTGAACCAATGTTCACAAATGCACAATCTACAGTCAATCCTTGAGACTTGTGGATAGTTACAGCATATGCTAGAGAAAACGGAAACTGCTTCCTACGTACATATAAGTCTTTCACAAGCATAAAACGAACTGTACAACGACAAATATCTTTAACTTCATCTATCTGATCAAATTTTATCTGTAAACATTCAATTCCTTCTTTTTTCTGATAATTAATAAAACCCACAACTCTTCCCATCGCTCCATTCACTAAGCCTTTCTCAACATCCAAATTTCTCCTTAAAAATACTCTACAGTTCATGCAAACATATAGATTTTTTTCTAATCCTGCTGTTTTGGAGATGTTCTTCTCTAGTGAGTCCAATTTATTTTTCAGTTTGCCTGTTACTGTGACAGTAATTCTTCCATCCTCAATTTTGTCCACTGCTTCCAATTTCCTGATCTCTTCCTTTTCCAATTTCAAAAGCTCCTCATTAAATATTGAGCATTCACGTAGAGTTGGCATTAAGCAGATGACACTTTTGTTTTCTGCAATATTCTTGTATATTTTCTCTGCAACTATTTCTTCCTTTGGAAATAAATTATGTAGCAGCCGACTCTGTAATGCTTTTTTCCCAACTTCTGTGAGTAGTCCAATTCTGATATCTTTCAGAATACTTCCATATTCTTCATCGTTTGCTTGCCTCATATTAGTTGTAAGTTCCTTGTACTCAAAGAAGGACCAAATATTTGTATTTCCAATGCTTCCCAATGACTTCTTCGTGTCTTCATGTGTCACAGTATTAAACACTGGTTGTCCTTTAACTGGAGTAAGTTGCAAAAGATCCCCAAAAACTATGACGTGTTTTCCACCAAATAACACGTCATAGTCTGTCTTCAAAATTTGCTGCATTCTTAAATGCACAAAGGCAAGCATTAAGTTTGATACCATGCTCACCTCATCAATAATGAGAACTTGCATCTTCTTCAATACTCTTGAAACTTCCAAGGATGCTTCTCCAGTTAGCTTGTTGAATTGTATTTTGTTCTCATGCTCCACTGGTAACATTAGCAAACGATGTAAGGTGATTCCTTTTATGTTATATGCTGCTAACCCAGTTGGAGCAGTAACCACACAAGACAAAGTAGAATCCGTTTTTTGCTTTAGGTAGCTTCTGATGACTTTAATTAGGAAACTTTTTCCAGTGCCAGCTTGTCCGCTTACATACATCCTGATTGGATGAAATGATGTGCATGAGCACTCTTTTTTTATATGTAGAAATCCGTGATCAATTTTGTTTTTGATCTCTTCATAAATGTGTTGCTGCTCTTGATTCAGTTGTCTTTCCAAATTTTGTAAGTCTATAAATTCTTCTTGAGCTTGATTCATAGCCGTTTCCACTTCATTCATGGCTATTGATGCTTCATTTTCAACGATTGGTTGTCCTAGGGGATCTTGACTGTATGTTCCTGAACTTTGGCTGTCCTGAGAACTGTCTCTAGCTATTTCTGCTGCAATTGTAGTTTCCTGTTCAATTTCTTCATTTAACATTTGCAGATAAGTTGAGAATGTACTGCATTGTATGCTGTCTTTGCAAGCATTAAAAGAATCTTCATAGCTCTGGAATTCTCCCAGTAGTTCATCCTCTGTACGCCATGGTTTAAACAACTGTAAAAGAGCCAAGTAGTAAAATTCTTTCTTGTCGGTTGTGTCGCAACTCAGCTTCCGGTGATTTATCAAACTTCCTTTGGTTTGCTTCACCAAACATCCTTCTTCACCAACAACTTTATATTTTCCACTGTTGATGTCTTCTGCAGCTTTCCGTGAATAAATGTAGTTCTGCAGCACTTCATAGAGACACATGTTCTCCAGATGATGACTTCTCTTGGGATAATATGTGTCCAACATGTTTGTTTTCAATATATCTGTACTTTCTGGGTCATTCTCGGCCAAATATTCAATTTCTCCAACAGATTTCAGTACCCGATTTCTCATTGCTGCAAGGCCTAAACTTGCCCAAATTATTCTTCTTGACTTCGAGTAGAGACTTGCAGAAGATAACCTATCTGAACATTCGTAGGATCCAATTTCTCGATGCGATAACATCTTCAAACTGAAACTGTACAGCTTCTTACTGACAGTCTTCTCGTGAGAAATCTCTTCCCACATTTCCTTCAATTCTGTTTTTTCTGATTTCGTAATGTAAGACGTTACATATCGTGCAACAGCAATGGAATTGTCAGCTACATACTGTATATCCATGTTAGCGTTCCACATGGATAAAATGACTGGGTTGTAGTCATTTATATTTTTTGATTCTTCTTTTCTTTTAAGGTTGTAGGTATTCTTAGGTGATTTTCTTGTGATAGTATGTCTCACAGCTGACATAAAACTGTTGACTCTTCCATTTGAAAGAACAGGTCTAGGAAATCCAAATCGACATTTAGTGTAGTATTTTTCTTTGCTCTTGTATTTCCGTCGACAGTATTTTCCACACCGATGACTTTGGAAACGTAGAACTTGCTCCTTTAACTTGTTCTCTTCTTTGCTTTTTGGTATACCACATGTTGCATATTCTTCAATGTAAGATAACACTGCTTCATCAGTATCTGTTCCAAACTTTGGGGCATCCTTGATCCACAGCAGCATATGAATATGAGGAGCACCTCTTGCCTGGTACTCTTTTCTCCAAAAGAAATCCACTACTTCTCCAAGGGGTGGATTTTTTTTATTGCAGATGAAGGACATCATAGCCTCAAATCTATGATTGAAATATCTGCAAACATTAACCGGATCCAATGAGCACAGTTCTCCTGCTGTCTTGTATTCGATGTTTTTAATGTTTGAATTGGCCTCTCGTAGAAAATCCAGTAAATCATCCCAAGCGTACTCGGCACAGCTTAGGGTAAGGAACCATGTTGGTGTTCCTAAATTGCGTAACATGCATTTTAGTTCACCATGGCGTCGGTACCAATATTCATTTGTCCCACGCTGACAAGCCATCAGATTGATCAGTTGTGTTTCCAAATGATCATCTCGGTGCTGCACTTTCTCCATAAAATCCTTAGCAGACACATTTTGTAAATGTACTCCACTTTTTAAAATGTGATTTACTGCATAAGACAGTGCAGACAAGTCGCTTTCAAATAAAAGATGGAACAAATAAGGAATACTTTGTCGAAATCTGGGATCTTCAGCATATAGTCTTGTAGTCCGATACTCTGAAGCTGGAATCTGTTCTGGACGTTCATCGTATCGTCCTCCTTTTCCTTTAGGAAACAGCTGGGGAAAACATCGAGCTTCCAAGCTCTCCTCCCATACACTCACGGGATTTCCTTTTGCTTTCTTCATCTGAAAGAGATCAATATTGTCTCCCATAACTTCTTTCGAATGGAGAGGATGTATGCTAAAATGTTCATAAATTTCTTCTTCCTTTGACTTGTCCACTTTTTCAATTTGTCCAGTTGGTGTTTCTGTGTGTTCTTGAAAATCTTCTTCTTCTTCTTCTTCTTCTATATAAATTGATTCATACCATTTGTTATTTTTTTTCAAATACAAATTTGCTCTTTGTACTTTCCGCACATCTACCAGCTCCTGCCAAATCTTCTTATTCTTTGTAGGTACACCATTAACCAGAATAATTAATGGTTCAGTTTCCAAAGTATCCGCATCAATAGTTTCCATATTTTTTTTCAAATCCAAGGGCAAATACACCACTCTACCTTTTAAACCTCTCAGTAAATCTGAAGGAGGTAATTTACCAGTTTTGGGCTCCATACGTACTATGGTCTGGAACGGATGAACACATTGAATGAGTATAGACTCATATGTATTTAATTCAGAAAGTTCAGCAGGAATAGCATCCAATTCTAAATTATTATGTACAGCTCTGGTCGGCATTCTATTTTCCTCTAACTTGTTGTAACAGTATTTACAAATACGCTGATCTTCACCCAATTCAAAACAATTTTCAAGAAATATATATGTGGCAAAATCCATCCACTTATAATTATCTTCATTTTCACTCTTTCTGTAGAGATCAACATTCCTAGTTTGTTTTCTATAATGAGTTCTGCGGCAACAAATACAAGTAACATTTGGTCTTTCATTAGAGACTATTGCAAATTTTGTTATGTGATCATTAAATGTGTTACTTACAGAGGGTTCTACATTCTCTTCCACTTCTGCCTCATTTACTGTGTCCTTCTCTGCACTGTTTTGTTCAGGACCAAAGTAACAAAACTGAATTTCATCAACAACCTTCTCTACATCTGATACCGTTCCTCGGAACAGAGCCCTATTCAATTCATTTAACTTTATTGCTGGACTTTTGGCAAAATACAACCGTCTCACAAACTTTCTCATTTCAGTATGATGAACAGCCAGCATCCTAAAATGATGGAAAACACTATTGCACACTTTTCTAGATAGACAAGCAAGAGAATGACCCTGCAAACCAGTATTCTCTCTCACTCTGCATGGATCCAGACTTTGAAGCACCTTAATCTTTTGTTTTACACTTTTTTTACTATATTCTCTTAGAAACTCTCGAAATCTGTCAATAGATTCCTGACGCACAGTGCAAATACTACTACAATTCCAAGTGTACACTGGGGCTTTAGGACGTCTCCCCATTGCCTCATCTGCCATCACTTGTACCTCATCTCTTGGAACCATTATCTCCTTCTCCATTATGCAACCATTTTTTACTTCGTATGAACGACCTCTGGTGTCAACTGCATGCAGCAAACTATTACTTTGAAAATAGCTCTCTTCATTAAAAAAAGGTTCACTACTTGAACTATGCATCCACTTTCCTAAAAACACTTTACAAAAGTTTGTTCTGTTCACTACTCTTTTGCTTTTGCTTTGTGATTTCAGTACATTAACCATTTTATCTAATGTACGCATCCTATTCAAAATTAATATGAATAGTTTCCTTTTTAATTCTAATGCTTTTGCTGCAATGGCTTCAATTTCTTTTTTTCTCTTGTAATATTTTGCCTTTTGCTTATATTTCTTTACATCCTTTATCAAATTGGACATAACTCTTCTCTGAAACATTTTTCTACGTATCTCTTTAAACGCTGTTTTTCTGTTTATGTTAAACTTTTCAATTGCAGAAGGTATATTTGCATTAACTAAATTCTCAATTTTTTGCTGTTCTCTATGTTTTGTTACATTGTTCCGAGGACAGACATTTTGTACATTTTTCTTTGTTTTGAATATTTTGTTAAGAAATTGTTTTTTCTGCTTACCAGAAGATTTTTTCTTTTTCCCAACATGAGCATCTTCTACTAACTTTGGTCCTCCAGTTGTCTTCAAATATAGTTTTTTTTTTAGCGTTTTTTGAGCTCGAGATTTTGTAGGCATCTTAAATTTTGTTCACTGTTCTTCAGCAATACCTGAAAAAAACTAAAAAAAAAATCCTTTATTGTATTTAAATATATTACTACATTTGTTTTCACAATAGTCATAAAACAAAATTTCTTTGCCAATTTGAATGCACACAAACTGCTCTTTTTTTTGGGCAAGTGAAAATCTCTTTTACAAACTGTCACATTATGAAACCACTTTTCAGATTTTTTAAAAAGCCCATGTCCACAGTGCTACACTCCAGCAAGGGCAACCAGCCTTAGTGAAGCTCAATGTATTTGCATTACAGACTGAAACCTGAAAACCCCACTCGCTTGTAAATACTTTGCATGACTATACACGGCAAGCACATGGGTGTGTGCTAAGACTCTGCTTCTTCCCCCAAAAATTCGCTCCCCCTTTCCATCTAATGCAACTGTGAAATCACCAGAGCAAGACGCAATAAATCTCTGCCTATAATTCCTCTATGCACACAGAGTCATGTTTTCACATTAGTCCCAAAACGAAATTTCTTTGCCATTTTGAAAGCACACTTACTGCTCTTTTTTTTTCGGGCCGAGTGAAAATCACTTTTACAGACTGACACATTATGAAACCACTATTTTTGATTTATTTAATTGCACGTGTACAAACTGTTTTTTTTTCAGACCACCACCATGTGCATTCTCTGTGACTGCCTACACTCCACCAAGGGCAACCAGCCTTAGTGATGCTGAATGTATTTGCATTACAGACTTAAACCTGAAAACCCCACTGGCTTCTAAATACTGTGCATGACTATACATGGCAAGCACATGGGTGTGTGCTAAGCCTCTGCTTCTTCCCCAAAAAATTCGCTCCCCCTTTCCATCTAATGCAACTGTGAAATCACCAGAGCAAGACGCAATAAATCTCTGCCTATAATTCCTCTATGCACACAGAGTCATGTTTTCACATTAGTCCTAAAACGAAATTTCTTTGCCAATTTGAAAGCACACTTACTGCTCTTTTTTTTTAGGGCCAAGTGAAAATCTCTTTTTACAATTTGAAATCACTTTTACAGACTGACACATTATGAAACCACTATTTTTGATTTATTTAATTGCACGTGTCCAAGCTGTTTTTTTTTCAGACCAACACCATGTGTATTCTCTGTGTCTGCCTACACTCCAGCAAGGGCAACCAGTCTTAGTGATGCTGAATGTATTTGCATTACAGACTTAAACCTGAAAACCCCACTGGCTTCTAAATACTGTGCATGACTATACATGGCAAGCACATGGGTGTGTGCTAAGCCTCTGCTTCTTCCCCAAAAAATTCGCTCCCCCTTTCCATCTAATGCAACTGTGAAATCACCAGAGCAAGACGCAATAAATCTCTGCCTATAATTCCTCTATGCACACAGAGTCATGTTTTCACATTAGTCCCAAAACGAAATTTCTTTGCCATTTTGAAAGCACACTTACTGCTCTTTTTTTTTCGGGCCGAGTGAAAATCACTTTTACAGACTGACACATTATGAAACCTTTTTTAAAAATTTATTTAATTGCACATGTCCAAGCTGTTTTTTTTTCAGACCACCACCATGTGCATTCTCTGTGACTGCCTACACTCCAGCAAGGGCAACCAGCCTTAGTGATGCTGAATGTATTTGCATTACAGACTTAAACCTGAAAACCCCACTGGCTTCTAAATACTGTGCATGACTATACATGGCAAGCACATGGGTGTGTGCTAAGCCTCTGCTTCTTCCCCAAAAAATTCGCTCCCCCTTTCCATCTAATGCAACTGTGAAATCACCAGAGCAAGACGCAATAAATCTCTGCCTATAATTCCTCTATGCACACAGAGTCATGTTTTCACATTAGTCCTAAAACGAAATTTCTTTGCCAATTTGAAAGCACACTTACTGCTCTTTTTTTTTAGGGCCAAGTGAAAATCTCTTTTTACAATTTGAAATCACTTTTACAGACTGACACATTATGAAACCACTATTTTTGATTTATTTAATTGCACGTGTACAAACTGTTTTTTTTTCAGACCACCACCATGTGCATTCTCTGTGACTGCCTACACTCCACCAAGGGCAACCAGCCTTAGTGATGCTGAATGTATTTGCATTACAGACTTAAACCTGAAAACCCCAGTGGCTTCTAAATACTGTGCATGACTATACATGGCAAGCACATGGGTGTGTGCTAAGCCTCTGCTTCTTCCCCAAAAAATTCGCTCCCCCTTTCCATCTAATGCAACTGTGAAATCACCAGAGCAAGACGCAATAAATCTCTGCCTATAATTCCTCTATGCACACAGAGTCATGTTTTCACATTAGTCCTAAAACGAAATTTCTTTGCCAATTTGAAAGCACACTTACTGCTCTTTTTTTTTAGGGCCAAGTGAAAATCTCTTTTTACAATTTGAAATCACTTTTACAGACTGACACATTATGAAACCACTATTTTTGATTTATTTAATTGCACGTGTCCAAGCTGTTTTTTTTTCAGACCAACACCATGTGTATTCTCTGTGTCTGCCTACACTCCAGCAAGGGCAACCAGCCTTAGTGATGCTGAATGTATTTGCATTACAGACTTAAACCTGAAAACCCCAGTGGCTTCTAAATACTGTGCATGACTATACATGGCAAGCACATGGGTGTGTGCTAAGCCTCTGCTTCTTCCCCAAAAAATTCGCTCCCCCTTTCCATCTAATGCAACTGTGAAATCACCAGAGCAAGACGCAATAAATCTCTGCCTATAATTCTTCTATGCACACAGAGTCATGTTTTCACATTAGTCCCAAAACGAAATTTCTTTGCCAATTTGAAAGCACACTTACTGCTCTTTTTTTTTCGGGCCAAGTGAAAATCTCTTTTTACAATTTGAAATCACTTTTACAGACTGACACATTATGAAACCACTATTTTTGATTTATTTAATTGCACGTGTCCAAGCTGTTTTTTTTTCAGACCACCACCATGTGCATTCTCTGTGACTGCCTACACTCCACCAAGGGCAACCAGCCTTAGTGATGCTGAATGTATTTGCATTACAGACTTAAACCTGAAAACCCCACTGGCTTCTAAATACTGTGCATGACTATACATGGCAAGCACATGGGTGTGTGCTAAGCCTCTGCTTCTTCCCCAAAAAATTCGCTCCCCCTTTCCATCTAATGCAACTGTGAAATCACCAGAGCAAGACGCAATAAATCTCTGCCTATAATTCTTCTATGCACACAGAGTCATGTTTTCACATTAGTCCCAAAACGAAATTTCTTTGCCAATTTGAAAGCACACTTACTGCTCTTTTTTTTTTCGGGGCAAGTGTAAATCACTTTTACACACTGTCACATTATGAAACCACCATGTGTAACTACAACAAAAACAATTCCCATTTCTATTATTCATTTCTTAAGTTACCACATACATCCCCTCTCAAACTCTAAACTCACCTTTAAAATTAGTTAGTTGTGAAAGAAATGTGACACTCAAACAGCAGATTATCAGAGCCAGGATCTCTGTTGTGTTCACCTCTCTCCTCTCAGCAGAACCAGATAATGGCAAACTTTCCCTCTATTTCTCCACACATATACATGTAAGTTTCAAATCTCAGTGCTTCCCCCTTTTTTTCAAATGTAATCACACATTTCTATTGGTTGAAAACCAACCCTTTTCCAAAAGTACCCTGCCCCCAACTTGACTTCTGCCTAGTACCCTTCCCCCAACTTGACTTCTGCCTGCTACCATAGCAACAGCTCATGGAACACTGCTGTGTGCAGTTAGGTCAGAAGTTCGACACACAATGTTTCAATTCCACAGAGCAAGAGTGCTTGACTTTTCAAACCTTACAGCAAATCCATAGTACTGTTCTTTGGTTACACATTTTTTTGTACCAATACAAAACATGCTTCTATTAATTTTCACATACAGCCTAGTTTTTATTCTAGAATGGTATGAAACAGCCAATCAGTTCTTTTTGTTTTAAAAAAATATGTATGCCTCCATTTCCAAACTGTCTTTCTTTTCATATTGCCATTCTACTGAAAGACACCTCCTGAGTGCATCCAGTTCTCCTTTGAAGATGTTCACAGTGTGGATTGTAGGGCACAGCTATGTCTTCTGGAGTGAAAAGTTTGCAGAGAAAACAGATATGGTGAGAGACCTTGCTTTGCCAAATGTAGACATTAAATGGATTGGTCAGAGAGGGTAAAAGTGGCACCAATTGATGCCATTGGTGAAATCCTTCATTCAAATCCAACACCCTGACCTCATAATAGTGCACTGTGGTGGCAATGACCTAGGCACTTTGACTGGGGTAGGTCTGGAAATGCTTATGAAGGACACCTTTGCACAACTGTTTACACTTTTCCCTAAAACTGCCTTTGTGTTTTCCAACATATGCCAAAGGCAAAAATGGAACTGGTCCAATCATTTCTGTCCACAGATTGACAAAGCAAGAAAGCACGTCAACAAATCTGTTTCTGCTTTCCTCCGTGACTATGGTATGGGTGCCATTTACCACAACAACTTGCGTTATGACATGCAAGACATTTATAGAGGAGATGGTGTGCACTTCAATGATGAAGGGAACAGAGTCTTCCTCTTGAACCTTAGACTCTGCATCGGTACTTACTTGTAGGTACCACTAAAAAAATGACTTCATAAACACAACAGCTCTTTTTAGAGCTCCCTAATTTCTAAACTCTTAAATCTGCTTTTCATTTATCTATTTTTATTTTTCTACCGTACGCTTACCGTAAGCTTACCGTACGCGTACCCCGTGATTTTTTTTAAAATCAATAAATGTTTTTTTTGTACTTTTCTGTCCTTCTTTGACCCCCTTACAAATGTTAGGGGGTCTGTAACTCTCCTCATTGCCCCCTTTCCTTGTTTTCACTCTTTTTTTTCAGAGTGAAATACACAAAATGGCGGCCGCCGCTTCCTGGTTTCGGCCGATTCGAATGTTTACTAAGATCTAACAGCCAATCAGAATCGCGCTCGCGCACGCCGCCGTACGCTTACCGTAAGCGTACGGTAAGCGTACCGTAAGCGGGCTCAGATATATATATTGATTTAAAGGCTATTTTCTCAGAATCTACTGAACAGATTTACACCAAACCTACAAAAGGCACTTCCTTGACCTAGGGACTACCTCTCTGCCAAATTTTGAGTAATTCTGTTCAGCCGTTCGGGCTGTAGCTCGTTCTAAAGGTCCTATGGAAAAATGCATGGGAAAAACGCGTTTTGGGACCCCCCTTTTATCTCAGCCCCCGCTTGATGGATCCCCCCGAGACTTTCAGGGTAGGAGCGGAGCGTAGCGCCCCACCTATTTTGAGAAATTCGCGAGGATTCGTCGACCGGCGCCAAAGTTATTCAAAATAGAATGTTGAGGTTTTCCTATGGAAACGTGGTCCTAACTATAACTACCTACTGGCGACCGCCAGTAGGTAATATATATATATATATATATATATATATATATATATATATATATATATATTCACTGAAAAAACCATAGGTTTCACACACGTTATAGTTAGCTGGACATTTCACTCGTGAAAAACCATTGAAATTCCCCCGTTATAGTTAGTGCAGGCAACTATAACTCACGCGACCGCAATCCTCTGCTGAATACATCACTGTATTTAGACACTTATTTACCCATGTCTTCTACCATTAATTTTTAGCTATACATATATTACAAATATTTTTTTTTCAGAAAGACACATATGTCATCAGTGATGTAATATCTGACGTCATCAGCAGAGGATTGCGGTCGCGTGAGTTATAGTTGCCTGCACTAACTATAACGGGGGAATTTCACTGGTTTTTCACGAGTGAAATGTCCAGCTAACTATAACATGTGTGAAACCTATGGTTTTTTAAGTGAATTTGCAGGGTTTTTAAAAGCTAATTCCTAACTATAACGTGTGTGAAACCTATGGTTTTTTCAGTGAATTTGTAAGTTTTTTAAAATGCTAAGTTATGTATTTTTTTTTTTTTAAGGTTTTTCACCGTGCCCGTACCGTGCGCGCACGGTGCGCTTCACGCACCGTGCGCGTGCTGTGGGCGCACGGTGCGCTTTGCGCACCGCTTGCCCACGTTGCGCAGTTCGCGGAATTTTTCCATTTCTACCGTACGCGCACGCTACGCACACTCCGCGATTTTTTGTAAAAAAAATAAAACTAATTTTGGCCCTTGGGGGTCCTTCTGGGACCCCCTGACAAAGGCTAGGGGGTCAGGAACTGTCCACCCTGCCCCCTTTTCACGTTCTCCACCTTTGTTTTTCACCCCCTCAGACTGCGAGAGACAAAATGGCGGCTGACACTTCCTGGTTTCGACCGATTCGAATGTTTACTAAGATCTAACAACCAATCAGAAGCGTGCTCGCGCACGGCAGGTACGGTACGCGCCTATAGATATATATATGCTTTTAAATGCTATTTTCTCAGGAAATACTGAACAGATTTACACCAGACCTGCAAAAGGCACATCCCTGACCTGAGGACTACCTCTCTGCCAAATTTCAAGTAATTCTGTTCAGCTGTTCGGGCTGTAGCTTGGACTAAAGGTCCTATGGGAAAATGCATGGGGAAAACGTGTTTTGGGACCCCCCCTTTTTCTCAGCCCCCGCTTGACGAATCCCCCCGAGACTTTTAGGGAAGGAGCGGAGCGGAGCGGAGCGCCCCACCTATTTTGAAAATTTCGCGAGGATTCGTCAATCGGCGCCAAAGTTATTCCAAATAGAATGTTGCGGATTTCCTATGGAAACACGGTCCTAACTATAACTATCTACTGGCGACCGCCAGTAGATAATATATATATATATATATATATATATATATATATATATATATATATATATATATATATATATATATATATATATATATTCAAGATACATATTTCTGTTTGAAAATTAGTTGTTCCAAAAAGGACGGCCAAGGGCACCTGCTTCGCCCCATTTATGCTAATTTACATCTAGGCTGGTGGGAGGAGCAGGTGCTCAAGGGCCCACAACGGAGCACTGGTTAGAAAAAATCATGGTGTGGCTAAAATTAATTGACAATGTTTTTGTGCTGTGGCAGGGCACATAGGCCAAAGCAGATAATTTTATTCCAGAATTAAATGTCAATGATTTGAATCTGAAATTTGTGGGACACAAAAGAAAAACATCTCAAGAATTTATTGAAATTATAATTTGGGTGGATGAGGGTAAACTGGAAACCACAATATTTAGAAAACCAATGGCGGGAAATACCATTCTCCACGCCAGTAGTTCACATCCAGTCCCATAGATAAAGAGTATACCGTTTGGAGTGTTCTACAGAGCAAGGATGGCATGTAGCACAATGGAAGGGTACGATGAAGTAGAACAGGACATGAAAACACGGTTTTTGCAAAGAGGCGATCCATCTTCAATTTTAGAAGCAGCCTCAAAAACAGCAAGGGGATTGAATAGGGAGGATGTACTATTTAACCCTTCAAAAATCATTAGAAAAGGAAACATCTGATAGCACACAATGCACACAGATATATAGCTATATATTGTGTGGATCATATGAAAATTCATCAGATTTTAAAGAATCATTGGCACTTTATTAATGAGGACCCGCTTATAGGTCAGATGACAACAAAGCAACCTCAGATTACATATAGAAAATCCAAATCGCTAAAAGATAATTTAATGAGAAGTGAGCTTTCAGGGGCTGCACATCAAAAAACTCGGCCCCAGCATGGGGAGAATATCGTGACATTAAAAACAGCTTTTAATAAAACTATAAAAGTATAGGGAATTCTAACATGTAAAACAGGTTTTGTAGTGTATATATTCAAATGCCAGTTTGAGGAATCATATGTGGGGAGTACCACATTATCAGCACGCAAAAGAATTTTACAGCATAGGAGGGCCATAGTTAACAAAGATCGTAGCTATCCAGTGGCCAGGCAGTTTGAGAAGGACCTTCAGAGTAACCCGACATTACTGAGATATAGCTGCATTGGACAGATACCGAAGAGAAAAAGAGGTGGAGATAGAGAAAAGGAATTGAGGAAATTAGAAACTTTCTTCATTTGAGAGCTAGATTGTAAGGTACCAAATGGTTTTAATATAGATGAAGAACTCGTCACCTGCTTATGTTGAAAAATGCATCCCATGAAACACAATCCTCAGAGAGAGCAAAATTAAATTATCAGGATAGAGAAAGGACAATAGAATGGGATATGTTTATTAGCACTAAGCACTTTATATAGTATAGGCACTTTATGTATAAAGCACTTTATACAAGTTTTAGTTATTTATTTTATAAAATCAGATAATACATCATGTAAGCCATTAGCAAAGTGTAAAGAATGATCGACTCATACTGCTCTTTTAATATTGAGGACAACCCCCCTTTTTTTTGTAAAAGGGTAATTTTTCAGATTGAATACATTCGTGTACAAAGATTACAAGTAAAATGAAAGTGCTTTTATCCAATAAGAGACGTTCATGAAGTTGAAGAAATGGAGTATTCATGAAATGTTTATATTAAGGGTAAAAGTAAAAAAATGGAATGAAATATGTCAATCAATCAACCAAACAAACAAACAAAACTTTATTTTGCTGAAACATAAACGGCATAAACAGTATTCTATACAGATAATCATCATCCATAAAAAATCATTATCAATTAAATGCACATAATTGTATAAAATTCATAATCAAAAAAGTTTCAAAATGGTAAAATACATAAACTCTAAGAAAAAAAGGGAAGATTTCATAAATAGATGTTTACATGCTCAATTAAACCCCTGTACCCCTTTACTTCCTTATATTAAAAACTACAGACCAATTCTCCTCTTTTCTAGAGCAGCCCACAGAAACGAGGCCATAAAAAGCATATAAAAGGATCAGGTAACAATTGAAGATAATTAACAGCTGGTCGACATTGTTAAAAATTAGGTCTCCGCGCAAGTGGTCGAATGTACCTATTTATTTCCTCAATATACAACTTACAGAAAAATATGAAATGAAGGTCGCCTTGGGGAGATTGTGCATCACACAAACAGACAGGAGTGCATTGATCGAATAGATGTTAGATGGATAACCTAGCATAAGTGAGATATATTTCAATAGAAACCTCAGTAATACATATCTATGTTGGTGGTTCGTAACAAAGGATAAATAGGAGCTCACAGTTTTATCTATGGTATGGACAAAATGATAGTGGTTGACCATATACTTATTACAGTTATACATCTATATGTCTCTTTCCAGTTTATTTAATAATTCGGCCTTCAGTTCCTTACTTGAGATAGTTAAACATGTGTTGGGGTCCTCAAAAAATGTATATTGGCCGATTGACTGAAGGTTGGACTTAATATACTGGAGCCATTTTATCTTACTCATATCATCCAACCTTAAGCAATCCTTCACAATATCTTTAGTCAGATTCAGAGATTCCTTTCTCCAAAATGAGTGCCATAATAATATTGGTGTAATACGAACCTTACGGCACGTCTAACTCAGAATGGCAGCTATAAGTGGAGCATGATTGTAGGACACCCACCAACCTTTTCAGGAAGCTTCCCTTTATTCGTTGTAAAAGAGATATGTCAATCGTGCCCCATATGGCTGCCCTATAGTTGGCAACAGATATTGTTTAGCCTCTTAAATCTTCTTTATTGTGTCTATTGGCTTGGATCCAAGCTTTTTTATGAAACTAAACGTGGCCCTAATACTCTTTTCCTTTAAAAACCCTCTAATAACCACCACATTTTGCCATGAATTTCTGCTATCAAATAAAACCCCTAGGTAAAAAAAGTATCAACCACCTCCAGCCTTCTTCTGGTTTATTCCATATAGGTACCATAATATAGGCCCCGGTAACTTCATTACCGTTCACCTATATTCATACCTACATTACACTAGTCCTGGTTTACAGGGACTGACCTTTTACCTAGAAAGGACACTGCATTCAGAACACAGGTTTTCCCCAGTTCGAGATCTCATACATTATGCATGAGGTTTCTTGGAAGCACAACAGGACGACCATCTCCTGTATAATATCTATGTAAAAAAGTTCATCCCCGACGTCATCCTTAGACCGACACAGTAATACAGCGAGGTAGGACCCCTAGGGAGACCTATGGGTATATATACATCACGTCTTGCTAAGATAGAGTGAGGAGACCAAGACTTCCCGGCCGACACACTGACCAGAGATGCTGAGGTTCCTGCATACTGACACTACAGCTCGCAGTGGTCTAACATCCCTCGCAGGGTGTCCAACTCAAGTACAGGACAGGGTCCCACAGTCTCTCACTTCAGGTAATGGGGTTGACCAAATCCTAGAGGGATTCTTGGCTTAGCACCTACACACATGCTAGGTACACCTAGGTACATCTAGTTAAGGAGGCATTGTAGGGGTACTTTTATCATGTGTTTTATATACTCGTATATATTCATGACTATTGTAAGATGGTAGAGCTATACCATCCGTTTACCTTCAGAATACTGCTAATCATTTATATCTTATACTGCCTAATGGTTGTTGCAGCTCATCTATTCTACACCAGAATAACAACTGTTCAATAAATACTTATTGAAAATGCCTAGCCTGTTTATTCTGTGTATCTCTCTGAGAAAAACTAAGTAAGCCAGAGTGACTTAGCGAAAGGTAGTATATTCTTTCCACTGTCCTGAGGGATCAGGGTTGTCATGTCCAATGGTTGCCAAGAACTATTCTCCCCTTGGTAAGAGGAGATTCTAGTCGCACTGTGAGCAAGTTGGTACAAAAAGCCAACCTACCCAGTGGGGGTGTCCGGAAGCAGTCAGACACCAATCCTACAGTGTATGTTGTTTAAATGTGCAGATCCTGTATACTTTTTATAGGAGCTACACAACGCTTCCTTGTATAAACAATCATGGTTGTTTCTTCTTTATAGGACGTGCCACAAGGACAAAGGACTTAGACTCATTTACTCGCAGGTCCAGATTATTAATGAATTGTACGTGCTCCTCTTTGAGACGCTGCAAAGCGTTGCCAGTTCGTGCTAGCAACACTGCATAATCTGCATAGAGAAGTATCTGGACATGAGATGATTTAACGAGAGGAACATCTGTGGTGGATTTCACCATGGCCAAACCCACAGCATTGGTTTATAAGGCAAATAAAAAAGGAGCAAGGACACACCCCTGTCTAACACCTTGGGTGATTCTAAAGTGTCTTGTGCAGGCACCTTCTCTCCCGTAGTGGATACAGGCCGTAGCATGGGAATTAATCTCTCGAATAAAGTTAATTATTGACATCTCAATTCCCATGCCTTCTATTATTAACCATAACTTTGAATGAACCACACAATCAAAGGTGGCCTATAAGTCCATAAAGGCAATGTAAAGGTGGCCATTCATGGCCGCTGTATACTTTGCTATTAGCAGATTTAGGTTGAAACACTTTTCAATTGTCCCCTCACCATTCCTAAAACTGTACTGGATAGGATTTATTATATTTCTTTCAAATGCCCAGAGCTCTAGCCTAATCAAGAGTAAACGGCCCATTAATTTTTCTGTACTATCTAATAGTGAAATCGGCCTGTAATTTTTAGGGTTAGCCTTATCCCCCTTTTTATAAATTGGGATTATCACTCACTTTTTCCAAGAAGGTGGGACACATAATTGAATCATAGTGTTAAAAACATTAATAAGTAATAGAGCCCAGAACTCCTGGTTGTGTAAGAAAAATTCAACTGGAACCCCGTCTAGACTAGGCGCTTTGGATCAACTACACTGATTCAAAGCGCATCTCATTTCTTCCATACCAAAAGGGGCAATATCATCATAAGTGATAGATGGAGAATCCGCAAATAAATTGTCTTCCACATGATTTGCCAAAAACCTCTTCAAAATGCTCAACCCATGCCTCCTCAGTCACATGTGTTTCCAGGTTGATCTCCATATCTTCTTTTAGAAACGGGGCATTGAGTACACTCCAGAAATCTCTACTGCTCTTTAATGTAGCTGCCTGTTGTAATTTATCCCATGCCTCCTCCTTTAGATCCCTCATCTTAGCTGCCCTCACCTCTTTATATATTCGCAGCGCGGTATGAAGATGTATCAGCACCTTTGCGCGAGCATCGTTGAACCAACGTACCTCCCTGTAGTTTTTATGGGAACTTGGTCTAAGGAGTTTGGATGTGACTTCGTCTAAGATCTGACTAAAAGCTCTTAATATGTCTTTGCTAATAAAATTCGACTGTAGGCATTTTAGGATTTCCTGATTAATTTTACCAACAACTGCCCCAGAAAGTGTGAGGTATCAACTTTTTACCATTTCAGGGTAATTCCATTCTTTTTGACAATAAAGGGCTTTGGAATCACAGTCTTTGTGGCGATTCGCCTTTGCCCCACACAATATGATAGGTAATCAGTGCATGATTACTAAAAGCATTGAAACTGATCTTAATATGAAGGAAATGGCCTCTAATAGATCCATAGACCAGAACATATTCTATGGTAGCGTGATACTTTCGAGTAGAAAAGGTATTATCTAAATATCCTGTTTCAAGGTCATATGAGCTAATTATCTCGAGATCATGTACTATTAATAATTTGTTAAGTAAGTTGCCATATTCATTGTACCTAAAGTGAGGAGTAGGGTCTCCCTGACCGCTAGTCGGGCCACAAGCTGAGGAATCAGTTTTTTTTTTTACAATTATGGGCATTGAAATCGCCCGTCCAAACTATATCAAGAGGTTTCTCATGAAATTTCACGAGGTGATCAATATCCTTCCCTAATGGTTCTTTTACTGTTGCCAATTTGCCTTCAAAGTTGTTATTATAAAAATGTATCAAAATCCAATCCCGACCTTTACACAGGAGGATATGATAATGCCGTGAATCATTTAAAAAATGAGCTACCTTAAGCTTAATGGTATTAGCTCCCAAGGTTACCAATCCCCCACTAGGGCGACCCGCTCTAGAGGGCACCACATATGTCTGAAAGGAACTTTATCCATTTAGATAGACCTGCGTAGTTGCCCACGTTTCTTGGAAACATAAGATATCAAAATTCGTCACCAGGTCTAACCAAACAGAATTATCTTTTTTCAGAGTGTAGCCCACTGTATTGCAAGAAATTATTTGTAAGGTTTCCAAGTCTTTTCCCATTAAACCTATTTCCACCTGCATGCTGCTCATTGCTCCAGAATTGATTAGGGCTTTGGGAGTCAATCACTTGCCTCAAGATCTCCGAGCGGGGCACATCTATTGCTGACTGGTATAGCTAAATCTATTTGGTCCGAATTTGGATGGTAGGGGGTGATAACAGGAGTTGCCCTAGTCTGTGCAAATAATGTATACCTCAAAGGTTTATAAAAGAAACCTAGGGGAAATGCAAAGATTTGGGTCTCGGTGATGGGATATTGGGTAGTATATTCAATAAATCTCTTACTAATCGTTGGCTGTTAAGATTTATACCTATACAATCCCCCCTCTATAGTTTTAGGTACTTGTCACACCCAGCTTACTCATCTGGCCATAAGAAGATGATTATATAGCTTAACTCTGCCAGTTTGGAATTTGGTCAACCAATGTAGGACTTTGTCCATTAGTTGTTCCGTAGATTCCTGTTGAAAAGGTTTAAATTCGAGAGCGTTAGCTAAAATGACAGCAAATAGACATGCAGCGGGAGGCAGGTCTAATCTCCCTCGTTGTTTAAAACTCTGATCCTTTAGAGAGTTTATAGAACCTTGAACGTAGTTACCATTAGTACTACCAACTTCAAATTCCTTGTGTTGTATTCCATATAGGTACCCCAATATAGGCTCAGGTAACATCACATATATTCTCCCCTACATTACACACATAACGGTTCTTGGGGACTGACCTTTTACCTAGATAGGACACTGCACACAGAACGGGGGATTTCCCTAGTAGCAGCCTCATACATTATGAGTGAGGATTCTTGGAAACTCGGCAGGGCTCGTCTCTTGCATAATAACTGTGTATAAAGTTAATTCCCGACGTCATCCTAAGTACGACACTGGCACAGCAAGGTAGAACCCCCGGGGAGACCTTTGGGTATAAAAACATCACATCTTGCTGAGACAAGAGAGGAGTTCAGGACTTCCATGCCAACACACTGATGTGAGACGCTGAAGCACCCTGCAAGCAGATACTCCAGCTCGCAGTGGTCTGACATCCCTTGCGGGGTGTCCAACCCGAGACCAGGACGGGGTCCCACAGTCTTTTACTTCAGGTAATGGGGTTTACTTTATTCTAGAGGGATTCTTGGCTTAACACCTACATACATGCTTAGGACACCTAGGTACATCAAGTTAGGGTAGCATCATAGGAGTACGCATTTTATGGTCATTTTATTGTCATGTATTTTATATACTTGCCTGTATTTATGATTATATCAGAATGGTAGAAAGCTACCATCCTTTTACTTTCTTAGTGCTTTTAGTCATTTATATCTGCTACTGTCTAATGATCGTTACAGCACATATATTCTACACTAGAATAATGAACTTTCAATAAATACTTATTAAAAACTTCCATACCGTTTATTCTGTGTATCTCTCTGAGACTAAGTGAGCACGAGTGACTGAGCGAAAAGTAGTACACTGTTTCCACGGTCCTGAAGGATCAGGGTTGTCATGTTCGATAGTTGGCAAGAACTATTCTCTCCTTGGTAAGAAGAGTTTCTAGTGGCCTGTGAGCTAACTGGTGTTAAGGCCAACATACCCGGTGGGGGTGTCTGGAATCAGTCTGGACACCAAGCCAGCAGTGTATGTTGTCTAAACATACAGATCCTGTATAGGTTTTATAGGAACTACACGGCATGGCGCCGCCAACGTTTGTTGGGTACTTATTTAACGGTCAAATCTGAGTAGTTCAGTTGTGCTATTCTCAGAGACCCCTATTCACATTTCCTGAGAGACGTCTGGAGTGGGAGGGAACAATACTCCGCCGCAGCTGAGTAGGCAAAATCCTATGTATTGGCTGTTGGTTAATCAAGCTTGAAGGACACATTGTTCTTATTGTGCATAACACCTTATCTTAGTTACCTTGGAAAACTCTTCTCTACGAAAACAATGACTGAGGAAAGAGATAACGTAGTACAAGATCTACCCCTCTCAGCAGGAGAAGATGATGCAGATGCAATACGCATTCCAGAAAATGTTAGAACTGCTATCACCCTAAAACTAGCAGAATATGGCTTAACGTCTATGGGTGGGCCAGTAATATTTACGATTGAGGCACACGAATCATATAGAACAGAGGAGTTCTATTCATGGATTAATTTCCCACATGCAGATGCACATTCAAAAACATTTCATTTCTACCTAGTAGATAACATAGCAAATGAATATTGTCCATATGCGGACATTGAAATTCCACTCACTTACCAGGAGCATGATTACTGGTTTAAAGGCGCCCTCCCCAATACAAGAAATAGAGTAAAACTTGGCCCTCTCAGAAGAGACGGAGCAACATGGCCAGTACTAGCAACAATTGCACTACATCCTGACATTGAGACAATGCCAGAAGGAGGGTTACTCACACATCATAAAGAACTAATAAAAATGTACAGAAATATGCCACAGTTTGTGATGAGAACACTCACATACAGCCAACTCCGGCTATACCAACAGGTCCTGTCCAAACTACTACAACCAAAATTACATCACAAACATTACACGCAGCAATGGGTAAAATGCCCGCTAAATGCGAGCAAATGTCCTTCTGGATAACTCAAAAAATAACACAGCTAGAGGCAGTATTTCCACACACTGGTCCACAAGAAAAGCATAGAATGCTTACAATTTGCTTGCCCATGGGGATAGTTCCCCCGGTAGAGGATTGTACCTCTGGGGGTACGGTCTTTGCTGCCATATATACCAGCAGACATGGTATCCCTTCTTTAGCAATAGTACCAGATGTATTGCGACAGATACAGAATCAGTATGGACCAGAACCTGCTCTGAACTTAGGGATGTAGTTATTAAATAACTTTGCCCAGGTATCTGCTATAATATTAACAAACATTAAAGGGGAGGCAGCATCAGTGGCAATACGCCAACGTTTGAGAGATTTCACTCCTTTACAACAGGAGACAGAATTAAGTAAAGTAATAGAAACTACTTATGCAGAATTAGGTAGAGACTGTTTGGGAGCTAGACCAGTAAAACCTCAGCTAATGGGGAGTCCTGAGAAGGATACCTTTAAGCAAGCACCTGCTTCTTCAAAGAAGAAATGGGACAATAATAAACAACAAAAGAATAACACAATCAAAAGGTGAGTCTCCTCAACGGGAGCCCTCCGAAAGGAAGTATAACCTTAGGAATAGAGACAACATTTGAAAACCTGGCAGGTATCAGGACACTGATACACGTTCCTCTCATTCCTTTCAGGGTTCATCAAAAAACTCAGAGAGAGAAGGACGATCGGAACACAGACAGTAGGAGCATACAAAGTCCAGAGACAAACAATGCGCTGCGGACTATGCACCTACGAAAGAAAAAAACCAAAAATCTAAACCTCAATTAAAAAAGAAGGTAGCAGGTCTCAAAGTTAGACATGCCCAGAATTCTGAGGACTCAACTGCTGAACGGGGAATGGGTTCTGACGATGCTAGACAGTGCAGCAGAAGTAACAATAGCTAGCCAGAACCTGATGAAATTTCTGGTGACAGCGGAGTTGAGTGAATATATCCTGGTGGAAATGCCTGATACTAGGGTAAGCGTCCCACATAAGTTACATGAAATAAAACTCCAGATGGAGGGGGACAAACCAAGATGGATTAAAGGTCTGTTTTGGGAGCACTTAACATATGGCTATGACATCTTGCGGAAAAAGATTGTCCGCCTGCTTTTGTTACAGATTGCCCAAACTGAGAAACAGTAATTATGCCAGCTTTTTCTGACCTTGTTCACCAATATTTAAAACATACATATGCATGGGAGTGAGCAGTAGCCCTTGCTCCAGCACTATATCGAAACCATGTTGGATGGGATGAGGATTCAACCCACCACATGATACCATTAAATTTACTCCAACTCCACACAGACAATGTCCGATTAATCAAGAAGCTAAAAAGCAGGTCAGGGAGATCTTAGATCAACTTGAATACCAGGGGGCGATTCAATCCTGCACCTCCTCACTGAATAATCCTTTGTTTCCCGTAATTAAACCTGACAATACATATCGTCTAGTTTTGGATTACAGACATCTACATTCATGTATGAAAACTTTTGCAGTACAAAACGCACATGGTGTCGCATTAATTAATAACATTGTGCGGAAAAAATACAAAGCAGCAGTAGATATTTAAAATGGAGTTCTCTGCCAGAATATAGCACCTGAGAGCAGATATTTGACAGCGTTCTCAGCACTAGGTTCCCAGCGACAATTTTGTCGACTAGCCTAGGGGTATAAAAACAACACGGGCTGTGTTCCTGCCAGAGTAACTGAATTACTTCAAAAGCTGGACGAGGAGGCATTGTCCTATGTAGATGATATTTATCTGACGGATGATGACCTGGAGGAATACTTGATGAGGGTGAGCACCATAATTTTGGCATTTCCCTCAGAGGGTTACAAATTTAACTTCAAAAAATCAAAAATAGCCCACCTCAGTGTCCTATTTTTGGGATATGAGCTTTCAAGTGAAGGGAAAAGCCTGTCAGACAACTTTTTAGAAAAGTGTGCACTGCTCCAAACTCATTGAAGAATTTACAATCGATACTGGGATTCCTCAATTTTGACTGAACATACATCTTGGATTACGTTGAAAGAGTTAAACCTTTCTATGACCTCATAAGACCTGATTTTTCAGTTAGGCAATGGACACACAAACATACAGATACACTTTGTTCACTCCAGGCTGACATGATAGCATCTAAACACTTACAGACACGCCTCAATGTCTGCAATCTGGAGATCCGTATAGTTGTGGGTCAATCTGGGTATACATACCTCAAATACAATGAAGGTGAAACAGTACCCATTGCACACAAATCACACTTGTATACAAATACTGAGATGCGTTTTGCATCCACAGACAAAATTCTGACAGCAGTACAGACTGTTGTAGTGAGAGAAAGAGCACTGGCTCAGGAGAAACGAATAATTTGTCGTGACTCCCGTACTGGCCTTAGAGGCTGCTACGAAGGCAAGCGTTCCTAACGCTAAAGCCTTACATCCAAGATGGATACTATGGGCTAATTGTCTCACTGCATCAGATGTATAATACAAATACGATCCTAGTCTGAAAACACAAACATTTCTGCAGTGTGAACAAGAATATCCTGTACCAAATGAAATAATGTCTCTAGATCAGTACGAATACATCAATTACACTGATGGATCTGCACAACCGGCCATAGGACGTAAACAGCGATATAGGAAGTAAACAGCGATACAGCGCCGCGTGCACAATTGTGAAAAGGCCGTATGCAGGATGGTAAGTTCCATCCAAGCTGTACAAAGACTCAGTCTCTAGGAGACTGCACTGCTCAGTTAGCAGAACTAAAATCTCTTTTACTGGCACTGATAAATACAGAATACCTAGCTGTCATTGCTTCGTGCAAGAACAACAAAGAACTTCCGAAAGGTTTTCGACTCAGGTACTCCTACAAGTTAGATGCAAACAACGTTCCATTTGCTCAGATTCCTGGAGTGGAGGATAGAGTAATACCAAACATGGATTGCAGATTAGGCTTAATATTAGCGGTACAAAAGGGGGTGGTGATGGACGGAGCATCAGAACCAATCAAACACTCACACCCAGTCAACAGATCTGGGTTTAATCCATCACCGTTCTTTAGCTCACTCTGCCACCCCAGTTCAGACATGGCCATATGCAAATCAGTCTGACCCTGTGCCTCATGGGAACAGTCCAGCCTGAACTGCCAAGCCATGCCTTCCCTGGACCGGAAACAAGCTTCCTAGGACCGGTTTCTGGCATTTCAGCCGTCTTCAGCCAGGCTTGCTTGAATCCAGTGGCAAAGTGGCACACAAGGGTTTATGCTCTGCATACGCAGGAGTTATGACTATGGTCTCTTTATTGAAACAGCGCTATTGGTGGCCAAAACTAACAAAGCAGACAAAGACTATGTCTTAAAATACGACATCTGTCAGCAGATGAAAGGCTCCACCATAACACGTCCAGCGCAGACACCATTGCTAATATTAGACAGACCTCTTGGGTGTGTCTATTTGGACCACTGCGGCCCCTTACAATCTGATGGGGCTTACAAATATATCGTGGTTGCAATGGATTCCTCTTCGAGATTCCTATGGGTATGGACGCTTGAACTGTTATCAAAGATTTGCGAGTCTTTATAGGGACATACGCAGTTGGCACATTACATGCTGACCGTGGGCCCGCATTTAGCTCTAGGGCTTACAAGGAGGCCATGGGAGGTTTGAGTGTAGCATTGCGGTAGTCCTCTCTGTACCATCCAGAGGGAAATTCAGTCGTGGAGAGGAAGAACCAGGACTTAAAACAATCATTAACTGCTATAGTATTAGGTGGGAGTGGTAGTTCGGTCAATCTTTTATATCTGGTACAGCCAGAATTAAACAACATGCCAAGAAGTTCTCTAGGAGGCGTCACTCCTTATGAAGTCCTATTTGGGACGAGAATGTGGGTACCTGATCTTGAGTGTGAAGACACAGTGGCGGATGAAAAACCTTTTGACATCAATAAACGTTTGGCTGTCTTACAGGATCTGAACGAAGACAGAGCACTGCAAAGCAATGTGCAGGTAAAAAGGATTGCCACAGGAGACATCAAGTCAGCCGTGGCAAGACCTGTCTAGATTCCTAAGGTTGGGTATCTGGTCAGAGAGAAAATTACGTCCCAAAAAGAATTTGGGCCATCATACAGAAAGCCTGTGCTGTCCTGGATGTCAAAAGAACAAGAACTGTACTTCCGCCGCCTCTTGCCAGGAAAAAGGAGAAAAGATTTGACGCCATTGACCTGATCAAACCACACTATGTGGCCGATACTGAATAGTAGGCCTCGTGGACTCCTGAGTAGCAGACGCCCTCCTCTCGCTACTATACAGGAAATTCAGACGGAACGGCTCATCAAGTTCGAAGAGCCTCTGATACGGAATGATAGACTAAGCAACAATGCAATGGAAATCGTTCCCCTTGAACAAGGAATACAAAATCAAGAAAAAAGGCACATTTCAATTCGACCTAACACTGATGTCTACGTAAACATGCCTCAACAAGCAGCATCTACAAGTTCAACAAAACCTGCTGAGCTCCCTTAAATAGATTGAACTTCATCTGGCTATTTCATCAACTTTGATACTTTTCTTTGGATCCAAGTGAACCTGAAACAATGCCAGCCCCAATTTCTTGTAAACAACAAATCAATGACTTCTAAATCTTTCTTAAAAAGACTAACTGGTGTCACCTTGGATAGAACTTTGGATAAGCACCAGGATACTTTCTCTTTTGGTAAGGCTTAGTAACTGTCTTCTGCTTAACTGGTAATGGAACTTACCTTCGCCAAAGCTCTGTAGCATCAAAAGTGAACTTACTCCTGAAACCACATGTTTCATCAAATCGTGAAAATTACAGCAGTTCCTATACCGATGGCATAGTATGGGACAAAGTTGATTATGATATATTCGGACTGACAGAACTTTTAAAAATACTGCATTTGTTTAAAATTTCTTTGAATTATTTAATTACCTCTAGTACATTTTCCGATGATTGGGATTCTGAAACTGTAAATAATATGTTGTCTGATTTAGAACAATCTGCTGCATTTTCTAGCAATTAAATGTTAGAAGACACATCAGACTTTAACACAATGTATTGTTATCAACATTTTGGTCCTCGTTTCCGACACAAATCTAGTACCCCTAGAAATGTTTTCACATACCACCACTGGAAACATTGCCCAACACTGCCGAAAAGTAGTTCACAAAATTTTGCACAAAAATGTTCATATTTTTCAGGGTTTAATATTTCAGACCAACCTCATATTATTACAAGGCTGTACCTACAACTGCACAGAAAAATATGTTGACTAACACCAAACACATTTACTCTGCTTCCTTTATTACCCAACTGTCTGAACAAGGTTTCAACTTGTGGAAAGACACTATAGACTTGAAATCAGTCTGTGGTTCTAGCGACAGGCAAGTCCAGGGGATAGAAGCACTATTTAGAGCATGCCTCCTTCCTCAGCAGATTATATTTCTAAATTAGACTGTGCAACAGACTTCCTGCCTTTGAATAGCCAAGAACAAGGATTTGAACAACCTCGGTTTCCAACACCATCGCATACCGAGGCGAACTTAACATCAAAAGAAGGGGTTACTCTACATGATATTCTACAGTTTAATAGGACAGACCCTACTTGGAAGGGATGGTTGGTTTGGCCCACAGACACTAATAAGTGTCAGTAATGATTCAGGGGTACAACTGAAGGGTTTAGTAGCCATAGGCCAGACCCTCGCTATGTACAAAGAGAACATCCGGGGGTGGTAACATCATACAGTGATGGGAAGTTGTGCCTCAATTGGCTAAGAACCTCAACACTAACACAGGTGAAACAGCACTTATCCTTACTCACAGAAGATGTGGATCTAAAGTATTTTTTACTAGGTCCCCAAAAGCCAAGTCAGAAACGTTTCTATTCCCCTGTCTATAATGAAATTTGGAAAATCTCCCAACAAGAAGCTGCGAAGAGACTACGAGAAATAGAAAGGATCAATTTAGAAAACGTGTTAGCCGTAGTTGACAATGGTAGGACTATGTTAACATTCAGGATTTTAGTATGCCCAGCACCACGTACCTGATGTACTCCTGCTTCAGGAAACCCATCTCCTGGGAACCCACTGTCCCTTCCTCACACGATATGGTTTCAACAGGGTTTGGCATTCAAGCTTTGAACGGAGCTCACGAGGGGTCGTAATCCTAGCGCACCGGGGGCTCCCCTTCACCCCTGGCCACATTGTGACAGACCCGCAGGGTAGGTTTGTGGCCGTGTCTGGGAAACTCGAAGGGATTACTCTGAACCTGGCTTCCGTATATGTCCCGCCTGCAACACTCACCTTGACCCTCCTCCACCTCACTGGTATAATCTCCGCACTGCCCCTGGGTCAGTCTATAATTGGGGGTGACTTTAACGCAGTTATGCAACCGGCACTTGAGGCAACTGGTGCGCCCTCCCTGACGAGAATGGCCCACGCTAAAAAGTTAGCTGACTGGTCAGCCGCCCTCAGCTTATGCGATGTCTGGAGGATATGGAATCCTCGAGGTACTCAATATACACATACCTCATTGGCCTACCACACCCACTCCCGCATTCACCTGCTCTTTCTACCGGTCCCAGATTGTCAGAATGTCTCTACTATTTCTATCCTCCCCAGGGAATCTCGGATCACTCGGCCCTGTCTCTACACCTGGGTGGAACCTCAAACATGACTCGGATGCCATGGAGGTTGAACGCTTGGTTTTTACAGGACAAAGAGGCCAGGAAAGCGATAGAGGTGGAACTACGTCACTATTTTCTTACTAATCATGGTTTGGTTCCCTGCCCTGGCATTCTCTGGGAGGCCGGTAAAGCCACTATCAGGGGTGTGGCTAGAGACCAGGTACACGCGAAAAGGGCATCACGGAACAACCGCCTGACCCGGCTTAAGGGCTCAAGCCGCGCAGCTGGAGACAGCCCTCTCTGGGGCCTCCGACATTTGCCAGGACAGGCAACTCGCGGCTATTCGAGAAGAAATTAGGCAGATCTCATTTGACTCGGCCATGATACTATGGCGCTCCTTGGTAGCCCGAGTATATGGCTGGGGCGACAAAAATGGGAAGTTGTTGCACAATCTAGTTCCCTACCCGTTAGTTAACAGGATCATACCTGAAGTCCGAGACGCCTCAGGCAACAGTCACCACCAGCGACGGCCCGTATAGGGCGTGTTACCGGTGCAGTGACGTGGGGCAGAGGTGGGACAGGGTGGGGTTTTGCAAAATGCGGCATACGGCCGATTGCAGGTAAGTTACGAAAAAAATAAATAAAACAAATTTCGTTGCGCTCGCTGCATCGCATTTGGCGATGCTGTGCGCGCAACGAAATTCGTTTTTTTATTTTTTCGTAACTTACCTGCAATCGGCTGTATGCCGCATTTTGCAACCCCCCACCCTGCCCCTCCTCTACCCCACGTCACCGCCCCGGTAACACGCCCTATACGGGCCGTCGCTGGTCACCACACATCGCTCGCAATCGCGCAGGCATTCGCGGATTACTATGCCCGGCTCTACTCTGCCCGCGATACAGAGGCCACCCTCTCAGATATGTTAGGCCAGGCGGAGACCCAACTCCCCCGCCTCACCGAGGCGGAAGCAACAGAATTAGATCTCCCCTTTACCCCAGAGGAGATACATGGTGCCAGGGCCGGACGGCTTTCTGCAAGAATACTATGCGGCTTACAGGGACCTATTGGTTGACCACCTCGTTAAGCTCTATCAACATGTTGCCGAAGTGGGGTCCTTTCCCCCGAGACTGATGTGGCAACTATTGTTGTGATCCCCAACACCCAACTGCCCTCTCCCGCATGAGTGGACTACCGCCCGATCTCTCTAATTAATACTGAAATGAAAATATACGCCACAGTCTTGGCCCAACGACTCCACCCCCTTCTACACAAGCTGACCCAACCGGACCAATGTGGCTTCATGCCAACGCGTGGCACCAGACATTGCCTAAGGCACCTACACCTCGCCTTAGCACCCTGCCAGCTCCTTGCACTGTACCTGACGCTCCTCCTCGTCGATTTAGAAAAAGCCTTTGATTTGGTAGACTGGTGGTATTTGGACGATGTCCATCAGGCGATGGGATATGTCCACCAATTCCGACTTCTTGTCCGAGTACTTTACTCCAACCCCAGAGCCAGAGTTCTGACCAATTTTGCCCTCTCGAAGGCATTCCCAGTCCAGAGAGGCACATGACAGGGATGCCCCCTCTCACACCTATTATTCGCGCTAGCGATGGAACCCATGGCCGGCCTCATTCGGGACGATCACCGGGCTCAGGGATGGGCTTGGGGTCACCATCACATTGACAAAATCGCCTCATACGTGGACGATGTCCAGCTTTTCCTGGCAGACCCAGCCAACTCTGGCCCTAGATGCCTCGAGTTGCTCCAAGCCTTCAAAAACGTCTCAGGCCTCTGGCTCAACCTGGCTAAATCCACCCTTGTTCCCCTTCATCTCTCTAGGGAGTGCTTCGATTGGCAATCAACCATCCCCATCAGGCGGCAATTGTTCATATCCCTAGGGATATGGGTGGCCTTGCTCCTGGAGATGGAATGGGCTCTGAACCTTACCCCTCTGGTCAAGAAAGCCAAGGCCGACCTCAAATGTTGGCAGCCTCTACCATTCAACCCTCTTGGGAGGGTGGCATTGTTCAAAATGATGATCCTCCCCGCTTCCTATATATCATCCATAACATCACCTTCCACCTTCCAAGCAGCTGGTTTAGGGAGATGGATGGGGATGACCATGATGTTTCTGTGGGGCGGGAGGAGACCGTGTGTTGCCCTCGCCCGTTGCAGAATCCCACCTTTTGACTGAGGCATGGGTATGACCGATCTCCACCTATACTACTTAGCTACCAGACTCCTTGTTATCCATGACTGGTTCACCGGGGGGTGGTCTGACCCGGCCTACAAAACTGAGCTCATGGACCTGGACTTCTCCCAAATGCAATCATATTTATACGGGACCCCAATACCACAGATAACCAGAGCAGTCCTCGTGGCATGGCGCACGGCCCTGCGGCGCACGCGGTGGGATAAACGACTGAGCCAACACACACCTCTCTGGCAAGGCTTATGGTTAACGGAAGTAGCAACCCTCACAGGCTTCCAACGTTGGGATCATATAGGGATATCCCTACTAGTCGATGTTTGGGTAGAAGATCATATTAGGGACTTCCCCAACTTACAGAAACGCCATACCCTACACAACTCCCAAATTTACAAATATTTATAACTGTGCCACGCCCTACACATATCTCATCTGGCACGTCGCTATCTGAATTCAGCCCACTGGAAGCCCAAGTTATGATGGGGAACCTGGGGAGGGAAGGGGTGTCTCGGATATACCGCACCTTAGTCAACAACAGCCCGATAACCCTTGACCCGCTCCGTACTCGCTGGGAGGGATGGCTGGGCTCCCTAGAGGAGGAAGATTGGCGCAATGCCCTTATGGTTCCCAAAACCACTGCGACCTCGGCCAAACTTCACCTCATTCAGCTCTACTATCTGCACACGGCTTACCTCACCCCAGCATGCCTACATAAAGCAGGCTTGCATCCCTACCCGGATTGTATGCGATGCGGCCATGCACTGGCTGACTTCTATCACATGGTGTGGACATGCCCCATTCTTACCCCGTACTAGACAGGAATAGAGTCTGAACTCACACAGGTTTTGGGCTGGCAGGTCCCCCATGACCCCTTATGTCTCATTCTTGGGGTGTTGGGGTGTTGGACGGCCTGGATGGCTCTAGATCAGACAAACTATTCCTCAGGATATCAATTTCCATGGCCATACGTGACATTGTGGAGGCCAGGGCACAGGTCAAACCCCCGAGTATACCAAAATGGCACTGCGGGGTGGATTGGTGCGCCGCTCAAGAAGAACCCTTATTTGAGGCTCGTGGATGCCGGGCCAAATACAACAGGGTTTGGGGCAAATGGTTAAACCAACTGGACTAAATGTACCCCTCGCACACTTCCATATCTATGTATACTGCCCTTCTGTCTAGGTCGCTCGCTCGATCAATAATCTACCTGTATCTTGAAATGCTTCTTGCGGAAATTACTTATATTGTTTTGAAATGTCTCGCGCTGACTTTTTGTTTGCTCAATATAACAATAAAATTGATTATAAAAAAAAAACCATCCAGGATTTATTCACGGGGCAACATTAATTCTTCTGCTATTGATGTACTAGAATAAGATTTGTCCATTCTACAGCATGGACAATTACAATTATGTTCTATTATGTTATTGAGCTGAACGTTGCAAACATTGGGTGCAGGTTATGTGTACTGGCTTTTTATCAACAGTACGTCACTATTTTTGCCATATAATCAAACAGATAAAAATGGCACAGAGGGGGGCAAAATATGCAATGCTACGTATTGAAAAACTGGATAGATTACCTTTTACTGTGGCGGAATCACCATCCACAGAATGGTTGATCCATGGCCATATAACACTACCAGTCACAACTTTCCAGTTTCAGTACTGCCTAAAACAGCAACATGCAGGCAGGTATGAAGAAATGGGTAGGGAATATATCAAGGAGTCTTGAGAATTACCGTACAGATTTCTATGCAGGCGTGGGGATCGAGAAGTGTTTCTAAGCGGTACAAACTGCGAGAGCTCTTTGAGTGGATCTCTCATATGCCAGGATATTATATTGCACGGGCCTGCAATGGTTCGGTAGCAAACCTATCCTAGAACTTGAGGGGGGAACCCCAGCAGCTGTGATTACTCTGGTATTCAAGCTACTTTCAAATGGGAGTTACTTGATGCTGAACGATCAAGGTTGCTGTGGCATGCTTACAGACATCGCATATCTAGTAACCGTGAGCTCCAGGGTTACTTGCTGTATGCAAGTATTGTTTCCACCGACACATGCAGTCAGGGAGGTGCCGCTATGGCCTTCGCTAAATGTTTCTCTTATTTGGTTTGATACTCTGAGCAGAATGAAAGCCATGCTTTTACAGAAAACTGTGCCCTTAACCTTCTACCCGGGAGACTTTTGCTCCAGATCGCAAGGTCCTCCTTGAGATACAGGCACTCATATGTACAAACTGCCCCTTCCATTTCGCAGAAATGGTAAATTGTATCTTTAACGTGTCTGATACATCGGGTATAGTTCACCTATTTAAGACCATAGGTTCGTAATATTAAGCACCTTTCAGACGGTTCTCAGAGTTATACCAAACTTTATACACTGTGTTCGGAAGCATTTTTAGAGGACTTAAGCTGATCCTGTTGTCGTACTTTGCAATTTGGGACCGCGTGGGAGGCAGGGCCCTACCCCTGTCTATCCCGGTATTAGCGAACCGCGAATGGTCAATGCGGTATGTACAAGTGCTTTGTGTAACGTTTTAGCTATGAATGCACTGTGTATACGTTATTGTACTTCACTACGTGGGTTCCATCTTAGAGCGGTGGCCACCTTATGGTTGCCCTCACATAGGCTACATATCATGAAGCAAAAATGGGCCTTTTAGAGCACATGTGCCTTCCTTTGACTTTTCTGTGACCTGGGCAGCTTGGCTCCGCTGCCCCAGGTCAGTCCGGTCTCACGAGCTCCCCGTCCTCTGGCCACCTGTGATTAGCATCAGGGCTTGACACACCATAAAGCCTTTACATTAAACACGAGCCTCCAGCTAATCTCTTTCACACCTGACTGTACCTGCTTTATTTATTAAACATAAAGATCCAACTCTTTAGGGAAAAAAAAAAGAGGAAATTCAAAACCTGGGTTTTAAAGAAATAGGGATAAATGGGTGTAGGTAACCCACAATGGTTGGACATACACAAAGGTGTTTAAATACCCCTCACACACCAAGAATGACCAATGGTGTCATGCTTCATCATAGGGGTCTTCCCGCTCCGCTGCGGGACGGGGCGTGCTACGACCTACGAATACGTGGGAGCACTGATAATAAAGTGCTATGTGTAGTGCAATGGGAGGGTCTGGGATAGGTGTGAATGTGAGTTTAAAAAGGACCTGGCCCCTAGGACAAAAGACCTTTAATAAGTCAGAGGGGGCTGGTACTAGTAAAAAGGTGGTGCGGTGACTTCCTACTCAATGTGTGGTGTTCTCCTAGTATGTTGTCAACATGTTTCGATGCTAGGCATCTTCTTCAGGACAGGGTTAAGATCCCTCCTTTGTGCGCATATTGGTACTTATGATAATGTTATCAATATAAGTGAAAACATGCGAGAATATACAGTACCTAATGGTATGCGTATCAATTCTGTAAGAAAAAATAAAAAATAAGGAAAAGTACTCGTTCAGATTCCCAGGGATTATAAGCATCATTCCAACAAACAAATAACAGAAAACACACACTCTAAAAAATACGTGGACTATAATCAAAAAAAATAAATAAAAATTCCCACCCGCCCTAAGGTCCATGAGGCAATACCTCACGTACACTTAAGTATGTATTTAATACATCACTGGGTCTATCTCTGATTATGAGTATAGTCCACGTATTTTTTAGAGTGTGTGTTTTCTGTTATTTGTTTGTAGTGTCGTGTATGTCTCTATTTTCCTTACAGGTCACTGCACTTTCTTCTGCAACAATTAAGAGTTATGGCTAAAACTATCACGTTTTTTGTCACTTTCGTGGCACACTTCTTTTTGTTTGCAGGAATGATGCTTATAATTCCTGGGAATCTGAACGAGTACTTTTCCTTATTTTTTATTTTTTCTTACAGAATTGATACGCATACCATTAGGTACTGTATATTCTCGCATGTTTTCACTTATATTGATAACATTATCATAAGTACCAATATGCGCACATAGGAGGGATCTTAACCCTGTCCTGAAGAAGATGCCTAGCATCGAAACATGTTGACAACATACTAGGAGAACACCACACATTGAGTAGGAAGTCTCCGCACCACCTTTTTACTAGTACCTACCCCCTCTGACTTATTAAAGGTCTTTTGTCCTAGGGGCCAGGTCCTTTTTAAACTCACATTCACACCTATCCCAGACCCTCCCATTGCACTACACATAGCACTTTATTATCAGTGCTCCCACGTATTCATAGGCCGTAGCACGCCCCGTCCCGCAGCGGGGCGGGAAGACCCCTATGATGAAGCATGACACCATTGGTCATTCTTGGTGTGTGAGGGGTATTTAAACACCTTTGTGTATGTCCAACCATTGTGGGACACCTACACCCATTTATCCCTATTTCTTTCAAACCCAGGTTTTGAATTTCCTCTTTTTTTTCCCTAAAGAGTTGGATCTTTATGTTTAATAATTAATTTGTAGTGGAGGACGCATCCATCTCTGGAGCCCATGAAGGGCCATCCCTCTACACTCCCTAATCTTGTTATTATTAGCTGTTCCTGCTTTATGGCTTGTTTTCCAAACAGGAGATGCTCATGTTTATTGTGGCCTATCGATATCTGATGTGGGATCTGAGCCTTGCTGGGTAAATAATTGTGGGCTGGTTTAACTGGAATGTGGGATGGTCATCATGACTCTGCCTTTTCGTTTGAAATGTATACATATGAATGACCATGCCATAAACCAAGGAATGTGTGCCTGAAGCATGATATTTTGTATTTAAGGAGAAGCCCGTTTCTGTGATTTTTAGCAGTCTCCTGAGAACATACACGCTGTTGTACTTCTAGGATACCTGTAATTGGTCTGCAGCCAATAAACTGATCTTTGACTTCACCCAGAAGACTCTGTGTTTCTGTAGGTCTGAAACAGGAAGAGCCCGAAGTCATAGGGTGTGTTCCCCTGCACCGCTGGGCTTAAAATTCCCAGTACTTCAGTTGGCGCCCAACTCGGCGCGATTTCAGCAGTACCGGTCCAAGCCAGAGGTTCGTGAGGAGCTTCGTGTGGAAATTCTGGAGGAAGGCCGCCACTTCATCGACCCCTGCATGTTGACGTGGTCCGCAAGTCTTTTCTGCGAGGTTCTCCGAGTCCCGGCGGCTACGAAGGACTGCTGCCCTGATTAATCGCCCTGTTTTGGACCCTTGACGATTTTGGTAGAGCGAAACAATCGAGAGAGTCTTCTGGTGACGCCATTGATCATCGATATTCAGTTAAGTATAAGTGGAGCGTCTCCCAATTTGTTTGGTATCCTTCGGGATTATTTTGATTTGGAGTTTGCAAACGCCAAAGCCAGAGGACTCGTGTATTCACGAGACTATCGTAATCGATAATCTTTTGAAGTTTGGAACTAGACTAGTGAGCGAAGATGCCTGGTGCTAGTGTATTTGGAAGATTATTTTGTTTGAGTTGTGGAAGGGATTTCCAGTTAGAGGATTCATGTCCGGTTCCTCCAATTGGAACTCCAACTTATGAGCTTTATGTGAAACATGGCGTGGGCCCCATTGCATATAATGACGTATGGATCCGATACACCAGAAAGGACGGTGTTTTAAAATGGCCCCAAAATGGTAGTTTCGATACAGATATCTTAGATAATTTGGAAGTTAAATTGTTTAAAAAGAAAGCCCGGCCGGCGATGTTTGATTCTTTCCGCCTATGGCGAAAGGAAGCCAAACAGAAGGAAATTAAGCTAGCGAAAAGAAATAAGAGAGAAAGAGGTATGTCAGTGATGCAAGCAGCTGTGCAATTTAAAGATAATGAGGAGGAACAAATGAATGAGCAATTGCACAGCGCAAACTAGGGATCGATAAATGTTACCCTGTTTTGTCACCCCTTGTGCAAGATGAGACAAAAGAGAAAGAGAAAGATTCCCTAATGTCCCATTTGCTAAGTTCGCCACCCCCGTATGCGCAAAATGCCACCGCGCCTCCACAGCTTGTAAATGCGCAGACTCCAGTAAATATGCCGCAAGCCTTCCCACAGCCGCCAGCTCCTCCTCAGCTGGCTCCTCTCCCTGCAGTGCAGCCTTCTCAAGGGCCGCCAGTTTTGCTACCTGCTACCCCCGCGCTTCCTGCGACTTTGTCTAACACGCCAGCGGCTTCCCCTGGCGCTCCTTCTTACACTACCCAGGTACCTGTATCTGACTCCGCTTTTCTTCCCTCTGTTTATCCCCCCGTTCTCGCCTCAACTTCTCCTTCAGCACGACAACGACTAGCTAATGTAGTTACTAGTTTAATGTCGCCTCTCTTTGGGTCATCGAGTGCGACTCCTGGTTTACAGCGTAAACAATTGCGTAGTCAGCTGCCTGGTCCCGACGAGAAAGAGGTGTTAGATCATCTGGCGCGTAGGTGGATTGGTTTCCCTTCACTCTATGATGTGGAATCAGTTGTTAACGTTTTTCACCAATGGGATGCCCCAAAGCAGAGGTATGTCTTTGATAAGATGTGTGAATTCCTCTGTGAGGAATTGGAGGATAATGGTGCAAACCCAAACCCACAGGAATTGTGTCGCGTGCGATTTGATTTTGAAACAGGTATAATTGTGGGCCCCAATGTAGATAAAGCAGTTGCGACTTTACTGTCCCTCAGAAATGGGGATTGTCAGCAATCATTGTTCGAACAGGAATTCCCTGTGGGGAAGAAGGGAAAAGCGCGACAATACCCTATGAGAGAAGTCCCTCCGATATGGAAGGAAGCCGTTGCGGCTAATGCCGCTCAAGGTATTGCTGCTGCTCCAGCACATTTTCAGCGTGTTTGGGTGCATGTCCCTTGGAAGCGTTCTGAGGTCTTAGCGCTGAAACAGACATTGCCTGACCCCCGTAAAAACCCTACATGTTATTATAAGGAGTTATCACAAACTGCAGAATCATGTGTAATGAATCTGGCTGACATAGACATGTTGTTTGGGAATGTTGTTCCACAGCCTTTATGGGGATAAATTTGTAATGTAGATCACGCTGCAGAATTGGGTACCACATGGGCTAATATCATTGCTGCAGATGCTGGCCAAGTTGGTGGCGCGAAACCTGACCCTTTAGTAGCAGAACTCCCTGGTCGAATTATTACCTACATGAAAACTATAATGCCCGCGATGCGCGTAAATTGGGATAAATTATCCGCATGTAAACAGAAGAAAGATGAGACAGTGTCCGATTTCTTTACCAGGTTTGAAGAAACATTTATCGACCACAGTGGTCAAGACATGAGCACTGAAGGTGGCCAACGGTTATTTGTTGATAAATTTGTGCAGAATCTACTTCCCGAGTTGTGTAAGAAATTAAAAGACTCAGAAAGTTCCTGGGCTGTTTCCTCTTCAGCGCAAATACTGGCTACTGCACAGTATTATGAGAATAGAGACAAAGATGAGAAGGATAGAACAGATAAGAAAACGAAAGAACTGAAAACAAAGGTCCTCTTGCAGCAGGCTTATCCACCACGTGGAGGACAGAGTAATTATAGGCAAGCCCAAGGTATCTATCAGCAACCCCAACCATTTCAGAATAGTCAGCAAATGAATGGGTATAATCAACCACGAATCCCTGTAGGTCCCAACCAATGTTCATATTGCAAAGAGGAAGGTCATTTTAAATATAGTTGCCCTAAATTAATGCAGCGTAACAGTAACGCGTATGGCGCAAGAGGTAGAGGTGGTCAGCAAGCTCCTAGAGGCAGAGGGCGTGGAAATGTTCCCCAGAACGCACGTCCTCTTCCGCCTCAAAATACCATAAATAGCTTTGATCAGCAAGCCAATGCAACTGGCAATACAGCTCAGTATTACAATAATGATTATTATGCAGAAGATGACAATGTAGAAGATAATGATTACTAGGACAGCCGTAGACAGAGAGAGGGAGTTGTTTCAGTGCCAGTGGATCAGAGCGGACCTTATGTTAAAGTAACTACAGCAAATGTAACGGAGCCCTTTCTGCTGGATACTGGTGCTGCAAAGAGTTCAATCATGCATTCAAAACTCCCTGGCGCGCCTTTGTCTGGCGAAATGAATGTTTCAGTAGGTTTCTCTGGCGCCCCAGTTAGGAACCCGATTTCTAGTCCTATGTCACTTTCTGTTGGACCTTGTGAGCTAAAAGCACCCCTCATCCTAACGACAGGATGTGGTGAAAATCTGCGAGGCTTAGATTTGCTAAAATAATTGCATGCAACGCTATATTGTTCTCCCTCAGGAGTACAACTTACATTAGGCAAGAAAGTGATTTCCCCAATGTATTTGTCTAAAAATGCAATGCCACCTGAATTATCATCCCTTCCGGATGTCCTTTGGGCTACTGGTCCCAATGATGTGGGTCTTTTGGAAATACCGCCATATGTGGTCACTTTAAAAGCCAATGTCAGATTGCCACGTATTCCCCAGTACAAGATCTCCAATGAAGGTCAGAAAGCATTGTTAGCAATTGTCAGTGATTTGATTAAAAAGGATGTAATTGAAGAGACAAGAGGCAACGTTTGCAATAGTCCTGTTTTACCTGTCTTAAAACGAACGGACCCTTCACAGCCACCTGTTTACAGATTTGTGATTGATCTTAGAGAGGTTAATAAGATTGTTGTGCCACAGTTTCCAGTTGTCCCTGATATAACTGCCTTGTTAACTATGATTCCAGCCTCCGCTGCATGGTTCTCAGTGATCGATCTACAGAATGCTTTCTTTAACATCCCAATTGCAGAGGAGAGCAGAGACATTTTTGGCTTTAGTTTAGGAGGTCGCAGCTTCCGCTTTAAACGCGCTCCCCAGGGCTACTGTGAGAGTCCATCAATATACAGTCAGGCTTTAAAAGCGCAGCTTGATGCACTGGTTTTACCCAGTGGCGCTATCCTTATTCAGTATGTTGACGATTTACTAATCGCCGTGGATACTGAAAAGATTTGCAAAAACGCTACCTTGTCATTGTTGCGTCATTTGTCTGCCTTCCATCACAAAGTGTCTCTCTCAAAGATGCAATATTGTCGACAAGAAGTGACCTACTTAGGTCATCTCTTATCGAAGGAGGGAAGGAAACTGACCCCAGAAAGAATTCAAGCCATTGCACAGTTGAGTGTGCCAAGAACACAGAGAGAAGTGCGTGCTTTCTTGGGCATTACTTCATACTGTAGGCATTGGATTCCCAATGTTTCCTTGTTGGCAAAACCTTTGTTAGCATTAACATGCAAAGATACACCGAATCCTATCCCATGGTCTGAAGAGTGTCAGAAAAGTTTTTTGGAATTGCGTAATGCATTGTGTTCAGCTCCTGTGTTGGGTACCCCTGACTACAGCAAGCCTTTTACATTGTATGTTCATGAGAAAGATGGTTGCGCATTATCAGTGTTAACACAGCCTTTTGGCGACAGACCGCGTCCATGCGCATATTTTTCGTCAACCTTGGACCCGGTAGCGAGGGCATTGCCAAGTTGTCTGAGAGCTACAGCCGCCGCAGCTATGTCTATTCGACAGTCTGCTGGCCTAGTAATGGATAATACATTGATTGTTATGGTTCCACATGCTGTGGACACATTGTTAAACAGGACCAAGACACAACACTTAACTAGTGCGCGATTATCTGGATATGAGCTGACACTGTTAGCAAACCATATACACATAAAGAGATGCAACACGTTGAATCCAGCTACACTATTACCAATTCCAGCAGACCTAGATGAGATTGAGAAACATGATTGTCTGTTCAGAACAGAAGAAGAGACGAAAGGGAGAGTAGATCTTAAAGATACTCCCCTGACTGAGTGTGATGGTACTTTATGGGTGGATGGTTCGTGTTTTAAGATTCCAAATGGTGATACGACTGCTGCATATGCTATCACGACTTTGCACACGATTGTGGAAACTGCGCGTGTGCCACAAAATTCGGCTCAAGCAGCAGAATTGATTGCCCTTACGAGAGCATGCGTGTTGTCTGAAGGAATGAAAGTGAACATATATACAGATAGCCAGTACGCCTTTGGCGTGGTGCACAGTTTTGGGCAATTGTGGAAAGAACGTGGGTTCCTGACTTCGCATGGAGCTAAGATTCAGAATGGCAAGTTGGTGAATGATCTCCTTGAGTCACTGACCCTACCGTTACAAGTTGCGATTATGAAATGCAGTGCTCACAAGAAAATCACTGATGATGTTGGTCGTGGTAACGTGTTTGCTGATGAAACCGCGAAAGAAACAGCAAAAGATGTAAAGACTCGAATGTATGTTGCAGGCCCTGCAAGATGGGTTGGTGATGTTGGAATGTGTGAAAACACAATAGAAAGTGTAAAGTCCCTTCAAGCTGAAGCCACAGAGAAAGAGTTGAGCAAGTGGAGAGAAAGTATGGGTAAGTTGGATGAGAATGGTTGTTGGATTGATCTGTCAGAACATAGGCGATGGTTGTTACCTGATGCATATGTGCTTCCAGTGGTTACTATGGCACATGGAATGGCACATATCAGTATGAAAGGAATCTGTAAGTTGTTGGCTCCAGTATGGCAGAATGCTGGAATTCCCAAGTGTGCAGAGAATGTGGTCAAGAATTGTATGGTATGCTTGAAGTACAACCCTGGTAGGGGAACCCCAACTCCAGCTAGTCATTTTGCTCCTCCATCATATCCATTTGAAGTTTTGCAGTTAGATTTTATCCACATGGAAAGGTGCAACAACCTGAAATATGTATTGGTGGTTGTTTGCGCTTTTTCAAAATGGATAGAAGCCTATCCCCTAAAGGACAACACTGCTCTATCCACAGCCAAAGCCCTTGTGAAGGAATTTTTCCCTAGGTTTGGAATGCCAAGAATGGTGTGGAGTGATAATGGGAGTGAGTTTGTGGGTCAAGTGATGAAGAATGTGTGTGAGGGGTTGGGGATAAAGCAGAAGTTCCACGCTGCAAATCACCCCCAATTAGCTGGATTAGTAGAGCGCTACAATGGCACTCTAAAACTCAAGCTGGCCAAAATCCAGGCGAGCTCAGGTCTTAAATGGCCTGACGCTCTGCCTCTAGCACTCCTGTCCACCAGAATGACCGTACACTCACGAGTGGGACTTAGCCCATACAAGGTTATTTTTGGCCGACCGGCCAATGTATGGGGTGTGCCAAGACCGGCGAAATTCAGTGAAATCGAACATCCAGTACTGCTTGATTACTTGTACGAATTGACGGCTAAATTGCGTGTTTTACACCAACAGGTGCACGATACTCTACCCCAGGCCTCTGAGGCTCCAGGACACCCTATCGACCCTGGCACGTGGGTTCTGGTGAAAAATTTCCAGCGCAAAAGCAACAATGAGCCTCGTTGGATCGGCCCTCATCTCGTACTTCTGTCTACAAGATCAGCTGTTCGAGTAAAGGGGAAGAAGAACTGGATCCACGGCGCCCACGTTAAAAGAATCCCTTTGCCTTTGCCGTATGACCAGTGGGTCCAGGAGGGTATCGCTGACTCTGAAACAGACACTGTACCTCGTTTTGTGCCGTTCAGTGATGCACGCATAAAAGGCACAACTTCAGCACAACAGAGTGACGATATTTTGCAAGAAGCTGTGCCACCGTCAATTCGATTGGACACCACAGAGCCTGAACTCTTGTTTCAAGATCAGACAGTACCTGGCCGTTTTCATTATAATCTAAGACCAAGGCCTATGGACAAATAAATATTCTTTTTCCTTACCCCTTTTGCTTTTGATACCATAGCTCTCCCATCTGAAGGACTTTCTTGATTTTTGTTTTTCGAACCACCATCCGGGTTCAGCCGCAGGGTCGCGGTGCCAAGACTTTGGGGTACAGGCCGAAGATGTTAGGTCAACGGTTCTGGTTGGTCTAGGGCGTTCCCTGGACTGACAGGGGTACTCCTTAGCAGAAGATACTCACCCGCCGCGAGCGGCACGATTAGAGGATGGAGTTTTTCAAGATGGAGAGACTCGCTGAGGAAATGAACTTTAAAGCAAGAATGTGTAAAATAATGAGGAGCAAACGTTTTGTATTATTATGTCTGTTTATAGTATGTAGTATGGTAGTGTTTACTGTAGGATTTGTATTCTTCTCTTCTCAAGAGCCCATTGCACCCACTGTACAGCCTAAGCCTCCTTCTACTGTCTCCTCACACTCTTTTGACCCTCTGCCTGAACACGAACAAGCTAGACGATCAGAATTTGTAAACAACTCATTTATTCAGCTCCTGCACCAGCACCAACTAGTTATGAATACAACCAATTGTTGGGTGTGTGGTTTAATGCCACATACCATTAATAAGGGTATTCCTTATCTAGTGCTGCCGTTTAGTTACAATGGATCGTCATGGGCATTCCAGACCATGTTTCTCTTTGCTCTAGATGCGTGCTCCCCGCGACAACCGCGTTCCATCAGACCTAGTACAAATAATAAAGCTTTAATGAAAGGAGTTGCCGATATGAGCAGAGATATCGATGCATACTCATCTATTCCCAAAGAAGAGTTGAGAGCTTATGTAGGGTGGAACGCGACGGGGTATAGTATTAGTCTGGGTGAAAGACAGCGAAAGATCTCATCCCCAATCTGGGTTGTACCCCACATAGGTCGGTTCTGTTTACAAGGTAATGGTCAGAATCCAAGAGCTCAACTGGGAAGAAGTGACTGTACTGAAACGTACACTTTTCCGTCACAGTTTTCCCCAGCGTTTTTGGCTGCCAAGGGCACATATTTTATCTGCAATGACCGAGCATATACATGGTTGCCCCCTGACTTCTCGGGCACATGTTATATTGCAAATTTGCTACCGCCAACATTCACTGCTGCCTCCGACTATCACAAGACCAGAGTTGTGAGAGGCGTGATTAGTAAGGAGGATACTGCCGGTCAGGAAGCGGGAGACTTCTTTTTGGGTTTCCTGCCGTTTTGGGGACCTATGGTCAATAGTAGGAACCTGAGACAACTGACTCGTGTGGTTGAATCCACCGTGCTACATTATGTGTAAGGAAACCTGTATCAAGGGACGAGCTAAGTAATAGGATGATGCTACAGAAACATCTCCATGACTTTGTGAATATTGACCTAGACTTGGATTGAAATGAGTAAAGTTATTGCCTATGTAAGGGCCAAAGGAGGGTCTGTCGTACTTTGCAATTTGGGACCGCGTAGGAGGCAGGGCCCTACCCCTGTCTATCCCGGTATTAGCGAACCGCGAATGGTCAATGCGGTATGTACAAGTGCTTTGTGTAACGTTTTAGCTATGAATGCACTGTGTATACGTTATTGTACTTCACTACGTGGGTTCCATCTTAGAGCGGTGGCCACCTTATGGTTGCCCTCACATAGGCTACATATCATGAAGCAAATACGGGCCTTTTAGAGCACATGTGCCTTCCTTTGACTTTTCTGTGACCTGGGCAGCTTGGCTCCGCTGCCCCAGGTCAGTCCGGTCTCACAAGCTCCCCGTCCTCTGGCCACCTGTGATTAGCATCAGGGCTTGACACACCATAAAGCCTTTACATTAAACACGAGCCTCCAGCTAATCTCTTTCACACCTGACTGTTCCTGCTTTATGGCTTGTTTTCCAAACAGGAGATGCTCATGTTTATTGGGGCCTATCGATATCTGATGTGGGATCTGATCCTTGCTGGGTAAACAATAGTGGGCTGGGTTAACTGGAATGTGGGATGGTCATCATGACTCTGCCTTTTCGTTTGAAATGTATACATATGAATGACCATGCCATAAACCAAGGAATGTGTGCCTGAAGCATGATATTTTGTATTTAAGGAGAAGCCCGTTTCTGTGATTTTTAGCAGTCTCCTGAGAACATACACGCTGTTGTACTTCTAGGATACCTGTAATTGGTCTGCAGCCAATAAACTGATCTTTGACTTCACCCAGAAGACTCTGTGTTTCTGTAGGTCTGAAACAGGAAGAACCCGAAGTCATAGGGTGTGTTCCCCTGCACCGCTGGGCTTAAAATTCCCAGTACTTCACTGTTCCTAATAGCAGGTATCCTGATTATAATTTTTGTGCTACACAATGGACGCCCCAGTCACCAAGGAAATGGAAACAGCGCTCCTGGAGCGTAAATATCGTGATTGCATGGTACAGCATCTGGACACACCTCGCCTATGGGAACTGAGCGCCTCTTGGTTCCTGTCATTTAGACCTGTCTGGTTGGACTGTGTCCTACCTGATCTCCGGTGCCTGTTCTGTGGAGAAGAATGCGTGTTGGATCTCTGTCTGACACTTCCATCATGTGCGCATGCGGACTTTGATGCTCAACTGGACCCGATAATGGCCCATGTTCTGCATTGTCCCCAGCGTATCCCAATGCTGTTGGCAGCATTCTTAGAGCCCCAACTGGAAGTTTTGGCTCCTGTTGGAATGGATATCGGCTCCCCCACTGACACCCAGGCCTTGAATGGCGCACAGACTGCCCGTGCATCGGCTGCAGGCAGTGCAGGAGATCATCTGTGCTCAATCGACGTAATGTGCGAGGTGTTCCGGGGTTCGTCAACTGCGGAAGCAGGCAGCAGCAATGTTGCGTCTACCAGCCAGGACACATTAACATTTGGCTCGTCGTGTGCTGGGAAAAATTCGGCCTTTTTGATCAAAACTCCAAATTGGGACTCAAAAACAAAATTGACACTTTTTATGACCTGCATGTGCTTTCCGATGCTTGTAGTTGTTCGGATTATATAAGCGGACACATTAGAGCTAATTTGCTTGAGTGACAGTTTTTGGTTTTCACATTTTTAGAGTTTTTTAAGCATTTTTAAGCAGTACTATTGTTTTATTGTATTTATTTGCGTAGCAGTGCCTAGAGATCCTAGTAGTATGTTAGAATTTAATTATGTCATCCAGTCGGATGAGGAGTAGGTGTTATATTGCATATAGGTCACCCATATAAGCTCAGGTAACATCACCTATATTCTCCGCTACATTACACACATAACGGTTCTTGGGGACTGACCTTTTACTTAGATACGACACCGCACAGAGGACCAGATGGCTTTCTGCAAGAATACTATGTGGCTTACAGGGTTGGTTGACCACCTCGTTAAGCTCTATCAATGCGGGATTTCCCTAGTAGCAACCTCATACTTTATACATGAGGATTCTTGGAAACTCGTCAGGGCTCATCTCCTGCATAATAACTGTATATAAAGTTAATTCCTGACGTCATCCTAAGTCCGACACTGGCACAGCAAGGTTTAACCCCCGGGGAGACCTTTGGGTATAAAAACATCACATCTTGCTGAGACAAGAGAGGAGATCAGGACTTCCATGCCCACACACTGATGCGAGACGCTGAAGCACACTGCATGCAGATACTCCAGCTCGCAGTGGTCAACATCTCTTGCAGGATGTCCAACCCGAGATCAGGACGGTGTGCCACAGTCTCTTACTTCAGGTAATGGGGGTTGACTTTATCCTAGAGGGATTCTTGTCTTAACACCTACATACATGCTAGGTACACCTAGGTACATCAAGTTAGGGTACCATCGTAGGAGTACGCATTTTATGGTCATTTTATTGTCATGTATTTCATATACTTGCCTGTATTCATGATTATATCACAGTGGTAGAAATCTACCATCCTTTTACTTTCTCAGTGCTTTTTAGTCATTTATATCTGCTACTGTCTAATGACCGTTACAGCACATATATTCTACAATAGAATAACAAACAGTCAATAAATACTTATTGAAAATGTCCCTACCGTTTATTCTGTGTATCTCTCTGAGACTAACTGAGCACGAGTGACTGAGCGAAAAGTAGTACACTGTTTCCACGGTCCTGAGGGATCAGGGTTGTCATGTTTGATAGTTGCCAAGTGTTGGACTTGGCCCTTTTTGCAGGGTCATCCCTAAACTTTTTGCCTTCCTCCAGTATTTTTTCTGACCTGTTGTTGGCTGTTTTATGACTCTGGGCACCTTACCACTGCTGATCAGTGCTAAGGTGCATATGTTCTCCCTATGGTAAAATGTATACATTGATTGGTGTCCATGTTTGGCTTATTCGGTTTACTATCAGCCCCTAGTAAAGTGCACCAGGAGTGCCAGGGCTTGTAAATGCGAATGCCGGCGGTGGGCTTGCAGCACTGGTTGTGCCACCCACAGAAGTGGCCTAGTAAAATGTGTCTAGGGTCTGCCACTGCAGACCCTGCGTGCAGTCTGGTACTGTCGCGCTGACTGCGCAAGTGCCCCCACTTGCCAGTCCCTAAACCTTCCCTTAACTACATATTGGCCACCCCTCTGGTAGGCCCAAGGGCAGGGTGCATTGTAGGCGTAAGGTAGGACATGCCCTAATGTGTGTGGCATGTCCTAGTAGTGAATTACAGCCATTTTCGTTTTTCACTATTGAAGGCTACCTGCTCTCCATAGGCCAGAATGGGCTGCTGGAGTCACTACACGCTGTGACCCCAGTGGACTCAGAGAGCATGGTAGCATGTCAAGTTTAGTATGCCTGAACTCAGAATAATAAACTACTTCTTGTAGTCAAGTTTATTTTAATATCCTGGGTTTGTAAATACTACTTTTAGAAAGTTAGTATTTACTGACCTGGCCATTTCAGTCCGCCTCTGCTGTGTGTGTGTGTTCTGCCTAGCAACAGTAAGGAGCAGGGTTGGGGAATCCCCAGAGACAGGTTGGCTGCCAGGTGGTGGGTAGAGCGATGACACCAGGATGGGTGGGAGGAGTACACCTTAACTCTTGAATAGACCTGTGCTCTGCCACCACAAAGCCGGCGCCGCCCCCTGTGGAGCGGCTGATGTCTCTGCCCTGCTGCTGAAAGGAAAGAGCAGAGTCACCATAACAAAGTGCTCCAGAACTGGACTGGGCCAGGCCCAGGCCCCCTGGCGCTAAAGAACAAAAGAATCACTGTATAAAAGTAGGAGCCTGGCTCCTAAGAAATCAGAATCCTGTTTACCACGAAGGACCTCTGCCTGACTAGGAGGAGAAGAAGACGCTGGAAGGACTGGCCTGCTGCTTGCCTTGCTGAGAAAGGAGAGGAAAAGACTTGCTGAAAAGACTTTGCTGCTTTGTGCTTGAACATTCTCCAAGGGCTTGATCTGAGCTTGCCCCCTGAACTGAACCCCAGGACCAGTGGGTTCTCTGTGCTTTTGCTCGTCCTCCAATTCGAGCCGTGTGTGCATCCCGCTGGATAGAGACTGCGCCCCTCATCGCCCCTCCTAGGGTCGTGACACTCAGGAGCTTGCCTGCCTCAACCCCGTGAGAGCCCCGCTCCGTCCGGAGCCGCTCTCTGTCCCCGGGCTAGGTTGCCTGCACCCCTGTCACCGCCTGCCACTGGAGCGCGCTGAAAGCGCTGTCACCCCTCCCGCCGGAATCCTTCCAACGATCGTGATCTTCGCCGGGTCCCCAGCTGCACGGACCGTGCCCTATGACCCCGCTTCGTTATCCTTGGAACACCCCCAGGCCGCGCCGCCCCCGCTGTGGAGACCCCCCCTGCGCCGCCGTGCTAAGGGTCGCTGGCCGCGCCTGCCTACCTGCCCACACCCGCTGATTGAGGACCCAAGAGCACTTCCCAAGCTGAGAGTCGCACTGACCTGTGCCGACTCTCCACATCACTAAAGGAGTTCCAGTATCGGACTCGGGGCCCGCACCGCCTTATTTCCCCGTTATCCTCACCGCGCCGCACACCCGTCTCACCTCCCGCCGCCCCGGACCTGCCGGGAAAAGCTGTGCACGGCGCAGGCGCGCCCACGACAGAGGTGTGAGCCGCGGTAGGCCTGAAGTAAAGTCAAGACTGGAATCCCTCAAGTGACATTGGTAAAAGACTAAAGAAGTACCCGCTTAAAGAACTGCTTGCCTGCTTTATTACCTGGTGGCATCCAAACAACGTTACTAGTCTTGTGATAAGTCTGCATATTGAGATAACTATTTTTATATAAAAGAGCGTATTTTCACATACCTAAGCCTGGTGTCCGTTTCTGGGGGGATTAATGTGTTTACTGTGTGTGTGATTATAATTGCTTAACCAACAACGCCTGAAGAATCGCCTTGGCTGCTCACGCCACGCACCTAGAGGGTGAGCAAGGGTCATTCCCAAAGGGGTTATCCTTTGCCCTGACGTGGAGGAGAGGGTCCCTGCTTGACACACGGACATCCTTGCGCCAATCAGAGATCCCCGACTCTAACACCAAGAACTATTCTCTCCTTGGTAAGAGGAGTTTCTAGGGGCACTGAGTTAGCTGGTGTAAAGATCAACATACCCGGTGGGGGTGTCTGGAATCAGTTTTGACACCAAGCCCGCAGTGTATGTTGTCTAAACGCGCAGATCCTGTATAGGTTTTTTAGGAACTACACAACACTTGTTTGGATTGGGGATATTACGAACCCCTATCCTCCCCGCTTGATGCCCTCTTTCAACATGGTAAAACGTGCCTGTGATGCCTGCTGTACTAGATTGGGTTTCCTTTGCATATGCTTCATCATGAAATGCTCACTTTGGCTGTTGCTAAGGTTAGTCAAACTCTCAATCTGCATTAGTTGTGTGGATTCCTGGGTCAGGGGGATAAATACAATAGAGGGGGTCGAGCTCCCTTGTGAAGGTTGAAGCTAGCGTTGATTGCCTTCATACCCCTTCCCTCTCTCAGGACCAGTTTCTCTGTTGGAGAGCAGAGTCAGATTCTCCTCAATTTTGGTTAATTTCTTTAAGACCGGTTTGAAAATTGGTAAATATATCTATTCCAATTTTTTACATATCTCATTATCCAAAGATGTTGTGAGTGTCCTTGGGCCAGTAGTGTCCAAGTGTGTTTCTAAGTGGGGAGCTTTGGTGGAGTTTGCTGGTGTGGATTTCTTTGCCCCTCCCCCTTTTCCCCCGGGGGCTCAGTTATAGGGCAGCCATCAACTTCAGGAGTTGTAGATCTATCATCCGCGGGGAGGCTAAACATGATAGTGTGACTTATCGTGTCTAGTAAAGTGCTCTCTCCATTTGTACTTGGAATGATTATTACCTGTTCCAGCAAGAGGCGTCACTCTGTAAGCTCGATCTCCTTCAAGAATGCATCCACTGCTCTTGTCAGAAAGGGGTTTAATGTATTAATAATTTATCCACCAGGTTCTGTGGGTTTTGCTTTCTGTTCTCCCATTCCTTTAAAGGTAAGGGGACAGCAAAAGTGAAGCACCAAATGTTAGAGGGGTGGCCATCCCAGCATCCTCCGGGCGATGATGGGCATGGACAGGCCGACTTTGCGCTCTGAGTGTCTTCTGCAATGAGGGTTGATGGGATTTGGAGTCCCCAGCGGTGCAGCGTGTAAGGGCACAGCCTCTTCCATCTCAGGGTCAACAATGCGGCTAATCAAGCAGTCCTAGGGTTGATGCCCGCGATCCATGAGAAGTCACTCATCACCTGCGCTCAAATATTTTTTTCCAACTTCGTGGCTCTATCACGGTCTGACTAACGCGTCCACACTATGGGTGGCAAGCACTTTGTCTTCAGGTGTTATCAGTAAGAGTGTAGGACAGAATCAGTCAGTCAGGCGGTCAGGCTGGCTGGCAAAAGTATGGAGGGGGAGCAGAAATGCAAAAAAGCTGTGAAATGCAAAAAGTTCAAGGACGCCCACTCAGCTGAGACGTAGGCCTGAACAGGAGCTCACCAGGCCACCTGGCTGGATCGCTTCCGTGGGGGAAGCTTGGGCTCACACTTCTGCGTGCGGTGAAAATGGTGTTGGTTTTAATCAGCTAAGATGTATGAGGATGTTTATTAGCACTATGTACTCTATAAGGCTTATGCACTTTATGTATATTGCAGTTTATGGAGAATATACACTATTTATATAAAGCACTTTATAAATCTATCGAGAACATTATAGAATGTACTAAAAAGAGGCACTAGCCAAAGGAAAGATTTACATGCTTGCAATATTCTCTTAATAGGGAGGATAGATTTTTATGGAAACTTTCCCAATGGAATATATTGTATTATAAAGATTATATATTTTGTAATGAATTGATCGTTATTTATTGAGTAACATTCATGGAGTTTAAGAAATGTATCATCCATGAAATGTTTATGTTAGGTAGGTTTTTAAACACTGTATTTATAAGCAACCTGACAAAAGAAAAAAGAAGCAACTTTGCAGGTTTCAAAATGACACTGGTTTTTACCATCTACAGTGTAAGGGGTTATTCCAAATGTCTCCTCTCTCTATGTTGGATGTAGACACGTTTGAACATTTAAAAGGTTACTAAAAAATGGTGCTCATCATTGTGAACAAGGCTGCGTCTGACAGCCGAAACACTTAGAGGATTATGTCTCTCATGAAATAAACTCGAGAGAAACCTACAGCAGTGCCAATTTCATCTTTGCTTTACGGAGGCTGATATTTTGTGATATATATATATAAATTCAGTGAAAAAACGATAGGTTTCACACATGTTATAGTTAGCTGGACATTTTACTGATAAAAAACCAATGAAATTCCCCCGTTATAGTTAGTGCAGGCAACTATAACTCACGCGACCGCAATCCTCTGCTGATGACATATGTGTCTTTATGAAAAAAAAATATTTGTAATATATGTATAGCTAAAATTTAATGGAAGAAGACATGGGCAAATAATTGTCTAAATACAGTATTAGCATCAGCAGAGGATTGCGGTCGCGTGAGTTATAGTTGCCTGCACTAACTATAACGGGGGAATTTCATTGGTTTTATATAACATGTGTGAAACCTATGGTTTTTTCACTGAATTTGCAAGGTTTTTTAAATGCTAATTCCTAACTATAACGGGTGTGAAACCCATGGTTTTTTCAGTGAATTTGTATGGTTTTTTAAATGCAAAATTTTTTTTGAGATTTTTTGTAAACCTATGTATAAAATAATATATGTACTATACCCTGCATTATGAAAAGGTTTTTTTTTTTTATGCATTTTTTCCCGTGCGCGTACGGTAAGCTGACGGTACGCGCTCCGTACGTCATAAGTACGGTGCGCGTACGGAATAGGATACGCGTACCGTAAGCTGACGCTACGCGCTCCGCACGTCATAAGTACAGCGCGCTTACGTGATACGTGCGTGACGTACGCGTACACGCGGAAGCAACGTCCCGGTTACGCAGGGGCGTGTAATGCGCATGCGCGAGTGCATCTTACGTACGCGCTCCGTAAGCGCTCCGTAAGCGTCACGTTTGCGCATGCGTACTTGTTTACGAGCGCGTAGCGTAAGCTTACAGAGCGCGCACGGTAGGTCATGTGATCTACAAAGAACACTTTTCATTGGTTGAAATTACTTTCAGTTCCAGAAACTTCCCACACCACACCCATTCCCCTCATTACTGCTTGAAAGAACACTTTTCATTGGTTCAAACTACTTTCAGTTCCTGAAACTTCCCAAACCACACCCATTCCCCTCATTACTGCTTGTGATTCTCTAGGAGCAGGAGCTGAATTGTCTTTGGGATACAATGGCAGAACAGCAGACCTCTTCTGAGAGTGAGGCTAGCAGCACCACCATCATCCAGAGAAGGAGGAAACAAAAGGATTCTTTTGTATGGGAGTATTTTACTTTTCCAGAGGGGGAGAAAAAGGTCAATGCTCCACTGGTCACTTGCACACTTTGTGACCGTGTTTTATCAAGAGGAAATCCTAGGAAAAAGTATTCCTTTGGAAATCACTCTATGATGAGACACCTTAGGGATAGACATCCCAGGACCTTTGCTCGACATACTGGAGAAAACTCTTCAGTAAGTCACCAGAGCCCAGCCTCAGAAGCTCAGCCGAGTACATCATCGGCAGCTCAGCTGAGCCCTTCCTCTGAGGTGGGAGCATCACCTTCTTCTGCTCCTCTGGACGTCAACCCTCGATTTGGGAGGGTTGTAATGAGGTGTATAACGTGTTCTGGTCTTATTGTTTTTGGGGAGACCAGTGTTCCCCTTATTAACAATAAGATAGACCAGCACGTTTGTAGACGCTCATAATATTCCCATTCTTTCTTTCCTCCATCCCTCTATGAACCCAACGGCTCTTTTAAGAGCCAACCTTACCTCACAATTTTTTTTTTTTTTTTAAGCTTTCCTTTTTTGAAATTTTTTTTAACCGTGCGCGCACGGTACGCGTAATTCCGCGAATTTCGCGAAATTTCTCCGTTTACGCTGTGCGCGTACGCTGCGCGCATTCGGCGATTTTTTTCAAAAAAAATTTAAATACATTTTTTGCCCTTGGGGGTCCTTCTGAGACCCCCTGACAAAGGCTAGGGGGGTCAGGAACTGTCCAGCCTGCCCCCTTTTCACGTTATACACCTTTGTTTTACACCCCCTCAGACTGCGAGAGAGAAAACGGCGGCCGCCGCTTCCTGGTTTCGACCGATTCGAATGTTTACTAAGATCTAACAGCCAATCAGAATACGCGTACGGTAAGCTTACCGTAAGCGCACCGTAAGCGCACCGTAAGCTGCCACAGATATATATATTGATTTAAATGCTATTTTCTCAGGATCTACTGAACAGATTTACACCAGACCTACAAAAGGCACTTCCTTGACCTGAGGACTACCTCTCTGCCAATTTTCAAGTAACTCTGTTCAGCCGTTCGGGCTGTAGCTGTGTCTAAAGGTCCTATGGAAAAATGCATGGGAAAAACGCGTTTTGGGACCCCCCTTTTTTCTCAGCCCCCGCTTGACGAATCCCCCCGAGACTTTCAGGGTAGGAGCGGAGCGTAGCGCCCCACCTATTTTGAAAATTTCGCGAGGATTCGTCAACCGGCGCCAAAGTTATTCCAAATAGAATGTTGCGGTTTTCCTATGGAAACAGGGTCCTAACTATAACTATCTACTGGCGACCGCCAGTAGATAATATATCTATCTATCTATCTATCTATCTATCTATCTATCTATCTATCTATCTATCTATCTATCTATCTATCTATCTATCTATCTATCTATCTATCTATCTATCTATCTATCTATCTATCTATCTATCTATCTATCTATCTATCTATCTATCTATCTATCCAGTAGGTAGTTATAGTTAGGACCTATTTTCCATAGGAAATCCGCAACATTCTATTTGGAATAACTTTGGCGCCCGTTGACGAATCTTCGCGAAATTTTCAAAACTTTTGGCCAGCTCCGGTCCGCCCGTATCCTGAAAGTCTCGATATGATTCATGTAGCGGGGACTGAGAAAAAAGGGGGGTCCCAAAACATGTTTTCCCCTATGCAATTTCCCATAGGACATTTAGCCGCAGCTACAGCCCGAACTGCTTAACGGAATTGCACCAAATTTGGCAGAAAGGTAGACCTTGGTTCAGAGTCATGCCTTTTGCTTAAATGGTGTAAATCCGTTCAGTAGTTCCTGAGAAAATCAAAATCAAAATCACATATATATCTGGGCGGAGTCCAACCACACTTCTCATCGTGAGATCTGATTGGCTGTCAGTACTTCATCCAAGAAGTGTTGGCAGCCATCTTGGGACCAACATACATGATAGCACCTCATTAAAAAGCATTGCATTTAATAGAAGGTTTTAAGACTTTACTTGCATTATAAATCATTTGTTGATGGTACCATACTCATTTTAGGAATTGTGGTGTGTTCTAAGGTGATTTTACCATGTGAAAAAGCCTTCTGGTGTGATATCATGAATCATGTTTGAGAGAAAACTATTTTCTCATGCTTTTCCCACAGAGGTTTGGAAGGTGATCTATAAGCTAAACCGAGAGCATATTTTCTGTAAATTCACATTATCTTTCTCAGTCATGTGAGAATGAAGTCTGACATTCTCAGTAAAACATGTACATCCAAGAAGGGCAGAGACTGTCAGTTGATTCCTTTGTGTTCTACTGCAGCTTCCCAGAGTGTTCTGAAGAACAACTAGAGCGCTAACAGGCCTACTTATGACAAACGTATTCACACCTGAAGCCATCTTGATTGGAATAAAGTGGTAACTCTTAAAACATTTAATTTAAAAAGGAACAACATGAGGGGGTTCATTTTGCCATAGAAAGTAGGATTAGTGTTGCAGAAAGAAAAATTAGGGCACATTTTCAGTGACTTCTCAAATCCTCTTCTATTTCATTAAAAAATTCTGACATGCAGACTGAAACATGCACTTTCAATACCAGCAGCAGACTTCCCTGGTGAGCAGTAGCTTTACTACAGTGATCTAATGAGCAACTAGAGTGCTAACATTCTGAATTTATAGCAAATGTGTGACACAACTGAATGACTTCTTGATGGAACCAAAGTAAACAACTGAAAGTATTTCCTACTGAGGAGACTGCAGTAAATGAGGAAATTAGGAACCTTCATAACAAATAAGCCTCCCAAGATGGCCACCAGAGACAAAAGAGCCCAAATGTAGCCCAAATATCACCCAGATGTAGCCCAAGTATAGCCCAATGACAGGATGTCCCAGAGTGTTTTTAAGAACAACTAGAACGCTTACTGTCTTACTTATGACAAAAGTATGGCACACCTGAAGCCATCTTGATTGGAATAAACTGGTAACACTTAAAACATTTAATTTAATAAGGAACACAATGAGGGGGTTCATTTTGCCATAGAAATTATGATTAGTGCTGAAGAAAGAAAAATTAGGGCACATTTTGAGTGACTTCTCAAATCCTCTTCTATTTCATAAACAAATTCTGACATGCAGACTGAAACATGCACTTTTAATACCAGCAGCTGACTTCCATGGTGAGCAGTAGCTTTACTACAGTGATCTAATGAGCAACTCGAGTGCTAACATTCAGAATTTATGGCAAATGTCTGACATATCTGAATACCTTCTTGATGGAATCAAAGTAAAAAACGGAAAGCATTTCCTACTGAGGAGACTGCAGTAAATGAGGAGATTAGGAAACTTTGTAACAAATAAATCTCCCAAGATGGCCACCAGAGACAAAAGAGCCCAAATGCAGCACAAATACCACCCAGATGTAGCCCACATGTAGCCTAATGACAGAAGTGTGCAAAACACTTATTTTTTGTGTTTTTGCAGTTTTATACAGTGCAGACTTGTCAGGTATTGGAGTGCTTTACATGAGCATTGGTTACATCACACAAGATCAAATTCATTTTGGTTGTAGACATGGGAAGATTAAGTGATTTGACCAGAATCACAGAATGTTGAGCTGAAGCAGAAACTCCAACCTGGTTCCCCAGTTGCAAAGTCTGCAGCTCTGGAAGTAACACCACATCCTCTCCCCTAAGTGCAACATTTAGTCAAGTGGTCAACTGGATAAAAAAACATAAAGATAACAAATAATTTAAAAGTGCTTTGTCGCTATTTGAAAATATGTCCTCATTTGAGCTTTTTAGAGCACTAACTATAATTTTGATGCAAATAAGACCCTCTCATATATGTAATTTCTAAAGGAAATGCTCTAGGTATTACAATTTTGATTACATCAAGATGACATCAGGCGTTCCACACTTTTGTAATAAATCTAGAATGTTAGCAATCTAGTTGTTCATTAGGATACTGTTGAGAGGCAGAGGCCAGGGGCACGGACTATGAAAATTGAAGGCAGGTAGGAGGGTGCAGAGGCAACAATTTGACCACACTGGGCAGGCATGAAGGGCAGTGGCAGCACAACAGACTATGGAGGGCAGTGGAAAGGGAGGCAGGGGCAACACACCTACAATACAGGACTGGCAAGAGAGGCTGTGGCAATATAATAGACCATTGTGGGCAGAAGGAAGAGGCAGTGGTAGTACACCCATACATGCCAACGGACCCGATTCAGCCAGGAAACGTCCAATGTTTTTAAGCTCTAATGGGCTTTATTTGATCTGTCTCCTGTCTACAATCTCCTCTTTTTCAATGTAACTCAAAGGGGAAAATCAATACCCCAGTTTGTTTTTCAAAATCTCCCTCTTACCAAGTTCAAAATGTTCGCAAGTATGGTACGTTGGATCATGGAAGGCAGGAGGAATTGGGGTTGGGACATGGACTCGGATAACAGAGGACAGGAGGGATATGGAGAGGTGCACCAAACTGACCCTACAGGGCAGGCATCAGGGTTTGCAGCAGCACAATACACCACACAGGCCATGCGGGACGGGAGTGCAGCACAACATTCCATAGAAAGCAATAGGGAGGGAACAGGACCATGCACATGGACAACAGAGAACAGAGAGGAAAGAGGCAATGGTAGCTAGCTGACCATAATGGACAGACAGGAGAGAAAGCTGCAGCATAACAGACCATAAAGGGCATGAGGGACGGATCAGGGGCATTAAAATGGAACAGACAAGCCAGGAGGGAGGGAATAGGGGTCTGCACATGGAAACAGAAGGCTGGGGGCAAGGGGGCAGGGCAGGAGCAGCAAAATGACCATGGAGGTCAGGACTAGAAACAAGACACACCATGGAGAGCAACAGTGAGACTATGATGGCATACACACAGACCATGGAGGGAAGGTGGGAGGGGGTCAGGGGCAGCTAGCTGACCACACAGGGAAGGTGGGAGGGGCCGTGGCAGCACAGAAGACCATGCATGGCAAGTGGGAGGGTTAGTGGCAGCACAATGGCTATGATGGACAAGAATTAGGGTGCAGTGGCATGCACAAAGGACCATGGAGGTTAGAAGGGAGGGTCAGGACCTGGGCACAGACAAGAGAGTTCAGGGGAAGGGGCCTCACAACAGACTGCGCAGGGCAGGCAGGAGAAGCAGTTGCAGCACAACAGACCAGGGAGGGCAGAAGGGTGTGGCAGTAAAATGGACCATGGAGGACAGGAGGAAGGAGGTAGGGGCATGGAATGTGGGCAGGCAGGGTGGAGGTGGCAGGGACAGGTTGAAGTCATCTGACAATGCTAGGCAGGTGGGAGGGGAGTGGCAGCTCAACAGAACACTAGATAGATAGGAGTGGCAGGTCCATGGAACATGGTGGGCAAAAAGTATGGAGCAGGGGCATGCACAAAGACATCGGAGGGCAGGGGGAAGGAGAATAGGGGCAGCAAGCTAAGCACAGAGGCTAAGCAGGAGGTCAATGATGTGGCATAGAATTGGGCAATGGAGGGCAGGAGGAGTGGACTGGTACATCATGCTAAATGGAGGGCAGTGGCAGCACATCAGACCATGCATGGCAGGAGGGAGGAGGCTAGTCCATGGATTCAGACAACAGAGGATAGGGAGGAGGTGGATGGGGCAGCAAGCTAACTGTTCAGAGAAGGTGGGTATTAGGAACTTTATTGTTTTTAAAATGTGTGTCTGTGCGAACTACTTAAAATATGAACAAGTATGCAGCATAATCTCACTTTTATTCAGGAAGAAGAGGACGTTTGTGACTGTGACTCCTGGCTCACTTGGCAGAAACACCCCCTGACCCTCCACCCCCCATCGCAAAATGTAATGCCCGTGAAAAGGGTAGGTGAACGCAGTGTTATATAGAACATAGTCCTGAGAGCACGATTGAAAATGAAAACTAGTTATAGTGTATGGTATAAACTATGCACCAAAAAGTGTGATATAAGAAGAACCGGGGCGTGAAATATAAAATGCAATACATTGTGCGCAATGACAGATTCATTGGAGAGCTCGAGATAGCACAGGCACTAGCGCGTGCTATGCGATATGCGCCTTGGAGTGTAATATGCACAGGGCAGTGTTGTGTAACCTAACTAGTCTCTAAAGTTGTAATATAAAATATGTGCTGGGGAGTGTTACGTTGCATATGCACTGTGACAAAGATATGGATCCCAGATTGTAATATGTATGGCATAGCGCTGTGCGTTATAACATAGGCATCGAGGAAGGTATGTTAGATAGGGCAATATAACCCGTGCGAAGGCAAGTGTGGCATGACATATTCATGGGGTGGTGTTACAGTGTACATGGGCTAGAGAGTGTCATAGCATACGCACTAGCTGGTGGAATACAACACAGAGGTGTGTGGCACTCGCCGGGCACTGGTGGGTGTAACACAGCATTGGGCTCAGTCATGAGCGTGCTGTGACTCTCAAGTTAGGTTCGTCTCCTTTCCAGAGAGTAAAATAAAAAGTATTACACATCCGGCGGTGGATGTGTGTTTTATTAACCGTGAGGGGGGTTTCTTGCATAGTTTTGGTCGAAATTCTGTCTAATCCCCTTTGAATGGCTTGGTGTGCGTGTGTATTAAATGTGCCCGTCAATAGCTACCCATGTTTGTATAAATAAACGACAAGGGTGTCTACTTGGAGAGTACCCACCGGCTGGGGCGCCGGGATTAGGCACGGTAGGGTGTCAGACACGTCAGAGCTTCACTAGCGGTGTAAATACATTCCACGTGGATTCATTGTATGCATAGTCGCCTTTTAATTAATATCACGCAAATCGTCATGGTGATAGGTACATACGGTTTGTCCAGCATGTCCTAGGTGTTTCTATAAATATATTTAAAAAAAGAAAAAACAAAGGCCGGCTCCAGGGGATGGGGTCCTCAGGGCCATAAGTGGCCTGATAAGGGGGGGCAATGCAGCCCCCCTCCTAAAGATTTTTTTTTTTTTAAAAAGCCATGCCCTGGGGGTTGGGGTCCCCGGTGCCGATTAAGGCCTTGGGAGGGGGCCACGCGGCCCCCTTCTTAACTTTTTTTTTCCCCAAAAAATATTAGGGGGCAGGCCTTGGGGGATGGGGTCCCCAGGGCCAATTAATTAGAAAAAGAAGGGGGGCCACACAGCCCCCTTCTTAAAAAAAGACAATAAATAAATGACCTGTCACCCCCCCTCCTTGCAGCTCTTTGCAAACGCGCCCCCTGGCCAGTTGTAAGTTGGGGAATTGATTCCCCTTCAATACTGAGGGTCCCTGAGGGCCAACTAGCCCAACAGGTATCTCCAGTATGCGCCAGTAAGCTGCGTTGCAGACAGGTGTTCTGAGGCCACGCCCCTTTTTACACCTCTCTGCAACGCAGCTCTGTGGCACTTACTGGAGGTACCTAGTGGGCTAATTTGACCCTAGGGACCCTTAGGATTCAAGGGGACTTAATCTCTCAACTTAGAACGGCCACAGGGCGCGTTTACACAGTGGTGAAGGGAGGGGATGGGGCCTGAGGTGACGTGTGCAAACACGCCCTGTGGCGTGTTTTAAGTTGGGGAAATAATTCCCTTTCAATCCTGAGGGACCCTGGGGGCCAACTATCCCACAAGGTGCTTCCAGTAAGCGCCACTGCTCTGCATTGCTGAGAGGTGGTGCAGGCTGTGCCCCTTTTTACACCTCTCTGCAATGGCACTTACTGGACGTACCTAGTGGGGTATTTTGCCCCGAGGGACCCTCAGGATACAAGGGGACTTAATCTCCCAACTTAAAACGGCCACAGGGCGTGTTTACACAGTGGGGAAGGGAGGGGACGGGGCCTGAGGTGACGTGTGCAAACACGCCCTATGGCATGTTTTAAGTTGGGGAAATAATTCCCCTTCAATCCTGAGGGCCCCTGGGGGCTAACTAGCCCACCAGGTGCTTCCAGTAAGCGCCACTGAGCTGCGTTGCAGAGAGGTGGTCCAGGCCGTGCCACTTTTTACACCTCTCTGCAACGCAGCTCTGTGGCGCTTACTGGAGGTACCTAGTGTAATAGTTGGACCCTAGTGACCCTCAGGATTCAAGGGTACTTAATCTCCCAACTTAAAACGGCCACAGGGCGTGTTTACCCAGTGGTGAAGGGAGGGGACAGGGCCTGAGTTAACGTGTGCAAACACGCCCTGTGGCGCGTTTTAAGAGGTAGTTTTAATCCCCCTGTCCTAATATATACTAGGGGCTTACAGAGGAGGTAATGCTAATCACAGTGATGTCATCAGTGATGTCACTGACCCTGTCATGAGTGATGTAATATGTGACGTCATCAGCAGTGCATTGCGGGCGTGCGAGTTATAGTTAGCTGATCTAACTATAACGGGGGAATTTCAATGGTTTTGTACGAGTGAAAAGTCCAGCTAACTACAACGCCCCTGAAACCTATGGTTTTTTCAGTGAATTTCTAAGGTTTTTTTAAATGCTAATTCCTAACTATAACGTGCCTGAAACCTATTGTTTTTTCAGTGAAATATATATATATATATATATATATATATATATATTATCTACTGGCAGTTGCCAGTAGATAGTTATAGTTAGGACCGAGTTTCCATAGGAAATCTGAAAATTCTATTTTGAATACCTTTGGCGCCGGTTGACGAATCCTCGCGAAATTTTCAAAACTAATGGGGCGCTCCGCTCAGCTCCTACCCTGAAAGTCTCGGGGTGATTCGTCAAGCGGGGGCTGAGAAAAAAGGGGGTCCCAAAACGTGTTTTCCCCATGCATTTTCCTATAGGACCTTTAGTCGAAGGTACAGCCCGAACGACTGAACAGAATTAGTTGAAATTTGGCAGAGAGGTAGTCCTCAGGTCAGGGAAGTGCCTTTTGCAGGTCTGGTGTCAATCTGTTCAGTATTTCCTGAGAAAATAGCATTTAAAAGCATATAAATATATATAGCCGCGCACCGTGCGCGCACGGTGCCGTGCGCGAGCGTAAATCTGATTGGTTGTTAGATGTCGGTAAACATTCAAATCGGTCGAAATCAGGAAGTGTCGGCCGCCATTTTGTCTGTTGCACTGAAAAGAAAAGGTGGAGAACGTGAAAAGGAGGCAGGGTAGGGAGTTTCTGACCCCCTAGCCTTTGTCAGGGGGTCCCTGAAGGACCCTGAAGGGAGAATTTTAATTTTTTTATTTTTTTTTAAATCACGGGGTGCGCGCACCATGCGCGTACGGCGGAAAACCCTTAAAACACACAAAAAAAATAAGAACGTGAAAAGGGGGCAGGGTAGAGAGTTCCTGACCCCCTAGCCTTTGTGAGGAGCTCTCTGAGGGACCCCGAAGGGTGGAAAAAAACATTTTCGTTTTTCCCAAAAATTCGCGAGGTGCGCGCACGGTACGCGGAGGGAAAAATAATATAAAAAAAAGTAGAATTAAAAAACAAGTTTAAGTGTTCAGATGTTAGGTGGCTCTGAAAAGAACCGTTGTGTTGATAGAGGAACAGAGGGACAAAATGAAAAAAATTATGGAGGAGTGCCAGTGTGCTGCCGTATCCTCTCCTCTATTAGGTTGATACTGGTTTCACCAATACAGAGTAGAGCACGGCAGGTACTGCACTGTATCTGCACTCTGTGAAAAAGAGGGCGCAGATCCAGAGGTCCAGAAGAAGGTGAAGTTGCCGGCGCAGAAGATGTGCTCGGCTGTACTGCTGGTGCCGGCGCAGAAGATGTACACTCCCGTGCATAATGGACACAATGCATGTTTTTTAAGTGTCTTATCATAGAATAAATACTGAAAGAGTATTTTTTCTTAGGGTCTCCCCTAGATAAAACAACTCCACAAAGAGTGCAGGTGACCTTAGGAGTGTTCACCTTTTTTTGGCCCTCTGGAAATGTAAAGTACCTCCATATAAAAGAATCCTTCTGTTTCCTCTGTCTTGGTGCAACAGAGGTCTCCTCCTCACTGCTAGAAGATGTGTGCTGCTCTGCCATTGTATCTCAAAAACAGATCAGCTCCTTCTCCCAGGCAATCAGAAGAGAAAGTGAGGGAATGGGTGTGGTGTTGGAAGATTCTGGAAGTGAAACTACTATGAACCAATGAAAAGTGTTGTTTCTTAATCACATGACTTGCCGTGCACGCTCCGTGCGCGCACGGAGCGTGCATGGAGCACGCGCGCATGCGCGTACGGAGCACGCACGTACGAGGCAAGCGCGCATGCGCGAACGGATTACGCACGCATGCACGTACGGAGTACGCGCGCACGTAGCGCCCGTACGTAGCGCGCGCGCATGCGTGTACGTAGCGCGCGCGCATGTGCTAACGTGGCGTGCGGAGCACTCGCGATGTACGCATGCGTACGTCGAGCACGTACGCATGCGCACACAGAGTACGTACGCATGCGTACAGCATGCGCGCACCGAGCGCGTACGATGACGGTGCAAGCACCTTGCGCGCACGGAGCGCGCACGGTGAAAATCCTTAAAGAAAAAAATAAAGTGTTTATAAGTTGATAGAAGATAATAACTATGCTGTTCAATTTTATCCAAATTCAAAAAAAGAAAAGCTGAGCCATTCCAAATTACAGGATACAGCCAATCTATAACTATATACATAGGTAACTTATTGTAAAATAAATTTATAAAAGATATAATAATACATTCATAAATTAGCATTTAAAAAACCTTTGAAATTCACTTAAAAAACCATAGGTTTCACACACGTTATAGTTAGGAATTAGCATTTAAAAAACCTTGCAAATTCACTGAAAAAACCATAGGTTTCACACATGTTATAGTTAGCTGGACATTTCACTCGTAAAAAACCGATGAAATTCCCCCGTTATATTTAGTTCAGGTAGCTATAACTCACGCGACCGCAATCCACTGCTGATGACGTCAGATATTACATCACTGATGACATATGTGTCTTTCTGTAAAATAAATATTTGTTATATATATATATAGCTAAAGGTTAATGGAAGAATAAATGAGTAAATTAGTGTCTAAATACAGTGATGTAATATCTGACGTCATCAGCAGTGGATTGCGGTCACGTGAGTTATAGTTACCTGAACTAACTATAACGGGGGAATTTCATTGTTTTTTTACAAGTGAAATGTCCAGCTAACTATAACATGTGTGAAACCTATGGTTTTTTCAGTGAATATATATATATATATATATATATATATATAAATTGTGCGGTCTATGTGTATTTATTGCACGCCTAAATATCCATCTGAATATATCTTAGTTGCATGTATTTCAAAATCTTGAAAATCAAAATGGCAGTTGTAATGAATGCTCTCACCATGCCTGGCACCTTCCTAGATGTACCAGGAGTGCCAACTGAGAAATGGTCTCAATGGATAACATGCTTTGAGAAGGATCTGGAAGCCATTATTGGTACTGTTTTCACTCCTTCAAGGAAAAAAGCTTTACTTTACAATTGTCTAGGTGTGGAGGGAAGAAGATTATTTGATCACATTTCTCTAGTGGAAAAAGAAGAGAATGTAGCTGAGTGGTACGTGTTTATTGAAGAAAAACATAGAATGCAATCTCAGTTTGACACAACCATGAGCATATCATGGAAAGATGCAATTTCCATTATTGATACCAGGCAAGAATGCTTGCAAGCTCATGTGCATTTAAGGACTTGGACAAAATGATTCATGACCAACTCATCATGCATATAACTTGCATAAAAGCCCAAGAATAGCTTTAGTGCTACAAGAGCCCTAGCCTGGAAAAGGTAGTGTCAACAATAAAAAGTGTGGAAAGATCCAGTAGAAGTGTCAAACACATGCACAATTAAGAAGACCTTATGGAGAACTCAGTATTATTAGTACCTATTATATGTAAAGATGAAGATGAAAACCAACCTAAATGGAACTGTTGTAGATGTTTTAGTTGACACTGGGTTAAAGATAAAAATAATATTTATGAATACCTAAAGAGCGAAGAAACAGTAAAGTATAGTAGCTGGAGGACACAAAATAAAACCAAAAGGATTATTCAACTCAAACTTACCATTTAGAGGAAGAACTGTGCCAGCAAAAGTGTATGTCGTTGATTATAATGCCAACATCCTAGGTTGGGTTGAACAGAAAAATCTAAAAATTATAACTAATCCATGCAAACCACCATACATTTTCATTGTACAAGAATACCATGTCATGTCTGTACTAGAAGAATATAAAGCTGTGTTCAGCAACAAACGCACATCTTTAAAGGACTTTACAAATATAATAATTATTATACAAACTCGCAACCAGTAAAACAAAGTGAGAATATACCCTGAGCAGAGATCAAATCTATTCTTGAAGAGTGGTGCAACGACGAAGTCATTGAACCCATCAACACATCTGAATGGTTGTCTCCAGTGGTCATCGCTAAACAGAAAAGAGGAAAGATCTGGTTATGCATTATCAACAAAATGGTGATGACCTTAAATGGTGCCAAAGTATTCACCACTCTTGGCTTCAGTTTTGAATATAATCATGTGCTTTTAGACAAGGATTTCAGAAAATATACTGCATTTATTACACCTGAGAGGATATATCAGTCAGTCAGTCAGAATAACTTTATTTCGCCAACACAATGTAGGCATAAAAAGTATACTTCATTTAAAAAGAAACATTTCACAGCATTTCAGAGTATTACAGTAAGGTTCAAATATGTAAGAAATATAAACAAATTCATAATTATTTACACAATACAGTAAGATCATTTCATTGTTCGGGATATAATTTCAGCAGATTGTGCGTCTCTTTTTTAATGCATATAACAAAAAGCACGCCAAAGAAAAACAGATAAAAGGGTCAGGTAGTAATTGCACGTAATAAAGGGCTACACGACACTGTTTGAAGTTCATTTTACGCAAAATCGGGATAATAAATCGTTTCCTTTCATCACAGTAAAATTTACAGAAGAACAAAAAGTGTATATCATTCTGTACAGAGAGTTCATCACAGGAACAAAATGGGAGGTCAGAAGCAACATAAACATTACGGGGAGAACCCAACATAAGAGGAATATAATTTAAAAGAAATCTCACCAGGATGTACCTGCGTTGTAAGTTGGTGACGAAGGATAGATATATTGTATTTGTGTCCATTTGCGTTATGCTAGATGAAGCCAAGTATGTTTTTATTGTCGACAGATTGATATTTTTAGAGTCCCTTCTTATCTGCTGATTAGAAAGCAATTGCGCTTTTAAGTCTTTTTTAGAACTAGAACAACAAGAAGTAGGATCCAAAAAAAGGCCATGTAGCCCAACTGCTTTTAATCTGGATTCAACATAAGTTAATCAAGTAATGTTACCTACCCCATCTAATTTAAAAACATCCTTTATAATGTCTCTTGTTAAAGCAAGGGTTTCCTTTCACCATAATGACTGCCACATTAGAATCGGCAATTGCAATTTTATCGATAATATAGGGTGTCCTCAATTCCATGTGGCACTTATAGTTGGCACATGACTTTGGTAAAGAAAGGACCCTTTTAAAAAAGTTATCTTCAATAGTCTGCAGTTTTGCGCAATCTCTTGTTCCCCAAACAGCTGCTCCATAGGTGGCAGTGGATACAGTCTTAGCCTGATGCACTGTTTTTATTAAATCTATTTGTTTTAAGCCAGTTTTTTAAAATAAATATGGTTGGTGCCATCTGGGACCCTCTATTAGCAATCATCTTTTGCCAATTAGTTTGTGAGTCAAACATAATCCCTAGATAGTTAAAGGAATTGACAACTCCCAATTTTCCCCCTTCAATAGTAATTTGTGGATGATGTCGCTATTTAGTGCCTGCTACTAGAATAAAAGACATTGAATAATTAACTTTCAGGTCTAGATTATTCATGAACTGCGTGTATTCCAGGACTAGACGACACAGTGCATTACTAGTATGAGCTAAAAGCACTGCGTCGTCCGCATATAATAGAATTGGTACCTGTGCTGAATTAATATAAGGGACATCCGGAGTGGAACCCAACAGTGCAGATTCTACACCGTTGGTATAGAGTGCGAATAAGAAGGGGGCAAGGACGCACCCCTGCCTCACACCTCTTGCAATTTTAAAAGACCTGGTGCACTGACCATCCCTTCCATAGCGTACACAGGCTGAAGCACCTGAGTACAGATCGCTAATAATATTCAGGTCAATCCCCATTGCCTCCATGATCTGCCACAGCCTAGGCTGTGCCACGCAGTCAAAGGCTGCGGACAGATCCAAATGGAGATGACCTTTTTTTGCAGCCGTGTATTTCGCCATAATTAGTCTTAGGTTCAGACACTGGTCCACAGTGCCTTTCTCTTTTCTAAAGCCAAACTGGCATGGAATAATAATATTTTTTTCTAAGGCCCAGTCCTCTAGTCTATTTAAAATTAATCGACCCATTAACTTTGCGGTAGCATCTATGAGAGAGATAGGTCTATAGTTTTTCGCAATCGACCTATCCCCCTTTTTGTACATTGGAACGATTTCAGTTGTCTTCCACGATAGCGGTGCACCTGTTTGGGCAATTTTATTAAAAACATTTGTTAAAAGTGGAGCCCAAAGATCTTAATTATCTAAGAACAGGTCAATAGGGACTCCGTCTGGTCTTGGAGCCTTAGCCCGTTTGCATTGGTTTAGAGCATGCTTAGTTTCAACAAGTGTAAAACTAGCAGCAACCTCAACTCTTTCTAAAATTTGTGGAGTAGATTGTACACTTGTCATGTCACCCGCTCCAATAAGACCTTCAAAGTGGGTCACCCATTCTTCCTGGTCAACGTTGGTATCTGTGGACATAGCTTGCTCATCTTTTAAGAACGGAGCGTTAATCGAAGGCAAAAATGCTTGCGAGCTTTTTAATATTGCAGCCTTCTGCAGGCTTTCCCACCATTCTTCCTTTAGGGTCTTAAGAGGATATATCAATTTTGACGCATGCCATTTGGCCCCAGTTCCACTGCTTTTCAGCGCATTATAAACAGACTATTTGATGGAATTGCTGATGTAAGAGCATTCCAGGGCAATGTTTTAATTTACAGTGAAACTATTGATGAACATATTGAAATCTTGAAACAAGTGTTACAGAAAAGTGGGTTAACACTTCGAAAATAAAAATTAAATTTTTTTGAAACAATGTAGAATACTTAGGCCATGTAATAGGAGAGAACGGTGTCCAACCAAAGCAATCTTTAATGTCAGCTATTTCCAAAACACCTTCCCCCCGCAACAAAGAATTGCCATCATTTTTAGGAATGATCAAATTCCACTCAAAGTTCATTAAGAACAATGCTGAAAAGAGGGAACCAATGTGCAACCTAATTTTTAAATAAGCAGTTAGTTTGGAATAAGGAATGGAAAGTGAGTATGGTTGAATCAAAGAGAGAATTAGGAAAAGCCATGTCACAGAAATCCTTTAAGTTTAAGGATGATGATTTAACAGTTGCATGGTTGTCTGATAAACATAAAGCCATTGAGGCAATATCCAAAAAGGAATGGATGCAAGAATATGGTGAGGATGAGGTACTCAATGAAAGTTAAGAAATTAATTGTGAATGGATGGCCTATGTGAGTATGCTAAATGTGAGTTTACCGCCATTTTGGAAGGTGAAAGAAGAACTTACTATTGAGGAAGATGTAGTGCTGTGTGGTGATATGTTGTTCCCACTCAGTTCCCTCTAGGGTGAACTCATTACTTTGGCCAACTAGGGACATGTGGGTATAACAGGTACAAAAAAGAAGTTACGTATCGGCTACTGGTGGTCATCCATGAACAAAGATGTAGAAATATATATTAACTAGTGAACTATGTGTGTGTGTGCGCTGACAAAACTGTTAAATTGGGAAAGAGTCCCATGACTTCTGTAGAATTACCTGAAGGGCCTTGGTTGGAGATTGGCATTAACGTTTTTTGGACCCCTTAATGCCCTTCCACTTGAAAAGAGTTATTCTGTGGTGCTCCTACATTACTATGGCAAATGGGTATAAGTTACATTTATGTCCAAGCCTAACACTATGGAAGTGTTAAACTTCCTTAAAAAGGTTTTCTGTTGTGAAGGTTTTCCCTGTGATTTAGTTAGTGGCAATGGGGTTCAGTTCGCTTCTGTTGAACTTTTTAAAGGTTAATGGCATTGAACATTTGAAATCTTCATACCACTATCCGCAAAGCAATGGGCAAGTGGAAAGGGCCAATAGACTCATCAAACAAACCATCCAAATGGCACTTAGGTCACATGTCCATGTTGAGGAAGCTCTGAGAACTAGATTATGGTCTTACTGTACTACTCCCTGTAGCATAACTAGTAAAACTCCATTTGAATTACTGCATGGTAAACTGGCCATTACTAGGTTGTTGCCATATTGGTCCATGGCATGGAAAAAATGGGAGAATAGTTCTTGGGTCAGGTTTTAATTGTGTACATTTGTGGCAGAGAGATAGTACAAAATGAAATGTAACTATGACAAAAGAAATAGCAGATGATCAAGTTAGAATCATGTATGCTGTAAAAAGAACCAGTAGCTGTAATTCAGGGATCCTGTTAGAGTTATCAAAAAAAGGGGTATAGCTCTCCTTTTGGAAAATGGTCAGTGGTGGAACAGCTCTCATGTTGTTGTGTCTAAGCCAGTTTGTCCTGAAATGCCTACACATACCCTTCAATAGTGCATCCTGCTCCCCAGGAGTGCGATTCCCTTGATGTCAATGATAATGCCATTGCCCATATGGGGTTAAATACCAGCATCAGTGCTAGCATTGTAAAATGTTCAGAGAAAGGATGCAGCACTAACAGTGATGTTCCTTCAAGTGATGTGGGATGTTCCAAAAGGAATGCTGCACCTCCATCTAGATTTAAAGACTATGTAGTGCATTAGCTTGTTTGGAAAAAGGGAGAAGATGTAGTGTCTTCTTTTATTGTATAAAAGACAGTGCATAATTTATTTATTGAATCGTGTCATGAATTCCTTATTGTTGTTCCATTCCCATCTTTCCTCTACCTTCTGCGTATGTGCACGAGTTTGTGCTTTGTTTCTCACCAACATTCAAGTTCAGTTAATGTGCCAGTTGTTGGAGCTTCCTTTATTAAATAAACATTGTTTTACTTACTCTCCTCATTAATATAGGAAGATAGGCTTCTTGTACACAAAATTAGAATGGTCCAAAATAAGAAAGCTATAAAAACCATTAAAACAATACACAGAGTAAGCAGAACAAAAGCAGGAGACATTATTCAGGAATTCCACAATTTTTATGTGCTCTTTACCCCGGAGAAAATACCTGAGAATCTGAACAGGAGGATTATCTGAAAGACATTGAGTTCAGTAATATACCCCTTGCTCTACTTGACACATTAGAAGAAAACACTGCACCCCAGGAAGTACATGGAGCAATGGAAAGCTTCCAGAGTAACACGGTGCCTAGGCCAGATGGCTTGTTCTATAAAACATTTAGGGACACATTAGCTACACCTTTATCTCGCATATTTAGTTCCTTCCTATCTACAAGAGAGGTGGTGATAACCATGATGGATTATGAGAGGCTACCAATTGCTTGACTGAGAAAAAGATCCTGAGCTTTATGGGTCGTATAGGCCAATAGCATTCTTAAATATCGATGTGAAAATATATACCACGTTGCTGGTTCAGAGTCTCGAGAATGTATGCCCCATTACTGTACAACCTGCATATTCTGGGTTCATTGAGGGGAGGCAAGCTATACATAATGTCTGGTCAGCATTAGACCTCTACTGGGTGGCCATTGGTGAGAATATAATTATATGCCTTCTCTTGCTTGAGGCAGAGAAGTCTTTTGATAGGCTTTCTTCATCTGTCCACAGTGCAGAAAATAAATAACAATCAAGCCCAAAAAATAAATGTGTGCAGAGGAAGAAAACAGAGTAGCAAGTGCACATGCTACCCCCAGATTATGGGAGTGAAAGTGCAATATAAAACCTATAATATTGACTTATGTGCCAATGATAATTTATGTTTTATCTTGATCCCAAAGACACCTCTTCTGGCACTGGTTCAGGAACGTGGAAGAATCTCTCAGGTATTAGTGTTTAAGAATTATTATTTTAACTTCTCGTGACTAGGAATGCCAACTATGTCAAGACATGGAAACAAATCATGCCTGATCATGACCTAGAGGAAGCTCAGGTCCCATGGAATAAGTGGGGGTGAGATTTCCAAAGCATATGACTGAAGTATATGAGGCCAGTATGCCTCCACTTCTGTATGGTCTTTTTAAAGATTTAAATAGAATTGGGGAATGTTAGAATATAATAATTCAGTAGGATAGCTTGTATTAATCCCAGACTATTGTAAGCCATGCAGACTTTACCTTTGATATTTCCAAATGGGATGCTAAAGGGTGTCCAAGTGAATCTCTTGACGTATACATGGATGGGGAAAGGTTCATGAATGTCAAGGAAGGGATCAACAAAAACATCGGTACATGGAATCAGCAATGGAATATATCAAATCAAGATACGCTCATATACATTCAATTAAACCATTGGGCTAACGCCATGGACCAAAGAGAGCTTTAAGTGCTATAGAGGTCATATTTAAATAACATACCTCCAAGAAGAGCATCACTCGATTCTACCAGTATTTATCGGACCCCCTGGAAGTTGAAAAACCTGTATACACTAAGAAATGAAACATAAAGTAGAGAAAAGAACTGATAATTCATGAACACGCATATGGCAAAAGGCCACATCAACCTCAATATATAGTCAATATAAAGACAATGGTTATAAAATAGTGATGAGGTGGCATCTGACTAAGGTACACCTTGATGCTATGTCTGGCTCTTCTCTCACATGCTGGAGGTGTCATAGTGGAGGGTACCAATGGCCCCAAGAAATGGGGATGTGAGGATATTAAGACATATTTGAAGGATATCATTTTTCACATTAAAATGGGTATGAAATTGCAGTTAAACCCACTGATTCTAGTTCTTTGAGGTACTGGAGATCCAGCTGAATTCCCTTGAACTACGATGCCTGTTAAGCATGATACCCAGCTATTAGTGGCCAGTTTGATGTTTGTTTGATTTAGAAAAGCTTCTTTTTCCCCTCTTATCAGCATATGGTTTGCCAACATCCGTTCAATCTGTGCCATGGAAAAACTCATGGATATAATGCATGACAGGATGCAGAATTTTGAAAAGATCTTGGTGCCCTTTCGCTCCTATATAAAACATCAAGGTAGAGTAGGGCTGGGCTGTGGACAGATACTTCAAATAATACATGAATGTCAAATATGTTACTGTAGTGCTTATAATAGTTATGTGGACTCTGAACCAGGTGAGGGTTGGATTGTTCCTTATTTAATATAGCATGGGTGGTGTCTGATAAATAAGACTACAGATTCTTTATTATGTATACATTATATAATGTAGGGGAGGGTGATATATCAGTTTCGTCCATGGTGCTGAATAAGTAGAGGAGGTGAGATAAGGGATAGAAGTCTGTTAATTGCTATGTGTTAATACGTATCTATTGGTTGCTTTAGTGAATCTGCCTGCTTTGTTCTTTAACCCTATTTTTATATATATCGACAATATCGCTAACCATGAAAGTTATTTAGATTCAAGGGACCATTCCCATGCAAAAAGACCCACGATATGAGTAACTGGTCCAACAAATGTAAAAGGTGATAATGTTTAGATATGTTATACTAAAAACAACAGTACAAATATTTTTGAAAAATCATTACAATGATCTGTGGTAAAATATCTGACTTCACTGATTTCTGTAGTTCTTACTTCATTGTGCCTATTTCAGAACAAGACTAGGCTTGCTAGAACAGTGAGGCTGAAATGTGTAATGTACAACACTGAATGACAAATGGCAGTACATGTAAAATATGTGTAAGTATGGAATAATTCTAAGGCCTTAATGTGTTCTAAGTAGGAATGGTAACGAAATTGCAACACAAAGTGGTAAATCAAATACTACATTCTCAAAATCATGAATAAGTAAGGTAACTAAATATTAGGATTGATCGTGTGTTTGAAGATTTCCTAAAAGGTCATCCATATCCTAAATGGTCAGAGATTGTGCATTTGTTGGAAATACGACAGAACATCCCCCTTTCGATTATTGGCTGAGTCAATTGTATGAAAATTGTGATTCTGACAAAATTGTTTGTATTCCAAAATTTACCAATTTATGTCCCACATTCATTCTTTCAGAGATTAGAATCCAGAACAGAAAGCTTCATTTGAGATAGCAAAAACCCACTTATTTCAAGGGAAAAACTCAACAGAGAGCTAAATAGAGCTAACCTAACAGAACTAGGTTTTAAGATGCATTACTGGGCATGAAAGTTAAACCTAATTCAGGTCTCTTGATTCCTGAGAGGGGTTAGGACTTGATTAATAGGTACAAGGAGGCTTTATTCACTCCTTTTTTTAGGTCTCGCCTAGGCAGCTCATGCGCTGTCTCGTCGAGAGATGCTGTATACAGTATAGCGGGGGACTCTCTGCCCACTTTCCTCCTATCTTTTTGATTGGCCAAATCCTAAATGCTGTAAAATGATAGGTTTTCGGCAACGTAATCCCGCCTCCTGATGGCCATGTCGTCATTTTTCTCCCTCTATAGCTATCGGCCCCTTTACTTTAAAAACTCCTATGTTTCCATGCCTCCCCAGTTCCCTCCCGCAGTCCGTTACTTCTCTGCCCACCACCCCCCCACTCCCTTTCGTACCTTCTTGGACGCCTGCATTTGTATTTACAATGCAATAGGTCTCGCGTAAATACGAGTCCTATTGCATTTATAAATGCTTGTTTTGTGCTGGGATTGGCTGGGGGAGTTCGCACTCTATTTTGTCTGACCTGTCCAGAACACATGCGCATACAACGTTTTTCATGCAGAAGGAGTTACTTTAATGTTTGCAACATGGGCCAATTCACGGCGGAAGGCAGAGACAGCACAAGCAGCGAAACTAAACAGGACAAAGAGAAGCGCGGCGGGTTGAGTATGCCGCTGGAGCGAGCAGTTTAATTTAATTATGCTTGTCTCCCTGTGCCGGCTCCCACTATCACTCTGAGATCGCTGTTTTTTTTGTCTTATTTAAATGAATAAATGAACAAAGAGATTTATGAGAGTTGTTTGGGTGCTTGGGGTTGGATGGGGGCGTTGACTGAATGCAAGCCTTTGTGTCGTCCTGTGAGAAGTGTGATCTTTGGTGTCACACTTCCTGGAAAAAACAAACTCCCTGTAAATGATATCTCATTGCTAGTCAGTTTCAGTATCTCTCTTGTTTAGAACCTCTTCACAAGAGCTCAAGTATTAGAATGTCCTGGGATTTTAAGTAGCGTTTCATAAACCCTTGTTTCGGCACGCATTGGGATCGGAAGGGTGGTGTGAGTTCACCTCGTGGGACTAAATAAAGTATAAACCAATTTAGTAATGTTGAAAATTTGGGTAGCGTCCCACCATACTGGTCTGGCGCGCAGTGCCCATTTAGCTTAAAGGGCTTCCCCCCCGCCCCCCATCGTGTGTGCCAGCCCGGGCGGAGACAGCTTCCCAGGCACACACACAGCCGCACCGAGTCCTTCACAGGTCTTTAAAAGACCATTTACTTGCTAACGAGGATTTGTTGTGTTTTTACCCCTTCTTACAATCCCTGCAGCTCCACTCTGACTATTGCTGGAAGACTTAGCCCCCCCCCCCCCGAATTTTAAATTTTATTACATTTGACTCTAGTTGCGCCTCTGACACTGGTAACCTGGGATTGTAAAGGAGTATCAGTACTGCTGCAGTTCGAATCTATCATTGGCACAAACGGGTTGATGTTCCTTTTGCAGCTGTTATGTGCCATGCCATCGGTTGGTCCTTTTCAGTAATTGTTGCTGACCAGTGTTGTTTGACTTCACAGCCAAAGGGCTTGTTGCCGGTATAACTGCAGGTCGGTGTGAGTTTAATATTCCAGAGAGCTTGGCAAGTCTGCTGGCCTGTCAGGACTGTTCCCCTTAATAAAGCACACGTCCGCTTCCTCACACAAGCGGGTCGCAAATCATATGGATCATCGCTTGACGATAAAGCTCAACCGCATTAAACACCTACTACTCTTCAAATGTTAGCCTGAATTTGGACAAAGATAAACTGACGTGAAGTTTGTGAGGTGTGTTCAGAATTTCCCCACGTTTCTCATTCAGTAATGTTACTTATTCGGAAGACTCAGTGACAGGCACGCAGGGTGATAAAATTTGCTGTCAAATGTAAGAAACATAAAACAAATTACCGTAGTGTACAAGGGGCTCATAGTTGAAAATCCCTCTCTTTAGAAAGAAAATGTGTGCCTTAAGGAGCTCATGCATTCTGGAGAGAAAGAGACAATTTTTTTCCCCCTTTTTTGCCCTACATAAATCTTCATTGCAGTAATTTTCATTGTTTTCTCTTTCGTCAGTTTTATGGAGAGCTTCCAGAAAACCATGTGGATGTTACAGTTGCAAATTTAACCATTAGTGATAAGGACCAATCACACACTCCGGCCTGGAATACAGTAAATAGGATAATTGGCGGCACTCCAACTGGCCACTTCCATGTTGTCACTGATCCAAATATTGATAGAAAATAACCAGCAAAGGTCAATACCAGATTCACTTTACAATTCTCTAGATTCCAGTCCATAGAAATTGTCTTCCACGAGCACCCGCACACAATAATATTTTTTTCAAATCTTATATTTTCAGTGATATGACCACCGAAGGCCCTGATTTTATATTAAAAACACAGCTTTGGACTACACCATTTCCCGCTGAAAGGCAATATTTCTCACCATGTGTTCCAATACCTGGTGTGTCATGCAGTTTGGTGCTTTCTTTCCCTCCATGTTAGAGAACAGTAGATGTTTGAGCACCCAGGCTAATATACTGCATAGCTAAATACATATAAGGTCACAAAGGCGAGACAGATTGCATCGCAAATGCTTGTTTCCAGATGGGATCATCACAGAGTTTAACCACCCTACATAATAAATCAGGTGGAAACTAAATTGTGATTCTGCAAATACATGATGGAATTTTCTGACATTCTTGTGACTCCCTCCTATCTGTGCATTAACTCATATTGAGTCCATGGCTCCAGATTCATATTAACTCATTATTACATATGAAATGTTGTCATTAAAGATATTTTAGATTAATAAGGGAGTATAAACTCCTTCAATAACTGAACTCCAAGGTAAATCTACAACTACCTATTCTAGTATATAAGACAATGTTATGTGGTTAATAGAGCATGGAAAATACAAATGCAATTGCATTGAACCATTTGACTTTTTCTATAATAAACTGTAGAAGGGTGCTCTTTCGGATGATTAATTGCTGTCATATTGCACCATCATTGTCTTTAATAAACGGATTAAGGTTAAACTCAATACTAGCAGATGAGCACGTATTGCTGTTTGATTTAAGGACAGATCTTCCTGTAGGTACACAGGTATTAATAATGCTGTCACTACAGTATGCAAAAATGCATTATTACCAAGAATTGTGAATCTAATAATCCACCATTTAGCACAGTTCATTAATGAGATTAAATAAGTAGTTTGGAGTGAATTGGCTCTATCAATATTTTGCAAAAATCAAAGGAGATCACCCTGTGGCATAGCATGAGGGAGATACTGGATGTCTAAATGTGTGAAATAATTCAGGAACTATAATTTTTTCTTCTTTGTTTCGTCTGCACCGCACTTGTGCTGTGCTTGTGAAATCTATTGTTTATATATCTTAAAAGGGGCTTACATCCCGCCCCCTTGCTTTTCATAGGTTCCTGTGCTTGCCACTTACTTTTCCTCTGTTTCTATTGGCTGTAGCTTACTATTTCCTGTTCTTCCTTGATTGTTTCCTTCTAATCAGTATCCCAAGGCTCAAGTACTGTGTTCATCCTCTTCGTGGGTATTTTTTTTCAGTTTTCATATGCACATCTCTTGTTCTTACCTCTCTTCTTTCACCTTCTTTTTTCTTGACCAGGGCTAATTTGATTTATTCCTTTATTCAGGTGGATTTTGTTTCTTACTTAATTTTCACACTTCAGGCTTGTTGAATTTGAGTTTCAGTTATCCCACATGCTCCTTACCCAAACAGTGGTTGGCGGGTCCCCCTGGGGAACGGATAGGGTGAACTGCATGGATGCGGTCTAGTTTCTCAGTCAGGGATGACCCTTTACCCTTTTTTGGCATCCCATACAGCTTCTCAGTATGGAAGAGGTAGCCAATTGAAACGATCGCTTCTTTGAGAGAGGTAAGTGTGTTTATACTCCTCCCTAATTATTACCTGTGTAGTGTCACACGCACCACTTATCATGCTATCCTTGGTTTTTAGGTGCTTACAGTTAACTCATATTTCCATGTAGGATTGATGGCCTACTCCACAGAGATGGTCTTGATTGTTTTTGGCTATCTGGCTTACTATTTGGATGGAGGTGTGTTGAACTTCTCAGAATAATTCAGCCCTAGTGGCAATTCACACCCTTACGTATGTACATTCTTCAAAGATGGTTTTACTTTTCTAGGCGCCTGTGATTGAGATGCTCTGATTTAAGCAATTATTGCCTTTTCCCTTAAGTCATGTTAACTTAATTCTAGTGTTTGAACCCTGTTGACTGTGATTTGGCCCTGTGGAGCTTGACTATATTTTGAGAGATTAGTTTACTAGAGTTTTTTGTATGAGCAACCCCTAGTAGTGGAGGATGATTTTGAGTGTAGACCCCTCCTTCTCTTATTGTTTATTGAAGAACACAAAGGATTCTCAAATCCATATTGAAAGGATATATTTTGTTTTTGTTTTTTGATCCTTGATTTTTTTATATTAAAGATGCCCTTTGTGAAATTCAGTATCGTGATAACATCCTTGTTTGTCAGGAGACTTAAGTAGCTTTGTGCTTAAACTTCACACGTGTTTCGCCCGTAATGGTCATTGGGACCTTGGATTTCTTAAGGCTCTTAATTAATGAACTACCATTATGTATTCATTGATCGTCAGTACAGCACAAGCTGTTTTTTGTTGGCATCAGGGGCAACAATAGTCATTTGCACATTTTCATTTATAATGTCACAATTTCTCAACGGTAGTTGGAGGTTTATGTCCCGGGTCAATCCCTTTTCCAGTCATCTTCACAAAAACCCTAGTAATGAATGGTAATCTATTGTGATCGAATTTGCTTTTAGTTATAAGTAATTAAAACAACGTGCCACTCATATAGTAATATACAGTATTCACCCTCCGCTAGTGTTCTTAGAAACCATATTGATGATTGATGCCAGTCATTGTCCAGTTTCATTTGTATACAGTTCTACTTCAAGTCTTCCATGGCCTTTTATCAGGGCAGTGTTTTTAGGTCTCGCCTGACCCAGCGCATGCGCTGGTCTGGCGAGACTTTTTGAGAGGGCTCCAAAAAGTGCTAGCAGGCCAGCCTAGAGCTACAGTGCATGTGAGCGGGCGCGCGTGCTGCGCTTTACCGCGATTACTTTCACTTTCGCGGTCGCACGGCTACTTTGATGTTTGATCGCGATCACTTTCACTTTCGCGGCTGCACGGCCGCTTTGCATACCCAATAGGTTTCGCTTTTGGGACCTTATAAGTATTTAGTTATGCAACTGTTGCATAGCTAAACACTTTTAAGGTCCCAAAGGCGAGGCCTATTGGCTATGCTTGTGAAACATATTGTTATTTTAAATCTTAAAAGGGTCTTACATCCCGGCCCCTAGCTTTTTCTTTGGTTTATGTGCTTACCACGTACTTTTCCTTGTTTCTATTGAGCACTCAGACACTTATCAATCTTCATTCATGCACCAATCACCCTGTACAGTGAGCACTCACACCATTCTCCCTGCACTCATACACTTCTCCCACACCTCTTAACATAATGTTAATTCCATAGGCGAAATATAATGCATTTACCAATGATTGTTTGATTTGGTGCTTTGATCATCTAGGAGAATGGGAAATGAAGAGATGTACTGAATTACAGGGTGCCCAATGAGAAGGTTTTTAAAAAAAATTAAATCTTTATTTCTTTTCACAACATCATAAGCACCCAAGTGCACGTGCACGGGCCAATGTATGATTGTAGCTTGGTGCATGCAGCTTAAATCAACAGGTTATGTATAGACAATTGAACAACACTCTTGTCTGCAAATCGGGCATACATAGTGTAAACAGTTGTGCGTGAGAGAGCTGAATAATCAACTGTACAGAGCATAGCCTTTAGTCAAGGAGGGGGGTCACGCTCAAAACATGCATCAGCTAAGCCAATAGGTCTTGCCTATGTGATATCTATTGGCTTTAGCATTTTCTTTTTGCCATGTTGTACAGCAGCATATGGTCTGGGACTACCGAACTTCCCCCTCCCCCCCTGCGCATAAACACAATTTCTTAATGAGGGACATGAGAGGTAATTACTTTTTGGAAGGCGGGGTTCGAACAACCCCCGGCCGTATTTATTAAAATATGAAAACAAAATTAAAAATGTTGATAAACATTATTTACATACATTATACGCCGAAACATAACACGACATTTGATTTCAATCCATATGCACAGATTTCAGATGGCTAACCTTAACATATCTCTAATACATAGTTCTCCTATCCGAATCTAACATAACGATCATAATCATACATTAATTACTTTTCTGCGTATCCTATTTGGGCCTACGGCAAGGTCATTACCTGGTGTCTGATCCTTATCAATTAACCACGCCCCCCCGTAGGGTTGCGCATGCGCAGAGGGCCCGCTTACCGAGAGGGTACTTCCCCCCCGGTTACCCCCGTACGTTCCCTGAACTCCATGCCAATTTGGGGGGTCTTGCACTCTGCGCCATTTAGTGATGTCCATGCCAGTGCGGGGTGGGCAACCAGCCTAAAAGAAAGCGTGACTCCCCCCTTTCCCCGCACCCATCCAGCCAACCGGATGTACCGCCCCTGGAGTTATAGGAGAGACCCGTTTTCCCTCCCCATCCGAGAATGAGGCCGCCCCCTAAGGACCTTAAATTTGCAGCTCACTAGTCATGACCTTACCGCCTGACCAAGGAATAGCAATAAATACGACAATTGAGGACCTGTAAACGGGAAAAACGCCTAAGGAAAAACCACACCGTCAAATTCAAACACCAATCAATACATTGCAACAGGGGATGGAGGGTGGGAAAACAAAAGGTGAGCAGCCTCCTAGGGCTGCGTACTGATGCCGGGAGAGCGTGGGACAAAGAGACCGCGTCCCGCGCTCCCCGGCCTTTTATCGTGCTACTGGGGGCTGACCAGTTCCAACTGGCCTGCCCCTAGGCCCCTCCCATGACCCGGAAGCGGATTAAGCGCTTCCAGGCCATGGGGTCGCCAACATGCGCCAATCCCTGAACGCGGCGCGCCCACCGCGTCATGGTGACGTGGTGGCACGCGCCGTCGGTACACAGGCGAATGGGGGGGGAAGGGGTCGGCGCCCCGCCATATCTGATCTGCGCAAAGAAAGAAACTGCCGCTACATGTCGCCTGGCTGCCGCCACAGTGCGCCCCTCCCTATGTAAGTTGTCTAAAAACAAGAGGAATGCGCCAGACGTATCCCATCTCTCCTCCCAGGCTTGTCCCAAAAAGGTACAGTAAGACCATAACGCCCCTTCATAAGCTTTCCTGGTCCTGGGAGCTAAGCTAGCAGCCACGAGGTTCTGTAGCTGGGGGCACCAATCTGCCAAAGAACTTCGGGAAAGTGTGCTGATGTTGTCTCTGCGGATGGTAGATGTTCCCTGAAGACCTGCATCTTGAAGCGAGAGAGTGCGTCAGCAGCATTATTCCGCACCCCCGGGACATGTTTAGCCTTAAACTGTACATTCAGCTTCATACATAGCAGCACTATCTCTTTCAACAGGCGAAGGATCATTTTACACCTTGCCGCCTGTTGATTGATGGAGTCCACTACTGTCATGTTATCAGACCAAAAGGTTACAGACTGATTTTTCAGATCATGAGGCCACACCGTCAATGCAACCCAAATGGGAAACAGCTCCAAAAAACCTATGTTGGCTGTTAAACCACCCTCGAGCCACCACCCCGGCCACCGCTGGGCCACCCACTTGTTCCCGAGTATGGCACCAAATCCCACACTACCCGCTGCGTCAGTCCATAAACCCAACTCAGCAGACGTAGTGGGGGGACCAGGCCACACTACTCTGCCATTGAAGCCCTCCAGAAATGCAATCCAAATCCGCATGTCCTGGCGAACCTCAGATGACAATCGTGTGTGATGATGTTTTTCACGTAGGCCCGTCATGGCCTGTGAGATGGACCGAGAGAATGGTCGAGCCATAGGTATCACTCTTAGCGCAAAATTCAACTGACCTACCACCTGCTGCAACTGATGTAGGGTTACTTTATCCTTAGACAAACATTTTTTCAAAGCTGCCTGGAATTTCATTATCTTCTGCTCAGGTAACCTAAAACACCCTTGAACTGAATCCACCTCAATGCCTAAAAACTCAATCGAGGTTGTTGGCCCCACCGTCTTGCCCTGCGCCAGGGGGACCCCAAATTTACGCATGAGTACACAGAATTCTTCCAACGCCATGGAAAATTCCAGGGAGCCAGCCGGTCCCAGAAAGAGAAAGTCATCCAGATAATGCATTACAAAATGATGTCCTGTCACTTGTCTGAAAACCCATTCCAGAAATGAACTAAATTTTTCAAAGTAAGCACAGTAAACCGAACAACCCATTGGCATGCACCTATCCATGTAAAACTGTCCTTGAAATGAAAAACCCAACAGGTGATGATCAGAAGGATGCACCGGCAACAGTCAGAATGCAGACTCAATGTCTGATTTTGCAAGTAAGGCCCCTTGACCAGACTTGAGCGGCTGGCGGGGTCTTAGGTTTACGGTAACGTTACTACAACGAAATCGACACTAGCATTTAGTGCATTCCTACCCTGGCCACATTTTCTCCACAGCCTAATAGGGTTGTGTGTTCTTGGTATACACGGTACCACACGTTTTTAGGGTGCTGTATGTGTGGCCACCACTGACACCTCTTAGAGGTAGTGGCCACCACCAAAAAGGTGCAGGTAGCCGTATATATTGGTCCTGAAGAATTGCCATTTAATATAACCCTAGGCAAGAAACATGTTGACCTCTTTTATCCCTTTAGCACATATTACTCATACACCTAATGGTGAGAGATGTGCGGATTGTTTTTAATCAGGGTGTTGACCATACTTTATTAAAATTGTTTGAAGTGGATCACCTCCCCTGTTTTAGTACACTTACCTTTCACTTCACTTGCACCTACACCATTTATCATAATTAACTGCTCTCCCCACACACCTCACTCATCGGCGTTTGGAAATAAAGATCTCCGACAGGAAGGCCCCCTCGGGGTGCCTGATCGGGCATTGCACTGCCGGCCCGATAAGGAGCAAAGACCCGGTGATGAAGCAAGACACCCGCTTGTTGGGTGTGTGAGGGTCTTCTTTTCCAGAAGGAGTACCTTCTACTCCGTTCAATCAGATTGTTTTCACACCATCACCTTGGGACCTAGTGATTCTAACACACACTGCGCTAATATCAGGAACTGCATACCCTTTTGTTAACATTACTTTATCCTTAGACAAACATTTTTTCAAAGCTGCCTGGAATTTCATTATCTTCTGCTCAGGTAACCTAAAACACCCTTGAACTGAATCCACCTCAATGCCTAAAAACTCAATCGAGGTTGTTGGCCCCACCGTCTTGCCCTGCGCCAGGGGGACCCCAAATTTACGCATGAGTACACAGAATTCTTCCAACGCCATGGAAAATTCCAGGGAGCCAGCCGGTCCCAGAAAGAGAAAGTCATCCAGATAATGCATTACAAAATGATGTCCTGTCACTTGTCTGAAAACCCATTCCAGAAATGAACTAAATTTTTCAAAGTAAGCACAGTAAACCGAACAACCCATTGGCATGCACCTATCCATGTAAAACTGTCCTTGAAATGAAAAACCCAACAGGTGATGATCAGAAGGATGCACCGGCAACAGTCGGAATGCAGACTCAATGTCTGATTTTGCCAGTAAGGCCCCTGGTCCCAAAAACCTCAACATCTCAACCGCCTGATCAAATGAAGCATATTTCACACTGCAAAGTTCCTCATTGATGGCGTCATTCAATGACTTGCCTCTTGGAGCTGATAGTTTATGAATCAACCTGAACTCCCCTTCTTCTTTTTTCGGTACCACCCCTAGGGGGGGAACAGACAAAGTGTGGCACAGGTGCAACATCAAACGGACCCGCTATTTTCCCCAGGCCCAATTCCTTCTTAATTTTTTGCACCACAACCCCTGAGTTGGCTCTGACAGACAACTGATTTTTGCACTCTGATGTCCCTTTGTAATCCCCAACTGGAATCCTGAAACCATATAAAAAACCTTCCTGCAGCATTCTAGCTGTAGGATGATCTGGATACCTATTTAACCAGGGATTCATTGCAAAGACATCAATGGGTGAATGCGTTACCTTTTCCCCTTTCTCCTCAGTCCTGTTTCTTCCCCCCTCTAGTCCCTGATACGGCATTCCCTTTTTTAAGGCATTTTGATTCTGGGTGAGAGGGGTGATTACATATGGCACATGCGTGACTGAATTTGCAAGTGTCCTGAGCCCTGGTACATGACTTCCTTTTAAAATCCCAGCATACTCCCTTTCGCCTGCCCCCTTTACCTGTACCCGGTGCCGCGCCCCCGGCGTGTCCTGGCCGAAAGGGCTGCTGTGGCGGCGGAATGTGTGACTTGCCCCAATTCTGTCCAGTACTGCCCGGCTGTCCAGGGCCAAACTGGTCAAACCAAGAAATAGAATCAAGCCGGTCCCATGTGAGTGAAGGGTCGAACTCTTTTGCCTTCCTGAAGTTCATATCATATTCCTTCCATCCCACACCACCATATTTATCATGTGTCATTGCCACCCTGCTCTGATAACATACCATTTCTGCTTGCATATTAGGTGTACGTTCCGCCACTATGGCCATAAACACTGAAAATGCCCTTATCCAGTTTGTCAGTGTCTCCTCTACCCTGAATCTTGACATTTCCGCCCGCCACTCACTGGGAAGCATCCAATCCTTCTGCCTCTTAGCATATTCCATTTCCCTGTTGTCTACCAGCAAAGAAAACATGTTTACATACGCCCCAGACCAAATCAATTCCTTAACATCTCGTGCAACATTTCGCGCCAAATATTCCTTCCTGGAAGGTAACACCCCCGCGCCCAACAATGGCAAAGCCAGCTCCTTACCCACTGACTCCACCGTCTTGCCTTTTCCGCTGTCGCTTTCTTGGAGCCCTGGCTGTGATAGCGGGGCCTTATCCGCGCCCAGGCTCTGTTCCCCGCTCGGGGCCGCCATGATCTTTGCCACCATTTTCTGCGCTTCTGCCAAAGGATCGGCGCCCACCGACAAAGGCAGCATGCCCCCCTTTCCGCTGCTATTTGAGTAGCTAATTCCAGGGGCACCTGTCCACCCCCTGCTGGTGATAATACAGGTGCCAGGGCCACAGGGTTCACTACCGGAACATTGATGCATGATGGGGGCAAAACCGGTATGTTGCTTGGCACTACCAGTTCAGCCGCTGGAGGCACCGGGACTGGTGCAGATACCGGCACGGCTGACCCTGGGACGTTGGGCACTACATCAGGAGTCCCTTTTGGGACCACGGACACTACTGGGAGCCCAGAAGGACCACCCCCCCAGGTGTCTCTAAAGGGTGCTAAATTTTGGGGTCTGGATTCTTCCCCTTCTTGTGTCTAACCCGCTTGGGGAGAGCCTCCAATTCCCCCCTCGGTTTTGGTGGTACTATTGTTCGCTTGGGCCTGCCAGACGGCCCGCCCTGGTCCTCCACTTTCTGCCTGAGCTCCGCTAGGCTATGTCCCATCTGCTCCACCTTGCCCCATCTCCTATCCATAGTCGCCATCCTATGCATCATTGCCTCAAGCATATGCTCCATGCGAGAACGCTTCGCTCCCCGATTACCTGCCATGCTACGGTACGACCCTCACACCTAACCCTCAATATCCCTGCCCACACACTCGTACTTACTCTTTACCTGGAGGAAAAAACAAGTAAGACAGGCTTTAGCGATAATTAAAATTACAGTCTACTATACACAGTATATGAACCCTCTAATAATCATACATGCGGGCCTTTTACCTTGAAAAAACCTGGAAAAATTGTGATAATAAACAGCAAAGTCGTAGACTTGTTCGTCCACAAACACCCCTGTGTGCCCCTCCGAGCACCAGGCTCACGTTTTACTTTCAATTGCACCCCCGAGCAATATGCTAGTACAGCCTGACTATCAAATACTACTCGAGAAAACTCTGCGCAAAATATTATCCTGAACAGAATCAATGGATAGAGAACCTGTAGCCCTGAAATCGAAGATCTCAAATTTTTAACCTTAAATAAACCACCGATTTAAAATTTGCCCTCTCTGGTCACTTGAACAGCATTTGCAGGACATGAACCCTTGTCTTGGAAGAATCTGTGACACCAGAGGCACCAGACCTACCATTAAGCTACAGCTCCTTGCTTCAATCGCATTAATATTAATTACAACAAGCTAACTGCACAGCAGCAATAGGACTTGAACCCGTAACCTTGAGAATAAGAGTCTCAGACTTTAATCATTTCCCCACAGACCAACAACATGCAGGATTCTCTCCCTCCTGCTGCACCCGAGCCCCTGCCCCTCCCGCAATTACCTTCGAGGCGCGTGCGCGCGCCTACAAACCACAGCCCACACCGAACAACTCGGGATCCCACGTGGTCCGGTCCGCTCTAGTGCTCCGTACCGCCCCTGCTCGATCAGCCACCTCGTGTAAAAATGAAGACGCCCTCGCCCTCCGCCTGACGCCGACGCCCGCAAAACAAGCCTCGACACACGCCTCCTCACACCGCGCTCCTCGCCGCCGTCCGCTCCTTTTTCCTGTAAAAAATAAAAAAAAAAGGCCTCCTAGGGCTGCGTACTGATGCTGGGAGAGCGCGGGACAAAGAGACCGCGTCCCGCGCTACCCGGCCTTTTATCGTGCCTCTGGGGGCTGACCAGTTCCAACTGGCCTGCCCCAAGGCCCCTCCCATGACCCGGAAGCGGATTAAGCGCTTCCAGGCCATGGGGTCGCCAACATGCGCCAATCCCTGAACGCGGCGCCCGAGCTGCTGTGCCACAATGCTACTTCAGCCACTACGCCGCAAGGTCCACTTTGCCAAAAGCTGCTTTGCCACGAGCTCCATTTCACAGTGAAGTGTTCACCGCAAACTCTTATTGATGTTTTGATGCGCATCAAAGTACTGGCACTAAACATTGGCACCCATCTTAATAGGTGCAGTGTTATGCAATACGCAGGTGGCCATTTTAGTTTGGTCTATTTGTTTTGAGAATCGCATTTGGCAATGTGTCTTTAGCTGCACATATTAGTGTGCTATCAACTGAGGACATACTATAGGAGATCTTGAAGAACAGGTACAAAATTAGTCTTATATTTACAGTTTGAAAAGTATTTTGGGAGTATCCTTCTTGACTATTACCTTGTGGTAATTCCGTTGCACATTCATTTGCTATTTTGTGGGAAATGTTAAACCGCATGGCAAATTTTCAAAGCAGTACTCCACCACCGCCTTTTTTGTCACATCCTGGCAAGCCTCAGATTAAATGGTCACTAGTGTTGAAACGTTTTTAGAACCACCTGGTAGTGTCATGTCATTTAGGATAGTCCCATTATGTTGTACATGCCAATTACATATAATTTGTCCCATCCACACGACATAACGGTCTTACACTTTTACCTAGTAGCTTACTTCTGTCTTTTCGACACCAGGCTCTTGGTACCCTATCTTATTCCCTGTATTTGACGCCACAAACATGTCCTCACGCACGCCAGATTTATTCTCCATTAGGGTCACCACTTTTTTTCATCCATGGCCAACAGTCAGCTGTGCATGATCATGTTCGTTTAAAAAAGGATTATCAGAGGATTAGTGAATGTTTTCAAAACATATCAATTCTAGAAGAAACCCTGGAGTGACCACTTTAGTATAAAAGACCCTCACTCCCCCTTTCAGAAAGAGAGGAGAATTCCTTTCAGGCTGAACTGTGACTCTGCAGGCTGATCTATTCAGAGACCTGACATCCCTTCCTGGGTGCCATCCTCGACGCAGAGACGGGGTCCTTCATTCAGAACCATCAGGTGAGGGGTTAGTACTTCCCAGGTGGATGTTTGGCTCCATTAGTATAGATACTAGCACTTACATACACATGCTTCACCTACATATCGAGGCTCTGTACATTTAGATAGGCTACGCATTGTAGGAGTACGCCAATGCTATTGTTTCATATAATCTGCTTTTATTCATCTTGTTTTTTTTAAAGAAACAGTGGTCCTTAGAACGAAGGAGATGCTGAAAGCATAAATATAGTCCAGAATCGATACTATATTAGGGGGATGTCCAGCCGGACAAACCCTTTTAATTCTTCAATGCAATATTCACAAATACAAAAACATACTTTTTGTGGGACACAATCCTGTATCCTTCAGGGAGAACTGACATCACATAAATTACATACAAGTGAACAAAGAAGGCATTTCAGGCAAGAAGGGCAGAGCTTATGTACATTATCCAATGTTAGAAGCTTTTTTTACAACAACAAATGCACTTTTTTACACAATGGATTAATGTGCATGTTGTCTGCTTAGGTCGACGACGTTTCGATCCTGTTGTGAAATACTAGGATCATCATCTGGACAAGATAATTTGCTGGCCTGAGTATGAGAAATTGCCTGTGAAAGTAAAGAGAAAGGGTTGATTAAAGGGAAGAATTAAGGACTTAAGTAGGCATGCTGAAAGGTGAGCATGCGGATAGACGGAGAAAAGGATCTCAATAGTTACCGAAGTGAGTGCTTCCTTGCTCGAAGAATGAAGGTGCTACACCCGACAAAGGGTGAGCAAGTACTCTATTAGGAGAGTGTGCGGTGGCCGGGAGTAAAATTATATGGCTGATGAATCATCGACTGCATGCTTGTGCATAACTCCGGATGGTGGTTTAATCTAATGGTGGAGCGAAAACTACAGTGCAACGGTTAGGTGACAATGCACTAGGTGGGAAAGAACCACAAGGGGATTATTAGACAATGCGGGGAGCCTAAACAGAGGGAGTAGCGAACTGAGACTTTTGTACTTGTAACCGCTCCTTTCAATTTATTTGAATATATAAGCGGTCCCTCCACTACTTGTTTCAAAATAATTTAAATAATTCTGTTATATTGCACTCTATCGTTGTTCAGTTTACACAAATTGTCATCTTGCACTGTTCGCGGTTTCTTTTTTCCCCCCTTTCAATTTCCACTGTCCATGACGCTTTTCTCTCTTATTATCGAGTCTTTTCTCTTTTTCCTTGGTGCCCACTCCAAGATGGCGCTACAGCTCCACGCGCCTTCCCACTGCGCAATCCCCTGTGTTAAAACCCCGGCACACCCTTGCCTCCCTGTCATTCGGAATCCCTAATTTGAAGGACCTAGGCAGTATCAAGGTAAGCGCCACCCCCACCAGACTCAGTTCGCTACCCCCTCTGTTTAGGCTCCCCACATTGTCTAATAATCCCCTTGTGGTTCTTTCCCACCTAGTGCATTGTCACCCTGCCTCTCTCCGTTGAATAATTACTTCTCGGACCTGAATCCCCGCCCTGTCGCCGTACAGGTAACAATCACTTCACTCATCCCTTCATCTGCCCTCCCCTTAGAATTCCCTACTCAGTCTAAATCCTCTTTTGTTTTCTATCCCCTAGGTTCATATAAGCATTCCCCGAGCGGTATACTTCTCATCACGATCGCACCTTAACTTTTCCTTCCGGACCAAAAGTCCAACTGAATTAATTGGGTAAGCGCGTAACTGTATAGAGTCCTCTGATCACTAGCCCTCACAGGCACGCCGCATGTCTACCTTTCCCGTCCTTCCCCCTGGCTAAGCAAATTGTTCGGATGTTTTACACCGACTCCACATCGTAACCACTTTTCGCCGTGCTCGGCATTTTCGGCACCATCACCTTGTACTATTCAGTAACTGGATCTTGTGCATGTTTCTAGCCGTACTCGTGGTCACTCCAGGCAATTGCCGTGTTTGATTGTTCTCCCTGAACGTAGCACCAACGTTATTGTACGCTGCTCCGCCACACTTTCCTCTGCACGCAATCATTCACCCTATCAGTAGAATCCACCACTACCCCCACCTATGTACAAGCTTGTAGCCGATTGCCGCACGTTGCATCGCCACCTAACCGTTGCACGGTAGTTTTCGCTCCACCATTAGATTAAACCACCATCCGGAGTTATGCACAAGCATGCAGTCGATGATTCATCAGCCATATAATTTTACTCCCGGCCACCGCACACTCTCCTAATAGAGTACTTGCTCACCCTTTGTCGGGTGTAGCACCTTCATTCTTCGAGCAAGGAAGCACTCACTTCGGTAACTATTGAGATCCTTTTCTCCGTCTATCCGCATGCTCACCTTTCAGCATGCCTACTTAAGTCCTTAATTCTTCCCTTTCTCTATATCAACCCTTTCTCTTTACTTTCACAGGCAATTTCTCATACTCAGGCCAGCAAATTATCTTGTCCAGATGATGATCCTAGTATTTCACAACAGGATCGAAACGTCGTCGACCTAAGCAGACAACATGCACATTAATCCATTGTGTAAAAAAGTGCATTTGTTGTTGTAAAAAAAGTTTCTAACATTGGATAATGTACATAAGCTCTGCCCTTCTAGGCTGAAATGCCTTCTTTGTTCACTTGTATGTAATTTATGTGATGTCAGTTCTCCCTGAAGGATACAGGATTGTGTCCCACAAAAAGTATGTTTTTGTATTTGTGAATATTGCATTGAAGAATTAAAAGGGTTTGTCCGGCTGGACATCCCCCTAATATAGTATCGATTCTGGACTATATTTATGCTTTCAGCATCTCCTTCGTTCTAAGGACCACTGTTTCTTAAAAAATACTACTACCCAAGGTCCTTGATTACCTCGTTTGGGTTCCCTTGTTTCTTCAAATATATTTATTCATCTTGTTAGCACTATGGTAGGAATGTATCTGCTATTTATGATGTTGGTGCTGGCGATCACATTTGTCTGCTCCTGTCTTTTGATAGTCACAGTGAATATTTTTCATACTAGACTGACGCTTGATCAATGAATAATTATTATTGAAACCGTTCAAATCGTCCTTTTATGTGTATTCTGAGAAAAGTAAGCACAAGTGACTGAGCGAAAGATACCGTATTGTTTTCCACGATACCTGAGGAACCAGGGTTGTCATGTTCAGTTGTTGCCAGAAACTACATACACCACTGTAGAATAAAGGGGGGTGGTAGTGGCACTGTAGATCTAGCTGGTCTAATGGCTGACTCATCCTGTGGGGATGTCCAAAGTCTGTCTGCACACCAATCCCTTAGTTTAGGTCATCCAAAACGTGCAGGTCCTGGGGGTCCTAGGAACTACACAACAGTAGCTATAGATGCCACAGAGTATAGGTCTGCACGTAAATTTGCATTATCATTTGCCAGTCTAGGTCTGGCTGCTCTGTAGGTCTTTGACAATCTGCTCATAGTACCTGCTCCAGAAGGTCGTTCTGAAGATGTGAATTGGAATGTTTAGAGAGAGAAAATCGGAAGATTGCGTCAACAATCTTCAGATCAACGAAGCATTATGCTTGAGAGACACAACTTCTTCAAACATAACAACATGCAAAGGAAAGTGTAGACGAATATGTGTCAGTGTTGAGAGTGTTAGCGTCAACATGTGAATCTGGTGCAAACCTGTATATTTATGTTCCACACCAGTTTGTGTTTAACTGCCAGTCAGAGGTCATTGATTCGAATAAAGGAATTGAAAGATCCATGATTTTCTAAAAGGTTTTAAAAGCAGAAGGTACTTTAAATTCTTTGTCTATTTCTGATTCTGAACAGTACTTGGATCCTGTATGTTTAGTTAATACGCATGGAAAAAGTTGTAAAATCCCCAATAAGAAACCTGCTTACGTTCACTACTTTTGTGGATTCAAAACTCATCTTAGTAACCACCCAGGATGTCCGGCAATTGGGAAACGTTGTTTGTTGTGTAAAATGAAATAAGGCTGTTTTCAGGTTGTGTGTAATCAGTAGTATAGATGTAGTGAAGGACCTATGCTTAGAAAACCTCAGTAATGTTGTTCTTACAATTGAATGCAATTCTATATTAAGTACTGCTTCTGTGAAAGGGCTGCTTTGTCAAGCTGTGATTAATAATTTTTCTTTGCAGGTTCTCCAATCACTTTTCGACGAGATACCACTTTTTAGTAAAAATTGGGGGGTGGGGGGCAAGGTGTCTGTATTGCCACCAGGTGTGAATCTGAAGGCCTTTGGATAATAAGGACATTGATATGTTAGGGTACTTCACATCTAAGCTAAAATGTTTAGGTAGAGAAACCTTCACCAAAATGTATGTTGCAATTAAGGGGAAGCATATAATTAGATGGCAGGGTTTGGCAAAATAGGTTTATACCTCAAACCAGGGTCGGGAAATCATGTAGTTGGCAGTGATATGCCCATAGCAAATGTTAGTAAAACCTGTGTATAGCTGAAAGTATTTTATATGATTTCAATGACATATTCCATGAGCAAGTGGGTGTTGTCAAGTGTTTGGAACATCACATCAGGCTCAAACCTCAAGCACAACCTGTGGTTCACAAAGTATGTCCTGTTCCCCATGGCATCAAAGAGGAACTCAAGCAGGTTCTTAAGGGACTGCATTCTCGAACCGAGGGATTTACCACAGTGGGTCTCTCTAGGAGTTGTGGCATGGAAAAAGTCTGGACAGATTAGGTTATGTGCCAAATTACTCACCCTCAATAACAAACATACTGGTTGATTGCCATCCTCTCCTAAAATTCACAATTTAATAGCTAACTTGGGGGGCAAAGTGGTTTTCAAATATTGACTTACGTTCAGCTTACCAACGGGTCACTTTGACCCCCGAAGCACACGAAATTACAACATTTGTAACACCATTTGGTGTTTACAAATATCTCAGATTACCGTTTGGGCTGTTATGAGCAGCTAGCATTTCCCAAAAGTTAATAGATAATTTGTTTAGAGAGCTAAAAGGGCTGCAGGCATATAAAGATGTTATCTTGTTTTTTGCAGAGTGTATGGAGCCTCCCAATCAAATTTTAAGGAAAATGTTGACAATGCTGACACAGAGGTATGTCTATTTGGCGTGACAAGTATAAGGTTCAGTTCCCTGAACTTGCCAATCTTTAGTCCCTCAGACAGATTTTGTGTTGATAGTGTCTTTCCAAAAGTCGAAACCATGTACAGACAGCTGGCCAATAAAAGAACCAGAGTATATCAATTTAGTGTTAGTGAGCATATTTTTCTTTGTAGGTGTAGGTGCAAGCTTATAGTAATAAGAGGTCAGGTCTGAAATGTTAAACCCAGAAAAAGAAGCAAACATTTGTGCAAATTTGGTTAACTACATTTCAGTGGTGTTGGGCAATGTTCCCATTGATAATAAGGGAAAGCATTACGTGGGATACTTGCTTTGTGCAAACAATGGTGACCGTAGTGTTGGTAACAAGACATAGTGTCAAAAGTTGATGTACTATCATACAAGTCATCATTTGAACACGCAGCAGATTGTTCTAAATCAGATAGCATAGTATTCACAGTTTCAATATCCCAATCATCAGAGAGAGTACTCGAGGTAATGATATCAGTAAGAGAAATTTTAAACAAGTGTGCTATTCTTAACAGTTCAGTAGGACTATATACATCATAGGAAACGATGTACCAAACTATTCCTTCAGGAATTGGAACTGCTGTAATGTTCACTAAGGACAGGTCTCTATGTTCACAGTGTGATGATGCATGTGGTTTCAGGACCGAGTTCACATGTTGTACTGCAGAGCATTCTGGGAGGTCATGTGAATTCAGGAGCAAGAAAAAGACAGTCACTATACCAATCCAAAGGACTAGGAACAGTAGACCAGTAGCAATCCAGAGCTGTGGCCAGGGATAAACAAAGTAAGTATTTTTGAGCCGAAGGTATAAATCACAAATTTGTTGTTTTTGGGAAACAGGAGGTGGCGGTAAGTCTGGTTCACTTGAATCCACTGAGAAATTGTCAAAATCGATGAATTAGCCAGACGCAGTTCGATCTATCTTTGGTAGCTCAGCAGGTTTTGTGGAACTGGCAGATGCCTCTGTTTGAGACATATTCACATAGATGTCGGTGTTAGGCTGAATTGAGATATGTGTTTCATTTTTAGGTTCATGTTGTTCTATTTCAACAGGTACAAGTTGCATTCTATTGTTGGTAACTCCTTCACTTCACGAAGTGGAGTCCTCAAAAGTTATTAATGTTTCCATCTGAACTTCCTGTATCATAGCGAGAGGAGATCTGTTGCTATCCAGGAGTCAACGTGGCCTACTACAGAGTATCGCCCACATAGTGTGGTTTGATCAGATCATTTGAGACAAATCTCTTTTCTTTGCAGCCGGCAAGGGACGGAAAAAGTACTGTTCTTGTTCCTACGATAGCTAGGACAGGTACAGGCCCTCTGTAAAATGGTCCACAATCTTTACTATGATCAGGTCCCCAATCTTCAGGACCCAGGCAGGTTTTGCTGGAACAGCTTTCACTTCTCCAGTAGTGTTGCATTTTATTTGGATTTTGCTTTGTAATGCCCGGAATACTTTTAGTTCCTGTAAAACAATCAAACGATCATTGATGTCAAATGATTTCTCATCTGCCACTGTGCTGCCACAGTCGAGGTCTGGTACCCACATTCTCATCCCAAACAGGACTTCATATGGAGTACAAGCCCCCAGGGAACTTCTTGGTATGTTGTTTAGTGCCCTCACAACAGCTTTAAATATGTTCAACACAATCAATGATCGAATTCAATTTACTTTTGACATTCAACTAACCAGCATACCATACTTAGACGTACAGATCAACAGAGTCGATGAAAGACTAGAAACCACTGTATATAGGAAGCCTACTGACAGAAACAACATGCTGCATTATCAATGTTTTCATCAAAACTCTCTTAAAAATGATTTACCGTACTCACAACTTCTCAGAAAATAAAGAATTGTATCTGATCCCAAGGATTTGAAAATACTAACAGACAACATGTTAAATAGATTTCACCAACGTGGCTATCCTCCCAACATTCTGGAGCAAGCCAGAGCGAGAAGCACAGTTAAGTCTAGAACAGAACTGATGATACAAACCAAAAAGAAGGAACAAACATGCATGGTAGTAGTTTCTAAGCATTCCACCATGAGCAAACGCTTCAAAAAATTCATTAACAACCACTGATCTTTGGAACCAGATTTCAAGGGCATTTTCGGTGAAAATCCCATTTTTGCATTCAACAGAGGCAAGAACATTAAAGAATTGATTACACAGCCAGCTAAAATTCTAACTACATCAAAACATACAGGATCTTCACCCTGCTACAACTGCAGCAACTGCAACAACATGATCAAAGGTGCTACTATAACTCAACCCATGAAAGGAACCACCATTTGACTGCATGTGACTGCCAATTGTGACACCACCAATGTCATGTACCTTTTGAAAGGCCCTTGTGGCCTTGTTTATATAGGCAAAACTGAAAGAAAAATCAAAACTCGCATACATGGACATAAAAGTAGCACACGTACCAAAAATGTAAAATCGGTAGTGGCTGCTCATTTCGTGGAAAACAACCACAACATAAGCCAGTTGAAGTTCACTATCTTGGAAGTCATAGAAAAACTGGAGGGCAGAGACAATAACAACCGTCTTCTGCACAGAAAGAACTATTGGAGTACATTTTTGGACTCCATGAAACCACGTGGTCTTAATGACCTAATGGAATTCGCATGTTACTTGTGAAAATTTTACTGTTGATGCATTGTTGTTTTTCATATAGATTTCGTCCATCAATAGTTCAGGCACATTTATTTTATTTTGTACATGCTATGGGGTGCTTATAGCCTCTCCCCTGTTGGAATTCACTGTCGTTTTTTCTCGCAGATTGCATTTCTCTTCCTTGCTTCCTGTTTCACAGGTACATACCATCTTTTCGCTTCCCTGTCCTCTTCTTTCAACCACTTATATTACCCTTTCCGTACAGCATGCTGATGTCGTACACACAAACTATTCTCACTTATCTTTTCTCATGCATCCTCTCTACAACATATTTACACTTCGGTAAACTCACATATGAACGCTTCATTACAGCATAATATTTAACTTGCTTCAGCAGGGGGATTCAACCTATGTCCATGTTGCTGTTGTTACGCAGCACGGAGCCAAGTTTGGATCATTGTAGATTGTTCTCGCCATTTACATGGGGTACTGCATAATATTTTAATCCATAATAACGTTGTATCTAATGTGAACTCAAGGCGTAGACACACCTGCTCCAGTGTGCTTTGTAGAATATGAGAGGGGGGCCCCAGGACCGGCTCCTGCAGTGTTCCGTGGTGCCTACCCCCGGGACACTGTAGTTTGCTATGGCAGGGCGGGAACCTCACGGCTCCAGCCCTGCCATAGCAAACTTGGTTTGCATTTTGAAAGAGAGAGCAGGGAAACCTGCTCTCTCTTCCAAAATGCAAACCAAATTGCTTTTCCACACGGGGAGCTGCATCTTAGCAGCTCCCCATGTGGAAAAGCAATTCCGGCTCCCGCAGGAGGCGGGGAGCTGGCTGGGACCGTGGGGGGATTGGGGACCCCCCCACAGTCCCCAACGAGAGGCCAGGCCCCGGGGGATGGTGTCCCCGGGGCCATAAGTGGCCCGGGAGGGGGGCCACGCAGCCCCCTCCCCGAAATAAAATAAAATAAATAAATAAATAAAAAGGTCGGCCCCGGGGGATGGGGTCCCCATGGCCATAAGTGGACTGGGGAGGGGGGCAACGCAGCCCCCCTCCAAAATATAAAAAAAAAAATAAAGGCCATGCCCCAGAGGATGGTGTCCCCGGGGCCGATTAAGGCCTTGGGAGGGGGGCCACATGGCCCCCTTCCAAATTATTTTTGTAAAAAAAAAAAAAAGGGCTCATGCCCTGGGGAATGGGGTACCCAGGGCCAAAAAAATAAGAAAAGGAGGGGGGCCACACAGCCCCCTTCTTAAAAAACAATGAGAAAAAAAAGGCATCCCGCGGAGGCCCCGCCCCCTCGCTGCAGCACTATGCAAATGCGCCCCCTGGTGCGTTTGCAGAGGGGGAACTAATTCCCCTTGAATACTGGGGGTCCCTGGGGGCCAACTAGCCCACCAGAAACCTCCAGTATGCACCAGGGGGCTGCATTGCAGAGAGGTGTTCTGTTGCCACGCCCCTTTTTACACCTCTTTGCAACACAGCTCTGTGGCGCTTACTGGAGGTACTTAGTGGGCTACTTGGACCCTAGGGACACTCAGGATTCAAGGGGACTTAATCTCCCAAATGAAACGGACACAGGGTGCGTTTACACAGTGGTGAAGGGAGGGGATGGTGTAGGAAAGTGGCTCTATATATACTGGACCAAAGTAAAATCAGCCGAACTATGAATTCCGATTTACTCACCTGTTATCAGGAGAGACCTCAGTGCTGCATCTTTGAGCCCAGTACTGATCCTGAAAAGTAATTCTAACCGTACTTACCAGTAACTTGAATTTCCTTCCATAGAATATCATTGCCTGCTTTTTGCTGAAAAAGTTTCTAAGTGTGGAGTTTTGAAATGTACAAATATTCCTCTAAAATCAGCATAACTACGAATTCTGATTTACTCACCTGTTATCAGGAGAGACCTCAGTGCTGTATCTTTGAGCCCAGTACTGATCCTGAAAAGTAATTCTAACACTTAAATTCACCCAGGCACTCTCCTTGCAGTACTCTAATCATTCAGTCAGTATCCAAGTACTCATGCAGCGAGCCAGGCATTAGCACATGGAATGCCTCAAACGCCTATCCACTATACATGCAGTCCTCTAACCACCTACACACTTGTCTTTTACACCTTCAATTCCCCAGTCAGTATCCATACACTTCCAGCAAACACCCTGTACTCCCCTTGCACTCCTCTTGTGACCCATTCAGCACCATGTAATAATCCATTCACTGCGCCAACACCCAAACACTTACAAATTCACCCAGGCACTCTCTTTGCAGTGCTCTAATCCTTCAGTCAGTACCCAAGTACTCATGCACTGAGCCAGGCCTTAGCATATGGACTGCTTCAAACCCCTATTCACTATGCATGCAGTCCCCTAACTAACCAACACACTTATAGTTCTGCACTTATACATTCAACAAAAAAAACAATATTTCAGTTTCAATATTTAAAAAAACATTTTTATTTCCATTTATAGTAAAAATATATAATGTAATTTAAAAAATAAAATATGTAAAAAAAGTTTTAAAAGGGTAGAAAATCAGTATAAAATATACATATAACTATTATTACATTTAAAAATTTTAATTTCAAAAACCTTCAAAATTCACTGAAAAAAACATAGGTTTCAGACACGCTATAGTTAGGAATTAGCATTTAAAAAAACTTAGAAATTCACTGAAAAAAACATAGGTTTCAGGGGCGTTATAGTTAGCTGGACATTTCACTCGTACAAAACCATAGAAATTCCCCCGTTTTAGTTAGTTCAGCTAACTATAACTCGCGCGCCCGCAATGCACTGCTGATGACGTCACATATTACATCACTCATGACATGGTCAGTGACATCACTCATGACATCACTGATGACATCTCAAATGACATCACTGATGACATCACTGATGACATCATCCTTGTGATAGAGTGGCAGACCTCCTCTCACCCTAATATAACCTTTGATACACACACTCAAAAATACAAACTAACATTTTCAAAACAATGGACATACCAGTACCAGTTACAACACACCTATTCAGTAAATCCAAAATCTGCACACACATCCACTCATTTACCAACAGTCCTATACAGTCACTCATACATGTACACACTCATCATATGTACTCATACACCTATACATCCTGTTACACACTGCCACTCATCCATAGAGTTACTCACACACATAGTCACACATGTAAACAATGTATCAAACATCCATTTACTTGCATATGCAGTTATACACACACTACCACACTTACATTTACAGAAACTTACACATACTTACTCTCTTAAACAATCACTTATAGAAACACCTACTTATTTGTACAGAAACTCTTCCAATCTCTCACTCTCACATATACTCATTTATATACACCAATATTCACATATACTAGTTTAAAACGTGTAGTTACTTATTAAGACACTATTGGGACAGTCTTTCATTCACTAACACACCTATACACACACTCATCCTCCTATACAGTCCTGCACACATATTATGTTCAACACATACAAACAGTGAGTCACTCACTCATTCATGCATCTATGCACTAAGTAATACCCCCCACTGAACCATACAGACACTCAGACCTCATACTGATACTCAAAAAACCAACTAATAACACATATACACACTCATGTAGCTACTTACCAACCCATGCAGTCACTTATACACAAAGTGTCAGACTGATACACATATTTACATATTTAAACATTACTCACTAACCCATGTATTCACTAAGATACACTTAATCAGTCCGTTATACAATCAATTTTACAAAAAAAAATCATCCATTTAGAATCTTAGATACCCATTTATTCTTCCATTGACCTTGAGATATACATATATAAAACATATTTAATTTTCTGAAAAACACACATTCACTGGATGATGTCATCAGTGATGTCATTTGAGATGTCATGAGTGATGTCATGAGGGATGTCACTGACCATGACATGAGTGATGTAATATGTGACGTCATCAGCAGTGCATTGCGGGCGCGCGAGTTATAGTTAGCTGAACTAACTATTACGGGGGAATTTCTATGGTTTTGTATGAGTGAAATGTTCAGCTAACTATAACGCCCCTGAAACCTATGTTTTTTTCAGTCAATTTCTAAGGTTTTTTAAATGCTAATTCCTAAATATAACGTGTCTGAAACCTATGGTTTTTTCAGTGAATATATATATATATATATATATATATATTATTCCAAATGTGCAGATGTCGAGCGCTCTCAGGAACAGAATAATCCAACACAAATGGCAGAACAAACGGGTGTTTATTCACAACGCGTTTCGACTATCAAAGCCTTGCTCACGTGAATAACAGTGCTACAGTGAAAACAAACTAAATAAAGTTTTGAGCGCTGTGAAAACAGACAATGGACCCAAAAATCATGGTGGCAGAAAACCCGCCCAATGTAGCAGCCATCTTGGAGTGATACAATAACCATCTCAAACATGAAAGTAAACATGAAAGTAAACAATAACCAGTTGTCCAGGTCAGCCATAGGCAATCAAATTGACCACAAAATTGTATGAAATTGAGTACTCATGAGGCATAGTGTTTGACATACATGGCAAATACCTGTAACGTACTTGTACCGGCCACCCCATGTCACTACAGTTTGGCAGAAGTCAGAGGCAAAGACCTGACCCAAATGTGCAGGATATCCTCTATCAACAGGTTATGTGACAACAATCAGCAAAACAAGGGGGGGCGGAAGGGGCTTGTATTCATATGTAGTATGGTATGTGTTCCCCAAGTGGGGCTAACCGTATTAACCAGAAGAAGGACCAAGTCTTTCACACGCCCAAATATCCAGAACTGGTGATGACATCGGTGAGGTGAAGGGGGAGAGAGGGAGAGCTGCCCGTGCAGAGTGAGTGTCAGTGTTGGGGCCCCTGCCTCTCCTCCTGGAAAAAATAAACAAATCAAATGAAAAAACATGGTTAAAAACAGATGCAAAAAGATTCTGCATCTTATACAGTTCTAGTACATGATCTAAAATTAGGAAGAAAGGAGGAAGGTAAAATTGTGTACAGGTTACACATACATGACATAAAGTAACTATGATACATCATACACATCAGATACAAAAAGGCTGGTGGCAGAATGCCAATTGTCACTCTCTCAGGTGTACGGCTAGTTCTTCGTCCTGATTGAGACCCCCTGGGTCCTTACTTTGAAAATCAACAATGTATTTGGATTCCCTTTGTCTCAACCTGAGTACCCTGTCTCCTCCCCTTGGGTTGTTGAGGACTTGTTCCAAAATGAAGTACCTAAGCAGAGTGGAATCAGAGAAATGATAGTCCCTGTAGTGACGTGCGACAGGATACTTTTCGTCCCTGTGTGTTATAGCTCTGCTGTGCTCAAGTACCCGTTTTTTAGCTTGGAGGGTAGTGCTTCCTATGTACCACTTGTTGCAAGGACAAACAATCACATAGATGGCGAATGTGGTGCTGCATGTAAGAAATTGCTCTATCTCCTTGACAACTCCATTGTATGTGGTCGTTTTGAGGAATGTACTCTGTTTGCACGCCTTACAATGGCCACAGGGAAAAAATCCCTGAAGCCCATGTGTGTGCTTGTCAGGGTACTCTGTCACGTCACTGCGTACCAACATGTCCCTAATGTTCTTACCCTTCCTGTAGGTGATACTAGGTCGCTTGGGAATGCTGTTGCCAATGACATTGTCAGCAGTAAGAACATTCCAATGTTTGGTCAGTATGTGTTTGACGTTATCCGAATCAGTGTTGTAGGTCATGATGATACGTGTGACATCCTCCTTCTCCTTAGATGTCTGAGTGGGTTCACTCTCCAAAGTGGAAGTTCTGGAAATCCCGTTGGCCCTCTCTCTGGCTCTATTGAGTACCCAATTGGGATAACCTCTATTCCTGAATCGTTCAAACATCTCCTCACTCACTTGTAGGTAGGCTTGTTCCGAATTACAATTTCTTTTGGCCCTCATGAGCTCACCAAAGGGGATGCTCCACTTAAGGGTCTCTGGGTGACTGCTCAATGCATGTAAAATGCTGTTGCCAGCAGTGGCTTTTCTGAAGAGAGTGGTACACAATCGGTTGTTAATTATGTCAATTTTGACATCCAAGTATTCTGCACTGGTGCTGCTAACCTGTCCTGTGAGAACAATATTGCTGGAGTTTTGATTGAGGCATTGGATAAAATCCAAGGCTTCATCTTCATCACCCCCCCAGACAATAAAAAGGTCATCAATATAGCGCATCCATTTGATGACATGCGCAAACTGATGGGCAAGCTCCTGTTTGGCCAATATGGTCTCCTCCCAGTGACCCATAAAGAGGTTGGCGAAACTGGGGGCAAAGCAGGATCCCATCGCCGTACCTGTCGTTTGCCTGTAGAGTCTGCCATCAAATAGAAAAATGTTGTTGGAGAGACAGAACTCTATCATCCCCAACAGCATCTTGCTGTGTTCCCTGAGTCTAAGAGGTCTTGCATTGAGGAAATGCTCACAAGCCCTCAATCCTTGTTCGTGATCGATGATCGTATAGAGGGATTGCACATCAAGTGTGATGAGAAAGAATTTCTCATCCCACTGGATGTCCTGGATCTTGGTCAGAAAATCTTTCGTGTCCCTCACGTAACTGGGTAATGCCATGACATACTCCCTGAGGAAGTGGTCCACATATTTAGAGACATGTTCGGTAACACTGCCTCTGGATGACACGATGGGGCGCCCCGGAGGGTCAACAGGATTCTTATGCAGCTTGGGCAAAAGGTATAGTACTGGGAGCACAGGATGATCGTTTTTGAGGTATCTGTACTCCTCCCATTCTAGAATCCCCTTGTCTTTCCATACAAGGAGTTTGTCCCATAAGTTGATAACGCTATGGTTGTATGATTCCATGGAAACAGAGACATAACTATTGGAATCATCAAGCTGTCTGAGAGCTTCTGCTACATATTTGTCTCTGCTGAGGATGACAACATTGCCACCCTTGTCAGCAGGGCGTACTACCACGTTGGAATCATTAGCAAGATCATGGAGAGCTTGTCTTTGACCAAACGATAGATTGTTGTGTCTGATATTGTTTTTCTTGGTTCTGTAAGTACATAGCGCCTTGGCAACACAGTCATGGAACGTATCGATGTTATCGTGTGGAAGGGAAGGGAGAAATGTGGATTTTGGTTTGAAACCCGACATGGCACTATCATCCATGGTGACCCCATATTCTATAAGGGTCTGAGTACTGGTGGTGGGGGCACTGTTGTCGTCAGCAATGATGGAGTTGTGGATGTTGGTGTTAGTGGCACTTGTTGTTTCACATTCTAGTTCAATGAGATTGATCAGGGCATCCATATCACCTGTGGTGATCACATCGTGACGTCTAGGGATGGATGGTTTGGTCCCAATGGTACTGCCCAACCTTTTAAGTGCATGCCATTTCTTCAACTTCAATTTTCTAGTGAATTTGAACAAATCTATCCTGGTGTCGGTGAAGTTAAAAGATCTGGAAGGGCAAAAGGACAGACCCAAACACAGAGTCCGTTTTTCCAAATCGGTCATCACCCTGTTGGAAAGATTAATGACAGTTTTGTTTACCATTGTCATATCCATTATCGCATCCTTCTTGAGCGGGTTCTGTAGCTTCCCACGCCGCCCCTTCCTCTGCCTCTCCTCCCATCGTTGGTGGATTCTCTTTCTTCTATTCCTTCGTTTCCTCGTCCCCTTCCCCGTCCTCGTCCCCTCCATCCTGATGTAGTCTTCGCCGGAGTCTCCTTTGTCGTCCGTCTGCTCCGGCGCAGGTGACGATATTCCTCCAAAAAATTCACTTGTCGTGTTGTCGTCTCAAGACTATTGGTTTCTTCCGTGGAGATATCAGATTCAATATCACTCGCGGTAGATGTCGATGGAGTTGGCTCCGTGTCTCTGTCTTCCCTCATGGATGGCGGTTTTTCTTTATATTCATAGAGATGATCGTACTTCCGGCTGAAGGTGAGGATTCTACCAGACTCATAATCATTATAGTCTCTGTTCATTTTTCTCTCCTTCCGCGCTTTGATCTCCTCCTCATGTTTTTTCAACCGCTCTTTCATACTTGTCAAGGATTTATCAATGGTCTCTTTGTCGATGATATTTTTCAGTTCATCAGTAATCTCCTGTATTTGTTTGAGAATTATTTCTCTGTCTATCCAAGCGTATTTCACTAGGATCTCAAGCATGCGCCTGGAGCTTGTAGCAGAGTTCTCCGACCATTCAGTGAGCATTGCTGGATTAGGTGCTTCATACGTCGGTGTGATAAAAATCCTAAGACCTCTAGGCACCATCTCTTGGTCTATGTAATTTTGGAGCGAAATGGCCTCCCACCACTTCGAGATTTCCGTCCTTTTAAGTTTCTCCAGTTTATTCATTTTGTCATCAGTGGATAATGTTGATGTGGTGCCTGGTTTAGCAACTGATAGACTCTTGGGTTTTTTGGCAAATATCGCCAGGGCAGCCGCCCTGCGTTCTTCCTCTTCTTCCATATGCACTACACCCGAGTATAGTGCCTGCTGAATGTGTGGATATCGTTCCCCTCGCGAATGCGAGTTGCTCCTGCCAGTCCTTGGAAATAACCAAATATTCAGGGGTGCCTGGAATGCTCCACCTTACAGTTAAGGACAGTTCTGTTGGTTCATGGTGTACGAGTTCATAGATGTTCACAAGAATAATAGTGTCGTGAGCGACAGAACAGCAAGTGCAGGGTCAATATAACAGATAACGCGGTATCCCAGATAGTCTGACAATCGCGTATCGTTCCGTGTCCTTGTTATGCAGCCTTGTGGAGCTTATGAAATAATCCAGGTACCCTGTGCAGAGACTATGTATATCCCGCCGTGAACCCTGAGGACACAGTCCGTAGTGGCAGCTACGTGAGAAAATGAAAGACAAGCGCGACCCACCCGCCGCTGCCCCGGGAGAGGAGAGATGAGCGCCACCAAAGACCCCCACCCTCGCCTCCCAAGGGGCGGACAGGAAAGGTCAAGCACTTACCCTCGATGTCACGCGCCCCTCGCAGTGCCGGGTTGTCGGGAATGACGGTTGCTCTCTGCACACGCAGGACGGCCGGTCCAGTGCAATCTCAATCAATAAACTACAAGACAGCGCTCCTTCCGATTGCTGGGACCCGAGAAAGCTGGCGCACACGCCGGCGGAGCACGCCGGAAATTAATTATTCCAAATGTGCAGATGTCGAGCGCTCTCAGGAACAGAATAATCCAACACAAATGGCAGAACAAACGGGTGTTTATTCACAACGCGTTTCGACGAGGACGGGGAAGGGGACGAGGAAACGAAGGAACAGAAGAAAGAGAATCCACCAACGATGGGAGGAGAGGCAGAGGAAGGGGCGGCGTGGGAAGCTACAGAACCCGCTCAAGAAGGATGCGATAATGGATATGACAATGGTAAACAAAACTGTCATTAATCTTTCCAACAGGGTGATGACCGATTTGGAAAAACGGACTCTGTGTTTGGGTCTGTCCTTTTGCCCTTCCAGATCTTTTAACTTCACCGACACCAGGATAGATTTGTTCAAATTCACTAGAAAATTGAAGTTGAAGAAATGGCATGCACTTAAAAGGTTGGGCAGTACCATTGGGACCAAACCATCCATCCCTAGACGTCACGATGTGATCACCACAGGTGATATGGATGCCCTGATCAATCTCATTGAACTAGAATGTGAAACAACAAGTGCCACTAACACCAACATCCACAACTCCATCATTGCTGACGACAACAGTGCCCCCACCACCAGTACTCAGACCCTTATAGAATATGGGGTCACCATGGATGATAGTGCCATGTCGGGTTTCAAACCAAAATCCACATTTCTCCCTTCCCTTCCACACGATAACATCGATACGTTCCATGACTGTGTTGCCAAGGCGCTATGTACTTACAGAACCAAGAAAAACAATATCAGACACAACAATCTATCGTTTGGTCAAAGACAAGCTCTCCATGATCTTGCTAATGATTCCAACGTGGTAGTACGCCCTGCTGACAAGGGTGGCAATGTTGTCATCCTCAGCAGAGACAAATATGTAGCAGAAGCTCTCAGACAGCTTGATGATTCCAATAGTTATGTCTCTGTTTCCATGGAATCATACAACCATAGCGTTATCAACTTATGGGACAAACTCCTTGTATGGAAAGACAAGGGGATTCTAGAATGGGAGGAGTACAGATACCTCAAAAACGATCATCCTGTGCTCCCAGTACTATACCTTTTGCCCAAGCTGCATAAGAATCCTGTTGACCCTCCGGGGCGCCCCATCGTGTCATCCAGAGGCAGTGTTACCGAACATGTCTCTAAATATGTGGACCACTTCCTCAGGGAGTATGTCATGGCATTACCCAGTTACGTGAGGGACACGAAAGATTTTCTGACCAAGATCCAGGACATCCAGTGGGATGAGAAATTCTTTCTCATCACACTTGATGTGCAATCCCTCTATACGATCATCGATCACGAACAAGGATTGAGGGCTTGTGAGCATTTCCTCAATGCAAGACCTCTTAGACTCAGGGAACACAGCAAGATGCTGTTGGGGATGATAGAGTTCTGTCTCTCCAACAACATTTTTCTATTTGATGGCAGACTCTACAGGCAAACGACAGGTACGGCGATGGGATCCTGCTTTGCCCCCAGTTTCGCCAACCTCTTTATGGGTCACTGGGAGGAGACCATATTGGCCAAACAGGAGCTTGCCCATCAGTTTGCGCATGTCATCAAATGGATGCGCTATATTGATGACCTTTTTATTGTCTGGGGGGGTGATGAAGATGAAGCCTTGGATTTTATCCAATGCCTCAATCAAAACTCCAGCAATATTGTTCTCACAGGACAGGTTAGCAGCACCAGTGCAGAATACTTGGATGTCAAAATTGACATAATTAACAACCGATTGTGTACCACTCTCTTCAGAAAAGCCACTGCTGGCAACAGCATTTTACATGCATTGAGCAGTCACCCAGAGACCCTTAAGTGGAGCATCCCCTTTGGTGAGCTCATGAGGGCCAAAAGAAATTGTAATTCGGAACAAGCCTACCTACAAGTGAGTGAGGAGATGTTTGAACGATTCAGGAATAGAGGTTATCCCAATTGGGTACTCAATAGAGCCAGAGAGAGGGCCAACGGGATTTCCAGAACTTCCACTTTGGAGAGTGAACCCACTCAGACATCTAAGGAGAAGGAGGATGTCACACGTATCATCATGACCTACAACACTGATTCGGATAACGTCAAACACATACTGACCAAACATTGGAATGTTCTTACTGCTGACAATGTCATTGGCAACAGCATTCCCAAGCGACCTAGTATCACCTACAGGAAGGGTAAGAACATTAGGGACATGTTGGTACGCAGTGACGTGACAGAGTACCCTGACAAGCACACACATGGGCTTCAGGGATTTTTTCCCTGTGGCCATTGTAAGGCGTGCAAACAGAGTACATTCCTCAAAACGACCACATACAATGGAGTTGTCAAGGAGATAGAGCAATTTCTTACATGCAGCACCACATTCGCCATCTATGTGATTGTTTGTCCTTGCAACAAGTGGTACATAGGAAGCACTACCCTCCAAGCTAAAAAACGGGTACTTGAGCACAGCAGAGCTATAACACACAGGGACGAAAAGTATCCTGTCGCACGTCACTACAGGGACTATCATTTCTCTGATTCCACTCTGCTTAGGTACTTCATTTTGGAACAAGTCCTCAACAACCCAAGGGGAGGAGACAGGGTACTCAGGTTGAGACAAAGGGAATCCAAATACATTGTTGATTTTCAAAGTAAGGACCCAGGGGGTCTCAATCAGGACGAAGAACTAGCCGTACACCTGAGAGAGTGACAATTGGCATTCTGCCACCAGCCTTTTTGTATCTGATGTGTATGATGTATCATAGTTACTTTATGTCATGTATGTGTAACCTGTACACAATTTTACCTTCCTCCTTTCTTCCTAATTTTAGATCATGTACTAGAACTGTATAAGATGCAGAATCTTTTTGCATCTGTTTTTAACCATGTTTTTTCATTTGATTTGTTTATTTTTTCCAGGAGGAGAGGCAGGGGCCCCAACACTGACACTCACTCTGCACGGGCAGCTCTCCCTCTCTCCCCCTTCACCTCACCGATGTCATCACCAGTTCTGGATATTTGGGCGTGTGAAAGACTTGGTCCTTCTTCTGGTTAATACGGTTAGCCCCACTTGGGGAACACATACCATACTACATATGAATACAAGCCCCTTCCGCCCCCCCTTGTTTTGCTGATTGTTGTCACATAACCTGTTGATAGAGGATATCCTGCACATTTGGGTCAGGTCTTTGCCTCTGACTTCTGCCAAACTGTAGTGACATGGGGTGGCCGGTACAAGTACGTTACAGGTATTTGCCATGTATGTCAAACACTATGCCTCATGAGTACTCAATTTCATACAATTTTGTGGTCAATTTGATTGCCTATGGCTGACCTGGACAACTGGTTATTGTTTACTTTCATGTTTACTTTCATGTTTGAGATGGTTATTGTATCACTCCAAGATGGCTGCTACATTGGGCGGGTTTTCTGCCACCATGATTTTTGGGTCCATTGTCTGTTTTCACAGCGCTCAAAACTTTATTTAGTTTGTTTTCACTGTAGCACTGTTATTCACGTGAGCAAGGCTTTGATAGTCGAAACGCGTTGTGAATAAACACCCGTTTGTTCTGCCATTTGTGTTGGATTATTCTGTTCCTGAGAGCGCTCGACATCTGCACATTTGGAATAATTAATTTCCGGCGTGCTCCGCCGGCGTGTGCGCCAGCTTTCTCGGGTCCCAGCAATCGGAAGGAGCGCTGTCTTGTAGTATATATATATATATATATAACTACTCAATTGTGTGGTTAGGGGCCCAGGTGAGTATATGGTAGTAGAGTATCTGTTGTTGGTACACCCCTGGATCAGTTTTCTGGTAGCAGTGTTATGGTTATTATTGACTAGTTTGGTGATAAATACTGATTTATGTTTAACAAAAGAGTTAGCGTCTTGTTTTATGTTGTCCATGATCCTGGGAAAATAAATAGTGGTTGGTGACAGAAGCCACATGCAGTGAGGTTACTCGTCTGTTGAAATAATACTGAGAAGCTACGTAGGGCTGGCAGTAATAAACTAGGGACTATTTTGTGTAAAAGTTGAATGTGAGTGATAGCAGAAGGTTCGCCGGTGAAACTTTGGTCCTATTTCCCAGTAGGGGTAACACTGAAGGAGTAACAGGTTCTCTCAAGCTTGAATGAAGGGTAAACAGGGGTTTTACTCGCAGTAGAAGAGGAGTAATTCTGAAACTCAAGAGTAAGTTAAAATCTATCCTTTGTTTAGTGGAACAGACAGAGTAGCGAATGTTTTTATGTTGTTATTAACAAAGAATTTAATGAAAAGTATTAAGAAATAAGTTGTTCTATTACTTTGTAAAGAAGGGGTCCGTCACCGGAGTTGTACTGACGTCACAGAGCCGCGCTGGGATTGGTTGAAAGACCGGGCGTGAGACAGAAGCAGATTGTAAAGGAGGTGTCAGTAGTAAGGAGTGGATACTGACGTAGCAGAATGACCGTGCTGGCATTGGTCAGACCACGAGGGTGAGTCTGAGCCTGATTGGTTGATAGATAGAAGTCGCGCTAGGATTTGGTGAGAAAAGAATTGTATGTTGAGTCCTGATTTGACTGCTGGTGTGAGTCGTGTTGACATAGGACGAGACGTAGGTAATAGAGCTAGAAGATATACGGAAGACTCTTTCCTATATTGTCAATGTGAAATGTTTGGAAGACGAACGAAAATGACATTAATTAATAAAATTAAAAATTTCTTTAAGAAAGACAAGCCTGTGTTGACTAGAGAGGGAATTCCTATTCCACCACTTAAGACGCCTGCTTCATTTATGATGATGGAGAAAGGATGTCACACATGTGTATGGTTGGAAAATTGGGTGGAATATACAAAAGGTGATGGTGTTTTGGCTTTTCCGGATCATGGTACTTTTGATTTAAAGATACTTCAGAATTTGAGAGATAAAATGAATATGCTAGAACCAAATCCTAGAATGACACAGTATGAAGACTTGGAAGAATGGGAGATTGAGGCATTTGATTGTGAAAAATTCAAAAGTGGTCGGAGATTTAGAGGATTTTTGCCTAGACATCCGTATGAGTCAAGTAGAGATCAAATGAAGCGTTGGAGAAGAGCTGTAGTATCAGAGGGTTTATCTCCAGTGTTAATGGCTGAAGAACAGGCGGGAAGCAAGTGTATGGAGAAAACAAAACACAGGAATGTGACAAAATATGGTGAATCAGATGACGAATTGTTGGAGGAAATTTTAACTAAAAATCCCAGTAGAGTCACCCAAGTGCACCGGTAATGGAAACACCCTTAATTTCTCAAATTTTACATGATTCATCAGTTAATAGGGTGCTTCAAGATAAAGAAAGAGAAGCATTGAATAAAACTAGGGGGGAAGTAGTACAGAAAATAAGTCACATTACTTATACACTGGAGAAGGTGACCATACGGACCTCTTAGCGCTCAGCGCGCTGTTTAGCCTGCTATAGGGTTTTAACTATCCTGTTTTGTATTTTCTTTGTGTTCATTTTCGATTTTGACCCTGCTTTTAACTTTAAGCGCCCCCCCCCGGCCTACCTCTTGCACTGTAATACCCCTCCTGGGGACCATCTTCACCGCCTTTGGCGGGTCCGGGATCACGGGTACCTGGGGTGAATCGGAGCGCCATTTTGGATTGGGCTCGGGAACTCTCGCGTATTACCGCGAGACCTCGCCCGGAAGAGTCTATTTTAGCCCACTGCTGGTCGCGCAGCGGTGACGCGCAGCGGGAGCGCCCTCACTGCGCCTGAGTCTCGCCAGAGTCCTGCCCGTCTGCGCCAAGGCAGGGCTAGGGCAGGATACTCTGGACGACTCAGGATGCCCACCATCATGGAAATACATCAACTACGACAACGAGTGATATGTCATCACCATCATGTTGTGGACCCTCTATGTGGTCCCTATCAGTGTCCTAGCTGTTCATTTGCCCTTTCCAACCCTAAGCCTATAAAATCTCTGTCGCGTAATCCTTGCGCGTCTAGGCCGGGAACAGTGGTGACCGATGGCACGAGTCGTTCCTCTCTTAAGGTATTTCACCTGAACTTCAGATCGCTCGTCTGCCATTTTATGGAAGTCTTTACTTTGATAGAGGACGAACAACCAGACGTCTTCTTCCTTACGGAGACATGGTTACATGACCAGGCTATGGTGTCTATTAATCTAGCTTTACCTATAGGTTATACCATGTATACCCTACACCGAAATTCCAGAGGAGGTGGCATAGCAGCCGCTGTAAAATCTTGTTACCCTTGTGTCTGGCAGAAAAGTTCAGTGGCAGCTTGTGAAAGTGCGCAATTCAGTATTACCCTATCCCCTCACTTTACGCTGTCTGGACTACTTATTTACAGACCTCCTGGTCCTGATGGAATTTTCCGCCTTAGTCTTCCTGAGGTCGTGGCGTCTCTAGCTCTGAAGACAGCCAATTTTACAATTATCGGTGACCTCAACCTCCACATGGATCAACCACTCACCAGCACAGTTGGTACCTTATTGGCCGATCTGGAGGCCCTTAAAATTGTCCAGCTGGTCGACCAAGGGACTCATAGCGGAGGACATATACTCGACCCCTTTCTTACGAACATTCCGAATGTTCTACTTAGTGCCCCCACACCCATGGCCTGGACAGACCATTTCTTAGTACAAGGTCATATTACTTTATCGTCCCCTGTGTTTGAACCATTTTCTCTAAGCGTTTTAAACGCCCTTGGAAGAAGCTTCAATTAGAGGAATTTCAGCAGTTTCTCTTGACACACCGCCCTCCCCTTTCTACAGAAATCACTTGTAGCTATGATAGCTTTTGTGAGTGGCTTACGTCAGCACTTGACTCCTTCATACCTGCCAGGTGGACTAAAATTAGATCTAATCCCTCGAGTCCTTGGTATACGGACTCGCTCAGAACTCTTAAATCCGCCTGTAAAAAAGCGGAGCGTGCCTGGCGCAAAAGGTATGACGTTGAGCTCAAAAAAGCTTACAGATCCTGTACGAGGCACTACCATCAGGCTATCTGTAAGGCCAGAGCCACCTATTATGCGATGGAAATTAAAAATAGCCCAAATCCGACTAAGATCATTTTTCAAATCTGTAAGGAGCTAACTAGTAAACAGACTGCTACTCCTGTTAAAGCTACACTGACTCAATGCGAAAAAATAGCCACTTTTTTTGTAGAAAAAGTAGAGGCAATCTATAGATCCTTTCCCCAAGAATCTCGGGCGCTATGTCCTTCTAGTATCAAGCTTAACACCACCCCACAACTTCTTTCTATTCGTGGCCCTAATCCAGAGGAGTTTAAAGAATTAACTAGGAAAGTTAGATCAGGTTCCCCTACGGACCCTTTGCGCCCTACACAATTCTAAGAGCTCGAAGAGTGCTGTTATCCGGCGATCCTTGATCTTATTAATTTATCCTTTGAAACAGGAAGTGTTCCAGTCAAATGGAAACAAGCAACCGTTGTGCCCATCTTGAAAAAACCCTCCCTGGACCCCTCTCTTCCCGAGAGTTACCGTCCCATCTCCCTCCTCCCCTGGATTTCCAAACTAGCGGAATCTCATGCCAACTGCGTTCTGTCTTCCCATTTGTTGGAAGCTAACATCCTCGACCCCTCACAAAATGGGTTTCGAGCGCACCACAGCACTGAGACCGCTCTCCTTGCGGTAGTGGAACAAATCAGAAAGCTGCTTGACAGAGACCAAACGGTAGCGCTGATCCTGTTAGACCTCAGCGCTGCCTTTGATACCGTCTCCCACTCCATCCTTCTCCAACGACTTTCGGAAGCTGGGGTCGGCCAGATCGCTCTCGATTGGTTTCGGTCTTTTCTTACAGACCGATCCTTTCAGGTGTCCACACCGCCTTTTGTCTCCGCCTCCCGTTCTATTTTACAAGGTGTTCCTCAGGGGTCGGCTCTCAGCCCAACCTTGTTTAATCTATACGTCCAACCCCTGGCCGAGGTAGCCCAGAGATACGGTCTCACCATGGTGTCTTACGCCGATGACACTCAGCTGGCGGTGGCACTTAATGGTGAGTCCGCAATGGACGCCGCTGCCTTTCAGGTCGCTTTACGAGGAGTTATGGGATGGATGTCGGACAACAAGTTGCAGCTGAATGCCTCAAAAACCGAGGTTTTAATCTTCGAAAAAAACACCGACCTCTGGGGCAACCAGTGGTGGCCCCCGGAGCTTGGCCCTGCTCCGGTGCCTGCTGACGAGGTCAGGAATCTTGGGGTGTGGTTCGACAATAAGTTGTCCTACATTCCCTACACTAAAAGACTGGCCGGGATCTGTTTTGGCACTCTACAGTGTCTCAGACCAATCTTTAAATTTTTTGACCCTACCACCAGGCAAATCATAGTTCAGGCTATGGTCCTAAGTAGATTGGACTATGCTAGTTCGCTTCTACTGGGACTTAATAAAGCGGAGCTTCTCCGCCTTCAGCGCATGCAAAACGCGGCGGCCAGGATGCTGGTTGGCCTGCCACGTTTTTGTTCTGCCCGCCAAACCATCCAAAATCTGCACTGGCTCCCGGTGGAACAGAGGATTAAATTTAAGGCACTTTGTCTTACTTTTAAAATTCTAAAGCTGTCCACTCCTCCTATCCTTGCCCAGACTATATCCCCTTATCTCCCGAACAGAGCGCTTCGCTCTGCGGGATCAAATCTGGCAATTGTTCCCCGCTTCAAAAGAGCTAGAATGGGTGGACGCTCTTTTTCGATGCTAGCCGCCTCACTTTGGAACACCCTCCCCCTTTCGCTCCGTTCCATTACTAACCTTTTTCCTTTCAGGAAATGTCTGAAAACCTTCCTGTTTGCCACGATTTAGGTCCTTTAGCTCATCTATGACCAGTATTCTCTCACCGTTATGTTTTACCATCTTCTCAGCGCCAGGACGCCACTTTGCTGCGGCATCTGTGCGCTATACAAAAATTAATAACATAACATAACAATAACATTAATTTAAATACTGAAGCTTTGACAGTACCAGTGACTATAGGTCTGTTATCCCATTATATAGAGATAAAATGAGCTGCTCAAAACCTCAAGCTGTAACAATTCCTTTGAATAATCCCAGAAAAGAGGTAGTAATATCTGATGATCAGACTAGTGAGTGCGATTAAGTCATTTCTTTAATGGACCTTTCAATAAGGGAACCTTTAATTGAAACTCCGAAAAGAAGCATGCCCGGAAATTTAAAAGAAAGAGGGGCTATTGTACCTTTAGGAACTAAAGGCTCGACAGCAGTCACTCCAGAAGATTTGGAAAGATGGGCACAGGGAATAGAAAAACGAAGCTCAACACCAAAGATCTTAGATATTTACAGATTGAAGGTAGAGTTTGAAGAGATGTTAGCTGGAAATGTGGGAATAGAAAGGTTGAACCATTACAATGATGAGGAGTTGTTGTTTATATGTAGGAGCATAACCAGAAAGATTTGTGAAAGTTTCGAAGGTTCTGTTGTAGGATCTGGATGGTTTGTTTGATATTGTGGTACCTGCCAAGTGAGGAGTATGCTAGAGACTCGAAAACAGAGCACCCTCAGAGGAGGTGATGAAGAAATATCACCAAGTAATTACTTTTCTGATAGGGAAAATTCCTCCTAAAGAAACAGATTGGGTAAAGATAGATAGAACAACTCAAGAGCCAAATGAGTTTGTACATGCATATTATAAGTGGTTACTCCAAGTGTGTAAGCAGTATAGTGGTTTCGAGAACATTGGTGATAAGGATATGGGACTTTTTGTGTATCGGTTTGTGCATGGTCTGAAGCCAGAGATTAGTCAGATGATTCAGCAGCACATGTTGTGCTGGCAGAGTAAAACGATCGACGGAATTTTGAAGTATGCCAAGTATTGTGGAGATGACATTGAGGCAAGGCGTAGAAAGCTAAAGGAGAAAATGATGTGGGTACAAGTGAAATTGGCAGAACAGCAGGAAAATAAATTAAATACCCAGAATGATAAACAGGTGAAAGAGCAGAATCAGAATGATCAAGCGGCGAATGGTAGTAAAGTAAGAGGGTGAATGAATAGAGAGGAAGCGAAGAAGAAGTTTCCTTGTCATGCGTGCGTAAAGCTTGGACATTGGAAGAACGAGTGTAAGAATGTTCAGAATAATAATGGGCCAAACCAAAATTTAAATCCACAGATGCAGAATGAAGTGATTATGAATCAGCCGCAGCAGGTAGTTACTCCACAGTATCAGGTGCCACCAGCTCCAATGCCAAACTTTGTGAACACTCAAAAATACAGTGCGAACGCCGGATTTCACTGAGAAAGTGGTAAGAAAAATTCTGTGATTACACAATATTTTTCTACAGAACGATAATGACGAAATGGACTTTGCGCAATGACGGTGCCTGAGGAAGAGGAGTGCGTGCTTGGCGCATCCTTGTCAGTAGATCAGCCAGGTCCATTTATTGATGGAAAAGTGGAAGGTAGTGATATCACTTTTCTATTGGATACTGGTGCTACCCGGTCTACTGTGAGAACAGCAGACATCCCAAACCTACCCCTCTCGGGAGAATCTATCCAAGTTGTAGGTGTGTCGTATCAACAGATTAGAACCCCAATCACAAAACCAATGGAGGTACATATTGGAAATTTTAAAGACATGCATCGGTTTGTAGTTTGCTGTTGGGGAGAGATCTATTGTGCAAAATGAACTGCACGATCTACTGTACACCAGATGGTGTTTCTTTCCAAACCCTGATGAAGATGTTGTATACAAAATGATGTTAGCTAAGCAAGGTACTGAAGTAGATGAGATGTTTTCATTGATAACTGAAAGTGAATTGCCGGAACAGTTGAGAACCACAGTGAATCCAGAAGTGTGGAATTTTTCAGGAAAAGATATTGGGCTGATATCAAATGTAGATCCAGTGAAAGTGACGGTGAAAGAAGGTGCAGTTTATCCAAAAACACAGCAGTACAAAATGAGTCCAGAAGTGAAAGCAGGAGTTGCTCCAGAAATTGACCGAATGATTAAACAAGGCATTTTAAAAGAAATAATGGGTAGTCCTTGTAATTCGCCAATAATGGGACTTAAAAAGCCTAGCGGAAAATACAGAATAGTGCAGGATTTGAGAAAGATCAACAAAATTGTAGTGCCTTGTTGCCCGGTAGTGCCAAATCCAGCAGTGATTCTTTATCAGATACCCTGGAATGCAGGCTGATTTACTGTAATTGATTTATGCCAAGCCTTTTTCTCTATTCCTTTGCACCCAGACAGCCAATATTTGTTCACCTTTAGGTTCGAAGACCGTGTCTTGGCATGGTGCCGAGTTCCTCAAGGGTATACAGAGAGTCTCTCAATTTTTTATCAAATCCTGAAAAAGTGTCTAGAAACATTGGTAATGCCCAGAAATTCAGTTTTGGTTCAGTACATTGATGACCTACTGGTGGCATCAAAGACACAATTTATTGCATTACTGAACCATTTGGCTGAAGGAGGACACAAAATGTCTCCAGAAAAATTGCAGTTTTGTCAACAAGAAGTTAAATATTTAGGCCACAAAATAGAAAGAGGAGTTAGAAAAGTGACCCCAGAGAGAATAAAGATAATCAAACAAATGCAACTACCTCAGACACAGTAGGAGGTAAGAATATTTCTCGGAGTAGTTGGGTACTGTAAGCAGTGGATGATTGGGTTTTCCCTGCTGGCAAAACCATTGATTCAGTTGACTTGGAAAAGAGCAAAGGATCCAATTGTCTGGAATGATGAGTGCATGGAAGCGTTTGTGAAATTGTAAAATTGTCTGTGTGAGGCCCCTGCATTAGGTATGCCTGATTATAGGAAAGAATTTGCACTGTTCTGTTATGAGAGAGAAAGTTGTGCACTTTCAGTTTTGACTCAAATTCATGGATTAAGCCAACGTCCAGTAGCATATTTATCTGCTACTCTGGATCCTGTGGCTTTAGCTTTACCTGGCTGCTTAAAAGCAGTATCTGCTACTTGTATGAGTCTGGAGCAAAGTGAATCGATAGTGATGGGACATCCAGTTAAAGTTTACGTCCCACATTCAGTTGAGATTCTTTTAACAAGAACTCGAACGCAGCACCTTACCCCTAGTCTGATGACTAAGTATGAAAGAGTGAATCTGGGAACGGAAAATGTGAAAGTAATAGGATGTACAATAATGAGCCCTGCCACATTATTGCCAGACCCATGTTGTGAAGAAGTGAAAGATGAAGTGGATCATGATTGTCTGGATGTGACTGAGATGTGTACCAAGCCTCGTCCAAATATAAAAGAAGTGCCCTTGAAAGAGCCAGATCATGAGCTATTTGTAGATGGGTCATGCATGAGAACAGAAGGAGGAGGACTGAGTGCAGCCTACGCTGTATGTAAAATATCAGAGGTCATTGAAGCATCCTGTTTACCGGGAGTCAAATCTGCACAAGTAGCCAAATTACTATGTGGCGGCAGGTAACAGATATGCAGACCAAATTGCTCAATATTGTGCAAGAAATAACATGGCACTTAACAGAAAGATCGAAACCAGCTGCCAACTTATGTTTTTCTCAGCTCTAGAAACATGGGATGAAGTTAGACAGTTGCAGGATGAAGTTGAGGCGAAAGAAAAGGAAATCTGGATAAAGTCAGGTTGTGAAAGAAGGTCAGAAGATGATGTATGGGTATACACCGATGGCAGACCAGTCATGCCAGACTGCCTACTCTCTCAAATGGCAAGAGTATACCATGGGACAACACATATTGGCAGGGATTCGATGATCAGACCTTTCAGATAGAGTTGATACAATCCAAAGTTTAGGGTAGTTGCAGAACGTCTTTGCCAAAGATGCTTTATTTGTCAGCAGTTAAATCCAGGCAGAAAGACAGTGGTCAGTTGGGGAAAGATTGGAAAGGCAGAAGGACCATTCACGAGATTGCAGCTAGACTTCATTGAGTTGCCTCCGTGCAATGGATTGAGGTATATACTTGTCATAGTGTGCCTGTTCTCAAGATTGGTAGAGGCATACCCCACAAGAAGAAATGACAGTCTCACAGTTGCTAAATTACTGTTGAGGGAGTTAATACCTCGTTTCGGTTTTCCAGTTACTTTGGAATCCGATAGAGGACCTCTTTTTAATAATGAAATAATTCGATTAATCTGTGAAGCATTCAAAATTGAACAAAAACTACACTGTGCATACCGTCCAGAGACATCTGGAGTGGTTGAGCAACTAAATGGCACAATCAAGTCAAGGTTAGGAAAAGTGTGTGCATCCACATCACTGAAATGGCCATATGCATTGCCTCTTGTGTTGATGGGACTCCGAACTATTCCTGACAGAAAAACAGGATTGAGTCCACATGAGATACTCATGGGAAGGGCAATGAGACAAGCATTTATTCCTGGACATAAACTGATGAATATAACTGATTATCTGGTATTGGACTATTGCAAAGGATTGGCTGACCTAGTGCGTTGTGACTCTCACCAGGTTGGAGAAGACGCAATTGCCAGGCAGCCAACACAGGCGCATGATTTGAATCCTGGAGACTGGGTGGTAGTGAAGAAACACGCCAGAAAGTCGTGCCTAGCACCCAGGTGTGATAAACCACGTCAAGTCATACTGGTCACTACCACAGCAGTGAAGTGTGCAGGTTTACCCAATTGGATTCATTCCAGTCATACCAAAAGAGTTTCAGGCCCTACTGAAGAAGAACAGCAACTGATTGAACCAGTTGAAACAGCTGAAGGTTATGAAGTCGGAGATTCTAGAGTGATAGATTCTGAAGTGATAGACAAGGAACAACCGAGTACAAGTCAGGAGGGATGGATACCAGTGATTTACATACCTGAAGTTGTTATTCAAACAAGAAGAAGAACCAGATTAGAGAGACAGGAAAGTAGTGAGTATCAGATAGATGTAGAAGAACACGCTCAGGTAGAAGTCAATAAAGCTACTCGAAACCCTGAGCAGGACCAGACAGGGAAAGAAGAATATACTCAACAGAACTATTCAAAGACCTGAGCAGGGACAGACAGGAAAAGAAGAACACGTTCAGGCGGATGAAATAACAACAATAAGACCTGAACAGGAACAGGTAGAGAGTGATTCAGAAGAAGAACAGATTGTGCCTAGACAGCCTGAAAATAAAAGAACTTTAAAAAAAGACGGAAAGGGTGAAAGTGCAGTTCAGGTTAAAAGGGTCAGAAAGGGTGATAACTGGCCAGGTGGAGTGAAAAGACTGAGATACTATCTGAGAAAAACAAAGAGAAAGACCGGAGCAAGTGAATGAGGTTACTAGTCAAACTCAGTCTAAACAGTCACTTGTGAGAAACACATGAAGAAGTCCAAGACTGAGAATTTTGAACAATAAATACAAGGCCCCTGAGTGGACCTATGTAATATTAGAAGAGTTTGAGAATCTAGACTTAAATAAGGAATCAGAAGAAGTAGATGCTGCACAGATTGATGAAAGAAAATTGAGACCACCTTAAAAACAAGAGTTTGAATTTCCAAGTAAAGAAAGAAAGAGAAGATAATATCTTCTCAGATTAAAATGGCGAAAAATGGAGTCACTGAGCAACCAAAACGAAGTTTAAAATGAAGATGTTGTAGAGCCTGCATATGTAGTATTTTATTAGTGATCTCAGTATGGTTATTTCTAACATTGGCGGTACCTTTATGATAACAAATAAGAAAAATTATACATTTACTAATGAGAAAGCAGCTACAATAAAGGGAGATAGAGTAGAATTAGAAGCAGCAGATGAGACAGATTTTCATCACACAGTATCAGATAATGACGCGTCTTTAAATGTTTTTACAACGTTGTTACTTCAATATGTAGATACAATGGAAATTAGTGATTATTATGACTGTATGAGGTTGTCAGTGTCAGAGGGAGTTACATACCACCATTTACCGTTAACATATGGTATATCATGTAGTGTTCTAGCAAGTCTGTTTTATAAAACCGGAAAAGTTCAGTATTATTATTCAAACTTAGAAGTAGTATTTTCAGAACTTCCTATTCAAAAGAATATGAATCCAGTACTTAGTAGCCAAGATGCACAGTTCATGGGTGAATTCTTCTTAACAATGAAATCAATAGATATAGTAAAGGCACACAAGAATAATTTAACATGTATATTACGTGAAGAAGAGAAAGTGTTTTTGAATTCAGTTGAGGGAAGGAGACAGGATTTTAAAAATAAATCTGCTGAACAGAAAACCCATGTACCACCATGGGCTGGGAAAGAGGCAATTTATACAACTGGCAAGGCTCATGCTGCAATGTCCCTGGACTTTGTGAAGAAAGGGAAAACCTGCCTCCATAGGTTGAAGACAGATTATAATAACGTATTTATTAGTTCCAGTGAATGTGAACATAACTTCCTAATTTTGGGGACTAAAAGGTGGAACTGATCCAGTATTTCCTGGGATTTACTACATGTGTGGGAATAATGCTTATTATAGGTTGCCTGCACGGTGGTACAAAAGCTGCTACTTTGGGATAGTATTTCCGAAAATGTATCATGTTAAAAGAATCACTGGAAACAATGAAAACACTAATGGACTAATACAGAGAAAGAGAGCTAGTTTTTCAGAAATAGTAGGTGATATATTTGGTGCATTAATACCTTCAGTGGGAGTCATTCTGAATTCACATAGAATTTGTAAATTGTCGACAGTAGTTGATCGTCTTTCGACTGATACTGCTGGGGGTTTCTTGATGATAAATACAGAAATGGTTGCAATTAGGTCTATGGTTTTACAATATCGACTTGCGCTTGATATTTTATTAGCAAAAGAAGGCGGAGTCTGTAGAATGCTGAAAGCTCAACATTGTTGCACTTACATTCCTGATAAAAGTAGGGAAATCAGAGGGTATATTAAGAATATTACAAAACTTCATGAAAATTTGAAACCATTGGAGGTTGACAGTGTATGGGAGAGACTAACAAAGAGTATTTCTTCAATAGGGACTTGGTTATCTGATTTAGGGAAAAGTATTTTAGGTCAAATATTTCTTCCAGTAGTTGGTATAACGATAATAATTTTAGCAATAATGATTTGGTGTAAATGTTGCAGAAACAAAGGAAGACAATATGAAGTGAATGGTAAAGGAAAGAAAAGAAGGAGGGAATACGAGGAGATTCAAAAGTACGAAATGAAAGGGAGACTATATACAAAACGATGAAAGATTTAGAAAACAAAGATGAAAGTAATAAAACAAGCATTTGCAATGCAATAGGTCTCGCATTTTCGAGAGTCTAAGCTATTGGCATTGTAAATGACAATGCCTTTTATTTATCTGTTTTGAAAACAAACACATAAATAAAAGGCATTGTCATTTACAATGCCAATAGCTCAAACTCTCGCAAATCCAGGGCAATGTCATGCAAAATTGGTTGGTGCTGTGCTTCTTTAAAATCAGACTTGTTGCACCCGGAGACTAGTGACTACCCCTCCCCCACTCTACAGAGCATGTAGGAGAGATATATTCCTTGTTTCATTATTAAATACAATCAACAGCATCAGGACAATGGACATCATCCAGAGCTGGCAGCTGCAATTCAGTGCCAAGAACACAGGGGTGGCTCATCCTTCTGGGCATTGGGGCTCTGCCCTACATATTTTCTACCCATTTATATTACAATAATAGTGAATAGCTTAATAAAACTGGAGCATCAGAAGCTGGAACGGGACATTCGCTGGAAGCGGAGATAAGTAAAATACAAGGAATATTGTGCACATACTGGTGGGTGAGAGGACACGTGAATTGGTTTTTAAGTGCGAGCATTTGTGTACAAGAGAATCAACAAGTAGTGAGTGAGAATGAGGGACAGTGAGTGTTAGCGAGTTTGAGTAAATAAGAGTGAAAGAGCGACTGCAAGCCTGTGAGTAGGCATAAGAATGATTGCGAGGGAGTGTTACAGAGTGCAAGGTAGTGTGGCTGAGATAGAGTGTGTGACAGTGAGCGTAACAGAGTGACAATGTATGAGTTGTGAATAAGTGAGAAAAGAGTGAGTTTAACAGTGAATGCCCGAGAGAAGTAAAATACAAGGAATATTGTGCACATACTGGTGGGTGAGAGGACACGTGAATTGGTTTTTAAGTGCGAGCATTTGTGTACAAGAGAATCAACAAGTAGTGAGTGAGAATGAGGGACAGTGAGTGTTAACGAGTTTGAGTAAATAAGAGTGAAAGAGCGACTGCAAGCCTGTGAGTAGGCATAAGAATGATTGCGAGGGAGTGTTACAGAGTGCAAGGTAGTGTGGCTGAGATAGTGTGTGTGACAGTGAGCGTAACAGAGTGACAATGTATGAGTTGTGAATAAGTGAGAAAAGAGTGAGTTTAACAGTGAATGCCCGAGAGAAGTAAAATACAAGGAATATTGTGCACATACTGGTGGGTGAGAGGACACGTGAATTGGTTTTTAAGTGCGAGCATTTGTGTACAAGAGAATCAACAAGTAGTGAGTGAGAATGAGGGACAGTGAGTGTTAGCGAGTTTGAGTAAATAAGAGTGAAAGAGCGACTGCAAGCCTGTGAGTAGGCATAAGAATGATTGCGAGGGAGTGTTACAGAGTGCAAGGTAGTGTGGCTGAGATAGAGTGTGTGACAGTGAGCGTAACAGAGTGACAATGTATGAGTTGTGAATAAGTGAGAAAAGAGTGAGTTTAACAGTGAATGCCCGAGAGAAGTAAAATACAAGGAATATTGTGCACATACTGGTGGGTGAGAGGACACGTGAATTGGTTTTTAAGTGCGAGCATTTGTGTACAAGAGAATCAACAAGTAGTGAGTGAGAATGAGGGACAGTGAGTGTTAGCGAGTTTGAGTAAATAAGAGTGAAAGAGCGACTGCAAGCCTGTGAGTAGGCATAAGAATGATTGCGAGGGAGTGTTACAGAGTGCAAGGTAGTGTGGCTGAGATAGAGTGTGTGACAGTGAGCGTAACAGAGTGACAATGTATGAGTTGTGAATAAGTGAGAAAAGAGTGAGTTTAACAGTGAATGCCCGAGAGAAGTAAAATACAAGGAATATTGTGCACATACTGGTGGGTGAGAGGACACGTGAATTGGTTTTTAAGTGCGAGCATTTGTGTACAAGAGAATCAACAAGTAGTGAGTGAGAATGAGGGACAGTGAGTGTTAGCAAGTTTGAGTAAATAAGAGTGAAAGAGCGACTGCAAGCCTGTGTGTAGGCATAAGAATGATTGCGAGGGAGTGCTACAGAGTGCAAGGTAGTGTGGCTGAGATAGAGTGTGTGACAGTGAGCGTAACAGAGTGACAATGTATGAGTTGTGAATAAGTGAGAATGAGTGAGTTTGACAGCGAATGCAAGTCACTGTGTGAGAAAGTATAGTGAAGTTAGACTAAGAGTAAATATAAGTGAGTGCGAATGAATGAGTGCCAATGAGTGAGTCAGAGTGAATGAGATTGAGAAAGAGCATGAAAGTGAGAGGTAGTGAGTGAACATGATTGAGAAAGTATGACTGTGTCAGAATAAGACTGAGCCAGAGACAATAAGTGAGTGCACGTAAAAGTGATTGTGAATCATAATGAATACAGAGGCTCAAATGAATATGAATGAGTGAGTTAACGTAAGTGAGTGAGAACGTCGTGTAATCCTTGCAAGTCGGTCACTGGACCCGGAACACACTGGCATACTAGGGGCAATACTTGGCATCTGTGGAAAATGTTGGTGCTGCCATACTGGAGCAAGTCCGTGGTATGGGGCACCTGTGGCCAAATGCTGGCATACTGGAGGAACTTTGTGGCATAAGGGAGGATACCATGACTAACTGATGGCTCTACACTACTAGGGGTCTTTATTGACATAAGGAACATCAATGGTAATGGATGCCACTAATGGTAACATCCTGGCACTGTCATATTGTATGCCATTTCTGGTCTAAGGGGCCACCAGTGGCAAAAGGTGGCCCTGGCACAATGAAGGTAGTTTAAAAAGGGGGAAAAGCCATACAGGTGCTCCTTCTGCACTTTAAGACAAAAATGGAGGAAACTTCTGGACTCCTGGGTAACGTTAGGCTTCACTGGCTTAGCAGAAAGGATTTGAAGGCGAGTGCCCTTTCACAGCATATGGCTTTTTGGCAAATGGATGCAAAAACTGCTTTAGAGTACACTATGCAACTCCAGATTTTAAAAAATTTCTTAGGGGGAGAGGGGGTTAAGAAGAGAAGCCCCTCCCCCACACTCCTAGAAGCAGCCAGACTCACTAGCTTTGTCAGCTAAAATTCAAGGCAGGTATTACACCCCACTGCTTTCAAAGAGAGCCACTGCCAAAGGTAAATAGTGTCTTGAGGAGCACGCTTCACTTCCTGTAACACCCCCCCACCCACACACACTGAAACCCGGGCATTACACTTGGGGTTTTGTAAAATACATACATTCAGTAGTGCAATGCACTGTCCTCTGAGATATATATATATATATATATATATATATATATATATATATATATATATATATATATATATATATATATATATATATATATATATATATATATATATATATATATATTACCTACTGGCGGTCGCCAGTAGGTAGTTATAGTTAGGACCCCTTTTCCATAGGAAAACCTCAACATTCTATTTTGAATAACTTTGGCGCCGGTCGATGAATCCTCGCGAATTTCTCAAAATAGGTGGGGCGCTACCCTCCGCTCCTACCCTGAAAGTCTTGGGGGGATCCGTCAAGCGGGGGCTGAGATAAAAGGGGGGTCCCAAAACGCGTTTTCCCCATGCATTTTTCCATAGGACCTTTAGAACGAGCTACAGCCCGAACGGCTGAACAGAATTACTCGAAATTTGGCAGAGAGGTAGTCCCTAGGTCAAGGAAGTGCCTTTTGTAGGTTTGGTGTAAATCTGTTCAGTAGATTCTGAGAAAATAGCCTTTAAATCAATATATATATCTGAGCCCGATTACGGTACGCTTACCGTACGCTTACCGTAAGCGTACGGTGGCGTGCGCGAGCGCGATTCTGATTGGCTCTCAGATCTTAGTAAACATTCGAATCGGCCGAAACCAGGAAGCGGCGGCCGCCATTTTGTGTATTTCACTCAGAAAAAAAAAGTGAAAACAAGAAAAGGGGGCAATGAGGAGAGTTACAGACCCCCTTACATTTGTGAGGGGGTCAAAGAAGGACTGTAAAGTACAAAGAAAACATTTATTGATTTTAAAAAAAATCACGGGGTACGCGTACGGTAAGCTTACGGTAAGCGTACGGTAGAAAAAAAAAAAAAAAAAAAAATGAAAATCAGATTTAAGTGTTTAGATATTAGGGGGCTCTAAAAAGAGCCGTTGTGTTTATGAAATGATTTTTAGTGGTACCTACAAGTAAGTACCGATGCAGAGTCTAAGGTTCAAGAGGAAGACTCTGTTCCCTTCATCATTGAAGTGCACACCATCTCCTCTATAAATGTCTTGCATGTCATAACGCAAGTTGTTGTGGTAAATGGCACCCATACCATAGTCACGGAGGAAAGCAGAAACAGATTTGTTGACGTGCTTTCTTGCTTTGTCATCGCACCGCGTGCCCACCGTGCGTGCATGGCACTAACTGTGTAAAGTGGGCTCGCGGTGCGCGAAGCGCACCGCGTGCTCACTGTGCGCGCACGGTGCGCGAAGCGCACCGTGCGCGCACGGAACGAACTGCGTTAAGTGGGCGCGCACGCCACGAATGGCGTAAAGTAACTTAGCATTTAAAAAACCGTACAAATTCACTGAAAAAACCATAGGTTTCACACACGTTATAGTTAGGAATTAGCATTTAAAAAACCTTGCAAATTCACTGAAAAAACCATAGGTTTCACACATGTTATAGTTAGCGGAAATTTTACTGATAAAAAAACAATGAAATTCCCCCGTTATAGTTAGTGCAGGCAACTATAACTCACGCGACCGCAATCTTCTGCTGATGACATATGTGTCTTTATGAAAAAAAAATATTTGTAATATATGTATAGCTAAAAATGTATGGAAGAAGACATGGGCAAATAAGTGTCTAAATACAGTATTAGCATCAGCAGAAGATTGCGGTCGCGTGAGTTATAGTTGCCTGCACTAACTATAACGGGGGAATTTCATTGGTTTTTTATCAGTAAAATTTCCGCTAACTATAACATGTGTGAAACCTATGGTTTTTTCAGTGAATATATATATATATATATATACATACATACATAAACCACAGTGTATTAACGATAAGAAATAATTTAGGTCAGTAACAGTTCATATTGAGTATGTGATCTGTATCAATACTCATCTATATAACTAATATGTTGTAGCGTTCTTCCTCCTCTACGACTTATCAGTGTATTTCTCAATGAGGTCTACACTAGAGGGACTCCTAAATCAGTGTGTGATACAAATAATTTCTGCTCTGTGTTTTGTGGCACAATGTTTTATTTCGAAGAAATTTGTCATGTAATACAGGGAGAAACATACAATGTTCCCCTGGCATACCACGAGCACCCTAACAAGCAGTGGTATTTAAAATAGATGTTAGTCTGTGTTATGTGGTCATATTAACGATGCAGCTATAATGGAACTTCAGTGATGTCAATTATTGTAAAATCATCAGGACGAAGGTCAGGTGACATCACATCCTGGGAAGATTCAGGGTGAAATGCCATCTGCTATCACCTCCTGCGAGGTCATGAAGGTCAAAGTGTGTGTGATGTCACACTCCCCCGGCCATTGAGTGAATGTACTTTCAGATCTGCGCACACGGTACCAGCGGGCACAGTGTGCCAGAGGGCAGCAGGTCTTCCTCCCACACGTTACTCCAACAGAGAAAGTGTTCTTTATAGATCGCTTGAGGAAGGAAGGGGGTTGCACAAGATCACACCACATGGCATTACTGCAGAACTGGGCCTCAAGGCATGAGTGTTGCAACCTCCCTCGGCGATGTGACATTTTGAAATGTCCTGTACGTTGTTATTCCATCTCCCATCAAGGCCTTGTCTGTTCACAGTTTGCATCACCCAGCTGTCCTTTTCTGCAGACCAACCCGTGATCCTGGCTGCTGGAGAGAGGGTCGGGCTGTTCTGGGGGTGCATTCTAGATGGGGCTACGGGCCCCATCGAATTAGACGGGGGGGGACACCTGCAGCAGAAAGGGAAGGCTTCTATGTGCTACAACCAAACTTCCATCGCACCTAAACTCTACAAGGCGAGGTCCAACAATCCCTGGCAGAAGCTAAGCTTTTTACCCTGAACAAAGCGATGTCAGTCAGTGTGAGCAGAGGAAACTGCACAAGGAACGAGTGAGACCCATTCTAGTATAAAATCCCAATGCTAACCTCCCTCTGTGACTTTACCTACCTTATAAACCTGACTTTACCTACCTTATAAACCTTACTGGTGTCCACGTCTGCCGACCTCGCTTTTTTTCCATTTCAATCAATCAATCAGTGATTCTTTATTCTCGATCATTTAGATCATCAAAGATATAAATACATAACAGTTTTTAGAATTGAAATTTTCAATGCTTTAAACAGTTTCATTTACAAATAAGCTTCAAAAAGAAAATTCCATAAATCAAGCATTAACAATCGTAAAAAGATAAACCAATGTCTTCTAGCTTTATGCAATCCCCCCCGCTCTTTTAGAATGCGAGATCGGACATGCCACATGGCCATTAAGTACTTTGCCACAGCAAAAACAATTAAAGGTGACAGATCAGTTTTAAGAATTCTAAATGCAGGGAGGTATTTCCTGAAGCCCATATTTTTGAGGATAGGTAGGAGCCAATACCTCGTTGCTCTTTGGTAGGCTTTACAAAAAAGGACCACATGTAAGTCACTCTCCCGGGGATATGTGCAGGCTGGACACTGCTCTGTTGTTGAGGGCTGGGACCAAGAGCTAGTGAAGGCCCTCAGAGGTAGAGAGCCATACCTCCACTGAAGGTATAGTTTTCTTGCCAAAACAGGACCCATACCATCTAATACTGTTTCCAATTGATAGGAATCCTTCAATTGGATAAATATGTGGGTCAGTGATCCCGCCCGTGTATTACCTAAATTGATAGTCAACTTTGACTGGTAGTAGAGTTGTGTGAGTGCCTTTCGAGAAATCCTCCTACTAAAATTAGCAGGGTCGGTCCATAATTCAGGGAGGCCTAAACTTTCACATGTGCTCCTTATGTGTTTTAGCCAGGGGATGTTGCTAATATTTGGTAAAGCCAGGAACTCCTGGAACTCACTTCTATAATCACTGAGATCCTGGCTGCTCCATATTCGTCGCCAAAAGGCTAGTGGCTTTATACCTAGCTCCTCGGCAATTGGCCTTAGACCTAAATCCAGTCTCAGGGGAAACAGTGGGGTGCTAGGGGGGAGGGCCACTAGTTGCCTGAAGAATTTATTCTCTGTAGTTGTTAAATTTTTTACAGGAACATGGCCCCAGAGTTCCGCCCCATATACAACTGAGCCCCGGGCTTGAGATTTATAAATCTGTATCATAGGGCCCAGTGGGCGATATATGGATTTGCCCGTCGTTCTTAAAATGCCCCCCACCTTCTGCATTAATTTCAAATTTGCCTTAGTCGTATGTGTCCTCCATGTCATTTTCTCGTTCAGGGTTACCCCCAGATATTCAAATGTGGAGACCCTCTCCAGTCGCACCATACCCAGCAAGGGGTTGGGACGTGTTGAGGGAGTAGGGTTCAGGATCATAAATTTTGTCTTGGAGGCGTTGATTTCTAGGCCCCTCTCGGTACAAAATTTCAAGAACCCGTCCACTATCCGTTGGATTCCCATGGGGGATTTGGACAGCAGCAGGGTGTCATCTGCAAACATTATGGCAGGCACCCTGCTGCCATTCAATTTGGGAGCGTCAATGTCTTCCAGCCTGGACAGATAGGCGATTACCCCGTTGACAAAGAGGCAGAACAGGGTGGGTTCAAGCACACATCCCTGCCTCACCCCCCTGTCAACGGGGAATCTTTCAGTTAGGCCCCCCATCCTGCCACACCCGACCCGCGCAAAGTTATCCTGATGTAATTTAATCAGAATAGCCAGGATATCTGGCGGGACTCCCAACTCACCCAGGACACTCCAGAGCCTAGATCTAGGCACCAAGTCGAAGGCGGCCCGCAAGTCCATGAATACCGTGTACAAGCTGCCGCCCTCGACAAGTGCCGTCCTCCAATAAATAAGATTAAGGCGAAAGATTTGGTCCATAGTGGAAACCCCCTTCCTGAACCCGGCCTGATAAGGGCTCATAGTGGCGGTCTCCTCTATCCAATTCTGTAAACGGTCTAAGATGAGCCTCCCAAAAAGTTTTTGCGACACATCTATCAGGCTGATGGGCCTGTAGTTGGATGGGAGCAGGGGCGAGCCTTTCTTAAAGATCGGAACCACCTCTGCGCCCAGCCAAGTACAGGGCACCTCCATGCCCTTCAGAATCGCGTTAAATAGCACCAGGAAATAGGGGGCCCATATGTCCGGCTCCTGTTTGTAAAGATCACCTGGGAGACCGTCCAAACCAGGCGCCTTTCCAGTTGACAAGCCTGATATGGCAGCCCGGACCTCGCTAACTGTAAATGGGTCCCCTTCCACGTAATTATAAAGCGACAAAATAGTGGTGCAACCCCAATGGCCTGGCTCCTCTGTGTACAGAGACTGAAAGTGCTCCTGCCAGGACTTGGAAGAAATATTTGGCTCTATTGCCGGGGCAAGTTCCCCAGAACCTGAGTTGACAATTCGCCAAAACTTCCGTAAATCCATAGAGGTTAGGGAGCTAGCAAGTTCTTCCCATTTGTTCTGCTCCCAGTCAATCTTTGCATTGACAATCAGCTTTTTGTATTCGCGTCTCCTGGCTTGGATTTCCAGCCTACTTTTGCGATTCTTGATGCTCGACAAAAGATCTCTCCTTGCTTTGCGGCACACCGCGTTATACCAGGTGCACTGGTTCCTTCCACCCCCCCTCCTTGGACCATTAGTAAACAGATCTGCAGACAGAGTCTTTACAACTTCTTCGTGGTTCAGCCAGATCTGTTTATTAATGTCGCCTGTACTTGGTTCATCACTTAAAAACGCCATGTTCTCTAAAATGGGAATAAGGTTATTATAAAACTGTGGGAGCTTGGCTGTACTTGCTGCGATTTTTTCCCACTTGATTCTTCTCCTATTACTTTCAAGGACTAGATCGAGATTTGTCTTGGGTAATTCAACTTCCCCAAGGTCCCGTCCAGGAAGGAGAAAGTCCAATTCCAGGGCGTTGTGGTCGCTGTCTTCTCTATCAGTAACCCTAAAATCAATGACATTCGACCACGAAGATAGTTGCACTAGGATATAATCTAATCTTGATTCACTGCCTTTCCGATTAAATGTGGGTTTGCTCGGGGTATCAGATTTAACTCGCCCGTTGCAAGCCCTGACCCCATGTCTTAAAGTTAAGGCAGTAATCTGCACTGCCAATGGGCTCCAAGCTTTAGGTGGAATAGATACTAGCGATGGTACTCGCCATCTTGTATCTTCCTCTAAGAGGTCCCCATCTAGGAGACCTGGCAGGGGCTCATAATGTGAATTCAAGTCCCCACCCACTACAAAAGGGAAACCCTTGGGGAGTTCGGTCAAAAGATCCGCTAGTTCATCAATAGTGGGGGACTCCTGAGAGATGGTAACCGGCCTCGAATATACATTTACCACCGCTAGTCTACAACAATGGGACCATTCCAGTAGAACCACGAGTATATCTTCTGATGCCACTGGAAAGCGCGTGGCTTTGCATCCCAGATGAGCTGCAACCCAGGTTTCAAGTCCGCCCGATGGGCGCCCCTTTCCTCCCCATTTCGCAGGACTGGAAAATACTGCGAATCCCTGCCTTGCATGTTCCTCTCTCTCCCAGGTTTCCTGGAACATGCATAAGTCTTTGGAGTCGATGTATTCAATCCATTCCTGGTGGTCAGACTTGTTTCCCAAACCCGCCACATTCGATGATAATATTTTTAGTGAGAGGGGCCTATCGTTCGAAGTAGTGGTATGTATATAAACATTCCCTTTATCGCTGGTCGTGATCTCTAAAGGTATTAGGGGGATACTTACTTCTTCTCCCACATTATAACCTACCTTGCCAATGGAATTGCTCAAAGCTCCATGATGTTCTGGGGTTTTGGGCGGCTCCATTTCAAGACTAATTCCATCCACAACCTCCCATACTACATTATAACCTAGCTTGTCAATGGAGTTGCTCGAAGCCCCATGATGTTCTGGGGTATTGGGCGGCTCTGTTTCTAAACTAGTTTCATCCACAACCTCTAAACTAGTTTCATCCACAACCTCCCATACTACAGAGTTAGACTTCCTGCCTATACGTATAGGCAGTCAATCTACCATGTCTAGTTGGCTATACCTATTGTGGGTTGGAAAATAAAATTGCTGACATTGCTGGAGGGGTCTCCGGGGATAGTAATTTTGCCCACCTACCCCCCAATTACCGCCTTTCCTATGGCAAATTTCCCATCCCTCGTCGTCCATATTGGAGGTATAGTGGGCTAACTCCTGTCTTCGAGAGTTGGGTGGTTCTCTCCATCCTCTTGACAGCCCTCCACCCGATCTCTCCGAATGTGTGTATCGTGCATTAATTTCAGGGTGCCCTTGGTATTGAGTTCTGGGGTGGTGAAAAACTTCCCTTCTTTTGAAATCTCCCCACCCAGTCGGTCTTTGTAACTGATCCTCCCACGTCTCATCCCCTCTATCATATGCTAGAGGGGGGTAGAAAAAAGAGAGGGGTAGGGATTGAATAGTAGTCCCTTCTTCCTCTGGGATCCATCCGCATATATGCAGGACGGTCCTATGGTCTTTAAAATTGACTATAACACAGTCACCGTTTATGGATTTGGTTAAACTGCCCAACCATGGGACCCTTCGAACCATGAAAACTGGGCTCAGTATACCTTCCGGGAGCGGTCTATGTGTACATAGCCAATTTATCACCTTGTTTTTAAGGGAAGCGGTGGATTCTTTGGAGGCAGGATTCAGTTCAGGTACCCCTACCAGAACAACAGTATATGGGGCTGCTTCTGGCGGAAGGTGTATTGGTCCAAGGTCTAGCCTCTTGCTCACACCCCCCGTCAATAGCTCCCCATTATTTGGTGCATTGATAGGAGTACGATCACTTTGCCCCACTTGGTTTACCCTGTTTTGAGAGGAAGAGGGATGATTGAACTGAACTACATGGTTTTTTGGGGCATTTGCCTTCGGGTAAATATTAGTACTTGAAGACGGGGTAGGTGTTGCCTGGTGCACTGTGTGTATAGCACTTTTAGTCCCATTTATGGGCTGGGAGAGTCCCCTTTTTGTTGCCCTATCGGGAACCTTTGTCCCACCGTTGTTCATTGTTTTCAGGCTATCAGCTAGTTGGACTGTCGATTTTTCTATGACCACTAGCCTAGCTTCTATTTTTATTAGCCTTTCTTCTAATGGACTTAAAAGGTTTCTTATAAGGGTACCTATATCTGCCAGGGTGACATCCTCCTCAATGGGCTCAGGCAAATTTGGTTCAGCTTGATTACTTGTCTCCCCCGGTGAATTAAAACGCAGGGCCTCAGCTCTGTCTATTTGCGTTTTTTCCCTAATATTTAGGCAGGAACTTTTTGGCAACGGATTCGGGAAGGGTTTTGGGATATTTGGCTTTCGCACACCCTTATTCTTTGTCCCTCTTCTGTTTTTCTGGATAGCTCCTTCTCTAATCCCCTTCTGCTTGATCGTATTTGGGCATGTAGAATTGACATTATCAGGATCTGGCGTGGGATTTGTAGTTAATATGGGGTGGGGTTGAGCAGGTGGGAGAGTTAACATACTAAAATCTGCAAGATCACTGGGGTCGTTCCTGCTTAACTGGGAAATACAATTTGATATGTCCAATGTCCCAGAGAGATTAATTGTACCATCCACCCATGTGTCCAACGTAATGAACTCTGTGCTTACCACAGGTGACTTTGCCTGAGCCAAAGGACCCATGGACGATCTCCGCACCCAGTCCAGTTCTTGAGATATTCGCCTCTCGAGGAGCGTGATATCCTCAATTAGCAGGGACCCTGCTTTCACGAAGTAATTATCCAATGTTCCCTTTGGTGTAGGCACAAGTGCCGTGGCACTTTTGCTCCTTGTTTCTCTTGTTGACATTTCTGGAGGTAAGCACAAATAATAACCCTCACAATCTGCCAATGTTTCCGGGGGAGTCCAGGGGGGATGGCCCAGGCCCAGCCTCTCCCGTCCTCTAACGGCCTCAAACGGCCCGCTCTTTGCCCGGTCTTCGCCCCGAGCTACATCCCGCGCGCGTCCCGCTAGAGCGTGTGGGAGGGACTCTGTTGATATAGATGAAGGGGGCAAAGGTTAAGGAGGAGTCGGGAAGAGGACCAGGTGCGACCGATGAGCGTTACGCACAGCACCCTGGTCCTCGCAGTCCCGAGTGCACCGAAATCCGCCTTTAGACCGGCAGCAGCAGCATTCACCTCCGTCCCGTGCAGAGCGTGGCGTCCTTCGCGATGTGACCTCCAGAACAGATGACAGGCAGAGGGAAGTCCAGCAAGCAAGTTGAAGCCTCCGAGCGGCACCCATTTCAGCTTTAACAAGAAAGGCACGCAGAAGTAGATTCCTGCTTGTGCCCCGGGTGAACGTAGACTGCGTGCTAGTACAGGAGCACTGTAGTTGGTCCCTGCTTGTGCCCCCAGGGCACTGTAAAGTTCATACTATAATGCAGCAATGCCGAAGACAGCACTGCCGGAAATTGAAAGGCAGGGATTGCGGGCGCGTGGCTGCTAGGAGCACTGTAGTTGGTCCCTGCTTGTGCCCCCGGGGCACTGTAAAGCATGCTATAACGCAGTAATGCCGAAGACAGCACTGCCTGGAAATTAAAAGGCAGGGATTGCATGCGCGTGGCTGCTAGGAGCACTGTAGTTGGTCCCTGCTTGTGCCCCTGGGGCACTGTAAAGCATGCTATGACACAGCAATGCTGAAGACACGCACTGCCTGGAAATTGAAAGGCAGGGATTGCGTGGGCGTGGCTGCTAGTTCCCGAGCAAGGAGGCACGAGGGGGGGCAAGAAGGCATCCGACTGCGGGAGGGGAAGGGGGGCACAGGAAGAAAGTAGTCTGTGCAGTGAAGGGGCCAGTAGCCATGGAATGATACAAATGACAGACATGGCTATCATGAGGAGGGACTAGCAAGCTTAAAACCAATCCATTTATAACCTAAGCCAATGAAGAAGATGGGCCGGAGAGTGGGCGGAGCTTCCATGAAGCTTCCCCACTATAGTGTATACTGCATGCCTCGCAAAGCGATGTCAGCGCATTCGCGCTGCAACGCTAGGTGAGACCTAAATAGATGAGAATGAGAATGAGAAATACTGAAAGTTGGCATCTGAGAAGGGATAGGTAATTTTGTGATGGCTCAAAATGCCATCAGATGGGGGATTGATGGAGAAAGGACTCGTAGAAAAGAGACTTGCTCTAAAGCAATGCGCTTCTTTAACTCACTAACAAGTTATTAAAAAATGTTCGTGTTAAACTAATGCGCACCACATGAATACGCAGATTAGTGAAGATTGCTTATGTGTTTACTAACATGGATAACATGAACGAAGGACTAAAACCGCTTTTAATGGGAAATATTTACTGCGCATGCGTCAACTACATCTACGTAGGATGACGAGCAATCGCTTGGAGGGATATTCTTGCACATGAGCAGAAGACACCAAAATGGAGTCTTGAAGACTCGCGTGCATGGCATCTGCTTAGCTGAAACTAAACAGGCTATTGTACTAAGGTTAATGCGGGAAAAATATTAATAAGTAAAGGGGAATAGAGTAGAGGTGGGTGGTATACAGTGCAACCACTTTATTTGTGAAATTAATATTTGTCTTGCTGACTTTATCACTAGTGCGCGTTTGGGCCTCTTATGTATAACTGAATGAAGCTGAGTAATGAGAAGACTGCGCATGTCAACTGAAAGTTAACCCGGAATGATGACTTAGATATTGAACGGGAGCAAAGGACACAAGTGATATACTCTGGGAAAGGATGGTAAAAATTCAACGATGAGGACTTGCACACAGAATGTTAAATTGTTGCTGGTGCTTATAGTGAGTCGCCGTGCTCAAACACCGTAAATGTCAAAAATTGTCCCAAGTGGTTGGTGGTGCATAAGATCAAGTCCCTGCTTGCATTCTCCTTTCCAACAAATCGGCACCTGACCCTGTCACCCATTTGGGACAATTTATGACATTTACAGTGTTTGAGCACGGCGACTCACTGCAGTACAAATCGGCACTACAAGCACCAGCAGGCCAAGGGATTGGTCATGCCCACTGAGGCGGAGTGTAAGATTTAAAAAGTGGATGCCGATATACTGCCGTGCCTCACATCTGACATTCGCTGCCTTTGAAGAAGTTTTAGACGAAACGCGTTGGCCTTTACGGACTTTAATACCTGTGATGCAATGATCATTCCTTGTTTGCCTTTCAATAAAGAATGGTGGCTACAGACTTACCTGGCGTGGGCCTTTCTACAGCAGGCATGCTGTTTGGTTGGTGATAATAGCGGCTTGTGTCTGAGCCACGGAGAGAGCCCCAGTGTTGTTCTTAAACGCTCCTGCTGCGGCGCCAAATCAACGCTGTGGGTGACAGGGTCAGGTGCCAATTTAATGGAAAGGAGAGTACAAGCGGTGACTTGATCATATGCACCACCACCCACTTGGGACAATTTATGACATTTACGGTGTTTGAACTCGGCGACTCACTGCAGTACAAATCGGCACTAGAAGCACCAGCAGGCCAAGGGATTGGTCACGCCCACTGAGGCAGAGCATAAGATTTAAAAAGTGGATGCCGATATACTGCCGTGACTCACATCTGACATTCGCTGCCTTTGAAGAAGTTTTAGACGAAACGCGTTGGCCTTTGCGGACTTTAATGCATGTGTTGCAATGATCATTCCTCGTTTGCCTTTCAATAAAGAATGGTGGCTACAGACTTACCTGGCATGGGCCTTTCTACAGCAGGCATGCTCTTTGGTTGGTGATATATATATATATATAGAAACAAAAGTGACAGAACTCCATTTGTAGTTGACTATCATCCATCAGCTCCTAACTACAGAAATATAATGCAAAAAACATTTCCCTTACTGTCCACCTGTGAAAAATTGCAAAAGGTTTTTCCAAAACCACCAGTCATTGCTTACCGCAGAGCTCCAAATTTACGATCTCTTATTGTGAGAGCTGAACTCAAGCAAGCTGTAACAAATGCAGGCGTTCATTGCTGTGACTCCAAAAGGTGCATCACGTGTGAATATCTTTTACAAACATCATCTGTAACTAGTTCTGTTACGAGAAGGACCTATGCAATAAGGCAGCATCTTACATGTCACTCAACATGCATTATTTATGTGATTCAGTGCCAACAGCAAAGCTGTAAAAACAATATGTAGGCCAAACAGTGAATGACCTCCGTACACGATTCAGGAGCCACAAATCTGCAATAATTAATAAGAAAATTGACCAGCCTGTAGCCAATCATTTCAACCTTGTGGATCGTTCACTATCAGATTTGAAGATTTTCCCCGTGGAACATGTTTCAAAGGAAGAACTACTGGACTCCAGGGAAAACTTCTGGATGTACCATTAAAAATCACTGCATCCAGATGGACTGAACATTACTGACAACACAACCTGATTACTGCATATCTCAAATGCTCTCAGGACTGCATTGATTCCACATTCCAAATGGAATCTTCACTCATGATGCTGTGTCATTTGTGCAGCCACAGAGCAAACCATCTTGTACTACCTGAGGAAGGCGGAAGCTGAAACGTTGTAGTGGAAATATATTTTTGTTCTTTGGTGAATCTATCTGTTTGAGTCACTTCTTTCTTGGATATATATATATATATATTCACTTAAAAAAACATAGGTTTCACACATGTTATAGTTAGCTGGACATTTCACTCGTAAAAAACCATTGAAATTCCCCCGTTATAGTTAGTTCAGCTAACTATAACTCGTGCGCCCGCAATCCACTGCTGATGACGTCACATATTACATCACTCATGACATGGTTAGTGACATCACTCATGACATCACTGATGACATCTCAAATGACATCACTGATGACATCATCCAGTGAATATGTGTCTTTCTGGAAAAATTATTATTTTTTATATATGTTATCTAAAGGTTAATGGAAGAATAAATTGCTAAATAAGTGTCTAAATGGATGTTTTTTTTTGTAAAATTAATTGTCTAACTGACTTATTAACAGTATCTTAGTGAATACAAGTATTAGTGAGTAATGTTTTAATATTTAAATATCTATCATTGTCTCACTTTTTGTATAAGTGGCTGCATGGGTTGGTGAGTAGCTACATGAGTGTGTATATGGGTTATTAGTTCATTTTTAGAGTATCAGTATGGGTGTCTGTATGGTTCAGTGGGGGATGTTACTTAGCGTATAGATGCATGAATGAGTGACTCACTGTTTGTATGTGTTTTGAAGACAGTATGTGAGCAGGACAGTATGGGTGTATATGGGTGAGTAAGTGAGTAAATGACTGTCTCAATAGTGTCTTTATGAGTAAGTCCATATGTTTTAAACTAGTATATGTGAGTATTGATGTATATAAGTGAGGATATATGAGAGCGAGAGATTAGAAGAGTTCCTGTATAAATAAGTATGTGTTTCTATAAGTGATTGTTTAGGAGAGTAAGTATGTGTACGTTTCTGTAGAGGTAAGTGTAGTGGTGTGTGTATTGCTGTATATGCTAGTAGATGGATGTTTATTTGCATGTGTGAGTATGTGTGTGAGTAACTCTATGTATGAGTGTAGGTGTGTAACAGGATGTATAGGTGTATGAGTAGATATGATGACTGAGTACATGTATGAGTGACTATATAGAAGTTTTGATGAATGAGTAGATGCGTATGTAGATTTTGGAATTACTGAATAGGTTGTTCTGACTGGTATTGGTATCTCTATAGTTTTCAAAACTTTAGTTTGTATTTTTTAATGTGTGTATCAAAGTTTATATTTTGTTAAGAGGAGGTCTGCCACTCTGACACAAGGATGATGTCATCAATGATGTCATTTGAGATGTCATCAGTGATGTCATGAGTGATGTCACTGACCATGTCATGAGTGATGTAATATGTGACGTCATCAGCAGTGGATTGCGGGCGCGCGAGTAATAGTTAGCTGTACTAACTATAACGGGGGAATTTCAATGGTTTTTTACAAGTGAAATCTCCAGCTAACTATAACATGTGTGAAACCTATGGTTTTTTAAGTGAATTTGCAAGGTTTTTTAAATTCTAATTCCTAACTGAAATGTGTGTGAAACATATGGTTTTGTAAGTGAATTTGCAAGGTTTTTTAAATGCTAATTTCTAACTATAACATGTGTGTAACCTATGGTTTTTTAGTGAATTTTTAAGGTTTTTTAAATGCTAATTTATGTATGTATTATTATATTTTTTAGATTTTTATTTTACAATAAACTACCTATGTATATAGTTATACATTGACTGTATCCTGTAATATGGAATGGCTCAGCACTTTTTTTTTGAATTTGGATAAAGTTGAACAGCATAGTTAATATCTTCTATAAACTTATAAACATTTTAAAATGTTTTTTAATGAGTTTTTCACCGTGCACGCACGGTGCGCGCACCCCGCGATTATTTAAAAAAAAATTAAAAGGCCTAGGACGTTAGGAAGTGTCTTCCGTTACTTGTTTTCACGTTCTTAACTTTTCTCTTTGGCTATCTTCTGCCACGGGGGTGCGTGCTCCGTGCGCGCATGCGTGCATGCTCCGTGCGCGCATGCGTGCGTGCACCGAGCGTGCTTTGTGTGCGCATGCGTGCGTGCACCGTGTGCGCACGGTGCGCGCACAGCAAGTCATGTGATTACGAAACAACACTTTTCATTGGTTCATAGTAGTTTCTGTTTCAGAATCTTCAAACACCACACCCACTCCCCTCACTATTTCTTTTTATTTCCTTGGAGAAGGAGCTGAACAGCTTTTCCAGTAAAATTTTACTAGAAAATGGCAGAACAGCAGTCAACTTCAGGGAGTGAGGCGGAGACCTTTGTGGTGCCACCAAGGCACAGCAAACAAAAAGACTCATTCATATGGAAATTTTTCACGTTTCCGAAGGGCCAAAAGAAGGTGAATGCACCGAAGGTGACATGCACTATTTGTGGCACTGTCTTGTCAAGAGGAGATCCCAGCAAAAAATACTCCTTCAGTATTTATTCAATGCTGAGGCACTTTAAAACAGTGCATCCTGTTCCTTATGCTCGGGAGACAACTAGAGCCCTAAGGGACAACCCTCCACCTGCTCAGCCGAGCACATCATCTGCGGCCGCAGATTCTCCATGCACCAGGGCACTGGACATCCGCCCACTTTTCAAGAAGGTGCACATACATTGCAATGTGTGCAATGCTGTTCTCTGCTACAGTGAGAGCAGTATCAACTTGATTGAAAACAGAATAGAGCAGCACACATGCTCCACCCCATAATTTTGTTCATTTTTTTTTTTGGTTCCTGTTGAACAGTTTTTCATTCCCAGTTTTTTTTGGTGCTCTAAAAAAATAAAAAAAAATACAAAATTGTTAAAAAACTTTTTTAAAAAATACAAAACAAAAAAGACAAAAAAACCTGTTCTTTTCAGAACTCACTTCACTTCTCCAAGAAGAGCTATATTCCTAATATACTGTGTTGTAATTTTAATGAATAAATGTGTAGTGTATACATGAATGATTGAAATGAGTGAAGAGGAGGAAAGGACAGACAGAATGAGTGAGAAAAGGAAAGTATGATCAGTCATCAAAGGGAAGTGAAGACTGACTGCAACAAAAGGACTAAGGGTAGAGGATACAGGTAAGAAGAATGAATGAGTAAGGGAATGGCAGTGAGTAATGGAGAGTGAGGGAGGGGGAGTGAGAAAAGGGGAGTAAGGGACGCAGATAGGAAAAGGGAGTAACAAATGAAGCGGATGAAGTACAGCAGGGTAAAGGGATTGAAAGTAAGAGAAGTGGAGTGATGGTGAGATAAGGGGTGTGAGGATTAGAAAAGGGGGTAAGGGAATGTGAGAGATGGGGAGCGAGGGGATGGAGGGATTTAGGAAACTGGAGTGAGAGAAAGGGAGTCAGGATTTCAATGAGCAAAGCAGAGTGAGGGTGAGTGAAGGAAAGAATGCGAAAAGGTGAAGGGGTGTGAGATACAGACAGGAAGAAGTGAAGTAGGAGAATAGGAGTGACTATGAGTAAAGGATAGTGACAGTTAGGGAATGTGGAAGTGAAAGACTGACTGCAACAAAAGGACTAAGGGTAGAGGATACAGGTAAGAAGAATGAATGAGTAAGGGAATGGCAGTGAGTAATGGAGAGTGAGGGAGGGGGAGTGAGAAAAGGGGAGTAAGGGACGCAGATAGGAAAAGGGAGTAACAAATGAAGCGGATGAAGTACAGCAGGGTAAAGGGATTGAAAGTAAAAGAAGTGGAGTGATGGTGAGATAAGGGGTATGAGGATTAGAAAAGGGGGTAAGGGAAAGTGAGAGATGGGGAGTGAGGGGATGGAGGGATTTAGGAAACTGGAGTGAGAGAAAGGGAGTCAGGATTTCAATGAGCAAAGCAGAGTGAGGGTGAGTGAAGGAAAGAATGCGAAAAGGTGAAGGGGTGTGAGATACAGACAGGAAGAAGTGAAGTAGGAGAATAGGAGTGACTATGAGTAAAGGATAGTGACAGTTAGGGAATGTGGAAGTGAAAGACTGACTGCAACAAAAGGACTAAGGGTAGGGGATACAGGTAAGAAGAATGAATGAGTAAGAGAATGGCAGTGAGTAATGGAGAGTGAGGGAGGGGGAGTGAGAAAAGGGGAGTAAGGGACGGAGATAGGAAAAGGGAGTAACAAATGAAGCGGATGAAGTACAGCAGGGTAAAGGGATTGAAAGTAAGAGAAGTGGAGTGATGGTGAGATAAGGGGTATGAGGATTAGAAAAGGGGGTAACGGAAAGTGAGAGATGGGGAGTGAGGGGATGGAGGGATTTAGGAAACTAGAGTGAGAGAAAGGGAGTCAGGATTTCAATGAGCAAAGCAGAGTGAGGGTGAGTGAAGGAAAGAATGCGAAAAGGCGAAGGGGTGTGAGATACAGACAGGAAGAAGTGAAGTAGGAGAATAGGAGTGACTATGAGTAAAGGATAGTGACAGTTAGGGAAGGTGAGGGAAGGAGAATGACGGAGAAGGTTAAAAAATTAACATAGATGGAAAATGAGTGATGGAGAGAGGAGGAGTGGTAGAAACAAAGGGGCAGATTTAAATTAGGCTTGCGCCACTTTTACGCCGCCGTTGCATCACTTTTGTGATGCAGCGGCGGCGTAAACCCTGCGCCACATTGCGCCCTATTTACATCGTGACGCATCTATGGAGATGCGTCACGGTGTAAAGCCCTGCGCCACATTAAACCTGCGTCAGGTTTAATGTATGCAGGGTGGGCGTTCCATCGGAAAAAGCCTTGGAAAAGTGACGTAGTGAAATCTACAAGATTTCACTCAGTCACTTTTCCGACGCTGCTGCGTCAAAACCTTGCGCCTGCTTGAAGCAGGCGTAAGGCATGATGCAGCATGTTAGGTATAGGCAGCCCCTAAACATTGCTGGAGTTGCGTCGTACTTGCGACACGACTCCAGCAATGCGCCGCCCTTACGCCATCACATGCGTCACGCATCTGTTTATCCTTGCGCCACGATGCGCTGCATTGTAAATGCGGCGCATCTGTGGTGGCGCAAGGGTAAACTTTGGTGACGCATCTTTCCTGGCGCATCCCTGCTGATTTGCAGGGATGCGCCAGGAAACATAAATCTGCCCCAGAGATGTTAAGGAAATTAAGGGCAAGACAGACAAAGGGAGAGAGACAGAAACCGAGACAGAGAGCAAGGAACTGAGAAGGAGTAAGGCAGTTAGAATGACTGAGACATATGGAGACAGGGAGAGAAACATGGTTGAAAAAATAGTGATGGAGGCAGTAAACCTAGGGGAGTAGTAGAGAAGGAGTGAGGGAGTTACGAAAGAGCAGTAGAGGAAGAAGAGAGAGGGAAGGGGAATGAGAAAAGCAGAGTGAGGAGAAGTGAAGAAAAAGGAGCATGAAAGTGAAGGGGTGAGAAATACAGATATTTTAAACTTACCTGACCAACAAAATAACTTAATTAGAAATAAATGTTTTTTTTAATTACAAGAAAAATGGATTCAATTTCCTAAATTTTCTTTCTCAATCTGAAAAAAAAGAAAAAAAGTAGTAATATTTAACAATACATTTTAGAATACAGTACACATATTTTCATACTTAACAGTCATTTTTTGGCTTTTTTTTGCTGTTTTCAGAATATATTGAATTTCACTGAAAATAGTGATATCAATTGCATTCATCACTTAACAGCGGGCAAAAAAAAAAACAATCTGAAAGATTGTTTAAAAAAAGCCCTGAATCTATCCTCAGTAAAACATACCTTGATAGAAATGTAACATATATATTAAAAATATCTTCTAAGAACAATAACTATTTGCAATAAATAACATCTCTAAATCTTGTTGCTTAAGCACATACACCAAAATAATATCTGTCAAAGAAGTCCACAATAGAAACATTTACCTTTCCATGAGGCCAAATGGTAATTTTTAAACCCTTTTTTGGTGAAATATCCAATGATAATCCTATAAAATCGAAATAATGGTTTCTTCAGATGCTGCAATTCGCATCTAAAATTTTGGTTTTAGAAAAATTAAGTAGGAATTTGGTAATTCTGCAGGCAAACGTTGCTTGAAAATCAATTGAGAATCACTACACAGTGTCCAGCCTTTTTCACATTTTAGATAAACTGTGTAATGACCAGAAGTTATAGAAGGTCCATCATGGACAATTATTGCAACTGCAACAAAAGTCTTTCCTGATATTGATAATTGATTTCCTACAAACTTCTTTATTAAAGTGTCCAATTTTGTTCCATCAGCTCTACAAGGTTGCATCATTAAAATTATATACTGTCCATATTTCTTTAAAAATAACGTTGATAACATTTCTGATTTACATTGAGAACATTCCATGTTGTGATATGCATCTTTAACTAATTTACTAAAAGTCACTGATTTACTCTCTGGTAACGTTAAATGTATGAACCTTTCAGAATCAACATTAGTGCTGCATGTGTTCATACAGTTTTCACAACAATGTTCCCATTTATAAGAGAGACCAAACATATTTTCTATTTCTACCCCTTCATCTTCCAGTACCATAAGCATATACATTAAGAATTCCTGTGCATCTTGATGGACATTTTGAGTAAACTGTGTACATCCAGAAAATACATCTAAAAGATTTCTAACATCAGAAGCACTTTCTATTTTAGTTTTATCATTACTCAACTTCTCATAAAGGAAACTCAGCAGAGAACAAAATCTTTTTTTCATGATTTAGTATTATCTGCTCTTGCAAACTTTCAAGATAAAAAAACAACATTCAGCACTACATTAGCGTAGCAGTTGACACCAGAGCTATTTTCAAAATGACAACCAACAAGCTCTTCAACATTGTCCTTTTTCTTTTTGCTTGCAATCACATCACTCTCCTTTTGTTTTTTCTTCTGTACATCCTCATTACAGATATTCTCAATTCTCCTTTTCCGACAAACAACATGTTTTTCAAACACAGGATACTGACCTAAATGAGGAGCATAGCTTCTTCTTAATCTATTATACTCCTTTACACAATTTGCATCAGCACTAACTTTTGAGTCATCAAAGTCTATCATGAATAAACCAGATCATTTTTTCACTCGTGACAAAGCAACATATGCCATACCTTCTTTAAACACACTAGATCCAATGTTTACAAAAGCACTATCTACAGTTAATCCTTGAGATTTGTGAATAGTTACAGCATATGCTAGAGAAAACGGAAACTGCTTCCTACGTACATATAAGTCTTTCACAAGCAAAAAACGAACTGAACAATGACTAATGTCTTTAACCTCTTCAATCTGATCAAATTTTATTTTTAAAAATTCAATTCCATCTTTTTTCTGGTAGTTAACAAAACCCACAACTTTACCCATAGCTCCATTCACTAAACCTTTTTCTACATTCAAATTACGTCTTAAAATTACTCGACTGTTCATACATACATAAAGACTCTTTTCTAAACCAGCTGTTTTCGATATGTTTTTCTCTAGAGAATCCAATTTAGTTTTCAATTTGCCTGTCAATATAATAGTTATTCCTTCATGCTGTATTTTATCCACGGCTTCCATTTTCTTAATCTCTTCATTTTCCAATTTCAAAAGTTCTTCATTGAATATAGAGCATTCATGTAGTGTTGGCATTAAGCAGATTACAGTATTTTTTTCTGCAATTTCTTTGTATATTTTCTCTGGAACTATTTGTTCTGTTGGAAACAAATTACATAGCAATCGACTCTGTGAAGCTTTTCTGCCATGTTCTGTGAGTAGTCCAATTCTGATATCTTTGAGAATACTTGCATAATCATCATCATTCGCTTGCCGCATATTGGTAATGAGTTCTTTGTACTCAAAGTATGACCAAATATTCACATTACCTATTCTTCCTAATGACTTTCTCGTGTCTTCATGTGCAAGAGTATTAAATACTGGTTGTCCTTTAACTGGAGTGAGCTGCAGTAGATCCCCAAAAACTCTAACATGTTTTCCTCCAAATAACACGTCATAGTCTGTCTTTAGAATTTGCTGCATTCTTAAATGCACAAAGGCAAGCATTACGTTTGATACCATGCTTACCTCATCAATAATAAGAACTTTCATTTTCTTCAACACTCTTGAAACTTCAAAACATGCTTCTCCTGTTAGCTTGTGGTATTCTATTTTGTTCTCATGCTCTACTGGTAACATTAGCAAACAATGTAAGGTAATTCCTTTTATGTTACATGCTGCTAACCCAGTTGGAGCAGTAACAACACAAGACAAAGTTGAATCAGTTTTTTTCTGTAAGTAGCTTCTAATTACTTTAATTAAGAAACTTTTTCCAGTTCCAGCTTGTCCACTCACATACATTCTGATTGGTTCAAATGATGTGCATGAGCACTCTTTATTTTCATGTAGTAATCCATGATCAATTTGTTTTGTGACTTCTTCATAAATTTGTTGTTGTTCATCATTCAGTTGTTGTTCCAAATTTGGTAAGTCTATTAAATCTTCCTGAGCTTGATTCATAGCTGTTTCCACTTCAGTCATGGCTATTGCAGCTTCATTTTCTATGATTGGTTGTCCTAGGGGATCTTGACTGAGTGTACCAGAACTTTGACTGTCTTGAGAACTGTCTCTAGCTACTTCAATTTCTTCATTTAACATTTGTACATAATTTGTGAAAGTACTGCATTCTATGCTATCTTTACATGCATTAAAGGAATCTTCATAGCTCTGAAAATCTCCAAGTAATTCACCCTCTGAACGCCATGGTTTAAACAGCTGTAAAAGTGCTAAGTAGTAAAATTCCTTTTTGTCAGTAGTGTCGCAACTCAGCTTCCTGTGATTATTCAAACTTCCTTTTGTTTGTTTCACCAAACATCCTTCCTCACCAATGACTTTATATTTTCTATTGTTGATGTCTTCTGTGGCATTCCGTGTAAAAATGTAGTTCTGCAGCACTTCATAGAGACACATGTTCTCAAGATGATGACTACTGTTTGGGCAATATGTGTCCAACATATTTGTTTTCATAATGTCTGTACTTTCTGGTTCGTTCTCTGCTAAACATTCAATTTCTTGAATAGATTTCAGTACCCGATTTCGCATTCCTGCAAGGCCTAAACTTACCCAAATTATTCTACTGGATTTGGAGTACAGACTTGCAGATGATAACCTATCTGAGCATTCGTATGACACAATTTCTCGATGTGATAACATCTTTAAACTGAAACTGTATAGCTTTTTACTGAGTCTTCTCGTGAGAAATCTCTTCCCACATTTCTTTCAATTCCGTTTTCTCAGATTTAGTGATGTAAGATGTGACATACCGAGCAACAGCAATAGAATTGTCAGCTACATACTGAATATCCATGTTAGCATTCCACATGGATAAAATGACTGGGTTGTAGTCATTTATATATTTTGACTCTTCTTTTCTTCTTAGGTTATAGGCATTTTTCGGAGATTTTCTTGTAATGGTATGTTGCACAGCTGACATAAAACTGTTTACTCTTCCTTTTGAAAGAACAGATCGTGGAAATCCAAATCGACATTTTGTGTAGAATTTATCTTTACACTTGTACTTTCGTCGACAGTATTTTCCACACCGATGACTTTGGAAACGTAAATCTTGCTCTTTTAAGTTTTTTTCTTCTGTGCTTTTAGGTATAGCACATGTTGCATATTCTTCAATGAAAGATAAAACTGCATCATCAGAATCTGTTCCAAATGTTGGGGCATCCTTGATCCACTACAGCATATGAATATGAGGAGCACCTCTTGCTTGGTACTCTTTTCTCCAAAAGAAATCCACAACTTCTCCAAGAGGTGGATTTTGTTTATTGCAGATGAAGGACATCATAGCCTCAAATCTATGATTGAAATATCTGCAAACATTAACCGGATCCAATGAGCACAATTCTCCTGCTGTCTTGTATTGGATGTTTTCAATATTTGAATTTGCCTCTCGAGGAAAATCCAGTAAATCATCCCAAGCGTACTCAGCATATCTTAGGGTAAGGAACCATGTAGGAGTTCCTAAATTTCGTAACATACATTTCATTTCTCCATGGCGTCGGTACCAATATTCATTAGTTCCACGCTGACAAGCCATCAGATTAATCAATTGAGATTCCAAATGATCATCTCGCTGTTGCACTTTGTTCATAAAATCCTTTGAAGACACATTATGTAGATGTACTCCAGTTTTTAAAATGTGATTTACTGCATAAGATAGTGCAGACAAGTCACTTTCAAATAAAAGATGGAACAAATAAGGAATACTTCGACGAAATCTTGGATCTTCTGCATATAATCTTGTAGTCCGATACTCAGAAGCAGGAATCTGTACTGGACATTCATCATATCGTCCACCTTTTCCTGTAGGAAACAGCTGGGGAAAACAACGAGCTTCCAAGCTCTCCTCCCATACACTCACGGGAGTTCCTTTTGCTTTTTTCATCTGAAACAGATCAATAGTGTTTCCCATAACTTCTTTAGAATGAAGAGGATGTATGCTGAAATGTTCATAAATTTCTTCTTCTTTGGACTTATCCACTTTTTCAATTTGCCCAGTTGGTATTCCTGTGTCTGCTAGTAAAACTTCTTCATAATCATCCATATAAATTGATTCATAGTACTTATTATTTCTTTTCAAATATAAATTTGCTCTTTGTACTTTTCGTACATCTACTAGCTCCTGCCAAATTTTCTTATTCTTTGTAGGTACACCATTAACCAGAATAACTAGTTTCCAAACTATCTGCATCAATTGTTTCAATATTTTTTTTCAAATCTAATGGCAAATAGACAACTCTTCCTTTTAAACCTCTTTGTAAATCTGAAGGAGGTAATTTACCTGTTTTGGGCTCCATACGAACTATAGTCTGAAACGGATGGACACATTGAATGAGTATAGACTCATACGTATTTAAATCACTAAGTTCTGCAGGAATATCAACCAATTCTAAATTATTATGTACAGCTATAGCTGGCATTTTATTTTCTTCTAACTTGTTATAACAGTATTTACAAATACGCTGATCTTCACCCAAATCAAAACAATTTTCCAGAAACAAATATGTAGCAAAATCCTTCCACTCATAACTATTTTCTTTTTCACTTTTTTTTTAGAGATCAACATTCCTTGTTTGAGTTTTATAATGGCTTCTCCGGCAACAAATACAAGTAATATTTGGTCTTTCATTAGAGATGATAATACATTTTGTTATTTGATCTTCAAAAAATTTTCTAACAGTGGGTTCTACATTCTCTTCCACATTTTCTTCAATAACTGTGTCATTTCCTGCACTTTCTTGTTCTGGACCAAAGTAACAAAACTGAATATCATCAGTAACCTTCTCTACATCTGATGCAGATCCACGCAACAGAGCACTATTCAACTCATTTAACTTTAGTGCTGGACTTTTAGCAAAATACAATCTTCTCACAAACTTTCTCATTTCAGTATGATGTACTGCCACCATCCTAAAATGGTGAAAAACACTTTGACAAACTTTCCTAGAAAGACAAGCCAGAGAATGTCCTTGCAAACCAGTATTCTTTCTCACTCTGCATGGATCTAGTCTTTGAAGCCCCTTAATTCTGTTTAACACTTTTTTTTACTATATTCTCTTAGAAAGTCACGTAATTTATCAATAGATTCTTGTCGTACAGTGCAAATACTACTACAATTCCAAGTGTATACTGGAGCTTTAGGACGTTTCCCCATAACCTCATCAGCTAACACTTCTTCCTCATTTCTTGGAACCATTTTCTCCTTTTCCATTACACAACCATCTTTAACTTCATAACTTCGACCACTGGTGTCAACTGCATGCAGCAAACTATTACTTTGAAGATAACTCTCTTCATTAAAAAATGGTTCAGTACTTGAACTATGCTTCCATTCTCCTAAGAACACATTACAAAAGTTATTTTTTTTCACTACTCTTTTCCTTTTGATTTTTGACTTCATTACATTGACTATTTTATCTAATGTACGGATCCTGTTCAAAATTAAATGAATAGTTTTCTTTTTAATTCCAAAGCCTTTGCAACAATTGATTCAATATGTTTCTTTTTCTTATAAAATATTGCTTTCTTCCTATATTTTTTCACATCCTTTAGCAAATTGAATACCACTCTTCTTTTAACATTTTTTTACGAATGTTTAGAAATTCTGTTTTTCTTTTTAAGTCATTCTTTCTTGCTTCTGATTGTACATTAGCATTTAGTAATTTCTTTCTATTGTCTTGTTGTTTTCTTCTTGAAACACTATTTGCAGTGGATATAGTTTGTACATTTTTTCTATGTTACAGGATATTTAAAAAAAAATCCTTAGACTGCTTACCAGAAGACTTTTTCTTTTTTCCAACATGAGGTTCTTCAACTAATTTCTGTTGTCCAGTTGTCTTCAAATATAGATGTTTTTGCTGTTCTTTTCTCTTTTTTGATTTTATAGGCATGTTTAATTTATATCAGTGTTGTTCAGCAATACCTAAAAGAAACTAAAAAAAAATACCTTTATGTAATTTAAATATATTACTATATTTTTTTTGAGCTTTTCAAATCCTATCATATGAGCTGCCCCTTTCCTACGAGTGCAAGTCTTACAGAACAAGAGCAACACGAATTAAATCTCTGACAACAATTCCTGTGTGCAGACAGACTCATGGTGTGATTCTAGGCAGAAAACGATATTTGATTGGCAATTCCAAAGCACATTTACTACTGTGGTAGAGCAAGTCATAATTACTGTAACAGCCTGACACATTTTCCTTAAAGTTTAGAGAGGCAGAAAAGAGCACATGTCCTAACAGCTACTTGAGACCATGAGCATGTGGAACCTGGGTGAGTGATTAGACTAGAGCAAAGGAAATGAGCCTTGGTGATGTTGAATGTGTTAGCATTACACACTGCTATCTGAAATACCACACAGTGCTGAATAGTAAGCATGGGAATGCAGGAGAAGCAGCTGCCTGTGTGCTAAGAGTGTGTTTCTGGAGACTGTGTATTGTCAGGTGCAAGAGAGATCTGCATGGACGCTTGTACAACTGCATGAAGACTGCAGAGATGTATGTAAGATCACCTGTGGTAAGGGTTAATTGGAGTTTTGAACATGTAGGAACTACCTAACCCATTGCAGGAGTGGAAGGAAAATCTACCATGTTGTTTTCAAATGTGTTACCATTTGCCTCTCGTCTGTGAGATAGTGATTTGTGCTGAATGCTAACCATCACAGTTCAAGAGAACAAGCTGCCCCTTTCCTACGAGTGCAAGTCTTACAGAACAAGAGCAACACAAATTAAATCTCTGACAACAATTCCTGTGTGCACACAGACTCATGGTGTGATTCTAGGCAGAAAACGATATTTGATTGGCAATTTCAAAGCACATTTACTACTGTGGTAGAGCAAGTGATAATTACTGTAACAGCCTGACACATTTTCCTTATAGTTTAGAGAGGCAGAAAAGAGCACATGTCCTAACAGCAACTTGAGACCATGAGCATGTGGAACCTGGGTGAGTGATTAGACTAGAGCAAAGGAAATGAGCCTTGGTTATGTTGAATGTGTTAGCATTACACACTGCTATCTGAAATACCACACAGTGCTGAATAGTAAGCATGGGAATGCAGGAGAAGCAGCTGCCTGTGTGCTAAGAGTGTGTTTCTGGAGACTGTGTATTGTCAGGTGCAAGAGAGATCTGCATGGACGCTTGTACAACTGCATGAAGACTGCAGAGATGTATGTAAGATCACCTGTGGTAAGGGTTAATTGGAGTTTTGAACATGTAGAAACTACCTCACCCATTGCAGGAGTGGAAGGAAAATCTACCATGTTGTTTTCGAATGTGTTACCATTTGCCTCTCATCTGTGAGATAGTGATTTGTGTTGAATGCTAACCATCACAGTTCAAGAGAACAAGCTGCCCCTTTCCTACGAGTATAAGTCTGACAGAACAAGAGCAACACAAATTAAATCTCTGACAACAATTCCTGTGTGCACACAGACTCATGGTGTGATTCTAGGCAGAAAACGATATTTGATTGGCAATTTCAAAGCACATTTACTACTGTGGTAGAGCAAGTGATAATTACTGTAACAGCCTGACACATTTTCCTTATAGTTTAGAGAGGCAGAAAAGAGCACATGTCCTAACAGCTACTTGAGACCATGAGCAAGTGGAACCTGGGTGAGTGATTAGACTAGAGCAAAGGAAATGAGCCTTGGTGATGTTGAATGTGTTAGCGTTACACACTGCTATCTTAAATACCACACAGTGCTGAATAGTAAACATGGGAGTGCAGGAGAAGCAGCTGCCTGTGTGCTAAGAGTGTGTTTCTGGAGACTGTGTATTGTCAGGTGCAAGAGAGATCTGCATTGACGCTTGCAGAACTGCATGCTGCAGAGATGTATGTAAGATCACCTGTGGTAAGAGTTAATTGGAGTTTTGAACATGTAGGAACTACCTCACCCATTGCAGGAGTGGAAGGAAAATCTACCCTGTTGTTTTCAAATGTGTTAGCATTTGTCTCTCATTTGTGAGATAGTGATTTGTGCTGAATGCTAACCATCACAATTCAAGAAAACAAGCTGCCCCTTTCCTACGAGTGCAAGTCTTACAGAACAAGAGCAACACGAATTAAATCTCTGACAACAATTCCTGTGTGCACACAGACTCATGGTGTAATTCTAGGCAGAAAATGATATATGAATGGCAATTTCAAAGCACATTTACTACTGTGGTAGAGTAAGTGATAATTACTGTAACAGCCTGACACATTTTCCTTATAGTTTAGAGAGGCAGAAAAGAGCACAAGTCCTAACAGCTACTTGAGACCATGAGCATGTGGAACCTGGGTGAGTGATTAGACTAGAGCAAAGGAAATGAGCCTTGGTGATGTTGAATGTGTTAGCGTTACACACTGCTATCTGAAATACCACACAGTGCTGAATAGTAAGCATGGGAGTGCAGGAGAAACAGCTGCCTGTGTGCTAAGAGTGTGTTTCTGGAGACTGTGTATTGTCAGGTGCAAGAGAGATCTGCATGGACGCTTACACAACTGCATGAAGACTGCAGAGATGTATGTAAGATCACCTGTGGTAAGGGTTATTTGGAGTTTTGAACATGTAGGAATTACCTCACCCATTGCAGGAGTGGAAGGAAAATCTACCCTGTTGTTTTCAAATGTGTTACCATTTGTCTCTCATCTGTGAGATAGTGATTTGTGCTGAATGCTAGCCATCACAGTTCAAGAAAACAAGCTGCCCCTTTTCTACGAGTGCAAGTCTTACAGAACAAGAGCAACACAAATTAAATCTCTGACAACAATTCCTGTGTGCACACAGACTCATGGTGTGATTCTAGGCACTAAACAGTATTCCTGGGTGATACCAGTACACCTTAACTTATGGTGAAGACATACTCCATAATATCTTACAAGTTCAAGGCAGTTAAATATCTTCCAAAACATAAAATGTAAAACACAACTTTAAAAGAAGAAACAAATTTCTATTATGTATATCAAAATACACCACAGACATCCCCTCTCAAATTCATAACTCACCTTTAAAAGTAGTTAGTTGAGAAAGAAATGTGCCACTCACACAGCAGATTATCAGAGCCAGAATCTCTGAGCTGTACTCCTCTCACCAAAACCACTAAATGGCAAAATGTCCCTCTCTTTTTTCACACATATACATGTTAACTTCAAATCACATTGCTTCCCACATTTTTTTAAATTTGGTTGCAAATTTCAACCCTTTCCAAATGATTCCTACCCCCAACATGACTTCTGCCTGCTACCATAGCAACAGATCATGGAACACTGGTGTGAGCAGAGAGGTCAGAAGTTCAACACACAATGTTTCTAATCCAAAGAGCAAGTGTGCTTGACTTTTCAAACCTAACAGCATATCCAAAGTAATCTTCTATGGGAACACATTTTTCTGAACCAATACAAAACCTGCTTTTAAAAATTTAAACATACAGCCTAGTTTTTAGTGTTTAATGGTCTGAAACAGCCAATGAGCTCTTTTTATTAAAAAAAAGTATGTAAGCCTCCATTTTACAACTATCTTTCTTTTCATATTGCCATTCTACTGAAAGACACCTTCTGAGTGCATCCAGATCTCCTTGAAAGATGTTCAAAATTCTATTTTGAATAACTTTGGCGCCGGTTGACGAATCCTCGCGAAATTTTCAAAACTACTGGGGCGCTCCGCTCAGCTCCTACCCTGAAAGTCTCGGGGTGATTTGTCAAGCGGGGGCCGAGAATAAAGGGGGGTCCCAAAACGCGTTTTCCCTATGCATTTTCCCATAGGACCTTTAGTCGAAGGTACAGCCCGAACGGCTGAACAGATTTTCGTGAAATTTGGCACAGAGGTAGTCCTTAGGTCAAGGAAGTGCCTTTTGCATATCTGGTGTCAATCTGTTCAGTATTTCCTGAGATATTTGCATTTAAAAGTACATATATATCTATAAGCGCGCACGGTGCCGTGCGCGAGCGAAATTCTGATTGGCTGTTAGATGTCAGTAAACATTCGAATCGGTCGAAATCAGGAAGTGTCGGCCGCCATTTTGTCTGTCGCATTGTGTGAGAGAGGAAAAACAAAGGCAGAGAACGTGAAAAGGGGGCAGGGTAGAGAGTTCATGACCCCCTAGCCTTTGTCAGGGGGTCCCTGAAGGAACCCAAGGGTAAAAAAAACATATTTTTTTTAAATCCCGGGGTGCGCGCATGGTGCGTGCACCCCACGATTTAAAAAAAAAAATATATATATATATACAAGAACGTGAAAAGGGGGCAGGGTAGAGAGTTCCTGACCCCTTAACCTTTGTCAGGGGGTCCCTGAAGGAACACGAAGGGTAAAAAAATGTTTTTATTTTTTTCACAAAAATCGCGGAGTGCGCGCACAATGAAAAACCCATTTAAAAAAAACACATTTAGAAAACGTTTATCATTTTATAGAAGATATTAACTATGTGTTCAACTTTATCCAAGTGAAAAAAAAAATATATAAAAAAAAATTAATACATACATAAATTAGCATTTACAAAACCTTTGAAATTCACTAAAAAAACCATAGGTTTCACACACGTTATAGTTAGGAATTAGCATTTAAAAAACCTTGCAAATTCACTGAAAAAACCATAGGTTTCACACATGTTATAGTTAGCTGGACATTTCACTCATAAAAAACCAATGAAATTCCCCCGTTATAGTTAGTTCAGGTAACTATAACTCACGCGACCGCAATCCACTGCTGATGACGTCAGATATTACATCACTGATGACATATGTGTCTTTCTGTAAAATAAATATTTGTTATATATATATAGCTAAAGGTTAATGGAAGAATAAATGAGTAAATAAGTGTCTAAATACAGTGGATTGCGGTCGCGTGAGATATAGTTACCTGAACTAACTATAACGGGGGAATTTCATTGTTTTTTTACGAGTGAAATGTCCAGCTAACTATAACATGTGTGAAACCTATGGTTTTTTCAGTGAATTTGCAAGGTTTTTTAAATGCTAATTCCGAACTATAACGTGTGTGAAACCTATGATTTTTTCAGTGAATATATATATATATATATATATATATATATATATATATATATATATATATATATATATTCAATTGTGTGTTTATTGGCCCAGTTTTCTGGTAGCAGAGTTATGGTTATTATTGACTAGTTTGGTGATAAATATTGATTTATGTTTAACAAAAGAGTTAGCGTCTTGTTTTATGTTGTCCAGAATCCCGGGAAAATATACAGCGGGTGGTGACAGAATATACTTGATATTCAATCAATTGAATTTTCTCTCTTAAGAATGATGGTGACTGCACTGTATTTTGAAGTGGTTCACATGCAATTAATTTAGATAAAGATTTAAAATTTTCCTGAGTCTGTGGTTATTTACTTCAAGGTATAGAAAAGTTAGAATTATGTTAATTATCACCATCAACTAGTTCAACTAATGATCCATCGACCAAAGGATGGAGATATATATATATATATATATATATATATATATATATTCACTTAAAAAACCATATGTTTCACACATGTTATAGTTAGCTGGACATTTCACTTGTAAAAAACCAATGAAATTCCCCCGTTATAGTTAGTTCAGGTAACTATAACTCACGCGACCGCAATCACCTGCTGATGACGTCAGATATTACATCACTGTATTTAGACACTTATTTACCCATGTATTCTTCCATTATCCTTTAGCTATACATATATTACAAATATTTATTTTACAGAAAGACACATATGTCATCAGTGATGTAATATCTGACGTCATCAGCAGTGGATTGCGGTCGCGTGAGTTATAGTTACCAGAACTAGCTATAACGGGGGAATTTCATTGGTTTTTTACGAGTGAAATGTCCAGCTAACTATAACATGTGTGAAACCTATGGTTTTTTAAGTGAATTTGCAAGGTTTTTTAAATGCTAATTCCTAACTATAACATGTGTGAAACCTATGGTTTTATTAGTGAATTTGCAAGGTTTTTTAAATGCTCATTCCTAACTATAACGTGTGTGAAACCTATGTTGTTTTTTAGAGAATTTCAAAGGTTTTTTAAATGCTAATTTATGTATGTATTATTTTTTTTTTTTTTTTTTTTTTTTTAATTTGGATAAATTTGAACAGCATATTTAATATCTTCTTTAAAATTATAAACATTTAAAAAAAAATGTTTATGGGTTTTTCACCGTGCGCGCACCCCGCGATTTAAAAAAAAAAAATATACATGTTTTTTTCACCCTTCAGGGTCCCTCAGGGACCCCCTGGCAAAGGCTAGGAGGTCAGGAACTGTCCACCCTGCCCCCTTTTCACGTTCTCCACCTTTGTTTTTCACTGCCTCAGACTGCGAGAGACAAAGTGGAGGCCGACACTTCCTGATTTCGACCGATTTGAATGTTTACTGACATCTATCCACCAATCAGAATTACGCTCGCGCACGACACCGTGCTCGCACGGTGCGCGTGCTGCAGATCGGCACATATAAATTCTCCCTACTTCCACGGACAGAGTAAATCCACAGTCGCACGCACATACACTCATCATACGCTAGGGCCCATCACACTGAAATTCACACTATTACTCTATCCACACTGAATATAGGAGAGAAACCTAAACCAATCTGCATCTAAAATGAGGTCAATGCGACCATAAAGACATTGTCCTGAGGCATGATTTTAAACATAGGGAAAACATTAGAAATTCAATAAATGACAAAGAAATAACCACCCGACACTGGAATTCAAACAAATGGTTGTTTATCTAAATTAGTTCAAATGAAAGTCAATCAATAGCAAAATCATTATTCTCATAGTTACCTATTCTAGCTAAATGGGTCAGGACAGGTCTCTCAGTAAAGTCTCTCGAGCTGCCATCCTCAGCATAGGTTCAGGAAGAAGTGGCCTCAAAATCCCGAATGCAAAAGCCACAGCTCTCTCTAGTCTAGTAATATTTATACTGAAAATTGACATACTAAAGTTACAAACAATCTTTAAAACATCCGTTGTCCGTTGAGCAGAGCAAGCAGGAAAGGATGTTGCAACATTTAGAAAAAACCTCCGCTCAGGAAAAATCACAAAAATAAAAACACGGAAGAAGGAAACTCGAGTTTGCAAGCGATACATTTATGAATGCTCTTCCTTGGTACCATAGCAGAGCCACCGCAGATTTATCTTTGTCCATTGTGGCTTCATTCTTCTCCAAGGACAATTGGAAGCATGCCCAGAGCTGCTGTCCTCACGGAAACTTTTAATTCAGACAGAGGCTGTGGTCAGGTGACTTTCAACCATGTTCAGCAAGGCCTTTCATCAAAATTCAATCACTCGAGAGCAGGCTGTAAATAGCAGCCATCTTTGTTTAGGCCAAAACGGACCATCTTAATTAAAAGAAACACAAAACAACGTTACCACATCATAATGATTATACAGTGTTAATTCCCACTAATACCCTTATGTGTATGTAATTACCTAGCCGTCTGCAACACAAAGAAGCATTAGCACACGTTATTTTAAAAAACGTTTGCGCTTAAACAAATAACAAAATAGCACTTTTGCGACACTTATTTAATAAAATTGCACACCAATTTAATTCACATATTAATAAAGCAACAAATATGCATTCCCACGTGTAATTTTCTCTCATTAGTAATGTTGGTTAAACTAGACTTTTAACAAAACTAATAATTAGTAATTATAAATTAGTAATTTTAATCATAACATATAAACAAAACTGGAGCTTAAAACTTGATAAATTTTCAACAGAAAACTCTGCTCCAGCAATCCCCCCTTTGGTGATATATTATCACCACAAAAACCAACCGAAAAAAAAAATGTTGTCCCAATTTTAGGAGAAATTGAAAATGTCTTTTATGACACAACATTAAACACCAGACTCCCTCACATCATCCCTCTTTGACTCCAAGTAAACACTCTCCCTCAATTCTTCTAATTCTATTTCTTGTGGGTCTCTCCTTGACCTCTTTTGTTTCTTTTCAGTATTTCCTCTAATTATTCTCTTTTTCCCTCCCCTGTTTTTACAACACAAACACCTCAATCTTAGTATCAATAAAGCAACAATTACACATGTCAATGGAAACAATATTTTACCAATAACGGTACTACCTATCTTAGCAATGAAACTCTTAACAGCAACTATCTTATTAGCTATTTTAGTCCAGATACTCTCAGCTTCCAGTGGTACTAATTCTTCATGCAAATCAGTAATATTTTTGATATAGACCTTTAGGTCTTTGCTTTCATCAGGAATGTAAGTGCAACAATGTTGAACTTTCAGCATTCCACAAACTCCACCCTCCTTGGCCAATAGAATATCAAGGGCAAGTTGATTTTGCATAGACATGGCACGTACGGCAATCATCTCCGTATTTACCAAAAGAAACCCTCCAGCGGTACTTGTTGATAAGCGATCCACCACTGTTGACAGTTTCCGAATTCCATATGCATTTAAAGAAATTCCCACTGCTGGAATTAAAGCTCCAAAAATATCACCCACGATTTCTGACCAAGTTTCTCTCTTAAAACGTGTTAGTAAATTAATGTGTTCTACATCTTCTATCCTATCTATATGGAAAATCTTTGGAAAGACCAGGCCCACATAACACGTGCCATACCAATGGTCAGGCAACTTGTAATAAGCCTTGTTCCCACAAACGTAATACACTCCTGGGAAAACTGGATCTTCTCCACCTTTAAAACCCCATCCTGTTGCAATGAAGTATGTATCATGACACTCACTAGTCCCAACAAAATAATTATCATATTGGGATTTCCTTCTGGTAATGCATAGTTTACCCTTCTGTGGTGCATCTAAAGCTAAAGTTGGACTAGCTCCATTCCTCAATTCCTTTCCCATCTCAATATCCCAAATTGTCTCACTCACTTTATATTTCCCTGCCTTTTCATGCATGCTCACTCTCCTTTCCTCTACCATGTCTAGGAAAGCCTTCTCTTCTTCTTTCAAACTGCAAGTTAAATTGTTTCTAAAAATGTAATCGAATGTTAATTCTTCTTTCTCAATAAAAATCTCACCAAAAATGTTAGCTTCTTTAGCTGGATTCAGCTTTCTATTCATAGGCAATTGCCCAAAAATATTATCTTTGTTAGACATCTCATAATCTATTTTCCCTAACAAATAAAAAACACTACTTAACACACTACATGAAATCCCATACGTAGCTGGTAAATGGTGATAAGTAACACCTTCAGAAACGGATGCAGGTATTTGCATGCAGACGTAGCAATCCCTAACTTCCATTGTCTTTACGTATTCGTACAACAACTTTGAAAAAACATTGCTAGAAAAATCATTAATTGACCTATCTTTATGTATGTAAATGTTACTAATTCTAGTCGGAACTACTTTCCCTATATTAGTCATATTTTCAGTGTGTATTCCAAAAGTGTCTATTGTAACTCTAAAAGTAACCAGTAAAGCTAGTACGCCCCATAATAGCATTAATAATCCAGTACAGCAGCAGCACATTCTACACCATCTTTTCAAGAAGGCACATCTACTTTGATTATTCTCTGTGTTAGCCATGTTACTACTTTGGCAGTGTCTTTTGACTTAGCCTCTTCTACTCCACTACTGAAATTTAGATCACTATATTGTTTCAAACAGCTAATTTCAGACTTTCTTCTTTTCTTCTTCTTCTTTAATCTTTATTTCGACTTTATAAAGTCATAAAAGAGAAAACAAAACATGTACAATCAAATATACACAGTAGGCGAACACCTAGGATAAGGTTACATCAACAGTACAATATATATAACAAAAAATGAACTTCGTGTAATACAGTTAATATTTCATATCTTCACAAAAGTTCTTCTAATATTCCAAGCAGCAGATAAAAACTTGCTGACAGCAAATACAGTCAAAGGGGATAGGTCAGATTTCAACAAACGATAAGCATCCAAGTGATTCCTAAAACCCCAATTTCTGCAGATTGGAATGATCCATTTTTTCCTGGGTTTCATGTAAGATAAACAAAAAAACATTAAATGAATGTCACTCTCCAGCTCATTTGTACATGCTGGGCAATTTTTAGGAGTGGGTGGGTGCCAGCTGCTAGTGAGGGCTCTAATAGGTAGTGCATTATGTCTCCATTGTAAAAATAGTTTCCTAAGACTAATGGGGTTTATGTCATCCAAAACTGTCTCCAGTTTATAGTAGTCCTTCACTGTTAGGAAGGTGGTAGACATAGGCCCCAGTGTGGTGGTTGTTAATAAGTGAGTCAAATTACGGTCATAGTACAGGGCAACTAGATTTTTCCGGGATATGGTACTGCATGCTTCTTGTGGATTTGTCCACAGAGGCTCCAGGCCCATTGCCGTTAGCTCCTCTTTTATGTACTTAAGCCATGGAATTTTACGTATAGCTGTATGTTGGTATAGCTCTATGAATTCACAATGATAACTCCGGAGTTCGGGGGTTGTCCAGAGTCGCCTCCAGAAAGTTAGGGGCTTCACACCTAGTTCTTCCTTAATTGATCTTAGACCCATATCAAGCCTGAGAGGGAGGAGTGGTGTGCTCGAAGGAAGAGCTGCCAAGCTCCGTAGGAACTTGTTTTCCGTTGTGACAAGATCAGGGGCACAGTTATTGCCCCACAATTCACCACCATATAATACTGCCTCCCTTGCCTGCATTTTGTAGATTTCTAGTGGTGAACCAATAGGATGTGTCATAGATTCTTTCCATACTTTCAAAATACCCCCCGCCTTTTGAGTCAACTTTAGGTTTGATTTTATCTGATGGTGGGACCATGTCATCTTCTCATTCAAGGTCAGTCCCAAATATTCAAACGTATGGACTCTTTCTAAACTAATACTATGAATGACAGGGTTAGGACGGGATGACCTAGGAGGATTAAAAATCATAAATTTTGTTTTATCCGTGTTGATCTCTAACCCCCAATCTGCACAGAAAGAGACAAAGCCATCCAGGACTCGCTGGGCACTCATGGGAGTCTTAGCGAGTAGCAAGGTGTCATCAGCAAACATAATAGCTGAGATACCTATACCAGCGAGTCGTGGGGCGTCTCTATCTGGTACTTCGTTCAGGTGGGAGATAAGTCCATTTACGTAGAGGCAAAACAGGGTTGGTGCCAGGACACAACCCTGTCTTACCCCGCTTTCAACGGGGAAACTAGCTGATAAACCTCCTTCTCTCCCACATCTCACCTTTGCAAAGTTATTAGTGTGAAGACGCACTATAATCTGCAACAGAGGAGCTGGGAGGCCCAAATCCTGCAACACAGTCCAAAGTTTCGTGCGTGGGACCAAATCAAAAGCTGCACGCAAATCAACAAAAATAGTATAGAGGGAGCCCCCCTCCACCCTGACTGTCTTCCAGAAGAGCATGCATAATCTAAAGATCTGATCAGTTGTTGAAACGCTCTTTCTGAATCCAGCCTGATAGGGGCTCAGGATCTCAAACTCTTCCATCCAATCCAAAAGATGGTTTAGGATCAACCTTGAAAAGAGTTTCTGGGCCACATCTATCAGACTGATGGGCCTGTAGTTACCAGGGAGCAAGGGAGACCCCTTTTTGAAAATAGGGACAACTTCTGCACCTAACCAAGTAGGAGGAACTGGCATACTCCCAAGAATTGCATTAAATAGTGCGGTGAGATATGGTGCCCAGACTCTTGGTTCGTGTTTATACAAATCGCCTGGGACAGCATCCAGACCTGGAGCTTTGCCCGCGGGGAGCATCAGTATAGCAGATTGGACATCACTCAAGGTGAAGTTGATATGGGCAGCAGGGCACTGGATAGATAAAAGTGGGCAGTGATCCCCCCTATATAGGGCACTAAAATGTTCCTCCCAGACTTCAGAGGCGATATTTGGAACCACTGCTGAGACCGGTTCAGTTGAACCTGTAGAAACAATCAACCAAAATCTACGTGAGTCTCTGCACTGGAGGGCAGCTGTTAGTTTATCCCAGTTTTCTGATGCCCACTCAAGTTTGGCATGATGTATTAGGCTCTTATAATTACGTCTCTTCTGAATAATTTCCTCCCTATTGGCTTTATTTTTTATTGCCACCAGCAACTCACTTTTAGCTGATCTACACGCCCTGTTGTACCATCGGGACCGACCATAAATCCTTTTAGTACAACGAGCAGGTGGATTAAATATATCAGCTAAAGTGGAAAATAGTTCTTTATTGACCTCAGCCAGTTTTTCACAGTAGTCAGGGGAAAAAGGGTGGTCCGTAAGCTTTACTACATCATCCAGCGCACGACCAACCCTACCATAGACTTGGGAGAGTTCTCCTTGGTTACCGGCGAGTTTCGCCCATTTGAGTCTACGTTTATTATTAGTCAGTGTGGTTTTATTTAGTGTTGGGGACTTGGGTACTAAGTAAGGGTCCCCGGGACAAAGGCCCGATAGGGATACTTCCAGCACCAGGGGATTGTGATCACTCTCACCCCTCGGGAGGACCTTAAAATCAGAAACCCTATACCACTCCTTGCACTGAACAAAAATATAGTCAAGTCTGGCCTCCCGCCCTGGTTTATTAAACGTGGGCCTTGAGGGATTATCAGAAGGTGTTCTGCCATTACAGGCCCTAATTGAGTGGGTCATTGTCAGGGAGGTAATTTGAATAGCCAAAGGAGCCCAAGACCTGACCATTGGACCAACAACCTGTGGAATATGCCATATTTCATCCTCATCAAGATTTGTTTGGTCCACCAACCCCAGAAGTGGTTCAAAGTGGGAATTAAAATCACCGGCAACAATAAACATTATGCCCTCAGGGATCTTACTTAAAACATTTGATAAAACATCAATCACCCCGGATTCCGCACAGACATTCATGGGCCTGGAGTACACATTAATCACTGCTAGTTTTTTGCCTGTGGACCAATCCAAAAGTACGCAAAGAACATCTTCTGACCCAGTTTCCAAGGTCGTAGCAGTACAGCCCATGTGAGTTGCAACCCAAATGGATAGGCCACCAGAAGGGCGACCTCTACCACTCCACACAGCCGGGATGGAAAAAGAAGCAAAACCCACACGATGACAATCTTGCCTTGCCCAGGTCTCTTGGAAACAGCATATATGATGTAAATCTATGAAAGAGCCCCACAGGGGGCAATCAAGCTTGCTGGACAAGCCAGCTATGTTCCAAGAGACAACTTTGTGTGTAACTGGTTGATTTACAGTAGGGCTAGGTTTATTACATGTAGGGGGTTCGCTCAAAATCGGCCGACCAGTTGGGGTGGTAACAAGAGGGGAGGTACAATTATAGAGTTGCTTAGGGGATAGCATCACATCAACAGAAGAATTAGGAGAGACAACCTCTGGGCTAAGTCAATCGACCTCCTCAAGGCAGGCATATCTATTATTACTCGAGTAATTATCTCGTGTAGGCACATCAAAACGAACGTGCCTCTGCCTTCTTGTAAACGAATTAAATCCAACCCTAGTCCAATTTCCGTCGAACTCAGGGTGGGAAAAAATAGTAATTGGAGGATAGAAGAAAGAGAGTGGTAATGGTTTGATAGAGGTAACTCCAACATTGCCAGACCAGTTACAGATGTGAGGGACAATCTGAGGATTACTGAAATTCACCAAGATGCAATCACCCTTGATATTCTTTGTAGTAGTTCCCAACCAAGAAACCCTCCTAACCATTAGAACCCGAGAGCTTATGTTCGCAGGAAGAGGCCTGTGTGTGTTAAGCCAGCTAATCACTTTATTTTTAAGAGAATCATAGGTCTCTAAGTCAGGGTTAGAGAGCTCTGGGACGCCAGCTAAGACAGTAACATAAGGTGATGCTTCAGGGGGAAGATTAATCACATTTTTCCAATTCTGGCTAACCCCCTCTTCACCAGTACAGTTGCCGTGGTCCCTAGAAGCTTCACCTACCCCGGTACAATTTGATTTAGGCATTTGTGTAGGAGCTCTGCGTGTTACAGGTGGCTGAATTTGCACAGGTAGGGAAGCAAGGGTAGTAGAGGAAGGAGGGTTGGATGTAGGGAGTAATACGCTAGATGGAATAGATTCCGTTCTGGAATGGGGAGTTGCCGAGGCTATAGGTGTAGGGAGAATAACGAGTTGAGAATCTCTCAGATTGCTCACCGATGCATTGTGATTTTTACCTCCACTCCCTAGTGGGTTGGCTATGTCTAGGATTACCCTTTCTATTTTTTTTTAACTTTGCATCAATAGCATCAAACCTAACCAACAACGGAGTAAAAAATCCCTTTAAGACTTCATTTAAAGTATCTATAGAACAGGCGATCCCCGGATCGGGGCCATCACCCCTATCTAAGGGAGGAAGGACAGGTTCGGGATGAGAAGGGATTATCACTGGGGATATAATGGTTGTCACCCCATTATTTAAAGGTTGATGACTAGAAGTTGTAGTCGGCGTATTAGGAACGTTATTATAAGGACGATCCAATCTCGCTTTTTTCCCTCGGTTCGCATTACCCTCACGCTTCCTTTTAGAAACTGCTCCCTGGTATGACAAATGGGTGTTACTCGAAGTTGTATCAGATGGAATTTCAGGCCTAGGGGGGGGTGTACACTCAGGAATTAGTTGAAGTGTGTCTCTCCCTGGGGAAGTGCTGCGCCTTAGATCATGTATAACTGATTCAATTGTTTGGTCAATAGTATCCAGAAGAGCTGTGTGCGAGTCATCCAGATTCGATGGGGATCTAACAGAAGCAAGTAAGCCCAACGAGGATCTCCTAGTACTGATAATCCCATCGGATAAACGCCTTTCCAACATATTCAATTCACCCTGTACCACAGAATTTGCCCTAATGATGAAACTATCCAGTGTACCAGCTATACAGGGCTGTGCTCTTGTACTTTTACCTCGGGTCTCCATAATAAAGTTGCTTTACACCACAAACAATGCCAGAGAATGAAAGCCAAGAGAATGGGCCCGGTCCGGTCTTGACCGAGCTTGAACGGGCTTAAACGGGCCCAGAGTTCGAGCCCATCCACTGTTTGGTGCAAAGTCCTGAGCCTGCGAGCGGCTCCCGCGAAGCGGGGGCCGCGAGGCGTGATGTACTGGCAGGGGGAGGTGCGGGAAGAGGAACCAGGTGCAGGTGATCAGCAGTGAAGAGTGCACCCTGGTCCTCGCAGTCCCGTAAGTAGCAGTTGAGGGATTAAAAGTTAAAAGCCCCGTGCCGTTTTAAAATAGAACGTGCAGTTCTCACCAAAGTCCGTCTTTAGGCAGAGTTCGAGCCCATCCACTGTTTGGTGCGAAGTCCTGAGCCTGCGAGCGGCTCCCGCGAAGCGGGGGCCGCGAGGCGTGATGTACTGGCAGGGGGAGGTGCGGGAAGAGGAACCAGGTGCAGGTGATCAGCAGTGAAGAGTGCACCCTGGTCCTCGCAGTCCCGTAAGTAGCAGTTGAGGGATTAAAAGTTAAAAGCCCCGTGCCGTTTTAAAATAGAACGTGCAGTTCTCACCAAAGTCCGTCTTTAGGCAGAGTTCGAGCCCATCCACTGTTTGGTGCGAAGTCCTGAGCCTGCGAGCGGCTCCCGCGAAGCGGGGGCCGCGAGGCGTGATGTACTGGCAGGGGGAGGTGCGGGAAGAGGAACCAGGTGCAGGTGATCAGCAGTGAAGAGTGCACCCTGGTCCTCGCAGTCCCGTAAGTAGCAGTTGAGGGATTAAAAGTTAAAAGCCCCGTGCCGTTTTAAAATAGAACGTGCAGTTCTCACCAAAGTCCGTCTTTAGGCAGAGTTCGAGCCCATCCACTGTTTGGTGCGAAGTCCTGAGCCTGCGAGCGGCGCCCGCGAAGCGGGGGCCGCGAGGCGTGATGTACTGGCAGGGGGAGGTGCGGGAAGAGGAACCAGGTGCAGGTGATCAGCAGTGAAGAGTGCACCCAGGTCCTCGCAGTCCCGTAAGTAGCAGTTGAGGGATTAAAAGTTAAAAGCCCCGTGCCGTTTTAAAATAGAACGTGCAGTTCTCACCAAAGTCCGTCTTTAGGCAGAGTTCGAGCCCATCCACTGTTTGGTGCGAAGTCCTGAGCCTGCGAGCGGCTCCCGCGAAGCGGGGGCCGCGAGGTGTGATGTACTGGCAGGGGGAAGTGCGGGAAGAGGAACCAGGTGCAGGTGATCAGCAGTGAAGAGTGCACCCTGGTCCTCGCAGTCCCGTAAGTAGCAGTTGAGGGATTAAAAGTTGAAAGCCCCGTGCCGTTTTAAAATAGAACGTGCAGTTCTCACCAAAGTCCGTCTTTAGGCAGAGTTCGAGCCCATCCACTGTTTGGTGCGAAGTCCTGAGCCTGCGAGCGGCTCCCGCGAAGCGGGGGCCGCGAGGCGTGATGTACTGGCAGGGGGAGGTGCGGGAAGAGGAACCAGGTGCAGGTGATCAGCAGTGAAGAGTGCACCCTGGTCCTCGCAGTCCCGTAAGTAGCAGTTGAGGGATTAAAAGTTAAAAGCCCCGTGCCGTTTTAAAATAGAACGTGCAGTTCTCACCAAAGTCCGTCTTTAGGCAGAGTTCGAGCCCATCCACTGTTTGGTGCGAAGTCCTGAGCCTGCGAGCGGCTCCCGCGAAGCGGGGGCCGCGAGGCGTGATGTACTGGCAGGGGGAGGTGCGGGAAGAGGAACCAGGTGCAGGTGATCAGCAGTGAAGAGTGCACCCTGGTCCTCGCAGTCCAGTAAGTAGCAGTTGAGGGATTAAAAGTTAAAAGCCCCATGTCGTTTTAAAATAGAACGTGCAGTTCTCACCAAAGTCCGTCTTTAGGCAGAGTTCGAGCCCATCCACTGTTTGGTGCGAAGTCCTGAGCCTGCGAGCGGCTCCCGCGAAGCGGGGGCCGCGAGGCGTGATGTACTGGCAGGGGGAGGTGCGGGAAGAGGAACCAGGTGCAGGTGATCAGCAGTGAAGAGTGCACCCAGGTCCTCGCAGTGCCGTAAGTAGCAGTTGAGGGATTAAAAGTTAAAAGCCCCGTGCCGTTTTAAAATAGAACGTGCAGTTCTCACCAAAGTCCGTCTTTAGGCAGAGTTCGAGCCCATCCACTGTTTGGTGCGAAGTCCTAAGCCTGCGAGCGGCACTTCTTTTCACTTTTCTCCAAGTGACTCCTTTAGTTCATTCAATTTGGATTTTCATCACTTTTCACTTCTTCTTCAGCAACATCAAACTGTATCAGATCTTCAACAACATCCTGAGCATCCGACTCTTCTCCAATGTCAGTCAAGATAACTTTCAGGATTCCAACAGTTTTCTCCTCAACCACTTCTCGAACGGTCCCCTCTGGATTTCCTTGACTTTCTGCCTCTTCACCTTCAGACAGTGCCACGTAATTCCATTCCGGTGACCTGTACTTCTGGTTAGGTTTTCTGATTCTCTTGATCTCCTCTGGTTCTTTTGAGACCTTTTGTTTTTCACCTTTTGCTTGATTCTGACTCGACACCTCGTTCACCTGTTCAGCTTTCGATGAATTTGCTCGTGTCAGTCTGTATCTCAGTCTCTTTATTCTGTTAGGCCAAAGATCTCCTCTTACAACCCTCTTCGGTCTCACTTCTTTATTACTTCTTTCTCCAATCCAAGTTCTCTTTCTCAGAACTCGACCCTCTGGTTTTTCATTTTCACTCTCATCTGATTCTGTTTCATTTACTTCTTGTTCTTCAACAATTTTGTTTCGCTCCACAGTCTTTTCCACCACCTATTGAGATTTCCCTATTTCTGTCCCTCCTCGGGTCTCCAACACGCAATCTTCTTGCTGTCTACTTGTCCCTTCACCTAGCTTATCAGGAATGTTCCCTACACCTCCTCGGGGGTCTTCCGCAATCTGTCCCTCTCTATCTTCTACTGACCCTGCTTCTTCAGGTGTAATCTCAAGTGGATTTTCAACCTCCTCATCTGATTCAGGTGTAGTCTCTGTGGAATTGCTCCTTTCTCCTCTTTCTTCTCTACTGTTTGTTGGAACTTCAGGCAGTCTTACAGAATCCGATCTCTCCTCTGAGACTCTCAATGTTTCCCTTGAAGCCTCTCTTGGAAAGAAAAAAGAATCACCTGACTCTCTTTCTCCTTCACCTCTTTCAGGATTTTTCCTTCTTCTCACTGGTTCAGTTTCTGCATCATCACTCGAATCTGACTCTTCAAAATACTCTTTACCAGTTCCATCCTTTGGATTTGGAACTCTCAGAGTATGACTCGCATGCACCCAGTTTTTCACACCGGCACACTTTACTGCAGTTGTCGTAGTCAGAATAATTTGTCTTGGCCTTCCCCACCTTGGAACCAAGCAATTTCTTCTTCTGTGCACCTTAATCCTCACCCAGTCCCCTGGACTCAGATCATGGGCTTGCTTCTTCTCAAGTGTTGTAGCGTCTTCTCCAACCTGGTGAAACACAGAATGAACTGCGTCAGCCAGGCCTTTACAGTAATCCAAAATCATGTCCTCAGTTATTGTCATCAATTTGTTTACAGGCACAAATGCATGTCTCATCGCACGTCTCATTAATATTTCGTGCGGACTCAAACCTGTGGTTCTATCTGGAGTAGACCTAATAGTCATCAGCACTAGAGGCAAGACATCAGGCCATTTCATTCCAGTGGCTAAACACATCTTACCAATTTGGTTTTTGATTGTGCCATTCATCTGTTCAACGACTCCAGAAGCCTCTGGTCTGTATGCACAATGTAGCTTCTGCTGTATGCTCAATGCTTCACAAATTAAACCCATGAGCTCATTATAGAAGTGTCCACCTCTGTCCGACTCAATTGTCACTGGGAACCCGTACCTAGGAATCAACTCTCTTAACAGTAACTTGGCAACTGTTATTCCATCATTTCTCCAAGTCGGATAGGCCTCCACCCATCTTGAGAACAAACAGACTACCACTAGAACATACCTCAATCTGTTCACTTGAGGCATTTCAATGAAATCTATTTGCATTCTAGTAAATGGACCTCCTTCTCTGCCTATTGTTCCTAGACTCACCACTGTCTTTTTCCCAGTATTGAACTGCTGACAAATCAAACATCTCTGACAGATGCTTTCTGCAATTAACCTGAACTTCGCATTGTACCAGGTTTGTTTGAAAGACCTAATCATTGCGTCCCTCCCCAGATGTCCCTGGCCATGATACATTCTTGCCATTGTCGACAACATGGAATTGGGCATGACTGGTCTACCATCTCTATAGATCCAAGCATGATCTGTCTCTCTTGGGGCACAACCTGCCTTAATCCAATCTCTCATTTCCTCATCTCCTGCCTCATCCTACAACTGTTTCACTTCATCCCACGTTTCTAGGACATTAGTAAACATCACAGAACAAAAAGACATTTCCTTTTCTCGTGCCCTATTAATCGAATGATTGTTCTTTGCACAATACTGTACTATGTCATTGGCAAAACGATTACCAAGAGTAACAAAATCATCTCCTTGTCCATGAGCAGCACACTTCACAACTGCTAACTCCTTAGGCAGCTGTATCGCCACAAGCAACTTTCCAATCACTTCAGCATTCTTTATTGGAGTCCCACTCGACGTCAAGAAACCTCTCTGTAGCCAAAGCTGGCCAAAATCATGAACGACTCCAAATCCGTACTGACTATCAGTTATCACAGTCACTCTCAAATTTTTCCCAATCTTGCAAGCTTTCGTCTATGCCACCAATTCAGCCACTTGAGCAGATCTTACTCCTTTCAAAGGCGAAGCTTCCATAACTTCTGAAACCTTGCACACCGCATATGCTGCACTCAGCACACCATCATCAGTCCTTAGACATGATCCATCCACAAACAGCACATGATCACTCTCAGGCAGTGGCAAATCTCTTATGTCTGGTCTAGGTTTTGTGCAGTAATCAAGCACATCCAAACAATCATGATCAACATCATCTCCCACATTCACGTTGTCAGCATCTGGTAACAACGTTGCTGGATTCACATTCACACATCTCTCAAGAGTCACATTTGATGCTCCCAGAATGATTTTTTTATATTTAGTCAGCCGACTATGTGACATGTACTGAGTCCTGCTTCTTGTCAAAAGAATTGCCACATCATGAGGTACGAATACCCTTACAGGATATCCCATTATTATACTCTCACTCTTTTCCAAGCTTCTGCATGTAGCAGCTACTGCTTTCAGACAACCTGGCAAACCCACAGCTACGGGGTCAAGTGTCGATGAGAAGTACGCAATCGGCCTTCTCAGTTGTCCATGTTTCTGAATTAACACTGAAAGTGCACATCCATTTCTCTCACTGCAGTACAACTCAAACTCTTTCTCATAGTCTGGCATTCCCAAAGCAGGGGCTTCACACATTCTGCTCTTCAACTCCTCAAATGCTGCCATTTGTTCTCCATCCAGTTCCAATGGGTCTCTCACCTCACTTTTGGTCAATTTAATCAGTGGCTTTGCTATCAGGGAGAAATTACTTATCCACTGACGACAATAACCCACCATCCCCAGAAACATCCTCACTTCTCTCTGGGTCATTGGGGCTCTCATTCCTCTGATAATTTTGATCCTGTCATCGGTCACCTTTCTCAGACCTTTTTCAAAATTGTGTCCAAGATAATGCACCTCTTTCTTGCAAAATTGTAATTTGGCTGGAGATACCTTTAACCCTCCATCTGCCAGATGATTCAGTAAAGCTATAGTATCTACTTCACAAGCTTCACGCGTCTTCGATGCCACAAGTAATTCATCGATGTACTGCACTAGTACTGAGCTTTCAGGCATGATCAAACTCTCCAAAGACTTCTTCAATAACTGATTGAATATCGATGGACTCTCTGTATACCCCTGTGGGATACAACACCATGCTAAAATACGCTGTCCAAACCGAAATGCAAAAATCGGCTGGCTGTCATGATGTAATGGAATTGAAAAGAAAGCATGACACAAATCAATCACCGTGTACCACTCAGCATCATGAGGAATCTGATACAAAATCACTGAAGGATTTGGCACAATAGGACAACATGCCACCACAATTTTGTTAACTTTTCTCAAATCTTGTACAATCCTGAACTTTCCATTAGGTTTCTTTAGCCCCATTATCGGTGAATTACAGGGGCTACTCAGTAATTCTCTCAAAACACCCTGTTGAATCATTTTGTCGATTATAGGAGTAATTCCCTCAATTATTTCTGGTGTCAATCTATACTGAGGAATATTAGGATAAACAATCCCCTCTTTCACTGAAATCTTCACTGGATCTACATTATTCATCAATCCCACATCTTCTCCAGTAAAATCCCAAACCGCTGTTTTCACTGTGTGTCTCAACTCCTGAGGCAAATCATCTGGGTTAAACACTGCATATGTACCAACAATCTCACTCTCTCTATTATCTAGAGTCATCCGGTACAAAACATCCTCATCTGGTGTCTCAAAAGCTATTCCATCCGGAGTACAGAAAATTGTACAGTTCATCTTGCACAATAGGTCCCTACCTAACAAGTTCACTGGACTAGTGTCACAGACTACAAACCTGTGCATGTCTGAGAATTTCCCTATTCTTAACCTTACTGGTTCAGTAAGACAAGTCTTAATCTGTGTATTGGCTACACCAACCACTTGGATTGCTTCGTCCGAGAGAGGAAGATTTCTAATATCTGCTGACCTGACAGTTGATCTCGTCGCTCCTGTGTCTACCAAAAAAGTAACACTCTCCCCATTTATTTTCCCATCTACAAATGGTCCTGCCTGGTCTATTTCTAGAGTTGCACCAAGTATGCACTCTTCCTCCTCTCTTCGGCACCGTCAATAGTCCCCTTCAGACTCACTCCCCTCATTCTTTAACCAGTACTGCTGTACCGGGTTTGAACGTCTCGGTTTGTTTACCTGCTCATCATTGTAGAATCCTGAGTCCTGGTTATACTTTTGGGACCCTCTATTCTGCGGCAAGGGCGGTTTTGGCTCTTGGCTCTGCTGTCTGACAACCTTCTGTTGTTGCTGCTGATGATTACACCCCTCGTTCTGCACCTGTTGATTTAAGGGTTTATTTTCATTTCTCACTAATGGTGGATTGGTACACTCGGATATCCAATGCCCCAATTGTCCACAGTTGTGACAAGGAAACTTTTTCTTTGCTTCTTCAAGATTCCCCTTTCCCTTTCCTGCATATCTGGGCCTATTTCCTGTATTATTTGCCTGTTCCACCAACTGTGCTTCTTGTCTCTCAGCAACTTTCACCTGTGCCCACATTGCTTTTTCTTTCAGCTTTCTCTGTTTTGCCTCAATCTCATCACTGAAGTACTTTGCATGTCTCAAGATTTCATCAATCTTTTTACTCTGCCAATCAACTGTGTGCTCACGTATTCTTTCACTAATTTCAGGTCTCAGGCCATATACAAATCTGTATACAAAATGACTCAAATCCTTATCACCCAGGTGTTCATCTCCACTGAACTGTTTAAAAGCCAGTATCAGCCTTTCGTAAAAAGCATGAACTAATTCTTTCGCTTCCTGATGTGTTCGATCTATCTTAACCCAATCTGTTTCTTTCGGGGGTACCTTATTCTTCAGGAACACAATTACCTGATCGTATTTCTTCATAACCTCTGGATCTGGTGCTCCTGTTTTCGGATCTCTTGGATACTCCTTAGCAGGCCAATCTACAACTATTTTACACTCTGCCCACAAGTCTGCTGGAACAATTATATCAAACAGACTATTCAGGTCAATCCACAGTACTTTTGACAATTTCACAAACCTGTCTACCTGCCTATACCACTCGACGGGCTTTTCTCTCAGTCGAGGGAAATCATTCGTAAATGATAAAATATCCTGTCTAGTCCATGGGACATGTACATATCCTCCTCCAGGAATCTCTCTCATAGGATAAGCATCCACTGTTTTCTCTTTTTCTCTCATGGGAAAAGCTGAATAAGTCCTATCCACTGAATCTTCCCTTTTCTTGTACCACCTAGCCTTCCATTTTTCCACATCACCCCATTTTCGCAAAAAGGCAATCATTTCCTTAATCTGTCCTGTTCTGCCAGCACCATTTAGATTTTCAATATCTTTGTCCGTGAAATCCATCCTGTAAGACTTCTGCAAAGCTTTCACCTTATCCATGTCAACTCCTTGCTCACTCGCTATTGCTCATAACCTGTCATGTGTACTTTTAGCCCTCCAGGTGATACTCTTGCACATAAATAACAATTCTCCATCATGATGGTTTTTCAGTATATCTGTAGGAATTGTTCCTGCAATAAGCTCCTCCAATTCTATGCGCAACCTGGCTACATCAATTGCCTGTGAATCTTTATCCTTCTTTTGAAGAACTTTCAACCAATCATTCAAATCCTCAGCTGTTATTTCAGTAGACTTTTTCACTGCACCCACTTGTTCTGTCATCCTCTGTGGTTCCAAAATCGTTCCTCCCAAACAACCAGTATTCAATCCTGAATTAGGCTGCACTTCTAATCCTCCACTACATATGTCATGTCTCGACCGTCTCAAATTATTTTCTACCGTTCTAATTCCTGATTCCTCCAAAGTGCAAGTACCAACCAAACCATTTCCAACATAGGGAACTGTCAAACCATTTTCACCCATTCTTTGCTTATCAAAAATAGGCACAACCGGACCTATCGTTACAGGCACTGTAACAGCTTCAAGATTTTTCGTTAGCTCTCTAATCTTCTCAGTCAGCTCAGATGTGGTTCTAGCTAATTCTCTTGTTTTCTCGTCACTGACTCGATTCTCTCTCTCTCGCTCTCTCTCTCTCTCCCTTTCCATGAAAGAGCTACCACTTTTCAGATCAGGTGTCACAACCTTCGTTTTCACAATTCGCAAAGTATCTCTTATTGGAGTAGCAACTGGCGTGCTCTCTTCTGGTTCTGGTCTATATGGAGGTGGTCTCTTGTAAATCATGTCATCCAAGACCTCATCCTCATAATCATTAACTCCATACCTTCTCACTTCTGTGTCAGGCACCTTTTCTGTACCCTTCCTCCCTTCCGTTTCTTCAACTGTCCTCATAGGATATAATCCCTCTGACATACTAGCATCTCGCCATCTCCTCATTCGATCATGATGAGTTTCACGATCATATTTCCTCCCAAAAAGGTACCTATAATTGCCTCCACTCCTCTGCTTTTCTCGCTCATGCACCTCATCTTCCCATTCCACCAACGCCTCGAACTGTGTCGGCCTTGGACTAGGCTCTAGACACATCATCTTTTCCCGTAAATTTCTCAACACGGCCAAATTAAATGAACCATGTTCCGGGAACACTAAAACACCATCGTCCTTTGTGTACTTAGCCCAGTTATCCAACCATATACAGGTATGATACCCATATTTCGCAACCATGAAGGATGCAGGAGATCTCGTTGGAGGTAGCAATTCACCTTCTCTAGTTATTATGTTTTTATCCTTGTCAAACCATCTTTTAATTTTACCGAACAAGGATTTCTTTTTCTTTTCCTCCGGTTGGTAATACATTTTAGCGTTTACCAATATTCTCTAGTCCCTTCCGCAACTGTACGATCTTCTGTCCAATAACAGCGCGACTCACACCAACGCACCAATCCTGGAGCGTCTACGTCACCCTGTACTACTTCCAATCCCTGCGCGGCTCACACTAACGCACCAATCCCAGCGCGAGCACTGTTCTGATCCACTACCCAATCAGAGCGCGGTCTGTATGACGTCAACAGTCGCTGCAGTCGCTTCTACTCTGTCTCCTGTCACTCGTCTACCCCTCCTTTACAAAGCCTTCTCAGTAGACTTCGTTCAGATTCCACAAATCTATTAGTTACAACATATAAACATCTCCATTGTCTGCTTTGCTAACCACAGAATAGTAAAGAAAATTCTTCCTCACAAGAATCCCGCTTCTCTCTAGAACAGCGCTTACCTCTGCTCCACCACGGAATTATTACTTTCGTTGACACAGTAGCATATCCCTCTACTCTGCCCTTCTAACATGCATCCATTAACTGTTTCCTCTAGGACTGCTCCAAAGAGTCTTACAATCAACTAAATGCTCATACATTCACGCACTTTCACACCAGAAAAATATAGCACATGCACACAGAATCCTGCCTTTCCCGAGAACAGCGAACAGTCTGTCCCACTACAGAATTATAACATACGTTAACCAAGCAGCGCTTACCTCTGCCCAGTCCTTCAGACAAGCTCAGAGAATACCTATTACTACTCCAGCAGTAAGCTTTAACGGCAAACCTTACGGATCCCTGGGACTTAAGACCAGAGTTTCACAGATAACCTTCGCTACCATACGCACTCCTTTTATACCGAAAATATGTCCCTAAAAGTAACACACGATGATGTCACTAATTCCGAACCCAGACAATGTGACGCGCAACTTCAATTGTCACACGTTTTTCCTGCATACGTACAGGTAATTCCAACAATCCCGTCTTTCCCGAGAGCAGCACACACTTCCCTCTGCCCTACTACGGAACCGTCACCAGCTCCCAAGTTCCAGAAGCCATACACACTACATAAAACTCAACACGACGACTTCAACATATAGTATTAGTACATATACCAACATCAATCAATAAATCAATGAATCAAAAGCCTATATACAAGCAATCTATCAGATCAAGACAATAATCTATAACCATCATACTGCTACCAGGAAACTGCTGCAGAACGGCGCATATAAATTCCCCTTACTTCCACGGACAGAGTAAATCCACAGTCGCACGAGCATACACTCATCATACGCTAGGGCCCATCACACTGAAATTCACACTATTACTCTATCCACACTGAATATAGGAGAGAAACCTAAACCAATCTGCATCTAAAACGAGGTCAATGCGACCATAAAGTCATTGTCCTGAGTCATGATTTTAAACATAGGGAAAACATTAGAAATTCAATAAATGACAATGAAATAACCACCCGATACTGGAATTCAAACAAATGGTTGTTTATCTAAATTAGTTCAAATGAAAGTCAATCAATAGCAAAATCATTATTCTCATAGTTACCTATTCTAGCTAAATGGGTCAGGACAGGTCTCTCAGTAAAGTCTCTCGAGCTGCCGTCCTCAGCATAGGTTCAGGAAGAAGTGGCCTCAAAATCCCGAATGCAAAAGCCACAGCTCTCTCTAGTCTAGTAATATTTATACTGAAAATTGACATACTAAAGTTACAAACAATCTTTAAAACATCCGTTGTCCGTTGAGCAGAGCAAGCAGGAAAGGATGTTGCAACATTTAGAAAAAACCTCCGCTCAGGAAAAATCACAAAAATAAAAACACGGAAGAAGGAAACTCGAGTTTGCAAGTGATACATTTATGAATGCTCTTCCTTGGTACCATAGCAGAGCCACCGCAGATTTATCTTTGTCCATTGTGGCTTCATTCTTCTCCAAGGACAATTGGAAGCATGCCCAGAGCTGCTGTCCTCACGGAAACTTTTAATTCAGACAGAGGCTGTGGTCAGGTGACTTTCAACCATGTTCAGCAAGGCCTCTCGTCAAAATTCAATCACTCGAGCGCAGGCTGTAAATAGCAGCCATCTTTGTTTAGGCCAAAACGGACCATCTTAATTAAAAGAAACACAAAACAACGTTACCACATCATAATGATTATACAGTGTTAATTCCCACTAATACCCTTATGTGTATGTAATTACCTAGCCGTCTGCAACACAAAGAAGCATTAGCACACGTTATTTTAAAAAACGTTTGCGCTTAAACAAATAACAAAATAGCACTTTTGCGACACTTATTTAATAAAATTGCACACCAATTTAATTCACATATTAATAAAGCAACATATATGCATTCCCACGTGTAATTTTCTCTCATTAGTAATGTTGGTTAAACTAGACTTTTAACAAAACTAATAATTAGTAATTATAAATTAGTAATTTTAATCATAACATATAAACAAAACTGGAGCTTAACACTCGATAAATTTTCAACAGAAAACTCTGCTCCAGCACGCGCACGGTGCGTGCTTATAGATATTTATATGCTTTTAACTGCAATTTTCTCAGGAAATACTGAACAGATTGACACCAGACCTGCAAAAGCCACTTCCCTGACCTGAGGACTACCTCTCTGCCAAATTTCAACTAATTCTGTTCAGCCATTCGGGCTGTACCTTCGACTAAAGGTCCTATGGGAAAATGCATGGGGAAAACACGTTTTGGGACCCCCCTTTTTTCTCAGCCCCCGCTTGACTAATCACCCCGAGACTTTCAGGGTAGGAGCTGAGCGGAGTACCCCATTAGTTTTGAAAATTTCGCAAAGATTCGTCAACGGGCGCCTAAGTTATTCAAAATAGAATTTTGAGATTTCCTATGGAAACACGATCCTAACTATAACTATCTACTGGCGACCGCCAGTAGATAATATATGTATATATATATATATATATATATATATCAGTATTTCCCGAATCAAGATCAGTGCCTGTGTTGAAAAGAAAAGCACCACCAAGGTAAAAATTATCGGAGACTTCCAGTTTGAACTTTGAGACATTAACACAATGCACTTTGGGACTTGCAGTAGTTTTATTTCAGTCACGTGATGTATCTTTGAAAAAGCGCGCCTCAGCACACCTGCAGATTATTTCATTTCCTTCTGTGAGCAAGGCAGTTAGCCGAAACGTTAGATGATGGGATGGAAGATGTAAATGGCGCTGCTGTACTTGAGAAATAAACGGCATTTGCAGCAAAGGGCCTCACTACTCTTTGGTGACAGTGATGTATTGATGGGCTGCCCCGTGCCCATTCTTTGTGAGGCCGCTCTGTAGGATCCTGGGCTCCAGTAACGTGGGAACTTTTGGTGAATATATATATATATATATATATATATATATATATATCTTTAACTAAACCCAGCAGTCTACTCAATAGTGTGTTTATGGGCCAAGGTGAGTATATGGCAGTAGAGTACCTGTTGTTGGTACACCGCTGGATCAGGGTGAACAACATAATTCTGGGGTTCGCCTTTGAGGGCTACAAATTTAACTTTAAGAATTCAAAAATTACACACCTCAATGTCCTATTTTTGGGATATGAGCTTTCAAGTAAAGGGAAAAGCCTAGCAGCTAATTTTTTTAGAAAAATATGCGCTGATCCAACCTCCAAAGACTCTGAAAAGCTTACAATCCATTCTAGGATTCCTACATTTTGCAGAACATACTTTTTGGATTACGCAGAAAAGGTGAAGCTTTCTATGACTTAATTTGACCTGATTTTTCAGTTTGACACAGGAACACACAGAAATTCTCTGTTCAATACAAGCTGACAAGATAGCTTCTAAACACTTGCACACACACGTGTAAATACTGTAAATTGGGTGATACGCGTAGTCGCGGGTCCATCAGGATACACTTATCTAACCTTTAATGAAGGCAAAACTGTACCCATTGCATACAAATCACATTTGGAAACAGACGCAGAAATGTGCTTTGCATCCACTGAAAAAATTCTGACAGCAGTTACAGACTGCTGTAGTGAGAGAAAGAGCACTAGCACAGGGGAAACAAATAAATGTTGTGACTCCAGTACCAACCTCAGAGGCTGTTACTAAAGCAAGCGTTCCAAACGCAAAAGCACTGCATCCACGATGGATACAATAGGCTAATTCTCTCATTGCGACATATGTAGACTACAAATTCAATTCTACTTAAAAAACACAAGCATTCCTGCAGTGCAAACAAGAATATTCTCTCTCGAATGCAATAATGCCTCCAGATCAGTATGAATACATAATTTACACTGATGGATCTGCCCTGCCTGCTGTAGGAAGTAAACAGCAATACTGCGTAGCATGTGCGATTGTTAAAGGCCATATGTGGGACGGCAATACTCAGACACAGTCTCTAGGATATTGCACAGCGCAGCTGGCAGAACTAAAATCTCTGATACTGGCATACAGATCTTGAATTCCCCACACTCATTGTGTATGATTCATTTTACTTTGTCTAATCTTACAATGAATATCTTCACTTTTGCAGCCAGAATGATTTTAGATATTCCTAGGTTGCACAATTTAGTACAAGTTGCTCTGGGAACAGGTGGCAGAGCTGACAAAATGCCTGCCACGGGTTCATGTAATTCTCACATTGAGTAATAAGCGTGTTGGTGTGCACGTTGAAGGGAATTCATTGGCTGATGAAGCCGCAAAGGCGACAGTGAGAACTGCTGCTGTTGCTGCACTCACTCAGTCTAGTACAAGAATAAATGGACAGATCATGATAGCTGTAAACGTTAAACACAACAACAGCTCAGCCTTGCCAAAAGGTTTCCCACTTAAGTTCTCCTTCAAGTTAGGTGTGCAAAACATTCCTTATGCTCAAATTTCAGAAGTGGGGGCTAGAGTAATACCAATTATGGATCGCAGGTTTGGTTTAATTCTAGACACAAGATTGACCCTGCACCCGAGAGAGACATTTTTGTAATAATACTCTAGTACATCATAATCAAACAACAGAACATCGTATAGATAAATGGCTTCCAAAATGAAAATGGCAGAGGGTCATATTTTTTGATTGTAGTCAGAATAATTCCTTTATTGAAAAATCACTTTGTTCTTTTAAAAGTATCACACCATTGCTAGCCAACGCGTTTCATCCCTCATGGGACTTCTTCAGGGCTTAAAGAATGTTTGTATCTGCTGCAGGTAATATTGAAAATTCACGCCAAATTTGAAAGTAGCGACAAAAAAACACTGTATCTTGATAAAGAGTCCATGTTAGCTGAGGATGTCTTTGTCAGTTCTTGTCAAATTTAAAAATAACGTGGGAGGCCCAATTTATTAATAATAGTTGATCATGCGTCTGTGTGTGCCATAAAAATCAACAAATGATAAAGTAAGCCGGTGATTCAGTATAAACCGGTTATTCAAAGTGGTATTCTTAGGTAATGTGAATTCCTCCCGGCATGTAGTGTAGTCTGGTTCCCTCAAAATTGTGTCCTTTTGGGATGTATGTGGGTCACATGCCAGACCCAATGCACTGAGATATAGTATAGAACGAACAGGCCATTACAAGTATTAACGATTGGTGCTGGACTTTTAGGCTTTGACCCCCTTCTCCGCTTATATACTTGGTTTAATTCTAGCTGCATAGAGGGTCTGGGTTCAGTACACGCAGGTATCGCTTCGACTGCTTTACTACTAAAACAATGGTACTGTTACTGGTGGTCAGGTCTTACAAAGCAGACCAAGGGCTTTGTCCTTAAGTGCGAATCTGTCAGCCGATGAAGGATTCCACCATAGCATGTCCACCACAAACACCATTGCTGATTTTAGACAGACCTCTCGCACGTGTCTATTTGGACCACTGCAGCCCCTTACAATCAGACAGGGCTTATAAGTACATCTTGGTGGCAGTGGATTCATGCTCTAGATTCCTGTGGGTTATAAATGATTGGCAAGTCTTTATAGGGACATAAACAATTGGCACAATACATTCAGACCATGGCCCTGCGTTTAGCTCACAGGCTTGCAACGAAGCCATAGGAAGTTTGGGTGTGGTCTTGTGGTACTCCTCTCCATATCATCCCGAGGGAAATTAGATTGTGGAGAGGAAAAACCGGTACTTAAAGCAATCGTTCAAAACAAGGGTATTAGACTTGGGTGGGAGTTGGATCAATCACCTATATGGGGTCCAGAGGGCATTTAACAACATGCCAAGAAGTTCCCCGTGGGGCCGTACTCCATATGCAGTCCTGTTTGGATGTGGGTCACCGACCTCGATTGTGACAGCACAGTAGTGGATGAAAAATCATTTCATATCAATGATTGTTTGGCTGTTTTACAGGAACTCAATGAATTCCGATCAATACAAGCAACGCCCAAATAAAATGTACCACCACTGGGGAAGTGAAAGCTGGTCTGGCAAAACCTGCCTGGGTCTCAAAGATTGGGGCCCTGGTCAGAGAAAGATTGTGGGCAATAAAGAATTTGGGCCATCTTACAGAGGGCCTGTACCTGTCCTGGCAATCAAAGGAACAAGAACAGTACTTCTATCGCCCCTTGCCGGAAAGAAAGAAAGAGATTTGTCTCAATTGATCTGATCAAACCACGCAATGTGGCTGATACTCAATAGTAGCCCGCGTGGACTCCTGGGTAGCCGCCAATTTCCTTTTGCTACCATACAGGAAGTTCAGACAGAAAGATTAATAATGTTTGAAGAGTCTACTCTACGAAGTGAAGGAGTTACCAACAATAGAATGTAACTTGTACCTGTTGAAATTAAACAGCAACAAACTACAAAAGAAACACAGATCTCAATTCGGCCAAATAATGGCATCTATGTGAATATGTCTCGAAAAGAGTCATCAACCAGTTCCACAAAACCTGCTGGGCTACCAAATATAGATCGAACTGCGTCTGGCTACTTAATCGATTTTGATACTTTCTCATTGGATCCAAGTGAACCTGATTCACCACCGGCTCCTTTGGCTGAAAAAGACTCACCTTGTTTTTCCCTGGCTACAGCTCTGAATCACTATAGGTCTACTGTTCCTAGTCCTCTGGATAGGTATAGTGGATGTCGTTTTCCTGCTCTTGAATGGACATTATCTCCCGGAACGCTCTGCAGTCCAACATGTGAACTTGGTCCTGAAACCGCATGCATCTTCACACTATGAACATGTCTGAACTGGGGTGGCGTAGTGGGCAAAAGAACGATGGATTTAACCCAGATCTCTTGACTGGGGGAGAATGTTTGCATTGTCAGCATTCCGTCCATCATTTGTTTGTTGTAACGCTTTTCGCCCTAAGTGGGATGGGTATGCCCAGACGTGGGTCCCGTGCTCACTACGCCACTGGAGTCAAGCTATCCTGGCTGATGACGGCTGATAGCCAGAAACCGGTCCTAGGATGCTTGATTCCGGTCCAGGGAAGACATGGCTTGGCAGTTCGGGCTGGACTGTTCCCATGAGGCACAGGGTCAAGACTGATTTGCATATGGCCATGTCTGAACTGGGGTGGCGTAGTGGGCAAAAGAACGATGGATTTAACCCAGATCTCTTGACTGGGGGAGAATGTTTGCATTGTCAGCATTCCGTCCATCATTTGTTTGTTGTAACGCTTTTCGCCCTAAGTGGAATGGGTATGCCCAGACGTGGGTCCCGTGCTCACTACGCCACTGGAGTCAAGCTATCCTGGCTGATGACGGCTGATAGCCAGAAACCGGTCCTAGGATGCTTGATTCCGGTCCAGGGAAGACATGGCTTGGCAGTTCGGGCTGGACTGTTCCCATGAGGTACAGGGTCAAGACTGATTTGCATATGGCCATGTCTGAACTGGGGTGGCGTAGTGGGCAAAAGAACGATGAATTTAACCCAGATCTCTTGACTGGGGGAGAATGTTTGCATTGTCAGCATTCCGTCCATCATTTGTTTGTTGTAACGCTTTTCGCCCTAAGTGGGATGGGTATGCCCAGACGTGGGTCCCGTGCTCACTACGCCACTGGAGTCAAGCTATCCTGGCTGATGACGGCTGATAGCCAGAAACCGGTCCTAGGATGCTTGATTCCGGTCCAGGGAAGACATGGCTTGGCAGTCCGGGCTGGACTGTTCCCATGAGGCACAGGGTCAAGACTGAATTGCATATGGCCATGTCTGAACTGGGGTGGCGTAGTGGGCAAAAGAACGATGGATTTAACCCAGATCTCTTGACTGGGGGAGAATGTTTGCATTGTCAGCATTCCGTCCATCATTTGTTTGTTGTAACGCTTTTCGCCCTAAGTGGGATGGGTATGCCCAGACGTGGGTCCCGTGCTCACTACGCCACTGGAGTCAAGCTATCCTGGCTGATGACGGCTGATAGCCAGAAACCGGTCCTAGGATGCTTGATTCCGGTCCAGGGAAGACATGGCTTGGCAGTTCGGGCTGGACTGTTCCCATGAGGCACAGGGTCAAGACTGATTTGCATATGGCCATGTCTGAACTGGGGTGGCGTAGTGGGCAAAAGAACGATGGATTTAACCCAGATCTCTTGACTGGGGGAGAATGTTTGCATTGTCAGCATTCCGTCCATCATTTGTTTGTTGTAACGCTTTTCGCCCTAAGTGGGATGGGTATGCCCAGACGTGGGTCCCGTGCTCACTACGCCACTGGAGTCAAGCTATCCTGGCTGATGACGGCTGATAGCCAGAAACCGGTCCTAGGATGCTTGATTCCGGTCCAGGGAAGACATGGCTTGGCAGTTCGGGCTGGACTGTTCCCATGAGGCACAGGGTCAAGACTGATTTGCATATGGCCATGTCTGAACTGGGGTGGCGTAGTGGGCAAAAGAACGATGGATTTAACCCAGATCTCTTGACTGGGGGAGAATGTTTGCATTGTCAGCATTCCGTCCATCATTTGTTTGTTGTAACGCTTGGTGAACATTACAGCAGTTCCGGTTCCAGAAGGAATAGTATGGGACAGAGTTTCATATAATGTATCTTTTGTTGGATATGCATCCTTTTAAAACTCTGAACTATTTATTATCTTAATGGAAATATGTAAATTATTGACTTGTGGCTCTTATTTTCTTTTTTTTTTTTATTTACTTTTAGATACTTTGTCTTTTTTTTCATATTTGCTTCGAGGTTGAGAGATTGACTTTATTCTTCAATGTTGGGATGGTTAATGATATTTTACTATATTTTAACTATATAATGTTTAATTGCAATTGTGTATATTTTGTGCTTTTGTGGCCGCAATGGCCGAAATAAAGTTTTTTTGATTGATTGATTGATAATGTATATGGTCCAACTGAACTTTTAAAATACCACATTTGTTTAAAAGGTCTTTAAATTACATCATTACCTCCAGTACTTTCTCTGATGATTGGGACTTTTAAACTGTAAATACTGTGCTATCTGATTTAGAACAATCTGCTACCTTTGTGAGTGATGAATTGTATGATGATACATCCGACTTTGACACCATGTATTGTTACCAACACTATGGTCATCATTTCATGCACAAAGCAAGTAGAATCAGAATCAGAATCAGAATAAGCTTTATTCGGAAAGTTAATTTCTATCCATAAAAGCATGTACAATTTAACAGAACGTCTTAAACATTTAAAAACAGGTAGTTTAAGAAAAATATATATTTACACACCATATGGCGACATAAACTCATTTACAAGGCTCTAATTAATATTAATACAGAGTATAGCAGCAAGTAAATACAAAAGGATGACATATCATTTTAGTTGTTAGAGAATTAAAATGATGAGTGGGCAACGACGATGATAAAAATACATAACATTAATCCCATACTTAGCATTCATTTTCCTTGGGCAATAAGGTTAGATTACAGCTTTAGAACAAACGAAAGAAACAAGCACCCCCTACTGCATTATTATGATGCTTAGGGGGATAATCCAAAGCAACGTTTGGTTTTGTTTGTGTGACGTTCTACTTTTGTCCTTGTCACAATGATCCTGCATCAATATTATTTCGACATTTGATCAAACTTTTTAAAAAAACAATGATATTGTAATTTACGCAATCATTGTCGAGACATTGAAGGGCCAGAAATGCTGGGCGGCATTGGCGGATACCCCACATTTTGAGTATTGGTTTTATCCATTTCCTTCTCAAATCTTCATAAAATTTACAGAATAAAATTACGTGAATAGTTGATTGCGTGGAAACAGAATCACATGGGCAGAGTGGTAGTTCATTTGACCAATTATTAATAGTTGGAAATGTCACCAGCCTATGAAAAATGTTCAATCGAAAGCGAGTGAGAACAAATCTATCGTATCTTCTATCGGATTTGTATAGGTACGATTGCATACCAAATGAAGATGATATCATGAGATTTTGGTAAACAGATGGTTTTGTGGCTTCACTCGCAAATCTCAGGCTCTCCATGTGATACATACAACGTTTCTTAAAATCTTTCCTTGAGATAGGTAACATAGAAGGAGGATTATTAAAATATTCAGGGTTGCCAATGTCTGTCATAAAGTCCTTCACATATTTGATCCATTTTATATCGAGACAATGGTCCAATTTAAGGGTGTCGAGAAGGACTGCCTGGTTAAGGCGGTTTGACTCAGACTTCCAAATTCGATGCCAGAGAATCGGGGGTTGGATTTTTATAATATCCGTGATATATAAAACTCCCAGCTCAGCATGGCAAACGTAGGTGGACGTGGAAGCCGGAACCGCCAATAGGTATCTAAGGAAAGCATTTTCCACTTTTTGCAATTCGGAAGCATTCCGATGGCCCCATATCCCTGCCCCATATGTTGCTACACTTGTACATTTTGCCTTGTATATTTTTATCAGTTCCAGGGGCGGTCTTCTTCCTAATTTTTGGGCAAAATTAACAAGGGCGGTTGTGGCTCTAACAAAAAGAAGTTTTCTTGTTGCAATCGCTTGGCCCCATAGGCCCTTGTCATCTATTAGGATTCCTAGATATGAGTAAGTGGATGTAGTAGCCAATCTGCTTCCATTTAAATAGACATCTTTACTCTTTTTGCTGCCTTTCCCACATTTCATCACGAAGGTTTTTGAAGCATTGATTTTTAAGTCAATGTCTTGCATATAATTGTTATACGAGTCCAACGCCTGTTGGAGGGCTAAAGGGGTCCTGGCTAAAATGACAGCATCGTCCGCGTATAGCAATGCTGGTATGCGTCTTAGGGCCTGATCTTGTTGGACCTGGGGAACGTCCTGGCTTCCTTCTAATAGGGCCTTCTCAAGGCCATTAGTATATAATGTGAACAGAAATGGAGCCAAGACGCACCCCTGTCTTACCCCTCTAAGAACTTTAAATGAAGAAGTGCATTCACCAGCTCTGCCAAATCGGACTCGCGCTGTGGCGTTACTATATAGGGCCTTCAGAAAATCAATTAGTGAGTCTTCTACTTGCATTTCTTTTAGTGTATGCCATAGTTTCCCATGGGAAACGCAGTCGAAGGCCGAAGAGAGATCGACAAACGCTAAATAAATTTTCCCTCTTTTCGCTCTCGTGTATTTGCCCATCAAGATCGCCAGGTTGAGCCCCTGGTCTATTGTCCCCAGACCTTCCCTAAAGCCGAACTGTAGGTCGGACAATACGTTCTTTTCTGTGGCCCAAGATTGTAACCTTGTGAGAAGAATCCTTCCTGCTACTTTACCCAGTGAATCTAGGAGGGAAATTGGTCTGTAGCAAGAAGGATCCTGTCTGTTGCCCTTTTTAAAAATAGGGACCATGATGGATTCTGACCAGGTGTTAATAAGGCCTTGTGAAGAGGTTGCGTTAAGGACGCGAGTCAGAATTGGGGCCCATAGATCTGTATTATATTTATATATATCTACGGGAACCCCATCAGGTCCTGGGGCCTTAGAACCTTTACTTTCTTTTAATGCTTTTAAAACCTCATCAAGTGTGAAAGATATCTCTATGGGGAAAGAGATGTTATGTACGTATGCTGCTGATGGTGAGAGGGCTGTCGTGTCTATTGCCTCTTGAAGGCCAAAAATTTTTGTGTAATGACTCACCCATTGCGCCTCATCTATTGCTATCTCTATAGAAGGAGAACCATCGGAGAGAAGAAATGGGGACCTGATTACTCTCCAGAATGCCTTGCTGTCATTCTGGTTACTAGCCCTGTGTAAATCTTCCCACAGGGATTTTTTTATTGACTTTTTCCTAGTTGTGAGTGCTTGGTTATATAATTTCCTTGCCTGTTGCACTCCTAAACCAGCTCCATCCCTGTTGTGTATTGCTTTTTTTAATATACGGTGGGCATTCGTACAATTGCTATCAAACCATCTTGGTTTTTGAGGGTCACCATTTTTCCTCTCAACGGATAAGGAACTTTTTATGATTGCCGTGATATGATTAAAACTTTCAAGAATTAACGAGGGCGCAGAGTTCTCATTCAAAGAGGAGAGGATATGCGGTAGGGCTTTAGCCACTACAGAATGTGTAATAGTGTCTGGATCAACTAATTCCCATTTCAATGAATACCCATTCATCTTATCCATAATGAGATTTGGATGGGTATAATGTAATTTATTCTTTTTATACTTTTTATTGGGAATGGAATGTTTCTTCTTAATTGTTAAAGTTTGTGGAAAGTGATCGCTTATGGCTATCTTGTGGGTGGAAAAGTGCTTTACCCTGTTACCGAGGTTATTTGATGCCAGAATAAAGTCTATCACCGAACCTGTCCCATTCCCATTATAGGTCGGTGAAAAGGCAATTTGTGGATTTGCTAATTCATTCGCGAAACTCAAATTCAGCATGAGTATAGTCTCGTTCAGGGCACTCCCAAGGATATTATGTGGGAAGTGAGTTAAGTTGCAATTTTCCTCATCATTCATGCCGCATATATAGTTATTATTGTTTGAACACAAATTAATATTAAAATCCCCTCCCCAGATGATTTGAGTATTACCTGGATTAGTCATCTGGATCTTGTATACCATATGTCTGAGTTGATCGATGACTTCAGGTTCGTTCTCTTTAGGGATGTTATTATAAAAATTCACAAATGTTATAGTGTCGTTCCTATCCATAGTAAGAGTGAGGATTTGATAATAGGGGTTAAGTGGCTCAAATACAAATTTTTTCACTATTATTAAATTGGAGACATATATACATAGGCCTCCCTTAGCCCTTCCGTGGATTGAAGGAGTGGCTGATGTGTGAAATGTTTTGAAGCCATTAATATTGATAGCTTTTTTCAACCAGGTCTCTTGGAGACAGAGTATGTCCGTATTCTTAACAAAATCAAGAAACATGTCATTATGCAGTTTAGAGTGTAGGCCCCATATATTCCAATATGTAATTTTTATGTCTTCTTCCTCTATTCGAGATAGAGGATTGTTATCCTCCCTAATGTAGCGAAAGACAGGACTAATCGACCGCGTTACACCATTCTGTATTTGCCCCAGTGGACAATTAGATTTAACTGCTGGTTCGATCTCGGGCTCAGGTAAGCCCCTATGTGAGGAAATAGATAAGCTTGTGTCAGGATTCCCAGCCTGACTCGTTGTTCTTGTTATTGTTGTTGGGGGTAGTCAATCTAAATCCTCTAGGGAGGTAAGTGCACTAAAACGGTTGTGTGTGGGAATGTTAAAAATTTGGCTGGGCGTAAGCCGGTGGTAGGTTGGTTTCATTAATTCAGGAGGAGAATGATAAAAGAAGCCCAAGGGAAGTATCTTAATTCCTGGATCAAGGATATTTTTGGGCATTAACCCCAAAATTATTTTAACCAACCAGGGAGAACGAAAGGTCAGTACCAAGCAGTCACCAGTAAGTGTTTTCCTAGAGGTTCCCATCCATCCTATTCGGCGTATCATTTTAAATTCTTCAAATAGTATGCAAGTATCGCCCATTCTGTCCCCCAGCCAGTGTAATGCTTTGTTCTTTAATGACTCACAGGTCTCCTGGTCATTAGATCGTAAATGAGGGACATCGCCCAGGATCACTGTGTAAGGAGTACAGGCTGGAGGGAGATCCAGATGTATAGAAGATGGTGTCTTTAAGGATGTTAATTTGATAGCCGGTGTGGTCTGTTTATTGGTAGTAGACTGGGACTCAGGGACTGGTTTTTGTTGTATATCTTTAGTCCTACTTTGATTGCTGCTGACAGTAGTGGAGGTTTCGTCTATGGGATCAATATGAAGTGGGAATTGTCGTAGTTTCCTATTTTTATTCAGGCCATCTATACTGGTCTTAGGGCTGGGAGATATAGTACTCTTATCTTCATTACAGGAAAGGAGTTTTGCCACATGTGTCTCAATCCTGTCTAATCTAGATCCGATAGCCTCAACTGCACCTCTCACAAAAGAATCTAAGCTGTTTAGAGATGAGAGGATACTAGTCAGATCGTGCCCCTTAGTATGTTCGTTCGTAGTATTTACTGCTGTTGGAAATATCGGAGGAGTTTGCAAGGAGCTAGTAAGAGAGTCTTGGTGCTTTTTCTTCTTTGTATTAGTCTCCTTTCCTTTACGTATCCTTGATTTACCAATCTCCCTAATGCCCGGTCCACACTTCCCCGGCTGTTTCTCAGCCTTATTTAAGCCCTTAGTCCCCTTTTCTTGTAGTAGCGTGGTTGTGTCGCTATGGTTGTGCGCTATAGTGTCGCTGATGTTATGTTGAACACAGCCATTAGTTGCTGTTCCGGACTCAACCAACGCAAGAGGGATGGAAGTTTGAATGGGAGTGGATAGACCGGCCTCCTCTCTATCTTCTCTGATAGTCAGTGAGCCTGCTGCTAGGGTTTGTTCAACTGTAATAATTTGTTTTTCAATTGCCCCCATGGCCCCGGTCAAATATGTTAAAAGTGATTGTTTTTTTGGTTTCTTAATATCCATACCCTCCGATGGCTCACAGTTCGGTGCTTTCCTTTTGCCCATACTCTGGGGTGCCCCTTTTTTTTCTTAATTTAAAAACTTAACTTCCGGCAAACAAAACTGTGGTTACTTCAATAAAATCAGTCCAAAACAGTTAAATGAGGGTCAGTCAGTATATGCCGTGTCCAGAGTTATCAATGCAAAATAAATAATACCTGTGGGTTTACTTTAGTCCAATCCAATTGCTACAGGCACGATGGGCAGGATATTGGCTGGGGCCACGATGAAGGGCCCGGTCCGGTCTCACACGGGCACAGACGGGCAAGGACGGGCCCGCCCTTGGCCCGGGCTTCGCCCGGGCGCTGCCCGCGCGCGTCCCGCGCCGCGTTGTGCCTGCTTGATTTTTAACTGCACTGGGCGCAGGCTGATGAGGTCACAGACAAGCGCCCAGCGCTGAGGCTGCTGGGTGAGGTAGTTCTCGGGCCGTTTCCCTCACGGCGTCTTGGTGTTAGCTGGCGTGCTCGTGTGCTCTCCCACAGAAGCCGTTCCCCTCTTGGCCGTGTTTAGGGAGATAGCAGAAGTTCAGGCAGGGTTCTCTGGTCCTCTGGTTGCGCGTCCCGCGCCGCGTTGTGCCTGCTTGATTTTTAACTGCACTGGGCGCAGGCTGATGAGGTCACAGACAAGCGCCCAGCGCTGAGGCTGCTGGGTGAGGTAGTTCTCGGGCCGTTTCCCTCACGGCGTCTTGGTGTTAGCTGGCGTGCTCGTGTGCTCTCCCACAGAAGCCGTTCCCCTCTTGGCCGTGTTTAGGGAGATAGCAGAAGTTCAGGCAGGGTTCTCTGGTCCTCTGGTTGCGCGTCCCGCGCCGCGTTGTGCCTGCTTGATTTTTAACTGCACTGGGCGCAGGCTGATGAGGTCACAGACAAGCGCCCAGCGCTGAGGCTGCTGGGTGAGGTGGTTCTCGGGCCGTTTCCCTCACGGCGTCTTGGTGTTAGCTGGCGTGCTCGTGTGCTCTCCCACAGAAGCCGTTCCCCTCTTGGCCGTGTTTAGGGAGATAGCAGAAGTTCAGGCAGGGTTCTCTGGTCCTCTGGTTGCGCGTCCCGCGCCGCGTTATGCCTGCTTGATTTTTAACTGCACTGGGCGCAGGCTGATGAGGTCACAGACAAGCGCCCAGCGCTGAGGCTGCTGGGTGAGGTAGTTCTCGGGCCGTTTCCCTCACGGCGTCTTGGTGTTAGCTGGCGTGCTCGTGTGCTCTCCCACAGAAGCCGTTCCCCTCTTGGCCGTGTTTAGGGAGATAGCAGAAGTTCAGGCAGGGTTCTCTGGTCCTCTGGTTGCGCGTCCCCGGGAGAGCATTGCCCAACAACACCGAAAGGTAGTTCATAAACGTTTGCACAGATGATTGCTTATTTTTCTGGGTTTAACACTGCAGACTCGACCTTTTATTATTATAAGGTTGCACCTACACCAGCAAAGAAAAATATGCTCACTAACACAAAACAGATATACTCTGCTTCTTTTATATACCAACTGTATTTACAGGGTTTCGAATTTTGGAGGGACACTAAAGACACAAAATCTGTCTGGGGGACTAAAGAATGGCAAGTTCAGGAAACTGAGGCCTTATTTAGAACATGCCTCATAGCCCATCAGATGATCTTCCTGAACAACACAGTGCAAGAGACTTCCTGTCTTGGGCTAGCCAAGATGAAGGACTTGAGCACACCTCGGATTCCCTCACTTACACACTTTGAGGGTTGGGAAAACTATACACAATATAGTGAGGGTAAATTAGATGACATTTTACATGATGGTTCATACAATTTCTCTGATCCCAATTGGAAGAGATAGTTGGTTTGGCCTTTCAACACAAATAGGTGCCAGTCAGATTCAGAGGTGCCACCGAAGGGTTTAGTATCCACAGGCATGACCAACCTTATGTACAATCAGAACACACTGGATGGGGACATCTTACAGTGTTTAAAAGTTATGCCTAGAGTGGCTAAATACCTCAACACTGTCCCAGGTGAAACAACACTTGTCTTTACTCTCATATGACATGGATCTTAGGGATTTTTTGTTAGGTCCCCAGAAACCATGTCAGAAGCGTTTCTTATACGCTATTTACAACAAAGTATGCAACATCTCTCAACAGGAGGCTGCAGAGAGATTGTGTGAGATTGACAGGGTTAACCAAAGGCTTTGGCAGTGGTCAACAATAGCATGACCACATTATCATTTGGATTTATTTACTGGGCAACATTGTGTCTTCTGCAATAGATATAATGGAACAGGATTTGTCTATATTACAATATGGACAGTCACAATTGCGATCCATTCTGTTATTGAGCTAGATGGTACACTCATTGCATTCTGATTTCGTGCCCTGGTGGTATATCAACAGTACGACTCTGTTTTCTGCATATTATCTAACAGAAAGACAGACATTAATGGCACGAAGAGATGCAAAATATACAATGCTGCACATTGAGAAATTAGACCAATTACCTTTTACCGTTGCTGAGTCACCTTCTGCAGAATCGTTAATCCATGGTCATATTACACTGCCAGTCACGACATTCCAATTTCAGTACTGTCTACAGTATCACCAGGTAGGCAGGTATGAAGCATTGGGGTAGGGGTACATACATGAATATTAGAATGTACCGTACAGACATAAATGCAGGGATGGGGACACTAAAGTTTTTCTCAGCAGTTCAGACTAAGAGTTCTTTAATTGGTTCTCTAGTTTGTCAGGATATCTTGCTTCAAGGATCTTGTAATGCTTTGATAGTGAACCTGTCATGTCACATTAAACGGTCCCCAGCTGCCGTGATTCATCTGGAATTCAGTCGCAGCCGGCATTAATCGTGGGTAGAAGGGTGGGGGTAGCGCAGGGAATGGGGGTAATTGAATAATGTAGGTGTAAAGCAAGAACCCCCTAGGCAAGAGCCAACCCAATTACCTGATAGGAGAGAATGAAGGACCTCGTCTTGGTCTTGAGTTGGACACCCCGCAAGGAATGTCAGACCACTGCATGCTGGAGTTTCTGCAGGCAGGAATCTCAGCGTCTTATGTCAGCATGAAAGCTTCTCCCCTGCCATCACGCATTTTCCCTGGCCACGCACTTAGAAAGGAGTGGCGGGCTACTTCAGGCATTACTGCAGGCACTGGATACCAAGTTGCTCCTTGATTGCTCGACCACTGCAAGCTTTGGCACAAAAAGACGTCTCAGACATTCAATGGTCCCATGACGGTGAAAGAGCATTCTACGCACAATGCACAAGTTAAGTGTGGAACGGCACTGAGCCTCCCAGGTTACAGCAGAGATTTTCACTTGTTCTCCAACGGAAGAGAGTTGCTAACTGAGGGTATTGACACAGAATGACATAGAATTAACCAACACTCTTAGCATCACACGTCATTAAAAGGTGCCCCACCCAGAAGTACGCTTGTCTTCTGTCCACTGATTATGACAATGATGGCTCAACAGTTAAAGATGCTTTCCATGATTGTGTGCTTGCTATTAATAGACACACCAAGTTATGACCAGACCTAAGGGACACACCATTCCCAGATGCTGAAGGGGACCTGTTTATCGAGGGCTCATGTATAACAGGTGACAAAGGGACCCTGCAGACCTCCTATGTTGTGGGCATGGCTCAAAACATGCGGGAGGCGGGCGACAGTGACAGCGATAAAGATTGCCTAGCCAGCAGAACTGGTAGAATTAACAAGGGCATGTGATATGCTGAAGATAAAAAGAGTAAACATATACACAGACTCCCAGCATGATTTTGGGGTAGTCAGTGACTTCAGGCAAGAGTGGGCAGTGAGTGGATTGCAACAACTATTGGCCACCTTCTGCATGCCTTGCTATTGCCAAAGAAAGTAGCGATAATGAGATGTGCGGCACACACCTCATCCAAAGATACTGTGTCAAGGACACATGCATCATTGATGGGGATGCGTAGAGAATACCATCGACAGGTTGCGAGTTTGCAATGGTTCAGCTAACATCCACCACACAGATAACAAGTACAAAAGATGATTCCATGTATTTTGACCCTAAGTCCATTCAAGAGAACGCTGGGGAGGAGGAACAGGAGGAGCGGAAGAGGAAGGTGTACCAACAGATGAGGGATTGTGGATAGGTCATAATGATGAAGTATGTTTGCCTATGTACATGTTTTCTTCCATGGTTCGCCTATTTCATGGCCATACACATATAGAACGTGATGGCAGGTACCGTTTGTTTTCCCACTATTGGTACAGCAAAATGTTCCATCAAACAGCAGAACACTTATGCAGACAATGTACTGTTTGTTCACAATACGATACTGGGAAGGGTACACCGACTACAACAGGCCACTTCTCACCCCCACATGGACCCTCTGAAAGCACACAACATTTTTTATCTACGTGCCCCCGTTTACAAATATAATTTCATTGTGTGCATGTTTAGCAAATGCACTGAGGCATTCCCAGCAAAGAGTTGTGATGCACAAACTGCCGCTATCCCGCATTGCCTATTTGCTATTTTTACCTTCTCTTTAGAAGATATAGGGGCACATGCATCAAGCTATTTACTGATCGCAAACGGACCGGTTCGGTAAATAGCCTTTTGGGATGCATCACCCCCAAGGCATTTGCAAAATAGGTAATCACAATTTTTGCGATAATCTATTTTGCGAATGCAGTTGGGGAATCGCAATTTGTGAATGGGACTTTGCATTAAGGAATTGCAAATTACCATCAACTTCAAGTCGATGGAAATTTGCAATTCCTTAGTAATGCACATAATTGCACAAATGCACAAAATTACACACAATTGCATTTTTCTAAGTGCCATGTGTGCACAACATGTGCACAAATACCATTTTGGGGGGTGCATTAGGGTGGCCTTTTGGCCCCCTTCCACCCTTGAATTGCATTCGCAATTTGTGATTACCTATTTGGTAATCGCAAATTCCAAATGCTTTCCCATTCATTCCTATGGGCCTCTAGGCCCATAGGAATGAATGAGAAAGTATTCCCTAATAGCAAATTGCAATTTGAGATTTGCTAATAGGTAATGTGTAGGAATCACTATTTTTTCTGTGAAACCTACATGCATAAGGAATTGCGATTCCTTATTAGCGATTCCTTAATAATCGCTATTGAGGAATCGCAATTCCTTTGCTTGATGCATGTGCCCCATAATGTATTAGATGTGTTGATGAGAACGACAATGCTTGCCTGTTTACTTTAGACAGGATTGCGTGGGCGGAGTATGAAATTATTAGTTCTAGTAGGAGACAGCCTTGTGGAAATATGGACTTTTGAAAGGGGGCCACAAGGGTTTAGAAGGATAAAGAGGAAAGTGAGATTGGGGTTATGGTGGAAAAGAAATACAAGGGGAAAGTGATTGTAAGAATGTTTTTGAAGTAAGAGGCAAGAATTTGGGTGTTTTAGAAGGTGCATTTATTGTGTGTGTTGCTACATATACGTGAGTGTGCATATCAATATTTTCATTTTTAGGGGCAACTCGATTGCTGACTATTAGACCTGGCACTATTGACGTGGGTCTCCCTTCCATTTTTTGCTGTTGCCTCCTGTGTTTTTGCTATGTTTTTGCTGGTCTAGATGCTTTGGGCACTTTGCCACTGCTGTTCAGTGCCAAAGTGCAAGTGCTCCATATTGTAAATTGTTGTAATCGATTAGTGACTCCATGATTGACTTATTTGATTTACTTGTCAGACCCTAGTACAGTGTACCATGTGTGCCCAGGGCCTGTAAATCAAATGCTGCTGGTGGGCCACCCACAGAAGCAGCTTGTAAAATGTAGCTCAGGCCTGCCATTGCAGAGCCTGTGTGCAGTCCGGGACTTCCATGTCGACTTGGCAAAGGCACCCACTTGCCAGTCCCTAAACCTTCCCTTTTTACATGTCAGTCACCCCTAAGGTAGGCCCAAGGGAAGGGTGCATTGCATGTGAACGGTAGGACATGCCCTGATGAGTGTGGCATGTCCTGGTAGTGAATTACAGCCAATTGTGTTTTTCACTATTGCAAGGCTACCTGTTCCCATAGGTCAGAGCGGCAGTTTGATTATAACATCTTATAGTCCTAACTGACCCAGGGAACAAGGTGGAAAATGAGTTTAGTATGCCTGAACTCAGAATGCTCAAATACATCTTTTAGTGTGGGTGATTTTTACATTTTGTGTTTGAAAATACCACTTTTAGAAAGTAGGTATTTTCTTGTCCATCGATGCAGTATGCCTCTGCCAGGTTTGTATATTCCATGTCTGGTTTGTGAGTGACAGGGGGCTGGAGAGGGCCTTGGGTCCATCAGTCTGATGGGTCAGGGCTGGACTGAATAGGACCTGCATTGAATAGAGAGTAGGGGAAGGAGATTTTCTTTCACTTGCCTGAGCCTTCATAGAATAGAGAGTAGGGGGAGGAGATTTCCTTTCAGCTACCTGGGCCAGGTCTGCTTTCAACAATGCTGTCTTCACCTTCTGCCAGGAAGCTGCACCAGGGAGGACATAACTGGCTTTGGCTGGGCACAGACACCCTCTGCCTTCAGGGGAAACAGGATTTTGCTGTGTAAATATTGGGGCCCAGACTCCAGAACTTTAGATGAATTCTTGGAATCAAGACAAACCTTTGCCAAGGAGAAAAACCAAGGAAGCTGAAGGAGGAGACTTCCCCTGTGCTGTTTGCTGTTTGGGGTTGGCCTGCAGTGGTTACATATTGCCAAGGAAAGGAGAAAAACAACTTTGTGTGTACTTTTACTATCTTGTGGAAGAATTCCTTGCTGGGAATTCTACCTGCAGAGAGGTGCCTGCTGTTGTTTTTGGCCCTCTGGAAACTGCGTGTCGCTGGGAGCTGAAAGTGTGACGCAATGAAGAAGAAGTGTGTCGCTGCCGCAGCAGTTGCCGTCGCAACGCCGAGGAAGCATGTCGCTGCTGCAGCTGTTTGCCGTCGCATCGCCGAAGAACCGTGTCTCATCACCGGAGAAGTGTGTCATCGCCGCAGAGGTTGCCGTTGCATCACCGGAGAAGCATGTCGCAGAGCCTGTTGCGGCTCAAGAAACCATCGACTTCGCCGCACGGCCGTCGGGGGTGCACGCATCGCATCCACATTGTTGCATCGCATCAAAGACGCCATTTTGTCGCATCACACTGGATCATCGCGGCGCCATCTTGACGCATCGCACCAGATCACAGTAAGAAACAGACGCTTCGCCTCCTCTCCGGTAAGGAACAGACGCATCACCTACCCCTGCGCTGCAGAAAAGACAAGGTGTGCCATTTCCCCCGAAGCAAGGAACTGATGCATCACCTTCCCTGCGATCCTTTTGTTTATATTGTGTGACGCATCCAAGGTACTTTGAGAGTAAAGTGTCGCATTTACCATCTACATTGAACTAAGCTATTTCTACCATCTAAAAGTCATATTTTTATTACTGTACTGTGGATTTTTTTTGTTTGGTCTTGTGTTAAGTCTAGTAAAGATTACTTATTTTCTAAACTGGTGTGGTGTCCATTTGTAGTGTTAGTCACTGTATTACTGTATGTGTTCACAAATGCTTTATACACTGCCTCTGAGATAAGCCTGCCTGCTCGTGCCAAGCTACCAAGGGGGTGAGCAGGGGTTATCTTAAGAGAGTAGCCCCCTTACCCTGACTAGAAGCAAGGGTCCCTACTTGGTCACATGTACCTACCTCTACCAACTAGAGACCCCCATTTCTAACACTGACAATATTCTTCTATAGGCTTACATTGTAAGGAGGGTGAACTAAAATGCATTTTCATGCAGTGCGTCTGCCAGGGACTTTAAAGAATGTACAATGTGTGGTAGTATAGTGTAGTTTCTATTTCCCTAATAGGCTCTGCGCATTGGAATAATATACCCTTTAGGTTTGGCATAGGACTGAGGTCCGTATGTCCCTATTGAGTATATTAAACTTAATTACTTTGTGCCATCTAGCTCAGAGGCCACTAGAAATTCCTTGTAAACAAGAAGGAAGTAGTTTCTGGCAACCGCATAAACATGACAACTTTGTTCCCCTTTAGAATCGAAACGCTCTCAGAATCATGGAAACAACAGATAACAGTTTCACTCAGCTAATCGTGCATGCTTAGTTTCTTCAGAGTTAAACAGAAAGAATAGACTGGCGTTTCAATAAAAGGATTTATTGAACAGTCTTGTTTCTCGTGTAAGAGATATGAGCTGTTACAATCGTAAGACAGTATGCAAGATATATTATGTACAGCGTAAGCAGTAGAAAGAAATAATACTGTGCTAGCATTATCTTTTAGCTAGTACACATATATTCATATACATAAACAACACAAGTTAAAAATGTGAGTACTCATAAGATGCTTCTCAAACTAGTTCTACCCCAGTGTACCTAACCTAAGTGTAGTACAAGGTAAGAAGTAGGTGATGTATTCTATAGGCAGTCTAATAGATCGATTGCTATAGTCTGGTATGGTATGGTATGGTATAGTATGCCAAGAGTCCCTCTAGGTTCTAGTCAGCTCCATACCTTTAGAATGAGAGAGGTGAAAATCTCTTTCCGGGTCTCAAACTCCAACACCCCGCGAAGGGAGTCAGAACACTGGAAGCTGGATTCTCTGCGAGCAGGGATGACAGCGTCTCTTGTCAGTGCGTCAGGCCAGGACACGGGCTCCTCTCAAGTCGAGGCCTCCTCTAACTTGCTTGGGCAAGGGAAGGTATATTTATACCTGGTAGGTGCCTTGGAATGTTAGCATTGACGTAGAGTCGAGCAGAGGAAGACGTCAGAAATGAACCCTTAAGGAATAGCGATTCATGCATAATAAATGAGTTCTTGGCGAAATCAATAATCCTGGGCTAGGGAAACTCCCAAGAACTTAAGGGTCTGGCTTCTAAGAACTCGTTGTGATGTTAGGGTGGACGGATGTAGGTGACCATGCCTGTATTTGGATAGCATGGCTAATACCTAAATAAGGATTGGGATCTTATGTCCATATAAGGCCAATGCGAATTGTGCCTATAGAAGGACATGTTTCAGGAAAACCTATATACGGACACCTAAAGCGGAATACAACAGTAGTGTTATGCTTATAAATGAGATAAGTTGTGGTTTTAGTTTAATAAATTGTATTCACATATAAGACTATAGTATAAAATATATACCTTTCCTTATTATTGATATATTCACAGGATTGCACATGGGTTACAGAATTTCTGTGACTTTAAGGCACTTTAAGGTACAATTGCTAGCTGTGGGCCCTAAGCTTACAGATGTGGCATTTAACCTCGAATGTGAAAGTTGTTTTCTACATGCTCCTGACACCTTTCTTGCATCACTGATTTAATAGGGTCTCTATTGTTTGTTTAGTTTGGTAGAATTTGCAAACATTTTCCATGATTGAGGAGATACACTCATTGAATTCATTCCCTTATATTCTGAGATGCTGTGATAGAAATTCTTATATGTTCCTTGCTGTTAAGGCAGACCAATATTGTATGCCGTTTTGGTCCTCCTTTAATTTTTTTAAATTGAGGATTTAAATAACAGTGGTGAAATTATGTTATTAAAATTAACTACATACGTACTGATTGATTTTTTGAGTTTTGCAAAAAATTGTAAAGTATCTTTTCTTCTTATGTTGTATAATTAGCAAACTTTACATTACAACTGTTGGGTCAAGCAGTTATCAGAGAAATATTATTTCTCTGTACAAACTAATGTAATGTTTTAAGATGTTATGCCCTTTAAAGCAATTTATTTGTGAACAGAAAAGGGAGCCTGCTCCTATCACACAACGGTATTGGTTTCCCTGATTAGGAACAAGTTAGATTTATCTGCGTTAGGGACTGCTCCCGCCTCATCCCGGAAAGTTCTGGGTATCCAATACCAGATACATTTTATTTACACTGACAACACCTATGCCTTTAATGGTGTGAGAATGGCCAATTGTGTTCTCATCCTGGCCACGTGTAACAGAAAGGAATTGTTCAATGAAGAGTGGTGTTGGATGTTCAATGCATTAATGATTTTGCTATACGTTACACCACAGATGTTCTACAATAGGCCGTGAGATGAAGTGTGCGCAAAGAGGGTGAGTTATCTGATTTATAACTCATTGATATTGGTAGTTGTTATGATTATAGATATCTGTCCCTCCCGGGACACCGTTCTGCTTTGCCTTGCAGTGTCCCTGCGCGGACACCATACCATCGGTGAGGTCACCAGCTGTGAACTGTCACGATGACAGTTGACAGCTGATCACCGAACTGACTGGATGTGCGTAGCTCCGAACGTTGTACGAGCCTGTGTTGGCGTAATTAATTAAAGAACTCACTTAATCTACTATTTGCATTGGAGTTCCTCACAAAGTGGCGACGAGCGCCAACACAGAACCCACGGACCGAAAAATAACAATTTAAAGAACTGAAGCAGTAACTATTCCTGAAAATTTAAAAAAATAGAAGAAATGATTGCGAGGAAAACAATGTGCACATGATTAGTCTTTAGATTAAGAGACAACTTAACCTTCTGCTACATTCAAGTAAAAGAAAAAACATCGTGCAACGCTGTGAGTACTTAAGGAATTTAACGTAAAAGTACTCTTGAACTAAACTATTCAATCCTCGTAATGATAAAATTATACTACGTAAATTGAAAAAACTGCCGTTTGCCAACTGTCAAAACAAACGGAAACCTTCTGGGGAAACTGTCAGCTGTTTTCGACGTCAGCGTGTCAGTTACATTGATGACGTAGCGGCCATTTTGGGACTTACACTAAATGAAATTCTAGTCAGCGATCTAGTTGGCGTCCGCCCGACGTCGGCGCCACAAATCATCGCGCACCCAGCACTTGCGTGTTTAAAGACGATCTACCAAAGTGAATAGCACAGGACAAGCACACGCTGTGACAAGTAAAAAAAAAAAGTACGGAAATAATCTTTCGGCAGTCGCATGATAAAAAAATTGTAAACAATAAAGCAGCAGCGCGCTTACATTTGATAGACACTGTTTGTTAAATTACAGGGTAAAACGGAAGGCATTAAGACGGTGAAATATGCTTGGTAAGCGCAGCACTTGTGAGCTGTCAAGTTGTGCAAATACATACACACTCGCACATACAACCTCTGACTCTGTCTAGAAACATACTAAATAGGATTTTATATTAAAAGCATATAAATTCAGAGTTAAAGGACTATATAAAATAAATATAGAGGTTAATATGGCTTCTGGATGTGTATGGAACCTTTCCCCTCCTGAAACATTCTTACGTGCTTGGGGTGACCCTGCCCTCAAGTGGGAAGAATGGAGGGAGTATTTCCTAAATTATATCTCTACATTAGAAGAGGATGAAGACGTCAAGGCAGAAAAAAAATACAAAATGCTCATGCATTGTTTAGGTGCAGGAGGAATAAAGGTATACAATGCTATTAACAAAAAGATTAGAGCAGAAAATGAAGGTGATATGTTTACTAACGCCATAGATGATCTCAACACATATTACAAACCAACAGTTTGCGTTGGAATATATCGTTATAAATTCTTCCATAGGAAGCAAGGAGAAAATGAATCAATTGATGATTACGTGGCTGCGCTAAAGAATCTTGCAATAAATTGTCGTTTTGGAGCACTTCATGATGAGTTTATAAGGGATCAAATAGTGATGCAGGGTTCAAACTCTAACATCCAAGACAATTTGTGGGCCAAGGGTGAATACCCCCTGCAAAACATAATAGACATTGCAAGAAAATCCAAGCTCACTGGCCGTTGTGCAAAAGCAGTCCTATCGGAGAAGGAAGGAGACACAGTAAGCAGGGTGTCAGACAGAAAAAACTACAACAAGCAGAAATGGAACCAGAGAAACTATAAACCAATGTACAAGAGAAATGAAACCAAGAACTGGGGGCACTGTTACAGATGTTTGAGCGCATCACACATGGCTAATGACCATAAATGCCCTGCACATGAAGTGAAGTATACACATTGTGGTGTAAAAGGACATTTCGTCAAAGCATGTAATAAAAGGAGGCCACAAATGGTGAAAGTAGTAGAGGATGCAGAAGATAATATTGAGAACGCTCCTGACAATGACGACCTTAACATGTTCATACTGAGCATCGATGAAGAACAAAGCAACGACGTCCACGAAATTAGCACAACTTAAGTCAATTACAAAAACAAGAAAACCAATATGCTGCATGACAATAGGAGGCGTGGAAATTAACATCGTTGCAGACTTTGGATCACCATATACAATAGTTAACGAGGGTGTCTGGAGGGAAAAATTTGAACCAAGAATCGGTGGAAAACTTGAAAAACCTGACATAAAAATCAGATCGTTCACTGGAGAACCCATTGACGTTTGTGGCTACAGAAAATTGAACTATATATACAAGGGTCAGGAGTCTGAAGGTAATCTTTATGTTTCAAAAGTGGGGCCATCGGTACTTGGATGGATGGATCAAGGAGATCTGGGTATCATCCTTGACCCCAGCAAAATTGAACCCGTGTTGAGTTTGTATGACAACAAAGCCTATGCTGATTCTCTACTAAAGAAATTTCCAAAAGTATTTAGTGGAGATGTGGGGGTGTTAAAAGGATATCAACATAGGATCAAACTTAAATCAGTGACAACTCCTGTGATACACAGGGCAAGGAACATCCCATTTGCAATAAAGGATGAAGTAAAGGCCCAATTAGACCAACTTTTGGTTGAAGGAATAATTGAAAAGGTGGATGCATCTGAATGGGTCGCACCACTTGTCGTAGCTAAATGACCCAATGGCAAGTTGAGACTCTGTGTGGATCTACGCGATCTGAATCAGAATATTATAGTGGAACAATATCCACTACCAAAAATTAATGAAATATTGTCTACCACCAAGGGCATAAAGTGGTTTTCAACAATCGACTTAAAATCAGCATATCACCAGGTACCACTGCATCGTGATAGCAAGTCACTAACAACATTCATTACACCAGTTGGGTGTTTTAGGTTTACACGTGTACCTTCCGGCTTGGCCTCAGCAGCCGCAATGTTTCAAAGACTCATGTATAACATCTTCGAAGGAGTGTCGGGAATATTACTCTTCCAAGACGACATCCTAATTATGGGCAAATCTAAGGAAGAGCATGACTGCAGGGTAGAACAAGTGTTAGAAATTCTTAACAGAAAAGGTTTGACTGCAGAGCATTCCAAGTGCAAATTTGCAAGCAATTCAGTCAGCTATCTTGGTCACCAAATAACTGGTGAAGGCATCAGCCCTAAAAGAGAACTAATAAGGGAATCACCAGTGCCTGCAAACAAAGATGAACTGAGATCCTTCTTGGGATTGGTGGAGTTCTACTCAAAGTTCATCAAAACTTTCTCACTGAAGACATACGCCCTAAGACAGCAACTAAAGCTTAAGCACAAATTTAAATGAACAGATGAATGCGAAGGGGCCTTTCAGAATCTAAAAGCAGACATGTGCACAGCCTTACCCCTTCAAGGTTACGACCCTTCTCTACAAAACTTTGTTACAACAGACGCTAGTAATAAGGGGTTAGGCGCCGTGCTCACACAAAAGGACACAAAGGGAGTAGAATACACAGTAGCCTTTGCCTCACGTTCACTTACACAAGCAGAAGAAACATTTTCAGTAATAGAACGTGAGGCGCTAGCTTGTGTGTGGGCCCTGGAACACTTCAGGCAATACATTTGGGGCAGAAAGGTGAATTTGTGCACAGATCATAAGCCCTTAATAATAGTGCTTACAACTCAGGGTTTCTACACATCTTCGCCAAGACTAGCTAGGCTATCGGTACGCCTGTTTGACTACGTGTACAACGTCCAGTATGTCCCAGGAGTAAAAAATGTTGTGGCAGATTATCTAAGCAGAATGCCCGTCGCAACGTCCGGCAGCATCGACATCAACGAAATGGATGAGCTTTGCGTAGCTAATGTCCTCAAAAAATCCTGTGGTATCACTAAAGAAGAGGGGTTCTTAGAGCAAAATAAGGACGACATCATTTGTCTAGTTATAAAAAAAATGACTGAGGGGTGGACAGACAAAAATAAATTAGCAGAACCCCTAAAGCATTTCTGGGAAGTGAAAGACGAATTATCACTAGAAAACGGATTCCTATTGAGAAGAGGTAGATTTATACCACCAAAGGAAATAAGATCAAAGATACTTAAATTATGCCATGAAGGTCACCTGGGAATTGCGAAGACTGAGAGCAGGATCAAGAACATGTATTGGTGGCCTGGTGTCAGCCTTGACGTAGAGAGAACGGTAAGGAACTGCAAATTGTGCATGGACTCTGACAAAACACGGGTGACGTTCAGACCACCCCTGCACCCAATTCCCTGCCCTTCGATGCCGTGGAAGAGAATTGGTATCGACTTAATGGGACCCTTGTCAGATGATCTAGATCAATGGTATGTGATTGTTATTATTGATCACTTCACCAAATGGCTGGAAGTAAAAATTATCAACAAACCTGATACACTTAATGTAGTCAAGTTCATGGACGAAACCTTTGCACGTGAAGGTCTCCCCAAACAGATAGTAAGCGACAATGGGGTGCAATTCACATCAGTGGGCTGGGTTACGGCAGCAAAAAGAGTACACTGGTCTTCACAACAAGTCAAAGAAAGACTCACGCAGGCCCAGCTCAAGAACAAGAAAAACTACGACAACAAGCATGGGTGTAAATATGTGGAAATCAAGGTGGGGGACATTGTTAAGGTAAGGAAAAGTGGACACATTGGTAAGAGTCAAGACAGATACACATCTCCACTGTCTGTACGTGAAGTGTACTGTAATTCCACACTCTTGAGTGACGGTAGGGTATGGCACTTTTCAGCCCTTTCTGCATACAAACATCCTGTGAAGAACAAGGAAGACATCAGGCCCACGGAGTTCACGAGAAACTCTCCTGTGACACCTCAAAGCTACAAGACACCATTCTGTTCCTCAGACTATGAGTCCGACTATGAGTTTCCTGCACCATCTACCACGACAGAAAGCAACATCTCTCGGTCCATCTCTACAGCAGCAAACACATCATCCAATCAGTCTAGTGCAGAGAGAGTTAGACGCATGTTGCCACCTACGCCTTTACGTGACACATCACAACTGGTTAGCAGGAGCCGAGCAGGAAGGTTGTTAGGTCCACCTGCAAAACTAAAAGACTATGTTTGCGAATAGTCCTCATTGCTTTTACTTCTCTGTTTCCTTTTTATTTCCCTCCTTTTCTCTATTCATAAAGTGGGAAGATGTGTTATGATTATAGATATCTGTCCCTCCCGGGACACCGTTCTGTTTTGCCTTGCAGTGCCCCTGCGCGGACACCATGCCATCGGTGAGGTCACCAGCTGTGAACTGTCACGATGACAGTTGACAGCTAATCACCGAACTGACTGGATGTGCGTAGCTCCGAACGTTGTAGGAGCCTGTGTTGGCTTAATTAATTAAAGAACTCACTTAATCTACTATTTGCGTTGGAGTTCCTCACAGTAGTATGTCTATTATAATGTACCAGAGGCCTATTGCACGAGTGAACAGTGAACACCTGAAGGGAATTATACTATGTCTTGGAAAACCAAGGGTCCAGCACTGTTTCTCCAAAGTGATCCAGGAACTTTTTAGGGGGTCAGCGAAGCCTCTTTCCTTCCCTCCGGCCCCTCGCCTGTATGGCGCCCAACATTAATGTATCTGCCCCCACTGCCTCCTGTGATTGGTTTTGGTTGTCCACTGATTTACTAGCTCCTTTGTTTGAGCACCACAGAAGCGGCCCGGTCAGGTCCGCGTACAGCTTGCACCGAGTGCGCACCGGACAGACCATCTATCCTCAGCCGCAGGAGAAACTAAACCAATAAGATGCACCTGCCAGTGAGCCAAGAATACAACAATCAGCATGCTTGTGCCCCCCCCTCTCCCTGTGATGCAAGCAATAAGGAGTTCTGCTGAGGGGGTGAGGCGCCGCTGGGAAGCCGGAGCAAAGCATGTGGCTCCATGCTGCTGTTGTGAGGAGTAATGGAAAGAAACACACCAAGATATGCATCAGGTGCTCCTGACCCTTCCTGTATGAACAAAACAAACTGGATATGATCCCCTTCCGTACCTGGACCCTTGCCAACACCCACTCAGACGTCACTGCCTTCCCAGCCGTTCCTCTGATCAACTGCCATAGCCATCACGTGTGAGCGGCTGACCTTCCATATGGCCGGCCCTCACACCAAGCAGGAGCTCCACCACTGAAGCACTGATAAGGACCGAGGGGGCACTCACCTCATTGCCTTCATCATCTGCAGTTCTGGCTGAAAGATGTTGCTGGAGCATCCATTGTAGAGCACCTCACCTTCACTCTACAGTATTTATTGCTCAAGTGCTGGCAACCTCTGATTCAATAAGTAAGGTACAGGAGATTGCTAAATGTTATCTTTTGCTCTTCAATTAATTGAAACAACAACAACTGACACCTCAGCAAGGCCCGCCAAGAAAATGACTATGGGTGCCAACAGTTATCGGTGCTACTGTACTGCTCATGGTGCCTGTGGAGTTCATAAGAAATGACGTCTATTCTGAAATTATGAACATTTAATGACACTGAGACTTTGCGTTTTCCCTAAATTAGCAATAAAACAAAAATGCCAAACTTGCCTGGAGGGCAAAAGACTATGTTAAATAGAAAGTGAAGAAAAACAGTTACATGTATTATGACATCTTGTATTTGCGCACACCTGCTCCTACAGTGCCTAGTAGATAATGACTTACAGAGTAATAGGGAACATCAGATTTTAAAATCCACAGCTGTAAAGTAAATACACCTACATGAAAATTTCCATTACCTGCCTAATGAGAAGTTGACGTCAATCATAGATTGTTACCAACATCCGAGTTTAGGGGTAGTATTAGGAGGAATCCATCTTGGATTTAAACATAGACCAGTAAGTAGTCCCAAAATCGCACAAGATTATCCGGTGCATGGAAAGAAGGATTTCTTCCCCAAGTACACACACCACAAGTAGCTAATTACTATTTAGGTTTTGTTAAATGTCGCATGTGCAACATTGTCAACATAAACTACCGCTGACAGCGATACCTCCTGCATCGACCGAAGATTGACCAAAAGGTACTAATGATGATGCAACACAGCAATAGTAATTATTTCCCAAGACAGCAACAGCACACATGTGGGACACAATATCTAGACCCAAACACTGATGGACGTTGGACAGTGCAAGGAGGATTAGGAACACCAAGTCATCATTGATGATCAGAAGACGAGAGGTGGAACCGTGTTTAATTTTATGTGGAATCCATCTTGTCTTGTTCGAGTTTTGTAATACTCAATGATGACAAGGCCTAAACATTACTTGCAGAACAAGTAATATGGCCTAAGGTTGAACTTGTGTCCTTTTAGCTTACACAATGAAATATCACAAGCTGTACAATTTCTGTAGCATGTTGCTGCCATACTCTCCAAGCATGGAATGTGTCAATCTATGTTCATATATATAGTAAAGACCAGGGGCCTCATGTACGTAGCCCAATACCGGTCGGTAACGGCCGATTTTCGGTAATTATACCGTTACCGACCGGTATTTAGGCTGTTGACATGTAGGGGGCTCATTTCTGTATTTGGTAATTTACAGAATCGGTAAAATTACCGAATCGGTAATTTTACCGATTCGGTAAATACCGAATACAGTAATGAGATGTAGGGGGACTGTGTGGTGGGTGTGGGGATTCGTTATTTACCACCAACTAATAGTTGGTGGTAAATGACGAATAGGTGTGAAAATGCATTTTTGTGCACTGTGAAGTGTGCAATGTGGCAGACATACATGCCCTTAGGGCATGTATGTGCGCCACATGTGCACACATGGAAGAATCAGGGGTGCAACAGGGTGTCAATGTGACACCCTGCCACCCTTGAATGTGCTCCCCCCATTACCGAATCGGTTTTTACCGATTCGGTAATGAGGCATACCTTCCCATTGATTCAATCAATGGGAAGGTATGCCTCATTACCGAATCGGTAAATACAGATTCGGTAATTACCGACTTACTCCGAATCGGTAACATTTACCGAATTTTTACCTACATACACTTTACCGATTCTTAAATACCGAATCGGTAAGATTCGGTATTTAAGAATCGGTAAAGTGTATGCCACCTACATATGGCCCCAAATGTCAAAAGTTGATTGCACAGGTACAGTGTAAACCCCTGTCTCGACACATTTGATGCTCCCAGCCACCAGGATATGTAGACACTATTACCTGTCGCCATCTGCATCACACATATACCACGAGGTGGTATTTCACTGTAATTTGCTAGACGCTTAATGCTTGTGTAATACTTGCAACTTTCAATCAGCAACACGCCATGTACTTGTCTACAATAGTGAAGAAATTACCTTTTACTGTATTTCTATTGGACATGTACCAAAACGCCTTTTTGTGATTTACAGGAATAAAAGACTGTGATGAACTTCTGCAATTCTGACACTTGGTTTTCTATGCTGTCTGTCCCTGTGTTCTCGTATAAAGCTGCCTTTAAAATTCACCTGTGTCTGTGACTATTTTGTTTAGCCTCAACAGTATCAATCCATGAAACAAATTAGGCTAATGGGGGATTGTAGGCAGTCATTTGCCCAAGAGTAGGCAAAGCAAAGCAGGCGGGAAGGAATTAGCCATCACACTTAATGAAGAGCAAGAGTCAATATTAATTATTTTACTTTTATGGGAGCTACCAGAGTAGATGGAATTGGATCCAATCGGAAACCACTGTATTGAAGGCATTAAATGCCGCTAGACTGAAAGCTTTTGAGAAACAAATGATTCAATGGAAGCTCAAGAGGTATGTGGGAGAGGGTCTCACTACATCATGTGGCATTATGTCAGTTCTGCAGTGAGTTCCTAGAAGACATACTTTGAATCACAGACTTCAATGTTCTGCCTTTGAAACAGGTCAAGGGAATGAGTCTGAAGCCTGTGATTTGGAGTATGTCTTCTGGGACCTCGCCCCAGAACTCACAGGGTAGGTGCAAGAGGTGAACTGGGGTTCAGTGAAGGCCACCAGGAAATTGGTTCTGTAGTTGTTTTGGAAAGTTCTGGGCAAGGGTAGGGAGATCCCAAACATGTTTTGATTAGTATCACAGGCTGTTGGAAATGTTAGGAATGAAAAAGGTCTCCCAAATTCTGTCAGGACTGGAGGCAAGGATTATGCCTTCTTTCTTTACTTTATTTAAATAGAAGCCATTATTCAAACTTAAAAACACAAACTAAAATTCCCATGAAACCTTGGGAATAAAGTAGAACAAATCATCCAATGGGGAAACAGTCCCACAGTAGCCAATTAGGAACCATAGTCCACAACATAGTCTCTCTTCAGTGACCCTTCTCCTTCTTTCTTCGCTGCTGCGCAGCGGAGTTAAATATTTTCTTGTTTCCTTCTATGTAATTGCTTATTACGCTGTGCATAGTTATTTTGGATTGCTGTGATCAATGGCACTGCTTGTACATGACTGCTCCTTTAATTTGTGGTTTTACCACTCTACCATTTCGTGGTGTTTCATCTTGTTTATCTTTGGTATCTTTACGGCTGCTGGAACGCTCTGCACTTCTTCGCAGCATCTGTTGGTGCAGATCCTGTGGTGGGGTCCTCCCACCGCTAGAGGGCGCTGTGGCGCAGTGGGACCGCAGCGCGCAAGTTTCTAATTCCTCACAGCAGAGGAGAGACTGCACGCCGGCGGCCCACCAGAGCCTTGCCGCCTGAGGAGACGCTCCAACAGGGGTCCGTATTAACGATCTGTCTGCTCTGGCAGTGTAAAATGCGGCCAATCACACCGGTTTCACTTTTGATGCCCTGCAGTGCAGGGTCAGTATTACTGCCTTTCCTATGCCCTTAGGGCTCAATATTATGTGTAGGCTCCAGAAGCCTATGGGGACATGCTCCCAGGCTGGCCACTAGTTATTTAGGACAAGGGCGATGTGTCCTGGGCCTAGACCCTGCTGAAAGCAAGGCTTTGCCCGCAAATAACTTTGTGGCTATCACCCAGCCTCCCCATAAGAGACTGGGAGCTCCCACCATACTGAACCCTCCCTGGGTCTTCTCTAGTACTTGGCTCCTATCCTTTCACACCCACGCTGTTTACCTGTGTCCCGACCACGGAGTTTGAGGAGTACACCCAAGGGGTAGAAGATCCCCTGACAGCCCTCTTATGGGACGAAAATTTCTATGATGCGGTGGACGCATCTATTTAAAGGACAGTGTCAGAGGCCATAGCCCCCTTGGAGGAATGGCTCTCAGCCAAGGCCTGTGCTAAATTGTCGGGGGTCCCTCCCGACCCCTACTTTCTTCCTGACACCATAGTGACCCGTACACTTACAGACCAGGATCCAGTCCGGGCGAAGTGTCACCGCGGTGGATCTGAATGCCTTTGACCAGCTAAAACAAGCCTTCTTGGCAAGCAACCCCCCTTCCCTTCCTTCTAAGGACACTATGGAGCCAGCCACTGATTCCTCTAAGCCAGTTCATGGGGATGGGGACGATGAACCCGGTCCTTCCAGACCATGGCTTGCCTCCAGCCCCTCTCAGGCTTCGCCGAGCGGACAGGATACTCCATCAGACATGCTTGACCCGAACGAGATAGTTCATCCCCGGTCCTCCGAATGGGCCCCAGATGAGGATATTGTGAATTACAGGGCCCATTTGGAGACTCCTAGATAAGGAATCCCGTAACTGTTCTGCGCCCCTCGGAGAGGAAGATGGCCCTTACTCCAGAAATCAAGCGTTCATGTCAACCTTTCTTCAAAACTTTCTTAAGGACCCAAAAAAGGGTATTGACAGGTCCTGGAAGGCATGCCAGGAAAAGCTTCTGGACACCCTGGACCCCTTATGAAAATTCTTGAAAGGGCAAGTGGCCGCCCTCGTGTATGAAAAGATTGCTTCTCTCCTCTCCAAAGGAGCCATCTGTCCCTTGACTTCACATCCCCGTGGGTTCATCAGCAACCTCTTTCTGGTCGACAAGGTCAATGGCGGACATCGACCGGTCATCAACCTCTGCGAGTTCAACAAGTGGCTAGTTTACTGCCACTTCAAAATGGAGGGAATTCATCTCCTGTAAGATGTTCTTTGACCTCTGGATTGGATGGTATGATTGGACCTAAAAGACGCTTACCTCTCTATCCCGATTTCCCCTCTCCCACAGGAGGTCCCTTCAATTTGTTTTGCGCCAACAGATGTTCGAGTTCACCGCACTGACCTTCGGTCTCTCCTCAGCCCTGTGGTGTTTCAAGAAGGTTCTCAAATCGGTTGTGGAGTACCTGAGTGCTCGGGGATATGTTTGATAGTGTATCTGGGCGATCTTTTCCTAATGGGCCAGTGCCCTCGAAAACTGTCCATCCACCTCCAAACATCAGTAGGTCTCCTTCAGAGCCTGGGTTTGTAGTAACCAGATCCTTCTTGATCCCAGCTCAGAAGGTGACCTTCCTGGGTTTTTCCATAGACTCAGCCTTGCCCACCCTGAGCCTGCCCTCCAGGAAGTTGTTGGAAATTCAGCACGAGTTGAAACGCACCCTCTCCAAATGACAGGTCTCGCTCAGACAGTTAGCTCGGGTGGTGGGCTTCCTCTCTTCATCAATTCAGGCCTTCTTGCTGGGGCCCCTTCGTTGTCGGGCGCAACAACGCCTGAAAGCAACATATCTGCGAAGAGGCCTCCCCTACTCTCACAGGGTGCTGCTCACCGAGGAGGCGCAGGAAGAGATCAGATGACTCGTTTATTTGGACGACTGGAACGGCCGAGCGATCTTCGGGTCCGCCCCAGACATGGTTATAGATTCAGTGCTAGCAGGCCAGGCTGGGGTGCCAGTTGCGCCGATTTTTCCACTGGAGGATTGTGGTCTCCACAACAGAGATTGCATATCAACTGTTTGGAGCTCCTGCCAGGCTCCTTCGTGGTACGTTGCTGGACGGAGGATTCCATCCAACCCTATGTCTCCTCAAGAATGACAACATATCGGTGGTCCAGTATATCAACCATCTAGGGGGCACCCGCTCCAAAGCCCTCTCAGACCTTGCCACCAGTTTTTGGCAGCATTGCCTGGACCGTCAGATATCGGTCACAGCGGAGTACTTGTCAGGTCAGGAGAACCAAGTGTCCAACTTACAGTCTTGCAATTTCAAAGCCTCCAGCCTTTGGAAACTCCACTCAGATGTCTTTGCGTTCATTCAGAGATGATAGGGTCCTTTTTCTGTGGATGTTTTCACCTCGAGACTGGACCACCAGCTACCCCGGTTTTTCAGCTGGAGACCAGACCCCCTGGCAGTGGCCACAGATGTGTTTCTCCAGGATTGCAATGATCACGAGAACTTCTGTGCAGGTCAGGATGCAGAGGGCGGAAGTGGTCCTCATCACTCCATGTTTGAAGATCGCAAGTATGGTTTCAAGTTCTACTTGAATTTTCCTGGGATTCTCCAATCCCACTCCCCCTGTTTCCAACTCTCCTTCTGAATCGCGACCAATTTCCACATCCGTTGACTCGGGAGGAGTCATTGACCCTCATGGTGTGGCAGATTATAGGGGCTGATGGTTGGTCCAGGCCATGTCAAAGGCCTGGTCCGACAGCACGGTCAAGAGGTACCGGTCCGCATGGGGTAGATAGACCCATTGGTGTATGCGACTGAGTATCGATCCTGTGGATGCTGATCTAGTGCATGTCCTACTTTGTTCAAAAAGTTGCAAATATTTATAAATCCTTCTCTAATCATCCCATGACGCCAGGACACCCCTCAATTCCTACATCTTACCCCTCCTTGGAGAGCATCCCCCCAATCTCACAAGAAGAATTCACTGCTCTCAGCTCCAAAGTTAAATCGGGGTCTCCTCTCGACCCTATGAGACCAACTCTATACCGAGAATGTCTCTCGGTTCTCCTTCCGCCGTTACTCGCGACTATCAATTTCTCCTTCAGCAGGGCTCTGGTTCCTCTTGCCTGGAAACAGGCCAGGGTACGTCCCCTATTGAAAAAACCCCTCCTTGACCCCACTAAGCCCGAGAACTTTCGGCCGATCTCTCTTCTACCATGGGTGGCCAAGGTAGCTGAGGCACATGCCAATAAAGTTCTCTCTGAACATATAAACAAAACAAAGATTTTAGATCAATCCCAGAATGGATTTCGTGCAGGTTATAGCACTGAAACCGCCCTCTTAGCTGTGAGCGAAAACCTACGTTCCATCCTTGATAAAGGCCAAACAGCGGCACTCGTATTACTCGACCTGAGTGCCGCGTTTGACACGGTCTCTCATCAGATCCTCCTGCGCTGGCTTGAAGAAGCCGGGATTAAAGATCTCGCTCTTGAATGGTTTCGTTCCTTTCTGACTGACAGATCTTTTCAAGTTTTTGCCCCTCCTTTTGCTTCCTCCATTAAACCTATTAAGCAGGGGGTTCCACAGGGCTCGGCGCTCAGCCCGGCTCTGTTTAACCTTTACGTACAACCCTTAGCCGCAGTCGCCCATCACCATGGTCTTTCCATGGTTTCTTACGCGGACGACACCCAGCTCATGGCAGCTCTTTCAGATGATCATGCTCACGATGCCTCTCATTTCCAGACTGGCCTTGAAGCTATTGCGGGCTGGTTAACAGAGAACTGTCTCCAGCTCAATGCCAGTAAATCAGAGGTTCTTCTGGTAGGCAGGGACAAGGAGCTCTGGAACTCCCATTGGTGGCCTCCATCCCTGGGACCTGCCCCCACCCCTAAACTGGTGGTGAAGAACCTCGGGTTTCTGTTCGATTCGTCCTTGAGCTTTCAAGAGCATACCAAAAAAATAGCTGGCACCTGCTTTGGTCTTCTACGTGCTTTAAGACCCACGCTCCGGTTTTTTGACTCGGCTACACGCCAATTTATAATCCAGGCCACCATTCTTTCAAGACTAGACTATGCCAATTCTCTGCTGCTAGGGGCTAATAAGGCGGAACTTAATCATCTTCAGCGCATTCAATACTCTGCAGCTCGTGCCATCCTTGGTCTCTCGAGATCATGCTCAGGAGCAGGAGCCATCCGAAGCCTTCATTGGCTGCCGATCTCTAAAAGAATTGAATACAAATCCCTCTGCCTTACTTTTAAAAATTTTTAATTTGCTACCCCCGAGATCCTGTCTGACTTGATCACCCCATACATTCCTAATCGTGTGTTGCGCTCTTCTGAATTAATGCTAGCTTCTGTCCCCAGAGTTAAGAGATCGAGAGCCGGGGGCAAGTCTTTCCGTCTTTTGGCATCCAAGCTTTGGAACTCCTTGCTGTTGAAAATCCGCAGTCTGGACTGTTTGACCACATTCCGCAAAGCTATCAAGACAGTTCTCTTCCCCATGGATTAATCTTCTCTCCTCAGGATACTGCTGCTAGCGCCGGGACGCCCCTTCGTTGGGGCAGCTGTGCGCTTTATAAAGGAGCTTAACATAACATGTCCTTAATTTTTTGGCCAACTTGTCTTCGAGTGGCCTAGCCTACAGATCAGTGAATACCTTTTGCTCAGCTAAGTCAGCTGGTCACGCTCCACTCAACGACGTGGCGGTTGGGGAACACTCCTTCGTGTGTCACCTTTTGAAGGGGATCAGACTCTCCCTTCTACCAGAACCCCGCTATTCGGTGCTTTGGGATGTAAACCAGTTGCTTAACTTATTTATTTCCTGGCAACCTCACCGTTTCCTCTCAAGGAAGTATCTTTCCGCTAAGCTAACTATGCTGCTCTGCCTCATTTCCACAGAATCTTCTCCCCCAATGGGGTGACGTTTATACTCCATAGAAGGACAAAGTGCCACACCAGAGTCATAACCTACCCAGAGTTTCTGGAGTCACCCAAGTTGTATGTCGTCCAGTGCCTGAAAGCATATGAGGAACTTACCGAAGAGTTTTGTCCCCCATGTGAGCACCAACTCCTCATTGCCCTGCGAAAGCTGTTTAAAGTGGTCTCCTCCCTAACCATCGCTAGGTGGTTCAGGTGGGTGATGCAAGAGGCAGGGATTGATCTCTAGATTTTTGGGGCCCATTCAGCATGTAGTGCCATGGTTTCAAAAGAATTCGCCTTGTGTGCCCGTTTGGAGGATATCCTCAACATGGCGGACTGGTCTTCGGACTCTACCTTCAAAAGGTTTTATTTTAAGCCAGTGCTGGATATAGCTCACCTCGTAGTGAGCAAGCTTTAAACAAGCATAATTCTTGCCTCCAGTCCTGACATAGAATGAAAAATGTACTAGCTACCGTAACAGAAAGTTTAAATTCTATTAAGGACTTGGAGGCAAGCATTATCCCACCCTGTGCAGTTCTGCAGAATTTTGCCCTCCCCATACAGAGTAAGTACTGCAGTTTTTCCGGATTTGAGACTTTGTTGATTTATATGATGGGATATCTTGCACTTTTTTTGAACGCTTACACTGCCTTTTCCTCTGCAGGTTCAAGTACGTGAATGTCTTTCTGTGGTTACAACTTTCCCTTTGTTGTTGTAGGGACAGATGCGAATAAACAAGACTCATGAAGGTGGTCCAACGGCTGACTTTGCGCATTGAAAGAGGGAGAAGGGTCACTGAAGATGGACTATATTGTGGAATATGGCTCCTGATTGGCTACTGTGGGACTGTTTCCCCATTAGATGATGTGTTCTACTTTATACCCAAGGTTTCATGGGAATTGTAGTTTGTGTTTTTAAGCTTGAATAATGGCTGCTATTTATAGAAAGTGAAGAAAGAAGGCATAATCCTTGCCTCTGAGTCCTTAATAGAATTGAAACTTTCCATTACAATAGCTAGGAAACTTTTCATTATCGCATGAACAGGGCAGGAATTTTGCAAACAATAGAATCTTATTGTTGTACTTATTTGCAAATGATGTCAGACTACTCACCTGTCTGAAGACTTTGAGAACATACCAGATTGTTCTCCAGGAGTTATCAGTGGACAAACCAAGTGAATGGCTTGGTGGGGGACTCCGTTATTCTGAGTGGAATTATTTAACTCTGATTATTCTGTGCACCTTATCTTCTGAGTCTAACACATTACACAGTGGATTTCTTGGGGTGGCAGAAGCGTTTCTCTTATTCCATTCTTTATTATTTGTTTCTATGGTAAATTGAAAACAGAATTAAAACTTTATTGAACCTTAAAAGAAAATTAGGATAACATCTTAAGAAGCAGTGAATTGGCAAAGCTCCGGAAAATCAATAGTCTCTTAGCGGTTCTCTGGATTTTGCTAAAGAGAGACAGGTGAACTCCCGTTACTGCAGACACCAGTAAAGTGAGGACTTTTCACAATCTGTACAGAGTGTATCTTTTCATGCGAATCCTACTATTTGGATCTATATCCACTCTAATTCTCGTATCTTATGACATGCTTAGTGCATTCAAAGTTTCCAAACAAAATCAGAAGTGCATTCACTATCCATTGTGTTGAGGTTAGAGATACCTTTTTGTGATCTATGTGCTTAGATGGAGATCAAGACAATGCATCAGTTAGTATTTTTGGACTGCAGAGCAAGGCACGCTTGGGCAAAAGAGGCTGTGACCGTCAATCAAATGGGGGGAACGAACCCCATATGTCTGTGTGCCAGAGTCTCAGGAGAATCATCAATGGGTCTTTCACTTGAGTGTCCTATTCTACAAGTGATTGGCCTCCTCCACCAGGAGGGAGACTGTTTGGATGACATTGACAGATTATGACAAGTGTATTTTAAAATTATCTCCTGTTCTGTTGATGTGCTTTATTGTGAAAAGTAAATAAGGATAGGGATAAGGTTAAGAACAAGTCGGTGTCATGTAGATAAGTTACTGGTCCACAGCACCTTGTGGTCAGGTCAACATGTTTCAGCCTGGAAACGCCCATACAGGTCGGTGGCCTTCCTCAACACTTTACCTTTAGATCAAGACAAACCATTCCAGGTCCTCTTTCATCCCATGGGGTAATTTCAATTAACCCTTAATGTATTTAAACAGACTGAAATTGGCAATTCTTACGCTTTAGCATGCAGACCTTAAATAATTGATTTTAACCAACCAACTGTTCTGCATAGATTAACAGCCACTTGACCAGTTTAAGTTCACTCTGAATTTATAAAAGATGTGGCATTTCAAAATATCGTAAATAAATGCATTTGCGAGTAACAATGCAATCAATGAATCAATAAAAACTTCATTCAGGTTTTGTAAAGAAAAAACCTCAAAGTCAAAAATACAACACAAATACACATAAAAACGACAATAAAATAAATGAAGAAATTATACGAAATGGCTCCATGTCCGGTTTTTCACTGCCCCTGATGATTAATCAGAAGTCGCTCTGCGCCTAACTGCAGCCTTTAAAATGCTAAGAACATTCCATACAGTGCTCCCTGAAAGCATTAGTAAAAAATAAAGGCGGGTCGCACTTGTTTAAAATTGGCTTGTTTTAAAATAGGGATTAAAAAGGTCTTTCTAGGCACATCATAATCACTACAGAACATTACAAACTTAAGCATGTCCTGTGGAGACGTGCCGCTGCAGCCACAGGGTAGCAATCTGTCGCCTTTCTTGCTCTCTCTAGGATGAATTAGAAGAAGATGAAATAAATCAAGGCGAAATGTAGTCATTAAAAAATGGTCATGTGAACTGGGGAGCCCTAAAAGATAAGGTTCAGTGGGAGGAGCCGTTTTCAGAAGGGTGTATCTATGTACACTGGGCTTCCTTTAACTCACATTCTTCCCTTTCCATCGCTCGCAATCTAAACAAGCATTGGCATAGCCAATAGGTCTCGCTTTTGGGACCTTCTAAGTATTTAGTTATGCAGCACAATATCCTTGGTGCAACCACATCAACTGTTGCGTGGCTAAACACTTATAAGGTCCCAAAGGCGAGACCTATTGGCTATGCCAATGCTTGGTGTGGCTGTGTGTGGTTGTGTGTGTTCGTGTGTGGTTGTGTGTGTATGTGTGGTTGTGTGTGTGTATGTGTGGTTGTGTGTGTGTGTGTGTGTGGTTGTGTGTGTGTGAGCGGGATGAATCAGTGAGGTCCACAACAAGAGAGGTTTCAATGGGAATAATTTTCTACACACATTTAATTGATTATGCCAGAATTGCCCTTCGTAATTTGTGTCCTTATCCACCACTTCTTGGGCTTTTACAATGTCCACGAATCCTGGTTCAGTTGTGAGAGTACTGTCTTGCCTCAGGCTTCTTCCTCAAAAAAAATAAATACCAAAAACAAAAAAAAATGGTGTGAGATTATGTCTTCTCTTTCACACTATCACCATAGAGGGGAAAGGAGTGAGGAGACACCTGGTGCTCTTTCACTGGGGAAGGTGTATGAGTGAAGGGAGGGGGGTTATTGGGTTGGTGGTAGAGCTGTGGGATTTTAGCCTGTTTACTCACCACTGCCCTTCGCCCGCCGCCCAGTCCACCCCTCAATCCGTGCACGCACCTGGGAGAGCCACACTCCTCCTGGAGTGTGGCTGGATGATGCGTGAATACGTTGGTCTCCTGGTTCTTCTGCCGTTCCGGTGGTTCCTCGTTCAGCAGTCAACACTGGAATCGGGCGCCTTCTTCCTTTCCCAACTTCTCTTCCCGGGCTCTGCTCACGGTATCCTCCTCCTTTCTCGACGTCTCCCACTGGGTTCGGTACTCGGCGTCTTCCCGGTTCAACCGTCTCTCCCCGTCCGTCGTCACCTCCCGAGCTCCGTCCTCAATTGGATTAGGGCTAATGACGCCAGGCGGCGTGGTTTGTGGAACCTTACTCCCATTTAAAGTAGCCGCTCCTTTCTCTGGATGAGTCTCGAACCTGTGGAATGAACCAATCAGGGGAATCCTCCGTCTGTGAATGAAAAGGGAGAGGATTGTGGTTTCTATTAAAATGCCGCCCTTCATGTTTTATCTCAGTATGCTCAACGGTAAGGGGAACTTCGTGACAGTGTGGTTGTGTGGTTGTGGGTGCAGTTGTGAGTGTGGGTGCGGTTGTGGGTGTGTGTGGATGTGTGGTTGGGTGTGGTTGTGTGTGTGTGGTTGTGGGTGTGGTGTGTGTGTGGTTGTGTGTGGTTGTGTGTGGGTGGTTGTGTGTGGGTGGTTGGGTGTGGTTGTGGTTGTGTGTGTCTATGGTTGTGGGTGTGGTTGGTTGTGAGTGTGGTTGTGTGTGTGATTGGGGTTGTGTGTGGTGTGTGGTTGAGTGGGTGTGGTTGTGTGTGAGTGTGGTTGTGTGTGTGTGGTTGTGTGTGTGTAGTTGTGTGTGTGGTTGTGTGTGTGGTTGTGCGTGTGGTTGTGTGTGTGGTTGTGCGTGTGGTTGTGCGTGTGGTTGTGTGTGGTTGTGTGTGGTTGTGCGTGTGGTTGTGTTTGTGTGTGTGACAGTAATACTTAAAAGCATCTCAAAATAAAGGAACACAAACATCGAGTTTGTGGAAAGAGAAAGCACGTTGTAAGTCAAACAGGTGCAGCAAAGCATTGACACAACAACAAAACAAGATCACTTAGCGAAGACTGAGTGCTGATAATGGATACACACAGCCCATCATTTTAAGAGTTCGATTGCAGCCAATGTGCACTCAAACCTGCCCCCTCCTTTTGAGTTGCACCCCATATTTCATGAGTTGTAACTGCTGCACCCACCATAGCGCTTTGAGATCTAAAGCGCTATATAGGTCTAATCGATTAACCAGTCCCCAACATGCTGTGCTTTTAAAGAGAATGTGCCAAAAGTTTCCAGCTTCCTCATCATGTCCTCATGAAAGCACCAACGAAAGGACTCCCTGAATGGTGCAACAGACATGAAGCAGTCGCTGCGATCAGAAATAAACACTGTGAACGTTGTCTAGTTTCACAGTAACATTTCCATAATGTTCTTTAAATCACAAAACAGTAATACTAAAAGCATCTCAAAATAAAGGAACACAAACTTCGAGTTTGTGGAAAGAGAAAGCACATTGTAAGTCAAACGGGCGCAGCAAAGCATTAACACAACATGTTCTTTGATGTTCTTTGAACGAGAACATCAAAGGGGCGCCGTGAAAGTGATCGCGGGCGCTTAATGAGCATGATGAGGTTTGCCATATGGTGCCTCTGCTCCTAAGTGCGCGCCCGCACACATGCACTGTAGCTCTAGGCTGGCGATGGTAGCACTTTTTTGAGCCCTCACAAAAAGTCTCGCCAGACCAGCGCATGAGCTGGCTCAGGCGAGACCTAAAAAGGACTCCTTTGCCTAAGGCAGGTCTTTCCTGCTAATGGTGTCAGGGGTGCAAAAAATGTCAGGCTTACCTAGTTTCCTAAATCCTTTCGATATATAGTTAAACAAGGGTATGTGGTGAGCACCATCTCGGCCAAGCCAGTCCCTTAGTATCTCTTTGGTAAGGGTAGTCCCGTCGCTCAACCACGCTCTAAGCCAATAAAATAAAGGACGGAACGACAACAAGTCTGTCAAATAGGGTACACCCAGTTCGTTATGAACAATATAAGTAGCAGTACCCTGTGGGACACATAACAGTCATCTCAGGAACCTATTTTCCACTATTTGAAGCTCCTCATGGGCAGCATAATCCCAGATCTCGCAACCGTACACTACCTGAGATACACACCTAGATCTATAAATCTGCAAAAGGGTGCCTATAGGTTTTTTGCCCAGATGGGAAACAAAATTAAAAATGGCTGCGTTAGCGCATAGGAGACCCCCTGTTTACTTTTTTTTTTATAGGGCTCCAATTTAACTTGGCATCTAACATGACTCCTAAGTAGGAAAATACACTAATCTTGGGGACAGGGAATGTCTCTACCTTAAATTTGAATGATTTGGTTGACCTATGACCACACTGCATCATGTAAGACTTGGAATCATTTACTAGCAGGCCCCGGTCTTCCGTAAAGGTCACGAAGGAGTTAAGTAATGTTTTCAACCCCCCTCGCAGTCCTGGCCATAAGAACCACGTTATCCACATACAGTAATACCGGCAGGCTACGCCGGCCCACCTGGGGAACATCTGCATGTGTGGCTGTCAAATCCTTCTCTAAATTATTAATATATAAATTAAATAAAAAGGGGGCCAATATACATTCCTGTTGTACCCCTCTCTGGATTGGGAACTGCCTGGTCAATTTGCCATCGTTAGTAAAGCGAACCCCTGCTTTGGAGTCCCTGTGGAGGTCCTGTAAGAAAAGGACAATGTTATTGTCTACTCCCATACACAGAAGGGTCTCCCATAGTTCGCTGCTATTCACCCGGTGAAAAGCTGACAATGGTCCATGAAGGCCAAGTACATCATGCCTGAACATGCAACTGTGTATTTGTTTAAAATCATATACAGATTAAGGCATTGGTCCACTGTTGACCTCCCAGGGCGAAAGCCATATTGAAATTCTGCTAATATGTTGTTTTCATCTGCCCATGTAGTTAACCTGTTCAATAAAATGCGGTCTGCGTCCTTTACCATTGAATCTAACAGTCATATGGACCTATAACAAAAAGTACTATCCCTGTTGCCTTTCCTGAAAATTGGTGCAATGGTGGCTATGGCCCAAGAGTTGGGTGGGGCTTCTCGAATAGCTGCGTTGATAGTAGAGTTTAGGACTGGCACCCACAACTGAGGGTTAGAGGTCTGGGAATGCCTTCAGGTCCAGGGGCCTTGATCTGGACACTCCCTCAAAACCTCAGTTTGGTCCAAGCCTCGTCGCTCAGTTCGGCCTTACGCCTTGCTAGTTCTACCTTGTCTTGACCTCGAAAGGCATTCACTAGAGCTAGGTCCTTGGGTTAAGTACCTAATGCTCCCCTCAATGCCCTTGCTGCTCTGGAACAATTGTGGTCAAACCCTCTTGGGACTCGCTCCTTCTGTTACCTAGATGGCGCCTTTAGGAGATCCCCAATAGCAGAAGAAATAGATGCAAATGCATCAAGGATGATCCGTGGCGAATCCTGCCCTTTGGCACAAGTATTGAATTCCCCATTACACCTAGCTCACAAGGGACTCATAGAAAGGTTTTGGAGTGATCTGGGCCCACCTCAGCCTTCTGCCCTGGTCTGTAGCCTTCAGGGACCCCATTGCTCTCTTCATCCTGGGTTTCCCTGACTGGAACCAACTAACTGTAGCACATAAGGGATTATGGTCGCTATAAATACTCTCCTCAATTGAAAACTCCATCAAAACGGGGAGGAAGGGATTAGACACATAAATAAAATCAATATAAGATGCACACCTCCTCCCTGTGAAAGTGGGAACAAGAGTCCTCCCACTACGATGCACCCTGCACATTGCCATGATCAGGTCAAATTCTTACACCAGAGTGTTAAATGATTTTCCGTGATTGGTATGCACTACATGCATTCCCGCCAACGTGGACATCTTGTATTGGGAGAGTTTAACACAGATGAGTTCCCGCATAAGTGAAGATTGAAGTCCGCAGCCTTCATAAGGAATCCGTTGTGATTAAACTTTGATGTCATGCTGTTTAAAAGCAAACCTAGCCTAGAGATAATACAGACGTCTAGGGCAGCAGTAATGGCATTATAAAAGTTCAATAACAGCAGATTGTCGGACCCCATTGAAAATAACAAAGTCTGCAAACAGGGATTGTCTGTTGGCAACACCTTCATATGGCAATGAACGGCCAGGGAAACAAAGATAATCAGACCACCCTTATGTCTCCCCGCCCTTGATGAAATGGCAGGCACAAAAATGTCTTGTAGCCCTCGAGAAAGGTACTGTTGGTGTTAACTCATGTCTCCTGGAGACATATTACATCAAAACCTTTTATGAAGGCACACCAAGTTGGGTCACTAAGTTTGCTTGTTATCCCTGCAATGTTCCATGTCACAAGTTTACAAGCCTTTCCTTCTCTACTACCAATAGGACCTGGCAAATGTGCAGTGTTGAACGATGATGATGACTGTACCAAATCATTCTCAGTAAGTCAGTCACAAGAGTCCAGGGTATCCAGGAGAGCAAATCGGTTGAAGAGGGGGGTGTCATGAATCATCGGCTGTCTAAAAGGCTGTCTGCGCAGAAGAAGAGCCGGGTGAATTCAGTCGTTCCCATCCCCAAGTGGTCTTACTCTACTCAGAGAACTACAGAAATGTCCCAAGGAGAGGGCTACTATGAATGAAGCAATGCCACAAGAATTGTTCTGTGTGACTGCGTGCAAGACCCTGTCTACCTGGTGAGGCCTGTTAAAGTTGATTACAACACAGTCTCCTACCATATATTTACTGGACCTTCCAATCCACGAGACTCTTCGCACCATGTTGATAAATACCTCCATCCTTAGGCCCAAGGTTGTGTTACAAGCCAGCCAATGTAGGACATTATTTTTTAGTTAGTCAGAGGCTTCAGTGCCACCATGGGGTAGTACCAGAACATTTCCAAGGACCACTACATATGGGGTTGACTCCGGGGGTAGGTCTAGAACTGGTAACCTCTGCATCTGACTTGTATCTGTATGCACTGCTGCCCGGGTCTCCTGACAAGCCCCCTCCCCACTCAACGATTCTACCAGGGGTTTTCCGTTTCCACTATTACAGCCATGGTGTCAACCTTCAAGGGATTAGAGTCCATCAGCGCAGGTAGGGAAAGAGTCAAGGCCCACGGGGATGATAGAGACCCCTGCCCATTGGTCCCAATTGGACCCGTGATGATGTACACTGGCACTATCTGGTCGAGGGCCAGACACTCCCCCAGCCTAATCAGTGTTTCTCAAGTCTCTGCAGGCATGTTCTGCCTTGACTTTCGGAGCTCTGACTCAATGGCGGCTAGGTGTTGCAAATGGGGTCTAGTTTAAGATCCATGCTTGCGAGTAATGACTCCAGCCAGCCTTCCATCATTACCACCAGCTCTCCCTTTGTTTAAATTGGCGTGTTATTTACCCATTGCACCGACCCCTCTGCCCTGGGGCGTTTTGCTTTACTCGCGGACAAGGGGCCTTTCCATTTGACTCCCTTACCTATCCCAGTTCCAGGCCCTCTCCCCACCCCTGTGCTCCTTGTCATGGGGGGCAGGCTTCACACCCTTGTCACAGATGCCCTGAGTGACCGGGCAGGATGATGAGTCCAGCCCTATGGTTGAGGCTGCCTCTCCGCCCGGGCCAGATCCTACATCCACCCCTGATCCGATGGTGCTTGAACAAGGAAAGAAAGAGCCTGGATCTAATTCAACAAGCGCTGCAGGGCCTTCAGGCTGGTCTGTACTGACCCTTACAGTATTAAGTAGCTGGGTTGTGGACAAGAGACTGAAGAACATGACAGCCGGCGGGTGACAAGCTTGATCACCTTGTCAATGAACCCCACTGCTCTTACGAGGAATGCATCCATTGTAGTACCTTGCTGTGCCGATGTGCCTACTGCCATCCTATTACGTTTTCCCATTGTCACCAGGTGGAGGGGGGATAGCAACAAGCAACAAGAATTAAGACCAGGGATTGTGCAGGTTAGGTCAATGGCTCCCTGTAAAATATCGCAGTGTCATGCACTACCATACAGATCCCGCCCCCTCCTGTCTTAGGCCAAGCCGGCAATGTTCCTCCTCCTACCTGCTCAGGTGACGGGGATGAGGTTCATGGGGCTGTTGTGCAAGGAGCTTGTCAGCCACACTCTAGCAAAGGATACTGCACGGCGGCACTCCCAACACACTGGATCCGGCTTCAGTCCACAGCTCTACAGGCCAAGCTCTGGGCTTTGACGGGCGCAGGTGGGCCCGCTCTTGGCTCGGTCTTTGCCCGGGCATGTGCCTGAGCACATCCTGTGCTGCAGGAGCCTGTGACTGTCTTTGCTGGCTCCTCCTGGTGCGAGTGTTGCCAGGCGTGTGGTCCTGCCCCACTGCTGGCTACAATTCGAATTTCCCGCACTGCGGGAGCCCTCAACCGTATTTGCTGACACCTCCTGGCACAAGTGTTGCCGGGGCGTGTGGTCCTGCCTCGCTGCTGGCTACAATTCAAGTAACAATTCTATTTGCCACAGGTTGTTACAAATTAATGTTTTTTTTTATTTTTTAAAAGAGGGTTCACATTAGCGTCTCACTGCCTGGTGCACTCAATATATTTTCCTTGTTTTGGTTGTTCACTATTAACATTCAATGCACATGTCATCCAGTAAACTTTATGCATAATAATCACCAATATTCCCTTTAGTATCTCACTGGGTGTAAAGGAAAACAGTCTTATACACGACATGAACCAAACCTCATTAACTTTCCTGGATTACTTCTAGTTATGGGCTGTCGACTGCGCCTATAACAACGATCCTTCTTGATCAAAGTGTGCTCTTTCACGAAGACCAGTAAGTTAGCATACTTACCCTTATTGTTTGTGTAATGTCCTACATTTTAGGGTTCCTACACATACGGTCCTGATGAAGGCCAACGACCTGTATGGCAGTACCCTGGTCGAAACATGTCGACCTGACCATGAGGTGCTGTGGACCAGTAACTAATCCACATGACATCGACCTATATTTAGCCTTATCCCTATCCTTATTCCCTTTTTCACAATAAAGATCGTCCACAGGATAGGAGTTAATTTTTAAAATGCACTTTTCAGATTCTGTCACTGTCATCATTTAGACTTTCTCCCTCCGGACGGAGGATGCCAATCACTTGATGAATAGGACACTCAAGTGAAAGACTCAATGATGATAATATGCACCAACCCACACCAAGCCCCCAATTGTGAGAGCAGGACTCTGGCACAGAGACAAATGTGATTCATTTCCCCCCATTCTGATTAACAGTTATTGACAGTCGGAAGCTGAATGAACCTCTGCTTCTACTTCCCTCTTCTTTGATTGGAACAAAAGAGTCTGTGGCCTGGGTTCCAGGGCCCAACATTTCAGAGACTTTCATCTTAGTGTGACTTCTGTATAAAAGGGGTGTTTAACATCACTTTCTGACCCCTGCTGCACACCCCTATGAATGACTGCTAGTCTGTGACCATTGATGTCAGAATGTTGATTTGTGTGCATGGTTGGCTATATGTTTGGTGCACTTTGTGAAAATGGATGTCTCCAAGTATGTTGATCTGTGTGCATTTTTTTTTATCTGCACCCATGTGGTGTGTGCCTCTGTATACGTGTATTACACAACAGCCAAAGCTGTAGATTTGTTAATGCGTGTTCTGTTTAGATTCCCCTCTCCAAATGAATCACAGTGTTTTACATGTTCTGCGAAATGGGCATTCTGTAGTGTTTAAAAATACTTCCGACGGAATTTTCATTTTCCTTTCATGCAGAGTATTATGCCCTCTGCCTTGCAACGCACAGGATGGCATTGTGCGCTCATGTTCACCTTGCTTGCTGTAAGCCACTATCAAGTATAGCCCTACTTGGTTGATTTTCAGCTGGCGTATAGTTTTGACCTAAAGGCACCGATCACACACTTTCACAATAAGCTCCATCTTCCAGTGGTCTACCTATGACCCCGGCGTGTCCAAAGCCCTTGTAATATCAGTGTGTTGTGTTACTTGCTATCAGGGCTGGACTGGAAACCAAAATCAGCCCTGGCTAAAATGTTTAATTCTTAGCTGCCCATCTTGCTGAAAGCAGTATCATAGCTGCAGTCCAACGGGGATAAGCCAGAATAGCAAAATTGGTAGTCCGTTGTGTATTTTCAACACATATGAACACATTTATTTATCACATACATCTTTAATTCATATTTTAATATATAGAAAATTACTGCAGTCAAGCTAAAATCTTCTTACAACCCCAAATGCCTTGCACCTCTCGGAAGCCGGGTCAGTGGTCGCTTTTCTCAACCAATTACTTTCAGGACTAATCACCAAATTCCATTTGATTTACTTTGAAAGTTGTTATTTTTGTGATAATTTATTAAATCACTGGTAATGTCCCACTGTGTAACACCATCTTGTTTCCTAGAACTAATTTTTTTTGCTTATTAGGTCTCGCCTGAGCCAGCGTATGCGCTCCTCTGCGAGACATTTAGTAAGCGGGTTTTTAAAGTGCTGTCAAAGGCTTTAGCCGGCCACCAGTTTGCGGTTACACGAACAAACGTGCGCACCACGCAGCCGCCATCTGCCTTTCCGTCACTTTTTCCTGCTGCCGCGTGTGCGTCAGCCTGCTTTCATTTTTGCCGGCATGCGCGCATCACTTTCGTTTCACATAATTCCCCAGCACGTGATGTCGCGATGAGGTCACCGTCTGCGGAGGCACCACATGCTTCATGTTTGCGCTGGTGTCTGCCCCGGTTGAATGTGTCTCGGGGTCATTGCAGGACGTGAGAGACGGGAGTGCAGCGCCGTCCTGAGCTCGGTCGTGCTTGCAGGTAACCCCAAACTGCAGAAGAAGAGAACAGGGGCACGCGGGGAAGTTGGACGAGACCCCAGCTTCTCCTTTAGTGGCACAGCCCATGGTAGTAACGACGCCCAAGATTTTTTCCAGGGTATAATGTCTCGGTGGGTTAATAAAACCCATGCCCTTCCCACCGAGCTCTATGGTTACAGGTTCATGTCCCGCCTTTCACTACGCGAGGACTAGAAAATGAGGGTCGTTGTACTGCGTAGCAATACACCTGCACTATAGACTAGTGCCAAAAGACCGACTGCTGTAAAAAATGTTTTATAAATGCTCTTATGTTAACGAAGACAACGTTCCGTGACCACCCCGATCCTAAGGGCTCAATGACACCGCAGTGGGAAAGCTGTCACCAGGCTTTAACGGCGCCAGGAGGCTGTGTAACAAACATAGCAATAAAGAGTACCTCCTGTTCACTGTGAGGCTTCGGGGTGGGCTTCCAGTGGTATCTCACACAGGAATAACCTTGAAGAGCTGCTGTCACAAGAACCCGTAAGTTGGTAATCAGCAGCCAGGTATAAAGAGCAGATGCCATAATGAAGCTTCCATGCGTTCAGGCTACATATTCAGTTCATCCATGAGAAGTTATTCCCCACCGTATTGGGCACTAAACTCTCACTTGCTTTCCAAATCCGACCTCAAGATGTTTGTGTGCGTACGAGGCGTAGATTGGCTACTTTGTAATACTTCTGTCAGAAAAGGCGCCAAGCCTCGCAATAATGTCAAGTTTTTGTTAACTGGGTTGAAGCACGCGTGGCCCTTGTGCATGACGCCCCGCGCTTCTCGTGTAGGACTTCCTCCCACCATGCATGAAGCACACCTTTCTATGAGAGCAGCACACTGAGCTGTGCCATCATGTGCACGGTGACTTTCAAATCAAAGCACATCCCTAGCCCTCGCGCCCACTCCCAGTTCATCCCATATGTCACACTCCATCCATGCAACTTCCAACCATTTGTGCAAGGTCCTGCTCACTTTAATTCTTACTAGGGAACAGGACTCGGAGGCCGCATCAGTGGCGTTAGTTGTGACCTATACACAACACAAGCTATGACAGTTGCTGTTCTCTGATGTCTTCTTAAGTAGCAAATGTTTATCTAAGACTACGTCTTGTTACAAAACTGCACCGCATTCACATAGACTGAGCATACATGTGTCCACCATAAAATGAAATGATAATTATTCAGGGGAGGGGTTAGGTGGAGGATGAATTAAGCATGTCATCTTTCAGCCGTAGTATTACTTTCTGTTGTGTTCTGTTACATAGCACAGTTATGCGCTCATATGATTCCAAAACGCTTTCAGAACGCGGGCCCCTTTTCTGGGATTCTCGTTTTCCTGAGTCAAGAAGTCTATGATCATTGTATTTAGTTATATGTCATGAAGTACAGAGCTGGATTATGTTAGTGGCCAGGAAGGTTAGATTATATTATGTATTAGGTATGCTTTCTAAGAACAAAAAAAAAAAGGTTTAGACAAAACGAATGCCCATGCAACTTTCATACAAAACAATATACATAAAGTTGTTACATAACAACTTTTAAAAGATTACCATATGCTAAAAAAACACTATTCTGAAACTTCATAAATACATTTATTGCGCTTTTACCTAATTTAACCTTAAGGGCTCATACTTAAGACAGATAATAGATTGAACAGTAACCATAGTATAATTATAACAATGGCCATAAGGAACTAAATCTAGATGTATAAGATAGGAATTAAATGTAGGGGATGGAGGGCCGCTGTACTGCCTCTGTGTAGAACGTTGTGTGTACGGATGGTGCAGATGGCCTTTGTTCTCTTTTGCTTGAGTGTATGATTGTCCATTGCTGATATTTGCGTGGTGGTTCTTTGGAAGCATGTTGCTTATTATATGTCTTTGATGCAAAGTGGTGTGCATGTGGTAAAATCAGATTAACTTCAGTATGATTGATATGATTGGTGGGAGGGTTTGAATGTACTGTAGAGGTGACTCCACTAAGTCAACGATATGGTTCGGAACCATGTTCTGCACAATATAGTATCAAGGACGATCTCTATTGTGCTCTGTTGGTGCACAGATAAGTCTGACTTAGACTATAAATGGATGGGTGCAGAGCACTGCTGTGGTATTCTGTTGTGAAGCCTTGACATCTCTGCAAGTGTGATGGTAGAACTTCCAGCAAGGCCGTCTCCGTCTTTCAAGTGTGCTTTAGTGATCATGAATAGTGAATATGACTGGAGGGATGCCGTGAATACAGCTGTACCAGCAAAGCTGCCCAGAAGGAGTGATGCACTCACCAACACACCTGTGGACAGCAAACATCAAAAGAGTACAGAAATGCTATTCTTTGCAGTTGGCCTATTAAATACTCCGTTACTTTTGGTGATCATAACCTTTGCAAATTGATTAAGCATATATGAATGACACATGTCAGCGCAACAACCCATTCAATAAAGTGCTTGTTGCTGAGCTCAGTGTGAAATATGTCAGATTACAAAGGCTTCACTCAGCCTTCTTACTTTCTGCTTGATATGCCGACTGGCATGTAGGGCAGCAACGAATGACCCCCACTTACCATTTGCTTTGGGCAAGTGTCTGTACGGTTCCCCAGTTGCCAATAGGTCTGGCCTTTGGGACCTTATAAGTGATTAACCATGCAACAGTTGATGTTGTTGCACCAAGGATATTGTGCTGCATAAGGTCCCAAAAGCTAGACCTATTGGCTATGCCAATGCTTGTTGTCTGAGAAGGCTTAGCAGGTTAGCTTGCCAAGAACGTTTAGACCCAATTCCTTATTGTGAAGCCCCGTTTGTCCAGATGGTCATAAATATCCTCTCCTCGTCGCCGAAGACAGGCGTTATAACCACTGTTATATCGTTGTCAAATGCTGACCCACACTTAAATTGGTACTTCGTCTACCTGCCTATAGGTTTGGCCTTGGAAAGCTTTTGTGATTACTTTTTCGATAAAAATCTTTTTTTAAATAAATTAACATCGCATTTAATTTTAATGTAATGCTAAGAATAGTTACAAGAATTATTTTTTTTCGTTTTAATGCACTTCAAAGGAAAATATGATCCATATGTACACGAGAAATTGTACTATTTGCTTTGAAGTACTGTGACCCGATATTGTAGTTTAAACAGAGATGGAAAACTGCAACAATATAAAAAAGGATAACGCATAAAGGAAAAAAAAGCATTGGCAAGGCAATTTACCCTACCACGTGCATCTCTTTTTAGTCGGACGTAAACATGTATCAGTGCAAGAGAACCAATGGTTGAAGTGGGCTGGCTGGTTGTCCTATGGTCCATGCTATGGTGGGTGGAAGCACAAAGTGAATAAAAGTTGAACTGACCAATGGATGGTTGTATGTATATATGTATGCATTTCTTTTATGCATGATTTTTGGGATTACATGAGGCTTCGAGACTGATAAACCTGTCTCTACTTCAGACCCGAAATTAAGTGAAAGGGTCATGACAAAGCTTCCATTTAATTCTAATAGAAAATTGATTAGTACTGAGAGCTGTCTCTATGGTGCCTTTATGTCGTATGCCGCTCTATTCTGAGACTTCTTTCTTGTGCTATGAGATTATTTTGTTACCATTTTGGCATATAATGAATTAATTCACTCATTCCTCAGCTCTATTCATCGACTTAAAACCACCATTATTTGCACTGTGGGAAAAAAAGATGTCAAAGCCGAAAGAGTTTTGGGGCCACCATTGTGTTTTTATTCGCTCTTCACTCGAAATCAAGTGACATATTGGCAGCGTTAAAAGCAACAGTCCTTCCAACTCCACTGACAGATTGCACCTGAGTTGCTACTTCACAGCTCAGTGTTCACCCATTGTAGTCTCTTCCCTCCCTTTGCTCAGCTGGTGGTGTTGGAATCTGTGAGAGAAGATGAGGGTTTCAGTAGAAGGGTAGAAGAGGAGTGATGTCTGTCTCAAGTGATGTCGCTGCCATTGCTTTCTCTTTCCTGGCAGGCTGTTGGCTATTTTCCGGTAGGTGTCGTCATCAAATTTTTTTGACAGGGCGTGATGTTCTCCAAGATCGGCAATGTGGTAGGTGGTGGCGATGGTCAGTGAGGCGTGGTGAATTTATTTTTGTGAATGTTGTTCCTGCCTTACTTCTGGGCGGGCACCAGGTCATCAATGGACTGACCCTTCTCCAGCTTCTTCTCCATCTCAATCATGAGCTTCACACCATCCACCACCAACTGTGTCTGCTCCACCTCGGAGGACCCCAGACGGTCGGCATTTGAAATGTCATAGATACCACCAACAGCTGCAGTATCTACACCACCTGTGAAAGAGTGAATGAAAACCATTCAGTGGATGCACTTGGATTCAGCTTAAGTCCACTGTCCCACATGGCGGGGTCAGTGGGCAATGCTAGCATTTTGACACAAAGAAGTTGCCCCCTATCCCTTGCACCCTGGACTTAAGATATGGTGGGCGGGCGTACAAATGATATTTCAGGAGAAATCTTATATCAACTGTGTGTTTTGACAAGACTTCACTTCATCAGCCACTATATAGAGGTTACATAAAAATGACAGATGTCAAAACCATACCGAACTAAAATATAAGCACAATCTACAAAAAAATGTGTTATTTTGTACACAACATTTGTCAATTTTAAAGCTCAAATTATCCCTTGCAAGTCTCACAGGCTGATATTATTTCAATCAGCTTGAAGTATGAGCACAACAGGAACAACCAGAGCATCGTCACAGACGAGGAGATGGAATATAGTGGTCGAACAACAAAAAAGGGGGTAGGTCTACTTTCCCCAAATCTTCAAACTGCGAAACATATGGTAAGAAGTTGTATTACAACCTTAGAGTTTGTTTATGCTGGTGAAAGAGTATAATTATGAACCTAGTAACTCGTGGCCCCCCTCCAAAAGGTGTTCCTCAAATGAGCAGTTTCCCCAGGTCCGCCCAGGTTCCAAAAGTAACAAGATTCTCTCAATTACAAAAGATAATGGGGTTCTTGTAGTTCTGGGGTAAGCCTGCTAACTAGAAGCCATTTTCCACTCCCCCTACCAGGTTGGTGTAAAGTTAATGAGTTACTAAACATCAATAGATGTTGATTTAGGGGTAAATTCCAAAGCAGCAGCAACATTTACATGTTTGAAATCATGCTTACAAGAAAGGCAAAAGAATTTTTAAAAGATGGTTGCCAGAGAATGCACCAACTCATTCAGTGTTATATAGATGGACTGTAACTGGATACGCCGCTCCAGGACATGTTAGGACACAGGCATGTAGCCAGTATGACTAAATTGCACAAAGAACCAGTAATAGATCTGTGGCGATAACAAAAGCATAAGGGGGCTATATGGGGGTTGGAGGCAGAGACGTTTTAAGGCATGGGCAAAGTGGGCCCTGGCCCAGGGCCCCAGCCTTTCAGGGGCCCCATGATAGAGCCAAATCTGTTCTGCAGGGGAGCCTTGTCCTAATGACCTTGAATGATTCTTAAACAGATTGTCTTAAATACAGTTTTCCTTTAATTTATTTTTAATGTGGGTGTTGTGTGGCAATGAATTACAGACATTTTGCAGAGAAATGTTGTGTTTATGTTTCATGACACATCCCTAACAAACGTTTTTGTTTAGATCAGAACCAAACCTGACATATAAGAAATGGGAGGGTGTCTCGAGGTGCAGTAATATTAGTGAGCTGCTGCTGTGTTATAATATCAAAAACACACATCACTATCCCTGAATATTAGATGTAAACACATTTAGAATTTGGATTAGTGTGCCTCTGCACTGTGAGTGACCTAGCCAACAAGGACATGAAAGAGTGGAAATTGGATCATAAATTCAAAGATTCTCCGAACAGGGGCCCCCAAATACCTTTGGCCCAGGGCCCCCAAAATCCTTAAGGTGTCTCTGGTTGGAGGTTCATACTATATACCAGTGAGAGATTTATTTTGAACTCAAAGTATTGAGTACAAGTTAATACACTGGCACTCTACCGGTAGGAGATTTTCCATCTTCATGGCTGGTCTAAGAGAAGTTTTGTGAAGGATTTATTCTTTTAGTACAGACTGGCATAGTTTGCAAACTAAATGGCAGAAGGTTTTCTGACGCAAATGTCTGTATCTTACCTGCACCACGTTTCTGCAGGCGCAGTCTGGTCAGAATCTCCTCAAACTTGGGGTGCTTGCTGAGGTTGGGGAGTTTGACGTGCACACCACCACGCAGTCCAGTACCCAAGTTGGAGGGGCAGGTCAACACGAAACCCAGATGCTCATTCCACATAAAAGGATGGCCGGCTTTCTTGAAGATCTCTTCAATCTATCCCAAGAGGTGAAAAAAGGATAACATTTCAGAACAGAACGTTCTACGTGTGAAATGATACATAAAGGTTTATTTATACAAGGTTGTTCCTCAGTCTAAATTAGGTGCTGACATGGGAAGGACAACCCTGGCCGACTATTAACCTCCTGGAGGGGAAAATGTGAAGGAATATTTTGTCTTTATCTCCAACTCCTATATTGGTCTTTTGCCTCCATGGAGGTTGGATAACAAGTGTCTTATCTTGTTTGCCATCATTGTGGGGAAGTCGTTTTTGGAAGAGAAAGATGGCTGGTAAAATGGAGTTCAGTGTAACAGTGAAGCCGATACCTTAAGTCATTGCCCGTTTAATAATAGAAATACTTGAGGAGATGTTTGACACAATATTTGCCTGTATAGTTTTGAAAAACTACGAAAAGTAAACATTAACATTTTCCGACTAACTTTAAATCTGTCACTGACTGTTTTTACAGCATTTTATGACCATTAAATATGGATGGGGATAAGTGAAGGATGAAACTGGGATAAAAAGAATGGCAGTACAAGGGGGAAGACGGTAGAAATAGATAAGTATCGTTTGGGTTCTAACTGCTGTCAGGATCAGGTTTCATATCAAGTTAAAATGATGTATAGTATTTGCGTAGATCATCAGATCTGTTTGCGGAATTCGAACAGTGGGATTCTAGAACTCATATAGGTGAAAATGTGTTAAACAGGCAGAGTTTTTCAGGTTCGGTGTTTGACAGACAGTTGCGGAAAGAGAGAAAAGGGTATGGTGGTGGCGTATTCAGAACAAGCCCTCTGGATTAGTAAGGAGCTTGATGGAGGCAGAGCGGAATAAGTAGCAGACTGGTTAACCTAGTTGTCTAGCACTGCTTGTAAGTCGGAATATCATATACAGAAATATTACCTGACAAAGATTGTTACCTAAATACTGTCCCAATCTATGCAGATTTTCTGTTAACTCCACTGGGGAGATATTTCTGTAGATGATATTTAGAACACAATATTTATGTCATATGATATTCTGGAACCTTGCCCTAGTGGCAGACTGATCTGACCCTCACCTTCTGCAATCCAACACAGAAGCGTCTGAACACCTCCTTCATGTTGCCACCCTTCTGCATAGAGATGACACGGAGATGGTCCTCCTCGTTGACCCAGACCAGAAAGGTCTTATCATCGTTGTGCCTGTAGGATGTGGAGATAAATGGTCAATACCACGACAGTCATCCAAAGCAGGCCCAGTGGCTTCCATGTCTCACTTTTCCACTTCAGAATAGGAGTGTAGAGCTACAGCCATGACTACAGTGGAAGTAACAACTTTTATATTATTCAACTCATCCTAAAAAAACAATTTCTTACCTATTTTGCTTCTGTGGAGATCCTTTTTAGATCTAGCTACGACCTTTTGATTTTACTAAGATTATATGTGTAATTGACTTACCTATACAGGCTTACAGCCACTCCCCTTCATCCATTGGTTATGGTGTCATTCACATTTTTCTTCTGCCCACTACAGCACATAGCACGGGGACGTGGGTCAGCCCACGTAAGCCATTGGCTAACTTTGTTGTGAGTAAAGGCATTCTGCCCTTTACCAAAGAGTACATCTACACACAATAGTCGTTCCCTAATTGCCATGGACACATATGGCAATGTGTGTTGTTTGAGACTAAAAAGATATTTGCGCTTTTAGCCGTTGTTTTTTTATTGTTTTAGATTGACTAGGACCCTGCAGCTTAGTTGACAATACATTGTTGCAAAATTCATGACAAGCCAACACAAAAGAAGCATTTTCAAGGCCATTCTATAGCCCATTGTGCATCAATTCCATATTTTCCTAGAGCAAATCACAGCATATTTTGGGCTAAAATATGCATGATTGATTTTTTGGAAAATTACATTTGCTCATCTATACCCATGATACCTATATCAGGATATTTTAGAAGATGATAGAGCAAACAAAGTAGTATTCCTGACTCACAATATCCATCATGGGTTCTGCCTTCCCTTAAAACCATTTGCGTCTGCTTAGTGGTAACCTTTAAAGTTGAGTTTGAAGGCTTTGCCTGTCTTTCTTGGTGGTTCCTGGTGGCCCTGTGGAAGAGGACCTTCCAATTGCCAGACAGGGTTGTGAAGACTGATTTACCCTTTTTAAGTCGTGCTCTCTGGGAGCTGTAGAAGCCTCTTCAGATGTCTGGATCCCTATAGAGTGCTGTCTTGTCCATTCAATATTGTTTCATGAACCAGAGTTTGAAAGAGTTTTTCACTTTGCAACAATACTGATCTATGTCCAGCATCGGATTGGTAAATGCGGGCACTCGGGCAACGCCCGAGGGGCCGATGTCCGAGTTCCAGCTGTGGGCTGCTTTTTTGAGCAATCTGGGGGGCAGATTTGGGCGGTGTCGCTGTTGTTCAGATACAGCCAGCGGCCCAGTTGGTGTCTGAGTGGGCTTTCTGGAGGCAGATGGGTGTCATTACCTCATGTTTAGCAACAGGTAGAGGTGTTACTCCCTTTCTCTCGCAGGGCCGGCCCATTAATGTATGCATACCTAGCAGGGCAGGGGGCCTGAGCAGAAGTTGCCTCACTTGTTTTCAGGTGTATTTCACCAGTGTAAACTAATCCATGCATTTATTTTATCCCTCCCCTTTTTTATAACATTTCACCAAAGCAGTATTTTGAGGAAAGGCAATATGCAAATGTGGGCCACTCTTTTTAGCGTGCCAGGGCCGATTTGGAATCCCAATCCAACCCTGTCTACGTCTTATTCGATGTCATTCAACTGTGCTTCACATTTTTTTCGCTGTCATCACTACAGCGGGTGCGGCCTGTGCATCCTTACAGAGATCACAAAGCCCATAAATGCAGTAGTGCTATGGTCCTTCACCATTGTCTCCATGGTACTCACCAGATGCCTCTGGCGTCGGGCCAATCACGAGCCATGCCAGCGGCCAGCAGAAGAGGAGAGACGGGCTTGTCAAAGAGGAAGTGGTCATCAATAAGCTGCTGCTGCTCGGCGTCGGTCATGTCCTTCAGGGGATAGTACTTGCCCTTGAACTCACCAGTCAAGCTGTTCAGAGCTAAAAGAACAAACACCGACAAGGTCAGTACGTCTGATTTGTTTTATGTGTTTTGATATTTATTGCAATGGCCCTATGTTTGTGTGAGGTTTGGATGCACAAACAGAAACCATACCTGCAGGCACCTAGATGTACTCTCACACAAACCGGCTCATGCAGTAAGAAAACATTTAGACATAGGCAGGGTCAGACTGGGACCGAAAGTAAACCCGGGCACCAACATAAAAGGAAACCCCTTTAAAAACAGTGGCCCACTTTTACAACTAGGGGCAGTTTTCAACATGTGAAGACACATTGTATATGTGTTTTGCAAGGATGGGGAGCCTGCATATATGTGTGCTTGTTGCAGAAAATGTATGTGTCTTTAAGAAGGAAATAAACCGTAAAAACTGGCCACCAGCTCATAAAACAGGCCCACAAACAGCCAAAAGCAGATCCATACAGTGATCTGACAGAGCAGCCCTTTGGGCACTGCCTGAATGCCCGTTAGGCCACTGAATGCCCGTTAGGCCAGTCCGACCCTGGACACAGGTCAACATTGGATAGATGCATGGACTGATTGATGTATGATTGTACGCATGGAATAGATGGATGGTTTACTGTCACTGCTGAGTGAGGGAATAGATGAATATATGAAGTTGCATGGTTTGAGGAATAATAACTTGGCGGTGGGCGGATGGATTTTGGTTGTGAACTGATGAGGAATGCTTGGAGCTAGTTGTATTTGGTGCTTTGGTGAGGTTGGATGGTAGCTGCATAGGGATGGGTAGATGGAATGATTTGTGTGGATAGATGCCCTTACCCAGGACTAAAAAGAAGGGTGCTCGCAACTCAGGCTTATCTTTGGGAGGCGGATAGCATTTCAGGTGCGTGGGTTAATGAAAAATCACAAGCACCAACAATTCTAATACTCGTATGTCTCCAGATGATTTGGTAAGGTCATTTCTTTACAGTTATTCATGCCTGTGTAGCATTACTCAGCATTACAGAAGCAGAAAAGAAGGAAGGCTGATACAAACAATATGGTGACAATAAGACCTGTACAAGACGTAAACTTTGCAATAAAGTTCAATACTACACAGCTTGCCATAATGCAAAAAACGTCAATGTACTTTGGTAAATAAGAATAAAAACAAGGAAAGCGTTCTGTTGCGTGCGTAACTTTGCCGTTGTGTTATACGGAAAGTGCCACATTTGTGTAACAGTACAAGATTGCTTTAAAGTGATAGTGCGTGCAAACAAGGGCATGTACACAAACTGTTTGAGTGCTTTGGTACAGTAAAGCTATTAGTTATGTTGGTGGATGCTAGAGGATCAGGGTGACCTCAAGAAACATCCATTTTGCTGGACATGCGGTCTGCTCTGTTGGACCTGGTGTTCTTCAGGTGGACGCAGCACCTTCTGAATCAGGTAGCAACTGGGTCACATGCACATGCACTGAATGTACTGATGATTGCTGTAATGTTGTGTATCAGCTGTCTAGTTATATTTGAAGTTGGTGAGTGTTTACATATGTTTTATATTATATGTGTAGTTTATGTATGGTGTAAAATGATTTTTATAAACTGAATCAATACTTTATAGTATTAAATATACTCCTGTAGTAGGTATACAATAGAGGTCTCTCCGGGTTGAAATTAGTGGCAGCATTGTCAAATTGTAACTACAAGTAGTGAGATGTGTTTAATGTCGCACTGCTTAATGGTCACTCGTAAAGGGGTCTCAAAAAGCATTGGACTTCCCTTTTTGCAGTGTGGGAAGTATCCATGCCACCTCTTCGAAAGTGCATTTAGAATGATTTTTAAAAGCCACATCCCTTTAGAGCAGAGTTTTTAGCTATTTCTTTAAACAGGTTTACATCAACAGATTGCATGCAAAAAAACTCCCCACCAGCTATATTCATTAAAATCCTGCATGAAAAATTGACCTTGAATGAAACTTTTACTTACTTTTTCCCCCATTAATTAGCAATGCAGCTCTGCTTGCCTTCTACATGCCTTTGCTGTATGTATATACACTACTTTAAATCTCATGCCTATCAGTCTTGAGCTCTTTTTTTTGAAACCATAACAATATCTATTCCAGAGCAAGCAGTTGCTTCTCACATAGCTCCCTCTAATGATCACAACTAAGCCACTAATCAACACTAGCTGGAAAAATTGCACTGAATTGTTTTCATTGTTATGCAAGACTAACCCTAATAACCAATGGGCTGACCACTAACCTTGGGCTCTGGAGTAGTGTGCTACTCACCGCAAAGAGCGTTAACACCACATCAGGGGTAGTAAGTGCTCTATAAATACAATTTCAATTTAATTTCAATGATCATAAGTACCACTTATCATCACTACTTGCTGGAAGATTTTCAATTCGGCCAAAGTATCATGGGGCTTATTTACAAGCCCTGTGTGCCACTGAAACGTCACTTTTTGTGGCATTCCGGCGGTGCACTGGGCTTAGCCACAGCTACAAGCCCACGTAAAGCCACCCTGCATAGTTTTTCATAGCCTTGTAGATATGGGGTCAGGTAACGCAGCGGAAGTTCCTGCTTTGCCTCACACTGTGTCGGGGAGGTGTGACAAGGGCTTTGCAGTGGGTGTTCCCACGAAACGCACATAGGTTTTGACACATTCCCAGATTTACAACATGTTGTACATCTGGGAATGCGTTAAAACAGTGTGCCTCTCCAGGGGTGGCGTAACGAGGAGAAATATTTTTATTTCCTCGTTTTTTTTCCTCTTTCCAGGTTTGCTTTATTCTGCAGCACACATAGGGAGAGGAAAAGGCCTCCAATTATTGTTTTTGTGCAGGAGCGTGTCCCTTCCTGCACAAAAACAATCATGCCAACAACGCAGACATCATTGCACCATGGTGCAAGGATGCCTGCATTTGTGAATGGCTGCTAATTGTGTGCCAGTACTGGCGGAAAGGTCAGGAACGCACAGTATCATGTAAATACAGTGCATTCCTTCCCTTTTGAATTAGAGTAGGGCAGCGCAGCAAAATTACTTGTGGTGCTGCCCTACGCCCATTCTTCGTAAATATGCCCATGTGTTTAACGTTGTGTGCTGAGGCATGTGTAATATGATTTACCCTGAGTCACAGCAATGAATCGGCTGGTTTATCTGGTTACTAAGCCCCTCATGACCTCACATGTGAACTGATAAATGCAGATATTTGCTCTCCTGGAAATATCTATATGTGCACAGAACTAGCAAGTATTATCAGTGAAGTTAACTTATGATTCTCCACTTTACGGACTTGCTTTTTGCGGGCTTAAGCGAAAATAAACAAGTTTCACTTGTGCATCTTTGTCTTTTTAGAATGATACTCGAGGTTTAGCCACCCAAAGTAAGTTAGTGAGAGATTGACATTGCAGCAGTTAATGGGTGTGGGACATAGTCCGACTAAGGGACAAAGTCACCTCAAAAAAGGTAAGTGAGTGAGATTCGTATAAGAAATGTTTTCTGCACACATCTCCGGGACAGGTACCAGTCGGAGCTAAAATGCCACCCGGATAATGGCAGACCACGAAGACCAGTGCTAGCATTGTTGCACAATCCATTCGGATTCCTGCAATATATTGCATGATCTTTTTTCAAGGACTTGTCAGCTCTATTTGCTAGAAGTTCCTCTGATTTGATGTAGTTTTTTTTTTAGAATCCTTGGAGACTGACTGATCCAGTGCTTTCCCAAATCAGGATGAGAGATCGTCACATGCTCATAACTCACTCCCAATCTCCTCTCTCTTCCATGGCCAAGGTAATCCTTCTCCACTAGTCCTATGCCCCGGAGATTCAAAACTTGAAGGGACTGTGCCCTATTTCCTGGCCCTTGCAGTGCTAGGAGAAAACCGGACAAGCATCTTCAAGCATAATTGATGCATTCAGCCGTCGGAGAATCCTTGAGACTGGCTTTGCTCCATTGCTATCCCCAACCATGGTGAGAGGTTGGCACCCTCGCATAACCCACTCCCAATCTTCTCTCTGTTCCGGGCTACGGTAATGCCTCTTTACTGATCCCATTCTCTAGACATACAAACTTGGAGGGACTATACCCAGTGTGCCCTTCCCCTTGCAGTGCTAGGTGAGCAGTCAATAGGCATCGTCAAGCGTGATTCGTGAACAAGCCCAAAGGTGCTGGCCTGGATGTGCGGCAGGAGGATCTGGTTCAGTGCTCCTCAGAAAATGCCGCAAGCAGAAATGAAGACATGCCAGGCTATCTGCGGCTAGTAATGCTTGAAACCTTTTACTATGAAAAGTGCTACAGTTAGCGCATGTGTCACCCCTGAGAGTAGTGCTTCCTGCAGCTGCCCGCTTTGTGACAGGTTACAAAAAATATGATCACATTTCTCCTCTTCATCACACCCTGCAATATCTTCCCATTGTAGCAAGAGTCCAATTTAAGATTGCATACATCACTAACACAGACCTCCACAATGCCACACCCTGCCACTTGGCTGGAAAACTGAAAATCTCTGGCGCGTGATGGAGATTGAGAAGTGCTGCAGCACTGCTGCGGGAACTTTCAACATTCAAGCAAGAAGATTTGATGAAATAAGCATCCTCTGGCAGTGTTTTGAGGATCTAGAACTCTCTCCCACTAGCTCGTTACCAAACCTTGAGTCTTGCCCCATTTGAAAAGGATCTCAAAATCCTTGTAATCAAAAGATACTTTGGATAAAGCTATGATCGCTTCTTCAAATCCCTTTTTTGTCTTATCCAATCTATACAGATTGAGTCTACCTGTCCTTTCTCCATTGATTTGAACTGCTGGGTCTATGGGTTTTCTTTGTTGCTTATCTGCTATTTTTATGTTTATTGTTATCCATATTATTCTTGTTTTCTTGTAAAGCACTGTGATACCTTTGGGTTACGTTTGCACTATATAAAACAGCAAAAATAAATAGCGGGGAGTAGACCCTCTCCAGCATCATAATTGTGACAATCACCCCATGTAGCATAGAGCACCCAGCCCAGAAAATGAAGCATGTCTTACCTTCGATGGAGAGCTTCTCAATGGCGCGGCGTTCCCCACGGCTGCAGTGGGGGGGCAGAGTGTATCCCTTGATGCTGCGACCAGTGCGGACACGAGAGCTGAAGACGTAGTTGGGGTCCAGATCATCACCTCCCTGTCAGGAGATCAGCAGCATTGTGACTAAACATGAGTTACAACTGCTAACCCCCCACTCAGCCTGTGACCAGGCACTCCATGGATCCTTTGATCAAACATGCCCAATTGGCAAACCAGCGATCATTTGTAATACCTATATGCAGGACTAGAGCAATTATGTGGCAGGGTTTACTAAATTATGTGGTAAGAAAAGGCACAGTATGTGGCCCTGCCTATATGTAACATCCACTGATGTAGTGGCTTGTTCGACCGTTTTGGATGTGAGGTATTCTACCATTTATTTTACAAAATGAATTCAGTTCTCAAAGTCTCACGTGAACTGTGGGTTACATCAGCCTTCTTGGGCAAAGAGGAAGGCAGTTAGTAGAGAAAGTACACAATTGTTCTAACGAATACGGTGAGCCTGGTTTACCCTAAGTAGGGGTGACAGTCAGGGGGAAGGTTACAAAGGGACAATTCTGATGTTAGATGGGAGCAGTGCGGGAGGGAATCGTTCCTGCTCCGATTCAGTGGAGATGCTGAGGGGAAAGACCATAGCACATTGTCGCCCGTGAATGACTGTTGTTGAACAATGGGAGGCAGGTAGAGTTAGTGTAGGAAGCTGGCTCTGTGTATACTATACCAAAATGAGGCATTGTGTGCGCAGAGTCTAGGGAGTCCCCAGAGTTATCGCACAGGTTAAATTGGGTAAGTACTAACAGCTCTCTTTGTGGTAGTGTAGGCAAACAATTAGGCTTATACAGAGGGGGTGTTAAGTATTTATTGTATTCACTCAATCAAGACTGATGCACACACTCAGAGACTGAATCCAGACCAATTGGGTAAGTATAAAAAAGGTATACTTGTATTTTATTTCTAGAACCAAGCAGGACTTGGTACAGTTAGGTAAAATATACTTTCAATTATAGACCTGTACATAGAAATGCAATAAGGATGGATTTGCAGTTGTTATAGGTTTGTATCACTGTAAAATTCAGTTTGAATTGCACAGTAATTACTTTCAGAATACTTTTTAGTTACTTTTGGATTGCTTTGAGTACTGGGGGTGGTATGCCTGCTACCGCACTTTAGGATCCCACAATACACAGCAAGTAAGATTTTTTATACTTTGCAGTTTAGTTCTCTTTTTCTCCATACAAACATTTTAGACCCAAAATCTCTTAACATGGGTACCTATGGGAGAAAAATTGTTATCGGTTTCACAGGTAAGTAAACGTCTTACAATTGGGAATTTTTGGGGTTAGGACCATGGTTCCCCAAGGTCCAGGTAGGCACTCAAATTGCACCACCAGCAGCACTAGGAAGTCCGGGTGCAGAGTGCAGGATGCCAATGTTAGCCAAAGGGGCTAGCGGGCACCATGGTTGGGGGCTGCTCACGGGCAGGCCACTTGGTCTCGGGAGCCAAGCTCCTAGGGTTAAGGTGAGGGCTAAGGGGGTCCCAGTCAGCACCAACTTCACATCACCAGTAGCACTAGGGCGGCTGGGTGCATGGTGCTTAGGAGGGGTCGGGAGCCCAATGCAATCCTATGGAGGTTGCCTGTTTTGGATTTTGGCTGCATGCTCGGTCCAGGAAGTCTTCCGGGAGGAACCAACAGCAGGGCAGGTAAGTTGGAGGGCTCGGGGAAGTAGGCGCACCTCAGGTCCTCTTCTCCAGTACGCAGGGTGCCGGCTGCAGGGGTGCATTTTAAGGCCGGATTTCACCTTGCCGTGCCACTCGAGGTTGGGGGGTCTCCGTGCAGAGACTGCAGGAGACATCAGGAAATCCTCGAGGGGTCAACCGATGGTGGACTCTGACTCAGGAGCACTGGAGACCTCGCTGGGACCAGTGGGCCACTTGTACTCTGGCCCTAGGGATCTCAAGGTAGTATCCAATGTGCAACTGACCTTAAGGTAACTACACACTTGGCGTGCTCATCTCACGGGGGGGAGTGGGTACAATCCCTAATCCTGATTGGAGAGTGCCTGCCATCTGCAAGATGGTGGGCACTGAAGAGTGGGCTTCACCTAGCCTCCCCCACCTGAGGGGTGGGGTTGGCAGAGGTGGGCATACCTTCTGGGCTTTTCTAATTTTTCCCACCTGTCTTCCTGCCGAAAAGGTGGTGAGACAGGAAAGGGGCCTGCTCCTGATAGCAGGAGAGGCTGGGGGTCGCGTTGCAAAGGGGTCAAGGCCTTTGAAGCTCCCTTGCCACCGATGGCTCTTCCTGACCTTGGGCAGGTAAGGACACCTCCACCCAGGAAAAGCTTTGTTTATGGGCCCAGGGAGCGAAGACTCCCACCCCAGGGGTCCAGAAACTTGTCTCATGGTGGCAGGCTGGTGTTTACCAGTCAGGAAATCCACCGGAGGCTGGTTGTTTTTCAGGGGGCATCTCTAAGATGCCCTCTGAGTGGATTGTATCATAAATCTCACACTGGCATCAGTGTGGGTTTATTATGCTGAGAAGTTTGCTACCAAAGTTCCCAGAATTCAGTAAAGCCATTTGGGTGCTGAGAAGTTCGTAATGACAAACTCCCAGACCATATACTCTTTATGACTTTCCTGCACTTACAATGTCTAAAAATGGACTTAAACACTGAAGCGGTGCAGTCCTCATGCAACTGTACCCTCGCCAGCTAGAGGGGTGACTTACCTATACCTTAGGCAGTGGGCTGCAGGCATGGCACACAGGTATCTGTGCCATGTCAACTCTTCACTTTTCTCTGCACCAAAACACGCAGTCTGCAATGGCAGTGTGTGTAGGTTAATGTACAGCACCTCTAATGGTGGCACAATATGTGCTCCAGCCCTTAGAGGCCTTCCCTGGTCACAGTGCCCGTGGTACCCTGGTCACAGTGCCCTTGGTTCCCTGGTCACAGTGCCCTTGGTACCCATGGTACATTTTACAAGGGACTTACATGTGGCCAGAGGGGTACCAATTGTTGGTACAAATGTATAGTTTTGGGGAAGAACACAGCCCTGGGAATCTGATTGGCAGGGACCCAGGGCACTTCAATTCAAAGTGAATCAGAAATCTGGCAAAAAGCGTGGGGGGTTACTGCAGCAGAAATCCACTTTCCTACACTGGCCCCCTCTTCAGCCCAAGGGCCAGGAGACTCAGACAAACCTGTGAGAGTCTTCCTAGTCTTTCAGGTGAGGATGAGTGGAGGAAGGGGTTTGAAAGTTGCAGGGCCTACTTTGCTTTACATCCTTCTGTCCAGGTCAGTCCCTTTAGAGAGCTGGCCTACCTCAACGGTTTCAGGACCTAATTCCCAATGCTCCTTTCCTAGCTCTTTAGTGTCTTTACTCCATCTTTTTAGTTTTGGTTCAGAGTTCCCTACCTCTGCAAATTATTTTAGCTAGGGCAAGCCCCAGCTTACCCACAGAGGTTACCCACAGCTTAGGTAACCCCACCATGACCAACAGGGTCAGGGGGGCTAACTTGCTATTTGGCATGGGCTAGCCCACCATGCCAAGGACAGTGCTGCCATGAAGGCTATCACCCAGCAGAAGCCACTGATAGCTGCCAGTGCCCAGAACCACACATTTAGCTCTTCACTGGTTGGTGAAGGGGCACACTTGGCTTTTTTGAGTTCTGGTGGCCTGTCTGCTGTGTTAGGGTAGGGGACCACTACACTTTGTAGTGAACACCCTTCTTCCACCCTCTGTTTTGTCAGCTGAGGAGCCACCAACTCAAGCTGGACAGTTGCCCGACTAGTCAGTATTTGTGGGCTAGGGCAGACTTCACAATTAACCACCTTAAGTGATTGATGGGTCCTATTGAAGGGAGTGCTCTCTTATAGAGTCGTCACGTTGAGAATGGGGGTTCACCTAGACCTTTTTGTGTAATTTCTTGGCTCAATCACTGACCCAGGTTGTATTAGTGTTTTGATATTTGTTGCTAGGGGAAACACAACCTGCTGGTCTATTGTTTTGTTTAAACTTCCCTTAGACCTCCCCCCACGTTGATATGTGTTATCTCAGACTTCACAAGTGCCATCTTTGGAGTTCTCCCTTATTGGGATAGAATCTGTGCCTACCAGCTGACCACCTTCCCTACACTGTCTCCTCTTTTTCTTTTGGGGCTTAGCTGCACTAACTGCAGGTTCAGCCTACCCCCCCCCCCCCCCCCCAGGTCCTTTGGATGAGGTCTGTCACTGGACCATTACCTCTCTTTGGCTCAGACCAACCCCATTGTTTAGGACAGTTATGACACCATACCATGTCGGGATCCCAACTCTTACTATGGTACCCAGTTTTAAGTTGTGAGGTGTCTTTAGGCCCAACCTCCTGGACAGGTTTTTGGGGGGCTACCTGGGACTTCTTACTTTTATCTTTAAGATGCTCACCCTCTTTCCCCTGGGGAGGTTTTGTACCCCTTTCTTTTGGTCACCCCCAGTGACAATCTTGGTCACCCATATCTTGATCCACTGGTCCGACTTCTTTCCCAATTCTTGGGGATACATTGGACCTGGGTTTACCAGGACACATCAAGTTAAAAGTGCATCAGAAATCTGGCAAAAAGTGGGGGGTGTTCCTGCAACAGAAACCCATTTTCCTACAGTAAGTAAAGGAGTTCATGCACGCTACATGTCTGTCAGTGAAGCTGGGAAAGGGGTAGGGTTCAGTACAAACTACACTTGCATTTTACTGGTATTCAAAGCACAGAATCAGGATGCTCTTTTTGGAATTTAACACCCCCACGATTTGATAGGTTTTTTCTATTTCTGAGTCCCTAGGGTAGCAGGTTATCTCTATGACAGGCTGCTTTGGGGGTAATGTAGATCGAGGTTGTACCTTACCTTCAGGTTCTCATGGTTCAAGTCAGTCCTGTGCTTGTCTGTGGGTTTGTATCCATTATGACGGTCTGCAATGACGGGGTCTAGCAGCTCCTTGAAGACATCATAGCATTCTTCATCTCCAGCAACACAGCCCACAGTCATGATGTAGGGGTGACCTGGAATCATAGGACAGCGGAGGTTGGTATGGGAGTAACTTTGACTCTGTGACCTACTGGCGTGGCTTAATTTTATTGGTGGCTCCCAGCAGCTTGACAAGGCGGATTTAATTCCAACCAGAGGATAAATCAACAAATCTCATCTTAGTCATGAAAAATACATGCTTCTTGAATGAGTTGTGGTATTATGTATGTCATATTTGTGTACTGTGAACTTAGCTAAAAGGCAGCAGAGCACTATACATGGAAAATGCCAAAGATACAGTCAACAAGTGATTGCAGAGGCAGATGGGTTCTCAGAGTGGAAGTGGACAGTTACTGTTTCATAAGGTGTTCTTTAAAGAGGTGCGTCTCTTGCTCTGTCCCAAAGCGGAAGAGTTTTGGGGAATTCTCATGAACATGTGGATGTCATTCCAGATCCTGGGTGACTCGATGGGAAAGGCCTGCTCCTTTGTTTTTCGAACATAGTCTTTAGTCTGACGGTGTCTCGAATGTGTTATGCCGAGAGCCACCGAGGGTGATGAACTTGTCATTCAAATAGGCAGGGCTGCTGTTTGTGGTGAAGTAAAGAGATCCATGTCTTAAAATACAGGCTTCTTGACAAGAAGCATTGATAAGAAACATTGTTGTGCTTATTTTCAATCACTTATTGTGGCGTTAGGGGCAGTGAAATGAGTGCACTGATGGAACGGTATCAGTGCGGACGGACACCCATGCTTACATTGGATGGCTACTTGTGTACCTGACTTATCATTCAGTGGTGTTATACGGGGTTGTGCCTGTTTGTAGATATCACTATGCGCGTGGTTATTGGCTAGGATCGGGGATATATGTAATTTTTATAGACACATCTTCATGGACAAATGTGGTGGGTGGTGGTTCCAGAGTGAAGAGCTGTACCATTAACGGGAGTCCACATTATTAGAAAAAGGAGGCATACCTGGATTATCAACACCAGTCTGGATGATGTCATCCACAGTGACGCCGCTGGGGGTCTGCCTCTCCCTCAGCTTTTTGTAGAGGTCCACGGTCAGGACTTTAGCCATGTGGTTGTTGTGCTTGCTCAGGTCGGGAAACTCATCGTCGACAGAGAAGTTCAGCTTGTAGTTGTTGTGGGTGTTGCCGAAAGGCATGATTGCAGTCTGGACAAGTCCTGGAGCAAGAGAGAAACAAGAAACCTACTGTAATCCAAACAAAGAGTTGTGTTTAAACACAGCGTTACAACAGCAGGAGTAAATGGTAGCATTTCTTTGATGACAGACACGTTCATTACTCTGCGCTGAGTAGGCCTTCCATGGGTGGAGCATGGGCGTTTCCATACATCCACCTATGGATTCTGATGCAATCCCAGATTTACTAAGGTCAGTAAACCTGAAATTGCATCAAAATGGTACACTATCCGAAGTGGGGGGGACCGAGAAGAAATCTTTATTTCACCTTGTTATTTCGTCTTTCCACGTGTGCTGCATTCTGTAGCACTCGTGGTACGAGGAAAATGCCCCATAGGATTGTTTTTGTGCAGGAATGTCTCCCTTCCTGCACGAAAACAATCCTGCCTGTAACACAGGCACCCTCTCACCATGGTGCAGGGGTGCCTGACTGGGCGCTAGGCAGCACACAGTGCGCCAGCGCAGGAAGAGAGCAGAAATGCATCCTATCATAGCAGATGTGGTGCATATCTGCTCTCTCCCTGTCACACAACCCAGCACAGCAAGTTGTCTTGCTGTGTTGCGTTGCATGACTTCTTAGTAAATCTGCCCCATGGTGTTACCAGCCAAACCAGAAGCTCAAAAAACGAAGACACTAAGAACACAATCAAATACTCCTAACACTGCAACACAACTAGAGCCTTAGTAGCTTTAACAGAAGCAGGATGGAGATCAATGTCTGCTGAAAGGTTGCAAAGGTCACAGGTCAGAGACACCATCATGCCAGGAAGCCGCCCAGTTTCTTTCTGGCAAGAATCCCGTTCAATGAATACCATCAGGCGCGCAACACCCATTGGACTCAAAGGGCTTCAGCCCCCCCCCCCCCCCCCGTCATGCTGTGCAGAAGGCCATGCATGGTGTATCTGCAGTTATCGTAATTGTCTTTACATTCTCCATCATCTTTGGGCCACGTGGCTCCGGGTCCACAGCTCTCCTTGAATAAAAGGCCACTGCTCCGTTGTTTCCATTAGCGCCGTCACGTTGCAGTGGTGCCCTTTCTCGGGGGGAGGAGGAGGAGTCTCGTGAGGATCACGATTGTAGGTCGATGACTGCTTCTCGTGAGCGGCAACGCAAGAGCAGCCTCTCGCTGCTTTACAGAAAGCACCCCTGGTCGACTTTTACTTGCTGCTAGTTGCTGCTGTGGCACGAGAGGACACACAGCCCTAGTAATAAAACTTCCGTCAATATAATCACCACAGCAGTAGTTTCCGGACAGTGGGAGCTGCTCTCTAATGCACCTTCCTTCCTTCCTCCGGGGCCCTGCAGCTCTCTAGGGGCAGGGTTGTTCTCCCCCATTGCAAGGACTCTGTTCCTCGCGCACAACGTGGGGCATCTGTGCTTGGGTCGATACCCGCGTCGGTTCTTCTGGCAGGTGGATTGTGAGACACACATACCAACCCCATCGACTGCGGGGACCAGGCGTCCCGAATTTGCCGGACCCAGCTGTCCTGGCTGATTTCTGGAGATTTGGCTCATGCTACAATGTTATAATATAGGTGTGCCAGAGCAGCAAGAAAATCCTGAACACCCTGGAAGTAATATCTTTATCTGGTATTGAATTGTTTATGGCTTCTGGGTGCTAACCTGTACTTAAAATCCGTGGATCGTTTATTATATAATCGTAAGGGAATATTATATTGATACGATTTACAGTTTGTATGTGTTTAATGCCTCTTTCATGTTTTTTTAAATTTGTTATTGTGTGTTGCCGATTAATTTAAATAATTCGAACTGACAAATAAATAAAAATAACAAAAGAATTGTAAAATATTTTGCGTGCGTGCATATGGGCGTGTGATTAAATAGATTGACGGCGCCTCCATGTGGTCGATTCTCATTAATAAGTACCTAGCACAGAGCCAGTATACCCAATCTATTGAGATCGCACGTGCCTGTGTTCCGTCCCTGGGCCCCCAAGGCTGTCACCCCAATGGAACCTTTCTGGAAGAGGCGGGGGCTCTGAGCCAGGTAAAGACTGTTCCTCAGGTGAGCACGGATCCCTTGGAGCATGGTAGGGCTTGGAGCCCCCTGCTCGCAGGGTTTGTGCGTGAGAGCTCTGGAAAGGTCCCTTTAGCTTACGTCTAGCCTACCGACAAGCGAAATATGTCTTCTGGTGTCCCCTCTGCGCCAACGTGCTCCCCGCTTATTTATAGCTGGGTCTCTCGGACTGATCTGCCAACAGCTGTGTATCCCAGATCCTGATACGTCCAAATGCTGACCGTCAGGGTGTTAGGAAGGCCAACTGGGATTCCTACAGAGCTGCTGACAGAGGCGGAAATTTCCTTTCGTACTTACCCTTCTCGGGTGACGCCTTATGCCACGAGACCTCCCCCGCAGCCCCGTCCCACTTTCTATTTGTGTACGCACCCGTAGAGGTCACAACGCTTCATCCCAACATACGTCTCGTCCCAAGGCCGAAGCACGCGGCATGTCAGCTACTGGGCAGGTGTCCCTTCGCTGCTGCACGGTGTTCAGCCCAGGAGGATTATCACTGGGGAGCGTGACACGACACCCCATGCCCAGAAGCACAGGGCTCGATGCCGAAGTAGCCATATCCGACCCCCATGTGCTGTGCGGTCATCTCGCCTAAGCCGCACTTGTACTTTATTTCTCAAAGAGGAACGTTATGGACACTATCTCAAGTCCTGGCCTTTTCACCTGCAAAGATTTTGTAGATTTTAAACGAATTAGTTCGTTCAAAATTGTTTATTTCGGGGAACAAACATTAAACATTTTCTCCATGCAACACTGTGGGATAATAGTCCTAACGAAGAAGGATAAAAAGTCCTTCTGGCTATGTGGCAAATTTCGAGATGACCACAACAACAGTTACTTATTAATTCAATATGCATTAAAAGTGGCTATTACCTGAAGCCCAAGCCCTTCTTATAGCTAAGGGGGCTGGAATCGTCCAAATTGTCACACTTGTAGGAGTGTGATGGTTCGTAGTTGTATTGGTACTATCACCGGCAGCATGGCAGGGGCAAAGCCTGGTGCAAGCTGCAGTGTTCTCCTGTCGAGCGCCCTGGCACTTATTTTATTACAAATTAAGCACTGTTGCAGTCCCATCTTTCACTCCTCCCTGCATGCTTCTCCGCAGCCCCAGGGCCTAGATACAGGCTTCGCCTTTAAATACACTGGACCGATCACAACCCTCCATGTTGTAATGAAGATAAGAACGGGTGCCAATGAATCCGAGGAGAGCTCTGCTGTTCCTTGCTGGAGACGCGGAGGCTGGCCATGGCGTGTGACTGGCACGGTGGCACCTTCTGTCCGAGCTAAAAATAATGTTCGCCTCCATCTCCTTTCTGGCGGGATAGACGTGCGAGCCCCTCGGCGCTGACGAGCGCGAGAGCGTCAACAGACCTCCGCTCCCCCAATCACCACGTCCAGCTGCGCTACAGTTATTTAAATCTCAAGTGTTTTGGGAGAGGGAGGGGGTGGGAGATTATCCTAGGCGCGGAGCTCGGTCAGTGGTCTTCTCGGGCTCAGAATCCAAACATTTAAAAACACCCCGTGTCCAACGAGTCCACGCCATACTCGTGCACCCCAAAAGCATAATCCCCTAAATGGTCACCGATTTATTGTTAGATTGCGCTGTCGCTCTTGCACGTTGATAGAACTGAAAAGTTTTATGCAAACTATGTATGCGGTATGCATGCATGCAATGCGATAAAATGATTAAGAGAGAAGTGTAACACGAGCTTGCAAGGTATCAGCGAATAATGGAGTGTCGTGTACACGTGTGATGCGACGCAGCAGGGTGTAGCCCATCACACATACAGCATTTTGTTTTTTTGCCTAATACCCACTTTTGCTTCATCTTCCGTAACCAGATGCGTTTTCACTATTGTTTGCGATTCTTTGGCTCTTCCTAAAGAGCCCTTGTTTGTTCTTTCTATAATTCTCTAGTTTCTCTTGGTTTTTGCTCATTCTTTCTGCTACCCCATTTGCCTCGTACTCATGCTTCCCTCCTGCTGCTAACTTTCTGTTTCTCGTGTTTATTATTTGTTTACATGTTAATACCTTTTCCTTATTTGTATTCGTACTTTTTTCCTCTTTCTTGTTTTAACTTTCCTTTATATTCCGCGAATTTCTATATATAGCTTCATTTGGCTCCTATCGTCCATTTTCTCACCTTTCTTCAAAATGTTTTTTTTTTCTGCTCATTTCTCTGCCTCTCCATTTTCTCGTCGTTGTCTCCCCTTACTTTTCCTTTCATGCCTGAAAATAACTATAGCCACTGGCTGATCTAACAGAAAGAAAGGCACACTAACTGTAACTAGAATGAAGACTTCTGAGGGGACACAGTATTTTAAGAGGAAACGCGTGGATGTGGATACCCACTGGGTCTAATGCACTGTACAGATGGCAGAGCACATCTCTCTGCTGGCTGAGGGGCCACAGCGCGTATGGGACCGGGGCACTTCTCGCCAAGTGGGGGGTTCTGGGATTCAAACATGTAAAGTGATCAGTAACACGGTCTGTCAAGGGATTCTTCAAAGTCACCTGCGTTTGCCTTGCCACACACAAGTGATGGATTGCAGTTTCAAGGAGAGAGGAGTAATTACCGGGGCGAAGGAGTCCTCTCCTCGCCCAGCACCGCAGTTGCCCTCAACATTGGGCCACTGAACCATACCATGAAGCTGCCTCTTAGCGCTTTATGAATACAAACACCAAACACCCTGCAAGCCCACCGTTACCTGACAGGGAGAAAGCTCTTCAAATGTCGATGCCCCAAGGGGTGGTACGTCCTCTTCTCACACCTCAGCCGGATGGGTGACCCGAAGTCTCAGCTCTCCGACCAACCCCTATATACCCAGCGCATTTTCCCCATTGGCTTGGCAGCGATCTCGGTCGAGCTCCGATTGGTCAGCCTCACTGAGAATTTGGAGAGGTCATTCTGATGTCACTGTCGGAGTCGAAGGTGGTGTACTGATTAGATGTGGGGCCGGACTGGCTTGGCTCGCAGTTGGTGTCTTATTTTAGCACCGCGGGACACTCTTGCCTTTAACTCATCCACTGCCTGCCGGAAAAGGCTGAGTCGCAGGGCCCAGGTCCACGCACCTGCCAGCCATCTATATCCCAGAGCTGTCAAGGCCCCGGGACTCACACGAGTGCATGTTGAGCACATGAAGTCCCATATTTGTTTCTCATATTCTATATTCAAATCATGTATAAAGGTATCGATCGCAAAACGAGCCTCAACTCAAAGACTAACAATGAGCGTGAACCTCTTAAGTGCTTCCAATTTTCCAGTCAGATCTGGGCACAAAGGCAAAAGGAGATGAGCTGATGTTTCCAGCATCGCACAACTTATTGGACAAGAGGGGGAGCTGGAAAGGGACCTTTCAGTCATGGTTCCAAACTCGCCAACGTTGCCTCTACAACAACAGACCTCATCACTAGGCTACATCTACAGTGGTGTAAGGAATGAGGGTGGCTTCACTTAAGTGTCCCAGCACGATGGTGCTATGAAACCATTGATGGGGTAATCGACAAAGGCCCGCTTAAATGGAATTGGGGTCAATGATTTGGGGAATAAACAAAACTCCACTGCAGTAAATTATGCTAGTAAGTGGGGAATGAGTGAGACTTCATTTAGTGTAGGGGCAAGGAATGACTAGCTGCTAAAACTGCTCAATGTGCACGCACTCCATAGGGATGGTCAGCTCAAACTGACAGGCCCCCTCCAATCAACTCCAGACCATTTCAGCCCATGTAGGCCTCATTCAGGGTCAGACTGGCAGTGCCATAAAGACTGCTCTGACAGGTCAGTTCGTGGGCCTTTTTGGCTGCTTGTGGACCGGTGTTATGGTCTGGTGGGTCCGTTTTTACTGGTATTACTGTTTCCCCCCCTGAAGTACATGGTTTTATACTTAGAAACAGGTGCTGCTTCTCAAACCTGACCAAAACGGAATGAACATTCACAGAGCCCTACATTAGGTTTTGGCCCCTGGCCTCTCAATTTCTTGCAAGCCAGGTAGGTTGGTACTTTACAAACATAAGGGCCAGAGCCATAACCTGATGCTCTCCAATAGCACATTACAGCCCATTCCTCTCTGCAACGGAAAACCATCACCATAGTGGAATATAAAAAATGGCCATAAAGTTGTATGGTTCACCTGGCAAGACACAAAAAACTTGTACCTCAAAGTGTAAAATGCTGCAAGCTAGACAAGAGACAAGACAACTACATAGTACTCAACCATCACACCAAAGAGCATCTTCAAAAACTAAAAAACGCACAGCAGTCAAATTACACACTGCTCGGCCTCAATCTTGCCCATTACATTCAAAAGCACTTCACGTTCACAGCGCACTTGACACCCCAAAAGGAGTTGATCTTGACTCTGATTAGAAACCCCCCTGCACTGTGAAGCTTACAGTGCCACGAGGATGTACCGGTCACGGAAATGCCCAAACAGCTGCTAATCAGACACCTTAGTAAATAAGGGTCCCACTAGAGTTGAGTCCAGTGATGAGCAGTCAAGGCGCGGCCCTTCTGAATAGTCTGATCAAGTGACACAGAGAATGAGTGTGAAGCGTCGCCATGCATCCCACCCCTAGCCTTCACAATATTCAGAAATGGTCGTGCTTTGCTCCTGAATCAAGCTGGATCTTAGCTCCCCATCTTGTGTCCCATCTCCTTCCGTCCCCTCATCTCGCTGTAATGCTGTGAGTCTTTTTTCTATTTTGTTTGTACGTCAAGATGTGTCATCACACCTCCCACACCCCAGAGACTGGGTACGGATGCGAGGGTTGAATAAAGGAGGGCTTGTCACACACGTATGCCAGGTGTAGGGCACACTCTTCAAGTGAACAGTGCGCCTCTTACTCCCTGCACCTGTGTTTGTCGTGGCTCTATGCCCTCACGCAGCACCTTGTATTCTTGGTGCCTGCACAGTCATCACCTTCCTCACCTCTCTTTCCTGCTTCTAAAAACATCTGCTATCAAAAATAAACAAGCTTATCTTAGATGAAAATGTAACCTGTCTAGAAAAAGACAGATCTGACTGGTAAATACAACTTGGAGTCCAAATACCACATATGTCCCGTCCTAGTCTTTTTACATGGAAGGTATATCATTGATCAGACCAAGCTTGGCAACAATATATACTTAGCAGAGGATCTTATTGGGCAGCTATTAGACTCCCTTTACATTGGAAAAACGTGATCTGACAGACAATTCTTTGTGCTAGAGATGCAAGTTCTCTCATGCTAATCTTATTCATGAATGCTGGTAACCTGAGATCTGTCCTTCGAGTTTTGTTGTTGAGTGCCCTCATGATCCCTCCCTCTCCCAAGACATGTCTATCCATGCGGAATGTGGGTTCAGTTTGAGGGGAGTGAACCCATTGGTTGAGCACAATAAGTTGGGAGGCCCAATAGTATATCTTTACGTTTGGGAGTGCAATCCCGCCGTCGTACCAACCTCTAACCAGTTTGTTCATGGCTATTCGGTTTCCGTCCCAAAGGAGGCCACGTACTTCCGCTTCTATCTCACTGGAATACGATGGAGGAACCGGAAATGGGGTATTCTGCAAGGCGTAAAGAAATCTGGGGAGATCCATCATTTTAAAGAGCGCAGCTCTTCCTAGTAGAGTCAATGGTAGGGACTGCCGATGCTTGGTATCTCGACGTAATCTTTTCAGGGGTTATACAAGGTTTTTACTCATAAAACCGTCTGGGTTCACTGTAATGTGAATCCCCAGGTATTTAAAGCTGTCTTCTACCACTCTCACCTCACCACCCTTAGGTATGACCTGCGGGGGCCACTCAATACATACAGGATATACTTGGTCCAATTGATTGTATACCCAGAGTACCTCCCATACGTCTCGCAGATATTTAATAGTCTAGGTAGCGAACGTCTTTGGGGTCCAATGTATAACAGAACATCATCTGCATATAAGGATATATGGTCCTCCCATCCCTCTGTCGACCGGAGCCCATGGAAAATAGGGTCTCTTCTTATCCAGACCACCAATGGTTCCAGCACAAGGTCGAAGAGAAGCGGTGATAAAGGGTAACTCTGCTGTGTTCCACACCCCAAGGAGAATTCACCGGACATTCTTCCGTTTACTACTACTTTTGCAAGTGGTTTTGAATATAGTAGCCGTATCCAAGAGCAAAATCTGGGCCCAAACACTATATGTTCAAGGACGGCGTAGAGGAATGGCCACTCGACCATGTGGCCATTCGATGCACACATGGCAAAGGCCATGTGTGCGTCGAGAGATAGGATGATGGCATCTTCCTGAATAGTATATCTACGGCCCATCACCCTATGTAGGCAAATTGAGCGCATTATTCCTACCCGGCATAAATCCAGATTAGTCTGGATGCACCAGTTTCCCGAGGTGGGGCGTCAATCTGCTGGCCAATGCTTTGGCCAGAATTTTGGCCTCTGCATTGAGCAATGATATGGGGCGGTAGGATGTGCATTCTTGGGCTGGTTTCCCCGGCTTGCAGATGGCCACTATTGTTGCCATGTGCTGGTCTTTGGGGAGCTCTCCTTCTTCCAAGCTGGTCTCGTACATAATCAACAAGTGGGGGATTAATTTTGCTGCTGCTTTTTTATATAGCTCGATGGGGATGCCATTTTTCCCCAGGGCTTTCCCTTACTGTATGCTTCCTATGGCTGCCTCTATTTCTTCTGACGTAAAATCAGTCTCTATTTATTTGAAGAGTTTTACATAGCGCTGGCTAGACCCGGAGGTATCAGAGTGCTTTACATGATGAATGTAGTCACAAAAGAACAGTGTTACATAGTCAGAGTTACTAGAGAAAAACATAGAATAGAGAAAAACAGTCTTACATAAATACATCCGTTAATAGAGCAAATTAGATAACATAGAAAACAATTCATAAGGGGCATTAATGGTAGAGGGGGAAAAAGTACAGAAGTTTGAATACAGATCAAGTCTGGGAGACCGGACAAGGAGAAGAGAACTTCAGGGGGTACCAAAAAAAGTCAGATTAAGCGAGTTAAACAAACCGGAGAGGGTCCAGGGATCAACAACAACCAGTGCCGTACTTCTTCCCTGAGACGGGTAGCAAATTTGAAATGGAAGGGGTGAGAAGGAGGGAGCGAAAGGGTGCTTCACAGGGCCAAACTAGAAGAGAGGTGTGTAGCAGACTCAGAGGGGGTCAATATAGCGCTGGCTAGACCCGGAGGTATCAGAGCACTTTACATGATGAATATCGTTACAGAAGAGCAATGTTATATAGTTACATGAGTTACTAGAGAAAGGAAATATTGAATAGAGAAAAACAGTGTTACATAAATACATCCGTTAATAGAGCAAATTAGATAACATAGAAATACAAGTCACAAAGGGCAAAGATGGTAGAGGGGGAAAAAGTACAGGGCTTTGAGTACAGATCAAGTCTGGGAGACTGGACATGGAGAAGAGAACTTCATGGGGTACCAAAAAAAAAGTCAGATTAAGCGAGTCGAACAAACCGGAGAGCATCCCGAGATCAACAAAAACCAGCCCCGGACATCATACTGAGATGGGTAGCAAATTAGAAATGCAAGGGGTGAGAAGGAGGGAGCGAAAGGGTGCGTCACAGGTCCAAACAAGAAAAGAGGGGTGTTAGACCTGGCATCATTGGCATGAGTCTCTCCTCCATTTATTTCTGTTGGCCTCCTCTGTTTACAATGTTTTTGCTGGAATATTGCTTTGGGCACTGTGCCACTGCTGATCAGTGCCACAGTGCAAGTGCTCCCTATGTTAAATTGATACATTGATTGGTGTTACCATGATTGGCTTGGTTGACTTACTGTTCAGACCCTAGTCTAGTGCACCGCGTGTGCCAAGGGCATGTAAGTTAACTGCTGCTGGTGGGCTTGCAGCACTGGTTGTGCCACCCACAGAAGCAGCTTATAAAATGTGTCCCAGGTCTGCCACCGCAGAGCCTGCGTGCAGTCCCTGACTGCCATGTCGACTTGGCAAGGAAACCTACTTGCCAGTCTCTAAAACCTTCACTTTGCCACATTTCAGACACCTCTATGGTAGGCCCTAGGGCTGGGTGCATTGTTGGTAAAAGGTAGGTCATGCCCTGATGTGTGTGGCATGACCTAATAGTGAAATACAGCCATTTTCGTTTTTCACTATTGAAGGGCTACCTGCCTCCAATAGGCCAGAATGGGCAGACTGATTATTAACTCCATTATAATCTATCTGACTCAGGGAGCATGGTAGCAGGTCGAGTTTAGTATCCCTGAACTCAGAATTTAATAACACACCCTTTAGGATGGATGGTTTTTCAATTCTGTGTTTGAAAATAGCCCTTTTAGAAAGTGGCTATTTTCTTGTCCAACTATCCACCGGTCTCAGCTGGTTTGGTGTGTGTGTCAGGGGCTGGGTGGCTTCAGAGGTCTGAATGAGTCAGTGTGGGGTGAATGAGGCATCTACACTTAGAGTGGGGGAAGAGTAGTCCCTGATAGCCTGCCCTGCCTGACACAATGCTGGCTCCATCTCCTGCCGGGCGACTGATAGCCCTGCTCCTGCCAGTGACAATACTGGCTCCGCCTCCTGCTGGGCGGCTGAGGACCCTGCCCTGCTCAGTGAATAGACCAGGTGCCTCTGCCTGGCAACACCCACAACAAACCTGGGATGGGGGGAATTTCCCTGCTTGGACAAAGGGAACAAAGCAGAAAAGGGGTATAAGAGAAGGACCCCTGAACCAAGAACTGAGATCACTTGTGACAAGGAAACCTGTACCAAGGACAAGAAGCCTGCTGATCTAAGGACTTACCTCCCCCTTCTGCCAGTGTGCTGTTTGTTGGGGGGAACCTGAAGCTGCTTCTTTATTTTTGCCAAGGAACAAGGAGAGAGGAACTTGGTGTGTACTCTCAAAAGCTTGCTAGAAAATCTCCAAGGGCTGGAAGAGTGCCAGCCTCCTGTTGAAGTCACAGGGCCAAAGGACTTCACCCTCTACTGAATTGCTGGTTGCTGGAAAGTGTTATTTCCAGTGCACAGGGGAAATCTGCAGTCTCGACGCCGCCGACGCCGCCGAATCCAGCTCGACATCGTGAGTAACGGCTCCAGTGTTCCGAGTCTTCGACGCCGGCCGCCGGGCCCGATCGATGCCAGTAGCGACGCCAGGAGTAGTGAGTATCGGCTCCAGCTCCAGGTGACCCCGTCTTGACGCCGGTATCGACGCCACTGAGTAGTGAGTATCGGCTCCAGCTCTAAGCGACCCCGTCTCGACGCCGCTGCTGATCGCATCGACTCGACGCCGTGAGCGCTGCTCCAGCCTGACACCTCTCGACGCCGCTGCGGATCGACCCGAATCCGAGGCACGATCGATGCCGACCTCGACGCCGACATCTCAACGCCGTGGATCATCGTTTTCTTCATTTCCAAAGGTACTGTGTTTGTGCGTTCTGTTGCAACTCCAGGCTCGACGTAGCGCTCCTCGCGGTCGACGCCGAACCTTGGGAATATCGTAAACTCGATGTCGTGTGACTCCTGTGGGGGTCACATTGTTGCCAAGAACTGTGTTTCAGAAGAATACTTACTTTCGATGCTAAAGAACTAATTCCTAAGAAGAAACTTTACCTGAACTACTATTTTTCCTTCCAAAGAGTATTTATTAAGATTGTGGTATATTTTTGTCGTTATTTGGTCTTGTGCTAAGCCTTATATAAAAATTCTATTTTTATAATAACTCCTTTGTTGTGTCCATTTGTAGTGTATTCACTTTATTACTGTCTGTGGTCATAAATGCTTAACACACTGCCTCTGAGATAAGCCTGTCTGCTCTGCCAAGCTACCAAGGGGGTAAGCAGAGGTTATCTGAGTGTGTAATCCCCTTGCCCTGACTAGAGAAGGTGGGTCCCTATTTGTCAGAAGTGTATACCTCTGCCAACTAGAGACCGCCGGTTCTAACAAGGGGTGTAGCAGACTCATAGGCAATGGTCACTTCGGTGGCACAGGTCACTGACCAGCGGCATGAATCAATCAGGGGGACTGACGAAAACCACAAGATGGAGGATCCAGGACAAGGACCCCGATAGCTTCGTAAACAAGATGGCGGGATTGCGAGAAAACAAAAATCCGAACGAAAAGCCAATAATGAAACCTACCCCAGAAACAGTGGTTCAGTGTATCAGTTTTTTTTTCTGGTCAGGAAGGCAGTGGTGGGGGCCAAGAGGGCACTCTTACCCCGACTTGAGAAGTTAAAAATAAGCTTGGGGGCAATTAGATCGTAGTGCCGCAGAACTCCCTCAGCTGCACCCATGCTGGGGTAAACAACACTCGCTTGTCCCAGTCGCTAATCTGGAAGGCGAAGCCAGGGGTCAGTTTCATCCATTGTAAGTGTGGGGACATGGATATCTCTAAGAAATTCTGTCGCTTCCACTGGTGTTGCCATGGCTACTGGGGCATACATCTTTTCGCAGTGAATTGCTAGTGCTACCACTATCTTTTGTGAGTCCGCTTTAATCTCTTCGGTATCGAGCTGGAGTTCAGCCACCCACCGATCAGCCCGTTCTCGTCGATCAAGCCAGGCAAGGAGCCTGTCGGCTTTGTCCCCCACTTCGGATATCTTATGCTGGGTGGTTGCTAGCTTGGCTTTTGCTTCCTCCCACACATGTTCTTTATATTCTTTTTTCTTTGTATTCAGTTGAGTCATGTTGATTTCGGAGTGATCTTGGGAGTGTATGGTCTCTAGTTGGCATACTTCTTGCTCTAGGGCTTCCGCCACTTTTGTTTTTACTTTTTTGTGACACGGGATTAGGGAGATTGCTTGCCCCCTCAGGACTGCTTTATAGGCCTCCCATAAAATAAGGGGAGAGGATACCGAATGTTTATTTTCTTTAAAATATTGTTGGGTGGCCATGATCAGTCCCTTCCAAATCTTGGGGCTTCAGGTATCCCAGGTATATCGGGAATACGCGGCGTTGGACTGGGGCATGTAAAGTGTATTTAATAAGAATAGGGGAGTGGTCCAAGATGCCTCTGGCCAGATGACTCGCTTCACCGAACCTCCCCACGCTATCCGGCAGTGTGAGCTCGTAATCTATTCTGGAGAGTCTATTGTGTGTGCCTGAGTGGAATGTATATTGCCGTGCCTGCGGGAATTGGGAGCGCCAAACGTCCAAACGTCCACTAGGCCTAGTGCCTCCAGGAAATCCACGAGTCAAGAGTGTGTTCGGTGTTGTTGCTTAGGGGGCATCTGATCCACTTAGTCATTTAGTGTAGTATTGAAGTCACCTCCAACTATTAGTTCTCCCTCTGGGAGTCTGAATAAAAACGCGCTTAGCGCCGGAAACGCCAATGAGTGGAGTGCTGGGGGAATGTATACTGTGACTATGTTAATTGTACGTCCTTCCCATTGGCTCGAAATGGCTGCGAACCGTCCCTGGTCGTCCGTCCATGCTTGTTTAAAAATGAGTGGGAATTGTTCTCTAACCAGGAACCCATCCCCGTTAGCCTGATGTAATCCCCGAGTGCGCCGCTAATCGAAAGTCCCATCTATCAAGGGCCTTACACGTTGGTCCCACCAGGTGAGTCTCCTGAATCAGGGCCACCGCCAGTGCCTGGCGTTTGAGATACTGTAGGATAAGTCCTCTCTTCAATTCATCCCTGAGACCATTCATGTTCCATGCGATAAGTGGTAGGTGTTGACCACCTGGGGGGTGCACTATGGGTGCGGATGTGGTGTGATTAAACTGTGTGGATGCCTGTGCCATATGGATTGTCTGTATAAGTGGGTTGGATAGAATATCGAGGTTGAAGCATTAGGTGGAAGCTTTCAAGTCGTACCATAAACAATATCGAACAATTGTGACGAAATAAACAATAACGATATGTCCCTACCACCCATCCCTCCCCACTCCCTGCCTCCCTGCATGATGCATTTAAAACTACCCGCCTCCCCAACAGTGCAGAGCGCCTGATACCCATTCCCTGGTACCTCTGTGGGTGGAGCTTTTCCAGTATCCCCTCTTGTCCATCCTCCTGTCTCTAGCGTATTGGACTGGCGATATTACAGTGGATTGTACAGTTAACTAGGGGTGCAGAAAACAGTAGAATCATTAAGACTATACATTGGTCCAATGCTTGTCTCTTGCCGTTTCTGGAGCAATGCCGGGTTTTCGTAGTCGCCTGGATAATGATCGTTGCTTCTGAAGTGTGGCACTTTTGTCACAGTCTTATATTGTCTCCACTTGTGGGGAAGATCATTGTGCCAGTGATTTGTCGCTGCATTCCTCTGTCTTTTGAAGGGGGGGCCTTCACTCTGAGCTGCCGAGGCCTGCTGCCTCATTCGTTGATACTGTCTCTTTTGTTTCTGACTGTGCCGCTTCAGATGGTTGTCTGTCCTGTTTTGTCCCGGTCTTCCCAGGATTTGTGACCCAGCGCCATCCCTTGAGCCATTCTTGGGCCTCCTCTGGCGTTGTGAAGAAAGATACCTTTCTCTCTGCCTCCACTCTCAATTTTGCAAGGAATAACATAGAGTATTTCAGTCTGTAGTTACTCAGTTCTTTTACTATGTCGAAGAAGCTGCGCCTTTGTTTTGTTACCGCTGCGGTGTAGTCCGGAAAGAAAGTAATTGTGCTATGCTCAAAGCGTAACGGTTGAGCTGCACGGGCCGCCTGGAGAATGAGGTCACGATCTCGAAAATTAAAGATGTGGGCCAGTATGGGAGTGGGGGGGTCCCGGTCTAGGTCTGCCGCCCGGGACGCTGTGGGCCCTTTCCACTGAGAAGTAGTGGGATAGACCTCGCAGTTGTAGGTGTTTCTTGATGAGGTCCTCCAAGAACAGGTTCATTGCTGGTCCCCCTCCCCCTCCAGCACACCAATATTTCTGACGTTGTTGCGCCTCGAGCGGCCTTCATAATCATCCAATTTTGCGGCCATAACTTGGCTTTCAGTTTCTAGTTGTTTTACTTAAAGTTTGAGAGCAGCGGAGTCTTCGCGAAGAGTCACTATTGTCTCTTCCACCTCTGTCACTCTCGTGTTCATATTTTTAAGGTCAGCACGAGTTAGTGAAATTTCCACGGAGACCGAACCTATACGTGATTCCAAGGACATGTGCACCTTATTCAATGTGGCCATAATGTCCTGCAGTGTGATGTCTTTCGCTTCTGGCACTGTACGATCTGCTGTTTGAGTGGTTGTTGGGTCCGTCATCTCATACTGTTCCCTGGTACAGGCAAACGTGTCTAATTTCATTTGGTGTGTGCCACGTGCGCCTCTTCCCCCGTCATTTCAGGCCTTGTTCAGTGCCGCACAATTTGAAGTGGACAAGTGATAACTCACTGCTGCCTGCCTGTGTGGTGTGTATCCCATGCGGTCTTTCGGGTTTCCTACCTCTGATTGGTGGCGCACTCGTCTGTGTGGGGCAAAGGATGGTGGCCCAGAGTCTTGCACCAGGCCCTAGTGGACGGTCTGTTCTCAGTCCCGGATAGTCGTGTATCTCCCTCCCTTTGGTCGAGTGTAGTGCGGCAGAGGCAGGGCCGGATCTTGCACCTTGTGTGGGAGTTGCTGGGAGGTCTTCTGCGGTTCCTGCACCCCCCCAGGACTGTCACCGCGGAGCTGGCTTTTGTCTTTCTTGGTGCTGTCTCCAGTCGGGATTTCAATGCATAAGTACCTACACTGTGGGCCAGATGTGTTGAGTGGGGTTCACTGCCCGGTCTTTGTAATGGCCCGCTGATTATGGGCGCTCTCTGGGCCAGCGCCTCATCTGTCAAGCCTCCCACGACCGGCAATGTCGTAGGGCCACCGCATGTAGATTGCGCCCCACAGCCAACCAGCACCCAATGCTGAATGTGGCCGACCATGTAGCACAAGGGGGGCCCTCCCTGGTCACGGGGCCCCCCAGGACAATCACGCCACAAATCACGGGGCCCATTCCATGGCTGTCTACACACCAGGCTCACCAGTTTTTGGTCTTCTTCCACGCCACGTCTCCAAGGTCGGGGCGGGCCGCACTGACTCTGGCTCCGATGAGGCTAAGCCAGAGCGCGGTATTTCAGAACCACAGTCTATCGAGGTCTGCAGCATAGTCTAGGCTGTGCCTGTGCGGGCGGTCTAAACTGGAGCACGAGAGGTCTCCGCAAGGTGTCGGATCCACTCACCAGCCGTCGCAGGGCTCAGATGGCCTGCCGCCGCCCCCGACCATACTCAATCTCGCTTCTGGGGGGGCCAGCCGTTCACACGATTTGCGGTCTCTTCACCACTCGAGGCCCCGGCTTCAGTCTTTTGCGCAGGCCGCAGTTGATATCGGCGATATATTTACTTAATCCGCCATCCTTTTTGGGCTGCAGTTAGTTTGCTCTAGCCCCGACTTGGCCCGATGCCTTTCCCACCTCTTTTTTGGAATTTCGCCTGCGGATTAGTTCACTGATTTTTGGGGAATGTTCAGGGCCGATACAGAGCTGCTCTAGGCGGCGGCCATATACCTTGGCTGTCGGCCATGCCCCCCACAGTTCGACTATTGATTACATTTTTATATCTTCTTTTCTAATAGATTACCTATCATATGGCAACATGATTCCCTCTAGTTTCAATGACTATAACCCTATTGAAGCACATTTAATTCTGGCTCCTAGGCCAAAGTACAATAAGGAGATTGGGGCGCAACATCTTGACCCCTCTACAGATGCCCTAAGATTGAAATATAGATCTTTAGCACCTGAAAGCCTATTCCAGAAGGCAATAGCGGGAAATTACCCCCAGTACAGGCATGCCTCACCGAGACTGACACTGACAACGTTGCAGTAGTTTCCTTTGTACATCTCTGTGATGCAATAAAAAAGAGCTTATAGTCCCAAACCTCGAACACACTAGGAGACCACGGTGTTTCAATCAGGATTGCTCGCGTGCCAATAACCATTTGCAACGTACCCTCAACACCATACCAAAGAACCCTATAGCTGTAGCTGAAGCCCGCAAACAATGCAAGCAGGCACTATGAATAAGAAAAGCTGAATTGGAGACACAACAATTGGAATTACTTATTTTAGCTGCAAATGGGAAGAATATCAACCTCTTCTGAGCTTCAGTTAAAAAGATGAAACAACCCAATTGCACAAATCTAAAGATTGGTTGTTATATCTCTAGTCAGGACTGGGAGAACCATTACTCCAAAATGTTTGCCCAGGCTAACCTAACTATAGACACCCTGCCGGATCCTGATTTTAGTTTAATTCAACTGACCCTGGAGGAGGTAGAGGAGGCATTACAACAGTGTCGGGAGTAAGGCACCTGGTCCTGACGGAGTGACCTTAGATCTTTTAAAATACAACCCAACATGCTGGGCACCTTTACTACTAAGGTGCCGATTCCGATCCTGTAAAACCCGGGTACGAATGGTCATACGGAGCGTATTCTCCGTCCGACTCGTACCCGGGAAAACCACCTTACAAACCCGCAAGTACGATTCGTACAGAAATACCATTTCCGTACGAGTCGTACAAAACACCGGCCATCTAAAAAATACCCACAATTCCGATCCGGGACATCGCGTACGTGACGTCCGGACGGTGTCAGGCAGCTTTTTACGGACCAACAAGTACGATCTGTGCCCACGTCACTCCGCACCGCTCATTTTTTACGGCAGCCAAAAACTCCCGGGAAATTGAGGACGACGCGAAGAAGGAGCACCGGTACGCGATGGACAGCCATGGACCCCATCCTACGTGTCATCCCGGCCCTCCTAGCCTACGACCTGGTGCACAGAAACCGACGCAGACGCCGCAGAAGGTCAGAACAACACCCAGGGGCAAAGGGGGGGGGGGCAAGGGGCAGGAAACATAACCTCCACCCAATGTAAAACATATATATCCTGCACATAAATTACCTCCATGGTCTGGTCACTTCGGGGCGTGTCCACCAATCCCACGTACCGCCACAACGGAAGTGGACGTGGACGCGTACACGTCACCACTCCAATGGTGGTGCGGCCCGTACCCATGCCCCCAGAGCGTGGGTATGGTCCGTACCACCATTGTAGTGGTGACGTAGGGGTACGCGTGGTACGGACCGTACCCACGCTCTGAGGGCATGGGTACGGGCCGTACCACGTGTACCCCTACCTCACCACTACAATGGTGGTACGGACCGTACACATGCTCTGGGGGGCATGGGTACGGCCCGTACCACGCTTACCCCCACCCCACCACTACAATGGTGGTACGGACCGTACCCACGCTCTGAGGGGCGTGGGTACGGGCTGTACCACCATTGGAGTGGTGACGTAGGGGTACGTGTGGTACAAACCCTACCATACCCACGCCCCCCAGAGCGTGGGTACGGTCCGTACCACCATTGTAGTGGTGAGGTAAGGGTACACGTGGTACGGACCGTACCCACACCCCCCAGAGCGTGGGTACGGTCCGTACCACCATTGTCGTGGTGATGTAGGGGCACCGTGGTACGGACTGTACACACCCTATGAATGCAGGGGTACGGTCCGTCTCACCCGTACCCCTATGGCACCAGTACATTATGGATACAAGGCATACACACACCACAAATGTCGGACTACGGCCTGGTGCAGCATATTAGCAGTAAATTTGGGGGGGGGGGGGTGTATGCCCAGGACAGCAGTGTACTGCACTGGGTGGGTGGGTGGGTGGCTACAGAGGACTCCCAGCAGTGTCCAGACATATGAGGGGTGGGTGCAGAGAACTCCCAGCAGTGTCCAGACATATGAGGAGTGGGTGCATATCACTACCAGCAGTGGACAGAGACGTATGAGGGGTGGGTGCAGAGTATTCCCAGCAGTGGACAGACATATGAGGGGTGGGTGCATATCACTCCCAGCAGTGCCCAGACATATGAGGGGTAGGTGCATATCACTCCCAGCAGTGGACAGACATATGAGGAGTGGGTGCATATCACTACCAGCAGTGCCCAGACATATGAGGGGTGGGTTTATATCACTCCCAGCAGTGCCCAGACATACGAGGGGTGGGTGCATATCACTCCCAGCAGTGCCCAGACATATGAGGGGTTGGTGCAGAGGACTACCAGCAGTGTCCAGACATATGAGGGGTGGGTGCAGAGGCCTACCAGCAGTGTCCAGACATATGAGGGGTGGGTGCATATCACTCCTTGCAGTGGCCAGACATATAAGGAGTGGGTGCATATCACTACCAGCAGTGCCCAGACATATCAGGGGTGGGTGCATATCACCCCCAGCAGTGCCCAGACAAATGAGGGGTGGGTGCATATCACTCCCAGCAGTGCCCAGACATATGAGGGGTGGGTGCAGAGGACTACCAGCAGTGTCCAGACATATGAGGGGTGGATGCAGAGGACTACCAGCAGTGTCAAGACATATGAGGGGTGGGTGCATATCACTCCCAGCAGTGCCCAGACATATGAGGAGTGGATGCATATCACTACCAGCAGTGCCCAGACATATGAGGGGTGGGTGCATATCACTCCCAGTAGTGCCCAGACATATGAGGGGTGGGTGCATATCACTCCCAGCAGTGCTCAGACATATGAGGGGTGGGTGCAGAGGACTACCAGCAGTGTCCAGACATATGAGGGGTGAGTGCAGAGGACTCCCAGCAGTGTCCAGACATATGAGGAGTGGGTGCATATCACTACCAGCAGTGGACAGAGACGTATGAGGGGTGGTTGCAGACTATTCCCAGCAGTGGACAGACATATGAGGGGTGGGTGCATATCACTCCCAGCAGTGGCCAGACATATGAGGGGTGGGTGCATATCACTCCCAGCAGTGCCCAGACATATGAGGGGCGGGTGCATATCACTCCCAGCAGTGCCCAGACATATGAGGGGTGGGTGCAGAGGACTACCAGCAGTGTCCAGACATATGAGGGGTGGGTGCAGAGGACTACCAGCAGTGTCCAGACATATGAGGGGTGGGTGCACATCACTCCCAGTAGTGGCCAGACAAATGAGGAGTGGGTGCATAGCACTACCAGCAGTGGACAGAGACATGGGGGTGTGTACATCATCCTCAGATGACCACAACTCCATGGGTGTATGAACGCATCCCCAATGTGCGACTATGTTGAGAGTGCCATAACAACACATCACTGACAGCAGTGTCCCACTCCCATGAGAATGGATGTCTTTCCCCCACTGCATGACACACCACATGTGGGTGTGAGGAAAAATGACACATGCATACCTACCCCTGGCGGATGCAGCACAATACACACACTGAGATCATGTCACTAGACTGTATAGTTATGTTAAAGCCTACTAAACTAAGAGAGCCAAAGGGAACACACACTGTCACGCACATTCCAGGACTGATAGGAATGTACAGGTGCTGGGACAGCCACCAAGATGTTGTCTGTCATGGAAGGAATAGGGTGGAGTTCCCACAGATACAATGGCCACAATTGTGAGTCAGGTGTTCAAATGCCCAGCAGAACAAGTACCATATGTGTACTAGGCTGGGATTACACACATGCATTGTGCGGAAAAGGGACAATTTCTACATGAAGGCATGGCAACATACTCTATACACAAGTACAGTGACTACCAAGGATGGCACAGACGATGCAGCTGGAGACATTGATGAGCAGGCATGGCCATAGTTGAAGGGATCCGTCACCCACAAAGGAAATGTAGACACAGGTTCAGCACAACGATTGTGCAACTCCCTGCAGGGAAGATGTCAGGTGCCACAGAGGAAGGAACACTCCTTGGGACAATGTCTCCAAACACAAAGAGCATACACAACCAAAGATTCTTTTCTGATACCTTGTGATGGCACGCAGATACCAGGGTCCACCCCATGAGCAGCAGACTACAACATTTACCAGACACCTAATACATGATCACCACCCCAACTCATGGAGCATCAGCACCAACATAAATACCTGAAAACCAATTGTGGTCAAAGGAAAAACAAAATGCTTTATTCAGCATTAAATTAAAAGGTATAAAAGGGAGGGGAAACATGGCGGCCGGCGAGTAGCAGGTCGCGGGTGCACTCCCGGGACGTCCGTGTAAAACTTGCATCTGTGACATGGATTACGAACTAAACTTTGACTGATGCCTCTCTTTCCTGCAATATAATTTTTCTTTTACCCTGCTTGTGTCCGGACTGACGCTTCCAAAGCTCCGGGGCGTGAGAGGCAGTGTCCCTGCATCAACACGGCGCCGAAGCGGGTGTGGCGTAGAGCGGCCCTGGAGCTCCGTAAGGGGAGAGGAGCTGCGGCGAAAATCTCCTTCCGGGGGATCGGCGGCGAAGGCTTGTGTGACGCAGAGGACAGCGGCACCAGTAAAGGGGGAGATGCCTCTTTGGACCCCACAACTGATTACTCCTCCAGTAAGGTTCCAGGCGGAGTGAAAGCCCCTGTGCTCCAGCGCAAGATCACCAGAGGCATCCATAAGGCTACCGGTGGAAGGAGGAAAGTGGCTCTCGAGGGAGACAGATACACCCTACGAAGTTCAATAAAAACGGAGGGTAAGGAGGAGGGCTGTGTGGCAGGTGGAGCCCTGCAAGATAGGGGGGCATCCTGTACACTGGGTAGGGAGAAAAAGTGCGAGATAGGTGAAAAGGGGGAGAGAGCGAAGAAGACGGGGGAGGCTGAGAAAGTGGAAATAAAAATTTTTAAAAAAGGAGAAAAGGAGGAGGTTTGTGAAACCACTCTCTCTACTGCCAAGAAAACTTTTCCCCTCCCCCCTAGGTTAGAACATAGGAGAGCATCACAAGAGTCCCTCCAAAGTAAAAAAATCACAAAGTCGCAAGGTTAAAATAACTCCCTCGCTTAGAACCTATTTTAGTGTCCTTCCAAAAATTCTAATTTTGAGTGAGAACTCGATGGCGGGTGCAAAGAAAAACCTGGTGAAACAAGTTGAGAGTCTTTCAAACTTCTCAGAGCAGCCCGGTTTAGAGCGGCAAAACCACGAAGTAGATGGGATGCAAGGAAACGTTGAAAATGTTTTGAATAGCCCATCTACTATTCCTGAACAGGGCTCGATTACCCCGGGAAAGGGTAAAGAGGATCTATCAGTGGGCGCACTTTTGGCTGCACTATCGGATGAAATTAGAACCAGATTTGAAATCTCCGAATCTAATCAGCTAGAGATTAAAAAAGCTTGCGAAGTGATGGAGAAGAAGATTGACGATCTCAGCTGCAGAACAACAACTTTAGAGAAGGAGGTCAAAGACCTTAGAGAACTAGTGCAGGTAAACGTCACGGAGATCGTCAAATTAAAATCTGCCGAAAAAGAGAATATGGACAGAGTGGAAAGGTTGGAAAATTTCCAGAGACGGAATAACTTAAAGATTTTGAAAGTTCCTGAAGGTAGAGAAGGGGACGATATCAAATCTTATGTTGTAAAGTTGATTAAGAACAAACTCCAGTTGGAAGAGTCGGAGGAGGAGATAGCAAGAGACCTTCAACGAGTCCATAGGGATCCCTTCAGACTCAATCCAAATAGGCCAAAGCCCAGAAAAATCCTACTAAACTTTCTAACCTATACATTAAAAGAGAAAATCCTCTCCAAAGCCTTGGCAGTAAAATCAATGGAGGTGGATGGAGTTAGGTGTGAGATAAGATCTGATGTCTCTGCCACCACATCAAATAGACAATGGGAGATGGGACAAAGGATAGATAGTTTGAAACGCCTGGGCGCGTCAGTGCAGCTAAGATTCCCTGCCTACCTAAAGGTTATGCTTAATAACAAAATGCATATTTTTCATTCCGTCGACAAATTAGATGACTTTATTAAAAGCTTCCAATCAGGGAGTTAGGTTATCTTTTTTATATTGCGATATTCCGATATTCCGATGTTTAAGGGTACAAGCTAAGGTGATCTAGTATATGAAGTTGCAATTTCTTTCTTTCTTTTAATGGAATCTCCATGACTTTGAGAGAATTGCGTAATTATCTAATCTTTTTTTTTTTTTTTTTTGTTCGTTTTCCTCATATTCGTTCGTCCCGGGGGGGGGGAACACCCATATGGCCTTGAGCCATGTAATAGTTGGGGTGGGTTTTCCAGGGGAGGGTGGGTTTGGGGGTGTAAGTGGTGGGGAGCAGTGGGAAAAATTAAAAAAAATAAAATATCCTCAGATGCCTCACAAAAGAAATAAAAAAAAAATAAAAAAGAGGGAAAAATGTTTTTTTGTTTTCTTTTTAGATTCGATTATTCTTGCCCTTGTGAGCCCTTGTGATCCCTTTTCTTTCTTTATTTAGATGGGTGACAAAAGAGGAGAATTAGTAAAAATTCTTTCTTGGAACGTCAATGGTCTTAGGGTACGAGGGAGAAGGAATAAGATACTACAGTACCTTAAAGACTGCCCAGCCCAGATCATCATCTTACAGGAGACACACTTATCTCACAGAGAAGGTTTAGACTTATTTGGGTGCCAAAGCTGGATTTCTCAGGTAGCTTGTACATCACACTTGGCAGTGATAAAAGGGGTTGCTATTTTAGCAAAAAGAGGGTCGCAAGTAGTGTTTGATTCCCATATTTCAGATAAAGCTGGAAGATGGCTTCTGGTTAAGGCAAAGGTCTCAGGCTACCCTTTTACTTTAGTTGGTTATTATGGCCCCAATCAGGATGATGTCTCCCCTTTGGGAGAGTTATTAGCTGAGTTAGTGGATTCTTTAGATCCTATTATTATGGGGGGAGATTTTAACGCTATTTTAGATTATAAACTAGATAGGACCTCTTGTAGCAGAGCTCGTGTTAATCTAAAAATGTCAACCCCTATTAAACAAATAATGTCCCAACTAGGACTGTGTGATATTTGGAGGCAGAGGGCGGGACAAAGAAAGGGTTATACATTTCATAACCAAAAGTACAGACATCAGTCTAGGATAGACTACTTTCTTATTGATAATAATCTGTCTAAATTGACTAATAAGGTTGAACATGTGGGTGCTCATTTGTCCGACCACTCGGCTGTGATTTTACATTTAGAATTACATGAGAAAGCCTCTCAATCCAGTTGGACTCTGGACCGTACTATTTTACAGGACGAAGATATAATAGTAGCACTCTCCAGAGAAACTGAAGAATTTTTTCAATTTAACCAGGGGTCTGCCGCTAACGGAATAATTTGGGACGCTTATAAAGCCTTTCTTAGAGGCAGATTAGGTACAATAGCGGCTGGAAGAAGGCGTTGTTATCACGCTGAGGTAGCAGCATTAGAGGAACAGCTTCGCTTTCTAGAGAAAGATTTGACTGATCCCAGGACAGATGAAGAAGCTCGGGGGACGTTATCACAGAAAGTGCAGACAGTTAAATGTGAAATAGCGACAATTCTACATGAAAGGGTGAGGAGAAAGTGGGAGGCAAGTAAGCTAGCACATTTTGAATATAGCGAAGGCTGCAGCAAGCTGCTGGCCTGGAAAACTAAAAAAGATCGCGTAAGGAGTAGGATTGATCAGATTAAATCTGATACTACAGACGCCCTCATTTATGATAATAAAGGTATTGAACAGGCTTTTCACAAATATTTCAGCAAGGTATATCAAGAGGATGTAAAACCTACTCGAGAGGAGGCTGGGGGCTGGCTGGGTCAGAGCTCGAGAGTGATCCTTACAGAGGAAAAGAATAGGATTTTAAATCAGGAAATTAAGGAAGGGGAGATTGAACTGGTATTAAAACAAGGAAAGAAAGGGAAAGCTCCAGGCCCAGACGGCCTCCCCCTTGAAGTGTATAAAGTTTTGGCAAACACATTGATACCCATTCTCTTGGGTCTTTTTAATGATTTTTTTGTCAATGGGGCAGTTATGCCGCCTTCTTGGAACGAGGCAAATATCTCTCTGATTTTGAAGCCCGGCAAATGTTCAAATTGCTGCGATTCCTATCGGCCGATATCTTTATTGAATTGCGATTATAAGATCTTTGCCAAGATAATGGCCGATAGGTTGAATGGCTCCATTGCCGAGCTGATTCATCCAGACCAAAAGGGCTTTGTACGAGGAAGGTTTTTAAAGGAATTGACCTTTTCTTTGATAGGTTCAATAGACCTGGCATCTACCTATGGTTTACCACTCGCGGTTATAGCTTTAGATGCTACTAAAGCTTTCGATTGAGTTAACTGGGTCTTTTTGCAGTCTGTGGCGGAATCAGCGAATCTGGGCAAAAATTTCTGTAGAGCTCTGGAAGCCATATATAGGTCCCCCAAAGCAAGAGTATTGGTTAACGGTTCCCTGACGGACCTAGTTTCAATTAGCAGAGGCACGAGGCAGGGGTGTCCCTTATCTCCACTCCTTTTTAACTTATATATAGAGCCTTTGGCTATGAAAATCAGGAACGACCCAGAGATTATACCTTTTCTTTTTCAGGGTGGAGTAGGAAACTAGGTCTATATGCAGACGATATTCTTATTTATACAATCAACCTCCAAAACACCTTAAGTCGTGTCCTGGAATTAACAGCAGATTTTGGGAAAGTGTCGGGGTACGATATAAATAACAGTAAGACTGAAATCATGTCCTGGAATTTAGAATCAGGGGAAGTTGCTATAAAAGAAGCAATGCGATATCTTGGAGTTATAATCCCACATGATATTTCAAAACTAACGAAAATTAATTTGGAAAAAGCAAAAAAAGAGATTACTGGGCTTTTAAAAGTGTGGTCACATCTCCAACTTACACTACTTGGCCGAATTAATTTAATAAAAATGATGATAGTCCCCAAGTTGACCTTCTTGTTCGACACTATTCCTCTCCCCTTTGACAATGAGTTGCTTAAAAAATTGCAAGGTCAAATTAGCAGTTTTATATGGGCAAGTAAAGGCCCAAGAATAGCCTGGAAGAAATTAAGAAGGAGGATAGAGAAAGGGGGCCTAACATTGCCGGACCTGCTTTTTTATTCCTGGGCTTTCTTACTAAAAAATGGGAGAATGTTATTAAATACACCTACACATTCAGATATAGGGAGATTGTTGGGAGCTATGTCAAGACAAGAGCTAGGAGGCAGCCAAGGGTTTATCTTTAAGTATGCAGACCCTAAATACTTTAAGAAGGTTAGGCTGAAGATCCTTAGAGGCCTGGCTGAGACCTGGTATAGGGTCAGAAGAACTCTAAAGATTCCATATTACAGTTCTAGGGCTCCTAACTGGGACTCACCAGGCTCACCGGTATGGACAAAAGATGCTTTGGCGAGGCCGTTGAGAGAGGCAGGCTTAACAAGCTGGAATCATATTATACTGGATTCGCAACTGATAAGCTGGGAAATGTGCAACCTTTTGTCGTACAAACAAGTTTCCAGATTTAAATATATACAAATACAGAGTTGGTTCCAAGATGTAAGCACGGGGACAGGAAACATCAATGAGCTGGAGGACAGACTTTTGGACGAGTCAATTACTAAAAAAGAAGTGGCGATGATTTATTGGCTGCTGGTTGAGATGGAGGATGGTGTTTTTACATTACCCACGGAGCTTTGGGGAGGATGCTTGCAGGAATCTTCGTTGGAGAAAAAGTGGCAAGTATCTATGTCTATGCTTTTTAAAGTTGTGTAACCTGCACACCTAAGGAGAAATCATATCTTCTCCATCCACAGAGCTTATTGGTCGCCACAGAGGCTGTCAAAATTCGGGAGAGGAGGTGTTGTTGCCTGCCCAAAGTGTGGAAGCCTGAAAGGAGATGACGTGCATATGTTTGTGGACTGTCCAGAGATTCAGAGTTTCTGGGCTGACGTGAGTAAGGCTCTATCTTCTATGATCGGCTTTGACATCAAGGTAAGCGTTCTGTCGATTATATTTGGCAGTGAAACCGCTCTCGATGGAGCCTCAGGGGATAAGTCAAGGTTGTTTTTTTATTCCATGCTACTAGCACGCAGAGAAATATGTAAGAACTGGGTTTCTGTGTCTCCCCCCAGGTTTTTTGATTGGCTAACTTCAGTTAAATATGTGGCCAGTCTAGATATGAAGGTGTTTAAAAAACATAAATTTTGGACTCCTGTTTTTGAGTGGTGCGAACAACAAACGAATGTTGTTATCCAATGATTATGCCTATCTGCCGGTACGGCTGGCTTGGGTGTTCTCTCTCTTTCTTCCTGGCTGCCCAATCGGTGCTTCGGCATATGGGGGTGACAGAGGAGTGATAACAAAGGAGTTGTGGAAGGAGGATGGCTTTTCTTCTTCATCCAGGGTGGAAACAATTGTGAAGCGGGCGTCTCCTCCTCCCCCTCCTTCCAGCATAAATGTACAAAAGGGCAAGATATTCTCCATTTTACTGGTGCAAGTGGAATGGTGTTTTCTCTTACTTTAAGAGGCAAATGAAGATAAATAAAAAAAAAAAAAAAGGTATAAAAGGACAATATTTACAAAGGCCATAGGCCAGTCCAGATGCGAAGTCCTGGGGGGGACACATGTCCACACGTCTCCCCGAGCTTGCCTGCACATACTAAACCTCTGGTTCAGCGACTGGGGGGGGGGCATCATGTGGGGAAGGACCAGGCACCGCAGGGACAGGAGGGGGAAGGGTAGGTGTTGTGGGTGCAGGGACAGACGACTCCACCACAGGGGGTGGGGCAGCACCAAAGGTGGCGGTTAGCATGGCGCTGCACACGTCCGCAAGCTCGTCCAGCGTCTCCCCTGCACCCGAAGGAACCACAGGCCCCAAGGAGGGGGGGGGTCAGAGGGATGGGTTGCAGCGCTACTGGGGGAGGTGGTGGACAGGGGGGGGACTCAACTCCCCTACCCGTGGAGTGCCTTGCCCGTTTGCGTGATGGTGAACCAGTGGGGCTGAGGCCAAGTATGTCTCCTTCTCAGACTGTGGGGCAGGGGAGCCGAGGGGAGTGACATTGGAGGGACTGGGGAGTGAGGCATGCGGACTTGGACTGTGGCTGCATGTCTGCCTGTGTGCCCTAGACCCAGTGGGTGTGCCTTCTTCCCCCTGAGTGTGGGTGACAGGAGGTGTGCACTTGCCCTTCCCTGTTGGTGTGCTGCCTGTGTCTGGTGGGGTGCGTGGCTGGGAATGTCTGTGTGTGCTTGGGACAGGCATGGGAGTGGGAAGTGTGGATGGTGCAGGGGTGGGGGGGACGAAGCGCTGCAGGAGACTCACTGCTGCCGTCAGTGACGAGTCCATGGACATCAGCAACATCCGTTGGTCAGACATCGCTGATGACATGCCCTCCATGTACGACACCATCTGTGTCAGCAGTCTGGTGTGGCCATGGAGGACAGTCAGGATCGATGTCTGCCCAACCTGCAACTGCCGCTGAATGTCCACAGACTCAGCAGTGAGGGCAGCAGGGGAGACAGGGGCAGGGGGTGCAGTGCCTGGCACGAAGGAGACACGTTGTTGCCCTACACGGACAGAAGGGACCCGAGCAAGTGGGAGGGCGGTGATGGGAATGGAGGGGGCGGTGACATTTGTAGTGCTGCTGCCAGCTGTTGGAGCAGCCTCCACCCCCTCAGGGAGCTCAGCCTCGGACCCGTCAGCGTCGTAGTCGGTGTTGGTACTAGACAGGTCCTCCGCCTGACTCCCCTCGCCCTCCGTGCCACTTGATTCCGCTGACTCCCCAGCAGTGCTGGCACCGGTGCTCGATCCCTCCTCCTGGTCCATGCAGGTGTCTCCCTCGGTGTCCCCCAATGATGCTGTGTGCAAGGTGAAGAGACATGAAATAATCAGTCACCTGTGTACATCTGACACATGAGTCCAAACAAAATAGGTCACAGTGCATATCAGGAAATGCATCATGAGTAACATCTAGAATCCTCCGCACATATGTAAGCCATGCACTCCCCAGTTGGTTCACCCACCATGCCACCTGGAAAAATGTACATCAGGACACAACAGAAAATAACTCGATATCCAATTATACTGAGAAGCTAGTGTCTGTGAACAGTGGAGCACAGCCAGACTATGAAGGCATGCCACCTCTTGTTCACTGTGAAAGAAACAGTATTGGTGCACCCAAGGCCAAATAACAGACGCCAATGCTGAAGGTGTCCCCACACTCAGAGACCTGTGAGTACTTTTTAAACCCTAAAGAAATACATTGTGATCCCTTGGGAATCACAACACTTTACACAATCGACATGTTTGGAATGTGTGAATGTGCCACTTTTGGAACAGAACACACATGTGCATGAATAACAGAAGTCACACAAGGAGGTGCACACAAAGCTACTTTTACACAGTCATTGTATGAGCTGCCAGCCTAATGCAAATAAGCCACTGTTAAGAAGAAATGTGGTATCAGGAAGTACATACACATGGCACCACGGTGGTCTGGATGACTTGACACCTGTAAGTTGGTATCAGCAATAACCAAGGACTAACCCAAATGCAACCACACTGTGGGAACATGTATATGTATAATCTCTAATCAATTTCATTACAGAACTGTGCCTTTGTTTTAAATGTGCCAGCGTGTCCCCTAAAAGTATAAAGGTGGTTTCTTGTGCACTTCCTTGGGAGACATCTGACATGCAGGCACATTATTGTCCTTCACAACAAAATATCAAAGTCAAGCATATAAACTATTGGGACATGTTGACAAGTGTAGTCAGTGCCAAGGTACACGACATCTTGACTAACAACTTGAATCATGCCATCTGTCACATGGCCATCCGTACCATGATGACACAGTTGGCAACACATCTGACCCACTACCTGTCATGTGGAGTGGCACACATGTCCAGACACAGGACAATGCATTAGCTAATGGCCCTGCAATTGTGTCGGAATAAGGAGCACCTGCACTGAGGAGACACCCTCATGGGAACCAAGAATGTCCACACAGATGTCAGCACACACAGACCAAACTACGTAGCATCTGGAGCACACACCGGTGCCAAAAAAGGATGAGCAGGAAACATGTCTTTTAACTTTTGACACATGTTGCAAAGCACAAACATTACCCCCTGCACAACATGCCTGGGTCACTGCACATTGAGTGTCTGTCCAGACAATTATCACACACAGGTCAGACCTGGCAAGGAGACATAAGGTTTGGACATGTAGGCCTTGCCTGCACAACCCCCCCCCTACCTGAGACAATGTGATTGAGACAGAGCAAGTACTTACACCTCTTAATCTGGGATTAACAAAATGTGCATCAAGAACTCCTAAATGTACTCAACATCACCTCGTGAGGCTGACCACAGATATTTGTGACAAACAACCATCAACAGATAGTTGTACATAGACACACAGGCACTGCCCAGTGTGAGGATGCACAAGCCTAATGGGGTCACCATGGACAGTGGAGACATGTAGCACACTTTACGTAAATACAAATGAGGCCATGGAACAATGCCACAGAGGCCAACGTATGCTGAACACACAGTGAATGGGCACAGTGTTTGATGCCACACATGATTCCTAGGAAAAGGTGTCTCAGGGGACTGGAGTGTGCACACTGCTCCATGGTCCTGGAATGATCTGACTGTAACAGGAGCAACCGTCCCGGCTCTATGCATATCTCCCACTCATGCACATCATGTCTGAGGCCACTACATCGGTCATGCATGCTGCAAGTCTGTTTATTTGAAACCTCACAATCCTATGTTGAGACTCAGGACAGTGCCAACAATTATGGACCCCATTACACACAGACCAGGGAACACATGTCAAGGAGGGGAAGGGAGGAAGAACAGCACCGGTTGACTTGGGGGAACAGGATATGCACTGCACATATAAACCCTGGTACTGTATCCAGGCGAATGAGCACTTCCAAAAGCTGGTGACACACAACAAACACACATGTACCTACCACCTTCCTGCTGCTGTCTCTCCTGTAACCGCCTATCCATCTCAGGGAAGACCACCGCCAGGACACGCTTCATTTGGTGGGCCAGGCGCCGGCGCCCGCTGTGGGGGCGTGGTGGTGACTCCTCCAGCAGGACCCGGGCGATCCTCCTGGTCCAGCACCGGATGTCCTGCCAGCGTTTCCTCACTTGGGGCAGGCACCGACTGCGACCCTCCACCGTATTCACGGCCTTGACGGCCCTATTCCAAATTCTCCCCTTCTGGTAGGCGGCTACCTGTGAGGATGACAAAGTGAGACTACATCACTACACCTGCTCCATGTCACAGAGACACACATTTTAACATCATTGATTTGTTGAACAGGGCATAGTATGCTGCCAACTAATCGCACCTTTGTCATAGGGACATTCGCCTCTGTGTAAGCGCCAATGCACTACATGGCATTGAAAGTACACAGGTGGCATGAGGGGTTCGACACACTCCCTGATCATGGCACACACTGTGCATCACAAGCAACACAAGGCTGATGGACAGCACCTCCAAGCAGTCACATGCCCCAGGCCACTGACACAACCTCAGCAGAGTACACAGACACACACAGGCACAGATCTTTCACCTGCCATTGGCAACAGCGGATACAAACCTCACTCTGCACATGTGCCACTTTCCTGGGGGTGTCACAGGTGTGGGGCTAGCCCAGCAAGTCAGACACACAGCACGGCTTCCTTCAGATGGGTAGAGCATATGCCTCCTCCATGCAGCTGTGGTGCAAACACTCCACATAGACACTCACCCACATGACAAGGAACATTCACACACATCAATGTCCAGGGGGCGTACACATCATTTGGACACTCTCACCACAGCTCCACTCAACTCACACACATCTGTGGGTACAGTCACCTGTCACACCGGGGGACCACAGAATCACATCAGGACTATAGAACAAAAATGCCCAAAAGGATTAGCCAGGCTGAATGTGCCATGCACCATGCAGTGATTGTCACAGTAAGCACAATGCAAGTGAGGAGTGCAGACATGAACTACATCATGCTCGGCATGGGAGACATAAGGCATCCCCCCCCTGGGACCCACTCTAAACAACATTGCATGTCTGTCACACCTGGACACAATGCCAGAAGTGACAGTTACAAAAAAGGGGCACAGTCAAAGCTAGTGGAGTCAGCACTCACCTGCTCCCCTGGTCTCCCATACAGGCTGGGGTACTGTGGGAAGATGACGTCCAGCAACGCCTCATTCTCCTCCTGGGTGAATGGCTGGGCCCTCTCCACAGACCTGGACATGGTGACAGAGGAAGCAATGACAGCAGCAGTGGTGTCCAATGATGTGTTGTGCAGGCAAGTGCCCTCTCATGGGTTCTGGCTGACTTATATCTGCCTTGCTGACCTATTTCATTTACAGGAGTACAGAGTGATTGGTCAGACTCATTTGCATCCTACGTTTCCTCCAATCCCTTTAAACATACACCAATGACAGCATTAGCATCTTTCAAATTTGCAGCAGCATGTCAAGTCAATAACCACTTTGCAACAATGTATAATGTGGCCAACTGCTTTTTCCAGCCCACATGATGTAAAATTTTGATCTTGAAACTCGCTATCCATGACAACCAGCATGCATTGAGGCCCTAATACTTGTCCCTTATGTGTCCCCATTGTAATTTTAAAATCCCCACACAGGTACGGTGCGTTTCACACGTACCCCTAGGGCACCACTACTATAGTGATACAGCCCGTACACGCGTGTGTACGGGTCGTATCCCTATAGTAGTGTTGCCGTAGGTGTACGCCATAGTGATACAGCCCGTACACGCGCGTGTACGGGTCGTCTCCCTATAGTAGTGTTGGCGTAGGTGTACGCCATAGTGATAACGGCCCGTACATGCGCGTGTACGGGTCGTATCCCTATAGTAGTGTTGCCGTAGGTGTACGCCATAGTGATACGGCCCATACACGCGCGTGTACGGGTCATATCCCTATAGTAGTGTTGGCGTAGGTGTACGCCATATTAATACGGCCCGTACACGCGCGTGTACGGGTCGTATCACTATGGCACACACCTACGCCAACACTACTATAGGGATAGGACCAGTGTGTACACGTACGTGTACGACCAGTGTGTACACCTAGGTGTACACACTGGTCGTACACGTACGTGTACTACCGTAGTACACGTACGTGTACACACTGGTCATACACGTACGTGTGTACGGTCCGTACACACACCGTACTCCTACCCAATATAGTGATACGACCGTACACACGCCCTCAGAGCGTGTGTACAGTGCGTTTCACAGCTAACACTGGTGATAGGAGGCGCACACGAAAGGAATGGAGGTGTCAGACTCGCACAAGGCTGTACATCAAGTCATTGTCAGTGCAGTCCTTCATGTGCAGGGCCTAGGTGTGTCAGGCAGTGATGTGGCACATGTCTCCTCGTGTTTTTGCACAATAGATGTGTGGTGACCTGTGTACACATGTCATGTGTGATGGGGCACTATGTTGCACACTTCCCCTTCACACTTTGCACATGTCTGCATGTAGTACAAACGTGTCAAGCATTGCATCACTGGTATGGCACAGTCCCCAACACCCGCAACTGTCCCCTGATGCCAGGTACATGGATAATTACACCTGACATCTAACTACCATCATGCCACTATGTGACTATGTCATGTGTGTGTCATGTGTTCCCATGAGCTTGCTGTTGGTGTTCCGTCAACTGCATCTGCTGTTGCTGCATCCAACTTGTGTCTGTGTGTAGATGGGCATGGCACACAATTACGCACACCATGCCACATGTGGAATCCCACGTAACGTGTGTCTGTATGCATCGAACATGGTATTTCGACCTGAGGACATATCTGCGTTGTTTCAATGTCTGTGTTATCAGTTTTGACATGTACCCCTTCATGGCAATGTGTGTGATCTGTACTTTTTAAATGACATGTGACCTGTGCGTCTAGCTTGCCGCAAGCTGTCTGAATGAGATAACATCCTTCTAATGCAGATATGTGGATGTATGTCACTCCTGTAATGTGTCTGGCTGTTCACTTGCACTGTGCCACAGCTAGTTTCATGGCATGTCATGTAGACCTTGATAATCAACGTTTGTAGCTGGCTCTTAGTAGGAGTATCACCTGGCTGGCATACGTGTCCTGAATGTATTGCACAGACCAGACTCTGTATTTAGCAGATGTGTATTAGCTGTTGAACATGTGCTCAGTTCATTGACATTGGTGTTGTAATGTACTCAATCTTCGTTATTCCTTCCAAATTTCTGCAGGGCACCGCCTCTCCCCCAACCAATGCCAGACTTGGGTGCCATGAGGGAACGTGACTGCATACGCCGTTACAGATTCACCCAACAGTTCATTGAGGACCTGACAAACAGGCTGGCACCACACCTCCAACCACGACACAGTTATCCCACTGCGCTGACCCCCAAGATGAAGGTGATGGCAGCCCTACATTTTTTTGCCACCGGTACGTTTCAATTCACCACAGCTGATGTGGGTGGCATGTCCCAGACCATGTTCAGCCGTGTCCTGCATGATGTTTTAGAAGCCATGTTGGAGCACCTGGATGAATTCATCCATTTTCCAACTCGTGAGCAGTTGACAGGTATCAAGGGTGAGTTCTATGCCCTGGGAGGGATGCCCCATGTAATTGGGTCCATTGATGGGACACATGTGGCTTTGGTACCACCACAGGCACAGGAGGTAGCCTATCGAAACCGAAAGCATTATCACTCCATTAATGCCCTTGTGGTGTGTCTTGCTAACATGATGATTTCCCATGTCTGTGCACGTTTTCCAGGGTCAGCACACGATGCCTACATCATGAGGCGTAGCAGGGTGCCAGAAAGGATGCTGCGGCTGCACAACGAACGAGCATGTCTTGTTGGTGGGTATACTCTGTTTGTCCTGTATTTAGCGGTATCTTTGTATGTTACGGCATCTCCTGACCCACTTCTTTACATGATGTTTCCATGTAGGGTACTCTGGCTATCCCAACATGCCATGGCTGGTGACGCCTCTCCGCAACCCCAGAACAGCTGCAGATCACCGTTACAACAACGCCCATGGGCAGACCAGGCGAGTGATTGAGAGGACGTTTGGCCTCCTGAAGAGCCGATTCCGGTGCCTCCACAAGACAGGCGGGTCCCTCCCATATGCACCGGTGAAGGTCTGCAAAATCTTCCTCGTGTGCTGCATGCTGCACAACATGGCAGTGGAGAAAGATGTGCCACTCATCCTGGATCCCGATGAGCAGGAACATCCACCCGTGGAGGGTGAAGGCCTTGGTCACGAGGCAAGTGAGGAGGAGGAGGAGGAGGAGGAGGAGGAGGAGGAGGAGGAGGAGGACATCCGGAGTCAGCTCATACGCAACTTCTTCTCATAATGGTGAGTCCCTGGGTCTGAGTGTGCACGCTTGGAGCCTTGTGTGGCATGTGTTGCAATGTGTGTGTCCAGCTGACTGTATGCTAAGTGACTTAGAGGTGTGTTCTGATGTGTCACTCGACTGATGTCATTCCACACATTTTAGCTGACACAATCAATTTTCAACTAGCATGGTGTCAACCCTATTCATGTAGAGTACATGACCATGCATGCGGATGACTATCTTTTTCCTGACTTCTTGTGTGTCTGTCATCCCCAGGTAGTTGCACATGCTGTCTGCTCGTGGCATCGTTGTGCTCCTGCTATTCCTCATGAGTATTGCAACGTGTGCTGAATCAGCATTACATGCACGGACATGGTGAGATGTCTCCTTTGGGTAAGGATTGCAGCAAGGCATTTTGGGTGTGGTAGTTGTTTGGAATGTGTGGGCACTGCTCCTGTGCAGGTTTTGTTACTATGCATACATGTCGACTCACCATAGGGCACATGACATGTAGCATGACTCACATGAATTGATAGTCACACTTCGTGACAGTCATCTGTAATGGGATTGTGGATTGTGATGAAGGCATCAATGTGTGTAAAACTTCCCTCTGAAACATACGGGATGCTACGGGTGGACATAGTGTGGTACATCCCCATAAGAGGCTCAATGGGGAATTGCAGCCTCTCATTGTGCAGCAGGGGATGTTTGGCTCACCCCCTTCACTTGTGTGCCAGTCCAATGGATTTACAGCATCTGTGGTGCGAAGGGGGTGTCCAGTGTAGGTCCCACATGTTCATCCAAAAGACCTGTGAGTCTGTTCATATTGATGCATTTTCATAGGTGTGAGCCTGAGTAATAAAGGTGTTCCTCACCCTCCAAGGTGCCTCATCTCTGTCAATGCAGGTCGCTTGCCACTGTGCATGCGGCATCTCTGGCATAGTTGTCAAAGATTGTGCATATGAGTCTATGTGTAGATTAGCAACCTGCATGATGTTCTTCATGTATTTGATTCTCTATTGTGCATGAAGTCCATGGCTGTGTATGTGTTTTGGCATGTTGGTCCCCACAACGGGCTGTCAACACCTGCTGAGGGTGTGTTTCCTGTGCGCAGCTCGGCCTTCATTTTCATGATCTGGTGTCAGTCATCTTTGGTGATTATGCATCCTTTGTCTCTGGGTGTGCCATGGAAAACCGGACACGCCTTTCTTTACATACACCTGTTGCAGTAGTCCTTTCTGACATCCTAGTCTTTGTGTGGAACTTGTGGCATAGTTTCCAGGACATGCCGCCTGCTGTTGCAGCTCCTGCAGCAAGGGCACACGAAGTTTCTGGATTTTGCAACACACACACATCAAAGATGCTCCTCCCTTCCTCCCTCAACCCATTCATTTGGCTGTCATCAGCTTGTCTGTGCCTCAGTTGCGGCCTTGCGGTGCCAAAGGCTGGACCGTCTGCACATGCAACGTGCACATTGCACGACCCTCAGGTCCTTGCATGACCCACATCACACTACAGTCTGATGTTGCAGACACCCTCCAAGCAATGTCCATCCACAAATCTCCCGCCTGCTCTCAGGCATACACTAAGCGCACACACACCACCTTTGCATGATGAGTGTGCAACTCCGACTGCCTACACAGCGCTGCCACGCCTTCCAGGCCCTGTCACACCAACCAGGTCATGTCCCTCCTACTCCCCACCGGCTCTGTACCCCAGCAAGGCCATGGGAGTGGGACTCAAGGCTTCTGCTTGTAGTATGGTGTCGTCGTCAGGCACATGGCACAGGTATTATCTCTCAGCGTGTCAATCTACAATGTGTCCAGGACCCCCCTCTCCACCATCACATGCGCACAGCACCTCATCATCAGCTCGTATGCCATTGACAGCCAGGTGCTCCTCACCCTCACCAAGGACGCAGACATTGCCAGTTCCAATATTCAAGATTGCATGACATCCATTGATGAATGGCTGAACATCAGCCACCTGAGGCTGGACTTGTACAGGACTGAGGTCAACATCTGAGGATTGTCCCATTACAGCTGGGTCAACTGCTTGTGTCCCACCCGCAAGAGCCCTGCACAAGCACCCAGTGTCCACGCACACAAGAAGGTGTGCATCATGGATTGCTTGCTCACATTTGCCATGGTAATCACCAGCATCTGTGCCTCAGACTGCAACACCCTCTGCATTATGCACATGATCCCCAGATAGATCCACTCCAAGGAAAGACGGACCATCCCCCAGGTCCATGACAACATCCGTGTCAAATACTGCCCTGCCCTCTACGGAGCAGCCACATCCAAACACCCGGGAAACTTGTCCACATCCAGGGTGCATCTGCACACCTCAGCGTCAACATTCCGCGCCCCAGCCACATCACCGTCCAGCAGAGATAGCTGCAATGGATCACTGTGTGCTGCAGGATGACCTTCAGACTCCCCACCCACACTCAGGCGGCAGGCCACAACCCCGACCCAAAACCAACCTTGTACCACTGTCATCCGAGACCCCGTAGTGCCATCTCTGTGCATCCAACCTTGACCTGGCCACCATTCTTCACATCCACCGTACTCCAGCATGCAGGACATAGTTCTCCCACCTGGGAACACATACCTGGGACTCACTCCCCGGGAACCTCCGAATGAGGCATGACCTCTACGTCTTAATGATACTCTTCCAAATAGGTCTGTCCGCACAGTATTGCAAGTCCCCCCACAGCAGCTTGAGGCCATCACAGGTGAGTATTGTGCTCCATGTCTGCATTGAATGATACATTGTGACCCATGTGCGTCCTGTACCAGACTCAGATCCCAGGGTATGGATGGGTGGAGTTAGTTCAACACCCAGGCATAGTTTGACATTTACACACATATATGTTGTGGACTAATGCAAAATGACTGCAACATCTCATGACAAAATAAAGTTTTTATTTACTGTGGGGTACGTGTTTAGGTAGATAAACTAAGGTGCTCTACCGGGTGCATAGAATCCAAAGTTCACAGGGGGAGATGGTATCCTTTGCTTTGGAAGTCATCAGAGTCCAGACCACAGTGTTGGTCATCATTGGTCAGACTGTGACCAGCAAGTCCATGTGGCAGAGAATGTCATTGGATAAGGTGCTGCTGTTGCACCAGAGGGCCAGGTGCCAGGCCAGGTGACCTGGGAGATGTGGATGGTCCACTGACTCTCACGGTATTTTCCGTGGATGACCCACCTTCCTGGGGGGACCCTCAGATGCAGGCCTTGATGATGTCTGTGATGCTCCGTCGGACGAGTCCTCCTCCTCCTCCCTCCCTGTGGCTGGTGGTGGTCTTCGCCTGGTGGCACAGGGAGGGTTGCCCATGTTGTCGGCGATCCGACAGAGCGAACAGCTTATGTCCGTTTGCACCGCCAGGAGCTCAGCCAGTCTTGCCTCCATCTGTCCTTGGTGTTGTTGTTGACTGGCATGTTGCTCGGTCTGCAGGTTCTTCATCTCGTCGAGGGTCCCCTTCATCTCTGTAAGGCTCGCCACTACCTGGCTGATGCCCCTGGTGTCACGCCGGTATGTGTCCAGGATGTGGCGTATGTGTGACATACCGGTTCCCTCAGCTGGCTGGTCAGGTTCACGCCTCCGCCTGCCTCCACTCCCACCACCCCTGCCCACACGAGCCTGGCCTGCCGTTGTGGGCACATCGGGTCTACGGGACCCCTGAGGGATGGCATTTGCGGGGTTTTCTGCCTCCTCCTGGGTGCCCGGAGAACCTTGTCCCTCCTGGTCAGACTGGCTGTGTTGTTCAGTGCGAGCAAGGCTCCTGGGTGTCTCCTGGGATGTGGCAGGAATGGGGGTGGGGGTTGGCACAGATGTACCTGACGCAGGTGCTGCAGGGGCTTGGGCACCAGAGGGGCCAGGTTGGTCGGGGTCATCCACGGAGTGGTGAGAGTCGTCGCTGCTGGTGGGATCATCTTCACGCAGAGCCTGGGACTGTGATCGTTCCCCCCAGTGTTGGGGTGAGATCCACGACGTTGCCCTGTGTGTGAGAGAGAGACAATGTTAATGCTGTTTCATGCCACATCCATGTTTCATACATATTCAAGTTGTCACAGTTCCTCCAGGTAGTTGGATGTGCCTAGCATTCCTCTCAATGTCCACTTGGGGATGGGTATGTTGCGGGGGACAGATTGATATGTTCTCCTGAGTGTTTGACCAGTTGAATTTTGGCTAGGATGCTTATTTGGCTATGGATTGGTCTTGTTGTGTCACATGTCCATTGTGAGTGTGGGTAAATCCGTTGCCTGCCCCGGGGGTGTGTTATGTTATGTTATGTTATGTACATTTATTACGCGCGCAGATACTCAAAGAGTGTCCCGGCGCGGTCAAGGAAGAACCAAAACAAAAGAGGGGATTAAGAGAAGAGGTACGTTTTTAACCGTTTTTTAAAGACCTCCAGATCTTCAATAGAACGTAGTGATAGGGGGAGCGTGTTCCAAGCGCGGCCAGCAGCCACGACCAGAGAGGCGCCGCCTAACCGGTGCCACTGAAAGACAGGAATCTTCATTAGCCTAAGTGCCGAGGACCTCAAAGAGCGACCCGGCATGTAGAACGAGAAGCGTTTCTGTAGGTAACCAGGACCTTGCCCATGCAGAGCACGATGGGCTATGGTGAGGGTTTTAAAGGCAACATGAGCCTTCACTGGAAGCCAATGGAGGGAACGACGATAGCCATGAACGTTCTGCCTAGGACCCAGCCCACCCAGCAAGCGAACAGCCGCATTCTGGGTCACTTGCAGCTTGTTAAGGGCATAGGCTGGAATCCCAGCATAGAGGGCATTAGCGTAGTCTAAACGGGACAGAATAAGCGCCCGAACCACCGATTCCCTAGCCGCTTGCGGAAGCAGCGGCAAAAATCTTCTCAACATTCTGAGTAGGCCAAAACAGCAACCTGACAAACGTTTGACCTGACTAGAGAAGGAGAGATTACAATCGAAATAAACTCCCAGATTCTTCACGGTCTGGCTGCTAGAAGCCGGAGGTGGAAACTCTGGAGGCCAAATTAACTCTCTAAACCCTGAGGGGAAATTACCGAACATCAAAACCTCCGATTTGTCCTCGTTGCATTTTAAATGAGCAGAAGCCATCCACGCAAAAACAGAGGAAAGACATCTCTGCACAAGAGCCACCGAGGATCCCTGCTTATCCCAAGTGAACAGAAGTTGAGTGTCATCGGCATAGGCAATGACCTTAGCCCCCAACCCCTCCGCTAGGTAAACCAGAGGCGTGAGGTAGATATTAAACAGGAGGGGGCTAAGGGAGGAACCCTGGGGGACCCCCATGCCAACCTGTCTTGGCGAAGAGGCCACCGGTGGTATCCAGACTTGCTGGAGCCGGCCATCCAAGAAGGATTTAATCCAGCCCCAGGCAAGGCCAGATACCCCTATCTCCGTCAGTCTATCAAGCAACAGAGAATGGGGGACAGTGTCAAAGGCTGCCGACAGGTCAAGCAGCACTAAGGCTGCCTTCCCGCCGGCGTCCAGACACTCTCGGATAGATTCTGAGACCTCCACAAGAGCACCTTCCGTGCTAAAGGAGGGACGGAAACCAGATTGGGCAGGATGAAGAAGTCCCCCACTCTCGACAAACTCCGACAGCTGTTTATTCACTATTTTCTCACAAACCTTAGACAAGCCAGGAAGGAGAGAAATAGGTCTGTAGTTGCCTGGGGTAGAAGGGTCGAGGGAAGGTTTCTTCAATAAAGGAAGAATTTTAGCCTGCTTCCAATGGCTGGGAACCCTGGCTTCCTGCAAAGACAGGTTAATAATGTAATTAACCTCCACATTCACCGTCTCAGCCACCGCGGCCAAAAGTCTTGCCGGGCACGGATCGTCCAGAGTGCCGGATTTAAGACCTTGAAGGATTCTCAGGGAGCAGGACAAATCCACCGGGGAGAATTTAGACAAGGAGTGAATAGGGGGCAAAGCTACCGGACCAATAGCCGATGAGTCCAAAGAAACATAGGGCCCGTCAGCGCCGTGTAAGGGGGATGTGTGACCGGGCCTGCTGTTGGGTGTAGTGTGATTTGTCATTGGGTCTCCCAGGTGATGTGTCTGTCCCCTCATGGTGCATGCTGGCATGTCAGTGAGTGTGAGTTCCTGTGCTAGATATCTGAGCTTGTGGAGTTGGTGTTTGAGTGTACAGTGGTCACAGGAGAGCCTTGTGCTGCATACAGCAGGGCCAAGTGTCAGCTACCTTGTCAGTACTTTGCCAGTCCCTGTGCATTGGGCATGGTGCATGGGTATGTACCTAGGCCATATGGGCTGAGGGCATTGGTGTCTGCTTATGAGTTGCACAATGTGTTGTGTGAGCCCCACCCTCCCAGCATCCCGGACATCCAGTCTTGGGTTTGTGGTTGGTGTGGCCTGGGACATGGCATTGCCTTTATTTGTGAAAGGGGCATGGAGACGTTAGTGGCATGAGCGTGGTTTTTGAGTGTGGTTGTGTGCGGTGAGGGCTTGGGGGAAGTTGCGTGCATTTGGTGTATTTGTGGTGTGGATGCCATTCCCCCCATGTTACGTGAGTTGTTTGTGTACTCACCAGTCTCTGCGACTCATTCGACTCCGTGTACTCCCACCGGCGGAAGCATGGCCATCACCTTCTCCTCCCAGGGATGGTAATGTACGGGTCTGCGGGGCAGCCCACCTCCAGTGATGTTACTCTGGGCATATTCCTCGTTCATTTTCCTCTTGACTGCCCTGCGCAGATCGTACCACCTGGCTTGGCATTCATGCCTGGTCCTTCGGATGGGCGCAACAGCATGCACCTTATCGACAATCCTCTGCCAAAGGCTAGTTTTTTGGGCTATGCTGGTCTGTCTGACCAATGTTCCAAACAGCTGTGGCTCGACTCTGATGACTTTGTTGACAAGGAGGTCCAGCTCCGCCCTTGTGAACTTGTCTGTGGGCATGGTGTGGGGTGTGGGTGTGGATGGTTGTGGGTGAGTGGGTGTGAATGCGACGGTGTGTGTGTGAATGTGAAGAGGGGGTGTTTGTGAAGATGGTTGTGTGAAGGTGTGTAAGTTAAGGTGTAGTTAAGGTGTAAGTAAGGTGTTTGTCTGTGGGGTCTGTCAGCAGTGGGTCTGTTGCAAAGGCTCATGGGTTGTGTGTGTGGGCCCTTTTTATTGGTCCATTTGTGGGTGTGGCTGGGTTTGACATTTTGGTGGGTGTGTTATAAGAGGTGGTTGTGATTTTGGGCCTCTGTTTGGATGTCCCAGGTCACTCATTGAGATGTATTTTGTCATGTAGATGTGTTTTGTGGTGTTGTGCGAGTCGAATTGACTCTCCTTGTGCTGTTTTACAGTGTCCTGGTTCTGTGCGAGTCTTTTTCGTGTAGGTGAGGTCCATACATACGCGATGCTGGGTGAGGGTGCTGGGGTACGGTATTGTGGTGCGGCACGTACAGGTGCAGGGCTGGGGTATGTGCCTGGGGTGCGGTGCGTACATGCACGGGGCTGGGGTACGAGCCTGGGGTGCGGTGCGTACAGGTACGGGGTTGTGGTATGGGCCTGGGGTATGGTGTGTACAGGTACGGGGCTGGGGTACAGGCCTGGGGTGCGGTGCGTACAGGTACGGGACTGGGGTATGGGCCTGGGGTACGGTGCGTACAGGTACGGGGCTGGGGTACGGCCATGGGGTGCGGTGCGTACAGGTATGGGGCTAGGGTACGGGCCTGGGGTACGGTGCATACAGGTACGGGGATAGGGTACGGCCATGGGGTACGGTGCGTACAGGTACGGGGCTGGGGTACGAGCCTGGGGTACGGTGCATACAGGTACGGGGCTGGGGTACGGGCCTGGGGTATGGTGCATACAGATATGGGGCTGGGGTACGGGCCTGGGGTGCGGCGCGTACAGGCACTATGGGCCTGGGGTACGGTGCGTACAGGTACAGGGATGGGGTACGGGCATGGGGTGCGGCGCGTACAGGCACTATGGGCCTGGGGTACGGTGCATACAGGTACGGGGCTGGGGTAAAGTGCGGACAGGGGGGTACGGTGCTGACATACGGGGGTACGGTGCTGACATATGCGGGGGAGGGGGGGCTGTACGACTCGTATCCGACCACAAGTTTACCCGTGTACATGTGTGCTACTGCGTTCGCTCCGTACGGGGCCTTTTACATGCGGTTGTGTAGTCGGACGGGCGGTACGGATCGTACATGCGCGCTCGGATTTCTGTTTTACGATTTTCACGTAAAAATGTCCGGCTCCCTATCGTACACTTTTCCCGACGCTATTCGGATGTAAAAATTTCCAGCTCCCTCTCGTACCCTTTTCCCGACGCAATTCGTATGTATTTTTCACGTACGAATCGTACTTCGCAGTTTGTACGGTACTTGTACGATTCGTACGTGAAAATATACGGATACGAGTCGTACGCAAATTTATTTTGCCGGATCGAAATCGGCACCTGAATGTCTTAAACAGCCTTGTTACTGCTCCCATTACCGAATCATGGTCCACTTTGATCAAAGTGCCTATTTTTAAAAAAGGGGACCGCTCTAAGCCCAGTTGCTATAGACCCATCTCTCTAATAGATACTACTTTAAAAATAGAGGGCAGAGTCCTATACAAACGCATAAACGACTGGGCACAAGAAAAAGCAATACTGCACACCAGCCAGTATGGCTTCAGACCCGAAGTGGGTACTATAGAGCAGTGCCTAAACCTTAAATTAATCATAGGAAAGTATACATTAGCAAGATGTTCCCCTGTGTACCTAGCTTTTATGGACCTAACAACAGCGTTTGATAGTGTTAACCGGTCAAAGTTATGGTCTATTTTAATCTCCCTTGGTCTAGAAGAAGTGTTAGTACACGTTTTAGCTTATCTGCACAGAGGAAAGCCAGAGTAAGGGTTAACATCAATGGTGAGGTCTCAAACGATGTTAATATTATGAGAGGCGTGAGACAAGGTTGAGTTTTATCCCGTCTTTTTAAAAATTTTATATAATAATGATCTTCATTCGTTTTTAACTTCTGTTACTACTGATGTTCCTTTGATTTGAAGTTCAACGCTACCCGCTTCGATGTATGCGGACAACGCTGAGTTGATGGCCCGCACACTGAAGGCCCTTTCCCTTTTAGTGAATGGCTTCATTAAATTTATGGCATCATTAGACTTATAAACACATTTTAATAAATCTTGTATTATGTCCTATGGCCCTCCGAAATACAACACACCATCCCTGAAGTCAAACAAACATAGGTTATTCAGCACAAGCACTTTCACCTACCTAGGCATGACTTTTAATGATAATGGTTTTGGAAAAAACATATACTAAACAGTGGGAAGAAATTGTCTAGAGCCGTAGGTTCATTACTCAGCCTGCCACGCCCTAAGAAAGGGAATGTTTTAATTCCCTCACTGCAGATCTATAGATCACAGTGTCTACCATCCGCGACCTATGGGGCTGAGGTTTGGGGAACTGAGAGTTGCCACCCAGTGCAATTAGAGGAAAATAGATTCTGAAGAAAGATGCTGAGAGTCCTGATCTCTAGCTCTAGTTTCATCTGCCACAATGAGCTGGGTCTCCCCTTTATTGAAGACTGCATTAGTGCCCGTCCGCAGCTTTTTTGGCATGTAATTTGGAAAAATACAGAGGGAGCACTCATGAAAGATATCATAAAAGATTGCATGCGGCAATGGCAGGAAAATGTCGGGCTTCTCAGTCAGCGACGCCCGTGGCCGTGCTCGTAGCCCCTCCTGTGGTCGTCAATGACTGCCCCGCCCACGACTCCTGTCAGCTGGGGAAGGCGGCGTTGGAGCAGTATAGAGGGAGGGGTCCGCAAGGGAAACGCGCTTCGTGTTCCATCACGGACCCCGCCAGGCCTCGCATGCTTCTCCTGCGCACCTGCCTTCCTTCTGCTCCCTTGCTGAGTTGGATTGACGTCCAGACTTTGCTCTTCGGTCTTCTTGCCAGGCTTTCCCTTTCTGGGTCGTTTTGTTGCTCTTCTGGGGCTTCAAGTGTTTTTCAAGTCTCCGGCAGGCAACAGTCTTTTCCTTTTCCTCTTGTGGCTTAGTTAACTGTTCGTTGCCCTGCAGTCTGGCTCTGTAAAATAGAAGGAGAAATACTTCGAAAGAATCCTTGTTTCGTCGTTTGCTGAGTTTGTTCTTTTTTGACTAATTTTCACTCCCATACTCATCTAATGGTTGTGTTCCTTGTTTGTGGAGGGTTGCTTATTCCGACCCTCCTATCTGCGCCTCGTCTCTTCACTCTACAAGGAAACATATAAAGAGACAGTAACCACTTTTGATTCACATTAATTTTTCTAATCAGACCCTGCACTTTTTGCCCTATTTTTACTCTTATCTTTCTACTGATATGGGAAATGAGTTTTTTGTTTTTTCCCCACGTTCAGGCAGAATAGATACCTTCTTTCACTACAGGTCTCTTGACCTTTCAAGGCTTTTCCTGATTAGGTTGGTATGTTTTATATTTCATCTTTTGTTTGTGGCTAAACTTCCGCTGTCCATATATTCATTTAGTGAATGTTTCTTTTCTAGATACCTTGTGTGTCTTATGCTCCATTTGCAAATGTGCTCTGTGTAGGAAGAACACCATATTGGCAGGTATAATATCATAGTGTGAGATAAATACATACAGCGAGCTGTTAGTAATAGAGAACATACTTACCTTTGTGTCTTTTCCCCTTAGGCGTCTTGGTGATACCCCATGGACTTTCCTTGTTTTGTCTCCACTTTTTCCCCACCTTCCCTCTTTTGCTTTGACCCTGTTGGGCGAAGGAGGTGGATGAGGGAAGTTGGGACCTAGCATCTATTCCTACATTTCGCCCCTGCGGAAAATCCATGTGAGCCCCACAGAAAATCCCCTGGCTAAAGTACATCGAATCCTGTCTGTGCATGATTGGTCTCAAAAATCTATTTGAAAATCCCGAGGGCCCATGTTCTATTACCAAGAAACTGTTGCAGGTATTTGGTACCAACATGTGCAGGTGGAGAGAATAAAGAGGGAGTCAGCAAAACCGAGAGCATCGGGCTATCTAAGTAGAAATCAGGGACGGATTGGCTCACCCCAAAGTTACTTGATTGGCCATTCGAATCACTGGGACCGTAGTTTACATTTCCGTTTCAGAGAAGATACTATAAAATATTAATTGAACTTCCCATTAGGCTTTCAAGCTAACTTAGCCACCCATCCCTGTGATGGGAAATCAGGTCAATCTATGCTGCACTTTTTATTTTTCTGTAGTTTTTATTCTATACACACCAAAACCATCCTGCTTCCTGTGATCAAGAAGATACACATTAGTAATTTCAGAGAAGCCAATAATGTACTACTCTGATTGGATGATGAGGTCATTATTAATTGTGTCACCTTGTTTCTGAAAGTCACAGTGCTAGCACGTAAGTCAATGTCTGCATTAGAATTTTAGCATGTTATTGAGTCTATATCTGTATTTTACATTTGCTGTCCTATGCTCGAATATCGTGGTCACGAATATTGATTTTAAGGTAAGAAATATAATTTTTAAAAATATCGAAGTCATTAATATCGTTTGTAAGAATATAGTTGTTTAAAAAATATCGATGTTTTAATTATTGTTCTGTATTTTAGTATGTATTTTAAATGTCTGTGATTTATTTTTTTGCATAAGTATGTTTTTTAATTATATATGTGTTACATTTTTAGTAGTTATCAATTTTATGTTAATTACATTTTGCGTTTTTTACTTCCGTAGTAGGTAGTGAGTTTATAGTAAGGGTGGGTGACAATTTCCGTTCAGCTCGCGGAAATTGCGAAAATTCAACATTTTCGTGTTCCGCGCAGAACGCGAAAATGTTGAAACTTCCGCGATCCGCAAGGGAACAGAAATTGTCGCCTAGGCAGGTGTGCTGCTGTCTCACCATATCTACCATCAACAATTTGCTGTCATTCTTGATGGAGCTCTATGCATCCATGAGTTTCTCGAGCGCAATCCCTGTGTAGTTCCTGACACCAGGAGGTTCTGTCTCCTCATCTGCTGCTCTGATCCGTCTCTGGCCCTTTATAAACAAGAGGCATGTGATGATGTGAACTGCATGGAAGCCCTGTCCGTTTGGCCCCGCCCCACACACCAGTGGTGTGCAACGTCTTCCCGCCCTTTCCCCCACTATGATGGACAGATCACTCGAGGGAACCCGGCGCCCGTAGGCACGGTGGCAACGTTACAGACACACATGGTCGCTGTAGACAACTCTTCTGGCCCTTTACGCAGCTGTAGTGTAGGAAAAGCACATACATTTACCCAATGAGGTAGCACTTACTGATTAGCCAGTAGAAAGTATTCCAGTTGAGTAGAGGTATTGCACAAAACGGTGACATCTTCTTGGGTAAATATGCAGGGCAGAATTCATTCTGGCACGATGCTCCTGTCACAAAAATTAAACCCCAACAGGAAGCACTTTTATTTGACCTTCAACTCGGGCACCTGCTTTATTTATATCTGTAAGTCTTACAGATATAATTATAAATAAAGCAGGTGCCCGAGTTGAAGGTCAAATTCAGTAACGCATTAATCAGCACACCAAAATCTCCGCGATCACGTGAAATTTCGCGTGATCGCGGAGATTTTTTGCCATTTCGCGATATTTTGCGAAAGGCACTTTCGATAATTCCGCCCACCCTTAGTTTATAGGGGAACAGGGTGGTAAGTAATTTAATCATAATAAATTAATGATTATTTTGTATTTAGTAATCTTTATTTAATTTAGATTTTATATTGTTAATTGTGAGAAGTAATTTATTATTAATGAATTATTAACTGGTTGTTGATTAATATGAATGAATTGGTAATTAATTATGGTAATCGTGTTATGTTTTTTAGGAGGGGGCTGTGGGGTTTATAGCGGTAGAGGGTGGAAAGTTATTTAACTATCATAAATTCATGATTGTTTAAAATGTATTACTATTTATTTAATTTAGATTTCATAGTGCTAATTGTAGGAAGTAATTTATAATTAAGCAATTATTAATTGGTTGTTAATTATTAATTAATTAATTGGTAATTCTTTATGCTAATTGTGTCATTTTTTAAATCATAGCTACTTACATTCCGTGACAATAGTCTACAAACAACAGGCTGAAACGTCTTGAGCATGCTCACCCTCCCGAATGTATTGACTTCCTTCAGCACTGTTGATCACAGGCCCGTCTTCCATTTTACCTCCAATCATTGGTCAGCATCTCAAAGGAGGCTCTCAAGGGGGTCAGTTTTTTTCATGTTAACCCACAACCAGAGATAGACTAGAAAACATGTTCTCTTCTTCCTTGTTGGCAGGGCCCCACTGGACTCCCCATCCCTCGCCTACTATTTAACATCAAAACCCCTCACAGACATCCTCCACCTCCATCATCTCCCCTTCTGCTTTTACAGTTATGATGCGCTGTATCTGGGGACACAGACTCATTTGTCTTATTGAGGAAGAGAGAAAAAGGTCTCATGTGCTTGTAGCCATTAAGGAGAGATAGTATCTCAGTATCATGAGGGTGAACTTGCTCATGGTGCACTTTCGCCCCCTAAAATAATTTTTCCTATAGTGTGGATCATAATAATGTAAACATTTCCGCACTTGCTCTGTGAATCACTTAAATCTGATCATTTCAAGCATGACAGTTGGAGAATCCTTACAGCGAGCTGTTAGTAATAGAGAACATACTTACCTTTGTGTCTTTTCCCCTTAGGCGTCTTGGTGATACCCCATGGACTTCCACCTTTCCTTGTTTTGTCTCCACTTTTCCCCCACCTTCCCTCTTTTGCTTTGACCCTGTTGGGCGAAGGAGGTGGATGAGGGAAGTTGGGACCTAGCATCTATTCCTACATTTCGCCCCTGCGGAAAATCCATGTGAGCCCCACAGAAAATCCCCTGGCTAAAGTACATCGAATCCTGTCTGTGCATGATTGGTCTCAAACATCTATTTGAAAATCCCGAGGGCCCATGTTCTATTACCAAGAAACTGTTGCAGGTATTTGGTACCAACATGTGCAGGTGGAGAGAATAAAGAGGGAGTCAGCAAAACCGAGAGCATCGGGCTATCTAAGTAGAAATCAGGGACGGATTGGCTCACCCCAAAGTTACTTGATTGGCCATTCGAATCACTGGGGCCGTAGTTTACATTTCCGTTTCAGAGAAGATACTATAAAATATTAATTGAACTTCCCATTAGGCTTTCAAGCTAACTTAGCCACCCATCCCTGTGATGGGAAATCAGGTCAATCTATGCTGCACTTTTTATTTTTCTGTAGTTTTTATTCTATACACACCAAAACCATCCTGCTTCCTGTGATCAAGAAGATACACATTAGTAATTTCAGAGAAGCCAATAATGTACTACTCTGATTGGATGATGAGGTCATTATTAATTGTGTCACCTTGTTTCTGAAAGTCACAGTGCTAGGACGTAAGTCAATGTCTGCATTAGAATTTTAGCATGTTATTGAGTCTATATCTGTATTTTAAATTTGCTGTCCTATGCTCGAATATCGTGGTCACGAATATTGATTTTAAGGTAAGAAATATAATTTTTAAAAACATCGAAGTCATTAATATCGTTTGCAAAAATATAGTTGTTTAAAAAATATCGATGTTTTAATTATTGTTCTGTATTTTAGTATGTATTTTAAATGTCTGTGATTTATTTTTTTGCATAAGTATGTTTTTTAATTATATATGTGTTACATTTTTAGTAGTTATCAATTTTATGTTAATTACATTTTGCGTTTTTTACTTCCGTAGTAGGTAGTGAGTTTATAGTAAGGGTGGGTGACAATTTCCGTTCAGCTCGCGGAAATTGCGAAAATTCAACATTTTCGTGTTCCGCGCAGAACGCGAAAATGTTGAAACTTCCGCGATCCGCAAGGGAACAGAAATTGTCGCCTAGGCAGGTGTGCTGCTGTCTCACCATATCTACCATCAACAATTTGCTGTCATCCTTGATGGAGCTCTATGCATCCATGAGTTTCTCGAGCGCAATCCCTGTGTAGTTCCTGACACCAGGAGGTTCTGTCTCCTCATCTGCTGCTCTGATCCGTCTCTGGCCCTTTATAAACAAGTGGCATGTGATGATGTGAACTGCATGGAAGCCCTGTCCGTTTGGCCCCGCCCCACACACCAGTGGTGTGCAACGTCTTCCCGCCCTTTCCCCCACTATGATGGACAGATCACTCGAGGGAACCCGGCGCCCGTAGGCACGGTGGCAACGTTACAGACACACATGGTCGCTGTAGACAACTCTTCTGGCCCTTTACGCAGCTGTAGTGTAGGAAAAGCACATACATTTACCCAATGAGGTAGCACTTACTGATTAGCCAGTAGAAAGTATTCCAGTTGAGTAGAGGTATTGCACAAAACGGTGACATCTTCTTGGGTAAATATGCAGGGCAGAATTCATTCTGGCACGATGCTCCTGTCACAAAAATTAAACCCCAACAGGAAGCACTTTTATTTGACCTTCAACTCGGGCACCTGCTTTATTTATATCTGTAAGTCTTACAGATATAATTATAAATAAAGCAGGTGCCCGAGTTGAAGGTCAAATTCAGTAACGCATTAATCAGCACACCAAAATCTCCGCGATCACGTGAAATTTCGCGCGATCGCGGAGATTTTTTGCCATTTCGCGATATTTTGCGAAAGGCACTTTCGATAATTCCGCCCACCCTTAGTTTATAGGGGAACAGGGTGGTAAGTAATTTAATCATAATAAATTAATGATTATTTTGTATTTAGTAATCTTTATTTAATTTAGATTTTATATTGTTAATTGTGAGAAGTAATTTATTATTAATGAATTATTAACTGGTTGTTGATTAATATGAATGAATTGGTAATTAATTATGGTAATCGTGTTATGTTTTTTAGGAGGGGGCTGTGGGGTTTATAGCGGTAGAGGGTGGAAAGTTATTTAACTATCATAAATTCATGATTGTTTAAAATGTATTACTATTTATTTAATTTAGATTTCATAGTGCTAATTGTAGGAAGTAATTTATAATTAAGCAATTATTAATTGGTTGTTAATTATTAATTAATTAATTGGTAATTCTTTATGCTAATTGTGTCATTTTTTAAATCATAGCTACTTACATTCCGTGACAATAGTCTACAAACAACAGGCTGAAACGTCTTGAGCATGCTCACCCTCCCGAATGTATTGACTTCCTTTAGCACTGTTGATCACAGGCCCGTCTTCCATTTTACCTCCAATCATTGGTCAGCATCTCAAAGGAGGCTCTCAAGGGGGTCAGTTTTTTTCATGTTAACCCACAACCAGAGATAGACTAGAAAACATGTTCTCTCCTTCCTTGTTGGCAGGGCCCCACTGGACTCCCCATCCCTCGCCTACTATTTAACATCAAAACCCCTCACAGACATCCTCCACCTCCATCATCTCCCCTTCTGCTTTTACAGTTATGATGCGCTGTATCTGGGGACACAGACTCATTTGTCTTATTGAGGAAGAGAGAAAAAGGTCTCATGTGCTTGTAGCCATTAAGGAGAGATAGTATCTCAGTATCATGAGGGTGAACTTGCTCATGGTGCACTTTCGCCCCCTAAAATAATTTTTCCTATAGTGTGGATCATCATAATGTAAACATTTCCGCACTTGCTCTGTGAATCACTTAAATCTGATCATTTCAAGCATGACAGTTGGAGAATCCTTACAGCGAGCTGTTAGTAATAGAGAACATACTTACCTTTGTGTCTTTTCCCCTTAGGCGTCTTGGTGATACCCCATGGACTTCCACCTTTCCTTGTTTTGTCTCCACTTTTCCCCCACCTTCCCTCTTTTGCTTTGACCCTGTTGGGCGAAGGAGGTGGATGAGGGAAGTTGGGACCTAGCATCTATTCCTACATTTCGCCCCTGCGGAAAATCCATGTGAGCCCCACAGAAAATCCCCTGGCTAAAGTACAGCGAATCCTGTCTGTGCATGATTGGTCTCAAACATCTATTTGAAAATCCCGGGGGCCCATGTTCTATTACCAAGAAACTGTTGCAGGTATTTGGTACCAACATGTGCAGGTGGAGAGAATAAAGAGGGAGTCAGCAAAACCGAGAGCATCGGGCTATCTAAGTAGAAATCAGGGACGGATTGGCTCACCCCAAAGTTACTTGATTGGCCATTCGAATCACTGGGACCATAGTTTACATTTCCGTTTCAGAGAAGATACTATAAAATATTAATTGAACTTCCCATTAGGCTTTCAAGCTAACTTAGCCACCCATCCCTGTGATGGGAAATCAGGTCAATCTATGCTGCACTTTTTATTTTTCTGTAGTTTTTATTCTATACACACCAAAACCATCCTGCTTCCTGTGATCAAGAAGATACACATTAGTAATTTCAGAGAAGCCAATAATGTACTACTCCGATTGGATGATGAGGTCATTATTAATTGTGTCACCTTGTTTCTGAAAGTCACAGTGCTAGCACGTAAGTCAATGTCTGCATTAGAATTTTAGCATGTTATTGAGTCTATATCTGTATTTTAAATTTGCTGTCCTATGCTCGAATATCGTGGTCACGAATATTGATTTTAAGGTAAGAAATATAATTTTTAAAAATATCGAAGTCATTAATATCGTTTGCAAAAATATAGTTGTTTAAAAAATATCGATGTTTTAATTATTGTTCTGTATTTTAGTATGTATTTTAAATGTCTGTGATTTATTTTTTTGCATAAGTATGTTTTTTAATTATATATGTGTTACATTTTTAGTAGTTATCAATTTTATTTTAATTACATTTTGCGTTTTTTAGTTCCGTAGTAGGTAGTGAGTTTATAGTAAGGGTGGGTGACAATTTCCGTTCAGCTCGCGGAAATTGCGAAAATTCAACATTTTCGTGTTCCGCGCAGAACGCGAAAATATTGAAACTTCCGCGATCCGCAAGGGAATGGAAATTGTCGCCTAGGCAGGTGTGCTGCTGTCTCACCATATCTACCGTCAACAATTTGCTGTCATCCTTGATGGAGCTCTGTGCATCCATGAGTTTCTCGAGCGCAATCCCTGTGTAGTTCCTGACACCAGGAGGTTCTGTCTCCTCATCTGCTGCTCTGATCCGTCTCTGGCCCTTTATAAACAAGAGGCATGTGATGATGTGAACTGCATGGAAGCCCTGTCCGTTTGGCCCCGCCCCACACACCAGTGGTGTGCAACGTCTTCCCGCCCTTTCCCCCACTATGATGGACAGATCACTCGAGGGAACCCGGCGCCCGTAGGCACGGTGGCAACGTTACAGACACACATGGTCGCTGTAGACAACTCTTCTGGCCCTTTACGCAGCTGTAGTGTAGGAAAAGCACATACATTTACCCAATGAGGTAGCACTTACTGATTAGCCAGTAGAAAGTATTCCAGTTGAGTAGAGGTATTGCACAAAACGGTGACATCTTCTTGGGTAAATATGCAGGGCAGAATTCATTCTGGCACGATGCTCCTGTCACAAAAATTAAACCCCAACAGGAAGCACTTTTATTTGACCTTCAACTCGGGCACCTGCTTTATTTATATCTGTAAGTCTTACAGATATAATTATAAATAAAGCAGGTGCCCGAGTTGAAGGTCAAATTCAGTAACGCATTAATCAGCACACCAAAATCTCCGCGATCACGTGAAATTTCGCGCGATCGCGGAGATTTTTTGCCATTTCGCGATATTTTGCGAAAGGCACTTTCGATAATTCCGCCCACCCTTAGTTTATAGGGGAACAGGGTGGTAAGTAATTTAATCATAATAAATTAATGATTATTTTGTATTTAGTAATCTTTATTTAATTTAGATTTTATATTGTTAATTGTGAGAAGTAATTTATTATTAATGAATTATTAACTGGTTGTTGATTAATATGAATGAATTGGTAATTAATTATGGTAATCGTGTTATGTTTTTTAGGAGGGGGCTGTGGGGTTTATAGCGGTAGAGGGTGGAAAGTTATTTAACTATCATAAATTCATGATTGTTTAAAATGTATTACTATTTATTTAATTTAGATTTCATAGTGCTAATTGTAGGAAGTAATTTATAATTAAGCAATTATTAATTGGTTGTTAATTATTAATTAATTAATTGGTAATTCTTTATGCTAATTGTGTCATTTTTTAAATCATAGCTACTTACATTCCGTGACAATAGTCTACAAACAACAGGCTGAAACGTCTTGAGCATGCTCACCCTCCCGAATGTATTGACTTCCTTTAGCACTGTTGATCACAGGCCCGTCTTCCATTTTACCTCCAATCATTGGTCAGCATCTCAAAGGAGGCTCTCAAGGGGGTCAGTTTTTTTCATGTTAACCCACAACCAGAGATAGACTAGAAAACATGTTCTCTCCTTCCTTGTTGGCAGGGCCCCACTGGACTCCCCATCCCTCGCCTACTATTTAACATCAAAACCCCTCACAGACATCCTCCACCTCCATCATCTCCCCTTCTGCTTTTACAGTTATGATGCGCTGTATCTGGGGACACAGACTCATTTGTCTTATTGAGGAAGAGAGAAAAAGGTCTCATGTGCTTGTAGCCATTAAGGAGAGATAGTATCTCAGTATCATGAGGGTGAACTTGCTCATGGTGCACTTTCGCCCCCTAAAATAATTTTTCCTATAGTGTGGATCATCATAATGTAAACATTTCCGCACTTGCTCTGTGAATCACTTAAATCTGATCATTTCAAGCATGACAGTTGGAGAATCCTTACAGCGAGCTGTTAGTAATAGAGAACATACTTACCTTTGTGTCTTTTCCCCTTAGGCGTCTTGGTGATACCCCATGGACTTCCACCTTTCCTTGTTTTGTCTCCACTTTTCCCCCACCTTCCCTCTTTTGCTTTGACCCTGTTGGGCGAAGGAGGTGGATGAGGGAAGTTGGGACCTAGCATCTATTCCTACATTTCGCCCCTGCGGAAAATCCATGTGAGCCCCACAGAAAATCCCCTGGCTAAAGTACAGCGAATCCTGTCTGTGCATGATTGGTCTCAAACATCTATTTGAAAATCCCGGGGGCCCATGTTCTATTACCAAGAAACTGTTGCAGGTATTTGGTACCAACATGTGCAGGTGGAGAGAATAAAGAGGGAGTCAGCAAAACCGAGAGCATCGGGCTATCTAAGTAGAAATCAGGGACGGATTGGCTCACCCCAAAGTTACTTGATTGGCCATTCGAATCACTGGGACCATAGTTTACATTTCCGTTTCAGAGAAGATACTATAAAATATTAATTGAACTTCCCATTAGGCTTTCAAGCTAACTTAGCCACCCATCCCTGTGATGGGAAATCAGGTCAATCTATGCTGCACTTTTTATTTTTCTGTAGTTTTTATTCTATACACACCAAAACCATCCTGCTTCCTGTGATCAAGAAGATACACATTAGTAATTTCAGAGAAGCCAATAATGTACTACTCCGATTGGATGATGAGGTCATTATTAATTGTGTCACCTTGTTTCTGAAAGTCACAGTGCTAGCACGTAAGTCAATGTCTGCATTAGAATTTTAGCATGTTATTGAGTCTATATCTGTATTTTAAATTTGCTGTCCTATGCTCGAATATCGTGGTCACGAATATTGATTTTAAGGTAAGAAATATAATTTTTAAAAATATCGAAGTCATTAATATCGTTTGCAAAAATATAGTTGTTTAAAAAATATCGATGTTTTAATTATTGTTCTGTATTTTAGTATGTATTTTAAATGTCTGTGATTTATTTTTTTGCATAAGTATGTTTTTTAATTATATATGTGTTACATTTTTAGTAGTTATCAATTTTATTTTAATTACATTTTGCGTTTTTTAGTTCCGTAGTAGGTAGTGAGTTTATAGTAAGGGTGGGTGACAATTTCCGTTCAGCTCGCGGAAATTGCGAAAATTCAACATTTTCGTGTTCCGCGCAGAACGCGAAAATATTGAAACTTCCGCGATCCGCAAGGGAATGGAAATTGTCGCCTAGGCAGGTGTGCTGCTGTCTCACCATATCTACCGTCAACAATTTGCTGTCATCCTTGATGGAGCTCTGTGCATCCATGAGTTTCTCGAGCGCAATCCCTGTGTAGTTCCTGACACCAGGAGGTTCTGTCTCCTCATCTGCTGCTCTGATCCGTCTCTGGCCCTTTATAAACAAGAGGCATGTGATGATGTGAACTGCATGGAAGCCCTGTCCGTTTGGCCCTGCCCCACACACCAGTGGTGTGCAACGTCTTCCCACCCTTTCCCCCACTATGATGGACAGATCACTCGAGGGAACCCGGCGCCCGTAGGCACGGTGGCAACGTTACAGACACACATGGTCGCTGTAGACAACTCTTCTGGCCCTTTACGCAGCTGTAGTGTAGGAAAAGCACATACATTTACCCAATGAGGTAGCACTTACTGATTAGCCAGTAGAAAGTATTCCAGTTGAGTAGAGGTATTGCACAAAACGGTGACATCTTCTTGGGTAAATATGCAGGGCAGGATTCATTCTGGCACGATGCTCCTGTCACAAAAATTAAACCCCAACAGGAAGCACTTTTATTTGACCTTCAACTCGGGCACCTGCTTTATTTATATCTGTAAGTCTTACAGATATAATTATAAATAAAGCAGGTGCCCGAGTTGAAGGTCAAATTCAGTAACGCATTAATCAGCACACCAAAATCTCCGCGATCACGTGAAATTTCGCGTGATCGCGGAGATTTTTGCCATTTCGCGATATTTTGCAAAAGGCACTTTCAATAATTCCTCCCACCCTTAGTTTATAGGGGAACAGGGTGGTAAGTAATTTAATCATAATAAATTAATGATTATTTTTTATTTAGTAATCTTTATTTAATTTAGATTTTATATTGTTAATTGTGAGAAGTAATTTATTATTAATGAATTATTAACTGGTTGTTAATTAATATGAATGAATTGGTAATTAATTATGGTAATCGTGTTATGTTTTTTAGGAGGGGGCTGTGGGGTTTATAGCGGTAGAGGGTGGAAAGTTATTTAACTATCATAAATTCATGATTGTTGAAAATGTATTACTATTTATTTAATTTAGATTTCATAGTGCTAATTGTAGGAAGTAATTTATAATTAAGCAATTATTAATTGGTTGTTAATTATTAATTAATTAATTGGTAATTCTTTATGCTAATTGTGTCATTTTTTAAATCATAGCTACTTACATTCCGTGACAATAGTCTACAAACAACAGGCTGAAACGTCTTGAGCATGCTCACCCTCCCGAATGTATTGACTTCCTTCAGCACTGTTGATCACAGGCCCGTCTTCCATTTTACCTCCAATCATTGGTCAGCATATCAAAGGAGGCTCTCAAGTGGGTCAGTTTTTTTCATGTTAACCCACAACCAGAGATAGACTAGAAAACATGTTCTCTCCTTCCATGTTGGCAGGGCCCCACTGGACTCCCTATCCCTCGCCTACTATTTAACATCAAAACCCCTCACAGACATCCTCCACCTCCATCATCTCCCCTTCTGCTTTTACAGTTATGATGCGCTGTATCTGGGGACACAGACTCATTTGTCTTATTGAGGAAGAGAGAAAAAGGTCTCATGTGCTTGTCGCCATTAAGGAGAGATAGGATCTCAGTATCATGAGGGTGAACTTGCTCGTGGTGCACTTTCGCCCCCCTAAAATAATTTTTCCTATAGTGTGGATCATAATAATGTAAACATTTCCGCACTTGCTCTGTGAATCACTTGAATCTGATCATTTCAAGCATGACAGTTGGAGAATCCTTCTGACACTACACTCGACACTAGTCAATGATAGTTCAGAATATAGAGGGACAAATATGGTGGGGTCAAAATATTGAGGCTTAAATATTTAGAGCCTCATTTACGAGTTTTTGACACAGGGCAGCACAACAAGTCACTTTGATACGCTGCCCTGCAGCTAAAAGAAAGGGCAGGAATGTGCCGTATTTATGATATACAGAGCATTCCTGTCCCACTGCACTGGTGCTGTTTGGCTGCCTTGCGCGAACGCAAGCACTTTTGTAGCATGGTGAAAGAGTGTTGTACCTGCCGCTAAGCCAGTGTGAGTGGGGTTTGGAATGTTGGAGTGGATGATGTTGTGGAATGTTGGGTGAGTGGAGTTTGTCAGTTGGGAGAATGGGCTGAGCAGCAGAAGGTTGCTCCTGCTGGGGCTCTCTCTATCTCTCTCTGTAACTTTATCTTGAACTTCTATCTTAATAAATACCATCTTGAGTTTTCCAGGGAACAGGACCCTGTCCGATTACAACAGGTGTCTGTGTTGTTGGCTGGATTGTTTTTGTGCAGAAAGGGACATCTTCCTGCGCAAAAACAATCCTCTCCCTATGTGTGCAGCACACATAGAAAAAGGGAAAAACAAGGAGAAGTAAATGTATTTCTTCTCGGTACGCCTGCCCTAGGGAAGCGTACAGTTTTTTATTTTTTATAAATGTTTTTGTTTATTAGCAATATGAACAGAGAAACCATGGATACACGAAATATACAAGATGCAAAACATTGTCAAATTACTTAGGTCTGAAAGAGCGGCACCAATGTTCTATAAGGGAAACAAAAGGTTTAAGTCAGTCTTCATACATTTACAGTGAATGAGGATTGCATATTCTTTATCTTCACATATCAGCAATAGGTCAGGGACAGCGACTTTTCAGGAGGCATACAGTATTGAAGCATTCCCATGTTTACAGATCCTTGTAAATCTGGAAATGCGTCAAACCCTGTAGGTGTTGCATTGGAACACCCAGTGCAACGCTCATGGAACGCCTCCCTGATGCAGTATAAGGCAACGCAGAGCCTTACACCATATCTACGAGGCCATGAAAAGCCAAGCAAAGTGGCTTTGCGTGACTTGTAGATATGGGTCTGCACTCTGTGCTGCTGAAGTGTCAAAAAAGTGACGCAGCAAGACGCAAGGGTTTTGTGAATAAGGCCCTTGGAACCAAAATATTGTGAAGGTAAATGCTTGTAAGAAAGTATAGGTTTACTGAACTCCACATCTACACACCTTGACATTAGTTATATGATCAAGGTGCATATATGTGAAGTTAAGGATAGTGAACATAAACATTTTTGTATATATTTTTACTGTTGCAATATTTGTGTTCTTGATATTTAGGCCTCAAGTTTTTGGCCCCACATATTGTTATCTCGATATTCTGATGGAAAACTACTCTACTGTTGCTGCTTCGAGTTGCTGTGAGCCCCAACAACTGGTGTTGAAGGCGTCTGTCTGAGTGACCAAGACACTCTGCTTCCAGCCACAATTTTGTTGTGACTATGTCCCTGCAATTGCCACCGAAAACCTTCTGATCACCTGTAGCTGAGTTCCTCAGTCACAACTGTAATGGAGGTTGTCTGCAACCCTTGTTTAATGTAATTTACTGAGACAAAAATATAACATTTTACAAGGCCACTGTAGCATTTTATGTGAAAAAAGTCTCTTGTAACACTGAGGGGCCGATTCCGATCCGGGTCGGAAGGGCACCGAACGCGATCCGGACGGAAAAACTACGCGCCGTATGCGTGCTTTCCGCTGGACTCGTACAGCTGTACGAGCGAGCAAGTACGATGCAAGCTACATGGAATTTACCGACCGACTCGTTTCTGGGTCCGAACCGCTCCATACGTCTCGGTCGTAAGCTAACCGTGACGTGCAATGGATGCGATTCACGACCGAGCCAGTACGATGTACGTGTCGGACAGCCGGTGCGAGCCGGAGTGTCCGGCTCGCAAATCGCCCGGGTGGTTGCCTTTGGGGGTCCGCGTCGGACCCCCTGTCACCCACAGCCCTACGACTCGGACACAGGGGGAGACCCATGGGTCTCCCCAACACAGGCATGTACGGTGCAGATGGCGCCGGCGCGTACTCACTGTAAGGAGCACACTTGTCCGCGACGTACCCATTCAGTCAATGGGAGCCCACGTACGCATCGTACGACCGGCTCCCATTGACTTCTATGGGAGTCTGACCGAACCGAGTCCGACAGCATACGGCCGCATCGTACTCGCTCGGTCAGACTGCAGGACTCTGGCTCGGCCGGAAAACACTCCGGATCTGGCTCGGTCGGAGTGCTTTCCGACCCGGATCGGAATCGGCCCCTGAGGGTATTTATTTATTAAGCACCATCCTGACATTTCTTGTGTCTATCTACCTCACATCACCTCTCAAGATGAAACTTTGACTGCTCGCCCTCGCATCCACTTGAGTGTTATATTTTAAAGAGAAGGTTCTCGGCATTTAGTGGGCCCACAGTAGCCGCTTGTTTCTGAGTGTCCAGGGACACCAGGCAATATTTGTTACAAGTATTTCCCAGTTGTTCCTGAGTTTCCTGACTCGAGAACTGGACTGACACTAGGCCCCAGATTTACTAAGTGTTTGTGTTGTCTTTGCATCAGACAAAGCGAAGCAAGACAACGCAAGCCCTTAAGTCTGATTTACTAAGCCACGCACAGCCACTGTGCGTGGCCTAGTACACCTAGAGTAAGGCAGCGCAAGTCACTGCTTTGCAACACTTTGTATTGGGAAGGTGTTCCATGGGTAGAGTGTGGGAGTTTCCATGCATCCACCCATAGATTTTTGTGCAATCCTAGATTTACTAAGAAAAGTAAACCTGGGAATGTGTCAAAATGGTATGCCTTCCCAATAGAGGTGCAAGGGTGTATCTTTAAGTGAGGGGTGTGTGAAGTGTTACAACCCCCCTCACCAATAAATGTATTTTGTGAAATAGTTGGGTACAGGTGCTTTCAGTCGGGTATGGTGAGGTGTCTGTCGGATTTCACCAGGAATTGTTACACAAACAGGCTAAAAACGGACACAAACACTCTCCCTCTTTCTGTTTGGAAAGAGAAAGAAAACAGTTTTGGTTATTTCACAAAATAATGTGTTTTCTTTCACTTAACACCCCTACCAATCCGCATTACTCTCCCTTTCCCCTGACCCTAAAGCCCCTCTCTTGCCTCCTGCTTCTTGTATAATGTGTTTTAACATTATGGGGTATATTTACAAAGATTGTATGCCAGGTTTGCATTGCAAAGTGATGCAAAATGATGCAAAATCTTTTTTTCACAATCTACTTTCCAGCACAAACCTTGTTTTACGCTGGAAATTCACTTGAAATTAATTTTTAAAAAGAGCATAGGGCTGCTTTGCCTTACTTAGCTCCAAGGGGGCATTCTATAGGTGACACATGGGCGTTCCCATGCAGCCACCCGTGGTTTTTGACGTAAAACCCTCTTTACTAAGAAAAAGTTGACAGAGTTGGGTGTACAAAAATAACATTGATTTCAAATAGGCACTACGAGGAGAACTACTTTTATTTCTCCTTTCTTTTCTGAATTTGCACATGTGCTGCACTGTACAGCACACATCCAAAGTTGGAAAACCTTTAAAATTAGTCTAAGCATTGTATTGTGTACCTAATGGGTAGACTTCCAGTACAAAACCTATGCTAGATTCATCTAGCCACCCTTGCACTATGGTGCAAAAGTGTATGCGTGGCTCACTGCTACCTGATTGTGCGCAGGTGCTAGGTAGATGGGAGGAGAGTGTCATATCTCTGTAAACATGGTGCTATCCTGCTCTCTCCTTCTCACACAGTGTAGCACAGTACAGCATTTGTGGCTGCTGGGCTGTATGAGAGTTTGATATATAGACCCCTATGTGCCAGCATGATTGTTGGGAAATCTGAAGCTCACACCCCCTAATCTTACTGACCGAGCTACACTCCTGCAGAGGCGTAACAAGGAGAAATATGTTGATTTCTCCTCATTATTTCCTCTCTCTATGTGTGAAAGGTAAAGTGAGACAAAAGTCTAACTTTACGACTATTGGTATTCACAAAGGGCATTTACTACTCATAAATACTCTTTGCGAATATCAAATGTTGAACTTTATGACTTTCGGTATTCCTAAACGGCATTTACGAGTAGTAAATGCTCTTTGTGAATACCGAAAGTCATAAAGTTAGACTTTCGTCCACTTTACCTTTGTGAATCGGGCCCCTTGTCTCTGAATTCAACAAACAGGCCATCAGTAGAAACAAAGGTACACTCTGCTCTGGACAAATATGTCCTAGAGATTGTCTTCACGCAAACGTAACCTGAATGATCTTACTCAAGAGGTAGAGGTATGCCTACGACTAGGACTGGGAGCTTTGCAGTTCCTCTGGGGACTTTGGTGCTCCGCAAAGGACCTGTCGCGGTTTCTTAGTTGATCTAATTTGGTAATCAATGCTGAAACATTTTTATATGAATGACAGACAAGGGGTATCGTTTGAGATTTTATTTAAAGAATTAACTGGCAAATACATGAAATATGCCATCAATCTGTTAAGTAGCAAGCATACTCAGTAATTTTCTATATGAAATTTGGCATAGATTTGTGTTATATTTTATTACCAATGCAGGTAGGGAATGTTGTGCATGCATTAGCTAAGGTTTAACAGTATGAGGTAGTGAGATTATGGACTGGAATGGAATGTGAGGGGCTGGGGAAGAAAAAACAGTTCTGGGTCATTGTATGATTGTGATGGTTACTGTGCTGATGAATAAACTTTTAGGCTGGATTTAACTCCTATTTGTCCTTGGACTGAATTTAACAAGTGGCGACGAGCTGGAGAAACACTTGTTACCCCCATTCAGCACATGTGCGGTGTTGTCCCCAACAGGACCAATGGGCTGCTTTTATGGATCGTTCAGAATTTGTCTCTTGGGTACATTGGAACCTCATACCAGCACATTTGGTCCGGTAATGTACTCTTAACATATCTTTGAGTAATTTAGCTCTGCGATGGATTGACTGCAGAAGGGCAAGGTTTAGCTGAACCTTTGTGTGCATTTTCTCTAGGATTTTATTTTTACATTCCTTGTCCTTTTCTGACGTTTGTGCTGCAAGTCTGGCATCTCAACTAAGCGGTGACACAGAGATTTTGAGTTTTGGTTTTCTTGAGTATTTTGTATTTTAAAACAAATTTCATCTGGGTTTGCTGAAAAAGCTGACACAATCCTCTCAGGTCTCAGTACTTCTCACTGGCGCACAGGTGGGAAGGGAGCACACTGCTTCAACACCCAGCACAGTTCACCCCTTAGCATAATCCTCTCAGGATTGTGGCAGCTTTCTCCGCAATCCCACATGAATTTAGTCTTTTATCTCTACTGATGAACGATAATTTCCAGAAACTCATGTGTCTAGAGATTCACAGTACTAACCTGCACCAACTTTGGTGAAGCACTTGAGCAAAAATTCAAGGAAGCATTTAAAGTGAACTGCATTTACCATAGTGCTAAGGGGAGAACTGTTCTGGGAGCTGAAGCAGTGTGCTCTCATACCTCTTCTATTTGAAAGCAAAGTAGTTTCAGAGAAACTAATCCAACATTGTTGTGCACTCAAATATGTGCAAAAGGTCACAGCAGAAATGTTATTGTGTAAAATGAGGACAATTAAAAAAAATGTGTAGCTCCGTTACTTGGGCCTAACCTGGACACATAACACCCACTCCTCATACTAAGGGTCGGTATATAAAAGCTATCTAAAAGCCAGCAGGCCATAATGAAATTAAACTGTAAACGTCTAATACCACGGTTAAAATCATCTAAAAGCAAGCTTCCCTTTTAAAATGTTCACAAAAGCCATTAAAAATCATTCCACTATTTGAAAGCCCAAGCACTCAGAAAGCCATGGTGCCTAGAAAAATAAAGCAAAGATTGTTTTGGTTCATTTTGTTTAAAAACACGCCAAATCGTTCCCACCATACGGAAAAAGCTAATTGTTTATGTGTTCAGAGTGGTAGACGCAACATTGCTGTTGCTCGCAACTGCAGAGCACGTTCCTACTGGCGCACCTTGAAGCTGGTTTATGGAGCAAAGGTGATTCCATCTAGTTCCCACAGCAGCCGCTAAGGAAGGGACTGCATCCTGTAAGCGTATCATAGAGCTGGTGTCCATTTCACTAGGAGTGAAAGCTTCCCAGGGTGGCTTGAAGAATGCATTCACCAGCAATGGAATACGCTGGGGACAAAAATATCCATGGGCCTTTGCGGGGTCCATCAGTACATCAATGTCTAGTGGCACAACTGATTGTGATCCAATACCCATTCATGGCTGCAAAGCAGGCAGCCAAATACAGGTTGTACGCATTGAAGCCAGATAGGCCTGAAGGACAACTGATTGAACTGGGGCGTCTATTGCAGAGCAGAAAAATTAAAATCAGGATTCCTGCCACAAGTAGCAGGACAAGCGGGAGACCTCCAAAATGCTTGCTAACATGGAATGTATGAAAGATGGTATAGCTCTGAAAATCACCTGAAAGATGCTAACCAGTCCAGAGTGAATACATTTTAAAGAGTGCACTATTCTCTTTGTATCAGATATATTAAAGATATGATGGACCAGTTCCCCAAAATGCAGCGTGAAGTTAGTATTGAGTAGCGTCTCTATCTTGCATGAGGAGCTTGCAGCGTGGAGATCAAATGTCTCTCTGGCTGATGTTACAGTCACATCTTTTTGAAAAAGCATGGCTTTCAGTTTGCTCAGAGGATCAAAGTGTATGTTGGAACCATTTATCTGAGGCCATAGCGTTGCTTCCCTACCTGTGCAGACAGGTGGAAACAGTACTTGTGTACAACAAGTAAATATGGAATTAACCGTTACCAGATAAGGAATGCCTGGTATCACTCCACAGAAACCTTGATCATTCAGCATGAAATAGCCCCTTTTGAGAGCAGCTTAAAAACCACATGAATTATGGCAGCTGGAGAACCCTTCAGATAACAGGAGAAGTTCGCAAGTGAAGCATTGCATGCTCCATGAAGTGAAATATCCTTGAAAACTAAGGACCCGCTTAAAGCATCCTTACAGTTGGAACCACTAAGGAAAACCTCTGTATCCCCATTCCTGCATCTAAACCTGAATGGTAATTCCCAGTGCTCATAACCTTCCCCTAACACTTCATATCTGCCTACTTGGTGGCATTGCAGACAATATTGGAATTGGAAAGTCATGCCTGGTAGGTTGATGTAACCATGGATTATCCTGTCTGTGGATGGTGTCTCAGCCACGGTGAAAGGTAATTGGTCTAACTTTTCAATGTGCCACATGGTATATTTAGCATTTCTTCGCCCCATTGCTATCTGTCTTTCCATTAGATCATATGCAGAAAACAGACTCATGCTGTTGATATAACGCTATGGCACGTGGCCAGAACATAGTATTCAAAGTGTCCATCTTAATAATACAATGGACCGTAGTTGTGATTGTCCATGTCGTAAAATAGACATATCTTGCTGTATTATGTCAATTGCAGAAGATACTATGTTACCCAGTGAATACATTCTGGATGTTAATGTGGTCATACCAGTGTCAACCACAGCCAAAGCCTTTTCTAAATTAACCCTATCAATCTCGTGCAGTCTCTCAGCAGCCTCCGGTTGAGAAACTACAAGGTATATTGCTTACAAGAAGTTCTTTTGAAGTAGGTTCCGGGAACCTAACAAGAAATCCCTGACATCCATGTCATCAGAAAGAAGGGACAGGTGTTGTTTCACCTGTGGAAGTGTTGAGGTTTTTAGCCAATCAAGGCACAACTTCTCAACACTATATAATGTCACCCGGAGTGTTCTGACTGTACTTATCGCGGATCAGGCCTATTGATCCTAAGCCCTCGGTGTTGCTCAGGAAACTAGATTGACACCCATTTGAGTCCACAGGCCAAATCAACCATCCCTTCCAATTGGGGTCTGATGAATTGTAAGAACCATTTTGTATCATGGGATCTAATATATCCACACTGTATTGTGTGAAATGCTGCCAGTTCTCAAAGCGCGAGAACGTGGGAATACGAGATGTGTTCAAATCCTTCACCTTGGCTATTCAAGGCAGGAAGTTTGATGCACTGTTTTATTCAGGAAAATTATTTGAAGTGGTATGAGGCATGCTCTGAATAAGGCCTCAGTTCCCTGAACCTGTCAATCTTTTGTACCCCAGACAGAGTTTGTGTCTATGGTGTCTTTCCAAAAGTCGAAACCCTGTACAGACAGCTGGGAAAGAAACAAAGCTGACTATATCAACTTTGTGCTTGTTAGCATATTTTCTTTGCAGGTGTAGGTGCAAGCCTATAGTAGTAAGAGGCTGTGTCTGACGTGTCAAACCAGAAAAATAAGCAAACGTTTGTGCCAATGTTTTTGAACTACCTTTCAGTGGTGTTGGACAGTGTTCCCATTGAGTGTAATTATAAACAGCACATGGGATACTAGCTTTGTGTAAGAAGTGGTGACCATAATGTTTATAGCAAAACATATCACCGAAATTAGATGTACCATCATGCAATTCATCAGAAGAAAATGCAGCCGATTGCTCTAAGTCTGCAAGCTAACTGTGCACAGTTTCAATGTCACTATCAGTAGAGAAAGTACAAGAGGTGATGATATAGTTTAGGGAAATGTTAAATAAATATGGTATTTGCAAAAGTTCAGTAGGACCATACACATCATACAATACCCTGTCCCACACTATTCCATCTGGAACAGGTGTCATGTAGTTCCTATGGTACCCATGCAGGACCTGCGCGTTTGGAAAACATAAACTGTGGGATTGGTGGCAGACTGGTTCCGTGCACCCCCACCGAGAATGTTAGCCTGTTTGCATTAGCTAGCTCACAGTGCCATTAGTGTCTCCTCTTATCGGGGAGAGAATAGTTTCTGGCAACCTTAGAACATGATAACCCTGATCCCTCAGGATCGTGGAAACAATGTACTACTTTTCACTCAGTCACTCGTGCTCACTTAGTTTGTCTCAGAGATACACAGAATAAACAGTGTGGGCATTTCAATAAAGATTTATTGAACAGCTGTTATTCTCGTGTAGAATATATGAGCTGCAGCAACCATTAGACAGTAGCAGAGATATATTTTTAGCAGTACAGTGAATATAAAAGGATACTACAGTTCTACCATCTTGCAATAAGCATGAATAAATACATGAATGTAAAATGCATGATAAAAGTGTGCGTACTCCTACGATGCTTATCCAGATATACCTAATTGTACCTAGCATGTGAGTAGGTATAAAGCCAAGAATCCCTCTAGGATTTGTCGAACCCCATTACCTGTAGTGTGAGAATGTAGGAGCCCACTCTGGTCTTGAGTTGGACACCCCAAGAGGGATGTTCAGACCACTGTCAGATGGAGGGTCTGCATACAGGAGCCTCAGCGTCTCTGGTCAATGTGTTGGCCTGGAAGTCTTGGTCTAAGTCTAGCAAAATGTGCTGTATTTATGCAGAAAGTATCTAGGGCTCCTTTGTCCCTTGTCTCATGTGTTAGCCATTGTTGGATGTGAGGATGACGTATGGGATGAACCTCGTACATAGATATGGTGGGGTAGGTGGTGTTGCCCCTTCCTGGTGTCCAAGAATCCTTATGAATATTCATTCACACTGTGTGAGTCTATTGATGTAGTTATAGGACTCTTGTTTAGGAGAAACCCTCCTTCTGCACCCAGGACTGGAACTAGGTAAAGGTTCAATCCTAAAGGCTCTTGACTGTGTAGTATAAGGGAGGTAATGTAGGTGAAGGTGTATGATATTACCCGGGCCTATATTAGGGTACCTATATAAAACATAACACCCATTTCTCTTCAGTCAACAATGACAAAAATGCTAGCAAACCATCAATTTACTAGATAGTAGCCCATAATTTTTTTTCAATGAGCTGTGTAAAAACTATGGGCCCGATTCACAGAACTAACTTAAGACAAAATCCTAAACTTACTACTTTTAGTATTCACATAATGCACTTACTACTTTTGGCATTCACAGAGGGCACTTACTACTTTTGGCATTCACAGAATGCACGTTCTACTTTTGGCATTCACAGAATGGATTTACGACTACTAACTTTACGTCCGCTCCTGTGTGGGAATCCCCGCTTCCGGGCCGGAATTTCTGATTTTGTGCCGGAATACCTCTTTTTTGGCCTGATGAACGTTTCAAGTGCCTACCATACCCCACCACGCTCCACCTGAAGTCAATTAACACTAACTGCAAGACCAGCACCACAAAACATATAAAAGCAGCACACATTGAAGGAACAGGTTTGGCCACAGAGAGATTGTGTTTACAATCGCTGTACATCGCCAGAGGAAAATGGAACAAATGAGAAGGATGAAGAACTTTACCACTGAGGAGACCACCATGCTTGTGGAGTACATAGTGAGGCACAACAAACGCCTATATGGTCTCCCACCTTACTGTACCAGTGGCACACAGAAGGCAGCTCTATGGCAGCATTTAGCCACTGCTGTCCAGCATTGGGAGAGGAGAGGCGCACAGTCCAGGACATCAAGAAGAAGTGGCAGGACGAAAAACAGAGGGTGAAGGAGCAGTACTCCAGGATCGCATTGAACAGGATCCTCCCTGCCCCACACTCTGGACCCCGCCTCCGTCTCACCCCACTAGAGGAGGATATCCTCACCACAATCCATCCCCACATGGTCCATGGGCTGCCTGTAAGTGATGTCCGCAATGTGGTAGCAAGTAAATGGGATGACAAGAAAAAGTGTATGAAAAGATTGTCTGTGTTGCACTGCCAGTGTGAGTAAGGAAGTTGTCCAAAGTGTATATAAAAATAGAGTCAGTCAGAGACTCATGTGTTCCCCTCTGTATGTTGCACCACAATTCCCAGAATCCTTTGTATTAGAAATGGCAAATCCCTCTCCCACTATTGAAAACATGGCACAGTACTGCTGCAGTGTATGCCTAACCCTGCTAAGTAGCAATTGACAAAGTGCCCTTTCCACTCATCCACATGCGTCTGAGTCAGTCAAAAACGTAAGGGGTTGCGGAGCATATGAAAATCAACTGACAAATGAATTGGGAAAATACAAGGGGGCAGATTTACAAGGATTTGCACATCCCTGCATATTAGCAGGGATGCGCCAGTACCGATGCGACACGCAATTTTACCCTTGCACCACCACGGATGCATCGCATTTACAATGCTGCGCACCGTGGTGCAGGGATAGATAGATGTGTGTCGCATCTGATGGCGTAAGGGTGGCACTTTGCTGGAGTTGTGTCGCAAGTGCGACACAACTCCAACAATGTTCATGGACCGCCCATACCTAACGTGCTGCGCCACTGCTTACGTCTGCTTCAAGCAGGCATAAGGTTAGGTCACAGCGGCCTCTGAAAAGTGACTCCGTGAAATCTTGTAGATTTCACTGCATCACTTTTATGAGGCACTTCCCAAAGGAACGCCCACCCTGCTTATATTAAACCTGATGCAGGTTTAATGTTGCGCAGGGCTTTACAACGTGACGCATCTCCCTAGATGCGTCACGTTGTAAATAAGTCGCAATGTGATACATGGTTTACGCTGCCGCTGTGGCACAGAAGTGACGCTACGGCGGCTTAAATGTTTTGCAAGGGGCCTGTAAATCTGCCACAAATTATCCAAGAAGTAACTCACCCTGTGCCAGCCAAAATCACAAAGCAGGAGGTGAGAGAATCCTCAGATCAAAATATGGCATTCACATATTCCGTTGTTCATTTCCCACCCTGCCACACCATTACATCCCCAACGCCCCACTGCTCCTACCTGCCCCATCTGCGGCAGTACTTAACAACACTGTTAGCATGCAGTAGATATGGGGAAATGCCTGACAAGTTCCACATGTACATTTCCCATTTGGTTACTTTTCTCTCTTCTCACCTATTGACACATTCAGCCAGAGCACAGACAACCACAGTAGCAGAGGTCCCTGCATCTTCTGGGAGGAAACGACATCGTCCACAGCAAGGCATACCACCCTCACAAACTGGTTAGTCAAACTGGTCAGGAGATGGTCAAAAGGCATACATTGTCAGGAGACAACACAGGGACATATAGTGCCCGAATATAAAAGGTAACCAGAGATGAAAAACTAGCTTAATAACTATTGGATTTGTCAATGGACATTCCCCTTTAGCAAATGACATATGTGAATAGCGAAAGACAAAATATAATATGTCTTGGCTCATCAAACCTTTGTAATTTAATAGTTTCTGTAGACCTAATCAAGAATTACAATGTTAAAAAATATGACAATGATGAACAAGATGTGAGATACCATTGTCAGTAGTCAAGTCAAATCAAGAATGCTTTATTCGACAACTTAATGTCATAAAAGTAAACATGTCATTCAACAATGCATTTCATTAACACATTAAAACATAAAAAGTTTTTTATTAAGCATTCCTAATATCAACCAGATAACCAAAGTTTAAAAAACATGGGGCACAGAAACCTTTTATAAGGTGCAAAGTGCAGATAGGCAAAACATAATCAAGTAAAGTTACTTCACATATGTTGTTTCAGTAGTCAGCCTAAGAAATCAAGCCCTGGGATGCATATAATTCAGGAACATTTTATAAAGTGCAAAAGTGCAGAAAAGAGCAGATTCAAAATGAGATAGTCCGCGTTTGTAGCATTTCTGGTGTCAGTCAGAGGACCAAGTCCCGCTCTACCTACAGCACATAACATTAAGTAAAGTGCAAGAGGGCGAACTCTATCAAATAAGATAATCCCCAATTTCAGACACATAGTGGGCCTCTAAATAAAATCTATAAAAGCATTTTAACAATTAAAAAACATTTTTTCCTGCACCTAATGGCTCCTGTTAAAAAACTTGCAACCCCAAAACAAACCATAGGGGAGGATAGCATTTGAAGGTACAGTAAGGCTGGCATAACTTGCACAAAGTGACAATCTCTGAGTAATGGTAATATAAATTTCTTACGTAAAGAAACATAATAATCACAAAAAAAGATAAAGTGGAGGGTATCCTGTTTAGAGAAATTGTCACATGGACAAGGTTCTATGGTGACAGGTTTAGAAAAGCCCTGAGGAACTGACAAAAACCAGGGAGCCATTTGTAAACAAAATCTTTTTAAAACAAAGCGATGGAAGGGATTACCGACAATTGATAGATACGGTTGAACTTGGTTTTGCATGGATAATGTTACATAGCGTCTTACCGTTGGTTTTGTCAGCTCCTTTTCTTCCGTTATTCCCTGACGCTTAGTTAAAAACTGATGTTTAATATTTCTAATTTTGAGTTTATCCATGGGTCTGGGGCTTAGGAATAGATCAGGGCAACCTAGCCAAATTTTCAGTTCCCTTAAGTACTTTAACCAGGGGATATGTTCGGCTCTATCCAGCGCTAGACCATCAGTAATTATTATTTGGTTTATGGTTTCAGCGGTACTTGCCCATACTCTCAGCCAGCGCATTAAAGGAGCCACTGCAATCTGGTCTGATATATGACCCACCCCTAGTTCTTCGTGTGTTACATATGCAGGGGTGGAATGCGGGACTGCTAAAATCTTACATAGAAATCTGTCTTCCTCATGCTGAATCTCCTTTCCTTCTTTATAGCCCCAGATGCCACTGCCGTAGGTTGCCATGGGGATACATTTTTCCTTATATATCTTCATCAGGGCCACAATGGGTTTTGACCCCAGTCTTTTAGCAAAATTTAGTGTTGCCCCTGTGGCTCTAGCAAGAGTATTCTTTTTTGTGTAATTTGTGGGCACCATGACGCATGCTCGTCAAAAAGTATGCCCAAATAAGGGAAGGTTGGAACCGTTGTTCATTCTGTCCCTAAAATTTGAACTTTTTTTGGGACTTACCAGGGCCAATAGACATAGTGTGTGATTTCTTAAAATTTGTTGAGAGATCTAAGGAGTCCATAAAAGTTATAAAAGCATCTAAAAGTGATTGGAGGCCCACTGCTGTTCTGGCTAATATGACTGTGTCATCCGCATATAAAAGTGCAGGGATCGGGGCGGAGTCAAGATGGCGACAGACTAGGACGATTTCTTCGGTCCCTCCAGCATCAGTCCTCCATAGCATTGTTATAGTGGCCTCCCGGGGGCCCCTGAGACCTGCCTGGTGTGTTGCTTGGTCCCCTGAGGCAGCGGACGGAGTTTGGAGTCTCCAGCGGCCCCTCTTGTGCTGCTGGCTGTCTCGTCCTGCCTGCGGCCTGTGGCGTGGCTGACGGAGAAGCCGGGGCCTATCTTAGGAGCCGGGCAGGAGCCGTGGAGCCCGGGCTCCCATCGGGGGCGGAGCGGTGCATCGGAGGAGGAGGCCTTGCGGGGACGTCTGGTAGCTGTGGCCCACGCGCCCCTGACCTGCTGGGGGACTCGGCGGTGGCAGTCTGGGAGCTTTGGCCCACGCCCACGCTTTGACGGAGGGGCCGGTCCTGCGGGAGTACCCGGACCGGAGCGCTGAGAAGCTGGAGGCCGGGATCGCCGGGCCGCCCAGGCGACGCGGCGTGCAGGGGGGCGTTCGGACCCCTCCGGGTACCTGAGAGGCGGTGAGCAACTGTACTCTTGGAGGTGCTGCGGCCTCTGGCGGACACTGCTGGGGGACACTTGTGGAGGCCTGGGCGTGGGAGCTGGGAGCGTGCTCCGCCCGTGGTGGCGCCGGAGGGGGCAGGCAGTCTTACAGGCGGGACCCCGCTGGGACGTGGCTGGATTGCCGAGGTGGCTGCGGAGTAGTGACCGGCTGCCACGACATGAAGGCGTACGGGGGCAGTACTCCTTTGCCCCCGAGCTGGGTGAGGCCTACTTCAACCTGTGTGGACTGCCGGGGGAGCTGTGAAGTGGCGGGCTCCCCCCTGGAACCAGGCGATTCCGGTGTGGGTCCGGCGGGCTCAGGTTGGGGCCCATCCTATGAGCGGTTCCCCTTGGGGGCTCTCGCTGACGGCCGTCTGGGTGAGGTGTAACCCCACTGCCTAGCCTGCTGGTTGTGTGGCCCCGGATGAGGAGAGAGCGGCGGAGGTCTGGGAGAGTGCAGACGCGCGTAGAGTCGTCCTGCAGCTGGGTGCGCTGCTCCATGGCTGGCCCCTCTGACCTGATGAGCGCTTACCTGTCTCTGCTCATTCCCCACGCTTGACACGGTCTGGGAAGAGGGACCTGCACGGAGACCGGCTTTTCCTGTTTGTTGGGTCGCGCAGTGGGGGCTGCACCGGTGGTGGAGTCGGGTGGCCTGGTGGCACGTTTCGTCGAGCTATCTTCGAACGGAGCACGATGTCCAACAGAGCCCGGGGGGGCAAGACCGGTAAGGACAGTTCACAGAGGGGTGCTACCCCTTTGACGCCGCCTGGAGCCAGTGCCCCTCCCAAGCAGACTGATGATGACGCGCCTGTCACCAAGGCCTTTATGCTGGAGCTGTTCAACGCCATCAAGGAGGATATCACCAGCCTCCACTCCCAGCTGGCTTCTGACCTCCGGGAGGTGCGCCGCGATGTGGATGGTATTGGGGAGAGAGTGGCGACCCTGGAGGAGCATGATTTAGGGCTCCATCAACTCCAACAGGATGTTCTGCGGCTCACGGAGCAGAACCTGGACCTCCAGGCCCACGCGGAGGACCTAGAAAACAGGTCCCGCCGGAACAACATTCTTATTCAAGCGGTGCCGTGGGATGGAGAGGCCGGGGACCTGCGGGGCTACGTGGAGGGCCTGTTGTTGCAGATCTTGGGTGAGGATGATGTCCGCGAAGTCCGGATGGACAGAGTACATCGCGTGGGGTTACCGAGAAGGACGGGGGCTCCCCCCCGACATCCCGGTCTGCGTCCATAACTTCCAGCTGAAAGAACGCATTCTTCAGAAGGCGCGTGGGATTCCGTCGCTGCTGTACTGGGACCACCGTCCCCAGCTGTTTCAAGACCTGGCGGCGTCGACGCTCCAGAAGCGGCGTGACTTCCGGCCCGTGACATCCTTCCTGCGGGACCAGCATGTCTCCTATTCGTGGGGCCACCCGTTCCGGCTTATTTTCCGGTGGCAGAACCGGCTGGTTCAGGTCCGCTCTCTACAGGCTGCCAAGGATCTCCTGGGATTGGATGACGGGTCCCCCCTGCTGGGGGCTGGGGACTCGTCGGTGAGGCACCGTCTACGCTCCTCCTCTTGGCAGAGAGTGGGGCGCTCTTCCGCTGCGGGTCGGCCGGACCCTGAGACCAGCGTACAGGAGCGAGGAGCCGCGGTTGCTTCGGTGGCGACTGTGACGGAGGCTGCCTTGCAGGACTCTTTTTCGGCTGCCTAATCCCTTGGGAGGCCTTTGCGTGCTTGACGCCGGAGGGCCACCCTCCTTTAAGGTACCACTGGGAACTGATGTACTTTGTGGGGAGACACCCTGGGCCTGTTCCCTGGAGGGGTGGGATCGGGGACCCCGCTCCATGGACTTGAGGGATAACCACAGTGGTCCCTGCTTTGGGGTTGCTGGCTTTTTTTCTCTTTCTTTTTTGTCTTCGGTGGGGTCCTAGTTGGGGTGGCCCTGGGAGAAGGAGGGGGGTTTGGGGGGGGGAGGGTTGGGGTTGGGGGGAGGGACCGGTGGTGGCAGCTGGGGGTGTCGTATGCAGGCTGTGTGGGGATTGTTTGTTCCGCGGGGGTTGGGGGGTGGCCCTTGGGTGAGTAACTGTACGCGATCTGAGTCCGGGCGGTGGGGTGAGGGGTTGACTTGGCTAGGGTCCTTGTTCTATTTGCTGTGGCAGAGCGCGAGGCGACGTTTGGTTGATGGGTCCGGGGCGAAGCAAGATGACTTGGGATACGACCTGGAGTCTCCGTGCGCTGTGAGTCGGGTGCGGCTGACCTGGGGTGCGTTGCTGACCCTCGATGGGGGAGGGAGGCCTGCACATGCTGGGGAACGGATGAGGGAGCTTTGGTGTGAGAGGGGTGATCTGGCGGAGACGGGAGAGGGGAGTTATGTAGGATGCCTGTTACCCTAGGTACTTGGAATGTGAAGGGGCTGAACTCTCCCCAGAAATGCCAGAAGGTCTGGAAATACATCCTGGATCACCACCTGGATGTGGTGGGACTTCAGGAGACACACTTGACCCGGAGGGACGAGTCCCGTCTCAAACATAGGCAATTCCCCCTTATTTATAGGTCTTCGGCGGCGTCGAAACACAGGGGAGTGGCCCTGATGTTCCGCTCGACCCTTCAGTTTCAGCCGTTGGGGGTGCGTGGCGATAAGGAGGGCAGATGGCTCATTGTTAAAGGAGTACTCCTCGGCAGGACTTGCACGTTCCTGGTGGTGTATGTCCCTAACGCTGGGCAAAATAGGTTTCTCCTGGACTTGTTGTGCTCGGTGGAGGACTTTGTGGAGGGCGGCCTCTTCATAATGGGCGATTTCAATTTGGTCTGGGATGGGGACTTGGACTGTTCTCACCAGCGGAGAGCCGAGACCGGCCTCTTTTCTGAGGAGACACGTCAGCGATTTGAGGAACTGGGCCTGGTGGACGGGTGGCGCTCTCTTCACCCCCTCTCTCGTGATTACACCTTCTTTTCTCATGTGCACCACTCTTACTCCCGACTCGACCATGTTTTCTATAGCCAGTCCCTCCAGGGGTCCCTGAGGGAAGCAAAGATCTTTCCCCTCTCCGTCTCTGATCATAGTCTGTTGGCGCTGGGCCTCCAGTGGGCTCCGGAGGGGACTGCGCGGCGACGATGGTACTTTCTGGCGTCCCTGGTGCGGGACGAGTCTTCCTGTAAAGACCTCCGTAAGGCGATTCGGGACTTCTTTGAGCTCAACCCGGTGCAGGACACCTCGATCTTTACTACCTGGGACGCCTTTAAGGCGTCGATTCGGGGTAGCTGCTTGGCCCTTAATGCAGTGCTCAATAGGCTGCGGAGGGCGGAACGGGAAGCGCTGGAGCGGGAGCTCTCAACGCTGGAGCAGGCGCATAAGGCCAATCCGTCCCGGCAAACGCTGCGCTCCCTTACTGCTCTCAGGGGCAAGCTCCGGGCCCACTATAATAACAGGGCAGAGTTCACTCTCCTGAAGCTCCGCCATCTCTCTTACTCCCAGGGGAACAAGGTGGGGAGGCACCTAGCCCGCCAACTACGCCATAAACGGGAGAAGGAGTACATAGGGGGCATGAGGGACGCCGCCGGCCTGCTGCAGCACAACGACGCGATCAAGGCAGGCATCTTCGGGGACTTTTATGCGACGTTGTACTCGGGGGACGCCCTGGACCCCGCTGCCCAGGAGGACTACCAGCGCGCTCTTCCTCTCCCCCGTGTGTCTACCGAGTGGAATGACCTGCTCTCGGCCCCCATTACTAGGGAGGAAGTGTTGGGCGGCATTAAATCTCTGAAGCCCCACAAGGCGCCTGGCGCGGACGGGTTCACGGCCCTTTTCTATCAGACCTTTGCTGTGGATGTCTGTGAGTTCCTGGTTCGCCTGTATAATGAAATGGCCGACGCGGGGTGTCCTCGGTCTCCATGGCAGAGGCGGTCATCTCAGTGATCCCTAAACCTGGCAAAGATCCCTCTGTTTGTTCATCATTCCGGCCGATAGCCCTTCTCAACCTCGATGCTAAACTTTACTCTTCCATTCTCGCGTTGCGCTTACAAGACCTGATGCCGGCGTTAATTCACCCTGACCAATCGGGTTTCATCAAGGGGCGGCAAACTCATGATAACACTAGAAGGGTGGTCCACCTTATTGAGAAGGCCAACCGGTTTAACATCCCGGCGGTATTGATTGGCCTGGATGCCGAGAAGGCATTTGACCGGGTGGACTGGCAGTTCCTGTTTCAGACCCTTCAAGCCTTTGGATTCTCGGAGAGGTTCGTGACCATGCTTAAAGCCAACTATAGCGGCCCCCGGTCTAGAGTCGCGGTGAATGGGTATTTGTCCCCCTTCTTCTCGCATTCGCGGGGCACACGACAGGGTTGCCCTCTCTCCCCCTTGTTGTTCGCCCTGAGTATCGAGCCCCTAGCGATGGCGATCCGGGAACACCCGGATATCCGGGGACTGCCCTTCACAGGGGAGCAACACAAGATTTCTTTGTTTGCGGACGATGTCCTCCTATCCCTTGCGGATCCGGCGCACTCCATCCCCCATGTGCAGAGGGCCCTGGCGCACTTTGAGTAGGTGACGGGGTTTCGGGTCAATTACGGCAAGTCTTATATCCTCAATCTCACGCTCTCGTCGACAGAGGTGGACCGTCTCTGACCGCTCTCGCCCCTACCGTGGTCCCACTCTTCCATATTGTATCTAGGGGTTCGCTTGACCCCCGCGGTTGGTAAGCTGTATTCCGCCAACTTCCCCCCGCTTTTGGCGACTATCCAAACTGATTTGCAGCGATGGAAGCCATTGTTTATCTCCTGGCTGGGCAGGATCCATGCGATCAAGATGACGCTCCTACCGAAGCTCTTATATTTATTTCAGGCCCTCCCTATTGTCCTCGACGGGGATTTCTTCTGCCGCATAAAGACCCTCATGCTTCGCTTCGGGTGGCAGGGGGGCCGGGCTCGTTTTTCCTTTGCCACTCTTCGGCGACCGCGAGCGGAGGGGGGGGGGTGGGCCTCCCTGACGTGCATCTCTACTATAAAGCAGCGCAATTGAGGGTCTTGGTGGAGTGGACCCAACCCCTTTCGGAGAAGCATTGGCTCCACATGGATAGGAGTGTGGCGGGTCGCACGATCTGGGACCTGGTGTGGAAGCCTAGGGGGGATAGGCCCAAGAATGCTTACATTAGCACCCCTACCGGCAATACCCTTAAGGTCTGGGACTCGGTTTCAGGAGACGAGCGCTGGACTACTTTCCCATCCCCTTTCACTCCCATACATTTCAACCCGGCCTTTCCGCCTGCACTTCGGGAGGGCCCTTTTGATGCCTGGAGGGAGGGAGGCTGCCTAGCCCTCACGCATCTGTTCCATGGCCATGCCCCGCTGATTTTACCGAATTGTGGGCGGGACTATGGGATTGCCGAGACGGAGCAGTTCCACCACGCTCAGTTGCTCCACTGGGCCCTATCTCTGTCGGTTCGAGAGGTGGCAACTCGGCCGCCCACCCCCTTTGAGGCCTTTCTCTCTCGAACCACGACCATGCGCGGGGCCATCTCTTTCATCTATAGCCACCTCCTGACCACCGCGGTCTCGCCTCGGCCACAATACATGGTTCATTGGGAGGACCTCCTTGGGCGTGGCATCACGGATGAGGAGTGGTCCCATCTGTGGCGGGACCTGGCCAGACATAACCCCTTGATGGAACTTCGAGAGGCGCATATTAAAACCATGATGGATTGGTACCTCTCCCCTGCCAAGCTCCATTGCATCTTCCCCGGCTCCTCAGACAGATGTTGGAGGGGTTGTGGCTTGTTGGGGGACTTCCGCCATATCTGGTGGGACTGCCCGGTCATCCGCCCCTATTGGGAAGAGATCCTGTCCCATATTAGGGACATCTTGGGGTACCCGATCAGGGATTCCCTGGAGCATGTGCTGTTGGGCCTTCTGGACCCGCTTCTAGAACATCAGACTCGAGCGGACAAGAAGATCTTTTGGCTCTGCATAGGGGCGGCTAAAATCACTCTGGCGGCGGCCTGGAAAAAGAGGGAAGCCCCTGCGATTTCTCTGTGGCATGCGAGGTTGTGGAAGTTGTTGAGCATGGAGCGCATGGCGGACATATTTCTGGGGGACTTCAAAATTTTTGTTTTCCGTTGGGGGCCCTTGGTGCGCTTTCTGTCTGGAGGGCTACCAGCTGCTGTTTGCCCGCCATCGGTCCGAGCCCTCCATCTGTTTCAGGTTTGAATATCAATGGATGATTGCTGAAGTGTGATTGTGTGCTGCCACCACTGGGGGGTGGGGGGGCGTGGGGGGGTGTTTTTTTTCTTCCCCCTTTTTCCCGGGTTTCATTTTAGTTTTTCTTTGGGTTACTGGACAGTCCTAAACGACAAGAGGGGAGAGCCCGCAGTACTGGGATTGGCTGGTCGGGCCCCGGTACCTTCAATGCTGTTGTCCATTCTTGGTGGGCGGGATTCCGACGCCCGTATTGCATCTGTGCTGGAGGCCTGGACTTGGACCCTCTTATTTTCCTTTAGACTTATAGCTTAGCTGGGCCGGACAACAGGACATTTGCTAGTCATGGCGGCCCCCCCCCCCCAATTTGTGCATTTCCCCTGTGTGGGAATTGTTGCGGGATTGCCGCGTGTGTTTTTTTTTTTCCCCCTTTTTTCCCTTCCTTTGTTTTATATCTTAATAAAAAACACTTTTGAGAAAAAAAAGTGCAGGGATCATCTTGTCGCCGAATCTAGGGATGTCTTTGCAGCTAGCTATTAAAAAATCTCCTAATTTATTCATGTACAGTGTAAATAAGAGGGGGCCAGGATACAACCTTGGCCTACCCCTCTTCTGACATCCCAGGCTGTTGTCAAGTCCCCATTACTGTTGTATCTGACAGCTACTGTGTTATTCTCGTGAACAGCTTGTAAAAAATCTACGAACTCTGGTTCAAGACCCATGTCATTTAGGGTGGACCACAGCTTTGATCTATTAACACAGTCAAAAGCTTGTGTCAAGTCCATAAACACCAGATGTATTATGCCCTTCTTGGCGATGGTGTACTTCCCTGTCGCTAAGCGTAAATTGAAGCATTGGTCCAAGGTTCCTTCGTCTGGCCGGAAACCATATTGCAGGTTAGAGATAACATTTCGGTCATCCAGCCATGCTGTTAACCGATTAAGTACGACTTTTCCAATAATTTTGGTTGCTGAATCTAAAAGTGAGATCGGCCTATAACATATAGGCTCATCCCTTGCGACCTTTTTAAAAATGGGAAAAATGACTGCCTTCACCCAGGATGTTGGTAATCCATGTAAATATGCGACAATAAAAACATTAGTCAAAATGCTAGCCCATACATTTGGATCTGCTTTATATAGACCGGCTGGTACCCTATCGGGGCCTGGGGCCTTTCCGCCAAATGTTGTTGCACTTGCTTCATAAACCTCCTCTACACCTAAGTGGAGTGGTGTGCTAGTATGTCCCCCTTCCCTATCCTCCTTTGTTTCTTCCAAGTTTACATTACTAAAAATGTTTCCAATATGAGATACCCATTTGTCTGCTGGAATTAAACAGTCAGTGTTGGAATTTGGGGTTTCGGAAAGAAAGGGGCTATTGACTACCCTCCAAAAGTTCGAACTGTCTTTTAATATACTAGCCTGTTGTGAGCATCCCATGCTTTTTCCCTTTACTCCTTCTTCCTATTATGGACTGCTATCTTATAGGCCTCTCTTTTGTTCCTAATTTCTGTTTTATCTCTAGGAGTATTTTTTAGGGCCAATATTTGCTCGGTATGAGTTGCTGAGCATGCTCTATCAAACCACCTCGCAGCCTTCTGGTGATTGTTCCTGCCAGTGATTGTGAGATCAGATTGAATTTGTTTTGTTAAAGTCCAGAAGGCTGTTAAGATAGAACTGTCCTGTGTATCGGGATCTAGGCAGGTTCAATCTCAGGGTGCAAACTGTATACAGGTTATTAAAAAATGTGTCTGGTGCTATTGTTTCCCACTTTAATCTACAAGCCTGATCTTTAGTACTAATATTTGTATTTGTCAGGCAAGTGGCAGATTCTCTGGTTTCAATAGCAGAGAATAATATAGCAACAGTAAGTGGGTTATGATCACTAAGACCTAGCCAAGTGACCAATAAATCCGCAGTAAATAAAGCTAATGTAGCAGACAATAAGATATAATCAATAATGCTAGATCTTCCATTTCCTACATAAATGGGCACTGGCGCCACATTGTCCGTTTGTTGGAGGCAGCTTAAATTTTGATTTGAAAGGATGCTTTCCAGCAAAATGCCTGAGGGTGTATGCTCCAAATGATTTGATGAAGCAAGAGATTGCCCCTGGTCCTGGTTTATAAAACAATTTAGATGACATTGATGAATATTAAAATTCCCTAGAATTATTACTTTATAATAAGGTTGTTTAGTCTCCTCATAGCCTTTAGATCTTGTAGATGTTCCAGCTCATGCCCTCTAGAAAAAGAATTTAAAAAGTTTAGCACTAATACTGTGGCACGATTCTTAAAAGATAGTTCTACTGCCAAAACATTCTGAGACTTACAATCAATCAAAAGTGACTTACAAGAGAGCTTTAGTGAGAGCATTAACATTGTCAGTAGTATTGACAATGCATCCACTTGTACAACTTAGAATGTTTTCACTATACATGAAATCGCCCAGTCCACCCAGCTGGTCATGTACTTCTTACATTGGATGGCTTGAATGTTGGCCAGCAACAAAACACGATAGTGGACCTTACTTCAGGATTCAGAGTCATGTCATTTTGATATATGCCGCTTCTAGGTAGTGGGCCCATTATAAGTTATATGTGGGATCACTCATGATATTGAGTGCTACACACTTCTGCAATGGTAGTGCCCACAACTGCTTGTGCTTATCCTTTGGGCTTGAAATTGAGTGCATCACATGTGGCAGCAGAAATGTAAAGTTGCAAACACACTTATCATTGTAGGTACAATGAGGTCCTCCCAGAATCAAAGACACACACTGACTTCTGCTACTAGGATGGCTGTGACATCTGGTCAGGGACCACACACTGGGTCTGTGCTGGGCCAAGGTAAGTAAACCCAATAATAATGAACCTCGATGCTCATTAAATGTGCCTTTAATCTCCACAGTATGTTGTATGTGTTGCACAACACTGTTGTCCTGCATCACAATATGCTCACATATGGCATTTAATCACATACCAGATCAGACGTTGGTGGCTAATGAAAAGATGACACAAAATGTATGCCAAGTGAGTGCAGAATGGACATAAAATAGTACAATGTGTCATATGAAGTGTCCAAAACACAACTTGCTTGCAATTCAATGATATGGAAACTCCCTAGCAAAATATATATGGTAAAATCATATTGAAATTGGAATGGATGGGGCTCACACTGGTGGCAGTTGTGTACCTTTGAGATGGGTGTATGAGCTGCTAAGCTGAATCTTCATGCAGTTACATTTTCAAATCACATGGCTGAAAAGCAACACACTCATCCAGTGCAGGCGGAAAACATCAAAGCTTCTCAACTTAGCCGCAATGAGGATCATTACCAAATGTTGCCTTCTGCTTGCCTCCTCTAGTACTGTATTCACATATATAGGTGAGTGGTTGACATATGAGGTTAGGATGTCTGCTGTACAAGACACCATCCGTTGTCAGCTAAATACTACCATGATGTTGGAAATAGGGTATGCAAACAGAGGACATTCAAAGGATGGACATAAGAAATCTGTGTTCTCTCATTCAGAAATGAGCTCTGTGACTTCATGGGTAGGGAAGCACAAATGACCAACATTATGTACCTGACTATTGCACCTCTCACACATGAACACCTTTTGACTTGTCAACAGACAACATTACACTCATGAAACCTGTTAGTCTTAATGGTGAAGGTGAAATCAGGGTAATGCGGAGGAGTACGGCTCATTTAGCCCCTTCCTTGAAATATCATTAACCTTCTCATACACGTTTGTCTGTTGATGTGTCATTTTATTGATGTCAGTGCTGCGTGGAGGTAACTGCTGGCAACTGCTGCATGTGAGCAGGGGCCCACATGTAAACTACATGAGGTAACCATGCCGCACGTTGTCCTGGATTATCCGGCCAATGGATATTGAGAATGACATGTTAGCTCATAGCTACCATCTGTTGTACTGAAATATGGACATATATGTCTCATCACAGCTGCTGCCAGGATGACATCAGTGCATCGTACACCATCCCGGGGAATGCATGACATCCTGGCTGTAGCAGTGAAGCCCTCTCGCACCTGTCCATCAGGTAATTCTGGCATCAAGTGTGTCACTAGCTTAGATTACTAGGCCATGACCGAGATCAAGATCCCCTTCTGAATGGAATCAGCAGTTGTTGTTTACAAAGTGACATACATATTATGAGTGTCACATGTGCCTGTTTGTCAATTAGTAATGCAGATCATTGAGAATGTTGTCACTTCCCTTTACAGCTGCTGGATCGGGGACAGCTATGTCAACGACATCAATGAGGAGACAGGTTCACCAGTTGACATCAGGAGGAATCGCGAAGGGACAGAAAGTTGTGGCTGGAGCTGGTGAGTTTGCTTGTATTATGTACATCTCCGTGTAACACCTCAGTGCTATGATGTGAGCTGTCATTTGTGGTGGTACCCTAACCAAGTCACATGATCCTCATCTGCTGATGCAAAGTACAGTTAATCCAACCCTTGTGTTGCACCACATGTAATACCAGGGCAATCACTAATACGGTTGCAACCTCTGTGTTCCAGGGGATGATGAGGATGAGTATGACGGACCGACAACCAGTGTGGGCTGACAGGCAATCAGAGGGGAAAATCCACTGATCCTCCAGGCAGTTATGTTGGCAGTAAGTACTGCGCAGGTGGAGGAGGAAGTTCCTGAGGACGAAGACTTGGAAGATGATGGTGACTATATGTCCATCTACTCCGGGGATGACGATTCGGATGCCATTGACAGCAATCTTACCACATTGCCAAAATCATTCACGGCATCATATCCTCCGCCCAGCACGTTTGTCAGTCTCCTCCAAAACAAACAATTGCCTGTCCCCAGCATAGAGCTAACCAGCCACAGCTCTCAAGCCGCCCAACACAGACATCACTCCCTCACAGCCCTCACGTCCAGGACTGACAAGTTGGTTCCCCTACACGCTCTTCCCTATACAGTGTATCCCCGGCATCCTCTCCACGATCTGTGGGAAGTACCAACCCTGTTGTGGTGCAGGTGTCCCCTGGGCACTATTCTCCTGCCCACAGGCTTCCACCTGCCACCCCCCCTGCTGTTGGACCTGTTGGACCTGCTGGTCCCATCCATGGCAGACACCTGCAGAGAGGGTCTGCACCTGGCTATGGTGGCCAGTGGGAGCAGGACTTGTTCCAACAGCACATAGATGTGAGGCAGGACATTCGTGCCGTAGGGGCTACCCTGTCAGACATGTCTGAGTCCCTGCAGGACATGGTCCAATTCCCTCAGGTGGTGGACAGACTGAACCATGTTTTGGATAGGATGGCTAGAACTTGGCACGACATGTCCAGGAATATGAGAGACATGATATCCATCCAAAGGGAAGAGAGTGCAAGATACCATGCCTTGGTCATGAAGATGATGGAGGGCATGCTGAAAGTGATCCAAAGTATCCCTTCACTGTCAATGCAGGGAGGGCAGGCATCATATCTGCCTGCAGGACAGCACATCCACAAACCTGTCCCACCAACTGCACAGGACCACAGCAAAGGTACACATCCACACCGGCACCCTGAACAGGCACTCCTACCACCTGCACAACCACTACCAACCCCTGAACAGGCACTCCCACCACCTGTACAACCACTACCAACCCCTGTACAGGCACTCCCACAACCTGCACAACCACCACCAACCCCTGTACAGACACTCCCACCACCTGCACAACTGCCACCAACCCCTGTACAGGCACTCCCACCAACTGCAAAACCAGCCCTTGTCCAGGCACAAACACCAACTGTGCATACACCATCTGCCTCTGCACATGCAGATCACCCTGTATAGGTATATGGACAAAACCTACCTACATGTAGGCGACAAGTCAGACCTGATCCCTCACAGCGATCATCACCTCCGAAATTGCGATGTTGCAAGCACGATCGCCATTGACAACATCCCAAAAACAAATTGACCACTGTGAATATGTGTAAAGAAAAAGTATAGATCTTCCCAAGTAAGATTCTGTTGTGTATCATGTCCTGTATAACGATGTAGGTGGCCTAGAGATGTGTGACACAGTTACAAGTGTAACCCATCATTGCAACAAGCCATAATGTGCATAGCAGATGACTTACCAAATACGTGTTCATTTTCTGTAACAGACATTCATAATGAAGTCAAACAAGTTAAAGTAAGTAGGATTCTTCAAATATATTTATGACTGATTATAAGAACAACCGTCCGTTTGGAAGGGAGAAAGGAAAACAAATGATGATCTTAATGCAGATGGAGAAGGGAACTTGGATTGGGGTGGGGCAACAAAAATATAACACGTCAGGGAGCATCAGGGAAACCAGTCTATTTACAAGGGGAAAATAAATTCTGGTCCACAAAGATGAATCAGTCAAAAAGTCAAGTGTCCTTCTGGTCATCCTCTACTACCACAATGTCCAGATCCTCCGAGTTCGATGCAGGCACACGGCTAGCCAGTGCAGGAACAGGCCCCACATGGGTTCGGGACACACGAGGAGTACGGGGGAAACAGTGTGGGCCAACGGACAAGGGGAGACATTGACGGTGGTATGGGAAGGGAGTTGGGAGACAACAGATGACATGGCTGTGGCCATGAAATTGACGCTGGCAGTGAGGGTAGCCAGAGCCCAGACAATCTCCTCTCACATCATGCATATCTCCAGACACACTTGCAGCATGATGCAAGCGGACATGTCTGGCTGACCCTCACACATCCACATCAAGTCCTCTGGGACAGCCACAGGAGGAACAACACAGGGAGAAGCCTGGGTGGGACAGGTGGGATGTGGTGCCTCAGGTCCGGAGCCGATGTTGTGGTGGAGCAGGCAGCTACAATTAGGGGGACTGGTTGCAGGGGATGCAGCTAGAGTCCCCGATGGAATGGGAGCCTCTGGAGGTAGGAAGGAGCTGATGGCAGGCCCAGGTTGGGTATTGGCCTGCCCCGGGGACACCTCGACAGAACCCACAGGTGAATAGTCTGGGGGAGAGTAGCTCCCCACCACCCCTGGCCAGAGGTGTCGGGTTCTCCCCCTCCACTTCAATGTCCACAGCCTCCACCCTAGCTGTAGCACCAGAGTTGTGTTCCTTGCCAGTCCGGGTGAGTGCAATCCCCTTGCCTCCAGATGTTGAGGGTCCCTCCTCATCCTCTTCTTCCTCACTGGTGGAACGAGGTCGTAGCCGCCGGCGCACTGATGGCCTCCCGCTCCGAACCTGGTCCTGCTGTTCTGCCATTTGGCCAGGTGTGCCCACTGAAATGTAAGCAAAATCATGTTGTAGTGGTTGTTTTATTCAGGACGAGACACATACATAGATGAGCCAAGGTCAGACGTTGTTTTCCTCTGATCACACTATACAGTTGTCAGTGTTTATGAGCTTACATTACGTGTATGTTCACTGTCATCTCCTGAATTGAGTCTGACATGGACATCTCACGTGAATATCTGTGGCTTACACAACTGTATTGGCCAACCCTCAACTTTGGCATTCTTGTGATCTGTGTGTCCTGTCACTGCTACATGTGCAGGTTCCTTTTACGTCTGGACAAATGTCATTTGCTGTGTAGCATTGTATAGGACAAGACAAATGCCGAAAGTGGGTCACACATCCACATAGGGTCTGGGCTATTTGTTTTGCTACATTGTGAATCTAGCCTTTTGATGTCCCCTCATAAAATCTGACAATCCAGTGCCACATATTGGATTTGGTGACTGATGAGGTAGTGCAGTACACCGGTGACCAGTGGTGCGTCGTTGTGACAGCTACCTGTACATGTAAAATGTCATACAAGCCACTGAGTGTAAGACGTGTGTCAGTGGACACACTTTGCAAATTTAGAAACACTTAAGAGTGAGGCAAGGATCTCAAAGTCTGTCTTGACTCCATGGCACATGATGATCTGTCTCAATTAGAACCCAAACTCAACAAATGCAATGCAAGTCACAGCATCCAATAGCCTTTGGCATGCCATGCCATGCACACACTGGACAGTGTCTGTACCATTGCTCATCCAATGCACACATCAGTTATGATTCCCTTGGTTCACTGTTAGTGGTGCTGGCAAAGCAAATTTCAATACAAATGCACAAGTGTGGCTCATTTACCCAGTTGTCATGAAGAAACTACAACTCCCAAAATGCACTCTGGCTTGTACAGTCCATATGCCACAGTGTGCCTTTTTATTATTGATGACTGCTGCATGGACTCGGAATGGGTGAATGGAGGCATGGAACACACAATGGTACAGCACTGTATTCACTCACATCATACTCCCAGACACATATTGCATATAATGCACTTACTAGGTCTCTGCTGCTCATGCTCCTCCAGCTGAGCATGGAGGGTCAGCCAAGCTGCTCGCAGGACTCTCCTGTACAGTGGGGAGAGGCGAAGACGATGCACATGGTGCTGGGAAGACGGGCCCACCAGCTCCTCAGCCTTGTGCCGGGACCAGCGTTTTAGGTCCTCCCCGTTCTTGCGGCATGCCCTAGCACTCCTGGTGTGGACTCCCACTGCACTGGAGCACGCCTCGATGTTGGCACATAGCCTGGGATGGGGCTGCATTGCTCAGCTGGTGTTCTGGGTCCCCAAATAGCTGAGGATATTTGGACAGCACCCCCTCAGCCAAGCTGTCTAATTCCCTTTCAGTGGAAGGGGGTGCTTTCTCCTCATAACCCTCAGCCATTTTGGGGAAAATAAGTTAAATGAGAGCAGCAGGATGGCAGAAGATCTGATCTGTGATAGAGGATGACTCAGAATGGACACAAAATGGCTGTCAACAACTTCCTGTGATGTATTTCCTGTCTCTCACTTCCTGTAAATCCTTTCCTGTATGGAATAATGTGTTCCAGTTAATTTTCGGAGATTACGGCCCGAAAACTTAGTTTCCGGTTCCGGAGTGGCGGGTCCGCATCCGCGCATTACGGTCCGAAATCGGAAATTACGTTTTCGGGGCCGTTACCTCCGAAATTGAGCCGGAACACATTGTTACATACAGGAAATGTTATACAGGAAGTGGGAGACAGGAAATACATCACAGGAAATTGTTGGCAGCCATTTTGTATTCATCCTGATCCATCCACAATCACTAATCAAATCCACTGCCATCCTGCTGTTCTGTTGTGGAAAAACCTGAAATGACAGTGCAGGTGAGAATCATAAACATGTAACAAAAGGGGTGACAGACCATTTAATGACATTTCTGCGCGTACAGGGGGGTTTCTGACACAACATCAAACGCCAGTTTAGTTTTCTCCTACTTTGCATTATGGTACATGTAGTCCATATTGAGTGCTCATTACAAGAGTTGTGTGTTGTGTTACGGAAAATTGGGGTGGAGCAGTGCTGTATATCACAAACACATGGTGCGTGATTCACCCGTGACATCATCACTCACGTTGTGGGTCCATCATTTGTGTGGGAATCAAATCTGTTGAGGGCACAGGCCTGAGAATGCAATGGTTATACCCTTTTGTGATTAAGTGACCCATCCTCATAAAGTCCAGGTAGGTCTCTCAGAACATGTATCGTTTTTCATCTGAGTGAATAGATTCTTTAGGGACATCCACTACACTGATCGCTGACATGAGCACATGACCTGAGGCATGCTCAACCTTTTGACTACTGTCAACAGCTGTGATTTACTTGCAGTTAGTGTGGCTTGCAAAGTAGTCTTACGATGGAATTTATTGACACAGTCGTGTATATCAAAGTTTCTTCATTGACAACAGACAGCAAACCACATTTTGTCCATGACACTACAGGTTGCCCTTGTGAAAAACGTTGCATCCAGCTGATCATGGACTTGCATACCCTGACCTTGGTTATGTGCAATGGCCCGGTTTCCCGGGTTCAGAGCTAGCCGAGGTTCCAGAGGAATGTGTAAGCCATGCGTTAAAGCAATGTTGTGCAAAACACAACATGCTAATATAATCTTGCACACAACTTCAGGGGAGTACAGCAGCACACCCCCTGTACAGTCAAGACATCTTAATTGAGACTTCAACAGACTAAAAGTACGCTCTATGATGGCTCTAGTCCGTATGTGTGCCCTATTGTACCTACGCTGTGGTACAGTGTTTGCACGCCTGTTAGGGATGAGGAGCCATGGGGAGAGTGCATACCCAACGTCGCCCGAGGAGGGAAGAAAGGGCAGTTGGTTACATTTTCCTCTTTGATTTGCACAGGACATGATCTATACTTTAGTACATGCAGTGTCTGTTGAGACCATGTATGTAGCTTTATGATTCTTATTGTACAATGGTTAATGTTGGGTGGCATTAAGACATTTCAATAACACATATCCCTAATTTTTAGTGCTTGGTACTTACCCAGTAGCCACATGTTGCCAAATTCTCCCGCAGCCATCCACCGGGCAAGTGGTGACATGCGAAATACGAAGCGGCCATGGGTACTGCCTGGGAACACTACATGCACATCAATGAATCTCCCACTGGCATCACAGACAACTTGCACATTGATGGAATACCGTCAGTGTCTGTTGCAGAAGATGTGTGCAATGCGACGGGTTGGCTGAAGGGCCACATGGGTACAACCAATTGCACCCAGCACACGTGGGAAGTGAGCAATGAGATAGAAGGCTTGTGCTGCTCTTTATCTCCTGGCCAGTGTATCGGGCATTTGTATGTGGTTGTGGGCTCTGGCAGTGATGCATCTCAGTACTTGATGCAGGCACCGCGACTGGCTTGCCTGGGAAATGCCCACATGGTCACGGGAGACCCTTTGGAATGACCCAGTGGCAAAGAAATGGAGGGCAGAAAGGATCTTGAGATATGCTGGTATGGCATGGGAGCAGCAGGTCACAGAGTCAAGTTCCTGCTCCCACTCACATACCATCTCCAAGATGACTTCTGGAGGGAAACGGTACCTGGCCCTGACAACTTGGCTGGACATTCCAAATAGGTTGATCCTCTGTGTGAAGATCCTCTCTGCTCTCCTCCTCCTCCTCAAGTAGTTTTGCCGCATGGCATGGGGCAGAGCAACAAACACATTCAGCAACATGTTGAAAGGGTTTGTGTGTGTCTGCTCTGCATTCATACATGCTGCAGGGCTGGGATTGGCTGCAGTGTGTCAGCTGATGCATGGTGGGGGATGGTAGGCACTTGGACAGGTGTTTACCTTTGAGGAAAATGATCAACGGCCACAGTGCATGTATTATGGTCCGGAGTCAGAGATTCCGGCCCAGGAGCGGAGATTCTGACCCGATAGCGGAAGTACGTCTACGGGTGCATGATTTACGGCCCGAGTGCGGACGTAAAATTAGTAGTCGTAAATCCATTCTGTGAATACCAAAAGTAGTAAGTGTATTCTATGAATACCAAAAGTAGTAAGTGCCTTCTGTGAATACCAAAAGTAGTAAGTACGTTCTGTGAGTACCAAAATGTTAATAAGTTTAGGATTTTGTCTTAAGTTAGTTCTGTGAATCGGGCCCTATGTTTTAAAATAATTTTTAAAAACAGTCTAAACGGGAGAAAAAGTTTACTGCGAAAATCAATTGTTTGCAATTGTCACTTAAGCCCCAGTCCTAATTGGGTTCGTTTATATGAGTGGAATTTCTACATGCTTCAAAAGGCCATGCTTTTCAGTGAAAAAGTGTCAATTTTTAGGAGATTTTCCAAATTTAGTCGAGTTTTGAAAAGGAAAATCCGAATTCTTTTCCAGCACGCGATGAGCCAATTCTAGATTAAGTGTCCTTGCTGAGAGAGGCAACATCGTTGTTGACTGCTGTTGCAGGCGACAGTCCTTTTAACACCTCGCAGAGTACGTCAATTGAGCACAGATGATATTCAGTACTGCCAATAGCTGGTGTAGAGGCAGTCGGTGCTGTAGTCGATACCTGGCTGCTAGTGGTGCTAGTGGTAGAGCTGAAGGTCCCCCAGTTGTAAAAGGCACCAGCGGATTCTCGAGGAATGCAGCCATCAATATAGGAACACGCTGGGGACACTGCCAACAATGGGACCTCAGGGGTTCCAGCCTGGTGTTCAACTCCCCAGGCATGTCCATTGCAAGTGTCAGACAGAGGTCCAACACACTTTTGTCAATGCAAAACAGGCATCGAAGAACAGGTAAGATGCAGTAAGATGCAGTCCATCCAGACTGGTCTAAACAATAGGAACCAAGAGGCGCTCAGTTCCCTTAGGCGAGGTGTGCCCAAATGCTGTACCATGTGTTCACGGTACTTGCGCTCCTCGTTGCCATCTCGTTGGTGATCGGGCCGTCCATTGCGTAGCAGATAAATGACAATCAGGATTCCTGCTCAAAAGAACAGGAACGGAGGTAAACCTCCAAAACTGCTTCCAAAGGATTGTCTGAAAGGTGCTTAAAAATCCTGACCCAATGGTCTTAAATAGGTGTACAATACCAATCGTATCAGACATATTGAAGATACGACCACCATTTTTGTGAAATGAATGGGGCAGTTTGTACGTGCCTGTATCTCAGTCGAGGTCCTTGCGATTTGAAGGTCAAAGGTCTCTCGAGCGGAGGTCAAGGGCACTGTTTGCTGTAAAAGCATGGCTTTCAGTCTTCTCAAAGTATCAAATTGTATAAAGGAAACATTCAATGAAGGCCATTACGGCGCCTCCCTGACTGTACTTGTTGAGGGAAACAATACTTGCATATAGCAAGTAACCCTGGAGTTCACAGTGACCAGATATGCAATGCCCAGAAGCATCCCACAGCAACCTTGATCGTTCAGCATCAAGTAACTTTCATTCAAGAGCAGCTCGAATACCAGTGTAATCACGGCAGCTGGAGTTCCTTTCCTGTGGCAAGACAAATTCGCTACTGAACCATTACACTCTCCATGCAGTGGAATGTCCTGGCACATGAGAGAACAGCTCAAAGCGTTCTTGCAGTTTGTACCACTTAGAAACACTTCTCAATCCCCACTCCGGCATCGAAATCTATATGGTACTATATGGTACTTCCCAGGAATCCTTAATGTATTCCTTACCTATCTTTTCATATTTGCATGCCTGCCTCTGTTCAAGGCAATATTGAAACTGAAAAGTAGTAGAGTTATAAGGCCATGGATAAGCCACTCCCTAGACGGAGATACCGCTACTGTAAACGGTAGTCGGTCCAGTTTTTTTAATATGCAGCATTGTATATTTTGCTCCCCTTTGTGCCATTTCATCCTGTTTATCTGTTAGATTATATTCAGAAAACAGAGACGTATGGTTTATAAAACTCCAAGGCACGTAGCCTGCACGCAAATATTGCAGCATACAGCTTTATAACATAATGGAACGTAACTGAGATTGCTCGTGTTGTGATATTGCTAAATCCTGTTCTAGTATTTCTATCGCAGAGGATACAATGTTGCCTAAGGAATATATTCTAGAGGACAAAGTTGTTAACTCATTGTCTACCACTGCTAGAGATTTTTCTAAGTTAATATGGTCTATTTCCCGTATCCTCTCTGCGGCCTCTTGTTGAGATATTTTCAAGATTTCATTGTAGGCAACATAAATGCCAGCATATATGAAGCGTTTCTGAGGGTGTTTCCTGGGACCTTGTAAAAAATCCCTATGAACCATGTCTTGTGAGGGTAAGGCTAACTGTTGTTTCACTTTTGTGAGTGTTGAGGTTTCTAGCCAATCAAGGCACAACTTCCCCACACTGTAGGATGTCACTATCCCAGGGTGTTCTTTTTGTACATAACGTGGATCTGACCTATGGCTACTAAACCCTTCGGTGGTATCCCAGAATCGTTTCTGAGATCTGTTTTGTATCTAAGGGCCAAAGCAACCATTTTTCCCAACTAGGGTCTGATCTATTGTACTGTAAAATGTAATCTATTGTTGCCCCTTCCTGTGAAGTTGAATTTTGCCACCCCCCATCTGTGATGGGGTTGGAAACCGAGGTGTGTTAAGGTCCTTGTTCTTGGCTAGTCCAAGACAGGATGTCTGTTGTACAGTTTCGTTTAGAAGTATCATCTGCTGTGGAATGAGGCATGCTCTAAATTTCTCTTCTTCTCCCTGGACTTGCCAGTTTCTAGAACCCCAGACTTATTTTAAGTCTATTGTGTCCTTCCATAGGTCAAACCCTGTTCAGACAGTTGGGCAATAAAGGAAGCAGAGTAAATCTGTTTGGTGTTTGTCAACATAATTTTCAGTGCTGATGTTGGTGTAACCTTATAATTATATGAGGTCGGGTCACTGGTGTTAAATCCTTAAAATTATGAAAATTTCTGGGAAAATGTGTCCGAAATTCTTTTTGGTGGTGTAAGGAAATTTTCCCACTGATGGTACTCAAAAACATTTCTGGGTGAAATAGATTTGTGCAGGAAATGATGACCATAATGTTGGTAACAGTACAAAGTGTCATTTTCTGAATTACTTTCTAACATTTCAGTGTTTTGAAATGCAGCAGTTTTTTCTAAATCAAACAACATGTTATTAACAGTTTCAGAGTCCCAATCATCAGATAATATACTGGAGGTAATGATATCACTTAATGAAATTTTAAATACATGAACATTTTTTAAAAGTTCAGTAGGACCGAATATTTCAAAATCAACATTGTCCCAAACTATACCATCCGGTATAGGAACCACTGTGATGTTCACTGATGGCAAGTCTCTTTGTTCACGATGAGTCGATTGATGTGGTTTTAAAATCAAATTAACTTTCTGGGCTGTAGAGCTTTGTTGAAGGTATCGTCCATTAATAAGCATGCTAAAAGTTATAACTAAACTTAGCCAGAAAAGAAAAAATAGTATCCCAGTAATTACCAATAGTTCTAACCAAGGCAATATCAGGTAAGTTTTTCTGAGAAAGTTCACAAAGTCTTTAACTTGCTGCTTAAGTGATTTTTGGGCTGGCGTTGTTTCAGGTTCACTTGGATCCAAAGAAAACGTATCAAAGTCCATGAAGTAGCCAGAAGCAGTTCGATCAATTGTTGGAATTGCATCGGGATTTCTTGAAATTGTGTTTTGCTCTCATCGAGGCATGTTGAGGTAGACGTCTGTATTTGCTCTAATTGCAAAATGAGTGTTGTTTTGAGTTTCATTTTGATGATGAACTTTGGGTTGAAGGGGAACAAGTTCCATAGCATTGTTGCATAGTCCTTCATTCCGTACAGGAGGCTCTTCAAACATGATGAGTCTTTCTGTTTGAACTTCTTGGATTGTAGCTAGAGGAGGGCGTCTGCTACTGTGGAGTCCACGAGGCCTACTGTTTAGTATCGGCCACATAGTGTGGTTTGATAAGGTCAATTGAGACAAATCTTTTCTCCTTTTTACTGGCAAGAGGCGGCAAAAGCACAGTTCTTGTTCTTTGTACTGCTAGGACCAGTACAGGCTTTCTGTAGGATGGCCTGAACTCTTTCTTGCCCGCTATTTTTCTCTGACCAGATCCCCGACTTTTGGGATCCAGACAGGTCTTTCCATAACTGCCTTGACTTCCCCAGTGGCGGTCTGTTTTGTGTGAACGTTACTTTATCTTGTCCTGGATTCATTTAGATCCTGTAAAACAGCCAAACGATCATGGATATCAAATGGTGTCCCATCCGCCACAGTGCCTTTACAATCAAGATCAGGTACCCACATTCTCATCCCAAATGGGACCTCATATGGAGTGACACCCCCTAGAGAAGTTCTTGGCTGGTTATTGACGGTTCTCTGTACCCCATATAAGTGATTGACCCAACTACCGCCCTTGCCTAATACCCTAGCTGTTAAAGATTGCTTTAAGTCCCGGTTTTTCCTCCCCACAACCGAATTTCCCTTAGGATGGTACGGAGAGGAGTACTGCAATGCTACACCCATACTTTCCATGGCCTCTTTGTAAGCCCGAGAGCTAAATGCCAGCCAAGGTCAGAATGTAACGTGCCAACTGTGTATGTCCCTATAAAGACTTGCAAATCTTTGATAGCAGTTCGAGCATCAGCCGAGCACTGAGGCCAAACTCATAGGAATCTGGAGCATGAATCCACTGCCACCAAGATATACTTGTAAGCCCCATCAGATTGTAGGGGGCTGCAGTGGTCCAGATACACACAAGCGAGAGGTTTGTCTGATTTTAAAAATGGTGTCTGCGCCGGGCGTGTTATTGCTGAGCCTTTCATCTGCTGGCATTTCAAGACATAGTCTTTAGTTTGTTTGGTTAGTCCTGGCCACCAATAGCGCTGTTTCAATAAAGAAATAGTCGCTGTAAAGCCTGTGTGCGCAGAGCCCAAACCCTCGTGTACCTACGATCCATATTTGGTATTACTCTATCCCCCACTCCAGGATTCTGAGAATATGGAATGTTGTTTGCATCTGACTTGTAGGACAACCTGAGTGGAAATTCTTTAGGTACTGCTGAGCTGCCCCTGCGTGAAGCAATGACAGCCACCATTATCTCGCTGCCTATCCTCGTTTTAGAATGAGTGATTGCAGCTATGGAAGCCGCGCGTACAGCCCCCTTTGCGGCTTCATCAGCCAATGAATTCCCTTCAATGTGAACGCCATCACGTTGATGACTCAGTGTATGTATCATGTGAGCCGTGGTAGTTCGTTTTTCATTTCAACTACATGTTTCCATAGTATTTTATGCTTAAGTGTGCCACCTTTTGCATCTTTGAACTCGTTTTGTTCCCAATGATGTAAATATTCATTGTATGACTGCACACAGTAAAAGGAATCACAAACAATTTGTGTGGGGAATTCGTGATCCTTATTTATAAGTGCCAGTATCAGTGCTTTTAGTTCTGCCAACTGAGCCGTGCAGTCTCCTAGAGATTGCGCTTTAGTGCAACTTGGATGGAACTTTCCACCCTGCATGCAACCTTTAGTGATAGCACATGCTGCGCTGTATTGTTGTTTACTCCTTTAGCCGGTTGAGCAGAACCATTAGTATAAATAATATATTCATACTGATCTAGTGGCACGAGTTTGTTTGTTGGTGGATATTCTTGTTCGTATTGCAGAAATGCTTGTGTTTTTAGACTTGGATCAAATCTGTATTCAACATCCGTTGCAGTAAGAGAATTAGCCTACGGTATCCATCTCGGATGTAAGGCTTCCGCATGCAGAATGCTAGCCTTTGTAACAACCTCTAAGGCTGGTACCGGGGTGACGATGATTATGCGTTTCCCCTGAGCCAGTGCTCTTTCTCTTGCTATAGCGGTCTGAACTGCAGTCAGGATTTTTTCTGTTGAAGTGAAACGCTTTTCTGCGTTTGTGTACAGATGTGATTTGTATGCGATTGGTACTGTTGCGCCTTATTTGAAGGTTAAGTAAGTGTACCTGCATTGACCCTCTATTACTTGGATCACTAAGTTGCGTACGTTTACGCATGTCTGTAAGTGTTTGGAAGCAATCATGTCTTCTTGTAATTAATGTAGGATGTTTGAGTCTTCCTTTGTCCAATGTCTAACTGAAAAGTCAGGTTTTATTAAATCGTAGGAAGGTTTTACTCTTTCTGGATAATCCAAAATGTATGTTGTGCTGAAATTTAGGCATCCCAATATTGATTGTAGCCTTTTTAAAATATTTTTGGAGGTTGGAGCAGCGCACACTTTTCTAAAAAGTTAGCTGCCAGGCTTTTTCCTTCACTTGAAAGCTCATATCCTAAAAATAGAACACTGAGGTGAGCAAGTTTTGATTTTTTAAAGTTACATTTGTAGCCCTTAGAGGCGAATCCCATAATTATGGTGCTCACCCTGGTCAAGTGCCTCTTTAAGCCATCGTTCGTCAGATAAATATCATCCACATAGGACAATGCTTCCTCATCAAAATTTTGGAGTAACTCAGTTACCCATGCTGAAAATACCCCGGGCTGTTCTTATACCCCTGGGGGAGATGACAAAATTGTCGCTGGGACACCAATGCTGAGAATTCGGACAAAAACCTGCTTTCAGGTGCTACATTTTGGCAGAAAAATCCATTTGAGATATCTAGTGTTGTCTAGTAATTTTTCTGCACAATGTTATTCATCAATGCGGCACTGTGTGCGTTTTGGACAGTGAATGTCTTTGTGCATGTGTTTAAATGTCTGTAATCTAAAACTAGACGGTATGAGTTGTTTGGTTTTGATACGGGAAAGAAAGGATTGTTCATTGGTGAGATACATGATTCAATGACCCCTTGATATTCAAGTTGACCTAAGATCTCCCTGACTTGTTTTTTAGCTTCTTGCTTTATTGGATATTGCCTTTGTGCATTTGGTGAAACTTTTAACGGGATCACGTGGTGGGTTGAATCCTCATCCCACCGGCATGATTTTTATACAATGCTGGAGCTAGGGCTATTGCCCACTCCGGTGCATATGCATGTTTATGATGTATGGGAACGAGGTAGTAGAATGTTGAAAAAATGATATCTTCCCCCGTAGGGCACTCCATAACGAATGCTGGCGGCCAATCTTGTTCTGTTAATAAGATGTCATAACAGATGACAGATTTTTACAAAAGAGACGTTTAACTTTCCTGGGCTTGTCCCACTCCATTTGGAGTGTTATTTCATGTAACTTATGTGGGACGCTCACCCTTGTGTCTGATGTTTCCACCGTGATGTAATCATTCAAGTCCGCTGTCACCAGAAATTCCATCAGGTTCTGGCGAGCTATTCTTACTTCTGCCGCACTGTCTATTATCGTCAGAGACCATTCCCCATTCAGAAGCTTCGTCCTCAGAATTCTGGGAATGTCTGATCTTCAGACCTGCAACTTTTTTTTTCTTAAATCGAGGTTTTAATTTTGGCTTGTCTTCTTTTTTGGAATTATAGTCTTGAGCGTGCTGCTTGTCTCTGGACTTCGTGTGCTCCTCTTTGTTTTCTGACCGTCATTCTCTCTCTGAGGTTTTCGTCGAGCCCTGAAAGGAACGAGAGGAACGTGTATCAGTATCCTGATACCTGTCAGGTTTCCTAATACTATCCCTATTCCTGAGATAAAACCTCTTTTCAGAGGGCTCCTGTGGAGGAGATCTACCTCGGGATTGAGATCTCTTTTCTGTAAAGTTTTGTTGTTTTTTTATTATCCCACTTCTTTTTAGAAGAAGCCGGTGTCTGCTTAGAAGTGTCCTTTTCAGGACTACCCATCAGTTGGGGTTTCAAAGCTTTCCCACCCAAACTGTCTCTGCAAAATTCTGCATTTGCAGTTTAAATTATTTTGGGCAGTTCGTGTTGTTGATCCAACGGACTGTACTCCCTTAGGCGTTGGCGGATTGCCACTGAAGCTGCTTCCCCTTTAATATTAGCTCGTGTTATGGCTGATACCTGGTCATAGTTATCTAATAACTTCATCCCTAAGTTCAGAGCAGGATCTGCTCCATACTCGTTCTATATTTGTCTTAATACATCTGGTATCACCGCTAATGAAGGAATACCATGTGTCCTGGTATATATGGCAGAAAAAACTGTACCCCAAGTGGTGCAGTCCTCTACTTGTGGGGTTATCCCCATGGGCAAGCAGATTGTTAACATTCTGTGTTTTTGAAACGGGGTAGTATTCGGGAATACTGCCTTGAGCTGAGTTATTTTCTGAGCTACCCTGTGATTTTACTTGCTGTACCCTGAGATTGAGTTCCATTTGTTTCAACTGTTGTTGGTTGGACTGTGAAAGTCCTCATGACAAATGGTGTCGGGTTTCTGTAGATTCTAATGAAATCCTGTGTTGTTTTGTTATATGAGTAAGTCTGGCTGTGGCATTGTACCAATGTCAGGATGTGGTGTGTAGGCCGCTAATATTGGCCATGTTGCTCCATCTCCTCCGAGCGGGCCTAATCTTACTCTGTGTCTTATGTGGGGTAGGGCGCCTTTAAACCAGTATAGGTGTTCCTGGTACGTGAGTGGAACCTCTATGTCCTCGCATGGACCATATTCCACTGGTGCATCTCCTTCTGTATAGTAGTGAAATGTCTGTGTTCTAGCATCTGCTTCTTGGAATGCAACCCACAAATAGAATACCTCTGTTTTGTTTGATTTGTGTGCCTCAATCACGAAAGCTACTAAGCCACCCCTAGGTGTTAAACCATATTCTAGTAGTTTCAGGGTGATAGTACGTCTGAATTTCGGTGCAATGAGAATTCTAGTCAAATCTTCTTCTCCTGTGAGGTGCAGATCCACTACCGGGTTATTTTCGCCCTCAGTTATTTTGAAACGAAGAAGTTTGTTCAAGGGAACTAAGATAAGGTTTTATTGCACAATTTTAGGAACATTTTACCTTAAATCTTGATTAATCAGCAGCTAATAAATAGGATTTTTCGCCTACTCAGCTGTTTCAGAGCTTGTGCCCACCCATTCCAGACATCTCTGGTGTTTTGTGAGTAGGGGTCTCTGAGAATAGCACGACTGAACTACTTAGATTCTTCTATTAAATAAGTACCCAACCAACGTTGGTGGCGCCATGTCGTGTAGTTCCTATAATACCCATGCAGGACCTGCGCGTTTGGATAACATAAACTGTGGGATTGGTGGGAGACTGGTTCCGTGCACCACCACCGAGAATGTTAGCCTGTTTGCATTAGCTAGCTCACAGTGCCACTAGTGTCTCCTTTTATCGGGGAGAGAATAGTTTATGGCAACCTTAGAACATGACAACCCTGATCCCTCAGGATCATGGAAACAATGTACTACTTTTTGCTCAGTCACTCATGCTCACTTAGTTTGTTTCAAAGATACACAGAATAAACATTCTGGGCGTTTCAATAAAGATTTATTGAACAGTTGTTGTTCTTGTGTAGAAAATATGAGCTGCAACAACCATTAGACAGTAGCAGAGATATATTATTAGCGGTACAGTGAATATAAAAGGATAGTACAGTTCTACCATCTTGCAATAAGCATGAATAAATACATGCACATAAAGTGCATGATAAAAGTGCATGTACTCCTACGATGCCTATCTAGATGTACCTAAGTGTACCTAGCATGTGAGTAGGTGTAAAGCCAAGAATCCCTCTTGGATGTAGTCGAACCCCATTATCTGCAGTGTCAGAATGTAGGAGCCCACTCTGGTCTCGAGTTGGACACCCCGCGAGGGATGTTCAGACCACTGTCAGCTGAAGCATCTGCATGCAGGAGCCTCTGCGTATCTGGTCAGCGTGTCAGCCTGGAAGTCTCGGTTCCCTCTGTCTAATTCTAGCAAAAATGTGCTGTATTTATGCAGAAAGTATCTAGGGCTGCTTTGTCCCTTGTCTCATGTGTTAGCAATTGTTGGATGTGAGGATGACGTATGGGATGAACCTTGTACATAGATATGGTGGGGTAGGTGGTGTAGCCCCTGCCTGGTTTCCAAGAACCCTTATGAATATTCATTCACACTGTGTAAGTCTATTGATGTAGTTATTGGACTCTGTTGTTTAGGAGAAACCCTCCTTCTGCACCCAGGACTGGAACTAAGTAAAGGTTCAATCCAAAAGGCTCGTTACTGTGTTTTATAAGGGAGGTTATGTAGGTGAAGGTGTAATATATTACCCGGGCCTATATTAGGGTACCTATATGAAACATAACACAGGAACTGCTTTAATGTTCACCAGGGACGGGTCCCTTAGTTTAAGGTGCGATGATGCATGTGGTTTCAGAGCCAAGTTCACAAGTTGTACTGCAGAGCGTTCTGGGAGATAGTGTTCATTCAGAAGTAGGAAAAAGACAGTTAACAAACCAATCCAGAGGATCAGCAAAAGTAATCCAATTGTAATCCAGAGATGTTACCAAGGAGTAACAAAGTATGTCTTTTCAGCCAAAGATTGAGAGCATACAATTGTAGCTTGAAAGGGAGAGGCAGTGGTATCTCAGGTTCACTTGAATCCGATGAAAAGACGTCGTTATGCACCAATTATCCAGATGCCACCCAGTGTAAGGATCGCAGATGTTCTGCAGGAGCGTCTGGAGTCGTGAAGATGAGTCCACAGCCGTCCCCCGTGTTTTCCCCGACTCTATCAAACTCTAGAGTGCGGAGAACCCACTGGGGAAAACAGGGAAACAAAACAAGGATAGGTGGGGGGATCCGGTAGGTCTTGATAGGTGATGTCGTCAGGAGGAACAACAGGAGCGTAAGAGATCTCCACAAGGCAAACAAGTAGGTCTCCCAGCTGTAATACAAAGGTGGTTAGTGGTATACCTCTGTATCGCCCTCCCTGTGTCCCTTACTTCTGTATGTCCCCAACACCTACCGGTATATCGTCTGATGCCAAGTATAAATCTGTATGAACCAGCAGGTGTGTTCTAAGTAGTAGTTCCTTAGTGTGCAGCTGCAGGGAATAAGTATACCAAGATTATACTCCTGGGAAGATAGAGTATTCCTTTAATACCTGAGTAAGGTGGGGAAGATCAAGTACCTGGCTTAATATTTAGAAGAGCAGGAAACCTAACCCCCCTGCTCAATGGTCCTCGCAATATATCACCACCGGATTCCTGATAGCTGCTCAGGATGATGAAGGGGATGGATATAATGGTGATGGGAGAAAAGGATACAGGGGGCGTGACAACCGGACAAAGGAAAAGACTCCAACTAAACCAAACTTGGAGTACCTTAACAGCAGGCCAAACTATACTTAATAATATTCAAGTATAACACATGGATCAGCGTGGCGATAGACAGAAGACACCACGCCAGGCAGCGCTAGGAATGGAGAAAGCGCTCCGTCAAAGTCAGACTACCTCTCAGCACAAAGAGACGCGAGACAGGAAACCCCTGGACCTCCAAACACCCAGCAGACCTTACTTGGATGACGATGCCACAACCAGGAGAAACCCTCGCGAATATCCTGGAGAGAGAGGACACCTTCCACTCTCCGTAACAACAGGATCCAAACGCTACAACCACCGGCGCCGAGGAACGTCCCCGACTCGAAACAGGAAACCGGAACTAACACCACAGGAAGTCAGGCAACAGCACTTGTGACGGAAATGGGGCTCAATGCAAGAACGCGAAGCGGCTTGTACACGCTCTTTGCCCCTTATATACTTGCCACCTGTAGGGGCTGAATCGCGAGGCATGACAGTACTCTCCCCTCACAACGCCCCTCCCCAGGCTTAGGTTTGTGAGGGTATCGCTGATGAAACACTCGCACCAACCGGGGAGCATGCACTTCCCTCGCAGACACCCAAGAACGCTCCTCCACCCCATAACCTTTCCAATGTAGCAGATATTGAAGCGTTTTACCCACGAAGCGGGAGTCTACAATGGTGTCCACCTCGTATTCTTCAGTGTCTTGTATGGTAACTGGCGAGGGTTTCTTAGGGAGTCGTGTACCAGGTGCAACAGGCTTAAGTAACGAAATATGGAATACTGGGTGAATCTTAAGAGCTGCAGGCAGTTCGATCTTCACCGCCACTGGATTGATCAGTCTCACCACAGTATAAGGACCAATGTATTTGGGCATGAACTTGCGAGGACCACTGAGTCTAATGTGTTTAGTGGAAAGCCACACCTTGTCCCCAGGGGCGTATATGGGTTCCAACCTCCGGTGTAAATCCGCCCCCTCTTTATATCGCACCTTCGCCAGATCGAGGTTGACTATCGTCTGTTTATGGACATCGTGTAATCTCTGCACTAGGTCATTGGCTGCAGGAGTTGGGCTGCTAACAGGGATCCCTAGAGGCAACAGCTTGGGGTGAAAACCGTGCGAACAAAAGAAAGGGGTATGGAGGGTGGAGGAATGTGGACTGTTGTTATATGACAATTCTGCCATCCACACCCACTCATCCCACTCCTTGGCTGAGTGCAGAGCTTGGTTACGTACATATTGTTCAAAGCACTGGTTGACTCTCTCTGTTTGCCCGTCAGATTGGGGATGATGACTGGAAGAGAGCCTAACGTCAATCTGCAGCAAGGCACAGAGGCATTTCCAAAATCGGGACACAAACTGGGCCCCCCTATCAGAAATCAGGACCGAGGGAAGGCCATGTAGCCGTACAACCTGTTGTAAAAAGATGGAAGCTAATGCAGCTGCTGTAGGTAACCCCGTTAAAGGAATGAAATGTGCTGTCTTCGTAAAGTGGTCTACCACCACCAGCAAGGTGTTATTCAAGCGCTTGGTGGCAGGTAGTTCCACTATGAAGTCAAGTGATACTGTGTACCATGGGCCGGGAGGTGTAGCAAGAGGGAGCAGAAGACCCACTGGGTTTTGATGGGAACTCTTGGTTTGCGCACAGACATGGCATGACCTCACGTACTGCTCTACGTCCTGCAACATAGTGGACCACCAGAACCGCTCACGTATGATCTGGATGGTCTTCTTAATACCAGGGTGACCTGACAAGGGGTGCGAGTGATACCAGTCCAGGACCTGTGTTTGCAAAGCAGGAGTGGGCAACACCTTTCCCCCTCGGACACACACCAACCCATCTGTGCTGACCCACTCCTCCGCCCCCACAAAGTCAGGCATGGCCATCGAAAGTTGACTCTGCCGAATTTGAGCCCCGAAGTCTTCCTCCCCAAACACTCCCCCCACAATGCGCTCTTCCGGGATGACAGGGGGCGCGACCTCAGGCACATCGGGAAGTTGGAACCCTAACCGGGACAGGGCATCGGCCTTGCCATTCTTCCTCCCAGGGCGGAACCTAATAGTGAAGTCATATTCACAGAAGAACTGGGTCCATCTAAGTTGCCTCATGGACAGCGCCTTGGTGGATTTAAGGTACTGGAGATTGCGATGGTCGGTGTAAACCACCACAGGGAAACAAGCACCTAAGAGGTATTGCCGCCACTCCTCAAAGGCTTTCTTGATCGCCAGGAGTTCCTTGTCCCCCACCGCATAGTTGAATTCTGCGGGAGAGAACTTGTGAGAGAAATACGCAATGGGATGGCACACCCCGGTATCAGGATCGACTTGACTCAGAACCCCTCCCACTGCCACTTGAGAAGCGTCCACCTCAACCACATAAGGCAAGGCTGGATCCGGATGGCTCAAAACCGGGGCGCGCGTAAAGGCCTCCTTCAAACTCCGAAATGATGCTTCAGCCACAGTCGACCAAACGTACGGGACCCCCTTCCGCAAGAGGAGCGTGAGTGGGGTTGCCAATTCCGAGTAGCCTTGAATAAAACGCCGATAAAAATTGGCGAAACCTAAGAATTTTTGCAGGTCCTTCACAGAAGTAGGCGATGGCCAGGCGAGAACCGCCTTGACCTTAACAGGATCCATACGAAGTCCGAGTGGGGAAACAAGAAAGCCCAAAAAAGGTACCTCCTGAGTATGGAAAGAACATTTTTCCAGTTTGCAGTACAAATCATGAGCACGTAAGCGTTCCAACACACGCCGAACATGACCCACATGTTCAGTCATGGAGGAAGAGAATATCAGTAGATCATCGATGTAGGCGATGACATAGAGGTCCAGCATATCCCACAAGACCTCGTTAATGAAAAACTGAAACGCCGCTGGAGCGTTGCAAAGCCCAAAGGGCATTACTAAATACTCAAACAATCCGTATTTAGTACAGAAAGCAGTTTTCCATTCATCTCCCTCCTTGACACGCACTAGATGGTAGGCGCCTCGCAAATCCAATTTGGTGAAATAGTTGGCATTGCGTACTCTGTCAAGGAGGGAGGAAATCAAGGGCAAGGGATACCTGTTTTTAATGGTCACCTCATTCAATCTCCGATAATCGATGCAACATCGAAGACCCCCCTCACGCTTAGGAATAAAAAACAGCGATGAGGAGGCAGGGGATCTGGAAGGCCTAATAAACCCCTTCTCCAGCATGGTGTCCAAGTATTCTCGGAGGTAAGTATTCTCCTTCTCGGTTAGGGCATACACTCTGCTGCAAGGGATTCGAGCCCCGGTCTCTAAATCAATGCGGCAGTCGTATACCCTATGCGGGGGAAGGACGTCTGCCTCTTTCGGATCAAATACAGTGCTCAAATCATTGTAACACTCTGGCAGCTCGGTTCTGGTGTCAGTCTGATCCACCATAGAGGCTGCAAGAGCTACTGGGGCCCCAGTATCAAGAGGTTTGACAGGGCGAAACTGAAGTGTGGCTCCCTTTCAGTCAATGATTGGGTTGTGTGTTCGCAACCAAGGGATTCCTAAAAGTACTGGTATTTGAGGTGAGCGAATCAAATCGAATTCAATACTCTCATGGTGGTTCGGGTCTATATGCATATGGAGGGTGCATGTTTTGTGCGTGACGGGGCCTGAAACGAGAGAACGGCCATCAATAGTGATGACCGCATTGGGCACTTTCTTTTTGACACATGGTATAACGTTGTCAATTGCCCACTTCTCGTCCATAAAGTTACCAGAGGCCCCAGAATCTATCATGATGGCCACATGCAAACCCAGGTGTTCTACTGAAAGGTATGCTGACACATAGAGGTGAGTGACTGATCTAGATTCAGGGTCAGAGGAGGAGACTGTAAGGTCAGAAACGCCCAGGAGTCCTGTCTCCATGTTTCCTAGGCTCTCTAGTTTCCCGAAGACTTTGGAGGTAAAGGTTTTACAGGGCATGACCGTAGGAAATGACCGGCCTTCCCGCAATAGAGACACAGTCTGTTGGTGCGACGCCTCTGTCGTTCTTCAGGAGTTAAGGGCCCTCTCACTATTCCTATTTGCATAGGTTCACTATCCTCAGGGACTTTGACCGCCTCAACTCCTTTTACTTTGGTGAGAACAAATCGCTGATCTCCTTTCCCCTTTTCCTGCTTCCTTTCCTGGATACGATGTTCAATTTTCACCACCAGGTCTATTAACTCAGGACAGGCAGTAGGAAGGTCCACTATCTGCGAAAGGGCGTCTTTTAAATCGTCACGTAGTCCTCTGTAAAACAGTGTGCCACGCTTTTCTTCGGGCCAATTAGATTCAACTACTAGTCTCTGAAATGTAGTGATGTAGGCAACTAGGTCTTGATTGCCCTGTCTCAGAGCCAATAGTTCAGAGTCTGCAGAGTGGGTATATGTGTGTCTATCAAAAAGCTTGCGAAACTCCCTCTTAAACTCGGTGTAATCATACAATAAAGGGTCATCTCGGTCCACTAGAGGTATAGCCCAGTCCGCGGCCGCCCCACTAAGGTAGGAAACCATAAATGCAACCCGGGCCTGATCTGTGGGGAAGCAGGTGGCCTTACAAGAAAAATGCAGCTGGCAGTGGCTAAGAAAGGCGGCACACCGCGAAGTATCCCCTGAAAACCTTTCTGGAGGGGCTAACGGGATGGAGGTAGGGGTGGTAACCTGTATCACTGAGTTGGGTGGATCAACTCTCCCTCCCACAGCCCCTATCTCCTGTCGATGCTGGAGGGTATCTATTCTGGCAGATAATGCCTGGGTTTCCGCTTGCAGATTGCCGAGCATGCCGGCGACGTCTGCCAGTGTAACCATACCTAGCTCCATGGCGCTCGGGCAGAATATTCTATAAGGGCTTCGCGTTCTGTAAGGATCGCGGATGTTCTGCAGGAGCGTCTGGAGTCGTGAAGATGAGTCCACAGCCGTCCCCCGTGTTTTCCCCGACTCTATCAAACTCTAGAGTGCGGAGAACCCACTGGGGAAAACAGGGAAACAAAACAAGGATAGGTGGGGGGATCCGGTAGGTCTTGATAGGTGATGTCGTCAGGAGGAACAACAGGAGCGTAAGAGATCTCCACAAGGCAAACAAGTAGGTCTCCCAGCTGTAATACAAAGGTGGTTAGTGGTATACCTCTGTATAGCCCTCCCTGTGTCCCTTACTTCTGTATGTCCCCAACACCTACCGGTATATCGTCTGATGCCAAGTATAAATCTGTATGAACCAGCAGGTGTGTTCTAAGTAGTAGTTCCTTAGTGTGCAGCTGCAGGGAATAAGTATACCAAGATTATACTCCTGGGAAGATATAGTATTCCTTTAATACCTGAGTAAGGTGGGGAAGATCAAGTACCTGGCTTAATATTTAGAAGAGCAGGAAACCTAACCCCCCTGCTCAATGGTCCTCGCAATATATCACCACCGGATTCCTGATAGCTGCTCAGGATGATGAAGGGGATGGATATAATGGTGATGGGAGAAAAGGATACAGGGGGCGTGACAACCGGACAAAGGAAAAGACTCCAACTAAACCAAACTTGGAGTACCTTAACAGCAGGCCAAACTATACTTAATAATATTCAAGTATAACACATGGATCAGCGTGGCGATAGACAGAAGACACCACGCCAGGCAGCGCTAGGAATGGAGAAAGCGCTCCGTCAAAGTCAGACTACCTCTCAGCACAAAGAGACGCGAGACAGGAAACCCCTGGACCTCCAAACACCCAGCAGACCTTACTTGGATGACGATGCCACAACCAGGAGAAACCCTCGCGAATATCCTGGAGAGAGAGGACACCTTCCACTCTCCGTAACAACAGGATCCAAACGCTACAACCACCGGCGCCGAGGAACGTCCCCGACTCGAAACAGGAAACCGGAACTAACACCACAGGAAGTCAGGCAACAGCACTTGTGACGGAAATGGGGCTCAATGCAAGAACGCGAAGCGGCTTGTACACGCTCTTTGCCCCTTATATACTTGCCACCTGTAGGGGCTGAATCGCGAGGCATGACACCCAGTCTATTTTAGCAGCTCAACAGGTTTTGTAGAACTGGGAGATGACTTGATCTGTGGCATATTCATGTAGATGTCATAAATTTTCAGAATTGAAATTTGAGCTTCTGTACTTGGTGACTGTACAGTTGTAGTTGTTTCAGCAGGAAGGAGTAATACTTTATTGTTGTTTACAGCTTCTCTTTGGAGAGGGGAATCTTCTATAGTTATTAAAGCTTCTATCTGAACTTACTGAACGGTAGCGAGAGGAGTGTGGCAGCTACCCAGGAGCCCACCCGGACTACTGTTGAGAATCGGTCACATAGTGTGGTTTGATCAGATCAATGGAGACAAATCTTTTGTCTCAGTGGCCGGCAAGAGGTGGAAGAAGTACAGTTTTAGTACCTTCGACAGTCAGGACTGGTACGGACACTCTGTAAGATGGCCCACATTCTTTTTTGTCCACAATTCTTTACCTGACCAGGTCTCATCGGGACAAAGCCGGTTCTTATCAGTACTGTAATGAAGTCAGCAGTCTAGTAGTTGGGGCGGGCGGACTGAGCTGGGAGGAAGGGAAGAGGAGGAGTTAGGACAGGAAGAGGGGAGTTAGAGTAGGGACAGGGTCAAGGTTGGATGTAGAGAATAAAGCTCTGCTTACGATCACCAGTAGTGCGTGTGATTACTTGTAGCGCGATGCTACAACTGGCGACGAGAGTGGGATGACTGAGCCCCCACCACTCATAAGAAACCCATGAGGTCACCCTGTCCGAGGCAACGTCGAAGAGAACGCTGCGATCGCACCAAGCGCGACTCACTCCAGAAGCGTGTGCTGTGAGGGAGGCTGATAAGCGCAGAAGTCGGGAGCCCACCCCGACCCTGCCTTGCACCCCGAGAGCGACAGAGGAGTGCCCAGTGTAAGGGACGCTGTCCCTGAAGGACCGCCAGCGAGCGCCGCCGAGCACCGTGAAGTCCGGGCTTGAGTGCCCATTGACGTCGTAAGATCTCACCCCATCTCACCCCAGATGAGTGAGTTTGGCATGCTGGCGCGAAGAAAAACGAGGGAATCTGCAGAGTAAGGCAGGAGCCCACCCCAACCTCACCTGATCGTAGCCGCCGTGGGGGAGATGCAGGTCCTGACGTGTGCTGCCTCTGAAGCTGCCCGCTGGTGAGTCCGGTGTGAAAAGAAGACCGAGTGAGCCATGAGAGCAAGCCTCGTGTGCATGTAGTGACAGCGGCCATCTTGGAGTCAGGCACTTTTCAAGACAGACCCCTTGATTGTTGTAGAGCGGCCATTTTGAAGTCAGGCACACAGTAACAGAAACAAGCACGGACAAGAACAAGGAAACAAGCATTGGCAAGAGCAAATAAACAAGCATTGGCGGAAAGGAAAATAAACAAGCATTGACAAGAGCAAGTAAACAAGCATTGGCAAGAGCAAATAAACAAGCATCGACGAGAGCAAATAAACAAGCATTGGCGAGAAGAAATAAACAAGCATTGTCAAGAGTAACTAAACAAGCATTGGTGAGAATACATAAAGAAACAGGCCCCAACAAAGGCATGGAAAGAAGACAACGACAATGGCGACCTCACCACAGCGGAAGATCCTTGTTGCGGGAGGATCACACCTGCGAGCTCCGGAACCTCTGACCGTGACCACGGGAGGGAGTATGGGCCCCAAGTGGCAAGAATGGTTAGAAGACTTCGAGGATTACATCGAGGGATCCAAAGTGACGGAAGACAAAGAGAAGTTAATTGCCCTCCGCAACCTAGCAGGCCGGGAAATAAGCAAAATCATCAAGGATTTTTCGCCTGCGGATACTGGAACCTATGACAAGGTGCGTGAGGCACTGAACAAAACGTTTCTACATAAAAGAAACGTGGACTATGAGCGCCACGAGTTTCACCAAGCGCGTCAAGGAAAAGAGGAGGCAATGAGTGCATTTATCACCCGGTTACGACGGCTGTCGAGACACTGTGAGTTTGAAACCTTCTCGCCTGACGCTGCTATCAAATCACAAATCATAGCTGGCTGTCACTCAGAAGCTCTCAGGAGACGGCTACTGAGGAAACCCCACGAATTGGAAGAGATAGAAGAAATGACTCGTATATACGACCAAGCGGAGGAACACGCCGCCACCATCGAAACAGGACACAACGGCCGTCAGGAGCAAGCACACCGTGTTCAAGACCGACCTCGTAGCAGAAGGAAGTATTTGCAGGAGAATAAATGGAGACAGAGACCGTCGTCTTACCAACGACACCCGGAGTACAGGAGAAGAGAAACGGGGCGAAGGGACCGAAAGCCAGAAAGGACTAACCGATGTTATCGGTGAGGTTATGACTATCCTCATATAGACACCTGTCCGGCCATGGGTCAGCGATGCAGGAAATGTGGGCGATCCAACCACTTCGAAGCCATGTGCGGGGACTATCACAAAGAAAGGCGAGGTGAGACAACGGGATCGTCCTCAGACACAAAGAAACATCACATACGAGCTGTTCAAGGAGAGTCCATGCGGTCCCCTGGCTCATCAGATTCTAGCCGGGAATCATGCAGGTCACGATGGGAACGCAGTTCCCCATCTCGGGACTCGAGATCATCTTCCTCCACAGACTCGACATACACCATGGAATACGTGAACATGATTGCAGACCCTGATCAACTGAAAAAGTATCCACGCCTAGACATTAGAGTGGGGAATCACGACACCAAATTTGTATTGGACAGCGGAGCCTCGCTGAACTATATTCCAGTGACGGAACACGAGAATATGGTCCCGAAACCCCCACTAACGTTTGCACCGGTCCGTGTCTTCACATGGATGTCCAAAAAACCACTACCCTGTCTGGGTAAATTCCACACAACTCTCACCCATGATGACATCACCGTACAGGCGGTTATACATGTCATCAAAGGGCCTGAAGCCGACTGCCTACTTAGCCTCCCCACCGCAGAGCGTCTTCATCTGGTGGAAGTCTTATTCAAAGTCAATGACAATCAGAACTGTGTCAGCAAGTTTGTTCACAAACCGGGGAAGGCGGAGAACCCGGCTGACTACATGTCCCGCCACCCTCAGCCGTCGTCAGAATCCAAACCATCGATTGCTGAGGAGTTCATCCACTTCGTGGCTGACCAAGCATTGCCACCTGCCATTCCCATGGATGCCATCCGGAAAGTCACCGCCCAAGACACTATCCTGCAAATGGTACTCCACCGGATCCAAACTAATAGATGGAGATACAACCCGCAAGAAGAAGACACAGACTCTACAATCCGGAAAGAGATACAAGCATTCCGGCACGTCAGCGATGAACTGTCGGTCACCACTGATGGAGTCATCCTAAGAGGTCAACGACTTGTCATCCCCAGTCAACTACGGCAGGGGGTTATCGATCTGGCCCATGAAGACCACAGAGGAGTAGTATCTACAAAACGAGCTCTACGGGAACGCGTCTGGTTCCCCTTTCTGGACCAGATGGTGGAGTCTACACTAAAGGATTGCCACCCCTGTCAGCTAACCAGCAAAAGCAATCCACCGGCACCACTACAAATGACCACCCTACCCAGTGGAGTTTGGCAAGAAATTGCCATGGACTTTTATGGACCGCTGCAGTCTGGAAAATATGTGGTTGCCATAATTGACGAATATTCACGATTTCCCATCGCACAAATAATATCGTCCACAAGCGCCTCCTGCACTCTCAAGGTGCTAGATGAGGTATTTGCAATATGGGGTGTCCCCAAAGTAATCACAACGGACAATGGACCCCCATTCAATGGACACGAATTCAGTGCCTTTGCGAAACACATGGACTTTAAGCACAGAAAAGTCAAACCACTCTGGCCCCAGGCAAATGGCACCATTGAAAGATTTATGGCCACGATCAAAAAGACATTTCAGCAAGCTACTGCTGAGAAGAAAGAACTGCAGGCAGCTCTGACTGAAGTTCTCAGAGCTTACAGGACAACCCTCCACTCAACCACCGGACAATGCCCTGCGACCCTCATGTTAGGGCGGCCAATGAGAAATCGCGTCCCAACATGGGAAGGTGCCTTGCAAGCGATATCACCAAATCACATCCATCAAGAAATGGCTGTGACTGACAAGCACAGCACGGACCGAATGAAATCGGATGCCGATGCCTAGAGGAGAGCGAGGTCTCCATCTTTGCATGAAGGAGATCATGTCTTCATCAAACAAGAGCAGCATAGGAAGATTGATTCCCGATTCCGTGACGAGCCATTGTTAGTTACCCAACAGAAGGGCACTATGCTGATGGCGTGATCTGAGCAACGCAGAGTCACCAAGAACGTCTCCCACTTCAAGAGGTGTCCGCGAGACATGCAAGGACCCGGGATGAATCCGACTGGCACGCCCGCACTTGAAGGATCCGACCTTGGTGATACAGAAGGCAGAGGTCAGCAGAGTGAGCCCGTGCCAAGTGTGCACACTGGGGGCATGTCATTGCGGCCACGTCGTGATATTCAGCCACCAAAGAGACTCATTGTAGAGATGGACTGAAGCACTGTTTGTTTGTTTATTTTATTAAGAAAAGGGGAGATGTAATGAAGTCAGCAGTCTAGTAGTTGGGGCGGGCGGACCGAGCTGGGAGGAAGGGAAGAGGAGGAGTTAGGACAGGAAGAGGGCAGTTAGAGTAGGGACAGGGTCGAGGTTGGATGTAGAGAATAAAGCTCTGCTTACGATCACCAGTAGTGCGTGTGATTACTTGTAGCGCAATGCTACAAGTACAACCTTCACTTCTCTAGTGGTGGATCATTTACTTGGACGTTGCTTTGTCCACTTCAGAATTCATTGCGTTCCTGTAAAAAAGCCAGACGTTCATTGATGTCATATGGTGTTTCTGCCGCCACTGCGCTGATATTATCGAGGTGTAGTACCCACATTCTCACACCAAACAGGATTTTGGATGGAGTACGACCCCCCCTGGGAATTTCTTGCCAAGTTATTGAGTGCCCTTTGGACCCCATATTGGTGATTGACCCAATTGCAATGTGAGCCTAATACCCTTTTCTGTTAAGGACTACTTTAAGTCATGGTTTTTCCTCTCAACTATTGAATTTCCCTCGGAATGATAGGGGGAGAAGTGCCACAAACTTCCCATGTCTCCTTTGTAAGCCAGAGAGCTAAATGCTGGGCCCTGGATAGAATGTAGTGTGCCAATTACGTATGTCCTAATTAACCCTGGGAGGTGAACTACACTATGCTCGTGGAGTTTGCGTAGTTTCGGTATATTCACGGTTTGCGTAGAACGCATAGTTACCGAACACTGCGCAATCTGCAACGTAGCATAGTTTTTTCCCTCCTTCGCATGTTCAATATGCATTCTCGCACGCGGGGTAACAACTTACCGGAATTCTGCATTCACTGATGAGATTTCCTATCCATTTACGTGCGCCACGAGATTTAATATCCAGCCGCACGATCCCACGAGAGTGTGCGAAAGCGAACATGTCATTCGGACGCGCCATCTGAGTTCCGGTGGCAATGTTGGTAAGATCGCGATCCCGAACACGCAGAAATTACAATCTGGCACAGAATATCTCTCAAGCATCATAAAACCTTCTCGAAAATTATCATTTTGCTAAAAAAAACTCCTCAGATTGTGATTTGGTTGTATTTTTTTGTGCAAGGAGTCCTTTATCTTTTTTACTTTTTTTTTCAAGCGGAAGGAAGTGCCCCTGAGTCTCCAACTTCCTGTTCCTGTCCAGCAGGCTCCTCCCAGTGCTTTGTCCATGTGCTGTTCACTTTCATTTGGATTTGGAGCTGGAAGGATAACTTTTTGTGTCTGTCTGCTGCATCATGTCATTGGATTGGATTTGAGGACTTTTGGATTTGAGATTTTACAAGTAAGTTGGAGAATTGGTGTACTTGTTTGTTTGATTGAGGCATTGTTTGTACCTACATTTTTTCGTTTTTAAAATGTATTGTTGTGGTTGGCCTGTAATTTCATTAGGGGACTAGTTGTTTTTCTTTGATTGTAATTTCAGCCAGTAGGCCCAGAGGTACTCATGGGTGCATGTTTCTGTGATGTCTGTTGAATTTAAACATCATGTAGGGCATGGATGGCATTAGATTGAATTGCTAAATGTGGCTTTTGGGGTGTATTTCACTTTTTGGGTGTGTGTTAATAAATAAATACCTTTGTTGGATGTGTGTGTGTGCTTGTTGTGTAATTTTCCAACCTTTCTTAGCCCTGTGGATTTTCGTTTTTGCTTTTTTGTATTAAAGCTGTGTTGTTTAGCAGGCCTCCTTTGTCTGGCCATATATAGGCCTGCTTGAGTTCATTGTTTTCCATGGCCTGTTGTGACTGTGAGTGACCATGTGGCTTGGGGCCATTTTGTGGTGGCAGTTTAGTAGTGTGCTGCTTTTTCCATATAGACCTGCATGTCTTTCCTTTGTTCCCCTTAGCTTATGCTTCTTGTTGTTGTGGCCTGGCCATGTGGGTGGTGGCCATTTTGTGAAGGCAGGCAGTGTGCTTTTGCCATAGGCTTGCATTGTCTGTCTTCCATTTCTTTTTGTTGTGGGTGGCTAGCGGCCATTTTGTGGAGCCATCCAGGCAGTGTGCTTTTGCCATAGGCCTGCATTGTCTGTCTTCACTTTCTTGTTATTGTGGGTGGCCTGGCCATGTGGGTGGCGGCCATTTTGTAGAGCAAGGCAGTGTGATTTTGCCATAAACTTCCAAGCTTGTGGCCTAGTCTGCCAGTAGGCCCATGGCTGCATGAAACAAATGTTTCTGTGTTGTCTGTTGAATTTAAACACCATTTAGGGCATGGATGGCATTGGATTGAATTGCAAAATGTGTTTTTTGGGGTGGTATTTCAGTTTTTTGGTGTGTGTTAAATAAATAGGCCTTTTCAGCCAGTAGGTAACCCTGGGTGTTCAGCTCGCGGAGTTTTGACAACTTCGCACTGCGCAACAACGCGGACTTACACTTTTGTCTTCTTCGCGCGCTCAATATGCGTTTTCGCGCGTGCGATAACGACTTTTCATGAAGATCGCGATACCGAACATGCAGAATTTGCATCTGGCGAAGAATATCTCTCGAGCAGCATAAAACCTTCTCGAAAATTATGATTTTGTTCATTTTGCAAAAAAAACTCCACATGTTGTCATTTGGCTATAGTTTTTTGAGCAAGGAGTCATTTTTCTTTTTTTTACAATTTTTTTTAAAGAGGAAGGAAGTTCCCCAAAGTCTCTAACTTCCTGGTCCTGTCCTCTGTCTTCCCTTTCTTGTTATTGTGGGTGGCCTTACCATGTGGGTGGCGGCCATTTTGTGAAGCCAGTCATTGTGCTTTTGCCATAGGCTTGCATTGTCTGTCTTCCATTTATTTTTGTTGTGGGTGGCTAGCTGCCATTTTGTGGAGCCATCCAGGCAGTGTGCTTTTGCCATAGGCCTGCATTGTCTGTCTTCACTTTCTTGTTATTGTGGGTGGCCTTGCCATGTGGGTGGCGGCCATTTTGTAGAGCAAGGCAGTGTGATTTTGCCATAGACTTCCAAGCTTGTGGCCTAGTCTGCCAGTAGGCCCATGGGTGCATGAAACAACTGTTTCTGTGTTGTCTGTTGAATTTAAACACCATTTAGGGCATGGATGGCATTAGATTGAATTGCTAAATGTGGCTTTTGGGGTGTATTTCACTTTTTGGGTGTGTGTTAATAAATAAATACCTTTGTTGGATGTGTGTGTGTGCTTGTTGTGTAACTTTCCAACCTTTCTTAGCCCTGTGGATTTTCGTTTTTGCATTTTTGTATTAAAGCTGTGTTGTTTAGCAGGCCTCCTTTGTCTGGCCATATATAGGCCTGCTTGAGTTCATTGTTTTCCATGGCCTGTTGTGACTGTGAGTGACCATGTGGCTTGGGGCCATTTTGTGGTGGCAGTTTAGTAGTGTGCTGCTTTTTCCATATAGACCTGCATGTCTTTCCTTTGTTCCCCTTGGCTTATGCTTCTTGTTGTTGTGGCCTGGCCATGTGGGTGGTGGCCATTTTGTGAAGGCAGGCAGTGTGCTTTTGCCATAGGCTTGCATTGTCTGTCTTCCATTTCTTTCTGTTGTGGGTGGCTAGCGGCCATTTTGTGGAGCCATCCAGGCTGTGTGCTTTTGCCATAGGCCTGCATTGTCTGTCTTCACTTTCTTGTTATTGTGGGTGGCCTGGCCATGTGGGTGGCGGCCATTTTGTAGAGCAAGGCAGTGTGATTTTGCCATAGACTTCCAAGCTTGTGGCCTAGTCTGCCAGTAGGCCCATGGCTGCATGAAACAAATGTTTCTGTGTTGTCTGTTGAATTTAAACACCATTTAGGGCATGGATGGCATTCGATTGAATTGCAAAATGTGTTTTTTGGGGTGGTATTTCAGTTTTTTGGTGTGTGTTAAATAAATAGGCCTTTTCAGCCAGTAGGTAACCCTGGGTGTTCAGCTCGCGGAGTTTTGACAACTTCGCACTGCGCGACAACGCGGACTTACACTTTTGTCTTCTTCGCGCGCTCAATATGCGTTTTCGCGCGTGCGATAACGACTTTTCATGAAGATCGCGATACCGAACATGCAGAATTTGCAATCTGGCGAAGAATATCTCTCGAGCAGCATAAAACCTTCTCGAAAATTAGGGTTTTGTTCATTTTGTTCCAAAAACTCCACATGTTGTCATTTGGCTATAGTTTTTTGAGCAAGGAGTCATTTTTCTTTTTTTTACAATTTTTTTTAAAGAGGAAGGAAGTTCCCCAGAGTCTCTAACTTCCTGGTCCTGTCCTCTGTCTTCCCTTTCTTGTTATTGTGGGTGGCCTTACCATGTGGGTGGCGGCCATTTTGTGAAGCCAGTCATTGTGCTTTTAGCATAGGCTTGCATTGTCTGTCTTCCATTTATTTTTGTTGTGGGTGGCTAGCTGCCATTTTGTGGAGCCACCCAGGCAGTGTGCTTTTGCCATAGGCCTGCATTGTCTGTCTTCACTTTCTTGTTATTGTGGGTGGCCTTGCCATGTGGGTGGCGGCCATTTTGTAGAGCAAGGCAGTGTGATTTTGCCATAGACTTCCAAGCTTGTGGCCTAGTCTGCCAGTAGGCCCATGGGTGCATGAAACAACTGTTTCTGTGTTGTCTGTTGAATTTAAACACCATTTAGGGCATGGATGGCATTAGATTGAATTGCTAAATGTGGCTTTTGGGGTGTATTTCACTTTTTGGGTGTGTGTTAATAAATAAATACCTTTGTTGGATGTGTGTGTGTGCTTGTTGTGTTACTTTCCAACCTTTCTTAGCCCTGTGGATTTTCGTTTTTGCATTTTTGTATTAAAGCTGTGTTGTTTAGCAGGCCTCCTTTGTCTGGCCATATATAGGCCTGCTTGAGTTCATTGTTTTCCATGGCCTGTTGTGACTGTGAGTGACCATGTGGCTTGGGGCCATTTTGTGGTGGCAGTTTAGTAGTGTGCTGCTTTTTCCATATAGACCTGCATGTCTTTCCTTTGTTCCCCTTGGCTTATGCTTCTTGTTGTTGTGGCCTGGCCATGTGGGTGGTGGCCATTTTGTGAAGGCAGGCAGTGTGCTTTTGCCATAGGCTTGCATTGTCTGTCTTCCATTTCTTTCTGTTGTGGGTGGCTAGCGGCCATTTTGTGGAGCCATCCAGGCTGTGTGCTTTTGCCATAGGCCTGCATTGTCTGTCTTCACTTTCTTGTTATTGTGGGTGGCCTGGCCATGTGGGTGGCGGCCATTTTGTAGAGCAAGGCAGTGTGATTTTAACATAGACTTCCAAGCTTGTGGCCTAGTCTGCCAGTAGGCCCATGGCTGCATGAAACAAATGTTTCTGTGTTGTCTGTTGAATTTAAACACCATTTAGGGCATAGATGGCATTCGATTGAATTGCAAAATGTGTTTTTTGGGGTGGTATTTCAGTTTTTTGGTGTGTGTTAAATAAATAGGCCTTTTCAGCCAGTAGGTAACCCTGGGTGTTCAGCTCGCGGAGTTTTGACAACTTCGCACTGCGCGACAACGCGGACTTACACTTTTGTCTTCTTCGCGCGCTCAATATGCGTTTTCGCGCGTGCGATAACGACTTTTCATGAAGATCGCGATACCGAACATGCAGAATTTGCAATCTGGCGAAGAATATCTCTCGAGCAGCATAAAACCTTCTTGAAAATTATGGTTTTGTTCATTTTGTTCCAAAAACTCCACATGTTGTCATTTAGCTATAGTTTTTTGAGCAAGGAGTCATTTTTCTTTTTTTTACAATTTTTTTTAAAGAGGAAGGAAGTTCCCCAGAGTCTCCAACTTCCTGGTCCTGTCCTCTGTCTTCCCTTTCTTGTTATTGTGGGTGGCCTTACCATGTGGGTGGCGGCCATTTTGTGAAGCCAGTCATTGTGCTTTTGCCATAGGCTTGCATTGTCTGTCTTCCATTTTTTGTTGTTGTGGGTGGCTAGCTGCCATTTTGTGGAGCCATCCAGGCAATGTGCTTTTGCCATATGCCTGCATTGTCTGTCTTCACTTTCTTGTTATTGTGGGTGGCCTTGCCATGTGGGTGGCGGCCATTTTGTAGAGCAAGGCAGTGTGATTTTGCGATAGACTTCCAAGCTTGTGGCGTAGTCTGCCAGTAGGCCCATGGGTGCATGAAACAACTGTTTCTGTGTTGTCTGTTGAATTTAAACACCATTTAGGGCATGGATGGCATTGGATTGAATTGCAAAATGTGGTTTTTGGGGTGGTATTTCAGTTTTTTGGTGTGTGTTAAATAAATAGGTCTTTTCAGCCAGTAGGTAACCCTGGGCGTTCAGCTCGTGGAGTTTTGGCAACTTCGCACTGCGTGACAACGTGGACTTACACTTTTGTCTTCTTTGCGCGCTCAATATGCGTTTTCGCGCGCGCAATAACGACTTTTCATGACGATCGCGTTACCGAACATGCAGAATTTGCAATCTGGCGAATAATATCTCTCGAGCAGCATAAAACCTTCTCGAAAATTATGATTTTGTTCATTTTTCTCAAAAAACTCCACATGTTGTCATTTGGCTGTAGTTTTTTGAGCAAGGTGTCATTTTTCTTTTTTTTACACTTTTTTTTAAAGAGGAAGGAAGTTCCCCAGAGTCTCCAATTTCCTGGTCCTGTCCTCTGTCTTCCTTTTCTTGTTATTGTGGGTGGCCTCGCCATGTGGGTGGCGGCCATTTTGTGAAGCCAGTCATTGTGCTTTTGCCATAGGCCTGCATTGTCTGTCTTGTCTTCCTTTTCTTGTTGTTGTGTGTGGCCTGGCCATGTGGTGGCGGCCATTTTGTGGGACCAGCCACTGTGCTTTTGCCATAGGCCTCCAAGCTTGTGGCCTAGTCTGCCAGTAGGCCCAGAGGTACTCATCAATCATCATGGGTTCATGAAACAACTGTTCTTGTGTTGTCTGTTGAATTTAAACATCATTTAGGGCATGGATGGCATTGGATTGAAAATGTGGTTTTTGGGGGGGGTTTCAGTTTTTTGGTGTGTGTTAGGCCTTTTCAGCCAGTAGGCCCAGAGGTACTCATGGGTGCATGAAACAACTGTTTCTGTGGTGTCTGTTGAATTTAAACATCATTTAGGGCATTGATGGCATTGGATTGAATTGCAAAATGTGGTTTTTGGGGTGTATTTCACTTTTTGGGTGTGTTAAATAAATGCCTTTGCTGCATGTGTATGTATTTTATCTATTTTATTTTATTTTATTTGAGAAGTTTTATATAGTTCTGACCTGACTGGAGGGTATCGGAGCGCTTTAAAACAGTTACAGAGCAGGAGAAAAAATAATACAATGATGTGGAAAATCCCGTAATAAAAATACTAATAAATGACAGTGACGAAGAGTTCAGGTTTGTGTTCTAGCTGACGCAGCGATGGAGCGGAGTGAGGAGTCGACTTCAGCACTCCGACTGCTCCTATCGGTTCACTAGGGATCGATCGAGGAACAGGATTTTGAGCTGACTTTTGAATTTAACAAAGGAGGGAATAGTTCTGATGTGAGGAGGAATAGAGTTCCAGATTTTGGGCACATTTCTGGCGAAGGACCTGGCCGCGGTTTTTTGTTTTCGTGATTTCAGCAGGATGAAAGGTGTTAGAGCTTCTGAGGTTCCTGTTCTGACCTGCTTTTTTGAGTTTGGCATCCAGGTATTCGGATTTGCCAGTGTGTAGGGCTTTGTGTGTGAGGCAGGCTGTTCTGAAGTTCGCTCACATTTCTACTGGAAGCCACTTGAGTTCAGGTGAGATGTGATCAAATTTCTTGATTCCGTTGACCATTCTGGCAACCGTGTTGAGAGTTGTTTTAAGAGGGGCGAGATGTGATTTAGCTATGCCCGAGAGGGATGCATTTCCGTAGTCTAGTCTTGATAGCACCAACGATTGGGTGGCTTATTTGAGATCATTGGGCGGGATGAAAGGTTTTATTTTGTTCAGTAGCTTCAGGTTGAGAAAGGTGCTCTTAGCCGAGTTCTTAATGTGTTTGGTCATGTCGAGTTTTGGGTCAAGCGTGATGACTAATGATTTAACAGAGTCGGCCAGGGTGAGTTTTCCATTGAGCGCATCAATAGCTTTTAACCAATCGACCATTTGGGGGTTCTCTTCTTTGTTCGATATGAGGAGTAATTCGGTTTTGTCAGGATTCATTTTTAAGTGGTTACTTGACAGCCAGAGTTGCACTTCTTTCAGTATGCCATTGAGTCTTTGGGTGTCTTTAACAGAGGAGATTTCCAGGTAAATCTGAGTGGCATCAGCATATAGGTGGAAGGGAATGTTAACTTTTTTGAGTAGGGTGGTGAGGGGTTCCATGTAAATGTTGAAAAGTTGGGGGGGAGCACTGACCCTTGAGGAACTCCCCCACTGACTGGGTGAAGGTCAGACTCAAAGTTTTAGATTTTGATTCTCAGGGAGCGATTGTGTAAGAAGGAGGAGAACCATTTGAGGACCACCTCATCAAGTCCGGCCCTTTCATGGAGAGCCTTGATGAGAAGTTTGTGATCTACCGTGTCAAATGCTGCCGATAGGTCAAGGAGAATGAGGAGACTGCATTGTTCTGAGTCAAGTGATTTGTGGATATCATCGATGATGTTGAGGATCGCGATTTCTGTGCTGCAGCCTTTCCTGAAGCCAGACAGATGGGGGTCAAGGAGGTTGATACTGTCCATGTGTTGAGTTAATTGTTGGAGTACACATCTTTCTAGATTTTGGATAGAAGAGTAAGGTTGGAGACAGGTCTAAAGTTATTCAAATCGTTTATATCCAGGCCAGGTTTTTTCAGCAGTGGGGTAACTTGTCCCACTTTGAGGCAGTCTGGAACGATTCTGCTTTTTAGGGAGCTGTTTATAATCTTGCACCAGATTGGGGCTAAGGAGAGTTTCAGCTTTTTGGTCAGTTGCGCGGGTAGAGGGTCTAGGACGTGAGAGGAAGGCTTGGAGGTGGAGATCAGTTTGACCATCTCAGTTTCTGGAATCGGGTGGAAGAGTAGCCAGTGTTTAGTGTGGGGTAAGGGAGCGGTACCATATGCCCCAGCCGAGCTGCAATTGGCAAGGGGGGGCGCTATTGATGACAAGTGAGCGCTTGATCTTGGAGATCTTGTCATTGAAGAAGTTGGCAAAGTTGTCACAGAGTTCTTTGGATGCCTGCACTAAGGACATAGCGGGTTTGGAGGTTTGTTGTCTGAGGATTTTTAAGAGCTCCTTGGATCTGTTCTTTGCGCTATTTTTTGTTTTTGATGTGACTGTTGTACTTCTTCCGGACTGTTCTGAGTTGATCGCGGTGGATAGTAGTAGGATTGTTCCTCCAGCGTCTTTCTGTGGCTCTGAGTTGTTGTCGCGATCTTACACACTAGAAAGGCAAGGCAGGGTTACACACCTCATAGGCGTCTTCCCTGTATGCGTGGGCAGCGGTATACATGGTATGGAAGCCCACTGCACTATATTATCCAGAAAGCAGCTGGGCCTCTTATAGCAACACGGAACTTCCCTCGTTGACACACCTGCTATTTAAGCATTTCCTGTGCATTAGGAAGGTGCTTGACAATCTCGCCCTGAGATTCGTGAAGAGCGGACGCTTACCTCCCCACTAGACGGATTTTGGTAGCAGCATTCCTTTTGGGATTATCCGAGGACTTCAAAAGACCGGTGAAGCACTCGCGTGCTTCTTTTGGATCGACCCGTCTGCCAACTGTCACCCCGCAGAGCAGCATTTCCAAACGAGCCGAGGACTTCAAAAGACCAGAGGAGCACTCGTCTGTTTATTTTCCCAGCCCGACGGCCATTAACGTCACACTGCAGGGCGGCGTTCAGGTACCGTGTCAGCCGATACAGAGAAGTGTCGGAACGCTTCTCTGGGGGTACTTTTTCCTGCAATATTGCTTTGGTTTTGGAAATTGTTTGCGCGCGCTACATGCACCCAGCACATTCAGTAATCAGAGCCTCCGGTGGCTTCCTGAACTGGGTAGGGTTGTAATTAACTTCACGCTGTGCTGGAAAATACAGCGTAAGGAACCTTTCTATGCACACGCTCTTACCTGCTGTGAATTGAACAGCGTTGGAGTGGCCTGTTACTTTGTGACTCTGGTCCCTTTTTGATAGTGACTATTGGTTAGTCCAGCCGTGATTTTTGGAAGACTTAATTCCTGTTATTTTCGTGAGAGCTACTTTGTATGACTACCGGCAATTTTGTGAGTGAAAGAATGAAAGCATATTGACTGCTACTGCATGTGGTGTGGCCATTGACCTTTACAATTCATGCTTGTCTCTTGTCTACTTTTGTTTTCCATGCAGTGCATTTGTACACACACCTAGACCAGACCTAGGAAGTAAGAATTCCCGGCATAACCATTATTATTTTGTCCCCTTCCCTTTTCCCCGGGGTGCTATCTTCCATAGCTGCGTTTGGGCATACTGTGGGGAGTAGCGCTCAGGTGAGAGAGGGAGGCTTCTCTGCACGTCATCGTCCCCGCTGGCTGCTAGGAAGAGGTTAGTGGTGTATTCACTCCTTCCTGTGCTGCTGACAACCTGACAGATTGTCAAGCCCAAGATTGACGCCCAGCCCGGACGATGGACACCAATGTGGTGTTGACCTCGCTGCTGGAGAGTCTAACGGCTCTGCAGCAGGAGGTACAAACCTCCCATTTAGAGAACCAAGACCTAAGAAAGGAAATGGGCACGCTATACAGGGAAGTAGCAGGTCTATCATGTAAAGGTGACAGGACCAGTTCTTGCATTAGGGAGGCAACTCTTCCTCCTCCAGTACAAACAGTGCCCCCTCCCTCATCAGTTACCACACAAGGGGGTGGGTTCTTTGCAGCCTCTCCTGGTCCCCCACCGACCTCCGATTCCTCTCAACCGTCCATGTGATTCAAAATACTGGTATCCCATTGGCACCTCGGGAACGTTTCTACGGTGACCCAAAGAAGTTTGAAACATTCCTCAACCAATGTCGGCTGCACTTCTTGTGTAAACCTGCAGTCTTTCAGGACGAAGCGGCAAAAACGGCCTTCATGATGTCCTACATGGGGGAAACGCAGCAAGCTGGACCATACCATTGATGGAAAGAAACGACCCTGTGTTGCACAGGTTTTCGGACTTTTGTTTGGAGATGAGAAAGTTGTTCGATTGAAAGTCCCACATGATGTCCCTGGATTGTGAACTACTTACTCTGCGACAGGGGTCTCAGGACCTGTTGACCTATATAACCTTGTTTAATCGCTTAGTCGTGGAAACCGATTGACCCCAGGAGAAGAGAACTACTCTATGTTACCAGGGGCTACGGGGAGAACTAAAAGATGTCCTGTCACAGGTTGTACAGATGCCCGCAACATGCGAAGAAATGATAGATCTCACGGTACAACTAGACCACTGACTACAAGAGAGAAGAGGGGATAGGAATAGAGGAGAGACGCGTCTTATATATTCCAGACCAAAAACTCCCGCCGATGATCACCCTAAGACTCTCGATGGATCCGAACCTATGCAGATAGGGGGTATCCGAGGTCCCCTAACCACAGAATAACGAGAAAAAAGACGGAAAATGAAGCTATGCTTGTATTGCGGAAAAGGAGGGCATTTTATTCGTGAGTGCCGTGCCAGGGCTCAGCTCCCAGAACGACTTACCTCTCCGAGGGCACAAGCAACACTGGGAACAAGAGGGTCTTCAGAAAACTGAAGAGCCCGAGTCAGACTGAGATCACTGGTTTGGGCAGACGAGGTACATCGATCTCTTCCATGATCGCAAACACTATCCAACCAGGTGTGGCACATTTGAATGTTGGCGTCTCTCTGTGGGTTGAGGAAAAAAACGTACTTGAGGTGGAGGCCTTACTAGACATAGGTGCGACGGGAAATTACATGGATCAGTAAGTATGCCCTGAACATTCGTATTTCTTGGGAAAAGAAGAAGAACCCTGAAATCATGAAGGTGGTGCATGGATCAACATTGACGTCTGGACCCGTCACGTATCATACCATACCCCTTTTAATGATGTTTGGTACGGATCACTACGAATATATTCAGTTTGACCTCATTGACGCACCCCAGTTTCGTCTCATACTAGGCATGCCATGGGTGACCTTGCATGACCCTGTTGTTATCTGGGCTGCTCGCACTGTGTCCTTGAGTTCTAACTATTGTAAGGAGCCCTGCACCAGGAAGACAGCCATTCCAGAAAAGACCTCAGACACACAGGCATGTTTATTGGCAAACGCCTGTACACCAGAACCGTGTGGCAGTTCGACCACATTACCCAAAGACTACAGAGAATACCAGTCTCTCTTTGACAAACAGAAAGCAACCCAACTACCTCCCCACCGAGTACATAACTGCCGCATCGAGTTGATACCTGGAGCTGATATTCCCTATAGTAGAGTGTACGCCCTGACAGAACCCGAAACACGTTATCTGAAAACCTACCTTGAGGAACACCTGGTATCCGGTTTCATCACGCATTCCTCTTCGCCTGCCTCATCCCCTCTTTTTTTCATCCCTAAGAAAGACTGTGATGAGCTAAGGACTTGCATTGACTATAGAGCGATAAACCGTGTGACCGTAAAGAATCGCTACCCTCTACCCCTGATTCCTGTAGTCTTGGACCAACTCAAGGGAGCTCGTTATTTTACCAAGCTGGATTTGAGGGGCGCATACCATTTGGTAAGAGTGAAAAGCAGAGATGAATGGAAGACCGCATTCCGGACAAAATTTGGGCTCTTTGAATACAGGGTAATGCCCTTTGGGCTCTGCAACGCCCCGGCGGCCTTCCAATACTTTATGGACGAGGTTCTACGGGGATTCTTGGACACATTCTGTGTGGTATATATTGACGATATTCTTATCTATTCGTCCAGTCTCCAGGAACACGTAGCTCATGTTAAGGCAGTATTGGACCGGCTTCAACGACATTCCCTGTACGCCAAGCTGGAAAAATGCTTATTCCACATCTAAGAGGTAGCCTTTCTGGGCTGCGTAATCAACGCTCATGGGTTCCAGATGGACACAGGCAAGGTTGAGGCGATCACTCAGTGGAAAACCCAACATCACTTGAAATCTGTACAGAGCTTCCTGGGATTTGCCAACTATTGCAGGTGTTTTATAAAAGACTTTTCAAGGATTATCCACCCCATTTCACGTTTACTGAGGAAAAACACTCCTTTTGTTTAGGGGGAAGAGGCTGAAAAAGCATTCCAAGTCTTGAAAAGCAGATTCACCCAAGCCCCCATTTTGCTGCATCCAGACCCTCTTCTCCCTTTTATCGTTGAAACGGACGCTTCTCAGTACCCCATAGGAGGTGTGTTATCACATCGACACCCCAAGACAGGACAGCTACATCCTGTAGCATATTTCTCTAAAAAACTCACCCCCAGTGAAGTGAACTATTCTATTTCCGACAAGGAATTACTGGCGATAAAAAATGCTTGCAAGGAATGGCGACATGTCATACCATTGAGATTTACACAGACAACCAAAACCTATTGTTCCTAAAGACAGTCAAGGCCCTCACACCACGACAACTATGATGGACTCTTTTCTTTTCTGATTACGACTTTATCATCAAGTACCGACCAGGACTACAAAACGGGAAAGCGGATGCCCTATCACGCATTGAAGACCTAGAGGATGGCCTGATATTAGAGAATCCGAATCCACCTTTGATTCTCGCTGAGGGGGCTTTCCAGAAAACCACCATTGCACTACTCACCTCCAAGGATTTTCTAGAGGACGTCAGGGTATCCTTAGCCAACGTCGATGTCCTGGACTGGCTTCAAGAAGATCCCGAACATCGAGTGGAGAACGAAGAACTGTTGTACCATCATCATGCGTTACATGTGCCGGCCTACGATCTGCAGCTACAAGTACTGACATGGGCACATGATTCAATGTTAGGAGGACACATGGGAATCTACAAAACGATTGCCCGTATTGAGCATTGCTTTTGGTGGCCTTCGTTAAGGAAAGACACCAATGAGTACCTTAGAAATTGCTCTGTGTGCGAGCAACGAAAAGCCGATCATTCCAAACCAACAGGTCTGCTACAATCCTTACCTATCCCTCCTCGACCCTGGCACACCGTGTCAATGTATTTCATTGTAGAAATGCCCCCCTGTAAGGGATACACAGTAGTTCTGGTGATCGTGGATCACTTAACCAAGATGGGACATTTCATACCATTGGAAGGTTTACCTACATCCTCTGAACTAGCCCTCATTTTTCTTCAGCATGTGGTTAGAGCCCATGGAATACCCAGCGTTTCCATCACGGACCGAGGAACACAGTTCACCTCTTGATTTTGGAGGGAGTTATGTAAAACAATGGACATTGACGCCAGACTATCCACCAGCTATCACCCCCAAACGGATGGGAAAACAGAACACCTAAACCAGACGTTGGAGCAATATCTTCGCTGTTTTACACTACAAAACACCACAGACTTGGTCACGCTACTATGGATGGCCGAATTCAACAACGCTGAACACTCTACGCTAGAGTGTTCCCCTTTTTTCTGTCTTTACGGGCACCATCCCAACATGCTCCCTTTTGAGTGACCCGTCTTATCCAGACTCCCAAGTGTTCATGAACATCATGAGCATCTGAGGGCTGTGTTGCTAGATGCAAAACAAGATCTTGTCATAGCACAATCGGCGCATAAATGCTTCGCTGACGGAAAAGGACCAAAGAACCTGTTTATAAAGTGGGGGACAAGGTTTGGCTAGCTACAAAAAACCTACACCTTAAGGGAGTGGATAAGCTAAAACCCAAATACATTGGTTCCCTACAGTATCGAGGAAACCATCAACCCCGTAGCGATGAGGTTGTCCTTGCCCCAGTCATGGTGCATCCACCCAGTATTTCACGTGTTCCTACTCCAGCCCTGCCCCGTTAGCATGAGGTTACCAGAACATCCTTTCCCTATGGAGATCGATGGACAGGATGAGTACGAAGTGCAAGAGCTCTTAGATTCCCATCTGGTAAGGGGGAGAGTACAGTATCTAGTTGAATGGAAAGGTTTTGGGGTGGAGGACAGAACATGGGAACCAGTACAGAATCTCCACTGCCCTGATCTCGTAGAACGCTTTCATGCAGATAATCCAGGAAAGCCTGGACGACCTTCGAGTCGACGATCCTTGAGAAGGGGTTCTGTCGCCATCTTACACACTAGAAAGGCAAGGCAGGGGTACACACCTCATAGGCTTCTTCTCTGTATGCCTGGGCAGCGGTATACATGGTATGGAAGCCTGCTGCACTACATTACCCAGAAAGCAGCTGGGCCTCTCAAAGCAACACGGAATTTCCCTCGTCGACACGCCTGCTATTTAAGCACTTCCTGTGCATTAGGAAGGTGCTTGACAATCTCGCCCTGAGCTTCGTGAAGAGCGGACGCTTTCCTCCCCGCTGGATGGATTTTGGTAGCAGCATTCCTTTTGGGATTATCCGAGGACTTCAAAAGACCCGTGAAGCACTCACGTGCTTCTTTTGAATCGACCCGTCTGCCGACCGTCACCCTGCAAAGCCGCATTTCCAAACGAGCCGAGGACTTCAAAAGACCAGAGGAGCACTCGTCTGTTTTATTTTCCCAGCCCAACGGCCGTTAACGTCACCCTGCAGGGCGACGTTCAGGTACCATGTCAGCCGATACAGAGAAGTGTCGGAACGCTTTTCTCGAGTACTTTTTCCTGCAATATTGCTTTGGTTTGGAAATTGTTTGTGCATGCTACATGCACGCAGCGCATTCAGTAATCAGACCCTCCGGTGGCTTCCTGAACTGGGTAGGGCTGTAATTAACTTCAAGCTGTGCTGGAAAATACAGCGTAAGGAACCTTTCTATGCACACGCTCTTACCTGCTGTGAATTGAACAGCGTTGGAGTGGCCTGCTACTGTGTGACTCTGGTCCCTTTTTGATAGTGACTATTGGTTAGTCCAGCTGTGATTTTTGGAAGACTTCATTCCTGGTATTTTCGTGAGAGTTACTTTGTATGGCTACCGGCAATTTTGTGAGTGAAAGAATGAAAGCATATTGACTGCTACTGCATGTGGTGTGGCCATTGACCTTTACAATTCATGCTTGTCTCTTGTCTACTTTTGTTTTCCATGCAGTGCATTTGTATACACACCTAGACCAGACCTAGGAAGCAAGAATTCCCTGCAGAACCTTTATTATTTTGTCCCCTTCCCTTTTCCCCGAGGTGCTATCTTCCATAGCTGTGTTTGGACATACTGTGGGGAGTAGCGCTCAGGTGAGGAGGGAGGCTTCTCTGCACTACATCGTCCCCGCTGGCTGCTAGGAAGAGGTTAGTGGTGTATTCACTCCTTCTTGTGCTGCTGACAACCTGACGGTTGTCTCCTTTTTTCGTTGATGTCTGAGTCAAACCACGACTTGGACGAAATAGCTTGGCTTTTTTTTAATTTGAGGGGTGCTAGTTGATCAAACATGACCAGCACATTCGAATTGTAGAGCGAGGTGAGATCGGTAGGGGAGAGGAGGTCATTGCCACTGGGGAGGAGCAAACTTAGCCTTTCTTCCATGACGCCCAGGGGAATCTTGGTGAGATTTCTAGACCATTTGTGTGGGTCTTGTACGGGTGGCAGGAATAGCACTCTTTGGTTGATGTGGAATAGGATCATGTGGTGATCCGACCAGTCCACAGGTAGGATGTAGTAGATCGTGATTGCGTCTCGATAAGCGATGATGGCATCCAAGGTTGCTCCTATATTGTGAGTTTCCTCTGAGCAGTGTTGGGATAGATTATTGTCACAGAGAAGATTATTTAGAGTTTGAATTAGCGTGTTGTTCGTTTCGTTCCAGCGTATGTTAAGGTCACCAAGGATTAGGTTGTTAGCGTCTCTGAGTGCGCAGTAGGCAATCAGGTCGGAGAAGTGTTCCTCGAATGTGGGGGTGTTGCTTGGCTGGTGATAGAGAAGGTGACAGAGTATTGTACTATTTTCCTTAGTCTTGATGTTGACAGTAAGGCATTCAAAGGAACTATATTTGCAAGTGTCCATTTCAACGATGTTGATGTAGTCCTTGTGAATGATAGCTACGCCTCCACCTCGTTGATATTTCCTATCTTTGTTGATAATAGTAAAACCTGGGGGCACAAGCCTATCTAAGCATGGCGGGGAGAACTCGTTGAGCCATGTCTCCGTGATGAACGCAATGTCTATGTCCTGAGAGTGGATGGCTTCTGTTAATTCCATTGCATGCTTAGTGGCTGATATGTAGTTAATGAGCATGGAGTTGGTGGAGAGCCCTTTTTCGCTGAGATTCTTTCCAGGTGTGGCCCTAGGTATGGTGGTGAGGAAGGGCAGGTGTCTAGTGGTTTGTGGAGTGAAGTTTCTTCTGAAGCCTGTGATCACTTGAATTTTGGAATTTAGGGGAGGATGTGGGAGGAGAGTCGTGTGTGGAGGCTAGATCCGCTGCTTCTTCTGCGGACATTGCAGCTATGGTCCTTGTAGGTCTTTGTGTCTGGGTCTCATCCTCCTTTCTTAGGAGACTCTGTATCCGGGGCGCTGGGGCTTTTGGGTCTGCGTCAATTCTAGTGGGAATTCTATGTGTTGTTGTTGTGGTTGTTGTGTAACTTTCCAACCTTTTTAGCCATGTGGATTTTCGTTTTTGCATTCAAGCTGTGTTGTTTATCAGGCATCCTTTGTCTGGCCATACAGGCCTGCTTGAGTTCATTGTTCTCCATGCCTTATGTCTGAGAGTGACCATTTGGCTGGGGGCCATTTTGTGGTGGTAGTTAGTAGTGTGCTGTTTTTGCCACATAGGCCTGCGTGTCTTTCCATTGTTCCTCTTGGCTTACTGCTTCCATCCCCTTTGCCAGCTGCAGCTCCCTGATGCTGCATCCATCCCACGTGATGCACAAATTAAGGCCAAACAGGCTCCACTACATTTGTATTTTTGTTTTTGGTCATTGTTATTCTAATTCTTCCTGAGTGCACACAGTACACCAGGAAAGCCCTTGTTGTCAAAGTCTCATAAATGGCTACACTGTTGTTGTTCACTGAGTTACTAAAATGTAATAATTGTGACCACCACACACTAAGTTACATATTATATTTGTTTGATTGTACTATTAGTAATATAAGCTCAACAAACTCCATGTTTGATGGATGTTCTGGCTTTTTTGCTTTTAGGTGCAAAAAAGACTGAGGAGGAGGTGTGTCATCATCGCCCGTTGTACTGCCAGACAGACATCCTGCTGCTGTACACGACGTGACATGTGACCTGACCAGACATCTCTGCAACTTGTGCAACTGAGTGCTGCTGACATCTGAAGAAGATGGCTGCAAAGAAAGCAGGTACCAGGTCCTCCAGTACCAAGAAAGTTGCTATTGAGAAGAAGGAACAGAGAAGGAAGTGACACTTAAGTCTGGTGTGCCTCCCAAAACCTATTTTGGGAAACCAAAAATTATGCCTGCAGCAGCGTTGTCCGGGGGCAAGCTGGGGGCAGCACCTCCGCATCAGTGGGCCCAACCCACCAACCCAGGCCCAAGCACATAAGTGTGGACGAGGTAGCCAGCCTTATGGTGGAAACCAGTGATGCTGAGCCTAAGATAAACTTATCGCTATCTCAAAGTAGTACCCAATCAATGCAGGAAGAAACACAGCAGATAAGTGGTCAACAACAGCCGCAACCACCGCCCGCAATAGTAGTTGTTCTTCCCGAAGTGGGGGCAGTTCAGGAAATTGAGCCTCATGCAGAGGAAGAAGAAGAGGAAGCCACTCATTCCGAAGATCCATTGTCTTCTACATCCCCAGCAAGGAGGAAAAGGAGGGTTGAGTTCTTCGCCAAGCAACCCTTCTGATGATCTAGATGCCACTTGGGAGCCACAAACTGAGTCTGAGAGGGAGACACGTCCCAAGACCAGGCTAGGGAAAAGGAAGGTTCCAGAAAGCCTTACACTTATGGAGGTCGATATAGAACAGCAGGATGATGATGAGCCAGTCATCATGGACATTATTCCCGCCCCATTGGAGACTGACATTACCTCATCCAGGAGGTGCCAACACGTTGGAACTCAACTTATTACATGCTTGACCGTCTGTTTGAGCAGTACATACCACTCAATGCTTATGTCATGCAAAGATTAGGGGATCCTACTGTGAGAGGCATGACTGTTGAGATGGGCCAATGGGACCTCGTTAAATGCCTGACAGAGATGCTACTTCCTTTTGAGGTCTCGACACGTGAAGTCAGGAGGGAGGACTGTACTATGGACCAAGTTATCCCATTGTTGCACATGCTAGATTAACAGCTGAAGGAGGTGTCTGAAATGTAAGCAGGTGTGGATGACAAACAAGACAAATATTATTTGGCGGACTCCTTAGCCGTTCGCTTATCTGAAAATACAAGGATTCAAAATAATATCGTGTCACATCAACATTACATTACTGCCACAATTATGGATCCACGGTAAAAGTAATTCTGAACAGTAAGGCAGTAATTTCTTTTCCAGAAGTGGATGTTGCCAAGTACAAAACTTTGATAGCTGATGAAGCCACTGACTTTGAAAACGAATGGCTGGTAATTAGAGGCCTGCCACCCCAGGCCAGAACAAGTACTACAGGTCATCACGAGTCAAGTTCTACTTCAGAGCTTGAGGACAGTGCGTTTGCCTCCCAGCAGTCACCAACAACACCACTAACATCAACAACAGCAAGAACAGGATCATCAGCAACAGTACAATCGTCAACTGATTGGTTTCTACGGCATGGGTATGGTAAGTCCAGTGCTGATGCACAGGCAAAAGAGGCCAAGCAAATCGGAGCTCCCATGAGAATTGAGCGTACGGTTCAGGCCTATCTGGATGACACAACAGAGATCTTCATGGATCGAAACCCATTGGTATATTGGTATGGAAAAAGAAGCCAATGGACAGTGCTCAGCAGGCTGGCGATAAAGTATCTGGCTTCCCCTGTCGCAAGGTACTCTTCTGAGCATGTTTCCAGTGCTGCTGGTGCCATTGTAACTGTGAAAAGGACCAGTCTCTCACCCAAACGCGTGGAGAGGATAACTATGATCAAAATGAATCAGCACTTTATACCACCAGAGTACAAAATACCTGAATCACAGCAGGAAGAGGAGAGTGACTTAGGTGACGGAAGTACTGTGTTAGATGACCTACTTCTGATCAAGAAATAGATAAAGAAATGGTCGCACTCCTGGTTTTTGTGATAATCATTCAATTTTAGTCCATAGGTAATACTTTTTGGGTGCTGTGGAGTATCACCCCCTGATCATGGGGTGTATGGATTGATGCAGGATAGAGTCCTTACTATCTAGAAGGACACACTCATGTAAGCACTCCTTTGCGATTGTGTTTGCCTTAAAAATCCAATATTCCAATTATCATGTATCACATTGGTTTATTCCTTTTCATATTCCAATAGTGTACTTTTTGTTCATTTGTGAAAAATCTTAGTTCAATACAATTAAAAGTATATGTGAACACTTGTTCTTTGGATTCACAGGGTTAACAAAGAATAATCCCCAATGCATTTCGGGTCCAGACCTTCTTCAGGGGAATCTCCTTGTAAAAATGAAAAGGAACTACTTGATCCTTGATCAGAATGCGAACGCGGTAATTTAAATTTCCGTATGTGTGAGTTATCACCCTAAAATTGTGATGAAGTGGTTATCAATGTGAACATTGAAACACGAGTGCCTGTCTGTTAACAGAAAGTGTTTTGTGAAAGTGAAAAGAAGAAAGTACTTTAAAGAGATAAACTGACAAGGATTACCTTGACCCGATTAGTTGAGTGTTTCGTGAAAACGAAATCATGCCGATAAGTGACATACGAAAGGTAATTCGCGTGCTCCGTAATTTGGGGAAGGTGCGTGTTAAGTACTCATATACATGCTTAAGAGAAACAAAAATGATGCCATTGCAATCCTGTACAAAGTGAAGAGTAATACCTGGTGTTGTGAAAAGATAAATAAATGCGGTCGTAAATACATGCACTCAGATAGAGCATGCCTGTTTTGAAACCGTAATGACAGCAGTGTCGTACCTGTGACAAAGCTCAAAAACAGAGCGTAACCCGTTCGGCATCCTTGCGTTGTGGTGTATGTCGGTAACGAAGTGTTGTGACCTTGTAACCTGGATATAAAAACGAGCAACCCGGAAATAGAACGTATGCGTCTATGATAGAAACTAAAAACACACGTTCAAAACACCAAAATGTGGTGAATGTGAAACCCGAGTGTGCAACAAAAAAAAAAAAAAAAATCCCAAATAATAACAATCCTTAATAATAACTGGTTACAAAAGCGTATACATAGTCATGTCAGCAAAAACTGGTATACATCGTTAGAATCAATGGTAACCTCTAGAGACCTTACGTCAGTACATTCAAACGGAATAGTTCAAAATGTTGAATGCATATGACTGCAATATTATTTGAAGGTGACAGCTGAATTCCAATCATTCATTGAGACCCTTAGGACTCAGTGAATTAAGTTTATGAATCCAATATAATTCACATTGTAGCACAAAGGTTTTATTGTCTCTTCCTTCTTTTATTTCTACTTGCTCCAATATCAGATATTTCAGTTGACTGATGTTGTGGTTGTTTTCTAGAGTAGTGTAAAGCAACTGTGGACTTCAGATTTTTTAATCTTATGTTGCTTTTATGTTCAACCAAGCGTGTTTTCATTTTGCGTTATGGGCACTTTAGTAAGTATACTACGTTGCTAGTGTCACAGGTGGCTGACACTTGAAGTTTGATTGGAGTTCCATGCATAGGGTGCAGTAATGTGGTACCTATTATTTTGTTATTACAGCTGCCACAATTATGGCATGGAGTAGTGCCCGTGTAGTTTGGATTTATTGGGTTTTTCTTTTGTTGTAATAGTTGTTGTAAATTCTTTGTGCGCTGATGGGCAAATATTGGAAAATCCTCAAATATGCACTTAAAATCTGTTTCTGCCTGTAATAACGGCCAATATTTACGAATGGTTTGTCTGATCTTATGACTTTTAGTGGAGAATTTAGATACAAATACAGATCTCTCCTTTTTTGTCTGTGTGTTAACAGCAAGAACAGGATCATCAGCAACAGTACAATCGGCAACTGATTGGTTTCTACGGCATGGGTATGGTAAGCCCAGTGCTGATGCACAGGCAAAAGAGGTCAAGCAAATCGGAGCTCCCCTGAGCATTGAGCATACGGTCCAGGCCTACCTGGATGACACAACAGAGGTCTTCATGGATCGAAACCCATTGGTGTATTGGTATGGAAAAAGAAGGCATTGCTCAGCAGGCTGGCAATAAAGTCTCTGGCTTCCCCTGTCACAAGTGTCTGTTCTGAGCGTGTTTTCAGTGCTGCTGATGCCATTGTAACTGTGAAAAGGACCAGTCTCTCACCCAAACACGTGGAGAGGATAACTATGACCAAAATGAATCAGCACTTTATACCACCAGAGTACAAAATACCTGAATCACAGCAGGAAGAGGAGAGCGACTTAGGTGACGGAAGTACTGTGTTAGATGACCTACTTCTGATCGAACCACCAGAGTTTGAGGACGAGCTCCTCTTCCCGGACAACTTGGCTTTCAAATTGTTACTTTCTTCCTTCCTTTATTTGTGTGTGTCTCTGTCTTTCTGGTTTGAATCACAACAAATCCATCATCGCCGTCTTCTCTTTTTATTTTAATATTGGAGTTGCACCTCTGTGCATTTAACGGTCCACTCTTCAGAGCCCTGCTCCATCTTCCTGACTCTCCCTAAATACATTCCCCTCAAGCCAGACAGTGGATGGAGAATATTACAAGAAATGTTGCCTCTAACAGTCCGTCCAGAAGAAGTGGAACATGACTATAGCTATCCTCCTTTTGTTTCCGAGCCGAAACTCATCACTGTCAGAAGGCTTCCGCCTCTGCAGGCATCCAAAACTCTTCACTGTCAGCAGGCTTTCCCCAGTCGGCAGGCATCCAAAAGGAAACTCATCACTGTCAGAAGGCTACCGCCTCGGCAGGCATCAAAAGCTCATCAATGTCAGAACAGAAGGTACTTGGCAGAGAAAGACAAGACTCTTCGAAGAAACTTGCTGACATGTCACATTTCTGCAAACTCAATTGACCAATGACCGCTACCCAGGTCGCGGCACATCTCACAGCGCTGACCATGTGAACCAACTTCAACTGTGACAAAGTGCCATAGATGAATAAGAGAACCGAAACAGCGACTAACTATCAAAATGATTGTGGAGCAATAATGAGGCCACTGCCTCGGTAAAAAAATACACACCTGTCAGAACTAGGCATCTGACAGCCAAAGAGAAGAGCAAGACAGGTAATGATGGCATGCGTTGGATGCAGACTCAGAGTGATTACTGTTTTTTGTGTTGATGACGTTGTGCATGAGGTCGAACTGTACTAGTAATTATTCTACCAACTAAAAGTGACTCAAGTGACAGTCAATGTTTCCCTACTTAATGTTTAATAACCAAACTGTACTCCTACTACTGCAGGCCAATATCCGTTGCATTTTTTAATATGAAATATGGACTTACTCGGAGTCGGTACACTACAGACTGAGTTGGAGTTGGACAACGCGTACAACACCATGAAGATGACCATACTATCTTCGCAGTCAGTCAGTTGGATCGGGGATGATTGATGGAATAACTCAGGGCGTTTCAAATCAAGTGGCATAAAAGGTAAATAAGTCAACAACCACAGCAGACCTACATGTCTGTGTAGTGGTGGAGTTGAATAGTCACAAGTGTAGTAGTGGAGGTATAACTGACAGCCGTGTGTTGATTTAGTTACTTACTTTGGAAAATGCTATGTTGCTGTATATGTGTCCCCCTGTAACTGTTTCAGGTTAATGCTGGAAACAGACTTGGTGTCTAGTAACAAAATTGTACTTCTACTGCAGGGCGATCCTTTGGATATTTTAATATGGACTCTGGACTCACTCGGTACACTACAGACTGAGTTGGACACCATGACCATGGTGAGCACATACTATACTCTTCGCAGTCAGTCAGTACTTAGGATCGGAGATGATTGATGGAATAACTGCATTTCATGAAGTGGCATAAAAGGTAAACACAAGTCAAGAAGAACCACAGCAGACCTACATATCCGTGTAGTGGTGGAGTCGAGTGTAGTGGTATGACCGACAGCAGTGCATTTATTTAGTTACTTAATTTTTAAAATGCTAGGTTGCTGTATATGTGCTTTGTCTGGCTCTGTAAAAATGTAAGCTAAATGGAGGTTTGGTCACGGCCCGGTGCCATGGGCCTGCTCTGTCCTCTTGTTGTTGTAGCTTAAATGCTGTAAACAGAGTAGACATGATGTATCCATGCCGCCTCAGTCTGAAAGTGTTCTCTTCACTTGTTGCACTCCACCGTAATTGATGCATTTTTTTTATTCATTGATTTTTCAATATCCCTTTTGTTTTTCCATTACACTTACAGGCCGGCTTTTACCCTGTGCTATACTTGGAAAAACAACGCACACTTACCTTACCTATGAATCTACATCTGCCAGGCAGGCAGTGGCGTCACCCAAGATGGACGGAGCATCAAGGGAGAGCAAAGAGGAATGCCGAGATGCAACTCCCCATTTTGACCAGGATAACACAGTAACAGTATCAACTTTCATCATCTTTTAAATAATTTGATTCATTTTTTGTCTTCAATCATTACTACTGTGTGCTGTTGTTATTATTAATTATGTTTGCTCTCTGCTTATAATTCATCCCTACAGCTATTTTAAAATTTTCTTTGCTATCTTTAAAAGTAAGCCCGGTACAACAGAACACAAACTGTATGTAATCCGGGTCTCTATGAGGGCAGACAGGCAAGACAAATTGCATATTATTAATATACTGCTGCCCTGTACTGTCTAATTGTCTAGTAGTAGTTAGTAAGTACTACTTATCATTAACCTTCAAGTTATCGTCATCATGCATTCATTTCCTTTTTCACCCTTAACAGATTTATGGATATGGTAGTCTACAAAGATTGTGTTTTGTTGTTTGTCCATGCGTACTGTTTTTCTTTGTCAAACCTTTCTCCAAACCCCCCTTCCCAACCATTCATCAAACCCTAACCCTCTTACCCAGGCTGTGATTTATTGAGGTGTGACTAAATTAAATGTATACCAATAATTGATCACACGCTTGCTGGGGCGGATGTAGCAAAAACAACACTAATTCAATTTCAAGGCAGGGGAGGATCTTCTTCTGCTTGCCCACCCATGGTCAGTATATTTGCGAGGGAACTTTTTAAACAAAAAAACCTAATCCATCATCATTAATTGCCGGCATCGATTGGATTTGTCATCCTATTACACACAGCATTGAAGGTTATGCTTGTTTCGAGTATAGGCCTAGTTGAGTGACTCGACACAACTACAGTTTGTAACTTGTTGTACTAGGCTATTCCCGCCACCATTATGTTTTATTTACTTTGCTCTACTACTCCTCCCAGACTATCTCAGGCGACAGACTGTCTCATTTTCTTTTTTTGTAAATGCTACTGCCAGTGTCTACTACTACCACCACAACCATGGCATCTCCATTCTCTTCAGAAACCCAACCTGCATCGTCATGCAGCCATCGCTGTGCCTAACTTAAACATCAATCACAGGTAAGAAAAGATGTTTGGGGGAGGTATAATGATGGACTAGGAGGAGAGACTGACTGTAGTAGTAGGACAAGTCACTCAGTGAGGGGTACCGCATCTATCTGTTTGTGTCTTACAAAGTCAGCCAATTATTTAAATCAAACACTGGCTGAGGCCCTGCAGCAGCAAGGAAACAGTGTGACTTAAACAGTAACCCCACCCACAAAACATTAACCACATTGTATCTAAAGTATAAATATATAATGTAATCCCCTAACAGAAATAAACTATGTAAAATATCCTACAACAACACCTGACCCACCCCTCTCCCTAACCCCAACCAATGTCCAAAACGAAAAAGTCCAACAAATTAAATGTCCAATTGTCCATGTTGTCCATAAATAAAAAGGGCAAAAACCCCAACGCCCTATTCCCACCCACCAAAAGAACCTATAAAAAAGGGGCAATTAAACAGGGTCTTTAGCGGTGGGCTCTTCGGATGTCGATCTCCAGGACCTTGACCCTCTTCTTAAGCTTCTCTACCTCCTCCTCCAGTCGCGCATTTCGGAGGTGCATGTGGCGTGCATATGCCCTGTAGTTGCATCCACAGGGGGGGGCAGCAGTGCTGGATGTTGTTGGTGTGCAGCGGCGGGCGGCTGCCTGATTGCAGCCCCATGCCACTGGAGGGGCCTGGCTGGGGCCCGGGGCATTGGAGGAGGCTGCAGCTGCTGCCGCCTCCTCCTCCTCCTCCGCCAGAACCACCAGCCGCCGGTACTCTTTACAGATGGCCTCCAGCTACCGGTGCCGGGCCATGGCTGCCAACTCCTTCCTGGTTGGTTTTGGAGGAGCTTTATCAAGAAAGAAAAAAAGACTATTACCAATACTCTTAGCAAAACAGTAACACAAAATTAATTCAACACATAGTGGAGAAGTGTGGCTCAATGGGTAGAGCGGCAGACCTCGATGCAGAGCACTGGTCCGGGACCAGGGTTCAATTCCCGTCGCGGCAGGGTCTCGGGCTATAAATTACACGGACTGGATATTCTCACCTCAGTGCCTATTCTAATCAAGGGTCCCACGCTGCAACTCTGGGCAATAGCTTGCTTAATCTCCACAATGGCCCCAACAGCGCTGGGATGCCTGGCCTTCACCATGGGGGTGCCCAGGAGTGGACACCTCACATGGAAAGCCAGGAAGGGTTCCTTCAGCGGTATGAATACAGCACTGAGATACCCGTAGTGGTGATCAGCGCTATATAAAAAACCATACATTTACACATTTACAGTGGCATAGTTGCAGTAGGCAGCACTACCAAGCACAGTACATAACATTTGTGGTATGTATCTGTCATCCCACTTTCTCGGCCTCTAACATTTGTGGGAGTTTCAGGCAATATACTAGCACTATGGACTCCAGTACACAGTACACTAGTCTTCTTCTTCTCTCTAGGTTAGCGAAATTACATGACCTTGCTGTAGCCGGCATGCCAGCTCAGTCAGCTTGTGCCCAAGATAAGCATACTCGAGTCATGACGCAGACTCACGTTAGTTTTATTTACTACTGTCTGCAGGTGGGGAAGCTCATATTTTTCTATTATGGGTGGCACTGGTCATACTCTCGCTGTTACATCAAGGGTAATTGCTCAATTTCACTTTCACCCTGCAAAAAGGCAGATTATATATCTGATCCAATGATCATTGCTTATATATGGGACGACATGAGGTACTTTGTTTTGATTGATTGTGTAACCAACAGATAGGCCACCCCCGATGGCAGGCTGGCTGACACACTCAAAAATAAATTAACATAGGTAGGGAGTGGTCCTCGGAGTCGGAGGAAGGCGTTTGATAACTGTGAGTCAAGGGAGTATTCTGAAAATACAACTTATATTCCCCTCGGCTTTGCTACTCTGGCGCGGTTTCTTTTACATTCTCTTCAAACTAAGGCTCTGGTCTGCATCCAGTGACAGTCTCCACCTATGTTATCTATGATGAATACATCCAGGCATCCATCCATTCAAAGTAAACGTCTATCATTCTTCTTTATCTCTCAACAAACCTTAGTTTGTTTCACCAACAACCACCCATGAGTCCTTCCTTGCTTGCCTTGGCTTTGAGTTTGACCCAAACACCGCTGACGATTCTTGCTATCCTATCCACCCATACAGTGTTACCCACCCAGGCAGGCATCTTTTCTTTCACCTTCCACCCATCGTTCAACAACCCATGCATCTGATTCCTATCAGCCACCTATGCATGCTTCCAACGTATCCTTCTCGGCCAGTCATATTACATCTCGCCTTTCCTTCCTCCTTCCACCCTTCTTTCCCTTTTTGTTCAACACATCCATCAAGGTCATCTGATCTGACTTTTAGTCTTCTCCATAAAACTTTCACAGCTGAGTTGGAGTCAGATAGAAGAGGCCATTGGTTACTCAACTCACGCTGCCAATGCTATTGCTAATGCTAAGTAAAGGGTTTCTTCTTCAACCATTGTCTAATGTTCACTACAACTTCATACTTACTAAGTCTCAACAGTACAGTGAGTGTACACCCTTCCCGCTAGTGTAATGTCAATAAGTAAGGAATATAACTTACCACCGCCCGCCACTGCTGCTGGCTCACCCCCTGTAGCTCCTGCAGGTGCCGCATCTCTTGCTCCCTCCAAAATGGCCGCATCGCCATCGCCGCTGGCCCCGGCATTGGTGGTCGGTAGTACACCTTTAGAAAAAATATTACACATTTTTAGATGCCATATATACACCTCCCCCTATTTATTCTTTTTCACTGGCAAGATTGAAAAAAAAAGTTATTACATACATATACGACATACATCACTAGTCCAAATCGGTTACTAGAGTAGAGTAGACGCTAGTAGTGTTATGGTCCCTAGGGTCATTCTATTCTACTCTACTCTTTGCAAAGTTAGCCTGAGCCATGCAACCATTTTAGCTTCATGTCTTTTGCGCACGTGACGTTACCTCGCAACTTGTTGTGTAAGACGCCTTTGAGCTCACATGAGCTCTTACAGCTACTGTCTGAGCGTTGCGTACAAGAGGTCGAAAAACAAGCCACTTTGTTATGGAGTTCTGGTCAGTCCGTATTGCTTAGCAATAACATGCATCAATTTTTGGCATGACTGAGAAATGCTTGCATTATACTATCTAACGCGCACCATTTTTCTCATAAGAGGCGGAAGATTCCCTTCTATGAACCAGAGCTTTGCAGAGCTTCTGATGTAACCAGTACTTCTACGATCTAAGGTGAGGGGTCCCCCAGAATTCCCACAGAGATCTTTTGGCTTCGATGAACTTGTAACAATGTTTATTGTTTTAATCTTATGCATTTTGCCGTTGGAGCTGGCTCGTATAGTATACTGAATTGTAGAACAACGTACAGAGCTTGTTATTTGAAAATAAGCCTTTTGAACTTACACATAGACTCTGTGGTATTTGGTGTGGTGGACTTACACAAGTGAGCGAGCGAAAGAGTGTTATTATGTTCTGGGTTGTCTAATCATTGGGTATGTTCGAGGGGGTTCGGGGACCTAATGTGACACTATAGCTAGTCGGTCAGGGGATTGTGGGTTCTGACTGAGGTGTGAGGTAGCTCCAACCTTCCATCACCAACATCCTATTTTCTTGTGCATAGTTCTGTATGTGGCTGTGCAGAATCCCCACAACAGTAGTAGCTTGTACTATATCCTATCAAAAATAGTCAAATATCTGGTTGGGCATTTTGTTGGTGGGAATTGTCAAAAAGCCTCAAGATTAAGAAGACTAGAAGAGGAAAACCCAAAGGACTGGACTCAGTGGCTAGAGCTATTGGTGAATCTGAGTTATATTTAAAACCTTTTAAATAAAGAGTGGCCAACTGGGCAATTTTAGCTACCGACAGACTGATAGTAGTAGTACAGAGAGTCGTAGCAGAGGCAGTTAGAGGCAGGGATAACAAGAATTTAGAAACAGATAGTCTAGATCGCAGAAGTTTTTGAATAAATAGAATTAGGAAACAGAAATAATAGTTTGGAAAAAATAAGGTGCAGTAAAAGTTAGGGAAATATAATTATTAATATTAACCATTGGAGGACTTACTGGGGCCAGCAGCAGAGCCCTCGGTAGAGGAGCGCTCCTGGCCCTGGGAGGCATCTTGATCTTGTCCCACGAACTCTGACCCCGTCTTCATGCCCCTGGGTGCTGATCATGTAAGATATAATAAAGAAAGAGACAAACATTAATGATTGGCGTGAAACAAATAAAATATTTTTAAAAATGCTCAAAAAACAATTTAGGAAACAACAATTGCAATAAAATTGACCTATCTAATCAGATCGACTAGTAGTATTATTGCGGGGTTCACGGACCTTCTACTTATTATTTATGAACACTAATCGAGTGTTCCATTCTGATTCCAGAATACTAACTAAGCCTAAGTACCACCTGACCTTGCCCACATATTCCAGACGGGCCAATTGTTCACTAAGTCTGCATTTCAATTCTAGCCCTGTATACATTTGTGCATACACCAAATTGTTGGTTGGCTGTGTCTGATGTTCTGCTAGTGACACTGCTAAGCCTTACCACTCACTAAACAAACTACAAAAGGTTCTACTAAGGACTGGGGTAAGCAGCACTCAGTGACAGAGGATGCGTCACGCAGACCTCTAAAAAATTACCAACTAATACTAACTAAACCTATCAATCCATCCACCACTATCTCTTCTTAGTGACAGGAGGACAAAGGAAGGACTAGAGTCTCTCTAGCAATAGCATTACCTAACTTAAGTTCTCTAAGTAAACTCTTACATAATCAGCCCAAGCGAGCGCAAAGTTGCAAACAAGTAAGAGTAGCGCCGAGCACCTGTGTCCTACAATCACAGAAGATTTTGAAACGTTATTTACCTGCAATGTAAGTAGCAGTATTCTTGCTATTCGGAAAAAAATTATACATAATACTTATACTACTAGTATATTAGCTACTCACCAAGCCCCATGACCTCGACACCTAGCAGGTCCAGCAGGTCCTGCTCCTGGTCCAAGATGTTTGACCACCGGTGGGCTAGCTGGTTATGGGTGCGCCAGACCCCTGAGCAGCAAAACACTGCCCAGCGCACCTTCGCCCACTGGGGGTGACGCTCCTGGGTAGGATAGCCGGAGCCAGGCCTGCTGCCAAGATCAAGGGGAGGTGTCGCTGCACAAAAAAAACAAGGGCGGCCACCTCTGCCTCGCCGAAAAGCTCCCGGGCCTGCAACCTTGTAGGGCACAGTCTGCCGCAAGGCAGGCGGCTCTTGGGCGCAGGCGCCTTGCCCTTGGAGCCGATAGAACCCTTGGCCATGGTTCTGGGGTGTGCGGGAGGCGTAAAATAAAATTTAGAAGGTAAAAATAAAGTTATGGGAAGAAGTAGGAGCTTAAAGAAGAAAGTAATATAAAACAGTGGAAAAGTGAAAAAAACGCTGTAAAAGTAGAAATAAAATGCTAAATATAGAATTAGGGACAGAGAGGGATAGATAATAAATAAAAATATCAGAAAAACAGTGTAAAAACATAAGGATTCTAAAGATAGAGGGAGGATAGAAAAGCAGGCCCAGAACCATAGTAGAGAGTGAAAAACAAGATGGCTGCGCCCATCACGACCGTGTGGGTAAGTTTGCTCGATATTTCCCCCCGAGCACGCAAAAAGCATTGCGAACACGTAAAACGCAATTCCGAACATGAAATGCGCATCGCGAACACGCTATAAGTGACCCGGAACAGGAAAAAAGGCAACGCGAACGGGTGGGACAAGTGAAAAACAAGATGGCCGCTCCCATAGGTGACTGCATGGGCAAGTTCGCAAGATACTATACTCCGAGCATGCAAACAGCATCCCGAACACGCCATATGCCTACCCAAGCAAGAAAAACGCATCACGAACGGACGGGACAAGCAACTACGCACGCTCACGTAGCACTTTTGCAACTTCGCGTAGCCTCGGGTAGCGCGACTATGCGAACTACGCTTAGGGTTAGTCCTAATGAAGACTCGCACATCCTTTATAACAGTTCTAGTGTAAGGCGAGCACTGCGGCCAAACCCACAGAAATCTGGAGCATGAATCCACTGCTTCCAAGATGTACTTGTAAACCCCATATGAGTGTAAGGGGCTACAGTAATCCTAATAAACACAAGTCAAAGTCTTGTCTGAGATCAATTGAGTTGTCTGATGTGGAGGTGCTACGATTGAGCCATTCATCTGCTGGCAGATGTCACATTTTAGGACAAAGTCCTTGGTCTGGCCACCAATAGCGCTGCTTCAGTAATGAGACTGTAGTAGTAACCCTTGCGTGTGCTGAACCCAGACCTTCGTGTGCAGCTAGTATTAATCTCAATCTGCAATCAGTGTTTGGTATTACTCTATCCGCCACTCCTGGAAACTGAGCATATGGAATGTTTTGTGCCTCTAACTTGTAGGATACTTGAGTGGAAAGTTTTTCGGCAGGTGGGTGTCATTGCGAGCAGTATTGACAGCCACCATGATGTATCTGTCTAACCTCGTACCAGAATGAGGGATTGTAGCAATGACAGCAGTGCAGACTGTTGCCTTGGCAGCTACATCAGCCATGGAATTCCCTTCAACGTGAACGCCAACACGTTGATGACTCAATGTCACTCAACCGCTGCACACCAATGTAGAAGGTTGACTTGGTATATAGTGCACACCTATATAAGTGATGCACTTTGCACTAATCAAGGCAATCCTTCTGGTGATTTTAGTGGTCTTTGGTAACCATAGAAAGCTCTCAAAGTGGTTGCTGTGGAGAGCATCCTTCAGGCTTATCTTGAAGGAGTGTTAAGCAGCTTCTTTTACCAGTTTAATAGTATGGTGTCAGTTAAATGAAAAAGAACCACAAAGTGTTTCTATAAAAATACGTCTATTTATTACACAACCCTCACTAACACATTGGTATATCTCCTACCCGAAGATATGAACACAACACACAAGAATACTTCAAATGAAATAAGGTATGCAGCACAAGATACAACAGTGGTCTCCGGAGGAGCCCAAGCCATATACTAAGAAAGTGGGATGCGAACTGCAAAGGAGGACGGGAGTTGGACCAGAAGACCCAGAGAAGCCGGGGACACAAGGAACTACCCAAGGTAAGTACTCAGGAACCCCACGGAGGCTGTGTGCAAAGTGGGAACACAGCCGCTTGACTAACAGAAGTCAATGGATAAGTCGCAGTTGCAGTTATGCAGAAGAAAGACCCTACCCAGAGGACCCTGAAAAATTCCCTTGGAGGATGGAAGGTGAGAGAGCCACCATACCCGTGGATGCCCCGGAAACCAGGTTACCTACACCAGGAAAGCCAGGAGCATATGAGTGAAAAGACATTGTAAACCTCCTTAGGCAACAATATAAGACTTAGAAGAAAATGCCTCTGCAGAAGAAGGTGAAGAAGTCCACTGGAATCCAAGGGTGGATTCTGGAATTGAAGAACCTGCAAGCAGAAGGGACTCGAAAGTGACCAGGAGGCATGAAGACACAATGCCCACTGATGTCTGGAGGTTCAGAAGAGTTGGTGGTGACATTTTTGTTGTAGTTGTGAGGACCAGGTGATGCTGACGAAGACCAGGAGTGTGCACAAACTGTCCCAGTTGCATGTTGATGACTAGGTGGTCATTGTCCGGCGGTAGCATCAACCAGGCTTGGCAGCTGCAACTTGCGTGGAATACGAAGAAGGAGCAACTTTGGGACTAGCAAGGTCCAATTGACTCACTAACCTCGGGAGAGTCAGAGCAGGTCCTGAGCAAGCAGGGGTGCCCATTGAAGCAGTAGAAGACCCTCAGGAGGACACACAGGCCAAAGGCACAGGAGTCGCAAGAAGGCACAGGAGTGGCAGCTCACCATGAACGACGGCCCGCGGTGAAGAGGATGTGATGAGGATGCTGAGCTTGGAGGGAAGAGATGCTGGAGGCTGGAGCTTCTTGTAGCCCGAAGATCTCTGGAGTGCAAAACCAACAAGCCTTGGCAATGGCAATTTGATGTGGTGCACAGGGGTTCTGTCCCAGCAGTTCTGACAAGGGGTACTGCCTTAAAATTGCAGAGGACAGGTCAGGCCTCAAGGGAGTTGCAGAACCACCACTTGCGTTGCTGGGCTTTGGGAAGTCTGTAGGGAAGACTTCTTCACTCCAAGGGAGATTACTTCAGGTGTCCTTGATACCCACAGGTCTGTTGAAGAACCCAGAAGACGCACTGACACAGATGACAAAGAAGACTTGCAGAACAGCAAGACCAAGAGCAGCAGGAGTCTTCTTTAGTGCAGTCTCGGTTTCAGGCAAAGTCCAACGAAGTCCAAATGTCCAGACCATGTAAGAGTGATGTGGTTTCAGGCTTGAGTCTTTTCCCACAGAGAATCTAAGGAACCACCCACAGGTAAGTCCTAAAGTACCCTAAGAAAATGGTTGGAACAACTCAGGGGTCCCGCCTAGAAGAGGGGCTGGACAGAGGGGAGGATGCTTCCATGTCCTTTTTCCAGTTTCATGCCAGATTGGGAGCCAAGAGCTCCCTAAACTTGCTCAAACTGGAGTTTGCAAGGAGGGCACCAAATGTGCTCTCAAAGCAGTCTGGTGGTGCTGTCAAACGCCCCAGCTCTATACACTAAGTCCTGTCTGGAGGTGGTCACACCTTCCTTTGAAAGGGAATCTATTGTTCAACATTTCCCTGCTCGAGTGCGGCTCAGGAGCAGGAGGACAGATTTGTGTCTGTGGTCGGCAGCAGCAGTAGCTTGCTGTCAGACCTTGAAAGGCTGTTACCAGGAGTACAGAGGGGTACCCAAGGGAGTCCCCAGTACATGGGATCATACTTCTAACACTGGAATCGGTGTTGTGGTATGATATCTACATGTTTGACACAAAACATGACTGGGTTTGGTGCAGCCACTATATATTTAGAGATCTCGTAATGACTAATGCCCACCATATGTATAAAATGGCTGACCGCATTTACAAAGCCTGGAGAATTGACTCCAGGCTTTGTAGGAGTGTCCTGCTCATGCAGAGACACCCTCACATTTATAACCAAGCACCCTGCCCTCAGGACCGAAGAGCCTTCCATAGGGATGACTTATAGGCTTAAAGTGTAGTAAGGAAACGTATGTCTTTTGTGAGAGGTGCTAGTACCAACTCACACAGGCTGCAATGGCAGATCTGTAGTCACAGTTTAAGTGGACTCCAATGGGTGGCACATTCCATGCTGCAGCCCATGGGAGATCCTTGGTGTACCTATGCCCTGGGTACCTTAATACCATATCCTAGGGACTTACAAGGGTACACCGGTAGCTAATTGTGGATGTACAAAAGTACTTAACCATGGTCAAGGGAGAAAGCACAGTGACTGGGGTCCTGATTAGCAGGATCCCAGTCAGACTAGGTAGAAAACACACTGAAACCAAGCAAAAAGTGGGGGTAAACATGATAGAAGATCCTACTTTCTTACATTTATTCAATAACAGGTTTCATTCCCTCCTCTGCTTCCTGTGTAAGCTTGTACTAAGGAATTCGAGGATAAACTGCATTTGGTTTTACTGTATTTTTCACTTGTTCTGAACTTGCATTTAATCTAATTTCTTTGACTGTAAAATCCCATACCCCTCTCTTACTGTGTGTCTTCAATCAGGAGGTACATTTTCTTTTGTGAGAACTGGAAATAAATGATCTTTTGCTTTTTGTGATTTTTAAAAAAATCAATTCCTCGTCCTGCATCAGAATTACTACACCATCCAGTGTGCAGTAAAATATGCAATTTTGCAAACTTGGAGTCAGATGTACAAAGCTTTTTCAAAATGTGAAATGCGATTCAGTAACTTTTGCCAAAGTGCAATTTGTATTTACGATTTGGTATTTGGAAGGGGCTTGCTTTAGGAGTCTCTTCCAAATACCAAATCGGTATGGTATATGTTGCTGTTTAAAGGCCGAATTCCAGTTGCAAAACAGTAATACTTTACCACCATTTTAATAGTGGTGGTTACCATTCACAAATAGAAAAGAGTCCCTTTGGGATTCTTTCCCCTTTGAGACTGTTGATCATTGTCTTTTAAGAGCAGACCACTGCCTACTCTTAAAAAATTAAACTTCAAACTTTCTTTTTTTTCTTTTTAAATGCATCCCTTTTTACTTTAAGGACAACTATCTGCCTTTTTAAAAAACGTTAGCCTTATTAGAAAGCAATCAAAGACATGGTGGTCTGCTGACCACAGCAGGCCACTATCCCTGAAATAGCTGCGATTCCTAATTGGTTGCAAATCGCGACCTACTTAATTAATAGTCATGAGGTAGATCGATTTGTGACTTACTAGGAATTTCTTTTTGGGATTGGAAGTACTTCATACATTAGAAATACCGATTTCCTAGTTGCAATTGGGAGATAATAGGAAATCGGAATTCCTAATGTTTGTACATTTGGTCGTAATTCTCTTCCCAGCAAATTAACAGGATTAGAATAGTATATTATAAATTTATGGTAATTTATTTTCTAAATGATTTTATTATTTTGATAAGCGTAAATGGCATTGCACCGTGTACAAATCGTATATCGAAAGTAAACATTGAAAGTAATTTAACATTTGAAGCTGTCAAGAAAAAATATATGAGTTTGCAGTGTGGTAGCTATTAACATGCCTACATAGTCAATAGGAGGAGAAATACCTGACAACCAGGACATATAAAACATGAACATCCATAGTGGGCAACTGCACACATAACTTAGAGTCCAACCATGTTCCCAAACCCCATCATGTATTGTCCGGCACCCCTTTGCTTTGTATAGCATTCATTCAAGAGTACAACAACAACCTATGCCAGTGCGCCATATCCTCAGATTTAGGGGTTGTGGGTACGTCTAGTGTTTTGCTATGTCACACTTGGCCATCAGATTGGCAAGGCTAACATAGGTGCTTTGAGCTTGCATTCCACCTTTATCATCCATATAGCCAGAAGTGCAGTTTTAGGTGTCATATCAATGGGGTAGCCCATTATCTCTGTCATTTCAGGCTGGACGTTTCTCCAATAGGGCTGGATATTGGGCACTCCCAGACCATATGGAAAAGAGATCCCCATGAGAACTGGCATCTAGTGTAGATATAAAGAGGGCAGAGAGGCGATTTAATTTTATGTAGGCGTTCTGGAGTATATTATATTCTAAGGAGGAAGTGCAACTAAACCAGCTGGAACTGGTATCACAAATGTGCAGGGTGCCATTATGGCCTCTCTCCAGTAATCTTCTATTGGGTCTAGGTCAGCATTCAACTCTGCAAACGCACCTCCAGGCGCACAATGTTTGGGGGATGAAGTCCTCTTAGCTGCAGAGGGTCCTTCAGGGCCAATAACCCCTCCTGTTACCTCCAGTAAGTCCCTCACATAGAGATTGCTGAGAGGTGATTAGAGGCCCTGCCCCCTTTCTCCACCACTCTGTGAACGTGCCTTGTGACGCTCTGCTGGTTGAGGGATGAAGTCCCCTTGGATGTAAAAGGTCCTTGAGGGCCAGGAACCCCTTCTGTTACCTCCAGTAAATCCCACACAGCGGGATTGCTGAGAGGCCTTTGGAGGTCACGCCTCCTTTCTCCACCACTGTGTAAACACGCCCCCTGGCTAACTACTAGTTGGGGGATGAAGTCTCCTTTGCTCTTGAGGGTCCTTGGGGGCCAAATACCACTCCTGTTACCTTCAGTAAGTCCCAAACAGCTGGAATGCTGAGAGGTTGTCAGAGGCAAGGCCTCCTTTCTCCACCACTCTGCATAAGCACCTTCTGGCACACAACTGGTTGGGGGATGAAGTCCTCTTGGATGGTGAGGGACCTTGGGTCCAAGAAGCCCTCCTGTTACCTCCAATAAGCCCAATATTTTATTTATGGCATTAGACAGCTTCTGAGACCTTGGTTGTGTTATGGGTTTCTTAAAAATGCTTCGATTATTTGGAGCCTGGGTCCCATAGTTGCCGACCTATGATAGAACTTCAGGGCTATTTGCATGTCTACATTCTAATTACTAGCTAACATCCGGTGCTCTGGCGTTTTCAGACAGTCACATCAAGGATGTTTGTATTTCCTCTCCGTTTAAATGCTGGTCCTAGGACCTTTTTTAAGCATTGATGATGGGGGGTTTAAAAATGGGACGAGACATCACACCCCTGTGATAACTGGCTTACTGTATGTATTTATATATTTTTTTACTTTTTTTACCTGAATGCAGAACATTGAATAATTATGAGGTTGTACCTAGGGGTTTGGCATTATAGACAGGAATTGAATGACTCGAGGTATCAGCACCACCTAGCTGCACCCTTATTTAGTTTTTATCATATTTGAAGTCAATTTGATACTCGACAGTTTTAGTTGCTCTCAATTTCTAACAAAACATTCTATGTTTTGTTTGTTTATTTTCTTGTTCTCTCCTATGATGCTACTATAGGGGAAAGTGTTCCATAAGCCTCATGCCAGTGCCTGAGTTGAGGCCTTAATCCCGACATTAGCTGGTAAACCTTGAAAACCCCCCATTACACTCGCCTGTCCCTTTAGATGTTCCACAAGGGCACAGGGTGTGTTGCATGGGTGATGCATAGAACATATGTACATAGAAATCCTACAATATCCTAATTGGTTTTGTATGGCTGTTGATTGAGAATGTATTGTTGGCATCTGTTGTATGTGGTAAATGACTAACACTAGGCATACTATCTCTTTCAGGAAACTACCAGTGAATTCCTATTTTGGATTTACAATTGGACAACTGGTTTTGTATCTTTGTATCTTCATATTAATTCTATAACTTTGAGAGCTTAAGCAGGAGCACTGATTATATAGGTCCTGAGGAATGCCACAACACCTCTGAGGAGGGTCAAAGGCTGAAACATGTCGGCCTACTCTTTTCAGAAAATCCAGCGGGTATGATCATGCCCGGCTCGTTCTCTGTTTGAATTTAATCCTGACATAGGGATGCATGAATAAATTGTGTCGCATGCATTTGGAGTCAGACATTTGGTGTATGTGCTTGGCTGAGGAGCCAGTGGGGCGAAGCTACCATCTGTGGGATTATGACTGAACGCCTCTAAGTCAGAATCCCCCCTAAACGACCTTTCTCACATTCACTTTTGTTAATACACAACACGGGTTGAGAGTAGTGGGACTCTATTTGGTCTTATTTCCCCTCTCATAGTAGCACTACCGTGCATCTCCATCCCCGTGAACTTTTTAGTCTGTACCAGGGACCTTTTTGATTAAATATTTTTAGGTCCCTGTCTCATTTTAAACCTGCACTCACCAGCACTCCCCTACCCACACACCCTCACTAACAAATGCGGCAACTCCTTAAAAGAACTCCGCCAGAGAGCCCCTAACCAAGGGCCTGTGAGGGACTGCAGCGCCACCCCCACGAGGAGCAACCTTGCCCAATGATGATGCTATACATCCGCAAGGGTGTGTGAGGGCACTAGATACCACATTAAGGAGTACCTTTTCCTTACTCTGCACACTCACTTGATCCTTGGAGACACTCCCCACTATTTACAGCTTGTCTGCTGACTGTAATCTCCCCCTCCACTCTGTAGGAACTGTAACCATCCGTTGGAACATAGTATATGTATTTAACACCCCAAAACTCTTAGAAACACTTGCACTCACTTGTTGATGTCATCAGTGATGTCATTAGCGATGTCATTTGAGATGTCGTCAGTGATGTCATCAGTGATGTAATTTGAGATGTTGTCAGTGATGTCATCAGTGATATCACTGACCATGTCATGATTGATGTAATATGTGAGGTCAGTAGCAGTGCGTTATGGGGGCATAAGTTATAGTTAGCTCAGGTAACTATGACTGCTGAATTTCACAGGTTTTGTATGAGTGAAACCAGAGCATAACTATAACATTTCTGTAACCTTTGGTTTTTTCAGTGAATGTCTAAGGTTGTTTTTAGTCTATTTCTTAACAATAACGTCCGTGTAACCTTTGTTTTTTTCTGTGAATTTCTACATTTTTTAAAATTCTATTTCTTAACTATAACGTCTCTCTAACATTTGTTTTTTATATAAATTTCAAAAATTAGTTTTATGTACTATTCTCCTTGTTTATTGATTGTTGGTGCTCTGTTTTTATTTGCTTGTGTATACTTTGATGGTTATTTTAACCGAATAAAGTTACTATTACTACTATAATTTTCTAAGGATTTTAAATTTTATTTCCTAAGTGTATCCTATAACCTTTGAGAGTGAGTGTGTGAGTGAATGCATGAGTATCTTAGTGGGTGTATGAATGAGTGTCTCAATGAGTCTGTCAGTGGGTGTGTGAGTTTCTTAGTGTGTTCCGGAGTGGCTACATAATTGCCTCACTGGGTGTGTGAGTCTCTGAGTGGGTGTGAGTGAGTGCTTGAATCTGAGGGGGTCTTTGAGTGGGTGCAGGACTGTCTGAGTGGGTCTGTGAATGGGGTTGTGTGTCTGTTTGGCTCTGTGAGTGGGTAAGTGGGATTGTGAGTGAGTGTGTGAGTGGCCAGGCCACATTTTAATAGGGGAGAGGTGCTACACCGTCCCCCTCCCCTGGCCAAATTGGTTCCTGGGAACCACATCCCCGGCCACAATAGAATGGGGGAGAAAGGCTGTGCGGCTCCTATCCTCAGGCTGATCTTGGCCATGTGGCCCCCCTCATTGTAGTAGTTAGCCCCGGGAAGGGAGTGGGCCCCCTTCATTTGAAGGAATTGCCTCTGGGGGGTGGCAGTCCCTGGGGTTGTGAGGGGCCTCACGGGCCCTGCATTAATTTTATCTTTAGCCCCGGCCGGAGAAGTGGCAGTCCCAGGGGCTGCGAGGAAGATTGTATGAGTCCCCTTCAGACATTTTATCTTTAGCCCCGGGGAGGTGACAGTCCCCGGTGCTATATGTGAGGCCATACAGGCCCTCACACATCCATTTTATGTTTAGCCCCCAGGAGGTTGCGGCCCCTGGGGCAGCAGGGGATGCTATGCAGCCTTCCGTATTCATTTTATCTTTAGCACCTGGGGAGGCGGTGGTCCCTAGGGCACGGACATGAATTTAAGTGCTCTGCAGGGGTTACATGTGCTGCATGGACACCTCCTGCTTACATTAAAACCAGTGACCTGGTGAAGTAGTGGTCCCCAGGGCTTTCATCTGTCATAGAAAGGGGACCCGTTCACCACCCACCAGCATATATTTGCCCATGCCCCTGGTACATGGCCCACCAGGGTGCTAAACATTAGTGAAGTGTGAGAGCCTGCACTTCTTTTTTAGATTTTTGGGTGGAAGCTGCAGATCCAGCATGGCTTCAACCCAATTTTTTTTTTTTACCATTGTTTTGTGCCATGGTGAGCTCCACACCACATCAAATGTGTCAGGATATTCCTAGCATGCCCCCTTTTCTTTTTTTTTAAATGTGTTTTTGTGGTACTCAGCTTGAAGCCAAGTCCCAAGATGTCTGCCAACACTTTCTGGTTGAAATGTTGGCAGCCAATCACATTTGAGCACAGGGACTGTTGGAGCCTCCGGGGATAAGCATCCCTTGATTTACAAATTTGCTTTTCTTTTACATTTCTCCAAAACTACTAAACAGTTTTACACCAAATAACGAAAATCACTCTTTCTGGACCAAGAGCTAACTTTCTGCCAAGTTTGGTGTAAATCTTTCCAGCAGTTCAGGCTATAGTCGTGTTCAAAGTTCCCTATTGGAATTAACAGTGGAAAAACACTCCACCCCTTTTTCTTAGCCCCGCTTGACGTATCACCCCAAAACATTGCATACACAAGCAGTCTCCCTATTACACTGTTTGGGGGAAATTTTGTGAAGATTCGTCAAGAGGCGCCAAAGATATATGCAAGTCAAAATACACTCTTTCTATGCAAACACGGTCCTAACTATAACTACCTACTGTCAACTACTAATAGGCACTATAAATATGGCAAAATGTATATGTATGATCAATATCTGTCTTAGAAAAAACATCTTTTTATTTAACAAGGTCCTTTACGAACAAATACAGGGAACTGCTATGGGCACCTGTTTCGCCCCTACCTATGCCAAGTTGTTGGTGGGTTGGTGGGAGGAACAGGTGCTCTAGGAAACAGAGATGTCTCGGTGGTCGAGCCATGTAGTTATCTGGCTCAGGTACATCAATACCATTTTCTGCCTTTGGAATGGTAAGGAGAATGATTTGAAAGAGTTTGTACATGATCCAAACTCCCACAATGTAAATTTACGATTTACTATGATCCATAGTAAAACATTTTTTAGAGTTTCTAGATTGACATTGACAAGTTGACATTGTATTGAACAACTCTTTACAGTCCAACCTTTTTCGTAAAAGTACTGCAGGAAATTCTATTCTACATGCCCGTAGTAGCCATACACCAAGTTTCAGGTGCAGTATTCCTTACGGGGAATTTCTCCGAGCAAAACGAAATTGTACATCAGAAAAGGAATATACAATAGCTTGTGACAAAATGATTACCAGGCGAGAGGGAACTCTAAACAACATCTTAACAATCAAAAAAGAAAACTGACTCAGAACACAGGAAAAATATCCTTTTTGGACAACCAAAACTATTGGTAAAAGTGGAATACGTTTTATCATGAAATACTCCAAACGGGCATATGACCTATGAAAAATTCTAATTAACAGATGGGACATTTTGAAACATGATCCATTTTTGAGAAACAACCTAAGTGAGTGCCCTATGATCACCTATTGAAAAAATACCTCACATAAGGACATTTTGGTACACAGTTTCTTCAAACCTAAATATGGAACTTGGCTTCCACGACCTAAAGGTTTTAAAATCTGTGGTTGTTGTAAAGCCTGCAAGTTTAGTAATAACATTGAATCTGTAATGTTGGAAACACACATAAAACATGGAAAATCAGGAAGTTCAGAACTAGCATTACAGATTATGTTATATATATGCCAATGTCTGTCCTTGTGATAAGCGGTATATAGGGTCTATCATTTTCCAATTAAAAAACGTATTCTGGAACACTGGCGAGCCATCACCAATAATGATGAAACGTATAGTACAGCAAGGCACTTTAACCAATACCATGGAGGGGATTTGGAGAATTGGGAAATTCTTCGGATTAGACACAATTCCAAAAACACCCAAGAGGGGGGAATAGACAAGTGACTCTAAAGAGATTGCAATCAAGGTTAACTCTGGAACCAGGTAGCATGATTCCAAGAGGGATGAATGTAGACGCCAAACTATCCTTACTTCTATTAAATGAACTAAGGAACTTGTTAACACGTCTGACCTCAGCAGAGTTGTTTATAACAGTTGCTGATTTTTAAAACTTTTTCCACACAACAGTAGGTGTTCCAAAGGGTTTTTGTTATTTAGATTAAAAAATTGTTTATTTTTATGGTTTTTTATAGGGGACTCACATCTTCGCCCCATGAGAGGCAATGAGGGGTCGAGAGGAAAAATCATGAAAGGATTAATTAGCTACTACAGCTTGACTAGTCTAGCAACATAAATAGAGAATGTTTATGTAGAAAAGTACTTCTTCTTTCTTGACAGTTCTATGCTGTGGGTAATATATAAAAGAAGCTACTATAGCTTGATTTTGATTTGTTAACAAAGCAACCAAGAACCAGTGTTGGAAAATTGATGAAGGTTACTAATTGCAGACACTATATAGATTGTATTGTCAATAAAGTTACAAGGTTACAAATTGAGAGAGAGACAAAAACTCTGCTTCTCTAATACTAAGCAGGATAATGAAATTGCTATCCCGCTCGAAATATCCAAATGTAAAATGATGAAGGGTTTTGGAGATATTGGAAATTAGATTTAGATTTTTATTAAATCACGATACTCAAACATTTGGAATGCACTTTAACGTAAAGTATGTTTTCTATTTCAATTGTAAAGAATGGACATCTTTAGAAATGCGTAACAGGGCATGGCCAGGCAAGATGGCCAGGTGGACGTGATCCGCCCCGGCTCTGGATCCCTGTAGCTGTCTTGGGATGCTCCTGACCTGAGGGGTAGCCGGTAAGACACTTAAACGGCCACCAGAGGATCGAGAACTCAGCGGGACCCCACAGGAGCAACCCTGCACTGTGTATAACTGAGGAACGTGGTGAATTCAGCAACGAGAGAGACCGGACAGGGTTCCAAAATGGCGCTACCAGCCTCGCTTGAATTGGGGAAGCGGAGGCTTTTAAGTGGAGCGCCCACAACTGCAGTTATAACATCTGGCCTCTCGGAGAAAAACTATGGAGTACAGGACCAGTGAGAAATAAGGCGGTTCTGGCAGAGTGCATTCAATGAGGAGAGAAGGTGGCGCCGACTATATGAGGACTTCAACCCTGTCTGAGATACGTGATGGAGGTTGAAAGGCAGAGAGCGGGGGCTTTGGAAGTGCTCTGCATGGGTTACATGTGCTGCATGGACACCTCCTGCTTACATTAAAACCAGTGACCTGGTGAAGTAGCGGTCCCCAGGTCTTTCATCTGTCATAGAAAGGGGACCCGTTCACCACCCACCAGCATATATTTGCCCATGCCCCTGGTACATGGCCCACCAGGGTGCTAAACATTAGTGAAGTGTGAGAGCCTGCACTTCTTTTTTAGATTTTTTGGGTGGAAGCTGCAGATCCAGCATGGCTTCAACCCAATTTTTTTTTACCATTGTTTTTTGCCATGGTGGGGTCCCCACCACATCAAATGTGTCAGGATATTCCTAGCCTGCCCCCTTTTCTTTTTTTTAAATGTGTTTTTGTGGTACTCAGCCTGAAGCCGAGTCCCAAGATGTCTGCCAACACTTTCTGGTTGAAATGTTGGCAGCCAATCACATTTGAGCACAGGGACTGTTGGAGCCTCCGGGGATAAGCATCCCTTGATTTACAAATTTGCTTTTCTTTTACATTTCTCCAAAACTACTAAACAGTTTTACACCAAATAACGAAAATCACTCTTTCTGGACCAAGAGCTAAATTTCTGCCAAGTTTGGTGTAATTCTTTCCAGCAGTTCAGGCTATAGTCGTGTTCAAAGTTCCCTATTGGAATTAACAGTGGAAAAACACTCCACCCCTTTTTCTTAGCCCCGCTTGACGTATCACCCCAAAACATTGCATACACAAGCAGTCTCCCTATTACACTGTTTGGGGGAAATTTTGTGAAGATTCGTCAAGAGGCGCCAAATATATATGCAAGTCAAAATACACTCTTTCTATGCAAACACGGTCCTAACTATAACTACCTACTGTCGACTACTAATAGGCACTATATATATGGCAATATATATATGTATGATCAATATCTGTCTTAGAAAAAACATCTTTTTATTTAACAAGGTCCTTTACAAACAAATACAGGAAACTGCTATGGGCACCTGTTTCGCCCCTACCTATGCCAAGTTGTTGGTGGGTTGGTGGGAGGAACAGGTGCTCTAGGAAACAGAGATGTCTCGGTGGTCGAGCCATGTCGTTATCTGGCTCAGGTACATCAATGCTATTTTCTGCCTTTGGAATGGTAAGGAGAATGTTTTGAAAGAGTTTGTACATGATCCAAACTCCCACAATGTAAATTTACGATTTACTATGATCCATAGTAAAACATTTTTTAGAGTTTCTTGATTTGAAGTTGACAGTATTGAACAACTCTTTACGGTCCAACCTTTTTCGTAAAAGTACTGCAGGAAATTCTATTCTACATGCCCGTAGTAGCCATACACCAAGTTTCAGGTGGAGTATTCCTTACGGTGAATGTCTCCAAGCAAAACGAAATTGTACATCAGAAAAGGAATATACAATAGCTTGTGAAGAAATGATTACCAGGCGAGAGGGAACTCTAAACAACATCTTAACATTCAAAAAAGAAAACTGACTCAGAACACAGGAAAAAAATCCTTTTTAGACAACCAAAACCATTAGTAAAAGTGGAATACGTTTTATCATGAAATACTCCAAACGGGCATATGACCTACGAAATATTCTAATTAACAGATGGGACATCTTGAAACATGATACATTTTTGAGAAACAACCTAAGTGAGTGCCCTATGATCACCTATTGAAAAAATACCTCACATAAGTACATTTTGGTACACAGTTTCTTCAAACCTAAATATGGAACTTGGCTATCACGACCTAGAGGTTTTAAAATCTGTGATTGTTGTAAAGCCTGCAAGTTTAGTAATAACATTGAATCTGTAATGTTGGAAAACACACATAAAACATGGAAAATCAGGAAGTTCAGAATTTGCATTACAGATTATGTTATATATATGCTAATGTCTGTCCTTGTGATAAGTGGTATATAGGGTCTATCATTTTCCAATTAAAAAATGTATTCTGGAACACTGGCGAGCCATCACCAATAATGATGAAACGTATAGTACAGCAAGACACTTTAACCAATTTCCATGGAGGGGATTTGGAGAGTTGGGAAATTCTTCGGATTAGACACAATTCCAAAAACACCCAAGAGGGGGGAATAGACAAGTGACTCTAAATAGATTGCAATCAAGGTTAATTCTGGAACCAGGTAGCATGATTCCAAGAGGGATGAATGTAGACGCCAAACTATCCTTACTTCTATTAAATGAACTAAGGAACTTGTTAACACGTCTGACCTCAGCAGAGTTGTTTATAACAGTTGCTGATTTTTAAAACTTTTTCCTCACAACAGTAGGTGTTCCAAAGGGTTTTTGTTATTTAGATTCAAAAATTGTTTATTTTTATGGTTTTTTATAGGGGACTCACATCTTCGCCCCATAAGGGGCAATGAGGGGTCGAGAGGAAACATCTTGAAAGGATTAATTAGCTACTACAGCTTGACTAGTCTAGCAACATAAATAGAGAATGTTTATGTAGAAAAGTATTTTTTCTTTCTTGACAGTTCTATGCTGTGGGTAATATATAAAGGAAGCTACTATAGCTTGATTTTGATTTGTTAACAAAGCAACCAAGAACCAGTGTTGGAAAATTGATGAATGTTACTAATTGCAGACACTATATAGATTGTATTGTCAATAAAGTTACAAGGTTTCAAATTGAGAGAGAGACAAAAACTCTGCTTCTCTAATACTAATCAGGATAATGAAATTGCTATCCCGCTCGAAATATCCAAATGTAAAATGATGAAGGGTTTTGGAGATATTGGAAATTAGATTTAGATTTTTGTTAAATCACGATACTCAAACCTTTGGAATGCACTTTAACGTAAAGTATGTTTTCTATTTCAATTGTAACGAATGGACATCTTTAGAAATGCGTAACAGGGCATGGCCAGGCAAGATGGCCAGGTGGACGTGATCCGCCCTGGCTCTGGAGCCCTGTAGCTCTATGGAGTTCAGGACCAGAGAGAAATAAGGCGGTTCTGGCAGAGCGCATTCAATGAGGAGAGAAGGTGGCGCTGACTATATGAGAACTTCAATCCTGTCTGAGATACGTGATGGAGGTTGAAAGGCGGAGAGCGGGGGCCTTGATAGACTTTTTGGCAACACACTTTGAGGAGTATAAGAACGACATGCATGATTCCAAAATGGTGCCCGCATTGGACATTTGCCGGGGAACATAAGGGGCACCCAGGAGAGGACTCCCTTTAGCAACCAACTCATAGATGCTATAAAACTTACAAAACAACAACAGCAGCACAGTCCTCAAACAAAAGAACGCACGCAGCGTAACGCCTATTAAAATTGTATGCCTGACTCCAAGATGGCTGACAACACCTAGGTCCTGCACCAAGTGGGGAAGGTTCCTTTCGGTGTGGGGGAGCTATTAGAGGGACCAAGACCCATCAACTGCAGCAGGGAGGCCTAACCCCCACGAAGAAGGAGGACAGCCAGTCTCCACTTATGCCACCGAAAAAGGCGACAAGCAAAGTATCCAATTTTTTCAACCCCACAGAGAAGAGGCAAGTGCAGAAAACAGGGGGAGACGCCGCCAATATGTCGCTCACCAAAGACAACCTCTTGGCCTCTCTAAGGGAATTTGAAGCTGAGCTTCGCTCAAAAATCAAGTTGAATATAAAGACCTCAATTCACCAGTTGAAAGCAGACCTCGCAGAACGCATGCCCTCCCTCTAACAGCATGCCGACTCCTTCGGAACGAGAATTCTGGAAGTAGAGGCTCGACAGGGCACACACCATAGCATTATTTCTTGTGGGCTGGATGATACTACGGAGCAGCACATAATCGGTATTGTTTTTGTCACTTGGACTAGTGCACATGCCATTCGGTATTTATTTTATTCAACTGTCTTTTTATTTGTTGATTTGTAACATGTCGAGCACAATGAGTGAATTTGGCTTGTATTCAGAAATTCCAATATGGATGCCATTTCATTTGTGAAAAACCCTCTTGTTTTCTGCATGTCCGTTTTCTATTTCTTGTTGTCTTGTATGTATTTTGCAATCAACCTCGCATCCGGTGTGTGACCAAGACTGCGTGGCAGTCAAAACGCGTAACTGGAGTAAACACAACAACCCAGAGGAAACTTCCCCTGAGTGATTGCATTATTTTTGCTTCAAATTCATAATTCGATGTCCGGCACGCTCTGACGGCTTGAGTGATCCAATTACCTTAGGGCGAGGAAAACAGAAGGAGCAACCTTGTGGCTGATATTGACGGAGTTAACTGGAGCTGGCCGCCGACAACTGATCTCAGAAGGACGAGCTTGGAGAAGATCAAGGACTTTGGTGAAGGAGTACGAGGGAGAGAACTGCGGAACAAACCAGGAATCGCATCCCAGTGGTAGGTGAATCGGGCTGGGATGTTCGGACAGGGCAGGGGGAGGACTGGGACGGGTCAGAAGATGCATGCTGTCTTCACCCTGTGTCCACCGGTTGCAGCCGCGATCTGGTTTACGTCTCTTGACGGCGGTTCAAAAGAAAGGACATCTGTCCTTTTACTCAAAATCTGTTGGAACCACAATGTGAGCATACGATTACATGAACAGACCTTCTCTCCGTCAGAGTACAATTTCAAAAACCGTATTTACTTGTACCTCACTTGTGACTTTTCAATTGCTCAGTCACACCACTAAATATGAGAACGTGCTGACATTGGAGCACGCTTTCAGTCTCAAACAATCGGTGGCAGTAGGAACCTCCAAATAGTTGTGGGGGGATACCCTCCAGGTGATTCAGCCAACTGCGCTATCCACGATTTTTATAGGGACATACCGGGATCTATAAAACAAATCACCGAAGAGTGTGTACTGGCGCATCCAAATATGGAGGAGGAGATAGGAAGAAGGGCAGCTGCCCAGAGTCTTTTTGCTCGAGCCCCTACTAAAGGTCAACAAATAAAGGAAAAAAGTGCCAAAGACACCACACTTCATGACAAACTAAAGAGACTAGAAAAACTTAAAAGATCAGAAACTTCAAAATGGTGGGAGGCAATGTCTCTACAAGATTACATTGATAATGAGGTGGTGCTACGAGGCCTTAGGATATATACAACACCATCCTACGAATCTCCAAACCCTAGAATCTTGGAGGAATGGGCTGAGAACTCAGCAAAAAGGTCAAGACAGATGCTAACCATTTTAGTAAAGTGTGCATGGGAGGCAGAGAATCTATCCTACATGAATTAAAACAACTGGAAGAAGAACTTAAAGTACATAAGGAACAGGACATTATCAAAAAGTATACTGAAGAATTGAAATCCAAATTCAAATTGTATGAGGACGACATTAAAGCACGCAAACAAAGAATGCTACGCAGGAATTGCACTGATTATGAGATTGGGAGGATCCTCACGTACAGCCACAAGTATGACCATATGTACAATAAACTCTCATTGGGGGAACCAATAGAACAGGCAACAGGCATCATCCAGCAGCTCAGAGTCAATGGCAAGCAGTGACACAGATGGAGACCTTTCAAGTTCAACAGAAAGTACAACATCCGAAGGAGAAGTGTTAATGAGGCCGCTACTGACTTTTTTATATGAATATTGAATCCTTCGGACAGGACGACAAAAACCACGAACAGTGCAACCACCGAAGAGATGGGAAAGGGGCGAAGTCAACGAGGCAGGGGAAGAGGAAGAGAAAGAGGCAAAGGGCCAATGGGAAACAAATCAACTGGCCCAAAGAAACAGACATAATGGATGACATATTGGCAAGCAAAACTATTGTTAATTAGTCTCAACTGTCCGCTATCAATGTTCAAAAAATAACTTTATGCTTAGGCCTTTCATTTTGCCCATCGGATCACTTCAGTTATCCGGAAACCAGGATAGACATCTAGAAATTCATTAGAAAGCTCAAACTCAGAAAGTGGCATCACCTTAGACACAAGATCAGCTAATCTGGTTGAGACAGGAGCCCTACTCTCAACAGATAACAACACTAATTCCCATCTGAAAGTAGGTGATGTGGATACTCTCATAACTCTACAAGAACTCTTCACAGAGACATGTTTGGAACATGAACCAATAGGGGAGTGTTTGGGTGTAATTACCGATCGACCAACGATGACAAAATTTAAACCTAACTCCAACTTCCTTCCTAATATGTCACACGACAACATTGACACATTTCATGACACTGTAATGAATGATCTCATGCAATTCTGCCTACAGAAAAGGATGAAAAACACACAACAGAACTTCACTGTTGCACAAACAAAAGTGAACAAAACTCTATCAGAAGATGACAATATTGTAATACGTCCAGCAAACAAGGGAGGTAATATTGTGCTGTGGGACAAACATTCATACATAAAAGAGGCATTGAGACAATTGGAGGACACTAAATTCTATGTTAAAATCAACATACAAGAAAACAATGAAAGTATAATTTGTAAATGGGACATGTTGATGGATTGGAAAGACAGTGGTATCTTGCAATGGGAGGAATTTTGCTATCTGTAACGTGATTATCCTAAACTACCCGTTTTTTACCTCCTCCCTAAGATTCATAAAAACCCCACTACACCCCCAGGCAGACCTATTGTCTCCTTAATAGGAAGCGTAGCATAATACATATCTAAATATGTAGATCATTACCTTGGAGAGTACGTCATGGCCCTCCATTCATATGTATGAATAGACTTCCCTTTGATCACAATGGATGTGGATTCATTATATTCCATAATTGACCATTTTCTGGGTATAAAATCTTGCCAACATTTTTTCCAAAACAGCTAAGTCTGTTATCTTGAGCATACCAACATGCTGCTGGAGATGATGAGTTTCTGTCTACACAACAATATGTTTGTGTTTAAAGGAACACTATACAAACAAATCCTAGGGACTGCCATGGGGACATGTTTCCCCCCAGTTTTGCTAATCTCTTCCTAGGGGTCTGGGAGGAGGAAATTCATAAAGACCTGATACTGCAATGCACAGAGGGAGAAGTAGTCAGATTGCTTTGCTACATAGATTACTTATTTATCATATGGAGAGGCAGCGAGGCCAGTGCTATAAAAGCAATTGAGAATCTGAATAGGAATGAATATAATCTCAAACTCACTTACACCATCAGTAGAGAATCATATGAATTCCTGGATGTTAAGGTGGAGATAGATAACAACAGGCTTCAGACCAAATTACATTGTAAAACCGCAGCAGGAAACAGTTTTCACCATGCTCTCAGCAGTCACTCTGACCCCCTTAAATGGAGAATTCCATACTGTGAACTCCTAAGAGCAAAGAGAAGCTGTAGCACTCAAGAAGAATACCACACGGAACAAACCAACATGATTGAAAGATTCAGGGAACAAGGTAACCCCATCTGGATCTTAGAGAGAGCGAAAGAAAAAGTCAGTAGGATTACTCGAGAGCAAACACTTTTGGACAAACAAGAGACTGCAGAAGAAAGGAACACTACTAGGGTAATTCTCACAAACAACTCTGAATCACAGAAAATCGCCAAAATACCAATAAAAAATTACAAAATTCTAGCAAGTGACCCAGTTCTTGGACGCGATATACCTCAACATCCTATGATCACATACAGAAAATGGAGAAGTCTTAAGGACATTTTGGTAAACAAACACTCGAGCACCCAACACAGCTTATAAGGGTTCTTTCCATGTGGTCACTGCAAGGCTTGCCGTAGTAGCTACATGAAAAAAAGTATGATACGCCTACTAGGGTGAAAACCATCAGCCAATATCTGACATGAAGCTCTACCTTTGTTATGTATGTGCTAGAATTCCCTTTCAACTTACGCTACGTGGGTAGCACAACTCTTACAGCAAAGAAAAGAGTACTCGAGCACATGAGGGCAATCAAAAATAAAGATCCACATTACCCTGTGTCTAGGAATTTTGCAGAATACCATCTGTCCAACAGCTCTCTCCTCAAATACTTCACATTAGAAAAAGTACATTAGAACTACGGGGGGTAATAGAGTCCTCCAGTTGGGGAAAAGGGAATCTTGGCATATCTTGGACCTACGGACCAAGAATCCAGGGGGACACAATCTAGATGAAGAGCTAGGAATTCATTTACATGAAAATTAGCTTCCACTACTTTCAGAATGTTGAAATTCCAATGATTTTCATCTAATTTGACTAAATAATTTGTATTTTCTTTATACTACAGGAGGAAAAGTAAGGGGCCCAATTTCGGATGGTGATGTCGTCAGAGGTCCCTACCCTTTTCTTCAACATCAAGTCATCGTGGTGGAGGGGACTGTACAGATAAGATCATTTATTTGATTTTTTCTGATTTCTCCTAATTTAATTTCACACTTTTTTTCAATGTAATTGTGTATCACTTGATATGTATTATGTATGGAACCTTCAGTTGGTATAGGTTGACCGACTTTACTTAACAGGACAATACCAGTACATTAGGACATATTAGGAGTAAATTACAGCCCTACACCCAGCTGTCTTCCTGTCTGAAATTTGTGCAGTACATCTGCATTTGGTGGCCACTATCACAGTGCTTGAAATATCACTTGGAATTCAGGAATGTTGTAAGACATTGCTCAACAATATGGAACTTAACTAGCATGCCTCATGATAACATATGGACTATACAAAGACTCTTTGTCTTCACTCATTATGCCTAAGGATTTCATATGGCAAGGATTGTACAACTAATTTACAATTGGTGGTGCAGGGATTCTAGGCAGTATGCTTCGAGCAGTGTGTCACTGGCTAATACATACATTTGCACGACACTAGGCGGTCAGCTCCTAGTCATCTGCATATCCAATATATCATCTACCTACTGGTGGTCACCACTAGGTAGTTATAGTTAGGACTTAGTTTCCATAGATAAAGCGGTTTTTATTTGCCAATAGCTTTGGCGACGTTTGACAAATCTTCACAAAATTTTCAAAACTAATGGCCCGCTCAGGTCAGCTCCTGTCTTAAAAGTTTCAGGGTGATTCGTCGAGCGGGGGCCGAAAAAAAAGGGGGGTCCCAAAACCCCTTTTCTCCATGTTAATTTCAATAAGAAACTTTTGTCGCAGCTACAGCTCGAACTGCGGAACAGAATTTACCCAAATATGGCAGAAAGGTAGCTCTTAGTCCAGAGTGCACCCTTTATGTTAAATGGTATAAATCCATTCAGTAGTTGCTGAGAAATTCATATATTTAGAAATATTAGTATCTGGTGACTGCGGTGGAAATTCAATCACATTACATATACAGTACAACCCATATTATCCTAGACTTTGTCCGACTTCCTTTTTGTTAGAGCATCGACGCGTTTCGGTAGGCCACAGATTAAGGCCAACACCTTCCTCAGGATATTTTGTTGATCCCAATTTAATTATGTTTAAAATCTGAAAAACATGTACAACAAACTAGCATGAGTGACTACCCATACTATACATCTAGGACAATTTTAGATATGCTTCAGTGACTACGACTTAACCCATGCTATAAATTATTAGAATAAACATACATACAATCTTTCACACAGCACTCCGAAAGTATAATGTATTTGTTAGCAAAAAATTACATATATACGGTCAAGAGAATTCTTGTACTTCCAAAGAATATATTCATTCAGCTACTCATGAATTTAATCTCGACGAGTTAGCTTATAGGAGGATATATTCTCTCTCTAGTTATGCCTCTCATTTGAGACAAGAAATGACTTTCCAGGATTTAATTCTGCCATTCCGTAATCACTGTAAGGCAATTTATTTTCATCCAATCATATGGAAACGCTCAACACAAAAGGTGCTTAAGCTCCCTATGTATACATATTCAAATCGGGTGGTAGTTATATGTCATATCTTTGAATAGACAAAGTTCCTAGAGGTTACCTTATTGGTTTCTTTCTTTATTCATTTCATTAGGCTAGTATCATCGGGTAAGTGATCCAGCGGTAGATACATGAACAATATCTTCTAGACAGTATGTTACCTATTGGGAATACCAATGACAGACGCATATTTTAAATATTACCCACTCACAGACTAGGCAACATATCTAATTAGTCTAATTAAGATTACTATAGTCACTAAATTCTATATTTACCGATTGTATCCTTGGAAACAGCTAGGTTGTATATATACACTTCCTTGACTGAGGTATTTTAGTTTAGAGGGAATCATAGGTCGTTATTCCGTGAGTTATCTGAAACAGAAAAAGGCACAGAGACCCAAAACTTTCATGTTTTATATTGCTAAGCCTCTGTTTTGATATACTGAAAGTTATCATTTCTTTTTGAAATTTTTATTAAGTAGATAAAGCTATACTTTCGTAACACTAGGTACCATAGGCAACCACATAAATACTCTTCCATATGTGATTGTTTAAAGAACCCTGAATACTATTTTGCTGCTCTTTTTTAGAGACTATAATGCCGCATTGCGGACATATCAGGCTTGCACACTGAGTTTCCAACTATGAAAGTTAACCCGATATCCTGCCTCTATGCATTAGACAAATGCTCACCGCCAGGACATTTTAGTTTGCTATGGCAGGGCAGGAGCACTGCTACCGCCTTGCCATATCAAACTTCTGCTTCGCTTCATGGAAGCGAAGCAGAATTGCTTTTGGGCAAAGGGAGCTGCAAGCAGCTCCCATTGCCCAATAGCAATACGGGCTCCCACAGGAGGCGGGGAACCGGCAGGGACCACAAGGCCATTGGGGCACCCCCTACGGTCCCCAACGTCATGGTCATGCCCCGGAGGATAGGGTCCACGGGCCAAAAGTGCTCCAGGAGGGGGGGCCCACACTGCCCCCTCCCATTATTTAGAAAAAAAATTGAATGGCCAGGCCCCGGGGATAGAGTCCCCAGGGCTGAAATCAGCCTGGGGAAGGGGGCCGCCTCCTTTATAAGGCCTCAGGAGGGGGGCCTTCCTCCTTTAAATATAGGTTTAAAAAAAATAGAAATGGCCGTGCCCCAGGGGATGGGATCCCCGTGGCCGTAATCGGCCTCAGGAGGGGGGCCACGCGCCCCCCTCCCTTTTCAATTAAAAAAAAAGACTCAGGCCCCAGGGAATGGCATCGCTGGAGCCCAAAAGGGTCAAGGGAATTGGGGCCATGCAGACCCGTCCTTAACTATAAAAAAGAAACCAGCAACTACCAAAGGCCCCTCCCCCTCCTTTCAAACACGCCTCCTGGCATGCTCTGGGTTGGGGGATTAATTCCCCTTCGATCCTAAGGGTCCTTAGGGGCCAACTAGCCCACCAGGTACTTCCAGTAAGCCCCACACAGTGAGATTGCTGAGAGGTGGTCCGAGGCCACACCCCTTTTTCAACACTCTGCAAATGCACCTCTTGGGGCTCTGCTGGTGGGGCAATGAGATCCCCTTGTGTCCAGAGGACTTCAGGACTAAAGTGGACTTCATCGCCCAAGCAGCAGTGTATCAGGAGGCGTGTTTGCAGAGTGGTGTAAAAAGGGGACGTGGCCTCTGACCACTCTCAGCAGTCCACCAGTGTGGGGCTCACTGGAGGTAACAGGAGGGCTAGTTGGCCCCAGGGACCCTCAGGAGGCAAGGGGACTTCATTCCCCAACCAAGAGCGCACCAGGAGGTGCATTTGCAGAGTGGTGGAGAAAGGGGCATGGCCTTTGTGTCCACCTCTCAGCAATCCCACTGTGTGGGGCTTACTGGAGACAACAGGTAGGCTAGTTGGCCCCTAAGGACCCCCCAGCAGCAAAGGAGACTTCAATCCCCATCCAAGAGTGTGCCAGGGAGCGCGTTTGCAGAGTGGTGGGCAAAGGGGGCATGGCCTGCTAGGAGAACTTAGCAATCCTGTTGTGTGGAACTTACTGGAGGTTATAGGAGGGGTAATTCGTCCTCAAGGATGTTCTTGGGGACCAACTACCCCTCCTGTTACCTCCAGTAAGTCCCACACAGTGGGATTGCTAAGAGGTCTTCGGAGACCACACACCCCTTTCTCCACCATGTTGCAAACGCTCTTCCTGGTATACTACTGATTGGGGATGAAGTCCACTTTACTCTTGAGGGACTTTGGTGGACAAGAAGCCCTCCTGGTACCTCCTGCAAGTCCTATGCAGTGGAATTCCTGAGTGCTGGTCGGAGGCCCAGCCCCCTTTCTCCACCACTCTGAAAACAAGACTACTAGTTAAAGAAGTATTTGCAATGTAATAGGTCTCGCATCTGCGAGAGTTAGAGCTAATGGTGTTATAAATGTGAACGTTTTTTACTAATGTTCTCTGGAGTGGAGGGGAGTGGATGTACGTTGTGTGTTGTGTGTAGTGGAATTACGTGGTATGTTGTGCAGTGAAATTATGTGGATAGAAAGTATGTGGTATTTCATGCATAGGAATTATGTAGAGTGGGATTATGTGTTATGGAGAGTAATTATGTGGTATGCCAGTAGTGTTGTGGAGTAGTATCCTCAGGTTTAGTCTTCCTCATTTCCATAGAAACTAAACTATGAACTCAAAGAGGCAAAAAAAGAAGGAACCACTGAGGAGCACTTTTGGACCTAGTCAGAGGTATAAGCAGGGCCACTGGAATTATGCATCTGTTCGGCTGCACCAATTACCGCATAATTATGCATTTTCTGCATTGGCCATGTAATCCATCTGCTGTATGACCTGCAGATTTGAACAAAACAAACCTTGTTTCTAGCTCAAACGGCTCAAACGTTACCAAAAATGCAGCGATAAGTGTTATAGCATGGTGGAAGGCCCTTTGCAAAGCTGGAATGGTCACCTGTTACTTATTCCTAAAAGTGGGTGTTAAATTGGTACTAATGGTGTGAAAACCACTCTTGCCTCTTTCTGCGCCTCTCTTGCCTCTTTCTACATTTCTCTTGCTTCTTTCTGCACCTTTCTTCCTTCTTCTGCACTTTTCTTGACTGTTTCTGCACATCTCTTCTGCTTTCTGCACCTCCCTTCTTTCTGCACCTCTCTTGCTGCATTTTGCACCTCTCTTGCCTCTTTCTGCACCTCTGTTGCTTCTGTCTGCACTTCTCTTGCCTCTTTCTGCACCTTTCTTGCCTCTTTCTGCACTTCTCATGCCTCTTTCTGCACCTCGCTTGCTTCTTTCTGCACTTCCCATGGTTCTTTCTGTACACCTCTTGCCTCTTTCTACACCTCTCTTGCGTGCATCTGCACCTCTATTGCCTCTTTCTGCACTTCTATTGCCTTCTTCCTTCTTCTGCACTTCTCTTGCCTCTTTCTGCACATCTCTTCTGCTTTCTGCACCTCCCTTCTTTCTGCACCTCTCTTGCTTCATTCTGCACCTCTCTTGCTTCTTTCTTCTGCACCTCTCTTGCCTCTTTCTGCACCTCTGTTGCTTCTTACTGCACTTCTCTTGCCTTTTTCTGTATCCCCTTGCCCATTTCTGCACTTCTCTTGCCTCTTTCTGCACTTCTCCTGCATGTTTCTGTACCTCTCTTGCCTGTTTCTGCACTTCTGTTGCTTCTTTTTTAACCTCACTTGCTTCTTTCACCCCTATTGCCTCTTTTTGCACTCATCTTCTCTCTTTCTGTACCCCTATTGCCTCGTTCTACACTCTCTTGCGTGTTTCTGTACCTCTATTGCCTCTTTCTGTACTTTTCTTGCCTCTTCATGCACCTCTCTTGATTCTTTCTGTACTTCTCTTGCCCTTTCAGCATCTCACTTACCTCTTTCTGCACTTCCCTTGCTTTTTTCTGCACCTCTCCTGTTTCTTTCTTCAATTTGCTTGTCTCTTTCATCACTTCTCTTGCTTCTTTCTGCACCTCTCTTGCTTCTTTCTGCATATTTCTTCCTCTTTCTGCACCTTCCTTCCTCTTTCTATACCTCTCTTGCCTCTTTCTGCACCTCTCTTTCCTGTTTCTACAATTCTCTTGCCTCTCTGCAGTTTTCTTGCCTCCTTCTGCCCCTCTGTTGCTTCTTTCTGCACCCCACTTGCCTGTTTCTGCACCTCACTTGCCTCTTTGTACACCTCTCTTGCCTCTTTCTGCACTTCTCTTGCTTTTTTCTTCAGCTCTCTTGTTTCTTTCAGCACTTCTCTTGCCTCTTTCTACACCTCTGTTGCTTCTTTCAGCACTTCTCTTGCCTCTTTTTGCATTTCTCTTGCCTATTTCTGCACCTTTCTGGCCTGTTTCTGCACTTCTGTTTCTTCTTTTTGCACCTCACTTGCTTCTTTCACCCCTATTGCCTCTTTTTGCACTCCTCTTCTCTCTTTCTGTACCCCTATTGCCTCTTTCTACACCTCTCTTGCGTGTTTCTGCACCTCTATTGCCTCTTTCTGCACTTTTCTTGCCTCTTCATGCACCTCGCTTGGTTCTTTCTACACCTCTGTTGCTTCTTTCAACACTTCTTTTGCCTCTTTTTGTACTTCTCCTTCCTGTTTCTGAATCTCTCTTCCATGTTTCTGCCCCTCTGTTGCCTCTTTTTGCACCTCAATTGATTCTTTCTGCATCCCTCGTGCCTCTTTCTGCACCCCTCTTCTCTCTTTCTGTACCCCTCTTGCCTCTTTCAACACCTCTCTTGGTGTTTCTGCACATCTATTGCCTCTTTCAGTACTTCTCTTGCCTCTTCATGCACCTCTGTTGCTTCTTCCTGCACTTCTCTTGCAATACGGCTTCCAGAATAGACTTTTTTCTGATCTCACATGGTCTTAAAATGCGTACGCATGATTACATTCCGATTGCCTTTTCAGAACACACACTGGTCAAAATGGTAGTAGCCGGGGGAGGGCCTGAAAGAGCACCTAGGAGATGGTACTTTAATAAAAATTAATTTAGAGAGAGAGGAATGGTGCACAGAGGTAGCGAATGAAATCAATAGTTTTTTCCTTAGCAACACAAATAGGGCCACAGTAAGCATAGTGTGGGATGACTTTAAGGCTACAGTACGGGGGATTATTACTTCTAAAGAAATCCCCCAACAAAGGGCAAAAAGGGAAAGAAGATCTGAGCTTGAGTCTTGGCTGGAGCAAGCATATAGAAAGTACACCATACATAGAAACCTAGCTACAAAACAGGAGCTGCTACAGGCAAAGCTAGAAATGCAGGAATATTACTATCTACAAGGTGACATAGGTAACATGGCCTACCTCCAGAAGACATATGATGAGAGCGAATACACGGGGAGACTACTTACATGGCAGGCAAAGGAGAAACAGGTCCAAAATAGAATTGAATCGTTGATAGATGAGGATTCTCAAACACAAACAACCAGTCCCCTGGAGATTTGAGAAGCCTTTTTTAGACACTATGAGAAAGTATATCATACAGATCAACAAATATGCCTAATTGTATTATAAGCTTCCTAGACAAACTGCCAATTCCATCCATGAGCAAAGATCACATCGAAATAATAATGGCAGAATTCTCTATTGAAGAAATAGTAACAGGTGTGAGCTCAATGGCTAATTATAAAGCAGTGGGGAGGATGGACTGTTTGCAGAATTGTATAAAAGGTTTGCCCCAACTCTAAATGCACAACTGCTTATTCTTGCTAACTATATACTAAGAGAGGGCGTGCTTCCGGCCTCCTTTCATACGGCAGTGGTAGTAGCATTTTGAAAGACAAAAACAGGAAAAACATTAATTCCTGCAGGCCAATAAGCCTTCTCAACGTTGGTTATAAAAATTTTACAGAGCTTCTCACTAATAGGCTTGATAAAATTGTGGGATCAATAATTCACAGACATCAATGTGGTTTTGTAGCAGGTAGACAACTCTCCTTGAATACAACATTTTCGATAGAAGCTGTGAACTATTTTACCAAGAATAAAACAGAGGCTCAGGTGTGGTTTTAGATGCGGAGAAAGCTTTTGATCTGGTGTTTTGGGAGTGTTTTTTTTTTATTCTCTCTAGATTTGGTTTCCCAGAAAGTTTTATAGATATGGTGAAAAGTCTGTATAAGGACTCAATGGCACACATAATAAGTAATTCTAGAAATGCAGGCAGCTGTAGAATAAGTAGGGGTACAAGGCAGGGGTGTCCCCTATCTCCAATTCTCTTTGCCTTATTCATAGAGACCCTGGCAATAGCCATCAGGCACAAAATGTTATAAACTGCACCTTTACAAGGCATGACTAATACCAAACTTTATGCCAATGATATTGTTCTGTTTCTCAAACCTGGGGAGAACATTCAAAAGGAAATGTTGGGGACTTTTTCAGAATTTCAAGCACTTGGTGGCTCTAAAATAAATATTGTTAAGACATAAATTTTATGATGCAATTGCTCAGGTGAGACACTGCTACCAAGTTTCCAGTTACTACATAACTCCAGACCCAAGAGGTGTTTAGGGATCTATGTGTCGGAAGAGTGGATGAGCTATATACATTAAAATATGTCCCTTTAGTGCAAAAAGTTAAGCGTCTATTAGCAAAATGGAATCAACTTCGAATTTCAATAATAGGCTGGGTAGCACTGCTACGAATGACAATTCTACCACTATTTAAATGTTTATTTTCAGCAATCCCATGTGCACTACAAACGTCCTTTTTTAAAGAACTAGATGGTCTATCCTCATCTTTCCTACGGGCGAACAAGGTACCAAGACTAGCACTAGCCACTTTAAGCTACCCAAACAAGGAGAGAGGGTTAGCTCTCCCAAACCTGAGGGAATACTATTTAAAGTTCGCACATATTAAGCACAGATTCCATACCATTTTAATTCGTCAGATATGGCAAATGTTTTTATGATAAATATATTGAACAAATTTAAAATCATAGCTCCTATGAGGATAGTGAAGAACCCTAAGAAAGTACGATACAAGGTTCTCCAGTGATTTCTAAAACAAATGCCCAACTGTCAAAGTACTCTGGAATTCCTCGGATAAATGGTGTTACATGTTTGGCCAATTTATATGCTGGGGAAGACAGGCTGTTGCAGCCTGGGTTATTAAAGAAATGGGAGGAGAATGGGTACAGACATGTGGGAGACATTCTCAACTCAGATTCCTGGAAAAAATGGGCAGAGATAAAGAATGGGCTGCTTCACTCTATAGATATGCTTAAGTGGTCGTTTATTCAAATCAATCACTTTTTAGAAAATATTGATTTAACAGCACTCAGAGCAAGATTAGAACTAAGTGAGGCTCTACTAGAAACAACCAACAAGTGGTCAATAAGTAGCTGGGTGAAAATTTTTCATGAAAATAAAATGTCTACTGTCTATGAAAAGCCCAAGACAAATGGCAGGAGAAAGAAGACCTTCAGATCTCAAGAGCGGTCTGGAATAGAATCGACAAATTTAATGCCACATTAAAAAGAGGCGCCAATTTCAAGAGAATACAGTCCTATACAAAATGGTTAATATAGAGGACTCCATCCTTTCTCTACAATATATACCCTCAGATTGAAGATAGGTGTTTTCGCTGTTCTGAAGAGAAAGGAGGTATCTGGACCCATATTGTCTGGGATTGTCCAAAGATCAAGCAACTATGGGAATCAATTGAGAAACACATTAGAACAACCATAGGACATGAATTAACCACTGACAAGCATATTGCAATTCTGGGGTGTTCACCAAATATAATGACAAATAAAATACAACAGGAATCTTTATTTATACTTGCCCTTGTGGCAAGATCATTCATTCTTCAGAATTGAAGAAGTAACACTGTACCCACTTTCCATGCCTGGAAGGCTAAACAACACAAAGTTAGAGCTGAAGAGATGCTACGCCTTAAGGTCAGGTACATTTATAAAATTTGAAAAATGCTAGAGGCCCATAGGAAGCTAGACAGCGAATTGGATTAAATAGAATGTTAAAGGGAAATTGCGCAATAGGTGGCTTTGCATGAATGTTTCAACCAAAATTTAAACTGTACAATGTAAGCACTTTATATTGTATACAAACAACTGTGACTTGAACTATCAATAAAACATTTTTAAAAACTTGGTCAGACTTACAAAAGTGATATGGCTAGGATTTCTGTTTTCCATTTGGTGGGCCTCACATTCTGAGCAGTCAATAAATAGTGCATTTTCAAAAGAAAAGTGAGGTTTAAGACATCTTGGGAGAAAGGATAGTGATTAGGCTTCTTTGTATGAGGCTGTGGAAAGGTACAGTCGAAGTAGGCCTTTTTCTGCACCTCTGTGGCTTTTTCTGTACTTCTCTTGTTTCTTTCTGCGCCTTTCTTCCTCTTTCTGTACATGTATTACCTATGAAGGCATAGTTAAAAATTAGCAAGTAAAAAACATTAGTAATTCACTGAAAACACCACAGGTTTCAGGGACATTATAGTTAGTATTAGCATTTAAAAAACATTAGAAATTCACTGAACAACACACAGGATTCAGGGACCTTATAGTTAGTATTAGCATTTAAAAAACCTTATAAATTCACTGAAAAAAACACAGGTTTCAGGGGCGTTATAGTTAGGAATTAGCATTTAAAAAACCTTAGAAATTCACTGAATAAACCACAGGTTACAGGGACGTCATAGTTAGGCTGACATTTCACTCGTACAAAACCAGAGAAATTCTGCCACGCAATGCACTGCTGATGACGTCACATGTTACATCACTCATGACATTGTCAGTGACATCACTGATGACATCACTGATGACATCTCAAATGACATGAGTCTTTTATACCATAAAGATTGCCTGCGGGTCCCTTACATAATCGATGTGTAGTAAGTACGATTATGCAAAGTAATCTAGAACAATCCCTGCGTTTATACAAAGCAGTTTTTTTGCCCGAGGATGAAGATGACCATGACATTTTACACAGAATACGTTCATACTGTTACATACGTCATGTGCAGAGACTTTTCTAAGAATCCTCATGCATAATAAATTAGGCTAGTTTCCAGGAAACTGATCAACATTTATTCAGCACATAACTGGGTAAAAGTTCAATGCTAGAACCGTTGTGCAGAGCAAGGTATGACAAATGTAGGTAAAAGGTCGTGAAGTTACCTAGGCCTAGATTGGGGTACATTGGGGTACATAACACCCACGCCTCATCCAAAGGACTATATGGTCAACTAATGCTAAAATATGCCTGTCTAAAGCATAAAAACATTGTTATAAAAACCAGTGTAAAAACATCTAAAAACATAGTATATGTAAAAAATAATGTTAAAAGTAAAAAAAAAAAGCTCAATATGTCCTCTAGATAGTCAATATACTGTATAGACCAACAGAGCACATTGAAAGCCATGGTGCTCAGTGAGAGCAGGAGAGAAAAACAAAACAAAACAATATTTTCAAATTCCAGTTTGGCTGGTTTTGAAAAAAAGGGCGCATTGTTTCCAGCACACGGAGTGCCAAATGTTTATGTGTCTTGTGTGGGAAACACAAAATCGCTGTCGCTTGCATTCACAGACGACGGTCCTTGTAACACCTCTTGTATCAGGTCAATTGAGCAAAGGTGATCAACTTCAGTTCCCACAGCAGCCTCTGAGGAAACACTCGAAACCTGTGTGCTTGTTGTAGAGCCAGTGTACCTCGCGACAGGAGCTGAAGCATCCAATGGAGGCTCTAAGAATGCTGTCATCATCATGGGAAAACGCTGCGGACACTGTAATATGTGGGACTTTAAGAGGTCCAGTAGTACGTCTACGTACAGTGGCACAACCAATGGAAGTGTTAGACATATGTCCAACACGCGTTTGTATCCACAGAATAGGAGCACAGAAAGATGCAGTCTACACACACTGGTCTGAATGATAGGAACCAATGCTCATTTAGCTCCCGAAGCCGAGGTGTGCTCAGATTGAGTACCATGCGCTCACGGCAATGTCGCACCAAGAGTGCTTTTTCCATCTCTTCAGAACCTGGTCCGTCCAATGCATAGCAGGAAAATTAAAACCAGGATAACCCCTACAAGTAGTAGGACCAGCGGAAGCCCTTCCAAAAATGCTTCCTAATAAGGAGTGTATAAATGCTGGAATAACTCCAAAGAGGTCTGAAAGTTGCTTAATAGTCCAGAACCGATCCTCTTAAATAGGTGCACAATCCCCCTCGTATTAGACATGTGAAAGATACAATGAACTATTTCCCCAAAATGGAGAGGGAAGTTTGTCCGGACTAGTGCCTGTATCTCAGCTGAAGACCTTACAACCTGGAGATCAAAAGTCTTTAGGGCTGAGGTTAAGGCCACATCTTTCTGAAAAAGTATGGCTTTCAGTCTGCTCAGAGAATCATACTGCATAAAGGAAACATCTAATGAAGGCCTTAGTGTTGCCTCCCTAACTGTGTGGGTCACATTCAACAAGTAACCCTTGAAATTACTGTGACCAGATATGCACTTCCTGGTACCATCCTGCAACAAGCTTGATCATTCAGCATCATATAGCTTCCATTTGAAAGCAGCTTGAACACGGGATGAATCATGGCAGCTGGGGAAACCTTCAAGTGACATAATAAGTTAGCACCTGAAACATTACAGGCTCCGTGAAGCAAAATATCATTGCAAACTAGAGACCCACTTAAAGCAGTTTTGCAGTCCGAACCATTGAGAATAACTTCAGTGTCCCCACTGCTGCATCTAAATCTGTGTGGTAAATCCCAAGACTCATATATGTATCCCTCTACCAACGCTTCGTAACTAACTACCTGGTGATACTGTAGACAGTATTGAAATTAGAATGTTGTGACTGGCAGTGTTATATAGCCATGGATTAATCATTCTGTGGAAGGTGACTCAGCCATAGTAAAAGGTAATTGGTCCATTTTTTCAATGTGCTGCATTGTATGATTTACATCTCTTTGTGCCATTGTTCTCTGTCTTTCTGTTAGATTGTATGCAGAAAACCGAGTCGTACTGTTGATATACCACCAGGGCATGTGACCAGAATGCAATGAGTGTGGCATCCATTTTAATATTATAATGGATCACACTGGCGATTGTCCATGTTGTAATATAGACTTATGATATCACTTAAAGAAATTTTAAATAAGTGTGGTATTTGTAAAAGTTCAGTTGGACCATATACATCATATGAAACTCTGTCTCAAACTATTCCTTCAGGAACTGGAACTGCTGTAATGTTCACTAAGGACAGGTCTCTTTGTTCACGCTGTAATGATGCATGCGGTATCAGGAAGTTCACATGTTGTACAGCAGAGCGTTCTGGGAGGTAATGTTTTTTCAGGAGCGGAAAAAGACAGTCACTGTACCCATCCAGAGGACCAGAAACAGTAGACCAATGTCAATCCAGAGCTGAATCCAGGGAAAAATAAGGTAAGTAGTTTTCAGCCAAAGGTAGAACTCACAAATTCATTGTTTGTGGGAAACAGGCAGTGGTGGTAACTCAGGTTCACTGGGATCCAATGATAAAGTGTCAAAATCAATGAAGTAGCCAGACCCCGTTCGATCTCTAGGGCATATTTACAAGTAAGCGGCAAAGCGTGTCGTTAAGCCTAGAAGGCTAACGACACGATTCGTGACTTTAGAAATGCAGTGCTCGACCATATTTACTAAAATATGGCACAACCTTGCGTTTCCCCTTACACTGGCGCTAAATTAAGCTGCCTAGCGCCAACACAAGCACCCTTGCACCATAGTGCAATGGTGTCTATGTTGAGTGGAAGATTGTTTATGTGCAGGAAGGTCCCCCTCCCTGCACATAAACAATCTTTAAATGCTGTTTTGTAACTTCTATGTGTGCTGTTTAATGCAACACACATAGAAGTTGCAAAACAGCATTTTTTAAAATGATTGTTTATGTGCAGGAAGAAGGACCTTCCTGCACATAAACAATCATTGGGGTTTTGCTGTTTTTATGTGTGCTGCTCAAGGCAGCACACATGGAAATAGCAAAAACAAGGAGAAAGAAAGCATTTCTTCTTATTTCATCCGTTTAAGACCAGGTTTTCCCTGGTCTTAATTTTGACGCTGACTCCTATTTATGATGCTCTTGTAAATAGGGCACAGTATCAAAATCAATGTGTGTTGCGGTGGAACGCCCACCACAACACCCTTTGCCCGCCCCTTCCACGCTAAGTGTAGGGTGAAAGGTGGCCTTATTTACATGATAGCATTAAGCCATGTTAACTGGCTTAATGCTGCCTTGTAAATAAAGCAAAGCTCCTATCGCGTTCACAGCGTAACTAAAAGTGACGTTGTGGTGGTGATAGAGGCTTGTAAATATGCCCCTGACTTTGGTAGCTCAGCAAGTTTTGTAGAACTGGCAGATGTCTCCGTTTGAGACATATTCACATAGATGTCTCTGTGTCATTTGTAAGGACAGCAACAAAACAGAGGCCACTGACAGCTGTCAGTGTCAAGAGCCAGGCCCGGGCCATCCAGGGGTCTCTGTCCTCTGTTGTTGCTCAGAGTGGAGGGTGGTAGCCCCAGGTGTCTTGCATCCTTTTTCCACTCTCCCTCCCACCAGTTCAGGGGTGATATTCTGAATCTGGTCACTCAGTCAAGGTTCTGTACACTGAAACTTAAACATATGCTTGGCAAGCCAGGACTTCCAGGGGAGTACAACTACCCCCTCCAAGGGAAACGCACTCTGCGTGTGTTGTACATGAGTTTGTCTAGTTCACGTTACCAGCCCTCTGTCCATGTGACAGCGCATAGAACTCCCCAGGCAAGAAGTGCCTCACTGAGGTTAGTCTTTGGGTGTTCTGATATTAGTGCTGGCAACCCCATACCCACTAGTCCTCCCAAGGTGGACTGTTTCCACCTCCTTCCTCTAGCACAGGGCCTCTGCCCCCTCCACTGGTGGGTGGTACCCCTAGAAAACAGAACTGGTAGGGGGCTTGTGGCAGCCACCCTCCCTCCAACTCTCCTGACACTATGAAGCTCCCATCAGTGGATGGTCTCTTGGTACAGACGAGGCTCCCATGCTTGTGCTCCCTCTGAGAACATTCCAAGCTCTGGGGTTGGAGACAGGGCACCCTGGGCCTCTGCCCACTCCGCCTCTCCTCCTACTCTTGTAAAAGATATTGGGCCCTTTCACCTCCTCACTATACTGGGACCTGTCTGGGTCAATGTAAACCTCACTCTTACTCTGTTGAGGGGAACCTGAGCCAATCATCTTAGAATTACTCCCCAATGCCTCCTCAGACACTGTGGTACTCACCCACAGGTCTGCCTCCTTTGCAAGTTCCGTGGGCCAAATAACTTACAATCAACCAGGTGTTGGCTTAGCTCTGAAAAACAGTGACTGAAGATGTGCTCCTGGCAATCAAATGGTACAGCCATGCTACCCTTCAACCAACCATCCAGTGCCCTGCAAATGTACCTCAGAAAAACCTCCCAGGACTGATAAGACAGTTTCCGACTTTCCATGAATCTCAACCTGCACTCTTCTTTGGTGAATCCATACTTTTTAACAAGGGTCTCTTTCATGGTGGGATACCTCAGCCTGTTTCCATTCTCTAGGGTCAGTAGGGCGTCCATCCCATCAGCAGGAATATGACTCCATATTCCAGCTCCCCAGTCCTCCTCAGGGATCCTGTGCACTTCTAGAGATACCCCATATGCTTGAAATCACCTGCTTATGTCATCTCGCTTCTTGAAGTCAGGCAACAAGTCCCTGGGTATGTGGACTTATTCTTCCACACTGGCCACAGCAGTTTTACTGCCACCATCTCTGCCAAACTCTGCTAGCTGTTTATCCTTCAAGTCCAGTACCTTGAGACTCAGTTCATGAGTGTTAGAAGGCGACCTCAGAGGGGCCCGGAGGGGGCCCTGACTGTCCTGAGACCCACCCTCAAAGTATCGTAGCCGGGCACTGGCGGGAGACTCCGCAGGGGAGGAATCTCGTATCTAGGATCGTACACTCGGCACCACACGACAAAGAGACACCACACCGAGGGTTCTTAGGATTCAAGCTTTATCAAATCGAAGTGGTAGGATCTTTATGATCGGCAAGGCAGATATTTACAAGCAGAGCGTGGGCTCACAGAGTCTTGGCGGGGGTAGGAGGTAGCGGGACAGTCTTTGGGGGGATATGGATCAAAGGCAGGAGCGTACCCGGCGCACAGCTCACAATCCTCGAGCTGGGGGATACGCTTGTCGTCGTGGGGTCCGGCGGGACCAAGGAGAGTCTGGGGGAGCCGCGAGTCACTCAGCAGGCTCAAGCACAAGTTCGGAGGTCTTACGATCTTCAGGGAGCCGCGAGTCACTCAGCAGGGCTCAAGCACAAGGTCGGAGGTCTTACGATCTTCAGGGAGCCGCGAGTCACTCAGCAGGCTCAGGTACAAGTTCGGAGGTCTTACGATCTTCGGGGAGCCGCGAGTCACTCAGCAGGGCTCAAGCACAAGTTCGGAGGTCTTACGATATTCGGGGAGCCGCGAGTCACTCAGCAGGGCTCAAGCACAGGTTCGGAGGTCTTACGATCTTCGGGGAGCCGCGAGTCACTCAGCAGGGCTCAGATGTTCCAAGGCGAATCTGCCGGACAGTCCCAGAGCACCCCTTGTTATAGGTCGACCCCTCTTTGATGTCCGGAGTCGGTGCAGGCAGGGGTCTTGTCACCTGGGGGTCGCTTGTCGGGATTTCCTGCCAATGTCTTTTGATCCTTTCAGGGCCGGGTCGGGAGGAGTCCCAGACACCCAGCAGGCGTGGAGCCAGCCCTCAGGGAGGCCGGAGGGCCGATCGAAACCCATCGTCCCAGGGGAGTTCAGAGGTGCGATAGAAACTGCTCCTCCCTCTCTCATCCCCTGGAAGTGTGATGTCCTCCAGCCGGAGTGGCGCCTCTAGGCCCGGGTTGTGCTGGGGCCGGGCGGCCATCTTGGTGCATGAAGGGGGCACGCGTGCCCGGGGTGGCCGAAAGGAGAGAGGCCATGGACGGGGAGGCCCGTTTCGCGTGTGTGTGTTCTGGTGGAAAGGATCGGCTGGGCCGTGTGCTTGGGGTCCCATCGGACCAGGTTAGGTAGTGCGAGGACAGGAAGAGCCATGCTACGAGGCCGGGTCTAACAATGAGCCAGCAATATTTTTCTTTCTTCCATGGCTCTCTCAGCCTTAGCTACCTCCATGGCAATTTTTTTCTGGCTGAGCTCAGCTCTTCTCTCCTCAACATCCAGCCTCAGCTCTTCTCTCCTCAGCATCCAGCTGGGCCAGCTGCATCCTCGGGTCCCTCTCAGCCTATCTGTCCTCAAGCTCCCCAAGGGACAAGATTTGGGAGGAGTCACTGTTTCCTGTAATGGACACTATCAGGGGAATCCCACTCTGTGGAGTCCCACTCTCCACTGGAGCCTTTGCCCAATAATTTTTCCTCTCCTCTTTCTCAGGGGCACTGCCCTCTTGGGCCACTGGTTTGGGATTCTCCAGTTAGTACCAGGGCTTTGTATTCTTTGGAACACTAAAGGGGCCCTCCTCCCCAGAGGCCTTCCCGGAGTTCTGTTGCTGCTCCACTCCTGCATATTAGCTCAAATGCATGTAGGGCTAGCTTTAGGTCTAGACTAGTGGATCCTTTCTTCACAGGTAGCCCCCTCTCGTTGCAGAATCCCCTTAATTTCCTCATAGTATAGGATGTCAGGCAGTTGAGACCTATTTCCATCCCAACAAGGTAGGTGCAACAACAAAACAGAGTCTCAAGTTGTTGAAGATAAGCAGGAGTTAAATTTAGAAAAATTATCAATTTAGAGAAACCAGAGAATTAAAAACGTGTAATGGTCTTTGGTATAGAGTAGTAGTTAACACTGAATTACTATATGGTATTGCACAAACACAAGTCCTATCCCACTACTGCCACCAATGTTAGAAAGGGGGTTTCTGGTTGTCAGAGTATGCAGCGTGTACAAGCAGAAACCACCGCTCTAGTGACGGCAAGCTAGATGCACACTAAAAGACAACCTGTGCTTACCCTCTGGTAGCTTGACACAGAGCAGTCATGCTTTTCTAAAGAAGCAATGTATAAAGTGTTTGTGCAGCACACACATACACAGTAACACAACGACCACACCGCAAACATACTCCACATAAGGTTAGAAAAATAGATAATATTTGCATAAGTAATACAAGACCAAAATGATATAAATCCAATAAGTGGAACCAGAGATATGATTTTTTTAAAGATTAAATCAAAATGTAGCACTTAGAATCAAATGGTGCTTAGAGGTTTACCTGGGGTCGTGCTGGACTGGGGTGAATCCAAAGCTCAGACTGACTGTGATGGAGGACAGGGCAGGCCGGCTACAGGACTCACACAGGTCGCGCTGAAAAGGTTTGTTGGATGAAACAAGCATTGAAGACTCGATGCGTCGGCACCGATTCACACAGGCGATGAAGGCTTCATTGACGAACCCTACGATGCATGCACTGCATCGTTGTTGATCTGCACTGTCCATTGTCGTCAAACCGCACTGTCCATCGAAGTGATGTTGTTGATCGGCTCCTGTGTCACGTAAAAGGGCAATGCGTTGGTTGCAACCAGTGCAAAGTTGTCACTGTGTCTATTTTGATGGATCGGTACAGCAGAAATAAGCTTTCATGGGCTCAGAACTGGAATGACACCACATGGCAGGGCAGGACTCACAGATGGCAGAGTCCAGTTGCTGTTGCAGAGTTGAAGGAAGTCTTATATGGTTCTGAGACTTCAGAACAGGGGGCAAGCCAGCAAGCACTTGGAGTCACTCTGGGTTCAAGTAAAATGGTTCCAGTCCTTGTCTTCAGCAGAGCAGAGATCATCAGACAACAGGGCAGCAAAGCAGAAAAGCAGTTCTTCCAGAGCAGCAGTCAAGCAGAGTGGCAATCCGTAGCAAAGCAGTCTTTTCTCCTGGCAGATTTCTTCACAGGTCCCGTAGTGTACTTTGTTGGTATGTTCAGAACCCCAATACTTATACCCAGTTGTGCCTTTGAAGAGACTGTGACTTCAAACAAGGGTCTTGGAAGTGCATACTTTCTTCCCAGCCCTGGCTCCAGACTATCAGTAGGGGATATTCAGCCCTTTGGGTGGGAAACAGGACACTGCTTATTCAGGTGTAAGTGTCAGCTCCCCCCCTCTTTCTGCCCAGGAAGAGCTATAAGAATGAAGATGAATGCAGTTGAATTCTCTGTCTCACCCACCCTTCTTATGTTTGTGGCTATGAAGAGGAAATGTACAAAGTGTAGCTGTCACCCACTCCAGACGTGTTTTGGAGACAGGCTGCAAGGCACACAGAGCAGTAAGAGCAGAAAAATGTCCACTTTTTAAAAGTTGAATACAAAAAAGGGGAACCCGGCTCCGTTTGACCTTCAGCTCTTATTACTTTTGAGCAACAAACATACCACTATCTTTTCTGCTTGAATTGAATTTTTATTAAAACATTGCTATTCTTTGCAATTGTTTATATTTATCAAAAAGATTTTGGTTGCATGAGAAGTGAAGAGACACACATTTTTCAAATTAACATACAAAACATGAAAAATACTTATGACCATTCACAATAGACAACGCATGAAATGCTTATATACAAACACATTTATATACAATGACGTTGGACTTTTGCATCATAACATCAGAGTAATCCTATCGCTATCTTGCTTTTGAGGCCAAACATGTGCCAAACACGGGTAAATATTTGGAGCGTGGGCGTACAATTCAATACAAAACCTTCACGTCACAAAAAGTTTATTAAAATTCCTCCGTGTTGAAAAAAAGTGCCGACGCGTTTCAAGACCCATTCCTCTGGTACCGGGACTCTCATCAGGGCTTCATGTTAATGGTCAGCGATTTCTGATTGCCTGATTCTCAGATAGAGCTGCTGTTCTTGCTTCTATTTGCGTGATGACCAGAGACGGAAATCACAGCAGTGCGATTCGTAGTTTATGCCGGGGGGAATTTCTTCCAAACGTTCCCGGGTCGCTCAGAGAAAGGCGTCTATTTCTGTAATCCTTGCATCCTGTTTTTAAATCTGAGCACATCCATATTCAATATCCGATATGAACCAGCAACTTCACTTTTTAAAAGTGGCATTTCTAAAATAGTAATGTTAAATCCAACTTTACCAGTAAAGAGGATTTATCATTACCATACCAAAGATATGAAACATAATGCAGACATTCCTTCCAAATCAGGAATTGCAGCTTAAAAGTTTATTAAGGAATTCCTAGTGCTAACCTATGAGAGGAGTTGGCCTCACAGTAACTAGGATATACAAAACTTTACAGTACATGTCCTATCTTTTACTTATACATCACCTGGCCCTGTGGGCTACCTGGGGGTCTACCTTAGGGGTGACTTATGTGTAATAAAAGGGAAGTTTCAAGCTTGACAAGTAGTTTTAAATGCCAATGCGAAGTGACAATAAACTGTACACACAGGCCCTGCAATTGCAGGCCTGAGGCAGGTTTGAAAGGCTACTTGTGTGGGTGGCACAATCAGTGCTGCAAGCCCACAAGTAGCTTTTAGATTACAGACCCTGGGTATATGGTATACCACTTTACAAGTAACTTATAAGTAAACTAAATATGGCAATTGTGTATACACCAATTTTACAATGTTTAGGGGAGAAGCACATGCCCTTTAGCACTGGTCAGCAGTGGTAAAGTGCTCAGAGTCCTAAGACCAATGAAAAGAATTCAGCAAAAAGAGGAGGAAGAAGGCAAAACGTTTTGGGTGACCCTTCAGAGAGGACCATTTTCCAACATTATCAATAAAAGCATATTATACATTTATATCTATATCTACCTAAATGTATATGTATATGTATATATATATATATTCACTGAAAAAACCATAGGTTTCACACACGTTATAGTTAGGAATTAGCATTTAAAAAACCTTGTAAATTCACTGAAAAAAACATAGGTTTCGCACATGTTATAGTTAGCTGGACATTTCGCTCGTAAAAAACCAATGAAATTCCCCCGTTATAGTTAGTTCAGCTAACTATAACTCGCACGCCCGCAATCCACTGCTGATGACGTCACATATTACATCACTCATGACATGGTCAGTGACATCACTCATGACATCACTGATGACATCTCAAATGACATCACTGATGACATCACTGATGATGTCATCCATGTGATATATTACCACATTTTCTCACACCCTAACATAACCTTTCAAACACCGACTGAAAATTTCTGAGTTACATTCTCAAAACCATTCGTAATCAAATACCAATAACTAGATACTCACTTATTAAGTCTTAGGTCTACATACAACTCCACTCATTCACCTGTACAATCACTCATACTTACAGTCACTCCATTCAAGACTACCATATGTATTTAGACATCTATATAGACACTCACACACCGCCAAACATCCATTGAGGTACTAACACACCTACTCAGTCGTGCAAGTAATTAAACACAGTCCAATTTACTCACCTATACAGTTAAACACACTCAAGTTCACTTACTCTTAAAAATAGTACCACATTCTTACGCTCTTATACAATAATTGATACAAGCACACACGCATCCATACAGCCAATCTCACAATCACACACTCTCACATATACCCACTTATATACTCTTACACGCATATATACTGCCTTTCAGATATGTAGTTACTCACAAATGTAACACTGAGATATACATTCAATCCGTAACACACCCATACATACACTCACTCAACCATACAGTCCATCACAGATGCACTCTTAAAACCATGCACCCATAGAATCACCCACTGAAACACATCTATGCATAGAGTAACACACACCCTACCCACACAAACACACAGGCACCCATACAGATACTCAGACAACCAATCAATAACCCATATAGAGACTCATATAGCTATTCACAAAACCATGCAGCCACTTAGACACCAACACACAGACACATACAGACATTCACACAGTTTAGTCACTAGTCTGCAGTAAGATACATTTAATGACTCACTTATAGAGTCAGTTACGCACCTAGAAAATCATCCATTCACACACTAGTACACCCACTCATTCTTCAACAGGCCTTTCCCTATATATATTAAACATATTAAAATTGTTCAGAAACACATACTCAATGGATGATGTCATCAGTGATGTCATTTGAGATGTCATCAGTGATGTCATGAGTGATGTCACTGACCATGTCATGAGTGATGTAATATGTGACGTCATCAGCAGTGGATTGCGGGCGCGCGAGTTATAGTTAGCTGAACTAACTATAACGGGGGAATTTCATTGGTTTTTTACGAGCGAAATGACCAGCTAACTATAACATGCGTGAAACCTATGGTTTTTTCAGTGAATTTGCAAGGTTTTTTAAATGCTAATTCCTAACTATAACGTGTGTGAAACCTATGGTTTTTTCAGTGAATATATATATATATATATATATATATATTCACTGAAAAAACCATAGGTTTCACACACGTTATAGTTAGGGATTAGCATTTAAAAAACATTGCAAATTCACTGAAAAAAACATAGGTTTCACACATGTTATAGTTAGCTGGACATTTCACTCGTACAAAACCATTGAAATTCCCACGTTATAGTTAGTTCAGCTAACTATAACTCGCGCGACCGCAATCCACTGCTGATGACGTCACATATTACATCACTCATGAAATGCTCAGTGACATCACTCATGACATCACTGATGACATCTCAAATGACATCACTGATGACATCATCCATTGAATATGTGTCTTTCTGAAAAATAAATATTTTTTATATATGTATATCTAAAGGTTAATGGAAGAATAAATGGGTAAATAAGTGTCTAAATGGATGTTTTTTTTTGTAAAATTAATTGTATAACTGACTTTTTAACAGTATCTTAGTGAATACAAGTATTAGTGAGTAATGTTTAAATATTTAAATATCTGTATCAGTGTCTCACTTTGTGTATAAGTGGCTGCATGGGTTGGTGAGTAGCTACATGAGTGTGTATATGGGTTATTAGTTCGTTTTTAGAGTATCAGTATGAGTGTCTGTATGGTTCAGTGGGGGATGTTACTTAGCGTATAGATGCATGAATGAGTGACTCACTGTTTGTATGTGTTTTGAAGACAGTATGTGATCAGGACAGTATGGGTGGATGAGTGTGTGTATGGGTGAGTAAGAGAGTGAATGACTGTCTCAATCGTGTCTTTATGAGTAAGTCCATATGTTTTAAACTAGTATATGTGAGTATTGATGTATATAAGTGAGGATATATGAGAGTGAGAGATTGGAAGATTTCCTGTATAAATAAGTATGTGTTTCTATAAGTGACTACATGTATGAGTGACTATATAGAAGTGTTGATGAATGAGTGGATGCGTATGTAGATTTTGGAATTACTGAATAGGTTGTTCTAACTGGTATTGGTATCTCTATTGTTTTCAAAACTTTAGTTTGTATTTTTCAATGTGTGTATCAAAGTTTATATTAGGATAAGAGGAGGTCTGCCACTCTTACACAAGGATTATGTCATCAGTGATGTCATTTGAGAGGTCATCAGTGATGTCATGAGTGATGTCACTGAGCATGTCATGAGTGATGTAATATGTGATGTCATCAGCAGTGGATTGCGGTCGCGCGAGTTATAGTTAGCTGAACTAACTATAACGGGGGAATTTCAATGGTTTTGTACGAGTGAAATGTCCAGCTAACTATAACATGTGTGAAACCTATGGTTTTTTCAGTGAATTTGAAAGGTTTTTTAAATTCTAATTCCTAACTATATCGTGTGTGAAACCTATGTTTTTTTCAGTGAATTTGCAAGGTTTTTTAAATGCTAATTCCTAACTATAACGTGTGTGAAACCTATGGTTTTTTTCAGTGAATTTGCAAGGTTTTTTAAATGCTAATTTCTAACTATAACGTGTGTGAAACCTATGGTTTTTTCAGTGAATTTCAAAGGCTGTTTAAATGCTAATTTATGAATGTATTATTATATTTTTTAAATATTTATCTAACAATAAGCTACTTATGTATATAGTTATAGATTGACTGTATCCTGTAATATTGAATGGCTCAGCTCTTTCTTTTTTGAATTTGGATAAAGTTGAACAGCATAGTTAATTTCTTCTATAAACTTATAAACAGTATAATTTTGTTTAACATTTTTTTTTTTAGGGTTTTTGATGGTGCGCGCACCGTGCGCGCACATATACGTGCTCCGTGTGCGCATGCGTACGTCTTGTGTGCTCCGTGCGCGCGTGCTCCGTATGCGCATGTGCGCGTGCTCCGTACGTGCATGTGTGCGTGCTCCATGCGCGCACTGTGCGCGCACGGCAAGTCATGTGATTACGAAACAACACTTTTCATTGGTTCATAGTAGTTTCAGTTCCAGAATCTTCCAACACCACACCCACTCCCCTCAATATCTCTTCTGATTCCCTGGGAGAAGGAGCTGAGCAGCTTTTTCAGTACTCCAGTACTTGAAAATGGCAGAGCAGCAGTCATCTTCTGGGAGTGAGAAGGAGACCTTTGTGCCACCAAGACAGAGGAAACAAAAAGACTCATTTATTTGGAAATATTTTACTTTTCCAGATGGCCAGAAGAAGGTGAATGCTCCTAAAGTCACCTGCACTATTTGTGGAGTGGTCTTATCAAGAGGAGGTCCTAAAAAAAAATATACTCTTTTAGTATCTACTCTATGTTAAGGCACTTTAGTGGAGTACATCCTGTGGCTTATTTTCGGGAGTGTACTCGAGCTGCAAGAGACAACCCTCCAGCAGCTCAGCCAGCAGCTCAGCCGAGCATTTCATCTGCGGCCGCAGCTTCACCTTCTTCTCGACCTCTGGATATTCACCCTCTGTTCCAGAGGGTTCATATACGGTGCAATATGTGCAATGCTGTTCTCTCTTATGGTGACACCAGCATTAACCTAATAGAGACCAAGATACAGCAGCACACATGCCCCACCCCATCATTTTTGTTTTTTTTTGTTCCTCTGTTCCTCAATTAACACAACGGCTCTTTTTAGAGCCAACCAACATCTAAACACTTGCACTTGATTTTTAATTCTATTTTTTTTAAGGCTAGGGGGTCAGGAACTCTCTACCCTGCCCCCTTTTCACGTTGTCCACCTTTCTTTTTCCCTGTCACACACACAACACACAAAATGGCGCCCGACACTTCCTGATTTCGACCGATTCGAATGTTGACTGACATGTAACCACCAATCAGAATTACGCTCGCGCACGTTAGGGTGCGCGCACCGTGCGCGCACCGTGCGCGCACGGTGCGCGCGCGGCTATAGATATTTATGTACTTTTAACTGCAATTTTCTCAGGAACTACTGAACAGATTGAAACCATATATGCAAAAGGCACATGCCTGACCTGAGGACTAACTCTTTGCCAAATTTCAACTAATTCTGTTCAGCCGTTCGGGCTGTACCTTCGACTAAAGGTCCTATGGGAAAATGCATGGGGAAAACGTGTTTTGGGACCCCCCATTTTTCTCAGCCCCCGCTTGACGAATCACCCCGAGACTTTCAGGGTAGGAGCTGAACGGAGCGCCCCATTTGTTTTGAAAATTTTGCGAGGATTCGTCAACCGGCGCCAAAGTTATTCAAAATAGAATTTTGAGATTTCCTATGGAAACTCGGTCCTAACTATAACTATCTACTGGCGACCGCCAGTAGATAATATATATAGATATATTCTCCAACATTGGCTCCACTTACGGTCGAGCCAGACCATTACGTATTCAACCAATTCCTTCCGAAGAAGCACAGTATCGCACTCCGCAAAAGTTAATGATGCGAAACATTTTATTTTATTTCTTAGCCCATTGTAATATTGTGAAAAGCCACAAATCGACGTGTTTCGGTCTTGACACAAGACCTTGATCACGATAATGCTACACACCCGATTCCTCAGCATTTGAATACTTTTTCAAAAACAGGCATCTCTTCCTGTCATGTGATTAGGTGGAGCATTATGGGATTTGTAGTCCTAAAAAGACAAATTCCGTTTATATTAAGCCATTAGTGAAACAAAATGTAAGGAATTTAAACATGTGCAATTATTAATTAAAGGATAACAAATCATAATTTTAAAAACATAATTTTCTTTAAATATTGGTGCATATCATTAATTTAAAGCTTGTGCTTTTTCGCTCTTTTCTTTTTTCATTATCCCATTGTTTTAAGGAGATTTCAAAACATTGTTGTATATACATCTATATACAGAACCTTTACTTTTTATTTCAGAAACATTTAAATCCCGCTGAAACTAGTATCTACTTTCAAAATACTATCCCCAATTGACACCGGGAAATAAAGTCGATATATTTCAGGAAGCAGTAGTACAGGACATACATAAAATGAAAACAACAAAATATGTGGATAATTTGACAAAAGCAGAAAGGGAAGCACTTGCATGTCTCACAGAGGATAATCAAATTGAAATAAAAACTGCAGACAAAGGAGGCAATATAGTGATCTGGGATCGCAGCGCCTATGCAACAGAAGCACATCGTCAGCTGAAAGATGTGGAATACTATGAAAAATTGAAATCTAATCCAACGGCAGATATAAAAAGACACTTGGACAAAAAACTTTTGACATGGGCAAGGAACAACTTGATAAATGAGGATGAAGTGAAGTACCTTACAGTCCAATTCCCTATAACAGCAACAATCTATTTCCTTCCTAAATTACATAAAGATTCCAAAAGACCACCGGGAAGACCAATTTTATCTACTAAAGGTTCCTTGTTGGAGCCCATAGCAAATTACATTGACTTCTTTCTAGCACCATATGTATGTAAGTTAAATTAATTAATAAAGGACACGACAAATGTATTGAGAAATTTGCAAAACACACCCTGGCAAGAAAGTTATCATCTCATCACAATGGATGTCATAGCCCTATATACTAATATTGAAAATGAAATGGGCATAAAAGCGTGTGAATCATTTCTAAAGGAAAGAAATATACATTAGAGTGATCATAACAAGATGGTACTAGAATTGATATCAATTTGCCTCACACAAAATATCTTTGTCTTTGGGGAAGAAATCTACCACCAAAACATGGGTACGGCCATGGGATTTTCCTTCAGCCCAAGCTACGCTTGCTTAGCGATGGGTTGGTGGGAGAAAGAAGTAGCCTGGCATCCACAACATGATCATTACGTAAACAAAATAATAATGTGGAGCCGCTTCATAGATGATCTACTCATAATTTGGGATGGTACTACAGCAGAATTTATGGAATACTTCCAGATTCTAAATTCCAGTGTGACAAAACTCAAATTCACCTATGAGATAAGCAATGAGAAGGTAATCTTTCTGGACACGGAAATTTACATAAAAAATGGGCAGATCGAAACAACATTGCATCGGAAAACCACAGCTACAAATGCTACCTTGGAAGCGACAAGTTTTCATCAACCCTCTCTCATTGCAAGTATACCCTATGGGGAATTCCTAAGAATCCGCAGGATCTGCACGGAAGAAGAGGAATGGAAGAATCAGAGTGGAGCAACGGCAAAAAGATTTGAACAAAGAAAATATAATAAAACCATGATCAAAAAATGTTGGAAAAGAGCAGATGAAAGATCAAGAGAGGATTGTTTGAAACCCAAACAGGAGACAAAATCAGAAAAACCTGAACTTATAAGAATGATCATGGATTATTCTAATGATACTAAAAAGATAAGTAAAATACTAAGTAAAACTTGGAAGATCCTGCAAATGGATGAAACTGTGAATAAAATCATAGGGAATCATCCAACGATAACATACCGCAGAGCCAGAAATTTGAAAGATCGATTAGTGCATAGTCACTATAAAGGGAAGAAGAGCACTCAATGGTTAAAAACTAGTGGTTTCATTAAATGCCACAATTGCAAAGTGTGCGAAATTGCCAAACCAACAAAGGATTTCAAACTAGCCAACGGAAAAAACTGGCAAATTAAAGAACTTATCTCATGTAAAAGTCAATTTACGATCTATGTCATTGAATGTCCATGTAAATTAAAATATGTGGGTAGCACTACTTGCGAACTTAAAAAGCGCATATTAGAGCATGCACGGGCGACAAATGCCGTGGCTAGACATATGGAACAAGCCCACATGAGTAATTGGAAGCTTTTAAACTTTTATGGCATTGAAACAATTCCATCAAACATCAGAGGTGGCAATAGAGAAAAGATCTTGCGCCAAAAAGAATCATGATATATTATCAAACTTAGGACATTGACGCCTAATGGGCTCAACCAGAGCGAGGAATTGTACAGCCACCTCTGAAGGAAATGACTTTAAAACTTAAAACTTAATGAAACAGGACTGCCTTCTTTTATTTCCTTTTTTGACTTCCCGAATTATAGTTTTATTGGTGCAAACCCATAAAAGAAATGAATTAGTTGTATAAAGGAGATATTTATGAGAACAACAATAACACCCCACTAGAGGGATTTAAATGTTTCTGAAATAAAAAGTAAAGGTTCTGTATATAGATGTATATACAAGAATGTTTTGAAATCTCCTTAAAACAATGAGATAATGAAAAAAGAAAAGAGCGAAATAGCACAAGCTTTAAATTAATGATATGCACCAATATTTAAAGAAAATTATGGTTTTAAAATTATGATTTGTAATCCTTTAATTAATAATTGCACATGTATAAATTCCTTACATTTTGTTTCACTAATGGCTTAATATAAGCGGAATTTTGTCTTTTTAGGACTACAAATCCCATAATGCTCCACCTAATCACATGACAGGAAGTGATGTCTGTTTTTGAAAAAGTATTCAAATGCTGAGGATTTGGGTGTGTAGCATTATCGCGATCAAGGTCTTGTGTCAAGACCGAAACGCGTCGATTTGTGGCTTTTCACAATATTACAATGGGCTAAGAAATTAAATAAAATATTTCACATCATTAATTTTTGCGGAGTGCGATCCTGTGCTTCTTCGGAAGGAATTGGTTGAATATATATATATATATATATATATATATATATATATATATATTATCTACTGGCAGTCGCCAGTAGATAGTTATAGTTACAACCTAGTTTCCATAGGAAATCTCAAAATTCTATTTTGAATAACTTTGGCGCCGGTTGACGAATCCTCGTGAAATTTTCAAAACTAATGGGGCGCTCCGCTTAGCTCCTACCCTAAAAGTCTCGGGGTGATTCGTCAAGCGGGGGCCGAGAAAAAAGGGGGGTCCCAAAACACGTTTTCCCCATGCATTTTTCCATAGGACCTTTAGACACAGCTACAGCCCGAACGGCTGAACAGAATTACGTGGAATTTGGCAGAGAGGTAGCCATAAGGTCAAGGAAGTGCCTTTTGCAGGTCTGGTGTAAATCTGTTTAGTATTTCCTGAGAAAATAGCATTTAAAAGCATATCAATATCTATATGCGCGCACCGTGCGCGCATGGTGCGCGCACCCTGCCGTGCGCGAGCGCAATTCTCATTGGTTGTTAGATGTCGGTAAACATTCGAATCGGTCACAACCAGGAAGTGTCGGCCACCATTTTGTCTCTCGCAGTCTGAGGGGGTGAAAAAAAAAGGTGGAGAACGTGAAAAGGGGGCAGAGTGGACAGTTCCTGACCCCCTAGCCTTGGTCAGGGGGTCACAGAAGGACCCCCAAGGGAGAAAAAAACAATCTTTTTTATTTTTAAAAAATCGCGAGGTGCGCGCACCCTGCGCGCACGGCACGAACTGCGAAGCGCGCGCGCGGTGCGCGAAGCGAACCGTGCACGCCAGGTACGCGCACCTCGCGATTTTTTAAAAAAAAGTAAAAAATCACGGTGCGCGCACGGTGAGAAACCTGAAAATTTTTTTTATTAATAAATACATAACTTAGCATTTAAAAAAACGTACAAATTCACTGAAAAAACCATAGGTTTCACACACGTTATAGTTACTAAATAGCATTTAAAAAACCTTGCAAATTCACTTAAAAAAACATAGGTTTCACACATGTTATAGTTAGCTGGACATTTCACTCGTAAAAAACCAATGAAATTCCCCCGTTATAGTTACTGCAGGCAACTACAACTATATTTTACCGTTAGTGATGAAAGGTTATACTAGTGTATGATGAGGTGTATCTGATTGCCCCATGGATGATGTCATCAGTGATGTCATCAGTGATGTCATTCTCACGCAACCGCAATCCTCTGCTGATGATGTCAGATATTACATCACTGATGACATATGTGTCTTTAGGAAAAATAAATATTTGTAATATATGTACAGCTAAAGATTAATGTAAGAAGACATGAGTAAATAAGTGTCTAAATACAGTGATGTAATATCTGATGTCATCAGCAGAGGATTGCGGTCGCGTGAGTTATAGTTGCCTGCAGTAACTATAACGGGGGAATTTCATTGGTTTTTTACAGGTGAAATGTCCAGCTAACTATAACATGTGTGAAACCTATGGTTTTTAAGTGAATATATATATATATATATATATATATATATATATATATATATATATATATATATATATATATATATATATATATATATATATATATATATATTCACTGAAAAATCCATAGGTTTCAGAGCTGTTATAGTTAGCTGGACATTTCACTCGTACCAAACCATTGAAATTCCTCCGCAATCCACTGCTGATGATGACACATATTACATCATTCATGACATGGTCAGTGACATCACTGATGACATCTCAAATGACATCACTGATGACATCACTGATGACATCATCCATGGGGCAATCAGATACACCTCATCATACACTAGTATAACCTTTCATCACTAACGGTAAAATACAGAGTACCATATTTGAATCCATTGACCCACCAATACAAGTTTCTAAAAACCTACTCCATAATTCCTAGATCTACACACACATCTCATCACTTACCTATAGATTCACTCATACATGCTGACAATGATCAATAGAACACTATCAAATATACTTATACACCTATATCAACATTGCACACCAGCACACATCCTATTCACTTATGCAGTCATTCTACTCACTTATGCAAAAGATGGATCATATTTACATTTAGTCAGCTACACACTTATACAAACACCACTTAATTTATTCATATAGATAGTAACTCATACTTTGTGTGTTATAAAATCACTATTACAAGTATACAGTTATCCATACAGTCACTCATACAATCTCTGAGTCTTATGTATACTTATTTATATACAACTGTCACATACACTGCCTTTAATTGTTCTAGTTTGTTGGACATGTACCATTGAGAGATATATTTGCTCATCACAACACCCATAAAGATATTCACAACTGTTATAACATGCAGTCTTAACCTCATATACCTACTGAATCAACTATTCACACGTCTTTGGGAAGTCACACCCCCCACCGAATCACACACACATTCACTCTCCCATACAAATACTCAGTTAACTAATCAATAACTAATATAGACTTTCACGTAGCAAGTAACCAACTGGTGCAGCAGTTTACACAACAACTGACAAAGTTATACAATTCACACAGTTTAGTCACTATCCAATATATTTAGTGAGACACTATAAATTAGTCAAGTAAACAGTCAATCGCACTGCTACTAAATCCTCCATCCAGATATTTATATATCCACTCATTCTTCAATGCAGATTGCTATATATATAATACATATTTAAATAACGAACCAAACCACATTCACTGGATGATGCCATCAGTGATGTCATTTGAGATGTCATCAGTGATGTCACTGACCATGTCATGAATGATGTAATATGTGACATCATCAGCAGTGGATCGCGGGCGCGCAAGTTATAGTTAACAGAACTCAATGGTTTTGTATGAGTGAAATGTCCAGCTAACTATAACAGCCCTGAAACCTATGGTTTTTTCAGTGAATTTCTAAGGTTTTTTAAATGCTAATTCCTAACTATACCATTTCTGAAACCTATGTTTTTTTTCGGTGCAAAAAAATATATATATATATATATATATCGTTGTCATGTGATCAAGGGCGGGATCGCTCGAAACGCGTTATGGGAGATCTGGCAATTAAATAAATAAATATTGCACAGAATCCCGGGTCCACGCTCGATTTTACTGAAAAGGTGGATGTGGTGAGTGAGTTCAAGGATATATATATATATATATATATGTATCGCTCCTGAGTAGGCACCAGCCCAGCGCACACATGAACGGTGCTTGTCACGGCGGGGGTGCTCCCGCCATCAAATTACAGCTCCACACTGCCACTCGGTAGTCATACCGGAACACAGACGACAGCACTCACGGGGGGAGAGTTCCAAAATTGATTTATTAGGAACCCTTGGCGCTCAAAACAGACGCGTTTCGGCAACTCGCCTTTCTCGATGTTAAGCTCGGAACGCCAGCATTGCCACTGTTTTAAATTCATGTTTTCGCGCTCACATTCACAATCAACATGGTAGAAGGACTAACAAACTCCTGAGATCAGGATGTCAATATTCCGCCATCTTGGAACGTCCCATCAGGTATCACAATAGATACAATTCACCAACAGTAATAAAGCCCAGGATGGGCATACGTTCTTACAGCGCGATAACAGGCATAGTATCTCAGTATTCCGCTAGAACGTATCAGATAGTGACTTCAAGCATCCAAATCAATGCACTTCATCCACAGTCATATATATTCACTGAATAAACCATAGGTTTCACACACGTTATAGTTAGGAATTAGCATTTAAAAAACCTTGCAAATTCAGTGAAAAAACCATAGGTTTCACACTTCACACATGTTATAGTTAGCTGGAAATTTTACTGATAAAAAACCAATGAAATTCCCCCGTTATAGTTAGTGCAGGCAACTATAACTCACGCGACCGCAATCCTCTGCTGATGACATATGTGTCTTTATGAAAAAAAAAATATTTGTAATATATGTATAGCTAAAATTTAATGGAAGAAGACATGGGCAAATAAGTGTCTAAATACAGTATTAGCATCAGCAGAAGATTGCGGTCGCGTGAGTTATAGTTGCCTGCACTAACTATAACGGGGGAATTTCATTGGTTTTTTATCAGTAAAATTTCCAGCTAACTATAACATGTGTGAAACCTATGGTTTTTTCACTGAATTTGCAAGGTTTTTTAAATGCTAATTCCTAACTATAACGTGTGTGAAACCTATGGTTTTTTCAGTGAATTTGTACGGTTTTTTAAATGCTAAGTTACTTTACGCCATTCGTGGCGTGCGCGCCCACTTAACGCAGTTCGTTCCGTGCGCGCACGGTGCGCACGCGGTGCGCTTCGCGTGCCCACGTTACGCTTGATGGGCCATGTACGCACGATGCGCTTCGCGCACCGTGCGCACATGGAGGACATATGATGCGCTACGTTGTGAAAGGTAATATTTTAATTTTTCACACCTGTAATATGCCATGCCCAAATGGTGCCCTTCGGGAACCATTTGCACATGGGGTGGGGAGAGTATGGATATTTTTTTTTTTTTATTATTTTTTAACCGTACGCGTACGGTAAGCGTAATCGGCGAAATTATCGAAAAATTTAAAATTCCGTTTTTTACCTTGGGGGATCTTTGAGGACTCCCTCAACATGGCTAGGTGCTTAGGAGCTGTCTAAACAGCCCCTTTACATGTTTTTGGCCTTTGTTTTTTAACCCCCTCTCAGAGTGCGAGAGAGAAAATGGCGGCCGCTACTTCCTGGTTTCGACCGATTCGAATGTTTACTAAGATCTAACAGCCAATCAGAATCGCGCTCGCGCACGTCACCGTACGCGTACGGTAAGCGCACCGTAAGCGCACCGTAAGCTGGCTCAGATATATATATTGATTTAAAGGCTATTTTCTCAGAATCTACTGAACGGATTTACACCAAACCTACAAAAGGCACTTCCTTGACCTGTAGACTACCTCTCTGCCAAATTTCAAGGAACTCTGTTCAGCCGTTCGGGCTGTAGCTGTGTCTAAAGGTCCTATGGAAAAATGCATGGGAAAAACGCGTTTTGGGACCCCCCTTTTATCTCAGCCCCCGCTTGACGAATCCCCCCAAGACTTTCAGGGTAGGAGCGGAGCGTAGCGCCCCATTAGTTTTGACAATTTCGCGAGGATTCGTCGACCGGCGCCAAAGTTATTCAAAATAGAATGTTGCGGTTTTCCTATGGAAACAGGGTCCTAACTATAACTACCTACTAGCGACCGCCAGTAGGTAATATATACATATATATATATGTATATGTATATATATATATATTCACTGAAAAAACCATAGGTTTCACACACGTTATAGTTAGGAATTAGCATTTAAAAAACCTTGCAAATTCACTGAAAAAACCATAGGTTTCACACATGTTATAGTTAGCTGGACATTTCACTTGTAAAAAAACAATGAAATTCCCCCGTTATAGTTAGTGCAGGCAACTATAACTCACGCGACCGCAATCCTCTGCTGATGATGTCAAATATTACATCACTGATGACATATGTGTCTTTATGAAAAATAAATATTTGTAATATATGTATAGCTAAAGATACAGTATTAGCATCAACAGAGGATTGCGGTCGCGTGAGGTATAGTTGCCTGCACTAACTATAACGGGGGAATTTCATTGGTTTTTTACGAGTGAAATGTCCAGCTAACTATAACATGTGTGAAACCTATGGTTTTTTCAGTGAATTTGCAAGGTTTTTTAAATGCTAATTCCTAACTATAACGTGTGTGAAACCTATGGTTTTTTCAGTGAATTTGTACGGTTTTTTAAATGCAATTTTTTTTTTGAGATTTTTGATAAACCTATGTATAAAATTGTATAAAATAATATATGTACTATATCCTGCATTATGGAATGGTTATTTTTTTTTTTATGCATTTTTTTCCGTGCGCATACGGTAAGCTGACGCTACGCGCTCCGTACGTCATAAGTACGGTGCGCTTACGTGATATGATGCGCGTATGGTAAGCTGACGCTACACGCTCCGTACGTCATAAGTACAGTGCGCTTACGTGATACGTACGTGACGTACTTTTAACTATTAAAATCATAGTTATGCACTTAGCTATTAATGTCACAACATATTTTGTCTTGAATAATGACACTTTGAATAGCGGTATTCATATATTTTGACCATTCCAAGATGGATGCCAAAGTAAAACGTTTTCGAAACTGAGTTGGGACAGGTAGTCCTACTTTTATGTTTTGTTTATTCACTATATGTTTCACTGTTCACAAACTACCGATTACCCGTGACCAAGGTGCGGCTGCACCGAAACGCGTCGGGCGTTTGTTTGTCATTTTGTGAATAAAGAACTCACGCATATGGAGCTGGGCTCGAGAGTGCTTTCTTGATTGAAAAAGCTTGATGTATGCTAATTGAAGGAGGATCGCTACCTCGCTCGAGCCCGCCGCCAGGAAAGCGGCAGGAAAATCAGCGAACCCTGTTGTTGGAATCTTTCTCTTTTGAGATACAATTTTCCTGCCCGCCTTTGGAACTATCGCGTTTTACTTCAGCGAGGAGGAAGTGTCCATCCCGGTAAACCCGATTTTCTAGTGAAGACCCGAGGAGCCGACTGCGGCAGGTTGTGGGAACGGGGTAAGGAACTTTGGTACATTTCTAAAAACTCGAATCAAAGAAGACGCGGAAGCGACAAAAGTGCAGGTGGAACCAGCGCGGCCGCGTTGGCAGGCTGCTGCTGAGGAGATCGCGTGAATTGCTTGACGACGTTCAGCAAGAATTTCTTGAAGGGTAAACCTTCAGGATATAAAAAAAACAAAATGAGTTTGGCAAACAGAGAGGCTTCAAGACGGGAGGCAGCTGAAATGCTGTTTGTCCCTTTCAACATAGAATCATCAGACGTGAGTAGACCGGGTAATATTGCAGCACGGGACTCCAAAAATAAAAAAGAACTTTGGGATAATTTATGGAAATGCGCGAAGATGGAACAAGTTAAGTGGTGGGAAGCCACCACGTTGCAAAAATATGTGGACTGTGAACGTGTACCCCCGAGGTTTGCGCATTTTCCTAACCCCAACGTTCAGCGATCCTGACCCCGAACTTATCGAGGAGTGGGTACAAAATAACCATCAGTGTTCCACAACGATGCTGAAACTACTTATCAAATATGCTCTGAGAGACACAGAGAGACTGGGAAAGGAAATCGATCAAATCACTTCTCAACTGAGGAGTCAATATACTGAAAATGATTTTGAAATTGAAATGAAGAAACTAACTTTGAGGTTGGAGAAGGCTGAGGAAGAAATAAAAATGAAAAAACAAAGTAAATTTTACCGCGACCAACTAGACTACGAAAGAGGCCAAATCTTTACGTTTGGCAGAAAATTCGATTATCTACGAGAACTTAATCAGAAAATATTGGGAAGTCCGGAGAATAATCAATCAGGCCAAACCATGGAGGTACCAGAAACAAGTAGAACCACTTTGCCTCAGGATACAAGTACTGCACCAGCGAGGTTGGAAGAACCCACGGTGAGGTCCACGAGTAATGAGGGAGTAAAATCCAATATTTTAAAGGAGTTCTCGTTGATGGCTCAAGGTCGACAGGGGCTGGGAAGCCCAGGCCCACAAGAATCGCCAAATCGAGGTCGAGGTCGAGGCGCCAGAGGAGGAAACAGAAGAGGCGCAAAGAAACAAGGAATTCTGGATGCCTATGTGGGAATGACAACAAGAGGCAAGATGGACAAAAAATGAAGGACAACAACACTGTGGTAAATTTATCTAACATTCAGTTAACATCTAACCAGATTGAAGTTTTATCATTAGGTTTAACGTTTTGTCCAACTAGTAATTTCAATTACATAGAGGGCAGAATAGATCTATTTCATTTCACAAGAAAATTAAAACTGCGAAAATGGTTTCAGAATAGAAAAACAAACATTACTACGAATGTGGAGAAAACCACTAATTTAACCATTGCTGATGTAGATCTATTACAAACGATGAAAGGGTTGGAAAGAGATACTGATAACATTACAGATGTTGAAACATGTCTTACAGAGGAGAATGTTGTGTTTGATTGTAGTAGTGGCAGCAACTTTAAATCTAAATCCAGATTTTTGCCTCAAATTCACAATGAGAACATTGAAGTGTTCGAAAAAGGTGTAACTAAGGAATTCAAAAAATTAGACAAATCTAGTAAACCAAAATATATGAATTTGACTAAAAACCAAAGAATGGCAGTTGAAGAACTACAAAACAACAAAGAAGTGGTTATAAAAAAGTCCGACAAGGGCGGAAATGTTGTAGTTTGGCCAATTAAGATGTATTTAAATGAAGGTAGACGACAACTTGAAGATGCCCAAAGCTACTCAATAAGCAATAGAATCTGTTATGAGAAAAACAATACTGAGTATCAGTCACAACTAGTCGGATGGAAACGAGAAAATTTGATCTCAGATGATGAGTACAAATTTTTAAAGTGCGACCATCCCAAACTGCCAGCCCTGTATTTGTTGCCTAAACTGCACAAAAACAGTGTTAATCCTCCTGGACGACCTATCGTGTCCTCCATAGGTAGCACTTATGAGAATACTTCCAAGTATATTGATCATTTCTTACGCCCTTATGTCCAAAAACTCCCATCTTACTTACAAGATACTCGAGATTTTTTAAGAGTGATTGACAAAGTACAGTGGGAAGAAGACATGTGGCTGATGACACTTGATGTCAACAGCCTGTATACATGTATACCCCACCACTTGGGAGTTAAAGCTAATCATCATTTTCTGAAACAGCGTGACATCAAATATCTTTCACATACTGAAATGCTATTATGTATGATGCAAAGATGTCTCTCGAACAATTTCTTCCTGTTTAACCACGTCATCTATTGCCAGGCCCAGGGTACTGCAATATGAACCTGCTTCGCCCCCAGCTACGCGGGTCTCTACCTGGGCTGGTGGGAGGAGCAGGTAGCGGTCAACATCTCGGCTTTTACCCACAATGTCAGTCTCTGGGCCAGGTATATAGATGATGTGTTCTGCATCTGGAAAGGTGATAAAGATGATGCTTTGAAATTTGTGGCCACTTTAAATACCAATGACTGCAATCTGACCTTCACATGTACAATAGAGAAAAAGGCAATTGAATTTCTAGATGTGGTGGTAAATGTAAATAATGGCAAGTTAGAAAGTAAGCTGTTCCGGAAGCCAACAGCAGGAAACAGCATTTTACATGCCGAAAGTTGCCACCCAAAGAATTTGATCCGTAGTATACCTTACGGAGAATTATTAAGGGCAAAGAGGAATTGCAGTACACAATTGGATTTTGAATTGGAGAAGGCAAACATGAAAGCTAGATTTCTAGAAAGAGGGTACCCGAATAAAATAATAGAACAAGCATGTACTAAAGTCAATACTGTTCAAAGGGAAGACCTCCTAGATCCAAAAAATTCCAGATAAGAGATTGATGAGCCTATCAGGTTTATCACTACATACTCTAACCAATCATGGCAGGTCAGAAATTGTTTGAAAAAATACTGGCACGTTTTGAACATTGACCCAGTTCTGAAAAAAGCAGTGGGAAGTCAACCAAAAATCACGTTTAGGAAATGTTCAGCTTTAAAAGATCTTCTTTGCAGTAGTACTGTGAAAGAGGAAAGCAAGAACCAAAGAGACATAAAAGGATTCTACACTTGCAATTCATGCAAAGCTTGTAAGAACAGTGTGAATCGAAAGGAAATTTCTCTATCCAAAAACCACAAACCTTACGTGATCCAGAAGCATCTATCATGTAAATCTGATTACTGCGTATATGCTTTGAGTTGTCCCTGCCCACTTGTTTATATCGGAAGTACCATCCATCAGGTAAAAAAACGAGTTCTTGAACATACAAGGGCAATCATTAATGAGGACAAACAATACCCTATCGCTAGGCATTTTAAAGAATTACATGGAAAAAATGTCAATGTCCTACAATTTTGTGCCCTAGACAGAATTCTTAAATCAGAAAGGGGCGGAGACAGAGTGAGAGAATTGAGACAACTGGAGTCGAGATTGATTATTAAGTATGACACCGTCCAACCACTGGGTTTGAATAAAGATGAAGAAATGTCGGTTCATTTAGGGTAATTTAATCATGTTTTTGTGCTGCAATTTTGAGAGCTCACAGTGTAGTATATTGATGAGAAGCCATGAGTTTGTTTTTATCTTTGCACATATATCATAGTGATTGCACAATTTTGTATTTTTGTAGGAGACCAGACTGTCAGCATACTTTTTAAGAAGATGGATTTACAGATGATTTAGTTGGATTGAAATTATATAATTTGAAAAACACTGCTATTCGACAACTTTACGCCCACTGGGGCAGAATTATCCAAAACAACTTACAGTGGCTTGATTTAAATAATGTGCACTATTTTTATTTTTCGCTCATAATAGTTATGAATGATGTATGCCCACTTGGGCAGAATTGAATAACTTTTAAAATCATAGTTATGCACTTAGCTATTAATGTCACAACATATTTTGTCTTGAATAATGACACTTTGAATAGCGGTATTCATATATTTTGACCATTCCAAGATGGATGCCAAAGTAAAACGTTTTCGAAACTGAGTTGGGACAGGTAGTCCTACTTTTATGTTTTGTTTATTCACTATATGTTTCACTGTTCACAAACTACCGATTACCCGTGACCAAGGTGCGGCTGCACCGAAACGCGTCGGGCGTTTGTTTGTCATTTTGTGAATAAAGAACTCACGCATATGGAGCTGGGCTCGAGAGTGCTTTCTTGATTGAAAAAGCTTGATGTATGCTAATATATATATATATATATATATATATATTCACTGAATAAACCATAGGTTTCACACACGTTATAGTTAGGAATTAGCATTTAAAAAACCTTGCAAATTCAGTGAAAAAACCATAGGTTTCACACTTCACACATGTTATAGTTAGCTGGAAATTTTACTGATAAAAAACCAATGAAATTCCCCCGTTATAGTTAGTGCAGGCAACTATAACTCACGCGACCGCAATCCTCTGCTGATGACATATGTGTCTTTATGAAAAAAAAAATATTTGTAATATATGTATAGCTAAAATTTAATGGAAGAAGACATGGGCAAATAAGTGTCTAAATACAGTATTAGCATCAGCAGAAGATTGCGGTCGCGTGAGTTATAGTTGCCTGCACTAACTATAACGGGGGAATTTCATTGGTTTTTTATCAGTAAAATTTCCAGCTAACTATAACATGTGTGAAACCTATGGTTTTTTCACTGAATTTGCAAGGTTTTTTAAATGCTAATTCCTAACTATAACGTGTGTGAAACCTATGGTTTTTTCAGTGAATTTGTACGTTTTTTTAAATGCTAAGTTACTTTACGCCATTCGTGGCGTGCGCGCCCACTTAACGCAGTTCGTTCCGTGCGCGCACGGTGCGCACGCGGTGCGCTTCGCGTGCCCACGTTACGCTTGATGGGCCATGTACGCACGATGCGCTTCGCGCACCGTGCGCACATGGAGGACATATGATGCGCTTCGTTGTGAAAGGTAATATTTTAATTTTTCACACCTGTAATATGCCATGCCCAAATGGTGCCCTTCGGGAACCATTTGCACATGGGGTGGGGAGAGTATGGATATTTTTTTTTTATTATTATTTTTTAACCGTACGCGTACGGTAAGCGTAATCGGCGAAATTATCGAAAAATTTAAAATTCCGTTTTTTACCTTGGGGGATCTTTGAGGACTCCCTCAACATGGCTAGGTGCTTAGGAGCTGTCTAAACAGCCCCTTTACATGTTTTTGGCCTTTGTTTTTTAACCCCCTCTCAGAGTGCGAGAGAGAAAATGGCGGCCGCTACTTCCTGGTTTCGACCGATTCGAATGTTTACTAAGATCTAACAGCCAATCAGAATCGCGCTCGCGCACGTCACCGTACGCGTACGGTAAGCGCACCGTAAGCGCACCGTAAGCTGGCTCAGATATATATATTGATTTAAAGGCTATTTTCTCAGAATCTACTGAACGGATTTACACCAAACCTACAAAAGGCACTTCCTTGACCTGTAGACTACCTCTCTGCCAAATTTCAAGGAACTCTGTTCAGCCGTTCGGGCTGTAGCTGTGTCTAAAGGTCCTATGGAAAAATGCATGGGAAAAACGCGTTTTGGGACCCCCCTTTTATCTCAGCCCCCGCTTGACGAATCCCCCCAAGACTTTCAGGGTAGGAGCGGAGCGTAGCGCCCCATTAGTTTTGACAATTTCGCGAGGATTCGTCGACCGGCGCCAAAGTTATTCAAAATAGAATGTTGCGGTTTTCCTATGGAAACAGGGTCCTAACTATAACTACCTACTAGCGACCGCCAGTAGGTAATATATACATATATATATATGTATATGTATATATATATATATATTCACTGAAAAAACCATAGGTTTCACACACGTTATAGTTAGGAATTAGCATTTAAAAAACCTTGCAAATTCAGTGAAAAAACCATAGGTTTCACACATGTTATAGTTAGCTGGACATTTCACTTGTAAAAAAACAATGAAATTCCCCCGTTATAGTTAGTGCAGGCAACTATAACTCACGCGACCGCAATCCTCTGCTGATGATGTCAAATATTACATCACTGATGACATATGTGTCTTTATGAAAAATAAATATTTGTAATATATGTATAGCTAAAGATACAGTATTAGCATCAACAGAGGATTGCGGTCGCGTGAGGTATAGTTGCCTGCACTAACTATAACGGGGGAATTTCATTGGTTTTTTACGAGTGAAATGTCCAGCTAACTATAACATGTGTGAAACCTATGGTTTTTTCAGTGAATTTGCAAGGTTTTTTAAATGCTAATTCCTAACTATAACGTGTGTGAAACCTATGTTTTTTTCAGTGAATTTGTACGGTTTTTTAAATGCAATTTTTTTTTTGAGATTTTTGATAAACCTATGTATAAAATTGTATAAAATAATATATGTACTATATCCTGCATTATGGAATGGTTATTTTTTTTTTTATGCATTTTTTTCCGTGCGCATACGGTAAGCTGACGCTACGCGCTCCGTACGTCATAAGTACGGTGCGCTTACGTGATATGATGCGCGTATGGTAAGCTGACGCTACACGCTCCGTACGTCATAAGTACAGTGCGCTTACGTGATACGTACGTGACGTACGCGTACACGCATGCGCGTTGCGCGGAAGCAACGTCGCGGTTACGCAGGGGCGTGTAATGCACATGCGCGAGTGCGTCTTACTTACGCGCTCCGTAAGCGCTCCGTAAGCATCACGTTTGCGCATGCGTACTTGTTTACGAGCGCGTACCGTAAGCTTACGGAGCGCGCACGGTAGGTCATGTGATCCACAAAGAACACTTTTCATTGGTTGAAACTACTTTCAGTTCCAGAAACTTCCCACACCACACCCATTCCCCTCATTACTGCTTGAGATCCCCTAGGAGAAGGAGCTGAATTGACATTCAGATACAATGGCAGAGCAGCAGACCTCTTCTGAGAGTGAGCCTAGCAGCACCATCATCAAACAGAGAAGGAGGAAACAAAAGGATTCTTTTGTGTGGGAGTATTTTACTTTTCCAGAGGGGCAGAAAAAGGTCAATGCTCCATTGGTCACTTGCACACTTTGTGACCGTGTTTTATGTAGAGGAGATCCAAGGAAGAAGTATTCCTTTGGAAATCACTCTATGAAGAGACATCTTAGGGATAAACATCCCAGGACCTTTGCTCGACATACTGAAGAAAACTCTTCAGTAAGTCACCGGAGCCCAACCTCAGAAGCTCAGCCGAGTACATCATCGGCAGCTCAGCTGAGCCCTTCCTCTGAGGTGGGAGCATCACCTTCTTCTGCTCCTCTGGACATTAACCCTCGATTTCGGAGGGTTTCAATGAGGTGTACAACGTGTTGTGGTCTTATTGTTTTTGGGGAGACCAGTGTTTCCCTTATTAACAATAAGATAGACCAGCACGTTTGTAGACGCTCATAATATTCCCATTCTTTCTTTCCTCCATCCCTGTATTAACCCAACGGCTCTTTTAAGAGCCAACCTTACCTCACAATTTTTTTAATTTATTTTTAAGCTTTCCTTTTTGAAATTTTTTTTTTGCCGTGCGCGTACGGTACGCATAATCGCGGAATAGTTACGCGAAGTTCGCGGAATTTTTCCTCACGGAATTTCTCCGTTTACGCCGTGCGCGTACGCTACGCGCATTCGGCGATTTTTTGAAAAAAAATTAAAATTAATTTTTGCCCTTGGGGGTCCTTCTGGGACCCCCTGACAAAGGCTAGGGGGTCAGGAACTGTCCACCCTGCCCCCTTTTCACGTTCTCCACCTTTGTTTTTCACCCCCTCAGACTGCGAGAGACAAAATGGCGGCCGACACTTCCTGGTTTCGACCGATTCGAATGTTTACTGAGATCTAACAACCAATCAGAATCGCGCTCGTGCACGGCGACGTGCGCGTACTGTAAGCTTACGGTACGCGCTCAGAGCGCGCCCATAGATATATATCTTGATTTAAATGCTATTTTCTCAGGAAATACTGAACAGATTTACACAAGACCTTCAAAAGGAACATCCCTGACCTGAGGGCTACCTCTCTGCCAAATTTCAAGTAATTCTGTTCAGCCGTTCGGGCTGTAGCTCGGACTAAAGGTCCTATGGAAAAATGCATGGGGAAAACGCGTTTTGGGACCCCCCCTTTTTCTCAGCCCCCGCTTGACGAATCCCCCCGAGACTTTCAGGGTAGGAGTGGAGCGGAGCGCCCCACCTATTTTGAGAATTTCGCGAGGATTCGTCAATCGGCGCCAAAGTTATTCCAAATAGAATGTTGCGGATTTCCTATGGAAACACGGTCCTAACTATAACTATCTACTGGTGACCGCCAGTAGATAATATATATATATATATATATATATATATATATGTATATATATACATATAGATCTCTGAACCACACAACCCCTCCAGTACGAGAGATGTAAGCCCACACAGGTAAGTGAATCCAACGTCCTTTAATAGCAGTTAAAAGCGAGCGGCATAATGCATTTCAACACTAAGTGCCTTCCTCAGATGCCATTGCTCGTTCCGAAATTCACTGTTCACTTGAAGACATGGAGCGTCTCACTGAAGTCGGTGGCGACACTCCTTCCACCATTTAAAGGAAGATTTCCCGGACTCGCTGCCTCGAGTTCACTTGCTGCAAACACACATGTGGAAGTCCTTGCCCCAGTGGGCGGTGCCTGCAGCTACCTTTGCATTGTGGATCTTGTAGTGAAAGGGGCTGAATTCACTGACCTTCACCCAACCGATATCACCACCAGCGCACCGGGATCCCGTCTCCTAAGTAGGCAGCGGCAACATGATGAAGTCATCACCCAGTTTGCACCGGCCAGGCCATGCGTTGATAGTTACGGTGGTTCGGCGTTTTCCCAAGCGCCTTGAGACGTTCCACCTTTCTGCCAAGATCCGCCGAACTCTACAGGATGGGGGCTCAAGTGCGAGTGGCAATGCACAAAACCTCTGAACCACACAACCCCTCCAGTACGAGAGATGTAAGCCCACACAGGTAAGTGAATCCAACGTCCTTTAATAGCAGTTAAAAGCGAGCGGCATAATGCATTTCAACACTAAGTGCCTTCCTCAGATGCCATTGCTCGTTCCGAAATTCACTGTTCACTTGAAGACATGGAGCGTCTCACTGAAGTCGGTGGCGACACTCCTTCCACCATTTAAAGGAAGATTTCCTGGACTCGCTGCCTCGAGTTCACTTGCTGCATATAGATATATAGATAGATACATATATATAACCTACTGGTGGTTGCCAGTAGGTAGTTATAGTTAGAACCTAGTTTCCATAGGAAAAGCGTTTTTTGATTTGCCAATATCTTTGGCGCGGGTGGGCGAATCTTTGCGAAATTTTCAAACTAATGGGGTGCTAAGTCAGCTCCTGTCTTGAAAGTTTGGGGGTGATTCATCAAGCGGGGCCGAGTAAAAAGGGGGTCCCACAACGCATTTTCTCCATGTTAATTGCCATAGGACATTTTGGAGAAGACTACAGCACAAACTGCTGAGCGGAATTACTCCAAATTTAACAAAAAGGTAGCTCTTGGTTCAGTAAGCGTTCTTTTTTTTTAAATGGTGTAAATCCATTCAGTAGTTTCTGAGAAATTCAAAAATAAAAAAATATCGATATCTGGTGATCGCAGTGGATCTGCGAACCCTCCCGAGCACAAGCTTGAATTCTGATTGGCTGCCAACACTCCAGAACAAAAAGTGTTGGCAGCCATCCTGTGACTCAGTTGAACTGAGTCACAAGTAAAAAGGTTGAAGTTGAAGAAAAAGGGGGAGGGTAGAAACACACTGACCCTCTAGGCCTGCTCAGGGGGTCCCACAGGGACCCCTCGGGCCTAACAAAGCATTTTAAAAAAATCAGCGGGATTCGCGTAGGATCCGTGAATCCCGCCAATTTTTTTTTTCAACGAAGAGCGGGCTCCCCCGCTTCATTTTAGTAAGCCCCTGGGTGGACCAGGTCCCAGGGGCAATGAGGAAAATATATGCGGAGGCACGCGGGGCCCCCACAACCCTGGGTACTGCCACCCCCCCGTGGCATGATTAATAGTATGCAGGGGCACGCGCCCCCCACAGTCCCGGGGACCGCCACCTCCCTGGGGCTATTTAAAAAATGTATGGGGGGCTCCTGCCCCGGGCTTTAATTAATTAGGGTAGGGGCCTCGCAGGCCCCCCAAGCCCTGGGGACTGCCACCTCCCTAGGGCTCAAATTAAAAACAAAGTGTAGGGGGGACTCAAGCCCCCCCACACTGCCCCAGAGACCACCACCTCTCCGGGGCTATGTTCAAGTTGGGAGGGGGGCTGTGCAGCCCCCCTCCTGGAGCCTTTGATACCCTTGGGGACCGCCTCCAGCAATGTCCCAGGGTGCCTTCCTCCGGGACATTGCATGAGCACTGCTCCCTCCCTGTCATTTCAAACTCCTGCTTCGCTTCATGGAAGCGTGAGCTAGAAAATAGCTCTTGCTTCCATGAAGCGAAGCAGAATTGCTTTTGAAAAGGGGAGCTGCATGTTTGCAGCTCCCCTTGTCCAAAAGCAATGCGGCTCCTGCAGGAGGCAGGGAGCGGGCTGGGACAGCAGGGACATTAGGGCTCCCCTCATGGCCCCAACTTGAGGCCAGGCCCCGGGGATGGGGTCGTCGGGCCCAAGGGAAGGGGGGCCATTCGGCCCCTCTCCCGTACAGTTCAAACAAAAAATTGGGAGGCACAGCCCCGAGGGATGGGGTCCCTGGGGCTGAAAAAGGCCTCAGGATGGGGGCCCCTCAGCCCCCCTCCTTTAAATGAAGTTTTTTTTAAATGTTCATTTAAAAATTGCCCATGCTCCGGGAGGGGGGCCCCTTCCCATTTACAATAAATAAATAAATAAATGGCCCAGGGCCTAGGGGATAGGGTCCCCAGAGCCCAAAAAAATTTAAGAGAAGGAGGGCCACACAGCCGCCCTTCTAAAAAAAGAAAAAGAACAGAGAAGCCGTCATCTCACTGGAGGCCCCGCCCCCTTACTGCACCACTCGGCAAACGCGCCTCCTGGCATGTTCTGGGCTGGGGGATTGAGTCCCCTTGAATCCAAAGGGTTCTTAAGGGCCAACTAGCCCACCAGGTACCTCCAGTAAGCCCCACACTGTAGGATTGCTGAGAGGTGGTCCGAGGCTATGCCCCTTTTTACACCACTCTGCAAATACACCTCTTGGTGCATTGCTGGTGGAGCGTTGAAGTCCCCTTGTGTCCTGAGGACCTCAGGACTAAAGTGGACTTCATCACCCGAACAGCACAGTGGTGTAAAAAATGGGCGTGGCCTCAGACCAATCTCAGCAATCCAGCTGTGTAGGGCTTACTAGAGACAACCGGAGAGCTAGTTGGTCCCCAGGGACCCTCAGGAGGCAAAGGGACTTCATCCCCCAACGAAGAGCGGGCTAGGAGGCACATTTGCCAAGTGGTGGAGAAAGGAGATGTGGCCTGTGTCCACATCTCAGCAATCCCAGTATCTGGGCTTACTGGAGGTGTCAGGCAGGCTAGTCATTCCCTATCGACCCCCAGCAGCAAAGGGGACTTTAATCCCCATCCGAGGGCGCGCCAGGGAACGCGTTTGGAGAGTGGTGGGCACAGGGGGATTGGCCTGCTTTTGAGAACTTACCAATGCTGCTGTGTGGGACTTACTGGAGGTAATAAGAGTGGTAGTTGGCCCCCAAGGTTGTCCTGTTACTCACACATATACCACTGAGACATCTATTCACTCACCAACACAACCATACACACACAGACTCACTCATCCATGCAGCCCCTCGCAAATGCACTCATGAACCCATACACCCAGTTAATCACCTACTCACACATCCATGCAGGGAGTCACACACACCCCCACCCACCAACACAGACACTCAGGCACACATACATGTACTCAGACAACCAATCATTAACCTATATAGACACTCATGTTGCTACACACCAACCCATGCAACCACTTACACACCAACTGACAGACTGAAACAGACATTCACACAGATTAGTCATTCACCCATGCATTCACTAAGACATGTTTAATTACTCACTTACACAGTCAGTCACACACCCAGTAAATAATCCATTCAGACATTCATAAATCCACTCATTCTCAATACACCTTGATATGTGTGTGTGTATATATATATAACACTCTTAAACTTTTAAAAAACACTCAGTCACTGGATGATGTCATCAGTAATGTCATTTGAGATGTCATCATTGATGTCATGAGTGATGTAATATGTGACATCATCAGCAGTGCGGGGACGCGGGTTATAGTTTGCTCAAATAACTATAACAGCCGAATTTCTCTGGTTTTGTACGAGTGAAATGTCCAACTAACTATAACGTCTCTGAAACCTGGTTTTTTTCAGTGAATATATATATAGGAGGTATGCAACCCTGTGTATGCTGAATATTCCATCAAGCCTGTTTTATATTTTGAATAACAATTTGACCTTACAAATAGTTTAGTGTGTTCTTATCCGGGCTAAATAGGAGTGATTTCGTGTCAGCATGTCACCTCTGTCTGTTATTCATTACAGTATGATGTATTGGCAATATGAAGCGTATCTATGTGACCAGCGTGATGTTTAATATATGACCTCAATGTTTGACCAGTGTATAGCAACATGAAAATGTTTGGTTTGTTTTATTATGCTGGTGTTCTTTTACATTGAATTTGCTGCACTTTAGTGGTGTGAGTAGCGCAAAGTGCACTTTGACAACTGTTGAGGCATCACAATTTGCTTTCATCATTTATGATGTTAATAGCCACAATGTACAGAATTTATATGGAATGTATTTTTACGTAATTGTTCACCAGAATTTAAATTTAAAATTGAATTTAATCTAATTTCAGTAAACAAAGTAACTTTTTTCTGTTTACAATCATGGTATAAAGGCTACCATCAAAATGGCACCCATTAAATTGAGAAAACCATGGCCTTGCAGCTTTGGGAGGGCACTCGATGGCGCTCATTAATCATGTAGTCTGCCTTCAAGCTCCACAAATTATTCTGTATGCCAACGCGTTTCGAGGTACAATTCTCTTCTTCTTGGGCAGCAATTATCACACTTGAAGCTCGCATTACACTTGTAAAAGCATTTCTGGTTTTATTTATTTATATAACCGCCCTCCAGTAGGCATGTGCAAAGTGCAATTCATTATGATGCATGCTGGGACACCAGGTCCTTAATGCGAGAGTTAGTATTCATTTAGTAAATGTCAAATGTTCATTTGCTATTTTAAAGTTCATTATTTCCTCATAATGAATTGCACTTTGCAATATATATATAACAGCAGGAGAATAAAACAACAAGAGTTAGAATACAAGAACTTGATCCAGAAATTGAATAGTAACCCTAGCCTAATAATTTGTATGTCTGACAAGGGGGGTAATGTGGTCATCTGGCCCAAGGAGGAATACAGAACTGAAGTAAAAAGGCAGCTTTCGGACATTGAGTGCTATGAAAAAATCAGCCTAAAAATTTACAATACATCTAAGGAATCCCTGAAGAAAATGTTACATGCTTACAAAAGGCAGGGATTAATTTCAAGCCAAGAATTCGATTTTTTGTTTAATGAGTTTCCGATCATCCCAACGCTCCGCCTGATACCAAAAATCCACAAAGGCGTGAGGCCAGTACCAGGCAGACCCATCATTTCGTCTATTGGGAGCATCAGCGAAAATGCGAGTAAGTATGTGGATTACTTTTTACAGCCACTAGTTCGCGCTTTACCAACGTACATCAAGGACACTGGTGATTTCATCAGGAAACTAGCCAGAATTCAATGGCATGAGGACTTCTTGTTGGTTACTCTTTATATAGAGTCCTTGTATACAAGCATAGAACACAATACAGGGATTGCTGCCACTAAACACTATCTGGACTGCAGACCAATCAAGTTTTACAATCATAACAGTATGCTTTTAGAACTTATTCACTGGGCATTGAACAACAACTATTTTATGTTTGAAAATGAACTGTACTCTCAAAAGAGGGGAGTCGCCATGGGAGCTTGCTTCTCCCCCAGTTACGCCTGCTTGCATGTTGGCTGGTGGGAGGAGCAGGTTCTCATGGGAACCCATGCTAAGGTGTTTGGATCCAAGATTGTAGAGTGGTACAGATACATTGACGATGTTTTTATGGTTTGGAAAGGTGATCGTGAAAGTGTGATTGATTTTATAGAGGTTTTAAATGAAAACGCTTTTAATCTCAAATTCACTTTTAAGGTGGATAGAACATCAGTTAAATTTTTAGACACAACTGTCACGATTGTTGATAACCATGTAGAAACATGTCTGTATAGAAAATCCACCGCTGGCAACTCCATCCTACACGCCAGCAGTGCCCATCCATCACACCTTATCAAAAGCATCCCCTACGGGGAACTCCTCCGTATTAAACGTATTTGTAGTATACCGGAGGAGAGGGTTCAATATTCAGAAGAAGCAATGAACAGGATGAGGCAAAGGGGTTATTCTGAGGGGATCCTTAGGGAAGCCTACAAAAAAGTTGAATCCACTCCCAGGAACTCCCTACTCCTAGACAAATCGGTCAATACGAGTGAACATAGCACAGTGGATACTTCTGACAACGCAAACTCCAATGTACCACGTCTGATCACAACTTTTAACAAACAGCACCGGAAGATCAGAGCCATGGTAAATAAAAACTGGCCAATTGTATTGACTGATGGTGTCCTGGCCCCCATGTTACCTTCTAAACCTGTATTGACGTTTAGAAGGGCCAGAACCATGAGAGAGGAGCTCACGAGACCAAACAATCTAACCCCGACTAGCGGTTCGTGGCTAAAACCTAGAAGAGGTTTTTTCAAATGCACCAGTTGTAGAGCATGTAAATTTGGTCAGAATACCACTCAGTATTCAGTCCCGTTCAGTGACAACCCCAGACAAATCAAGGGCCACTTTACATGTAGATCTGAATTTGTGGTGTATGTCCTTTCCTGTACATGCGGTTTGAATTACATTGGGAGCACCAAGTTACAAGCCCATGTCAGAATTCTACAACATTTAAGGGCAATTGTAAATAATGACTCCAGCTACCCTGTAGCACGGCATTTCAGAAAACTACATAACAATGAACTTAGTTGCCTGAAATACTTCATTGTCGATGGTGTCCCCGTACAGCGAAGAGGGGGCAACAGGGAAAAAGCCCTTAGACAACTCGAAACAAAATACATACTCGAGTTCGATAGCAAAGCACCTACGGGCTTAAACACCACTGAAGACCTACATAACTTTATATGAGTACAGACAAAACACACGGGATTGTTCTTGCTCTCCTTTTTAGACTTGCTTTTATCTCACTTGATGGATATCTGCAGTGTATATAGTATCAATTTTTCATGTCCGAAGCTATTTTACTGATCGACTTATCTTGTTTGTTTTACTTGTATCCTTACCAATTTTATGAATATCATTCTCTAATTGTATTGCAATCAGTACTGTTAACTAGTCACTTGGACTAATTTGTTCCTTCTACATCTTCCCTATTTTTTTGTCTTTTGATTCCAAAGGAGTAAGGCCAAAGACAAGAGAACAATGAATATCAAACGCTTTCTCTATATAATGGTGTGTTCCAGTTCTCCAGATGTGAGGATACTCTCAGCCAAGTTCCCTCTTATTCCTAGGTATATCACAATCTAGGTGCAAGCAGCCTTGGGGACCCGCTAGAACTTTGGACCCATTGTTTGCCAAAGATCATGTGCTTGGTTGTCTTTATGTATTTGTTAATATGGAACCCTATATAGGTGAATAGTATTTTGGAGTGTTCCTCCTATCCCCTTCCTCGCTTGATCCCCGCTGTATTTTTATCATTATTTCACTATTTGCACTTTACTCACTTCTTGATTGGTTTTAGGATCTTTTACATAGGCTATTGGTTTTAACAGCAATGTTGGGTCGCTCATAAAGGGCCATATGCATGAACACATTTTCCCATAGACATAGAATGGGCAAAACCCTTTGATACATCTGGCCGATAGTTTTTATCATTGGATACTATTTTTAACATACGTTGAAATGTTACAACAAATTCTGATTGTGCATTATTTAAGGACATCAATTATGGTCACCATGTGTATTATTATGCATTTGTTTGCACTTTACACTATCATTGCGTATTTTGCACATTTGCATTTTGTTGCACCTTGATGGCACTTGTTGCACTTTAGTTAGCAGAATTTGCACTCACAATTTGCGTATTTGCACAACCTACCATTGCACCTTAAACCTTTGCATACCACCATGCATCTACAAGGTCGGGATATTTCCATCAACTAAGAAAGGTATTCAAAAGCTGGAATTTCCAATGATACAACTATATAATATCTCAGACCCATGCTGTTATAAGTACTAATGTATATGTATTTGTTACATGTTTTTCATCACTAAAAAATTATCTTTAGACTAATGTATTTTTTCCATGTCTATGGACACAAGCATCACAAGATTACAGAGTGCTCTTGAACTATAAAAGCCAAATGAATCAGCAGTTACTTCATGTGATCAAGGCCATCTGGTGGCCGAAACACGTAATGGCGTGCTGTGTGGGTGCTGATTGACATTAAATACCTGTGAAGCACGAGTTGGTGTCCGTGTGCTTCTTCCTCGCCGGTCGGAGGTGGGAGACAGCTTGTTGGATTTTCATATATATATATATATATATATATATATATTACCTACTGGCGGTCGCCAGTAGGTAGTTATAGTTAGGACCCCTTTTCCATAGGAAATCCGCAACATTCTATTTTGAATAACTTTGGCGCCGGTCGACGAATCCTCGCGAATTTCTCAAAATAGGTGGGGCTCCTACCCTGAAAGTCTCGGGGGGATTCGTCAAGCGGGGGCTGAGATAAAAGGGGGGTCCCAAAACGCGTTTTTCCCATGCATTTTTCCATAGGACCTTTAGACAGGGCTACAGCCCGAACGGCTGAACAGAATTACTAGAAATTTGGCAGAGAGGTAGTCCCTAGGTCAAGGAAGTGCCTTTTGTAGGTTTGGTGTAAATCTGTTCAGTAGGTCCTGAGAAAATAGCATTTAAATCAATATATATATCTGAGCCAGCTTACGGTACGCTTACCGTAAGCTTACCATACGCGTACGGTGGCGTGCGCGAGCGCGATTCTGATTGGCTGTTAGATCTTAGTAAACATTCGAATCGGCCGAAACCAGGAAGCGGCGGCCGCCATTTTGTGTGTTTCACTCAGAAAAAAAAGAGTGAAAACAAGAAAAGGGGGCAAGGAGGAGAGTTACAGACCCCCTTACATTTGTGAGGGGGTCAAAGAAGGACAGAAAAGTACAAAGAAAACATTTATTGATTTTTAAAAAAATCACGGGGTACGCGTACGGTAAGCTTACGGTAAGCGTACGGAAGAAAAAAAAATTTAAAAAAGAAATGAAATGCAGATTTAAGAGTTTAGATATTAGGGGGCTCCAAAAAGAGCCGTTGTGTTTATGAAGTGATTTTTTAAGTGGTACCTACAAGTAAGTACCGATGCAGAGTCTAAGGTTCAAGAGGAAGACTCTGTTCCCTTCATCATTGAAGTGCACACCATCTCCTCTATAAATGTCTTGCATGTCATAACGCAAGTTGTTGTGGTAAATGGCACCCATACCATAGTCACGGAGGAAAGCAGAAACAGATTTGTTGACGTGCTTTCTTGCTTTGTCAATTTGCGGACAGAAATGATTGGACCAGTTCCATTTTTGCCTTTGGCATATGTTGGAAAACACAAAGGCAGTTTTAGGGAAAAGTGAAAACAGTTGTGCAAAGGTGTCCTTCATAAGCATTTCCGGACCTACCCCAGTCAAAGTGCCTAGGTCATTGCCACCACAGTGCACTATTATGAGGTCAGGGTGTTGGATTTGCATGAAGGATTTCACCAATGGCATCAATTGGTGCCACTTTAACCCTCTCTGACCAATCCATTTAATGTCTACATTTGGCAAAGCAAGGTCTCTCACCATACCTGTTTTCTCTGCAAACTTTTCACTCCAGAAGACATAGCTGTGCCCTACAATCCACACTGTGAACATCTTCAAAGGAGAACTGGATGCACTCAGGAGGTGTCTTTCAGTAGAATGGCAATATGAAAAGAAAGAAAGTTTGGAAATGGAGGCATACATATTTTTTTCAAAACAAAAAGAACTGATTGAATGTTTCATACCATTCTAGAATAAAAACTAGGCTGTATGTGTAAATTAATAGAAGCATGTTTTGTCTTGGTACAAAAAAATGTGTTACCAAAGAACAGTACTATGGATTTGCTGTTAGGTTTGAAAAGTCAAGCACTCTTGCTCTGTGGAATTGAAACATTGTGTGGCGAACTTCTGACCTAACTCCACACAGCAGTGTTCCATGAGCTGTTGCTATGGTAGCAGGCAGAAGTCAAGTTGGGGGAAGGGTACTAGGCAGAAGTCAAGTTGGGGGCAGGGTACTTTTGGAAAAGGGTTGGTTTTCAACCAATAGAAATGTGTGATTACATTTGAAAAAAAGGGGGAAGCACTGAGATTTGAAACTTACATGTATATGTGTGGAAAAATAGAGGGAAAGTTTGCCATTATCTGGTTCTGCTGAGAGGAGAGAGGTGTAGAGAACAGAGATCCTGGCTCTGATAATCTGCTGTTTGAGTGCCACATTTCTTTCACAACTAACTAATTTTAAAGGTGAGTTTAGAGTTTGAGAGGGGATGTATATGGTAAATTAAGAAATGAATAATAGAATTGGAATTCCTTTTGTAGAAGTTGTGTTTATTATTTTCTGTTTTGGGAGAAATTTAAATGTGAGGAACATGTAAAATAATATGGACAATTTTTTCATGATAAATTAAGGTGTACTGGTAAAAATAAGGAATACTTTAAGGGTTTGAGGTTGCAGTCAGTAATGCAAATACATTCAGTATCACTAAGGCTGGTTGCCCTTGCTGGAGTGTAGGCAGTCACCGAGGATACACATGGTGGTGGTCTGAAAAAGCAGTTTGGACATGGGCTTTTTAAAAAAATCTAAAAAGTGGATTCATAATGTGTCAGTCTGTAAAAGTGATTTTCACTTGCCAAAAAAAAAGAGCAGTAAGTGTGCATTTAAATTGGCAAAGACATTTCGTTTTGTGACTAATGTGAAAACATGACTCTGTGTGCAAATAGGAATTACAGGCAGAGATTTATTGCGTTTTGCTCTGGTGATTTCACAGTTGCATTAGTAGGAAAAAGGGGGAGCGATTTTTTGGGGGAAGAAGCAGACTCTTAGCACACACCCAGCTCCTTTCCATGTATAATCATGCACAGTATTTAGAAGCGAGTGGGGTTTTCAGGTTTCAGTCTGTAATCCAAATACATTCAGCATCACTAAGGCTGGTTGCCCTTGCTGGAGTGTAGGCAGTCACCGAGGATACACATGGTGGTGGTCTGAAAAAGCAGTCTGGACATGGGCTTTTTTAAAAAAATCTGAAAAGTGGTTTCATAATGTGTCAGTCTGTAAAAGTGATTTTCACTTGCCAAAAAAAAAGAGCAGTAAGTGTGCATTCAAATTGGCAAAAAAAAATCGTTTTGGGACTAATGTGAAAACATGACTCTGTGTGGAAATAGGAATTACAGGCAGAGATTTATTGCGTTTTGCTCTGGTGATTTCACAGTTGCATTAGTAGGAAAAAGGGGGAGCGATTTTTTGGGGGAAGAAGCAGACTCTTAGCACACACCCAGCTCCTTTCCATGTATAATCATGCACAGTATTTACAAGCGAGTGGGGTTTTGAGGTTTCAGTCTGTAATGCAAATACATTCAGCATCACTAAGGCTGGTTGCCCTTGCTGGAGTGTAGGCAGTCACCGAGGATACACATGGTGGTGGTCTGAAAAAGCAGTCTGGACATGGCCTTTTAAAAAAATCTGAAAAGTGGTTTCATAATGTGTCAGTCTGTAAAAGTGATTTTCACTTGCCAAAAAAAAGAGCAGTAAGTGTGCATTCAAATTGGCAAAGACATTTCGTTTTGGGACTAATGTGAAAACATGACTCTGTGTGCAAATAGGAATTACAGGCAGAGATTTATTGCGTTTTGCTCTGGTGATTTCACAGTTGCATTAGTAGGAAAAAGGGGGAGCGATTTTTTGGGGGAAGAAGCAGACTCTTAGCACACATCCAGCTGCTTACCATGTGGAATCATGCACAGTATTTAGAAGCGAGTGGGGTTTTGAGGTTTCAGTCTGTAATGCAAATACATTCAGCATCACTAAGGCTGGTTGCCCTTGCTGGAGTGTAGGCAGTCACCGAGGATACACATGGTGGTGGTCTGAAAAAGCAGTCTGGACATGGGCTTTTTTAAAAAAATCTGAAAAGTGGTTTCATAATGTGTCAGTCTGTAAAAGTGATTTTCACTTGCCAAAAAAAAAGAGCAGTAAGTGTGCATTCAAATTGGCAAAGAAATTTCGTTTTGGGACTAATGTGAAAACATGACTCTGTGTGCAAATAGGATTTACAGGCAGAGATTTATTGCGTTTTGTTCTGGTGATTTCACAGTTGCATTAGTAGGAAAAAGGGGGAGCGATTTTTTGGGGGAAGAAGCAGACTCTTAGCACACACCCAGCTCCTTTCCATGTATAATCATGCACAGTATTTACAAGCGAGTGGGGTTTTCAGGTTTCAGTCTGTAATGCAAATACATTCAGCATCACTAAGGCTGGTTGCCCTTGCTGGAGTGTAGGCAGTCACCGAGGATACACATGATGGTGGTCTGAAAAAGCAGTCTGGACATGGGCTTTTTAAAAAAAATCTGAAAAGTGGTTTCATAATGTGTCAGTCTGTAAAAGTGATTTTCACTTGCCAAAAAAAAGAGCAGTAAGTGTGCATTTAAATTGGCAAAGAAATTTCGTTTTGTGACTAATGTGAAAACATGACTCTGTGTGCAAATAGGAATTACAGGCAGAGATTTATTGCGTTTTGCTCTGGTGATTTCACAGTTGCATTAGTAGGAAAAAGGGGGAGCGATTTTTTGGGGGAAGAAGCAGACTCCTAGCACACACCCAGCTCCTTTCCATGTATAATCATGCACAGTATTTAGAAGCGAGTGGGGTTTTCAGGTTTCAGTCTGTAATGCAAATACATTCAGCATCACTAAGGCTGGTTGCCCTTGCTGGAGTGTAGGCAGTCACCGAGGATACACATGGTGGTGGTCTGAAAAAGCAGTCTGGACATGGGCTTTTTTAAAAAAATCTAAAAAGTGGATTCATAATGTGTCAGTCTGTAAAAGTGATTTTCACTTGCCAAAAAAAAAGAGCAGTAAGTGTGCATTCAAATTGGCAAAGAAATTTCGTTTTGGGACTAATGTGAAAACATGACTCTGTGTGGAAATAGGAATTACAGGCAGAGATTTATTGCGTTTTGCTCTGGTGATTTCACAGTTGCATTAGTAGGAAAAAGGGGGAGCGATTTTTTGGGGGAAGAAGCAGACTCTTAGCAGACACCCAGCTCCTTTCCATGTATAATCATGCACAGTATTTACAAGCGAGTGGGGTTTTCAGGTTTCAGTCTGTAATGCAAATACATTCAGCATCACTAAGGCTGGTTGCCCTTGCTGGAGTGTAGGCAGTCACCGAGGATACACATGGTGGTGGTTTGAAAAAGCAGTCTGGACATGGGCTTTTTTAAAAAAAATCTGAAAAGTGGTTTCATAATGTGTCAGTCTGTAAAAGTGATTTTCACTTGCCAAAAAAAAAGAGCAGTAAGTGTGCATTCAAATTGGCAAAGAAATTTCGTTTTGGGACTAATGTGAAAACATGACTCTGTGTGGAAATAGGAATTACAGGCAGAGATTTATTGCGTTTTGCTCTGGTGATTTCACAGTTGCATTAGTAGGAAAAAGGGGGAGCGATTTTTTGGGGGAAGAAGCAGACTCTTAGCACACACCCAGCTCCTTTCCATGTATAATCATGCACAGTATTTAGAAGCGAGTGGGGTTTTCAGGTGTCAGTCTGTAATGCAAATACATTCAGCATCACTAAGGCTGGTTGCCCTTGCTGGAGTGTAGGCAGTCACCGAGGATACACATGGTGGTGGTCTGAAAAAGCAGTCTGGACATGGGCTTTTTTAAAAAAATCTGAAAAGTGGTTTCATAATGTGTCAGTCTGTAAAAGTGATTTTCACTTGCCAAAAAAAAAGAGCAGTAAGTGTGCTTTCAAATTGGCAAAGAAATTTCGTTTTGGGACTAATGTGAAAACATGACTCTGTGTGCAAATAGGAATTACAGGCAGAGATTTATTGCGTTTTGCTCTGGTGATTTCACAGTTGCATTAGTAGGAAAAAGGGGGAGCGATTTTTTGGGGGAAGAAGCAGACTCTTAGCACACACCCAGCTCCTTTCCATGTATAATCATGCACAGTATTTAGAAGCGAGTGGGGTTTTCGGGTTTCAGTCTGTAATGCAAATACATTCAGCATCACTAAGGCTGGTTGCCCTTGCTGGAGTGTAGGTAGTCACCGAGGATACACATGGTGGTGGTCTGAAAAAGCAGTCTGGACATGGGCTTTTTTAAAAAACTGAAAAGTGGTTTCATAATGTGTCAGTCTGTAAAAGTGATTTTAACTTGCCAAAAAAAAAGAGCAGTAAGTGTGCATTCAAATTGGCAAAGAAATTGCGTTTTGTGACTATTGTGAAAAGAAATGTAGTAATATCTTTAAATAAAATAAAGGATTTTTTTTTTAGTTTTTTTCAGGTATTGCTGAAGAGCAGTGGACAAAATTTAAGATGCCTACAAAATCCAGAGTTCAAAAAACGCACAAAAAAAACCTATATTTGAAGACAACTAGAGGACCAAAGTTAGTAGAAGATGCTCATGTTGGGAAAAAGAAAAAATCTTCTGGTAAGCAGAAAAAACAATTTCTAAAAAATATATTCAAAAGAATGAAAAATGTACAAAATGTCTGTACTCGAAAGGATGTTTTGAACAAAAAAGGAGAGGAAAAAATTGACAATTTAGTTAATGCAAATATACCTTCAGCAACTGAAAAGATTTATATAAATAGGAAAACAGCGTTTAAAGAGATACGTAGAAAAATGTTTCAGAGAAGAGTTATGTCCAATTTGATGAAGGATGTGAAGAAATATAAGAAAAAGACAAAGTTTTATAAAAGAAAAAAAGAAATAGAAGCCATTGCAGCAAAGGCATTAGAATTAAAAAGGAAACTATTCATTTTAATTTTGAATAGGATGCGCACATTAGACAAAATGGTTAATGTACTGAAATCACATAGCAAAAGGAAAAGAGTAGTGAACAGAACAAACTTTTGTAAAGTGTTTTTAGGAAAGTGGATGCATAGTTCAAGTAGTGAACCTTTTTTTAATGAAGAGAGCTATTTTCAAAGTAATAGTTTGCTGCATGCAGTTGACACCAGAGGTCGTTCTTACGAAGTAAAAAATGGTTGCATAATGGAGAAGGAGATAATGGTTCCAAGAGATGAGGTACAAGTGATGGCAGATGAGGCTATGGGGAGACGTCCTAAAGCCCCAGTGTACACTTGGAATTGTAGTAGTATTTGCACTGTGCGTCAGGAATCTATTGACAAATTTCGAGAGTTTCTAAGAGAATATAGTAAAAAAAGTATAAAACAGAAGATTAAGGTGCTTCAAAGTCTGGATCCATGCAGAGTGAGAGAGAATACTGGTTTGCAGGGTCATTCTCTGGCTTGTCTATCTAGAAAAGTGTGCAATAGTGTTTTCCATCATTTTAGGATGCTGGCTGTTCATCATACTGAAATGAGAAAGTTTGTGAGACGGTTGTATTTTGCCAAAAGTCCAGCAATAAAGTTAAATGAATTGAATAGGGCTCTGTTCCGAGGAACGGTATCAGATGTAGAGAAGGTTGTTGATGAAATTCAGTTTTGTTACTTTGGTCCTGAACAAAACAGTGCAGAGAAGGACACAGTAAATGAGGAAGAAGTGGAAGAGAATGTAGAACCCTCTGTAAGTAACACATTTAATGATCATATAACAAAATTTGCAATAGTCTCTAATGAAAGACCAAATTTTACTTGTATTTGTTGCCGCAGAACTCATTATAGAAAACAAACTAGGAATGTTGATCTCTACAGAAAGAGTGAAAATGAAGATAATTATAAGTGGAAGGATTTTGCCACATATATATTTCTAGAAAATTGTTTTGATTTGGGTGAAGATCAGCGTATTTGTAAATACTGTTACAACAAGTTAGAGGAAAATAGAATGCCGACCAGAGCTGTACATAATAATTTAGAATTGGATGCTATTCCTGCTGAACTTTCTGAATTAAATACATATGAGTCTATACTCATTCAATGTGTTCATCCGTTCCAGACCATAGTACGTATGGAGCCCAAAACTGGTAAATTACCTCCTTCTGATTTACTGAGAGGTTTAAAAGGAAGAGTGGTGTATTTGCCCTTGGATTTGAAAAAAAATATGGAAACTATTGATGCGGATACTTTGGAAACTGAACCATTAATTATTCTGGTTAATGGTGTACCTACAAAGAATAAGAAGATTTGGCAGGAGCTGGTAGATGTGCGGAAAGTACAAAGAGCAAATTTGTATTTGAAAAGGAATAACAAATGGTATGAATCAATTTATATAGAAGAAGAAGAAGAAGAAGATTTACAAGAAGACACAGAAACACCAACTGGACAAATTGAAAAAGTGGACAAGTCAAAGGAAGAAGAAATTTATGAACATTTTAGCATACATCCTCTTCATTCAAAAGAAGTTATGGGAGATAATATTGATCTCTTTCAGATGAAGAAAGCAAAAGGAACTCCCGTGAGTGTATGGGAGGAGAGCTTGGAAGCTCGATGTTTTCCCCAGCTGTTTCCTAAAGGAAAAGGAGGACGATACGATGAACGTCCAGAACAGATTCCAGCTTCTGAGTATCGGACTACAAGACTATATGCTGAAGATCCCAGATTTCGACAAAGTATTCCTTATTTGTTCCATCTTTTATTTGAAAGCGACTTGTCTGCACTGTCTTATGCAGTAAATCACATTTTAAAAAGTGGAGTACATTTACAAAATGTGTCTGCTAAGGATTTTATGGAGAAAGTGCAGCACCGAGATGATCATTTGGAAACACAACTGATCAATCTGATGGCTTGTCAGCGTGGGACAAATGAATATTGGTACCGCCGCCATGGTGAACTAAAATGCATGTTACGGAATTTAGGAACACCAACATGGTTCGTTACCCTAAGCTGTGCGGAGTACGCTTGGGATGATTTACTGGATTTTCTACGAGAGGCAAATTCAAACATTAAAAACATTGAATACAAGACAGCAGGAGAACTGTGCTCATTGGATCCGGTTAATGTTTGCAGATATTTCAATCATAGATTTGAGGCTATGATGTCCTTCATCTGCAATAAAAAAAATCCACCTCTTGGAGAAGTAGTAGATTTCTTTTGGAGAAAAGAGTACCAGGCAAGAGGTGCTCCTCATATTCATATGCTGTTGTGGATCAAGGATGCCCCAAAGTTTGGAACAGATACTGATGAAGCAGTGTTATCTTTCATTGAAGAATATGCAACATGTGCTATACCAAAAAGCACAGAAGAGAAAAAGTTAAAGGAGCAAGTTTTACGTTTCCAAAGTCATCGGTGTGGAAAATACTGTCGAAGGAAATACAAGAGCAAAGATAAATACTACACTAAATGTCGATTTGGATTTCCTAGACCTGTTCTTTCAAATGGAAGAGTCAACAGTTTTATGTCAGCTGTGAGACATACTATCACAAGGAAATCACCTAAGAATACCTACAACCTAAAAAGAAAAGAAGAATCCAAAAATATAAATGACTACAACCCAGTCATTTTATCCATGTGGAACGCTAACATGGATATACAGTATGTAGCTGACAATTCCATTGCTGTTGCTCGATATGTAACGTCTTACATTACGAAATCAGACAAAACAGAATTGAAGGAAATGTGGGAAGAGATTTCTCACGAGAAGACTGTCAGTAAGTAGCTGTACAGTTTCAGTTTGAAGATGTTATCGCATCGAGAAATTGGATCCTACGAATGTTCAGATAGGTTATCTTCTGCAAGTCTCTACTCGAAGTCAAGAAGAATAATTTGGGCAAGTTTAGGCCTTGCAGCAATGAGAAATCGGGTACTGAAATCTGTTGGAGAAATTGAATATTTGGCCGAGAATGACCCAGAAAGTACAGATATTTTGAAATCAAACATGTTGGACACATATTATCCCAAGAGAAGTCAACATCTGGAGAACATGTGTCTCTATGAAGTGCTGCAGAACTACATTTATTCACGGAAAGCCGCAGAAGACATCAACAATGGAAAATATAAAGTCGTTGGTGAGGAAGGATGTTTGGTGAAGCAAACAAAAGGAAGTTTGATAAATCACAGGAAGCTGAGTTGCGACACTACTGACAAGAAGGAATTTTACTACTTGGCTCTTTTACAGTTGTTTAAACCATGGCGTACAGAGGATGAACTACTGGGAGAATTTCAAAGCTATGAAGATTCTTTTAATGCTTGCAAAGACAGCATACAATGCAGTACATTCTCAAGTTATCTGCAAATGTTAAATGAAGAAATTGAACAGGAAACTACAATTGCAGCAGAAATAGCTAGAGACAGTTCTCAGGACAGCCAAAGTTCAGGAACACTCAGTCAAGATCCCCTAGGACAACCAATCGTTGAAAATGAAGCATCAATAGCCATGAATGAAGTGGAAACGGCTATGAATCAAGCTCAAGAAGAATTTATAGACTTAGAAAATTTGGAAAGACAACTGAATCAAGAGCAGCAACAAATTTATGAAGAGATCAGAAACAAAATTGAACACGGATTTCTACACGAAAAAAAAGAGTGCTCATGCACATCATTTCATCCAATCAGGATGTATGTAAGCGGACAAGCTGGAACTGGAAAAAGTTTCCTTATAAAAGTCATCAGAAGCTACCTACAGCAAAAAACAGATTCTACTTTGTCTTGTGTGGTTACTGCTCCAACTGGGTTAGCAGCATATAACATAAAAGGAATCACTTTATATCGTTTGCTAATGTTACCAGTGGAGCATGAGAACAAAATACAATACAACAAGCTAACTGGAGAAGCATCCTTGGAAGTTTCAAGAGTATTGAAGAAGATGCAAGTTCTCATTATTGATGAGGTGAGCATGGTATCAAACTTAATGCTTGCCTTTGTGCATTTAAGAATGCAGCAAATTTTGAAGACAGACTATGACATGTTATTTGGTGGAAAACACGTCATAGTTTTTGGAGATCTTTTGCAACTTACTCCAGTTAAAGGACAACCAGTGTTTAGTACTGTCACACATGAAGACACGAAGAAGTCATTGGGAAGCATCGGAAATACAAATATTTGGTCCTTCTTTGAGTACAAGGAACTTACTACTAATATGAGGCAAGCAAGCGATGAAGAATATGGAAGTATTCTGAATGATATCAGAATTGGACTACTCACAGAAGTTGGCAAAAAAGCATTACAGAGTCGGCTGCTACATAACTTATTTCCAAAGGAAGAAATAGTTGCAGAGAAAATATACAAGAACATTGCAGAAAACAAAAGTGTCATCTGCTTAATGCCAACTCTACGTTAATGCTCAATATTTAATGAGGAGCTTTTGAAATTGGAAAAGGAAGAGATCAGGAAATTGGAAGCAGTGGACAAAATTGAGGATGGAAGAATTACTGTCACAGTAACAGGCAAACTGAAAAATAAATTGGACTCACTAGAGAAGAACATCTCCAAAACAGCTGGATTAGAAAAAAATCTATATGTTTGCATGAACTGTAGAGTATTTTTAAGAAGAAATTTGGATGTTGAAAAGGGTTTAGTTAATGGAGCTATGGGAAGAGTTGTGGGTTTTATTAATTATCAGAAAAAAGATGGAATTGAATGTTTAAAAATAAAATTTGATCAGATAGAAGAAGTTAAAGATATTTGTCGTTGTACAGTTCGTTTCATGCTTGTGAAAGACTTATATGTACGTAGGAAGCAGTTTCCGTTTTCTCTAGCATATGCTGTAACTATTCACAAGTCTCAAGGATTGACTGTAGATTGTGCATTTGTGAACATTGGTTCAACTGTGTTCAAAGAAGGTATGGCATATGTTGCTTTGTCACGAGTGAAAACATTATCAGGTTTATTCATGATAGACTTTGATGATTCAAAAGTTAGTGCTGATACAAACTGTGTAAAGGAGTATAATAGATTAAGAAGAAGCTATGCTCCTCATTTAGGTCAGTATCCCGTGTTGGAGAAACGTGTAGTTTCTCGTAAAAGAAAAAATGAGAATATCTGTAATGAAGATGTAGAGAAGAGGAAAAAAAAGAGGAGTGATGTAATTGCAAGCAAAAAGAAAAAGGAAAATGAAGAACAGGTTGTAGGATGTCATTTTGAAAATAGCTCTGGTGTCAACTGCTACGCAAATGTAGTGCTGAATGTTGCATTTTATCTGGAAAGTTTGCAAGAGCAGATAATAGTAAATCAGGGAAAAAGATTCTGTACTGAGCTGAGTCTCCTTTTTCAAAAGCTGAGTAAAGATAAAACTCAAATAGAAAGTGCTACTGAAATTAGAAAACTTTTAGATATATGTTCAGGACGAACACAGTTTTCTCAAAATGTACAGCAAGATGCACAGGAATTCTTGATGTATTTTCTTCAGGTACTGGAAGAAGAAGGGGTTCCCATTGAAAATGTATTTGGTCTCTCTTATAAATGGGAACATAGTTGTGAAAACTGTTATAATATATGTGGCTCTAATGTTGATAATGAAAGGTTTATTTATTTGACATTGCCAGAGAGTAAAACAGTCACTTTTGCAAAATTAGTTAAAGATGCTAATCATAGCATGAAATGCGGTGAGTGTAAATCTGACATGTTTTCAACATTAATTTTAAAGGAATACGGACAGTATGTAATTTTAATGATGCAACGATGTAGAGCTGATGGTTCAAAATTGGATACTTTAATAAAGAAGTTTACAGGACAGCAATTATCAATTTCAGGAAAAACTTTTGTAACTGTTGCAATAATTTTCCATGATGGACCTACTGTTACTTCTGGACATTACACAGTTTATCTTAAATGTGAAAAAGGCTGGACACTGTGTAATGATTCCCAATTGATTTTCAAACAACGTTTGCCTTTTGATTTAGCAAATTCCTATCTAATCTTCCTGAAACCTAAATTTTAGAGAAACTTGGCAAGATCTGGACAAAATAATTTTACCATTTTACTGGATTACCATTGGAAATTTCTAAAAAAAAGATTTTTTAAATTATCATTTGGCCTAATGGAAAGATAACCAATTGTAATGTGGACTTTTTAAATTTTTAATGAAACTTTCAAAAACCAATAATTTAGAGATAATCGGTAACATCTGCACAATTTAAATTTTGGAATGTTATTGGAGTGCCATTGGAAATTTTTTCAAAAATGATTTTAAAAATTACTATTTGGCCATGCGGAAAAGTAACCAATTCTATTGTGGACATATTAAATTATTTAAAAAAATTTCTTGAACCAAAATGTTACAGAGAATCGGTGAGATCTGGACAAATTAAACTTTAGAATTTTATTGGATTACCGTTGGAAATTTAAACCAAAAATTTTTTTTAAATTACTATTTGGCCTAAAGGAAATGGAATCAGATGTATTGTGGAGTTATTTGAGATATAATATTGTGATTATACTTCTGAAACAAAAATATCAGACGGTATTTTAAAGAAATAAGTATTGTTTTTTGATGATATTTTTTTAGAATATTATGCATTTCTGTAATGTTAAGTTTAAGTGAGAAGAGATTCTGGGCTTTTTTAATACAATCTTTGAGATTATTTTTTTTTTGCCCGCTGTTAAATGATGAATGCAATTGCTTTCACAATTTAAAGTGAAATGCAATATATTCTGAAAACAGCAAAAATAAGGCAAAAATATTTTTTTGTAAATATGTAAATACGAGTACTGTATTTTAAAATGTTTAAAAAATATTAATACTTTTTTCTTTTTTTTCAGATTGATATAGAAAATTTTCGAAAACTAGAACCATTTTTAAAGCAATTTTTAAAAAAAAAAACAAATGAATAAATATTTTTTTGAGTGGGTATGGTAAGTCAATAATAATAATTGTAGTGTTTCAAAGTCCTTGTAATGTGATTATTGATTTTTAGTGTTTTTACAAAAAAAAAAAAAAATTACGCGCACCGTACGCGTACGGTAAAAAAAAAAAAAAAAGTTTTTAAAAACATCTATAAAAAAAAGATGAAAGATAAGGTTGGCTCTTAAAAGAGCCGTTGTGTTCATGCAGGGAGAGAGGAAAGAAAGAATGGGAAAATTAGTCTCTGTGACAAGTGTGCTGATCTATTTTGAGGTCCAATAGGGAAACACTGGTCTCCCTATGACAAATTAGATCATGACAAGAGGCACATCGAATATCAACCCTCAGAAATCGAGGGTTAATTTCCAGAGGGCCAGCAAAAGGAGATGCTCCCCCCACAGATGAAGGGCTCACCTGACCTGCAGAAGAAGGAGTCAGCCCTGCAGATGATGGTCCAGGCTGAGCTGCTGTGGATGTGCTTGGTTGACTTTCTGAAGGGTTACCTCCAAAAAGTCGAGCATGTGTCCTTCTGTGTACATCCCTGAGGTGCCTCATCATGGTATGATTCCCAAAGGAATACTTCCTGTCAGGATTACCTCTTGAAAGTACACGCTTACACAGCTTACAAGTTACTAAGGGTGCATTTACCTTTTGCTGGCCTTCAGGAAAAGTAAAATAATCCCATACATAAGAGGTCTTTTGTTTCCTCGCTCTCTGCCTCAAGGTAGTGCTGCAGCGCAGCCTCACTCTCAGAAGAGCTCTGCTGGTCTGCCATCGTATCACAAAGACAACCCAGCTCCTTCTCCTAAGGGATCACAAGCAGAAATGAGGGGAATGGGTGTGGTGTAGGAGAGTTCTAGAACTGAAAGTAGTTTCAACCAATCAAAAGTTGTGTTTCATGATCACATGACCTACCGTACGCTTACGGTACGCTTACGGTACGCTTACGGCAAAAGTGCGCATGCGCGTAAAAAAGACACGCGCTTGCGCGCATGCGCATAACGTCACTACCCGACACTTCCGCGTAACGTGCGCGTGTAGCGTACACGCGTACGCGTCCCACGCGGAGTACGCGCGGCTACGCAAATTGCATAACTATACGCAAACAGCGTAGATAAATTACGGGCGTTGCGTAAACCGTACGCTTACCGTAAGCTTACGGTACGCGTACTAAAAAAAAAAAAAAAAAAGGAAAAAATGTATTGCTAATAAATTTTACCTGTTTATTTTATAAAATATTTTTAAAAAAACATATTATAGAATTTTAAAAATTTAACCATAGTCTTAAAAAAAGGATAGAAAATTTATAAAAAAAATATGTTAAAAAAATAGAAGAAAATAAAAAAATTTGCATTTAAAAAACCTTGCAAATTCACTGAAAAAACCATAGGTTTCACACACGTTATAGTTAGGAATTTGCATTTAAAAAACCTTGCTAATTCAATGAAAAAACCATAGGTTTCACACACGTTATAGTTAGGAATTAGCATTTAAAAAACCTTAGAAATTCAATGAAAAAACCAAAGGTTTCACACACGTTATTGTTAGCTGGACATTTTACTCGTAAAAAACCATTGAAATTCCCCCGTTATAGTTCGTTAAGCTAACTATAACTCGCGCGCCCGCAGTGCACTGCTGATGACGTCACATATTACATCACTCATGACATGGTCAGTGACATCACTCATGACATCACTGATGACATCTCAAATGACATCACTGATGACATCACTAATGACATCATCCTTGTGATTGAGTGGCAGACCTCCTCTCACCCTAATATAACCTTTGATACACACATTCATAAATAGAGACTAAACTTTTCAAAACAATGGACATACCAATACCAGTTACAACAACCTCTTCAGTAATTCTAAGATCCACATACACATCCACTCATTCACCAACAGTCCTATACAGTCACTCATACATGTACTCACTCATCATATGTACTCATACACCTATACATCCTGTTACACAATGCCACTCATCCGTAGAGTTACTCACACACATAGTCACTCATGCTAATAAAGAATCAAACATCCATTTACTTGCATATACAGTTATACACACACCACCACACTTACTTCTACAAAAACTTACACATACTTAGTCTTTTAAACAATCACTTATAGAAACACTTACTTATTCATACAGGAACTCTTTCAATCTCTCACTCTCACATATACTCACTTATATACACCAATAGTCACATATACTAGTTTAAAACATATGTAGTTATTCATAAAAACACTGTAGAGACAGTCATTCACTCACTAACACACCCATACACACACTCATCCACCCATGCAGTCCTGCACACATACTATCTTCAACACATAGAAACAGTGAGTCACTCATTCATGCACCTATGCACTACGTAATACCCCCCATCGAACCATACAGACATCAGACACTTATACTGATACCCAAAAAACCAACTAATAACCTATATAAACACTCATGTAGCTGCTCACCAACCCATGCAGCCACTTATACACAAAGTGAAAGACTGATACAGATATATACATATTTAAACATTACTCACTAAGCCATGTATTCACTATGATACACCTAATCAGTCAGTTACACAATCAATTTTTCAAAAACAAATCATCCATTTAGACACTTATATACCCATTTATTCTTCCATCGACCTTGAGATATACATATATAAAACATATTTAATTTTCAGAAAAACACACATTCACGGGATGATGTCATTAGTGATGTCATCAGTGATGTCATTTGAGATGTCATCAGTGATGTCATGAGTGATGTCACTGACCATGTCATGAGTGATGTAATATGTGACGTCATCAGCAGTGCATTGCGGGCGCGCGAGTTATAGTTAGCTTAACTAACTATAACGGGGGAATTTCAATGGTTTTTTACGAGTAAAATGTCCAGCTAACTATAACGTGTGTGAAACCTTTGGTTTTTTCATTGAATTTCTAAGGTTTTTTAAATGCTAATTCCTAACTATAACGTGTGTGAAACCTATGGTTTTTTCATTGAATATATATATATATATATATATATATATATATATATATATATATATATATATATATATATATATATATATATATATATATATTCACTGAAAAAACCATAGGTTTCAGGCACATTATAGTTAGAAATTAGCATTTAGAAAACCTTAGAAATTCACTGAATTTCTAAGGCCCCCCTCCTCAGGCCAGTTATGGCCCCTGGGACCCCATCCCCCGGGGCAGGCCTTACCTTGTTTTTAATTTTTATTTTTGTTTTCACAGAGGAGGGGGCTGTGTGGTCCACCCTCATGGGCCACTTCTGGCCCCGGGGACCCATGGCCACTCCGTTGTGGACCGTGGGTAAGCCCCAATGCCCCCACAGTCCCGCCGGCTCCCCGCCTTCTGCGGGAGCTGACATTGCTTCTGAGCAAGGGGAGCTGCTAACATGCAGCTCCCCTTGCTCAAAGCAATCCTGCTTCATTCCTATGGAAATTAACATGGAGAAAAAGCGTGTGGGACCCCCTGCTTTGCCCTGCAATTGAGCCCGCACTAATATATATATATATATATATATATATATATATATATATATATATATATATATATATATATATATATATATATATATATATATATATATATATAAATATATATATATACATATTCAGGAACCACAAGATGAATGTTCGTTAAAGCGGAAAGGGAAAGCGGCGGCCACCGAAGACTGTCTACGGTATGGTTTCTGAGCAGCTTTGAAAGTGAGTTGCTTCGGAGCAGGATATTGTGCTGACAATGACTATACATGAGACGATTTTAACCCCTTCGGTGCTCATGACGGAATGGTTCCGTCATGACCCACGGTTGAGCTGTGCTCATGACGGAACCATTCCGTCATGACCACGCCCGCGCAAGATTCCGTCAGCACAGCGGCGGAATCTGCGCAGCATCGAAGGGGTTAATTGAAGAAAACTAAATGCACCACCAACTGGAGGGTTTTAAAATGCTATTGTTGAACGAACCACATGTACCAGCATGCCATAATTTTAACCACGCCCACTAGAGGGACGGAAACTTTAAAATGGGGCAATCGATGTGAGGACTTCAACAGCTTCAAAGAGTGCGTGGCTTACCTTTGAGAAAGGTCACCTTGGACCGAAACGCGTCAGGACTGCCACCATCATTGTCAAAATTAAATAAAAGGATTTGTCAGCCAATCTTGTGAGTGCGACTCCGTTTCTCTACGTGTTGGAGAGTTGGGTGATGTAAAACGGCTTGGTTCAGCCGCAGGAGTTCCGCACAACCAGCAAGCGCGCCAGACTTCCCGTCAGGAACCACAAGATGAATGTTCGTTAAAGCGGAAAGGGAAAGCGGCGGCCACCGAAGACTGTCTACGGTATGGTTTCTGAGCAGCTTTGAAAGTGAGTTGCTTCGGAGCAGGATATTGTGCTGACAATGACTATACATGAGACGATTTTAATTGAAGAAAACTAAATGCACCACCCACTGGAGGGTTTTAAAATGCTATTGTTGAACGAACCACATGTACCAGCATGCCATAATTTTAACCACGCCCACTAGAGGGACGGAAACTTTAAAATGGGGCAATCGATGTGAGGACTTCAACAGCTTCAAAGAGTGCGTGGCCTACCTTTGAGAAAGGTCACCTTGGACCGAAACGCGTCAGGACTGCCACCATCATTGTCAAAATTAAATAAAAGGATTTGTCAGCCAATCTTGTGAGTGCGACTCCGTTTCTCTACGTGTTGGAGAGTTGGGTGATGTAAAACGGCTTGGTTCAGCCGCAGGAGTTCCGCACAACCAGCAAGCGCGCCAAACTTCCCGTCAGGAACCACAAGATGAATGTTCGTTAAAGCGGAAAGGGAAAGCGGCGGCCACCGAAGACTGTCTACGGTATGGTTTCTGAGCAGCTTTGAAAGTGAGTTGCTTCGGAGCAGGATATTGTGCTGACAATGACTATACATGAGACGATTTTAATTGAAGAAAACTAAATGCACCACCCACTGGAGGGTTTTAAAATGCTATTGTTGAACGAACCACATGTACCAGCATGCCATAATTTTAACCACGCCCACTAGAGGGACGGAAACTTTAAAATGGGGCAATCGATGTGAGGACTTCAACAGCTTCAAAGAGTGCGTGGCTTACCTTTGAGAAAGGTCACCTTGGACCGAAACGCGTCAGGACTGCCACCATCATTGTCAAAATTAAATAAAAGGATTTGTCAGCCAATCTTGTGAGTGCGACTCCGTTTCTCTACGTGTTGGAGAGTTGGGTGATGTAAAACGGCTTGGTTCAGCCGCAGGAGTTCCGCACAACCAGCAAGCGCGCCAGACTTCCCGTCAGGAACCACAAGATGAATGTTCGTTAAAGCGGAAAGGGAAAGCGGCGGCCACCGAAGACTGTCTACGGTATGGTTTCTGAGCAGCTTTGAAAGTGAGTTGCTTCGGAGCAGGATATTGTGCTGACAATGACTATACATGAGACGATTTTAATTGAAGAAAACTAAATGCACCACCCACTGGAGGGTTTTAAAATGCTATTGTTGAACGAACCACATGTACCAGCATGCCATAATTTTAACCACGCCCACTAGAGGGACGGAAACTTTAAAATGGGGCAATCGATGTGAGGACTTCAACAGCTTCAAAGAGTGCGTGGCTTACCTTTGAGAAAGGTCACCTTGGACCGAAACGCGTCAGGACTGCCACCATCATTGTCAAAATTAAATAAAAGGATTTGTCAACCAATCTTGTGAGTGCGACTCCGTTTCTCTACGTGTTGGAGAGTTGGGTGATGTAAAACGGCTTGGTTCAGCCGCAGGAGTTCCGCACAACCAGCAAGCGCGCCAGACTTCCCGTCAGGAACCACAAGATGAATGTTCGTTAAAGCGGAAAGGGAAAGCGGCGGCCACCGAAGACTGTCTACGGTATGGTTTCTGAGCAGCTTTGAAAGTGAGTTGCTTCGGAGCAGGATATTGTGCTGACAATGACTATACATGAGACGATTTTAATTGAAGAAAACTAAATGCACCACCCACTGGAGGGTTTTAAAATGCTATTGTTGAACGAACCACATGTACCAGCATGCCATAATTTTAACCACGCCCACTAGAGGGACGGAAACTTTAAAATGGGGCAATCGATGTGAGGACTTCAACAGCTTCAAAGAGTGCGTGGCTTACCTTTGAGAAAGGTCACCTTGGACCGAAACGCGTCAGGACTGCCACCATCATTGTCAAAATTAAATAAAAGGATTTGTCAGCCAATCTTGTGAGTGCGACTCCGTTTCTCTACGTGTTGGAGAGTTGGGTGATGTAAAACGGCTTGGTTCAGCCGCAGGAGTTCCGCACAACCAGCAAGCGCGCCAGACTTCCCGTCAGGAACCACAAGATGAATGTTCGTTAAAGCGGAAAGGGAAAGCGGCGGCCACCGAAGACTGTCTACGGTATGGTTTCTGAGCAGCTTTGAAAGTGAGTTGCTTCGGAGCAGGATATTGTGCTGACAATGACTATACATGAGACGATTTTAATTGAAGAAAACTAAATGCACCACCCACTGGAGGGTTTTAAAATGCTATTGTTGAACGAACCACATGTACCAGCATGCCATAATTTTAACCACGCCCACTAGAGGGACGGAAACTTTAAAATGGGGCAATCGATGTGAGGACTTCAACAGCTTCAAAGAGTGCGTGGCTTACCTTTGAGAAAGGTCACCTTGGACCGAAACGCGTCAGGACTGCCACCATCATTGTCAAAATTAAATAAAAGGATTTGTCAGCCAATCTTGTGAGTGCGACTCCGTTTCTCTACATGTTGGAGAGTTGGGTGATATATACATATATATATATATATATAAAATATATATATATACATATATATATATATATCATCTACTGGCGGTCGCCAGTAGATAGTTATAGTTAGGACCGTGTTTCCATAGGAAATCCGCAACATTCTATTTGGAATAACTTTGGCGCCGGTTGACGAATCCTCGCCAAATTTTCAAAATAGGTGGGACGCTCCGCTCCGCTCGTACCCTGAAAGTCTCGGGGGGATTCGTCAAGCGGGGGCTGAGATAAATGGGGGGTCCCAAAACACGTTTTTCCCATGCAATTTTCCATAGGGACCTTTAGTCCAAGGTACAGCCCAAACGGCTGAACAGAATTATTTGAAATTTGGAAAAGAGGTAGTCTTCAGGTCTCGCATTGAAAAACAAAGGTGGAGAACGTCGAAAGGGGGCAAGGTAGAGAGTTGCAGAACCCCTAGCCTTTGTCAGTGGGTCCAAGAAGGACCCAGAAGTGTGAAAAATAAATTTTAATCGTTTTAAAAAAAAATCGCGGGGTGCGCGTACTGTGCGCGTACGGTACGCGTATGGCGGAAAAAAATCAATAAAAAAAAATAGAATTAAAAATCAAATTTAAGTGTTTAGATGTTAGGTGGCTCTAAAAAGAGCCGTTGTGTTTATGAAGTGTTTTTTTGGTACCTACAAGTAAGTACCGATGCAGAGTCTAAAGTTCAAGAGGAAGACTCTGTTCCCTTCATCATTGAAATGTACACCGTCCCCTCTATAAATGTCTTGCATGTTGTAACGCAAGTTCTTGTTGTATATAGAACCCATGCCATAGTCTCTGAGGAAAGCAGAAACAGACTTATTGACGTGCTTTCTTGCTTTGTCAATCTGCGGACAACATTGGTTGGACCAGTTCCACTTTTGCCTTTGGCATATATTAGAATATACAGAAAATTAATCCTTTTTTCTAGCAATTAAAGAAAACTATTTATTGATAATTAAGTTATTTTGTTGGTCAGGTAAGTTTGAAATATCTGTATTTATCACACATTTACTTTCATGCTCCCTTTTGTTCACTTCTCCTCCCTCTGCTTTGCTCATTTCCCTTGTGGTCCCTCAAGTACCTTGAAGGGTGAAAAAAAGATTTTATTTAAAAAAAAAAAAAAAAAAAATGGGTGCGCGTACGCGCATGGTGGATAAAAAAAAAAGTGATTAAAAAAATTTAAAAACAATTTGAGGTAAGGTGGCTCTTAAAAGAGCCGTTGTGTTAATACAGGGACAGAGGAAGGAAAGAATGGAAATATTAAAAGGTACCGCACTTGTGCTGCTCTATCTTATTGTCTATTAGAGGAATACTAGACTCCCCAAAAGCAATAAGAGCATAGCAAGTATTGCACCGTATTTGTACCCTCTGAAATCGAGGGTAAATGTCCAGAGGAGCAGAAGAGGGTGACGCTCCCACCGCAGAGGAAGTGCTCGGCTGAGCTGCCGAAGATGTACTCGGCTGAGCTTCTGCGGATGTGCTCGGCTGAGCTGCTGGAGAGGTTGCTGCAGTAGCTCGAGCAAAAGTCTTGGGATGTACTTCCCTAATGTGTCTGAACATAGTGAAGATTCCAAAAGAGTACTTCTTCTTTGGATCTCCTCTAGACAAGACACGCCCACAAAGTTTGCAGGTGACTTTTGGAGCATTGACTTTCTTCTGCCCCTCTGGAAATGTAAAATATTCCCAGACAAAAGAATCCTTCTGTTTCCTCTTTCTCTGTCTGATAATGCTGTCCTGCTCACTCCCAGAAGAGGACTGCTGCTCTGCCATTGTATCACAAAGACACTTCAGCTCCTTCTCCTAGGGAATCACAAGCAATAATGAGGGGAATGGGTGTGGTGTTGGAAATTTCTGGAAATGAAAGAAGTTTAAACCAATGAAAAGTGTTGTTTCTGGATCACATGACCTACCGTGCGCGCTCTGTACGCTTACCGTACGCGCACGGTAAAAGTACGCATGCGCGTACGTAAGACGCGCACATGCGCATTAGCGGCACGCGCGCATGCGCGTATGGCAGTTCCGCGTAAGGAGCACTCGCGCATCCGCAAAAATGAAGCGCGCACATGCGCGTAGGAAGCCAGCGCGTACGCGTAGCAGACGAAGTACGCATGTGTCCGTAAATCGAGTACGCATGCGCACACGGAGCATACATATTACGTACGTGCACCGTACTTATAGCGTACCGTGCGCGTACCGTAAGCTTTCCGTACGCGCACTGTAAAAATTCATTAAAAATATATAAAGGTTTGTAGAAGATATTAACTATGCTGTTCAACTATATCTAAACAATTGATTGGTTGTCTGAGTATCTGTATGGGTGCTTGTGTGTTTGTGTGGGTAGGGTGTGTGTTACTCTGTGCATAGATGTGTTTCAGTGGGTGATTCTATGGGTGCATGGTTTTAAGAGTTCATCTGTGATGGACTGTATGGTTGAGTGAGTGTATGTATGGGTGTGTTACGGATTGAATGTATATCTCAGTGTTACATTTGTGAGTAACTACATATCTGAAAGGCAGTATATATGCGTGTAAGAGTATATAAGTGGGTATATGTGAGAGTGTGTGATTGTGAGATTGGCTGTATGGATGTGTGTGTGCTTGTATCAATTATTGTATAAGAGCGTAAGAATGTGGTTCTATTTTTAAGAGCAAGTGAACTTGAGTGTGTTTAACTGTATAGGTGAGTAAATTGGACTGTGTTTAATTACTTGCACGACTGAGTAGGTGTGTTAGTACCTCAATGGATGATTGGCGGTGTGTGAGTGTCTATATAGGTGTCTAAATACATATGGTAGTCTTGTATGGAGTGACTGTAAGTATGAGTGACTGTACAGGTGAATGAGTGGAGTTGTATGTAAACCTAAGACTTAATAAGTGAGTATATAGTTATTGGTATTTGATTACAAATGGTTTTGAGAATGTAACTCTGAAATTTTCAGTCGGTGTTTGAAAGGTTATGTTAGGGTGTGAGAAAATGTGGTAATATATCACATGGATGACATCATCAGTGATGTCATCACTGATGTCATTTGAGATGTCATCAGTGATGTCATGAGTGATGTCACTGACCATGTCATGAGTGATGTAATATGTGACGTCATCAGCAGTGGATTGCGGGCGCGCGAGTTATAGTTAGCTGAACTAACTATAACGGGGCAATTTCAATGGTTTTATACGAGCGAAATGTCCAGCTAACTATAACATGTGTGAAACCTATGGTTTTTTCAGTGAATATATATATATATATATATATATATATATATATATATATATATATATATATATATATATATATACATATACACATACACACATACATATATCTCTATTCACTGAAAAACCACAGGTTTCTAGGACGTTATAGTTAGTTGGACATTTCACTCGTACAAAACCAGAGAAATTTGTCTGTTATAGTTAGTTGAGCTAACTATAACTCGCGCCCCCGCAATGAACAGCTGATGACGTCACATATTACATCACTCATGACATGGTCAGTGACATCACTGATGACATCTCAAATGACATCACTGAGGACATCATCCAGTGACAGTGTGATTCTGAAAAGTTGAAGTATGTGTCATATATATATATATATATATATATATATATACACGCGCGTATATATATATATATATATATATATACACGCGCCAAGGTGTATTGAGTAATGGACGGGTGTATGAGTGTCTGAATGGATGATTTAGTAGGTGCGTGACTGACTATATGTGTTTAACTGAATGTATGGGTTAGTGACTTATCTGTGTGAATGTATCAGTCTGTCAGTTGGTGGGTAAGCGGCTGCATGGTTTGGTAAGTACCTACACGAGTGTCTATATGTGTTATTGATTGGTTGTCTGAGTACCTGTATGGGTGCCTGAGTGTCTGTGTGGGTGGGTGGGGGGTGTATGACTCTGAGCATAGATGTGTGAGCGGGTGATTCACTGGGTGTATGGGTACAAGAGTGCATCTGTAAAGGGTGAGTGTGTGTATGGGTGTGTTGGAAAGTGAATGGATGTCTCAGTGGCACATGTGTGAGTAACTACATACGTGAAAGGCAGTATATGTGAGTGTTGGACTATATAAATGACTATATGTGACAGTGAGTGATTGTGGGAGTGGCTGTATGGATCAGTGTGTGCTTGTGTCAGTGATTGTATAAGAGAGTAAGTATGTGTTAGTATCTGTATAAATAAGTGAGGTGATGTGTGTATAACTGTATAGGTGAGTAAATGGGAGTGTGATTGATTATTTGCACGACTATGTGTATGAGTAACTCTAAGGGTGAATGGTGGTGTGTGAGTGCCTGTATAGGTGTATGAGTGCATATGATAGGGCTGTATTGATGAGTGACTGCATGTATGAGTGACTCTATCGGCGAATGATTGGATATGTGTGTAGACCTAGGAATCAGTGAGTGGGTATGTAGTAACTGGTTTTGGTGTGTCTATGATTTTGAAAATGATTGTCTGTGTTTTAGAGTGGGTGTATCAAAGATTATACTAGGGAGTGAGGAGGTGCATCAGATTATCAAGTGGCTCATGTCATCAGTGATGTCTTTTGAAATGTCATGAGTGATGTCACTGACCATGTCATGAGTGATGTAATATGTGATGTAAACAGCAGTGCATTGCGGGGGCATGAGTTATAGTTAGCTCAACCAACTATAACAGCCAAATTTCTATGGTTTTGTATGAGTGAGATGTCCAACTAACTATAACATCCTTGAAACCTGTGGATTTTTCAGTGAATATATATATATATATATATATATATATATATATATTCAACAAAACTTCCTCACAAGTAGGAAAGCCGACGCCGTGTCTTGTGCTTCAATAATTCTTTTATTCGGTCAGCTAAAACGTTGAACGCGTTTCGCTTGTCCCGCAAGCTTGTTCACCAACATTTTACATAAAGTTTTGCCGCCATTTTAAGTGCTCAGTGCATACGTTGTGCGTGAAAAACTAATTCATAAACAGTAACAACAGACTCGTAGTTCCATGTATAACGAAGTTACTACGGAGCTCGAGAAATTAATATACAAAAACAAATCATGTTAATGCATCTATTCTTATCACATTGGAACAATTCCGTGATAACAATTCTTTATCATATATTTGCATGAGACAAATTACAGAGAAAAATAAGGCTCGTTCTTTGAATAGCCTTATATCAATAAAGACACTATTGCCCTAGTGGGCCAACATACAAACCGCAGAATTGTTGGTGAACAAGCTTGCGGGACAAGCGAAACGCGTTCAACGTTTTAGCTGACCGAATAAAAGAATTATTGAAGCACAAGACACGGCGTCGGCTTTCCTACTTGTGAGGAAGTTTTGTTGAATATTATCGGACCGTGCTTGGGAGGTCCGTTCGCCGACGCGCCCCCTCGTTTGGAGGCGGTAGGCATACCTGAGCAAATGGAGGAGTAATATATATATATATATATACAGAAACGCGTCAGGCAAATAAGTGTCGGCATGAGGACTGAAAGGACAAAGTGGACAGTGAGCTTGTCAGAGTTGTTGTTGGGGAGTGCTGCCGTGCCGGAGGGCAAGTTGGAGCTTTGAATTTGTACGCGGTCGGCCCGGCCGCGACGGCTTGCACCACCCCACATGAAAGGGGGCCACGGAGCCTGGAATCTTCTGGGTCTCGTATGGACCAGCAACAGGGATTTATGGCTCACCAACACTTTGGGGGCCCATCAAGGACCCTTGACAGTCAAAATTTGGGCAACCATCATGGGACTAATTAAACGCACCACACAATCCAGAAGGCAATGCGTTTCACTCACCTGAGCGAGCCCATCCATGGGCGTGTAATTATAAATTATGTGGGTGTGTCAACAAAGAACGATCTCTTCGTCGAAAGCCTCTGATGAGGGCGGATGCCCAGAAACACGTCAGGCAAATAAGTGTCGACATGAGGACTGAAAGGACAAAGTGGACAGTGAGCTTGTACCCAGAGTTGTTGTTGGGGAGTGCTGCCGTGCCGGAGGGCAAGTTGGAGCTTTGAATTTGTACGCGGTCGGCCTGGCCGCGATGGCTTGCACCACCCCACATGAAAGGGGGCCACGGGGCTTGGAATCTTCTGGGTCTCGTATGGACCAGCAACAGGGATTTATGGCTCACCAACCCTTTGGGGGCCCATCAAGGACCCTTGACAGTCAAAATTTGTGCAACCATCATGGGACTAATTAAACGCACCACACAATCCAGAAGGCAATGAGTTTCACTCACCTGAGCGAGCCCATCCATGGGCGTGTAATTATAAATTATGTGGGTGTGTCAAGCACGATCTCTTCGTCGAAAGCCTCTGATGAGGGCGGATGCACAGAAACGCGTCAGGCAAATAAGTGTCGACATGAGGACTGAAAGGACAAAGTGGACAGTGAGCTTGTACCCAGAGTTGTTGTTGGGGAGTGCTGCCGTGCCGGAGGGCAAGTTGGAGCTTTGAATTTGTACGCGGTCGGCCTGGCCGCGATGGCTTGCACTACCCCACATGAAAGGGGGCCACGGGGCTTGGAATCTTCTGGGTCTTGTATGGACCAGCAACAGGGATTTATGGCTCACCAACCCTTTGGGGGCCCATCAAGGACCCTTGACAGTCAAAATTTGTGCAACCATCATGGGACTAATTAAACGCACCACACAATCCAGAAGGCAATGCGTTTCACTCACCTGAGCGAGCCCATCCATGGGCGTGTAATTATAAATTATGTGGGTGTGTCAACAAAGCACGATCTCCTCGTCGAAAGCCTCTGATGAGGGCGGATGCCCAGAAACGTGTCAGGCAAATAAGTGTTGACATGAGGACTGAAAGGACAAAGTGGACAGTGAGCTTGTACCCAGAGTTGTTGTTGGGGAGTGCTGCCGTGCCGGAGGGCAAGTTGGAGCTTTGAATATATATATATATATATATATATATATATATATATATATATATATATCCAATTCAAACAAAACGTCAAGTATGCTCTCAGTAAAGTGAGACACCAAATCCAAGCGTGGTAGAAAGTCTAGTGATTTATTTCACACAACGCGTTTCGGCACGCAGCCTTGTTCACGTGTGAAAGGGAATGCTGGCAGCAGTACATATGTAATGTTTACGGTCAAACAGGTGAAATCAAAATAGGACTAATGCAGCAAAATGAGTGAAAAGCGATGAGCACTGAGCACTGGGAGAGTTACTGTAACTGGCTATTTACCATAGAGGACTTTCGCTATTATGGCCAACTAACAGTTCCTACGTTACACCGTTAGTGCGTTTACTCAGACCCCGGGTCCTCCAGTCTCTGTAATTATTCTATGGCCGCAAAGGTAACTTCCGCATTTATAGGAAGGGTATTGTGAGACAGTCTCTTTATTGTTTGAATTTTTGGTCTAGTGTTGACTAGTATGGAGGAGGAGGCGGACAGAAGAGCAGCAGTGCTCACGCTTTTTAGCAGAAAAAATACATCGACTAACAGACAGGATAGGACCAGTAGTAATGAAACACCTACACTAGCTTTGGAAGAAAAGATAAAGAAATTGGAAAAAATCAAGAGAGCCGAAATATCCAAATGGTGGGAGGCTATATCCCTTCAGAACTATATCGACCAAAACATGGCACCTAGAGGATTACGGATCTTCGTGACTCCCACATATGAAGCCCCGAATCCCAAAATGTTGGAGGAGTGGTCACAGCATTCAGCGTTTAGTTCGAAGGGTATGATGGAAATACTGATAAAATATGCCTGGCAAGACAGAGACGATTTACTCAAACAGATTAAATCGCTCACGACAGAATTACAACAACTAATGGAAAGCAATGCCTTTAACAAAATCCTTGAATCCATGAAAGAACGTCTTGGCAGACACGAGGAAGAAATAAAAGCGAGGAAGGCTAGAAAGATGAATCGTGATTGCGCGGACTACGAAAGCGGGAGAATTCTTACTTTCAGTAAGAAGTACGACCATCTGTACAAAGCACAGGATAAACCCAAGCCACTCAACACATCGGTAACCAGTAATCCATGTAACCCCACTAATTCAACCAACGACAACACTCTGATTAGTGACACTGAATCTGTCGTATCAGGAGGAAACACATCGGGTGAAGAACGGAATGTAAAACAAGTCAATTTTTTAGACGAATTTCGGGTCCTGCAGAAGGATCGTCAAACAACACGGGAGAACCAACCACAGAGAACAAGGGGACGCGGACGAGGAAGAGGCAGGGGAAACGCAGGAACAGAAAAAAGAGACTCGCACAACGATGGCTCAACAGAGAGAGGAAGGGGTACCATGGGAAATCGCCGAACCCACTCAAACAGGAACTACTAATGGATATGACAACGGTAAATTTGACAGTAGTTAACCTCTCCAAAAGACCTATGAGTGACATTGAAAAGAGAACTTTATGTCTGGGTTTGTCTTTCTGCCCCTCCTCTTCTTTTAAGTACACCGAAACACGAATAGACTTGTTCAAATATGTACGTAAGTTGAAACTTAAAAAGTGGCACATATTGAAGAGACACAGCTCTAATAACATCAATAGAGAAATTACAGGGTCCAACAATGAAAACCTCATCATCGGGGACATTGATACTCTGATTACTATGACTGAATTAGCCTGTAATGACATTGATGAACAAACTGAGATCAATGTGACACAGGCACTCGATGATATGGAAATCAACACAGGTGCCACAGCCAAAACTCCCTTTAAAACCAAGTCCACATTTGTACCCACTCTGCCACATGACAACATTGATACATTCCAAGAATGTATCATCAAATCACTGACGGAACTCAGGTTTAGTAAAAACAAGAAACATTCCACCAAGGCCAATAATTTATCATGGGCACAAAGACAGGCACTTAAATCCCTAGCCTCAGATACTGAGATAATTATACGCCCTGCAGATAAAGGTGGGAACGTAGTGATTATGGACAGAGAGGATTACATTCAGGAAGGGCTACGCCAACTTGATGACACCAATTTCTACATACATGTCAACTGGAATATTTATCACCAAAGTATAATCACCATCTGGGACAAACTAGTCACATGGAAAGACAAGGGGCTCTTAGAGTGGGAAGAGTTCTGTTACCTGAAAAAAGATCATCCCAGGGTACCCATCTTATACCTCTTACCCAAACTACACAAAAATAGTATTAAACCTCCTGGGCGCCCCATCGTGTCTTCCATTGGGTGTATCACTGAAAACATCTCGAAATACGTGGACCACTTCCTGAGGGAATTTGTGGTATCACTGCCGAGTTACCTTAGGGATACCAAAGACTTCTTAAGTAAAATTGAGGGTTTGGTATGGCAATCCAGCTATCTTTTTATTGTTCTAGATGTAACATCACTTTACACCATAATTGACCATGTGCAAGGTCTCGATGCGTGTGAATTTTTTCTGAAACAGAGACCTCTCAAATACCGTGACCATAGTCTCATGATTCTGGAGATGATAAAATACTGTCTCCAAAACAACATCTTTTCATTCAATGGCGCCCTCTACAGGCAAGTGAACGGTACTGCAACTGCAATAGCCCTGAGTCCTACTTTGAGGAAAGAGACAACATCACTGCCAGGTTTCTTAATCGAGGTTACCCTAGTTGGGTCCTCAAGAAAGCAAGAGACAGGGCAGACAAAGTTGAACGCAATGACACTCTACGGGATACCACCGTAGAAAATGTGCAAAAAGGAGAGACGGGGACCCGTCTCATCCTCACTTACAATAATGATTCACACAAAATAAAACGCATAGTGTCCAGACACTGGAATATTCTGCAAGCTGACAACACATTAGGGGATCTTATCACAGATAGACCCACAATCACCTACAGAAGAGATAAAAACATACGAGATTGGGTTGTGAGAAATGACATTATGAACTATCCCACCACCACTGACCATGGCCTCGTGGGATTTTTTCCATGCGGCCATTGTAAAGCTTGTAAGTACAGCAAATACAAAATATCATTAGATTACAGAGGGGTGACCAAAAAGATTTTCCAATTCCTGACATGCAGTACCAACTTTGTGATTTATGCCATTGTATGTACATGTGATCTATGGTATATTGGCAGCACAACATGTGCAGCAAAGAAAAGGATATTAAAACATCAGAGAGCAATCACCAATAATGATCCCAAATATCCTGTTGCTCGTCACTTTTATGATCACCACTACTCAAACATAGCTGAAATGAGTTATTTGATTCTGGAACATATTCCTAAAAAACCACGTGGTGGGGACAGAGTACTGGCCCTGAGACAAAGGGAATCTAGATACATCATAGAGTTCCAAACCAAGACCCCTGGAGGGCTGAACATGGATGAAGAAATGTCCATTCACCTCAAAACTGAATCTTGATCTTGAACTCAGAACTGTTATATGTTATGTATCTGTATGTGGAACATGCTAACCTTCGTATACATCTCTATCCCTTAGCTGCTGATGCTCATGCGAACATGTCCAGCCTCTCTTTTTTTCAGAATATAAAATTATATTTTGTATTTCACGGTTTTAACCTAGTTTTTATATATTTTTTTCTCTCTCTTTTTTGTATTCCATACAGGAGAGAAGGAAGGGGCCCAACCACTTGACAGCACCTGCACGGGCATCCTACCCTTTTCCTCTGACCTTAGATGCACTCTCCATACGCCTCACGGTTTGCAATTTTTGCTGAGCAGTTTACTTTATAGTCTCGTGTGTGACACTGCTGTAGTATCCTTCTGACAGTAATCTGGTCATTGAATCTTATCTGTTTATCCACGTAATTTGTGACAGCGGCTCTTAGCTGAAAATGGTTGTCCAAGCCCACTTGGGCTATGATCTAGATCACCCCACAGTGCAATTGCCACTCACATGCCTATTTGGGCTTCATGCACTAACACACGTATCATGTTGGCATTTGTTTTGCACTACTGATATTGATTACTACTACACTGACCCTTGAGCATTACTGCTGTCTGACACGTACTCTTAACTACAGTTACCTTGCAAGTGTTGCACATGCTTGACTTCTATGTTGTTTTGGCGGTCTATTTACAGGTATATGCAGCGCATTGATGAAGTAACAGTATATGTATTTGACTAGACTGTACGAAACTTTATTGAGCTTTTGCTTTGCGCAATGTTTGTTTCACTTCAAAGTACATATATTTTCCACTTGGCAATGAATTTGCATAGTCCAATATGGCCGCCATTTGCGGATCGTCATGATTTTCCATTCATCCCAATGCATTAGTCTTACTTTGACCCCCCTTGTAATACGTGACTTTGAGAAACTGCATTTACTTTGATATGTGCATGCGTTATTTTATGTAATCCTTCTAAGCATTGCCTGAAACTAGATACTGTTTACATTTTGCACAGTTTAAGATGGCCGCTATTTGCGCATCGCTTTTCACTCATTTTGCTGCATTAGTCCTATTTTGATTTCACCTGTTTGACCGTAAACATTACATATGTACTGCTGCCAGCATTCCCTTTCACACGTGAACAAGGCTGCGTGCCGAAACGCGTTGTGTGAAATAAATCACTAGACTTTCTACCACGCTTGGATTTGGTGTCTCACTTTACTGAGAGCATACTTGACGTTTTGTTTGAATTGGATATTGCATCGCCGGCTGGCTCCGCCGGAGTGTATGCCAACCTTCATGGGTCCCGGTAATCCGGAAGGAGCAACTTCGTTGTTGGATATATATATATATATATATATATATATATATATATATATATATATATTCACTGAAAAAACCATAGGTTTCACACATGTTATAGTTAGCGGAAATTTTACTGATAAAAAACCAGTGAAATTCCCCCGTTATAGTTAGTGCAGGCAACTATAACTCACGCGACCGCAATCCTCTGCTGATGCTAATACTGTATTTAGACACTTATTTGCCCATGTCTTCTTCCATACATTTTTAGCTATACATATATTACAAATATTTTTTTTTCATAAAGACACATATGTCATCAGCAGAAGATTGCGGTCGCGTGAGTTATAGTTGCCTGCACTAACTATAACGGGGGAATTTCACTGTTTTTTTATCAGTAAAATTTCCGCTAACTATAACATGTGTGAAACCTATGGTTTTTTCAGTGAATTTGCAAGGTTTTTAAATGCTAATTCCTAACTATAACGTGTGTGAAACCTATGGTTTTTTCAGTGAATTTGTACGGTTTTTTAAATGCTAAGTTACTTTACGCCATTCGTGGCGTGCGCGCCCACTTAACGCAGTTCGTTCCGTGCGCGCACGGTGCGCTTCGCGCACCGTGCGTGCACAGTAAGCACGCGGTGCGCTTCGCTCACCGCGCGCCCACTTTACGCAGTTAGTGCCGTGCACGCACGGTGGGCACGTGGTGCGCTACGCGCACCGCATGCCCACGTTACGCTAGATGGGCCATGTACGCACGATGCGCTTCGCGCACCGTGCGCACATGGAGGACATATGATGCACTTCGTTTTGAAAGGTAATATTTTAATTTTTCGTAATTTTTATAAGCCATGCACAACTGGTGCCCTTCGGGCACCATTTGCACACGGGGTGGAGAGAGTGTGGATAATTTTTTCTTTTATTATTTTTTTTAAAAATATTATAGTTTATCACACCCTTATAAGCCATGCATAATTGGTGTCCTTCGGCCACCAATTGCACACGGGGTGGGGAGAGTGTGGATAGTTTTTTTTTTTGTAGAATTTTTTACCGTACGCGTACGGTAAGCGTAATCGGCGAAATTAGCGAAAAAATAAAAATTACATTTTTGCCCTTGGGGGATCTTTGGGGACTCCCTCAACATGGCTGTGTGTGTGGGAGCTGTCTAAACAGCCCCTTTACATGTTTTTGGGCTTTATTTTAAAACCTAACTCTCAGTGCGAGAGAGAAAATGGCGGCCGCCGCTTCCTGGTTTCGGCCGATTCGAATGTTTACTAAGATCTAAGAGCCAATCAGAATCGCGCTCGCGCACGCCACCGTACGCGTACGGTAAGCGTACCGTAAGCGCACCGTAAGCTGGCTCAGATATATATATTGATTTAAAGGCTATTTTCTCAGAATCTACTGAACAGATTTACACCAAACCTACAAAAGGCACTTCCTTTACCTGAGGACTACCTCTCTGCCAAATTTCTAGTAATTCTGTTCAGCCGTTCGGGCTGTAGCCCTGTCTAAAGGTCCTATGGAAAAATGCATGGGAAAAACGCGTTTTGGGACCCCCCTTTTATCTCAGCCCCCGCTTGACGAATCCCCCCGAGACTTTCAGGGTAGGAGCGGAGCGTAGCGCCCCACCTATTTTGAAAAATTTGCGAGGATTCGTCGACCGGCGCCAAAGTTATTCAAAATAGAATGTTGCGGATTTCCCATGGAAACGTGGTCCTAACTATAACTACCTACTGGCGACCGCCAGTAGGTAATATATATATATATATATATATATATATATATATATATATATATATATATATATATATATATATATATACCACAAAATGCTCCTTAAACAAAGAGGGAAGAGGACAACCAACTGATGGTTGACACTTCGCACAGTGCTGAGGGTAATCAAGACCCTAAATTGTTAGTCACATTGACATAAAAAATAATCAAATACAACGGTCTGTATCAAACGAACATATATTGATTCATATATGCAGTGAATAAATACAAAGTTTGTCAATCCATTAGTATAATATGACAATTATTAACAGTCATCAACCTAATGTATTTCTAACAGAACAAAAATCTGGTACATAGTACATTTGTATGATCACATGATGACATATTGATAAGCCCAATGCATTTCGGGACTATGGTGTCCCTTCGTCAGGGGCAATCTCATGTACTATGTCGCTAGGACCTCAAATGAGGAAATAATCATAACTACCGGACAACAACGCTGCAACTATTCCGCATGGGAAGACACGGGGATGAGGATAATATCGTGCAAATAGCGTAGCGTAGACCGTGGTGACAGGAGGCGTCCGTTACTGGAGAGTGATCACTCTCCAGTAACGGACGCCTCCTGTCACCACGGCACCCCCAGCACTAAATACAGTCAGCCAAAATGCACAGTTCGTTTTTAAGTTTCCATTAACTAGAAACACAGCATCAGCTCGCAGCCTCAGGGAATGGGGGTTTGACAAGTAAAGAAGAATACGCATATCAAAGCGCTTCGTTTAAAATTGACAAATAACTTTACCCCTGCGTGCTCTGCAAAAGAATACGGCCTGCAGTGATTTAATGGAATCACGTGGGTCATTCAAATGTCAGAGACTCCTCCCGTGATCAATGCTTGCAGAAGCAGAAATGTTGGGAAAAGGATGCCTATTACCTTCGTGCTTTTCCTTGAATAAATGAAATGCAGCTTTCAGCCAGAGTCGACCTATATCTTTTTTCCAGGAAGTTAAAATTGATGAAATTTTTCAAATCCAAGAACGTGCAAGGAAATATCAGTGATGCACCTTATCAGATTTCCGCCCCTGATCCAATAACAACCCTTACAGGGGATGACCTTGAAACATTATGTGTACTATCCAGTCAAGAAACAATGGGACTAGGTGCAACTAAAGATGTTTCCTATATCCAAAGCTTTGGTATTGAACAAGTTGCTCCAAAAACTCATTTCAAGCAAACATCAACCTTTGTTCCAGTTACTCCTTACGACTCTATAGATATCTTCGAGGAATCAGTGAAGAAAGACCTCATGGAATTGAGACTCTCAGAATCCACGAACTTATCTAATAACCTTACTGTGAAAGAAAGGACTGCTCTTTCACAATTAATGGATGACCCAAATGTAATCTGCAAACCCTCCGACAAAGGAGGGAACGTGGTATTAATGACAAGAAAGTTCTATGTGGAGGAGGCAATGAGATTACTCTCAGACAGATCATGTTACTCTCCAATTGTTAAATCTGAGTATATTGCAAGTATCAATGAATATCATATACTGATTCAGAAATGGTTTGATCGACAAATGCTCAATTTTGATGAATTTAAATATTTAACATGCCCATATCCCACTACAGCTACTTTCTATCATCTACCCAAAATCCATAAAAACTTGGACAGACCGCCAGGCCATCCTATCGTGTCATCCATTGGGTCATTAACAGAACACATGTCTCAGTACATTGATTTTTTCTTGAGGGAGTTTGTGGTAACATTATCTTCATACATCAAAGATACGACGCATTTCATTTGCAATATTGCTAATACACCTTGGGAGCCTGACATGCTCATGATTGTCTTGGACATCACAAGCCTCTACACAATCATTAAACATGAGCATGGTGTGAAGGCAGTAGAATACTTCTTAAAAGAGAGATCTCTCCAATTCGCCGAGCACAATATCATGCTCACTGAATTTATTCTGTTCTGCCTCAATAATAACATCTTTTTGTTTGACAAACAACATTATCGTCAGATCCAGGGTACAGCCATGGGCACCTGCTTCGCCCCCAGTTACGCGAATCTATTCGTAGGCTGGTGGGAGAGGCAGGTGGCCTGGGCTGATACATATGAACATTGGACTAAAAATATTATTTTATGGTATAGGTACATAGATGACCTGTTTATTTTGTGGAAGGGATCAAAGGATGAAGCTGAAAAATATATTTCAGCACTCAACACAAATACCCTGAATCTTCATTTATCTGGACAAATCAGCACGCAACAAGTCCCCTTCTTGGATCTTAAAGTCTTTGTCCAAGACGGGAGTATATGTACTACTCTCTTCAGAAAAGAGACTGCAGGGAATTCAGTACTAGAAGCACAGAGTAGCCATCAAAAATCTTTAAAAAACAGCATCCCTTACGGTGAATTATTACGTCTAAAAAGAAACTGTTCCCGTGAGGTGGACTTCCAATGCGAAGCATCAACTGCCATTGAAAGATTTCGATCGCGTGGCTACTGTCCTAACCTACTAATGAAAACTTTAAGTAAGGTTAACAAAATCTCTAGACAATCCCTATTAGACACAAATTGTGCTAATGCCAGAACAAAAACAGATATTTGCAGATTTACAACTTTCTCTAATGAGACAAATACCTTGAGAAAGATCCTTTGCCGGAATTGGCACATTCTGAAAACAGATGTAATAATAGGTGACATCTTACCACCCTATCCACAAATAACCTTCAGAAGATGTAGATCCTTAAAAGACAAATTGGTGAACAGTCACTATGAACCTATTCCTTTTGTCCAACCTATCAGCAAAGTTTCCGGTTTCTTTCCCTGTCTGAAATGTAAGGTGTGTAGGAACAGTAAAAAGGTATCTTCATACAATGTCCCTGGTATGAAAAAACCGAGATCAATTAACAAACTGTTGACTTGTAATACGCCATTCTGCGTTTACTGTCTTACATGTCCCTGCCCAAAACAGTATATTGGCAGCACGATCCACCCCACAAAAAAGCGCATCCTAGAACATGCCAGAGCAATTGAAAAGCAAGACTCCTCATACCCTGTAGCGAGACATTTCGCACAATACCACAATAGTGACAGAAATCTATTGTCGTTTTTCTGCCTTGATCATGTCCCAGTCAGTGACCGAATGGGAAATCGGGAATTGAGGTTGAGGAGATTAGAATCTCGCTTTATTATTGACCTCCAAACCACTACTCCTTATGGTTTGAATACAGAGGAGGAACTGTCATGTCATCTAGGTAAACGCTGAAATAATATAATTTTTTTGATATTTGGGGACCGAGATGGTAGAGTGTTTTTTCTGCTTCACTGTGATGAACAAATTACTGTCACTTTATGCCCATACAGGGCTCAATTATGTTTAGAATGTTTGAAATGAATTATATGTAATTACTTACTTTTTGTTGGATGCAGAATTTTGAATTGTCAATCACTGAAGGCTGACTTGACTCATTTAGGGTAACAATTCGCCTAAAATTGACCGCCTATCGATGTATTTACTTTATTGGTTCCAAAGTGCTTTTTTCACTTGTATTAATGAATTTCAGAACTGTAATTAATTCATGATGCAATATATATATTATTTTCCTCAGGTGAACAAAAGTCCGATCTATAACTGCATTTACAGTCTTTTCACTATGTTTATGTTTAAGTGAATCGGAACTAGATTATGTGAACCGGATATAATACTGCTCACGTAAACTGCACGTTGTAACTCAGTCGAAAAAGGCGCGAACGCCGAAACGCGTCCTGCTGTTACTGCTGCTATCTCGAAATAATGCAATAAATTATCGCATCGAGAAACCTTGCTGAGTGCGGTCTCCTTCATTCTTCGAGTGGAGTCCTTGGAGCTATATATATATATATATATATATATATATATATATATATATATATATATATATATATATATATATACCACAAAATGCTCCTTAAACAAAGAGGGAAGAGGACAACCAACTGATGGTTGACACTTCGCACAGTGCTGAGGGTAATCAAGACCCTAAATTGTTAGTCACATTGACATAAAAAATAATCAAATACAACGGTCTGTATCAAACGAACATATATTGATTCATATATGCAGTGAATAAATACAAAGTTTGTCAATCCATTAGTATAATATGACAATTATTAACAGTCATCAACCTAATGTATTTCTAACAGAACAAAAATCTGGTACATAGTACATTTGTATGATCACATGATGACATATTGATAAGCCCAATGCATTTCGGGACTATGGTGTCCCTTCGTCAGGGGCAATCTCATGTACTATGTCGCTAGGACCTCAAATGAGGAAATAATCATAACTGCCGGACAACAACGCTGCAACTATTCCGCATGGGAAGACACGGGGATGAGGATAATATCGTGCAAATAGCGTAGCGTAGACCGTGGTGACAGGAGGCGTCCGTTACTGGAGAGTGATCACTCTCCAGTAACGGACGCCTCCTGTCACCATGGCACCCCCAGCACCCCCAGCGCTAAATACAGTCAGCCAAAATGCACAGTTCGTTTTTAAGTTTCCATTAACTAGAAACACAGCATCAGCTCGCAGCCTCAGGGAATGGGGGTTTGACAAGTAAAGAAGAATACGCATATCAAAGCGCTTCGTTTAAAATTGACAAATAACTTTACCCCTGCGTGCTCTGCAAAAGAATACGGCCTGCAGTGATTTAATGGAATCACGTGGGTCATTCAAATGTCAGAGACTCCTCCCGTGATCAATGCTTGCAGAAGCAGAAATGTTGGGAAAAGGATGCCTATTACCTTTGTGCTTTTCCTTGAATAAATGAAATGCAGCTTTCAGCCAGAGTCGGTGTGCCTCTTTGTTTAAGGAGCATTTTGTGGTATTTAAACACTGGAAGCCTCGTACCAGCAACACTGGCCGCCCTTCAAGGTCTGAGTTCATTTTGCGAGGCAATCTATTGTGGGATATATATATATATCTATTCACTGAAAAAACCATAGGTTTCACGCATGTTATAGTTAGCTGGAAATTTTACTGATAAAAAACCAATGAAATTCCCACGTTATAGTTACTGTAGGCAACTATAACTCACGCGACCGTAATCCTCTGCTGATGCTAATACTGTATTTAGACACTTATTTGCCCATGTCTTCTTCCATTAAATTTTAGCTATACATATATTACAAATAGTTTTTTTTCATAAAGACACATATGTCATCAGCACAGGATTACGGTCGCGTGAGTTATAGTTGCCTACAGTAACTATAACGGGGGAATTTCATTGGTTTTTTATCAGTAAAATTTCCAGCTAACTATAACATGTGTGAAACCTATGGTTTTTTCAGTGAATTTGCAAGGTTTTTTAAATGCTAATTCCTAACTATAACGTGTGTGAAACCCATGGTTTTTTCGGGGAATTTCAAAGGTTTTTTAAATGCAAATTTTTTTTTGACATTTGTTTGTAAACCTATGTATAAAATAATGCATTATGGAAAGGTTTTTTTTTTTAATGCTTTTTTTTCCATGCGCGTACGGTAAGCTGACGGTACGCGCTCCGTGCGTCATAAGTACGGTGCGCGTACGTAATAGGATATGCGTACCGTAAGCTGACGCTACGTGCTCAGCACGTCATAAGTACACCGCGCCTACGTGATACATGCGTGACGTACGCGTACACACGGAAGCAACGTCGCGGTTACGCAGGGGCGTGTAATGCGCATGCGCGAGTGCATCTTACGTACGCGCTCCGTAAGCGCTCCGTAAGCGTCACGTTTGTGCATGCGTACTTTTTTACGAGCGCGTACCGTGAGCTTACGGAGCGCGCACGGTAGGTCATGTGATACACAAAGAACACTTTTCATTGGTTGAAATTACTTTCATTTCCAGAAACTTCCCACACCACACCCATTCCCCTCATTACTGCTTGAAAGAACATTTTTCATTGGTTGAAAGTACTTTCAGTTCCAGAAACTTCCCACACCACACCCATTCCCCTCATTACTGCTTGAAAGAACACTTTTCATTGGTTGAAAGTACTTTCAGTTCCAGAAACTTCCCACACCCCACCCTTTCCCCTCATTACTGCTTGAGATCCCTTAGGAGAAGGAGCTGGATTGACATTGGGATACAATGGCAGAACAGCAGAGCTCTTCTGAGAGTGAGGCCAGCAGCACCACCATGATCCAGAGAAGGAGGAAACAAAAGACTTCTTTTGTATGGGAGTATTTTTCTTTTCCAGAGGGGGAGAAAAAGGTGAATGCTCAATTGGTCACTTGCAGACTTTGTGGCCGTGTTTTATCTAGAGGAAATCCAAGGAAGAAATATTCCTTTGGAAATCACTCTATGAAAAGACACCTGCAGGATAGACATCCCAGGACCTTTGCTCGACATACTGGAGAAAACTCTTCAGTAAGTCACCAGAGCCCAACCTCAGATGCTCAGCCGAGTACATCATCGGCAGCTCAGCTGAGCCCTTCCTCTGAGGTGGAAGCATCACCTTCTTCTTTTCCTGTGGACATTAACCCTCGATTTGGGAGGGTTGAAATGAGGTGTACAAGATGTGGTGGTCTTATTGTTTATGGGGAGATCAGTCTTCCCCTTATTAACAATAAGATAGACCAGCATGTTTGTAGACGCTTATAATATTCCCATTCTTTCTTTCCTCTATCCCTGTATTAACCCAACGGCTCTTATAAGAGCCAACCTTACCTCACAATTTTTTTTATTTTATTTTAAGCTTTCCTTTTTGCAAATTTTTTTTTGCCGTGCACGCACGGTACGCGTAATACCGCGAATTTCGCGGAATTTCGCAGGTTGCACCGTGCGCGTACGCTACGCGCATACGGCGATTTTTTTAAAAAAAAAAGAAATTCATTTTTGCCCTTGAGGGTCCTTCTGGGACCCCCTGACCAAGGCTAGGGGGTCAGGAACTGTCGAGCCTGCCCCCTTTTCACATTATCCACCTTTTTTATTCACCCCCCTGACAGTGCGAGTGAGAAAATGGCGGCCGCCGCTTCCTGGTTTCGACCGATTCGAATGTTTACTAAGATCTAACAGCCAATCAGAATCGTGCTCGCGCAAGGCACCGTACGCGTACGGTAAGCTTACCGTAAGCTTACCGTAAGCGCACCGTAAGCTGCCATAGATATATATATTGATTTAAATGCTATTTTCTCAGAATCTACTGAACAGATTTACACCAAACCTACAAAAGGCACTTCCTTGACCTGGGGACTACCTCTCTGCCAAATTTCATTAAATTCTGTTCAGCCGTTCGGGCTGTAGCTCTGTCTAAAGGTCCTATGGAAAAATGCATGGGAAAAATGCGTTTTGGGACCCCCCTTTTATCTCAGCCCCCGCTTGACGAATCCCCCCGAGACTTTCAGGGTACGAGCGGAGCGTAGCGCCCCACCTATTTTGAAAAATTCGCGAGGATTCGTCGACCGGCGCCAAAGTTATTCAAAATAGAATGTTGCGGATTTCCTATGGAAACGTTGTCCTAACTATAACTACCTACTGGCGACCGCCAGTAGGTAATATATGTATATATATATATCTCACCCGGAAGTGGCTGCCGCCTTGAAGTCGAAGGAAAGGAAGTTCGTGGTGAAATATTGGGCGCAGCCCCCTCGAGCCGCCACGCGTCGCATGAAAAGAGAAGGATACTGATCAGCGAGTAAAACTGAAATAAGTTTGAAATAGAAGCGGAACCGTATCCGTATCCGGTGAGTGACGACGGCATTGGGGCAGAGGTGGGGAGATAGCAGGCACTTATCAGTTAACCCGAAATACGATTCGAGTTACAATTGTAATATATACCCAGCAGTCAGCATGACAGACGAGGCTGTACGCCAGCGTGAAGTGGCAGCGGAAGAATTGTTTTGCAAAAGACCAGCAGCAGACGCGAATACTGTACCCATAGCAAGCACATCGGCAAGGGTGGATGAAAATGAAAAAATTCTACTAAAAGAACTAGAAAAGTACAAACGCTTGGAAATCACCAAATGGTGGGAACATTGCTCATTAACCAAATATGCAGAAGTTGGACGGGTCCCGAGGGGTCTTCGGATCCTTTTGGCCCCAAGTTACGATAACCCCAACCCTGCTATGCTAAAGGAATGGGCACAAAATAACTTGGAAGCCTCCATGACCTCAGTTCGTATTTTGATTAAATACGCAGCAATAGATCGGGTGGATATCATTAAAAAGATAGAAAACATCGAAGAGGAGTTAAAGAAATCTGCCAAGATCGATTACATCAAAAGTGCAAGAACTGCCATTGAGGAGAGACTGCGTAAACATGAAGATAAAATAAAACAACGCAAAGCACACAAATTTGCCAGGGATGAAGCAGATTACAACAATGGGCAAATCTTCACATTCGCCCGAAAATACAACAATGAAAATCGTAAAAAATTCGGGGAACAGAGAAGCAAAAACAATATGGAGACCAACGTGCAAAAAACAACCACAACGGAAGAAGCAGCAGCAGACAGCGCTAGCTTTGATTCAATCTCTACCTCAAGGGAACTAAGTATGGAAAGTGGAGAGAGGCCCATACCAGCTATAGTACTGGACGCAGGAGAAGAATTGGATTTATTAGTAGCAGAGAGATTGCGATCACTGAGACCGAGAACAGAAAACAAGCAACAGCAAAAAACACAAAAAGAAAAAATAGGCGAAGGAAAGAACGAAGAAAAATCAGCAAACAGAAAAGGAAACAACAACAGAAGACGCAATTGGAATCGGAAGAAGTAGATTTGGATAAAACCATAATCAACCTGTCCAAAGTGTCTTTGTCAAATGCTGAGAAAAAGTTGCTATCTTTAGGTCTTAATTTCTGCCCAGGCCAACCTTTCAACTACAGCTCCACGAGGATCGATGTCTTCAAATTCGTCAGAAAACTCAAATTGAAGAAACACTTCTCTTTGAAACATGTAAATGAAAAAGACGAAGAGTTGTCACAAGGGGTTAATAACCATGATGAAAGTCTTGGCATCAGGGCAGCGGATATTCCATTCTATTTAGACCTACATGATTTAAATACTGGCGAGGCAGCATGTGACGAGGTCGAGAATGATTCTTCAACGCAAACTAGACTTAAAAACATCAATCTGCTACAAAAGGGCGCTGGGATCAGCCCCTTCAAGAAAAAATCCAAATACATCCCTATGATGCCAAGAGATGCATTAGATACGTTCCACGACTGTGTAGTGGAAGACATTAAAAAACTGAATAAACAAGTGCAGTCCAAAAAATTCAAAAAAAGAAAACAAGTTGAAAAAAAGAAAAAAGACTATGCCCAGTTAATGAAAAAACTAAGTGAAAACAACGAAATCATCATTAAGAAATCAGACAAGGGGGGCAATCTAGTAATCTGGCCCCGAGAAGATTACATCAAGGAGGCAAAACGCCAACTAAATAATAGAGATTGCTACGAGCCATCCAACATCAAAAATTACAAAGGGGCCACAGATTCTCTCAAGAAACTGTTAGTACAACTTCGTGGTGATGGCCTTATTTCTAATGATGAGTTTAAATTCATGCATAATGAGAACCCTATTGTACCTGTGTTATATTTAATACTGAAAGTGCACAAAGGTGTCTCTCCTATACCGGGTAGGCCCATCATTTCAGCTATAGGGAGTGTGGCGGAACAGGTGGGCCAATACATCGACTTTTTTCTGCAAAATCATGTAAAAACACTGCCTAGTTACATCAAGGATACGGGTGATTTTTTGAGTAAGATTAAGAACATACATTGGTCAGATGGGATGTATCTAATTACATTGGATATTGAATCCTTATATACCAGTATAGATCACCAGGCAGGACTGTCAGCTGTAAAATTCTTTTTGGACCAAAAAGCGTGCGAATTCTATCAGCACAATAAGGCCCTAGTGAGTATGATGAATTGGTGTCTCAACAACAACTTCTTTCTATTTGGAAAGGAGCTGTTTAAGCAATTAAGGGGCGTGGCCATGGGTGCTTGCTTTTCCCCCAGCTACGCGTGCTTGCACGTAGGCTGATGGGAAGAGCAGGTACTTAAAAGGAACTATTCTTCTATCTTTAAAGAAAACATAGTACACTACTACAGGTTTATCGATGATATTTTCATCGTGTGGCATGGTAATAAAGAAAAAGCGTTGGAATTCATTGAAAGCATTAATGTTAACAACTTGAATCTCCACTTTACCCACCACATAGACAATTCCAGTTTGGAATTTCTGGATGTCAAACTGTATGTAGTTAATGATAGAATAGAAAGTACCCTTTTTAGGAAACCCACTGCTGGTAACGTCACACTGCATGCCTCCAGTGCCCACCCTAAACACCTAATTGCGAGCATTCCCTATGGGGAATTGTTACGCTTGAAAAGGATATGCAGCACGGATGAAGAATTCAACATTTGTGCTTCAGAATCCATGCATCGCATGAAAGCAAGAGGCTATTCAGATGAGATTTTGACTAAAGCTCTAACTAAGACATCAACTAGATCTAGAGCTAGTTTACTCCCAGTCCCAACAGTAGTCTTGGAGGTTTCATCTGACTCACCAGCTACTCCTGAGGCAACAGTTAAAACTCAATGTCCTAGACTAATCACAGCATATAGTGAGAACGAACGCAAAATTAGATCTATTGTTAACAAAAACTGGGGAATAGTACTTACTGATCCTGTTTTAAAAATGAGTCTGCCATCCAGCCCCACCATAACATTCAGTAGAGCTAAAAATATGGGGGCAATACTAGATCTCACTAGCCCGGAAATAAGAACCAAATCCAATTGGTTAAAACCAAAGGATGGTTTTTATAAATGCTCATCTTGCCGGGCGTGCAAGTTCGGGGTTAACACAACAGAATACTACACTCCATTCAGCCCTATACCACACAAGATAATGGGAAACTATAACTGTAAGACTGATTTTGCAGTTTATGTTCTCACGTGTACCTGTGGGCTTCACTACATCGGAAGCACCAAACTACAGGTACATGAGAGAATTCTTCAACATCTACGTGCCATTTTGCATAGTGATCCCAATTACCCAGTGGCGCGCCATTTCAAACAAGTGCATGGTAATAATTTATCTTGTTTAAAGTACTATGTGGTAGCGGCTATTCCTAAACCACGCAGAGGAGGAAACAGAGAGGCTTTGCTAAGGAGATTAGAAACTAAATTCATTCTTAACTTCGATAGCAAATGCCCAAATGGTCTGAATAATACCGAAGATATGTACACATGTTTGTGAACAGTTATTCTGTATGTTACCCGGATTATTGCATTCATATGTGGTACAGATTTTTTGAGTTTGCTTTTTTTTAATTTGATTTTATACAATTTAGTGTTTTAATTTTGTGAATATTGGTGAAACTTGTGATCACGAGAGAAAGATAGAAAGTATATAAAGAATGGTTGGTACTTTTGTACTTACGATTTTTTAGCAGCGATATATTTACACTGTGGCAGAGATTTAGTATCAAAGGAATGGCATCCATTGTTCTTCTTTTTGTTTCATAAGAAATGGTTAAACTTAGACATGATCTGGGTTTAAAAAGGGAAATTTTTCAAATAGAAGTTGGCGCCATCTTGTAACAATACATAGTATATTTGGAATTATGTCTCAGCCGAGTGTAGATTGCTGATAAATGTATATAGATCATATTTATATGTATATATTATATTTTCTTCTATCCATGTGGCCATTTTTTGTAACCAATATTCTCCACACTTAACATCACATTAATTTGCACATGAATTATTTGGAACACTAATTCTTCAACTAGCTCTGCTATGCACTTTAAATACACGAACAAGAATTATTTTACACATTGCCTTCCAAAGTCACAAGTTTGTTAATGATTGTATGCATTTATGCAGTTACAATGAATGAATTGTTTACATTATTTATAAATGTGAAGTTGGATTTATCCAGGAATTTTTTCATATTACCGATATGTATTTATTACATTGGTTATATTTATGGAGTCTGTTTTCCATGTCCTTCATTAACTTTCGTATCATGTGACTATTGTGGGAAGGGCATATTATTTAAAAATGGCGAAATCAAATGCAGCCTTTATGTGAACAAGGGCGCTTGAGCCCGAAACGCGTCATCTGTCGACTGCTGCTGGGTATGAAATAAAACATCTTGCCTGAGAAAACAAGTGGTTCGTATCTCTTTCTTCGCTGCCGAGGTAGAGGTGGAAGGAGTAATTTTTGCGATATATATATACCTATATATATATATATATATATATATTATCTACTGGCGGTTGCCAGTAGATAGTTATAGTTAGGACCGTGTTTCCATAGGAAATCCGCAACATTCTATTTGGAATAACTTTGGCGCCGGTCGACGAATCCTCGCGAAATTTTCAAAATAGGTGGTGCGCTCCGCTCCGCTCCTACCCTGAAAGTTTCGGGGGGATTCGTCAAGCGGGGGCTGAGAAAAAAGGGGGGTCCCAAAACGCGTTTTCCCCATGCAATTTTCCATAGGGACCTTTAGTCCAAGGTACAGCCGAACGGCTGAACAGAATTACTTGAAATTTGGCAGAAAGGTAGTCCTCAGGTCAGGGATGTGCCTTTTGCAGGTCTGGTGTCAATCTGTTCAGTAGTTCCTGAGAAAATCAAAAGTAAAATCATATATATATGTGGGCGGAGCCTAACCACACATCTCATCCTGAGATCTGATTGGCTGTCAGCACTTCATCCAAGAAGTGTTGGCAGCCATCTTGGTACCAATATACATGATAGCACCTCATTAAAAAGCATTGCAGTTAATAGAAGGTTTTAAGACTTTAGTTACATTATAAATCATTTGTTGATGGTACCATACTCATTTTAGGAATTGAGGTATGTTCTAAGGTGATTTCACCATGTGAAAAAGCCTTCTGTTGGGATATATAAAAATATTTTCTCATGCTTTTCCCACAGAGGTTTGGAAGGTGATCTATAAGCTAAACTGAGAGCTTATTTTCTGTAAATTCCCATTATCTTTCTCAGTCATGTGAGAATGAAGTCTGACTTTCTCAGTAAAACATGTACATCGAACAAGGGCAGAGACTGTCAGTTGATTTCTTTGTGTTCTACTGCAGCTTCCCAGAGTGTTCCAAAGAACAACTAGAGCGCTAACAGTCCTACTTATGATAAACGTATGGCACACCTGAAGCCATCTTGCTTGGATTAAAGTGATAACTCTTAAAACATTTAATTTAAAAAGGAACAAAATGAGGGGGTTCATTTTTCCATAAAAAGTATGGTTAGTGCTGCAGAAAGAAAAATTAGGGCACATTTTGAGTGACTTCTCAAATCCTCTTCTATTTCATTAAAAAATTCTGACATGCAGACTGAAGCATGCACTTTCAATACCAGCAGCAGTTTTCCCTGGTGAGCAGTAGCTTTACTACAGTGATCTAATGAGCAAAAAGAGTGCTAACATTCTGAATTTATGGCAAATGTGTGACACATCTGAATGCCTTTGGAATCAAAATAAAAAACTGAAAGTATTTCCTACTGAGGAGACTGCAGTAAATGAGGAAATTAGGAAACTTCATAACAAATAAGTCTGCCAAGATGGCCACCAGAGACAAAAGAGCCCAAATGTAGCCCAAATATCACCCAGATGTAGCCCAAGTATAGCCCAATGACAGAATGTACCAGAGTGTTCTTAAAAACAACTAGAGCGCTTACTGTCTTCATTATGACAAAAGTATGGCACACCTGAAGCCATCTTGATTGGAATAAACTGGTAACACTTAAAACATTTAATTTAAAAAGGAACACAATGAGGGGGTTCATTTTGCCATAGAAATTATGATTAATGCTGAAGAAAGAAAATTAGGGCACATTTTGAGTGACTTCTCAAATCCTCTTCTATTTCATTAAAAAATTCTGACATGCAGACTGAAACATGCACTTTTAATACCAGGAGCAGGCTTCCATGGTGAACAGTAGTTTTACTACAGTGATCTAATGAGCAACTAGAGTGCTAACATTCAGAATTTATGGCAAATGTGTGACATATCTGAATACCTTCATGATGGAATCAAAGTAAAAAACTGAAAGCTTTCCTACTGAGGAGACTGCAGTACATGAGGAAATTAGGAAACTTCATAACAAATAAATCTCCAAAGATGGCCACCGGAGACAAAAGAGCCCAAATGTAGCCCAAAATCACCCAGATGTAGCCCAAATATAGCCCAATGACAGAAGTGTGCAAAACACTTATTATTTGTTGTTTTTGCAGTGTTTTATAGTGCAGACTTGTCAGGTATTGGTGTGCTTTACATGAGCATTGGTTACATCACACAAGAACAAATTCATTTTGGTTGTAAACATGGGGAGACTAAGTGATTTGTCCAGAATCACAGAATGTCGAGCTGAAGCAGAAACTCCAACCTGGTTCCCCAGTTGCAAAGTCTGCAGTTCTGGAAGTAACACCACATCCTCTCCCCTAAGTGCAACATTTAATCAAGTGGTCAACTGGATAAAAAAACATAAAGGTAACAAATAATTTAAAAGTGCTTTCTCGCTATTTGAAAACTCAGAAAATATGTCCTTATTTTAGTCTTTTAGAGCACTAACCATAATTTTGATGCCAATAAGACCCTCTCATATATGTAATTTATACAGGAAATGCTCTGGGTATTACAGTTTTGATTACATCAAGATGACGTCAGGCGTTCCACACTTTTGTAATAAATATAGAATGTTAGCAATCTAGTTGTTCATTAGGATACTGTTCAGAGGCAGAGGCCAGGGGCACGGACTCTGAAAATTGAAGGCAGGTAGGAGGGTGCAAAGGCAACAATTTAACCACACTGAGCAGGCAGGAAGGGCCGTGGCAGCACAACAGACTATGGAGGGCAGTGGAAAGGGGGGCAGGGGCAACAAACCAACAATACAGGACTTGCAAGAGAGGCTGTGGCAATGTAATAGACCATTGTGGGCAGAAGGAAGAGGCAATGGTAGTACAACCATACTTGCCAACAGACCCGATTCAGCCAGGAAACGTCCAATGTTTTTAAGCTCAAATGGGCTTTATTTTATCTGTCTCCTGTCTACAATCTCCTCTTTTTCAATGTAACTCAAAGGGGAAAATCAATACCCCAGTTGTTTTTCAAAATCTCCCTCTTACCAAGTTCAAAATGTTCGCAAGTATGGTAAATTGGATCATGGAAGGAAATGGGGTAGGGACATGGACTTGGATAACAGAGGACAGGAGGGACATGGAGAGGTGCACCAAACTGACCCTGCAGGGCCAGCATCAGGGTTTGCAGCAGCACAATACACCACACAGGGCATGCGGGACGGGAGTGCAGCACAACAATCCATAGAAAGCAAGAGGGAGGGGACAGGACCATGCACATGGACAACAGAGAACAGAGGGGCAAGAGGCAGGACCATAATGGACAGACAGGAGAGAAAGCTGCAGCATAACAGACCATAAAGGGCAGGAGGGATGGATCAGGGGCATTACAATGGAACAGACAAGCCAGGAGGGAGGGAGTAGGGGTCTGCACATGTAAACAGAGGGCTGGGGGCAAGGGGGCAGGGCAGGAGCAGCAAGATAGCCATGGAGGTCAGGCAGGATGGGCGCTAGAAGCAAGACACACCATGAAGAGCAACAGTGAGACTGTGATGGCATACACACAGACCATGGAGGGAAGGTGGGAGGGGTTCAGGGGCAGCTAACTGACCACACAGGGAAGGTGGGAGGGGCCATGGCAGCACAGAAGACCATGCATGGCAAGTGGGAGGGTTAGTGGTAGCACAATGGCTATGATGGGCAAGAAGGAGGGTGGAGGGGCATGCACAAAGGATGATGGAGGATAGAAGGGAGGGTCAGGACCTGTGCACAGACAAGAAAGTTCAGGGGAAGGGGCCTCACAACAGACCGCACGGGGCAGGCAGGAGGAGCAGTTGCAGCACAACAGACCAGGGAGGGCAGAAGGGTGTGGCAGTACAATGGACCATGTAGGACAGGAGGAAGAGGATAGGGGCATGGCATGTGGACAGGCAGGGTGGAGGTGGCAGGGACAGGTTACAGTCATCTGACAATGCTAGGCAGGTGGGAGGGGAGTGGCAGCTCAACAGAACACTCAGAGTAGATAGGAGTGGCAGGTCCATGGAACATGGTGGGCAAAAAGGATGGAGCAGGGGCATACAGAGAGACATCGGAGGGCAGGGGGAAGGAGAATAGGGGCAGCAAGCTAAGCACAGAGTTTAAGCAGGAGGTCAATGATGGGGCATAGAATTGGGCAATGGAGGGCAGGAGGAGTGGACTGGTACATCATACTAAATTGAGGGCAGTGGCAGCACATCAGACCATGCATGGCAGGAGGGAGGAGGCTAGTCCATGGATTCACACAACAGAGGATAGGGAGGAGGGGGATGGGGCAGCAAGCTAACTGTTCAGAGAAGGCGGGTATTAGGAACTTTATTGTTTTTAAAACGTGTGTCTGTGCGAACTACTTAAAATATGAACAAGTATGCAGCATAATCTCACTTTTATTCAGGAAGAAGAGGGCGTTTGTGACTGTGACTCCGGGCTCACTTGGCAGAAACACCCCCGGACCCTCCACCCCCTATCGCAAAATGTAATGCCCGTGAAAAGGGTAGGTGAACACAGCGTTATATAGAACATAGTCCTGAGAGCACGATTGAAAATGAAAACTAGATATAGTGTATGGTATAAACTATGCACCAAAAAGTGTGATATAAGATGAACCGGGCGTGAAATATAATATGCAATACATTGTGCGCAATGACAGATTCATTGGAGAGCGCGAGATAGCACAGGCACTAGCGTGTGCTCTGCGATATGCGCCTTGGAGTGTAATATGCACAGGGCAGTGTTGTGTAACCTAACTAGTCTCTGAAGTTGTAATATAAAATATGTGCTGGGGAGTGTAACGTTGCATATGCACTGTGACAAAGATATGGATGCCAGATTGTAATATGTATGGCATAGCACTGTGCGTTATAACATAGGCATCGAGGAAGGCACGTTAGATGGGGCAATATAACCCGTGCGAAGACAAGTGTGGCATGACATATTCACGGGGTGGTGTTACAGTGCACATGGGCTAGAGAGTGTCATAGCATATGCACTAGCTAGAGGAATACAACACAGAGGTGTGTGGCACTCAGCAGGCAATGGTGGGTGTAACACAGCATTGGGCTCTGCCAGGAGCGCGCTGTGACTCTCAAGTGATGTTCGTCCCCTTTCCAGAGAGTAAAATAAAAAGTATTACACATCCGGCAGTGGATGTGTGTTTTATTAACCGTGAGGGGGGTTTCTTGCATAGTTTTGGTCGAATTTTTGTCGAATCCCCTTTGAATGGCTTGGTGTGCATGTGTATTAAATGTGCCCGTCAATAGCTACCCATGTTTGTATAAATAAACGACAAGGGTGTCTACCGGGATTAGGCACGGTAGGGCATCAGACATGTCAGAGCTTCACTAGTGGTGTAAATACATTCCACGTGGATTCATTGTATGCATAGTCGTCTTTTAATGAATATCACGCAAATCGTCATGGTGATAGGTACGTACGGTTTGTCCAGCATGTCCTAGGTGTGTCTATAAATATATATTTTTTTTAAATAATAAAAAACAGTGGCCGGCCCTGGGGATTGGGGTCAAAAAAATATAATTAGGAGAGAGGCCCTGGGGGATGGGGTCATCAGGGCCAATAAATTAGAATAAGAAGGGGAACCACACAGCCCCCCTTCTTAAAAAATTAAAATAAATAAAAGACTGGCATCGTGCCGGAGGCCACGCCCCCTCCTTGCAGCACTCTGCAAACACGCCCCCTGGCGAGTTGTAAGTTGGGGAATTAATTCCTCTTCAATACTGAGGGTCCCTGAGGGCCAACTAGGCCAACAGGCATCTCCAGTATGCACCAGGGAGCTGCGCTGCAGACAGGTGTTCTGAGGCCAAGCCCCTTTTTACACCTCTCTGCAACGCAGCTCTGTGGCGCTTACTGGAGGTACCTAGTGGTCTAGTTTGACCCTAGGGACCCTTAGGATTCAAGGGGACTTAATCTCTCAACTTAAAACAGCCACAGGGCGTGTTTACACAGTGGTTAAGGGAGGGGACGGGGCCTGAGGTGACGTGTGCAAACACGCACTATGGCACGTTTTAAATTGGGGATATCATTTTCCTTCAATACTGAGGGCCCCTGGGGGCTAACTAGCCCACCAAATGCTTCCAGTAAGCGCCACTGAGCTGCATTGCAGAGAGGTGGTCCAGGCCGTGCCACTTTTTACACCTCTCTACAACGCAGCTCTGTGGCACTTACTGGAGGTACCTAGTGGGTTAGTTGGACCCTAGGGACCCTCAGGATTCAAATGAACTTAATCTCCCAACTAAAGACGGACACAGGGCGTGTTTACACAGTGGTGAAGGGAGGGGACGGGGCCTGAGTTAACGTGTGCAAAAACGCCCTGTGGCCTGTTTTAAGAGGTAGTTTTAATCCCCCTGCCCTATTATATACTAGGGGCTTACAGAGGAGGTCATGCTAATCACAGGGGACCCCAACGCATAATGTTCCCTAGTGTATGTAGGTGTTTTCACTGTATTCTAAGTGTCTTTTAACATAGCACTGGCTCTAGGACTGGTTAGTCAGACTCAGTTACCACCAGTATCCGTCTGAAAAAGTTGAGGGTACAGGATGATTTTGCAACAAGGCTTCTTTCTGCTCTTCTTTTTGTTCTTTCTGCACGTGTTCCTGCTTCCTGCACTTTTCTTTGTCTTTGAGGACTTCTGTTGCTTCTTTCTGCACTTCTTTTTTTTCTTTCTGTGCATTTTTTCTTCTTTCTTCACATGTCCTATCTCTGTAGGCATAGTTAGAAATTAGCATTTAAAAAACCTTTGAAATTCACAGAAAAAACCATAGGTTTCAGGCACGTTATAGTTAGGAATTAGCATTTAAAAAACCTCAGAAATTCACTGAAAAAACCATAGGTTTCAGGGGTGTTATAGTTAGCTGGACTTTTCACTTGTACAAAACCATTGAAATTCCCCGTTATAGTTAGTTCAGCTAACTATAACTCGCGCGCCCGCAATGCACTGCTGATGACATCACATATTACATCACTCATGACATGGTCAGTGACATCACTCATGACATCACTGATGACATCACTGATGACACCATCCTTGTGATAGTGGCAGACCTCCTCTCACCCTAATATAACATTTGATACACACATTCAAAAATAGAGACTAAACTTTTCAAAACAATGGACATACCAATACCAGTTACAACAACCTCTTCAGTAATTCTAAGATCCACATACACATCCACTCATTCACCAACAGTCCTATACAGTCACTCATACATGTATTCACTCATCATATGTACTCATACACCTATACATCCTGTTACACAATGCCACTCATCCATAGAGTTACTCACACACATAGTCACTGATGCTAATAAAGAATCAAACATACATGTATTAGCATATACAGTTATACACACACCACCACACTTACTTCTACGGAACCTTACACATACTTAGTCTTTTAAACAATCACTTATAGAAACACATACTTATTCATACAGGAACTCTTTCAATCTCTCACTCTCATATATACTAACTTATATACACCAATAGTCACATATACTAGTTTAAAACATATGTAGTTACTCATAAAGACACTATTGAGACAGTCATTCACTCACTAACACACCCATACACACACTCATCCACCCATACAGTCCTGCACACATGCTGTCTTCAACACATACAAAGAGTGAGTCACTCATTCATGCACCTATGCACTACGTAATACCCCCCACCGAACCATGCAGACACTCAGACTGATACTCAAAAAAACAACTAATAACCTATATAGACACCCATGTAGCTACTCACCAACCCATGCTGCCACTTATACACAAAGTGAGAGACTGATACAGATATTTACATGTTTAAACATTACTCACTAAGCCATGTATTCACTATGATACACAATCAATTTTTCAAAAACAAATCATCCATTTAGACACTTATATACCCATTTATTCTTCCATCGACCTTGAGATATACATATATAAAACATATTTAATTTTCAGAAAAAACACACATTCACTGGATGATGTCATCAGTGATGTCATTTGAGATGTCATCTGTGATGTCATGAGTGATGTCACTGACCATGTCATGAGTGATGTAATATGTGACGTCATCAGCAGTGCATTGCGGGCGCGCGAGTTATAGTTAGCTGAACTAACTATAACGGGGGAATTTCAATGGTTTTGTACAAGTGAAAAGTCCAGCTAACTATAACACCCCTGAAACCTATGGTTTTTTCAGTGAATATATATATATATATATATATATATGTATATATATATATGTATATATATATTCACTTAAAAAACCATAGGTTTCACACACGTTATAGTTAGGAATTAGCATTTAAAAAACCTTGCAAATTCACTTAAAAAACCATAGGTTTCACACAGGTTATAGTTAGGTGGACATTTCACTCGTAAAAAACCAATAAAATTCCCCCGTTATAGTTAGTTCAGATAACTATAACTCGCGCGCCCGCAATCCACTGCTCATGACAGAACATATTACACTACTCATGACATGGTCAGTGGCATCACTCATGACATCACTGATGACATCATCCTTGTGATAGAGTGGCGACGTGCGAGTTATAGTTATCTGAACTAACTATAACGGGGGAATTTCATTGGTTTTTTACGAGTGTCACGGGGAGGCAGCGGGACCATGGGGGCATTGGGGCTCCCTCCCCATGGTCCCCATCATTGTGTATAGGCCCCTGGGATGGGGTCCGCGGGGAGAATAGATATTAGTGGTAGAAGCCAATTATTTTCACGGAAACAATTGGAGTCGCAACTCCAGCGCGGTGCTCAGCGTGGCCCCCTGGTGTGAACGGGCCAGGTGCGTGACTCCCAGCGCGACCCCTGGTGTGAGCGTGCTGGGTGCTCAACTCCCAGCACGGCCCTTGGTGTGAATGCGCTGGGTGCGCGACTCCCAGCGTGGCCCTTGGTATGAACGAGCTGGGTGCGCGACTCCAAAATGCGCTGGGTGCGCGACTCCAAGCAAAAAAAAACTAATAATTTTTAAACAGAAATCTAGGTTATATGTTTAGATGTTGGGTGGCTCTAAAAAGTGCCCTTGTGTTTATTGGGAGATTTTGGTACCTACAAGTAAGTACCTATGCAGAGTCTAAAGTTGTTGAGAAAGACTGTTACCCTCATCTGTGAAATGTGCACCATCTCTCCTGTAGATGCCATCCATAATAAAATGCAGATTGTTGTTGTAGATGGACCCCATCCTATAATCTCTGAGATAAACCGAAACAGCTTTATTGACATGTTTCCTAGCTTTCTCAATTTGTGGACAAAATTGATTGGACTAGTTCCATTTCTGTCTTTGGCATACGTTAGAGCAGACAAAGGCAATTTGGGGGAAAAGTAACATCAATTCTGCAAAGGTGTCCTTCATTAGCATTTCCAGACCTAGCCCAGTCAAAGTGCCTAGGTCATTGCCACCACAGTGCACAATTATGAGGTCAGGGTGTTGGAGATGCAAAAAGCATTTAACCAATGGCATCAATTGGTGCCACTTTAATCCTCTCTGTCCAAACCATTTAATGGCTACATTTTGCAAAGCTAGGTCTTTGTCAATACCTCTGCTTTCAGCATACCTTTTGCACCAGAAAATATAGCTGTGGCCCACAATCCCCACTCTAAGCACCTTGAAGGGAAGTCTGGATGCACTCAGAAGGTGTCTGTAGGTGAAGTAGGCAGTTTGTAAAATAAGATGTTTCTAAATTGGTGGACAAGATGCAGTTTTAAAAAAGAAGAGAAAGGATTGGCTGATTGAGAACATTTTACACTGAAAAATAGGGTGCATGTTTCTGTGTTTAAAAAGCATGTTTCTTATTGGTTAGTAAAAACTGTTTGAAAGGTACATTAAAGAAGATAAGCTTGTACTTTGGAAAGTCAAGCACACTTGCTATTTAAATGTGTAACATTGTGTGCTGAACTTGTGACCTGTGTGTTCAGTTGAGTGTTCCATGAACTGTTACTATGGTAACAGGCATTAAGCAGAATGGGGGTAGGGTTGGAAGTTATGTGTGGCATTAAAATGTGTATGTCTTATTAATATTACAGTAATATGTAACTACAGTGATATTTCCCAAGTCACTGGTATAGTTAAAAGTAGTGTGTTATGAAAAAAATATATATATATATTTGTCATATACTTTTAAGGTCTCGTCAGGATCCGCGGTTCCATCGCTTACTGTGCACGCACCAGGTGGGACTCCAGAAAATTCCAGAAGCAATTTTGGTTCAGTTAGAGGTCAGTTGGCAAGGGTTGATATGTGTAACCAATAGAAATGTGTGTTAGACTTTAAATTAATCTGGGAAGCAATGTGATTTGATATTTACATGTATATGTGTGCAGAATGAGAGGGAAAGTTTGCCATTTTTTGGTTTTGTTAAGAGCAGTGCACTACATTCATTGTGTGCATAAGAAAATCTGGTGTGTGATTCAGATACTTCATAATCTACAAACCAATTTGAAAGGTGAGTTACTAATTTGTGAGGTGTTCTATGTGGTGCCTTTGTTTTTAATCATAAAATATAATTTATAAAATTTGGAGTTAGTGATATATTTTCTAATGAAGAAATATTTATTACAGTTTTTGTAGTGTGTTTAAATTGTGTTTAATATACAGTCTGTATATTATTATGTGTCTTTTGCAATAGGGCTTGTTGATTATGATTGATTGTTTTAATGTGTCGATATGTACATTGGTATTGTAGTGCATAATTGTAGGTGTTGGATTTAAATTGGAAATGTATATGTTAAGTTAAGGTATTAATGATGAGAGTAGTTTTTATAAGTGTCTACAGAGGTATAGTTCAAATATGTGACAATATTTTTGGTGTTTGGTTTCATATTGAAGCTTGTATTAAGAATTTATGTGGTGTACATAGAGTTCTGTATAGACATACTCATTTATGTTTTTCAGTGATATGGTGAGAGATATAGCAGAGAAATGTGAAAGGTTTGTGATTTGTATTTGGCTACATTTAATATTAAACGTAGTTGTAGAAAGGTAATGTAGCAGGAGAGATTTATGCAGTAATTTTATTCTATAAAGAGTTTGTTTGCTGAGCAGTTATTGATTTGTAAATAGTGAAACACTACTCCAATCACCCAGTGAGCACCATGTACTAATTATTTTAGTGTAATAATACCTATGTACTTAAAAATTCTTTATGCACTGTGTTTGTGTACAGTGAAATGTGCACAATGTATGCGGTCCCCTAACCCCTTCTAGACTACTTAGTCTCTCCTACTAAAGTCCAGGGAATTGTCTTGCCTGTCTGGAATGAACTGTGAGTCTGTGTCCAGTCTTAGAATTATCCTGACAGAAGCATGTGCTTATTTAATCTCTCTGCAGACATATAAGTGCTTATAAACTTATCCTGAAGATAACTGTTAGCAGTATGAGAACCCAGTCACTGTTTATGGACTTGGAGAATGAGTCAGGCATTCAGAAAAGCAGTGGTACAGTCAAATGATCACAATGTATGCAGTCCCCTAACCCCTTCCAGACTACTGAGTCTCTCCTACTAAAGCCCAAGGAATAGTCTTGCCTGTCTGGAATTACACTGTGAGTCTGTGTCCAGTCTTAGAATCATCCTGACAGAAGCTTGTGCTTATTTAATCTCTCTGCAGATAAATAAGTGCTTATAAACGTATCCTGAAGATAACTGTTAGCAGTATGAGAACCCATTTACTGTTTATGCACTTGGAGAATGAGTCAGGCATTCAAAAAAGCAGTGGAACAGTCAAATGAGCACAATGTATGCGGTCCCCTAACCCCTCCAGACTACTGAGTCTCTCCTTCTAAAGTCCAGGGAATAGTCTTGCCTGTCTGGAATCACACTGTGAGTCTGTGTCCAGACTTAGAATCATCCTGACAGAAGCATGTGCTTATGTAATCTCTCTGCAGACATATAAGTGCTTATAAACTTATCCTGAAGATAACTGTTAGCAGTATGAGAAACTCAGTCACTGTTTATGCACTTGGAGAATGAGTCAAGCATTCTGAAAAGCAGAGGAACAGTCAAATGAGCACAATGTATGCGGTCCCCTAACCCCTTCCAGACTACTGAGTCCCTCCTTCTAAAGTCCAGGGAATAGTCTTGCCTGTCTGGAATCACACTGTGAGTCTGTGTTCAGTCTTAGAATCATCCTGACAGAAGCATGTGCTTATTTAATCTCTCTGCAGACATATAAGTGCTTATAAGCTTATCCTGAAGATAACTGTTAGCAGTATGAGAACCCAGTCTCTGTTTATGCACTTGGAGAATGAGTCAGGCATTCAGAAAAGCAGTGGTACAGTCAAATGTGCACAATGTATGCGGTCCTCTAACCCCTTCCAGACTACTGAGTCTCTCCTTCTAAAGTCCAGGGAACAGTCTTGCCTGTCTGGAATCACACTGTGAGTCTGTGTCCAGTCTTAGAATCATCCTGACAGAAGCATGTGCTTATTTAATCTCTCTGCAGATAAATAAGTGCTTATAAATGTATCCTGAAGATAACTGTTATCAGTATGAGAACCCAGTCACTGTTTATGCACTTGGAGAATGAGTCAGGCATTCAGAAAAACAGTGGAACAGTCAAATGAGTACAACGTATGCAGTCCCCTAACCCCTTCCAGAGTACAGAGTCTCTCCTACTAAAGTCCAGGGAATAGTCTTGCCTGTCTGGAATCACACTGTGAGTCTGTGTCCAGTCTTAGAACCCTCCTGACAGAAGCATGTGCTTATCTCTCTGCAGACATATAAGTGCTTATAAACTTATTCTGATGATAACTGTTAGCAATATGAGAACCCAGTCACAGTGTATGCACTTGGAGAATGAGTCAAGCATTCAGAAAAGCGGTGGTTCAGTTAAATGAGCACGATGTATGCGGTTCCCTAACCCCTTCCAGACTACTGAGTCTCGCCTACTAAAGTCCAGGGAATAGTCTTGCCCGTCTGGAATCACACTGTGAGTCTGTGTCCAGTCTTCGAATCATCCTGACAGACGCATGTGCTTATTTAATCTCTCTGCAGATAAATAAGTGCTTATAAACATATCCTGAAAATAACTGTTAGCAGTATGAGAACCCAGTCACTGTTTATGCACTTGGAGAATGAGTCAGGCATTCGGAAAAGCAGTGGAACAGTCAAATGAGTACAACGTATGCGGTCCCCTAACCCCTTCCAGACTACTGAGTCTCTCCTACTAAAGTCCAGGGAATAGCCTTGCCTGTCTGGAATCACACTGTGAGTCTGTGTCCAGTCTTAGAATCATCCTGACAGAAGCATGTGCTTATTTAATCTCTCTGCAGACATATAAGTGCTTATAAACTTATCCTGATGATATCTGTTAGCAGTGTGAGAACCAAGTCACTGTTTATGCACGTGGAGAATGAGTCAGGTATTCAGAAACGCAGTGGTACAGTCAAACGAGCACAATGTATGCGGTCCCCTTACCCCCTCCAGACTACTAAGTCTCTCCTACTAAAGTCCTGGGAATAGTGTTGCCTGTCTGGAATCACAGTGTGAGTCTGTGTCCAGTCTTAGAATCATCCTGACAGAAGAATGCGCTTATTTAATCTCTCTGCAGACAGATAAGTGCTTATAAACTTATTCTGATGATAATTGTTAGCAGTATGAGAAGCCAGTCACTGTTCATGCACTTGGAGAATGAGTCAGGCATTCATAAAAGCAGTGGTACAGTCAAAGGAGCACAATGTATGCGATCCCCTAACCCCTTCCAGACTATCGAGTCTCTCCTACTAAAGTCCAGGGAATAGTCTTGCCTGTCTGGAATCACACTGTGAGTCTGTGTGCAGTCTTGGAATCATCCTGACAGAAGCATGTGATCATTTAATCTCTCTGCAGACATATAAGTGCTTATAAACTTATCCTGATGATAACTGTTAGCAATATGAGAACCCAGTCACTGTTTATGCACTTGGAGAATGAGTCAAGCATTCAGAAAAGCAGTGGTTCAGTTAAATGAGAACAATGTATGCGGTTCCCTAACCCCTTCCAGACTACTGAGTCTCGCCTACTAAAGTCCAGGGAATAGTCTTGCCTGTCTGGAATCACACTGCGAGTCTGTGTCCAGTCTTAGAATCATCCTGACAGAAGCATGTGCTTATTTAATCTCTCTGCAGACAGATAAGTGCTTATAAACTTATTCTGATGATAATTGTTAGCAGTATGAAAACCCAGTCACTGTTCATGCACTTGGAGAATGAGTAAGGCATTCAGAAAAGCAGTGGTTCAGTTAAATGAGCACAATATATGCGGTTCCCTAACCCCTTCCAGACTACTGAGTCTCTCCTACTAAAGTCCAGGGAATAGTCTTGCCTGTCTGGAATCACACTGTGAGCCTGTGTGCAGTCTTGGAATCATCCTGACAGAAGCATGTGCTTATTTAATCTTTCTGCAGACATAGAAGTGCTTATAAACTTATTCTGATGATAACTGTTAGCAGTATGAGAACCCAGTCACCGTTTATGCACTTGGAGAAACTTATCTTGCTTTCAACTACTTGTAGTCTGGGAACCCAGTCACTGTGTATGTATTAGGAGAATGAGTTAGGCTTTCAGACAAGCAGTGGTACAGTCAAATGTGCGCAATGTATGCGGTCACCTAATTCCTTTCAGACTATTGAGTCAGTCTGGGAAAAGTCCAGGGAATAGTCATGTTCTCTGGAAACACACTGTGAGTCTGTGTGTAGTCCTACAATCTAATTTCTCTGCTGAAACTTAAGTACGTTTAAACTTATTGGGCTCTCAACTAGTAGCAGTGTGGGAACCCAGTCACTGTCTATGCTCTTGGAGAATGAGTCAGGCATTCACACAAGCAATGGTACACTTTGCTATGAACTACTAGTACTCTAGGTACTCATTTACTGTGTATGCATTTGTAAAAAACGCATTCATTGTAATAATTATTCAATTAGTACCTGTGTACTTCAGTAAATTAATTGTGATTACACAAGGAAGTGTTTAAATGGTTTTTATATACAATGTGTTTGTTTAGTAATAGAAAAGTATATTTTATAGATTTATTAAAATAATTTTATATATATTTTATTTTTTACAGATATTGTTCATCATCATTAAAATAAACTTATTATGACTAAAAAAAACAGAAATGAATAAAGAACAGAAAAATTGGATGACCAACATGTGGGGAAAAAGAATAAGCCTTCCGGTAAGAGAACAAAAGAATTTATTAAAAAACTTTCAAAGCCTAGAAACAATGTGCAGATTGTGGAAAGTACAAAGAATGCCTCAACCAGAAAAAAGAATACGAAGAAAAAAATTGTAAAAAATGGAAAATTACATTCAAAAGACACAATGTATGGTAAAAGAAGGCAGAGTCAGTATAAAGAAATAAGAAAGAAGATGTTTTACAATAGAGTTGTCTTTAATTTGTTGAAAGATGTGAAGAAATACAAAAGAAGAGCACCATTTTATAAAAAGAAGGAAATTGAAATTATTTTTGAGAAGGCTTTTGAATTAAAAAGGAAATTATTCATTTTAGTTTTAAACAGAATTCGATCACTAGATAAACCAATTCATTTTATGAAGGCCAAAAGTAAGAAGAAAAGAGTCATTAACAGAACTAATTTTTGTGATTTTTTTTGGGTGAATGGAAACACAGTTCAAGTTCAGAGCCTTTCTTTAAGGAACAGAGTTATTTTCAGACCAATACTTTGTTGCTTGCAGTTAATACCAGTGGTCGAGCTTGTGAGGTTAAAAACGGTTGTCCAATTGAAAAAGAAAAGATGGTACCTAGAAATGTAGAAGAAGTGATAGCTGATGAAGTTCTAGGGAGACATCCTAAAGCCCCAGTGTATACTTGGAATTGCAGTAGTATTTGTAGTATACGACAGGAATCTATTGATATTTTACGCAATATCTTACGACAATATTGTAAAAAAAGATGTTGCAAGGACTAGATCCTTGTGGAGTAAGAAAAAATACCGGTTTGCAAGGTCATTCTCTGGCTTGTCTTGCTAGGAAAGTATGTCAAAGTGTTTTACATCATTTCAGAATGTTAGCAGTACATCATTCTCAAATGCGGAAGTTAGTCAGAAGATTGTATTACGCAAAAAGTCCAGCAATAATGTTAAATGAGTTGAACAGTGTTCTTTTGCGTGGGTCAGTATCAGATGTAAAGAAGGTTTGTGATGAAATCAAATTTTGTTATTTTGTTCCTGAACAAGAGAGTGCAGAAACTGACACATTAATAGAAGAAGATGTTTAAGAGAATGTGGAACATACTACAACATAAAAAATTGAAGAACAAATTACAAAGTTTAAGGTGATTTCGTGTGAAAGACCAAACTATTCTTATATTTGTTGCCGACGAACTCACTACAAAAATCAGACTAGGACTGTTGATCTATATTTAAAAAGTGAAAGAGAAAATAATGATAAGTGGAAGGAATGTTCTACTTATTTGTTGGTAGAGAATTGCTTTGATTTGGGTTCTGATCAGCGTATTTGTAAATATTGTTATAACAAATTAGACGAGAATAAAATGCCTGCTAGAGCTGTCCATAATAATCTAGAGTTGGTAACTATTCCTCCAGAACTGATAGATTTTAATACGTATGAGACTATTCTGATTCAATGGGTGCACCCATTTCAGGCTATTGTTCGTATGGAGCCTAAAACAGGTAAATTGCCTCCTAAAGATTTACAGAGAGGATTAAAAGGAAGAGTTGTATATTTACCTCTAGATTTAAAGAAAAATATTGAAACTATTGGTGTAGAGAATGTAGAAAGTGAACCACTAGTTATTCTAGTTAATGATGTTCCTACTCAGGGGCCGATTCCGATTCCGGCTGCAAAACGTACCGACCGACACGGACCGGAGACCGACCGATACAGACCGGCGCCGTAACAACCGATGTACGATGCAACGCGTTTGAATTACAACCGACATGTACGGAATTCAAACCGCACGACCGAGCCGTAGGGAAAATACTGAACCGGACGGAAAACCGATGCAATTTTCACTGACCGACACAAACCCAGAATGAACCTGACCGACCCATACCTGCGATGTCCGACCCACGCAGTATGATGCAATGCGTGTAAAACCAGACCGACTTGCACGGAGAACAAGCAGCACGACCGACACGCACAGAAAACCAGGCCCACAAGTAATAGAGATCTCCACGACCGACGCGTATGAAACACAGAAGATAGGCAGCGTGAGCGAGGCGGAGAAGCCCGCACGAGACAACATCAGTGCCCATTTGCGTCAGATGAACGTCTCCTTCATGCCTACAAAACCCAAAGGAAAAAAGACAAAAAAAGGACCAAACAAGCAATGACAAAGCCAATAAATATCAAATAAAAAAAACCTGGGACAAAGACACACCCACAACTCCAACTATATAAAGGACAACAATCACTACCATGATCCCTTACAAACAGGAGACACAGCCAGTAGCAAACACCATTACACAGCAACCACAGACACACTCACAACTCACCCATCACACAACTCACACACCATCAGCACCTCATCCAAAAGCACACACACATGCAGCCAGCAAAACCAACACAAACCCACCCTCACTTGCACCCTCACACACACATCCCTCACCACCACCACCCATCACCATGCCCCCAAAGAAGAATCCAAAGTTCACAGACAGTGAGTTAGAAGTGCTGGTAGACGAGATCATCAGAGTAGAGCCACATTTGTTTGGTACATTGGTCGAAAGGACCCCCATGTCACAGAAAACTAAGATGTGGGCGAGGATTGTGAACAAGGTGAACGCTCAAGCACCAGCAAGGCGCACAAAGGACGATATCCAGAACAGGTGGTATGATGTGCGCAGGAGGGTCAAGAAACTCATCGAAAAAGATCACGCCCTGAGTCAGTGCATCGGCGGTGGCCCTCCTGCGAAACCAGTCTACTTCAGGACCTGGAAGGAGAAGGTGCGGGACATCCTACCACCAGAGAGCGTACATGGGCTAACAGACATACCAGAGCCTGGTGAGTACACAAACAACATACCCAATATTGTGTGGCAAGGGGACAGTGAAACCATGCACCGCAAGCAAAGCCACAGTAACCAATAGATAATCATCCCAAGATGTGTATGCCAGTCAGACAAACACAATACCTGCCATCTCATAGTGACTTGGAACTGTGTCATGACATGCACCAACCTACAAACAAATAGAGCAAGGCAGTGGCACAAAGCTAAATCGACACTGCCAGACAGTTTGCCACCACAAACACACTACCTCACAGTGCAGCTGACTGACAGGAAGGAATAGTGGGGATGCAGGTGAAGTGAGTGTATCCAAAAGCATGATGGGGTCTGTAGTCACAGATAATGCTCCCCCTCAAAATTGGCCCATCAAGACCTCTCTGAAACATGCCCACATCACAGGGAGTGGAAAATGACTGACAAGATGGCTGACACTGGGTCCTGCTGTGGGGAGCACAAGGCCCTGCTAGGAAATAGGCAACAACAAACACCAGGACTTCACAGTCAGCCATCTTGCCATTGATGTCACATCACCTCATAGGGAGGCAGAGTCAAGAGGGAGGAAGTATGGGCATGCTGGGAAGGGGGGTGTAGCCAACAGTATGATGGGAGTCGCAGTCACAGACAATCTACACCCACCTACATGGCCCAGCAAGCATACACTGAACCATGCTCGCCTCACAAGGAGTGGGAAGGGACTGACAAGATGTCTGACACTGGGCTCTGTTGTGGGGGGCACAAGGCCCTGCTGGGAAATGGGCAACAACAATATCAAACTCTGTCCGTGACAAGCTAGAAAAAAGCAGTGTACAGGCAGGCATCTGTTCGTACAGTAGAAAATGTCATGTTTGTGAACCATTGATGCCTGTAGAAACATAACTCACATTGTGTGTCTCTTCCAAACACAGGTGGTGCTGGGGACCCAGCACCAAATGAAGAGGATTCCCAGGCCCAGACTATGGAGGACACTGAGCTCTCTGGTTTGTCTCTGTCTTCTTCGGATGACGACAACCAACCTGGCCCCTCCAGTGTGAGATATCATGCAGCACCAGCAGCATCAACATCTTCACCCCCGGTACCCACGCCTCCAGCATCTGGACACCGACAGGGCACCCCCGCCAACACAGACAGACCAAGGCCACTGAACACCCACAGCACAGGGACACAAGTCCCCCTGGAAGCTACAGCAAACACCACCAGCAACACCACCCAAGGGGTCCCAGTGTCACCTGTGCGTGGATAGGGGTGCTGGGAGGGGTGGGAGGCAGAGGGCGCGCCTTGCAGAGGGGTCTGGACTGCATGATGACCCCCAACTGGCACACATCATAGATGCGTACCAGGGTAGCACCGGAGGATTTGGCCAGGTAGTGGGGATCCTCAAGGACATGCAGCAGGAGCAGGCTGCCCACCAAGCCAGCGTGGAGGCCAAGTGGGATGCCCTTACTGCGGTGTATCGGGACATACTCCAATGCCTCCGCCAGATCAACACAAACCTGTCCACACCTCCTTGTGTGGCTACAACATCTGTTGCAACACCATCTGCCAGTGCCAAAGGGAGGGAGGAGGACTCTGGCGGAGAGTCCCCTGCACCGCAGAGGCCTGCACCTCGGGATCCCCGCCCCAGGAAGAAGAGGGGTCACCGGAGAAGGACATGTGAGAGACAGATGTCCCAGCACATGCCCCAGGGCCTCTAAACCTGTTCTGGACAATGTTTCTTCGTGCGCAACCCGTTCACCTTGTCCAATCGCACACAACTCGCACACATGACATGGAGGGTTTCATGTTGGGCCAATGTAGCAGATGACAGTGGGCTTCACTCTGGACATTTCATCTACCAGCACTTCCAACTCTAATGTGAACTTTGGATTCCCAAACCAATCTACAGCACCCACCATCCTGTGTACTTTCCTCACACATGTTCGAAAATAAACTCCCCAGTACACCATACTTGCCTCTGTTGTGATTCCAAATTGTCATGTGTCATGGAGATGTCAATCTGCTACACAACACAGTGCATTCCAAATACTGCAACAATGTGACCAACGTCAGGTGAGTCATGGTGATGTGACACATGTGAGGGAGACACACCACTATGGCAACACAACACATACTCACCATGGCCATGTTACTCATCACACACAATGATGTTGACCTGAAACACATAGGTATGCACAACCACAGCACCTATCCACAGTCAGTGGTAACAAGTCCACAGGTGAGGTAAGCAAATGCCACTCAGATGTGGGAAGACAGACAATGCATCCAACAAAGCATAGCACAGGTTCATTACACATCAGCAACATGTTTATTCAAAAATAGGTGCAAGGCAATTGTACGTTACGGTGGACACACGGTCACAGAGTGTCTGAGAATTGTAGTCCAGGGGTGTGTGGCACATCACTTGATGTCAATTGACTACTCCCACACTGGTGTCGGATTCTGGGTGTTGGGGGTCAGTGTTGAACAAACAACAGGCCAATTATCCTGTGAAGGACAGACACAGTCAAAGCACAGCAAAACAGGAGAGAAATGCAATACACATGCACAAAACATGTCACAATAAACATACACAAAAACAAGTTAGCAGTACTAACCTATTGTGGAGTACACACCACCTGGATGAACACATCACTGCACGCATCCAGTCAAGTGGCACACAGACACACTTAGACAGCAACAGAGCAGCCACAACACATTCCAGGCTAACTCCATACATTGACATATCAACCCTGTAAACTCACATTCAGTTGAAGAAGTTGTTGATGAGCTGTGAGCGGATGTCACCCTCATCCTCATCATCACTGGCATCTTGGCCCAGGCCAGGATCCTCCACAGGTACCGGAGCTTGGTCATCATCATCGTCATCCTGGATGAGAGGCACCTTTTTCCGCACTGCCATGTTGTGTAGCATGCAGCATACAAGGATTATTTTGCACACCTTTGCAGGTTCATATGGGAGGGCCCCTCCGGTCTTGTCCAGGCAGCGAAAGCGGCTTTTCAGGAGGCTGAATGTCCGCTCAATCACCCTCCTGCTCTGACTATGTGCCTCATTGTAGCGCATCTCGGCTGGTGTCACAGGGTTCCTGAGGGGTGTCAGCAACCACGGCATGTTGGGGTATTCGGAGTCACCTACACACACAAAAATGAAGAAGTAGCTGAGTTTTGTAGGAGTGCGGAATACAACATTAACAAACACAAACAATGATAAACAGTCAGTACACACCGACAAGCCAGGCATGCTGAGCTGGCATCTGTGATATCAGCGTTGCAATGCGACTACTCCTCATTATATAGGCATCGTGCGCCGGACCAGGAAACCGTGCACACACATGTGATACACATGTCTGCAAGACATACCACCACAGCATTGATCGAGTGTAAATGTTTCCTGTTACGGTATGCCTGCTCATGTGCCTGTGGTGGTATCAGGGCCAGATGTGTCCCATCAATAGTTCCGATGACGTACGGCATCCTCCCCAGTGTATAAAAGGCATCCTTTATTTCAGGGAGTTCAGCTGGGCTAGGGAACTTGATGTACAGGTCAAGGAAATGCAACATCCCCTCCAAGACATTGCGTAGCACACGACTAAACATAGTTTGCGACATACCACCTGCGGTAGCCACAGTGTACTGGAAGGTACCATTAGCAAAAAAGTGCAGGGCTGCCATCACCTTCACCTCTGGGGTCAGTGCTGTGGGGTATGTCCGGCCAGGTAGCAGGTGTGGCGCCAACTACTCCGCCAACTTCTCAATCAGTGGCCTGGTGAAGCGGTACCGTCGGATGCAGTCGCGTTCCTGCATGGTTGCAAGGTCTGGGAACGGTCGATGGACAGCTGGTGCCCTGCAGAACAGAGATGATCAAATGAAGATTGTTGATTCATCCACCCATGTGGCCATGACCAGGCTCAATATCACATGATAGATCATGACATTCACAATGTACTGAGGTGTGTGCTGTTAGGCATGGACACATATGTCACCTACATGACCATCACCTAACATCTCAATTCCACATGTCCACATGAGTCTCATGTAGTGCAATGGCCAATCATCTGGCTGTGCCACCCGAACTATGTGCTACTGTGACATTACAAACACACACCACAGTGACAAGTGAGGCTTGATGTCTCCCAGGCATCACAGATCTTTGCCATGCAGATACCCAGGGTCCCTGTATTGCCACATCGACAATGCCATGGACATGGCGTATCACGAACACACCACAAGGCAAGCGTGAGTCCCACAGGTAGTGGCCACTGGTGTCCCTGCAGGCCCTACATGTATGTCCCTTAGACACACACACACACCATCAAGGTAGATGCATATACCACATGGATGTGGAGACTGTCTCCCATTGGGCACATTTGATCAGCCACATCTGAGACACAACATGCACACAGACTGTGGGTGCACATCAGAATTGTGGCTACAGGTCTCACTGTGACGTACATGCCATCACCCCCAGGACTCAGGGTGTATGTGACATGTCCTAAACAGATCCAACATGAAACTGTGTCCGTGACTCATGCCCATTACTGCACATTTGCACATCACAGTGGTAATGTGCACGACACACAAAGGATTCTGCCCCATGTACACGTGCACAGCCTGGGAGTGGCTGAACAAAAGTGCCACCCAACAAACCAAATGTGCCCCCCCCAACACACAGGGAATGCAGCCTTACATGCTATGGGACACTGTGTGGCCAATGCTGTAGTGTGGTAGGTGTGCACAGGTGTCCCTGGCAAGTAATTGTGTGTTGAATCCATCGAATAGTCACACCAATGAGGTCCGACGCGGGTGACAATGCGTACGCATTGCACGGTTCATGGCAAGAGCTGTGCGTATGCTTTGCCATTGACTGCAATGAGGTCCGACGCGGGTGACAATGCGTACGCATTGCACGGTTCATGACTGAGCCGTGCGTACACTTTTCCATTGACTGCAATGAGGTCCAATGCAGGTGACAATGCGTACAGTGGTTCATGACCGAGCCATGTGTATGCTTTGCCATTGACTGCAATGAGGTCCCGCATGGGTGACTATCATGCATACGCGTCGGGGAAGGCATGGTCCGAGACAGGTGTACGCCTTGGCCATTGAATTGTATGGAGACGGGTGCATGCGTATTTTCAAAATACGCGTTGTACAGTCAGTTGACCCAGCCGGACGCACCCATTGGCTCTGGACTGTCATGGAGACGGATGCGGATTCAAAACTTGTACGAGTTGTGCGCTGAAAATTCAGTTAGATGCCTACAACAAAGTTGCAATTACTAGTGTGTCATGAAGGTGAAGATTTGAACGATGCGGAAGGCGTGTACGAGTCGTACATTTCCATGGATTGGCCAGATTCATAGAATGCAACCCTGTTGGACCTATCACTTGGGACACATGGCACAGATTCTGCCTCTGCAGCACAGATATAAGTCTGGCTGGCCCCCAGGGAGCTCACTTGCCTGGACTACATGCTCCTGGACCACATCCCTGCTACCACTGCTGCTGTCTCTGCATCCTCTGGCTCCTGCTATGGCACGTACTCTGGAGAGGGCCCCAGCCTTCACTGAGGAGGAGAACCAGGCCCTGCTGGACGGGCTCCTTCTACAGTACAGCAAGCTGTATGGGAAACCAGGGAGCAGGTGAGTGTGCAGTCCACTGCCTTCCTAATTGTGCATGTTGTCTGACTAGCAGTACTAGCCGTGTGTACACCAGTGGCAAGCATTCCTACCGACTACTTTCATCACCCAAAGTGTGTAGGGACATGTAATGAACAGGTGTTCTGCTGCTAAAGTGCATTAGTGTAAGCTTAAACTTCCCAGGCATTGTTAACATGTCAGACATGCAGGTGATTTGTCCTTCCCCATGGTTGCACTACCTGTGTAACTCATTTCCCTTTGTGATGATGACATGTTTATCCTCACAGGTTGATGCCCACCAGAAGCAGGAGATATGGCTGACCATTGCCCGGGCAGTTAGTTTGGTGGGGGTCTACAAGCGCCGGATCCACAACTGCCAGCAGAGGTGGCTGGACCTTCGGGGCCGGACCCGGAGGATAGCTGAAGCTGTCACCTCCACGCAAGAGGGGCGGACACCGGACCCTGACCCCCCCACATGCTCCGGATCCTGGCGGTTGTCTTCCCGGACCTGGATAGGCAGCTGAAGGCCAGACAGCAGCAAGAAGGGGGTAAATCCATGCCTAATCTGTGTACTATGTCTGACATGAGAATTGCAGTCTTTTGGCCTGGTCACACTTCCACATTACGTAGGTCTTGTAGTCCAATACTCAGGTCCCTCAATTGTGTGATGCACCCTCCTCATCTGTTCCACAGGTGTGGTCCCTAAAGTCTGTTGCTTGTGTCACTAGGGCAATGTGTCCCTGCAGTCAGCTATGCTTCAGCTACCGGACAGCATCTGTTCCTGTGACTCTGTTGTGTGTTTCATGGGTGGTTCAATTGTTTGCCCAATGCCTGTTATCTGACATGTGATCTGTGTGTGCCCTTGATATGTGTTCCAATTGCTGGTCTGACTCGCCACATGTGCCTGGGGTATTTCAAACAAATCCATGCAGCAGGGGACTCCAATTTGGGGGCCTCAGAAGTATGTATATCAAGTATGTCATACTTGCTTAGCCACCTGACTACTGTCCAGGGCCAAACACTGTTTCATCTAGACCTGGGCAGTCATGCCTCCTCAAGGACATTTAGAAACACTCTGTAATCCCACTCCTGTGTATCAATTTACAGGATGTGCTTCGTGACATGTGCCTTCAGGTGTCTGCCTCTGTGTCATTATGGTGTGGCTTCCTCTTACGTACAACTGGGGTGTCCATGATTTTGAGGGTCAGCAGGACATCTGAGATGTGACTGTGAGAGACAAGACCTGTGTGACATATAGGTGTGTGATCATCTGACAGCATACAATGGTGTATGCAACTGAGTTCTTCAGGCAGCTGGGTTACATGCAATGAAGACTGTGATGTGCTAATGTACATGGAGTTGTGTTTGCAGAGACTCATATGTCTGTTTTGCATGATGTGGGGTCTTCTGGTTCCTGGATATGTTGTTTGCCGGGGATGGACAAGTGCACTTGTCAGCTGCAGAGTTTGCTTTACCCCTGAGCTATGATTGTGACACAGTGCATACTGTTGTTGTCTGGATGCCCTGCCCCTGTGACAGGAGACAGTGTTGACTGACTTTCCAGGCATGCCAGTGCCATGGCATTTAATTTGCTATGAGTGATCCTGCATTGTGTTCAAGTGTGCACCATGCACCCCATTGTGGCATTGACTATCAGGACGTGAGAACATCATAGTGTGTGTTGGTGGCATGCATCACAAGCATGTGAAATGAGTCTCTGCCCATCCCTTCATCCAGACACCTGTACTGAGTCAGTGGCAAGAGATGTGCTGTGTGTATAGTGACATACTCCTCCATGTTCACTTGCATGTCCAACTGATGTGTGTGTGGTGCATGCCGGGACATTGGGGTATTAGCATCCAACATGCAACAGACATATGGGTGCAAGTCAAGGAGGGATATGTGTGCCATGGTTTATGTTGAGAATGACAATTGGCTTATTCTAAACAGTGTTGGCACTTGAGCAGTGTTCAGCTGGTGATGCCAGGGCTTGCCCTGTGATGTGATGTACTCACTGTGGTGTGTGCAGTCAGTGCAGGTGACTGATGTTCTCTTTCTTCCTATTCCTATCCAGATACATCCACGGCCACAGTAGGGGACAGCTCCATGGAGCAGGAGGAGCCACAGAGCCTGACAGGGACAGAAGGAGAGGAGTTGGGGGGACCCAGTGGCACGGAGGGGGAGTGGAGCCACACAGAAGAGTCATCAGCACCATCCCCCCAGCTGAGGGCCACAGCAGCTCGGAGGATGACTCCCTTGTGGAGGCGGGTGTCAGCAGCCACCAAACCCCAGCTAGTGAGGCTGTCCCCGCCACCGCCCCACCACCACTATCACCACCCTCCCATCCCAGAGGTCCATGGAGGCTCCCGTGTTCGGGAGCATGTCTCCTTTGTGCCAGGCACCGCACCCCCTGCCCCTGTGTCCCCTGCTGCCCTGAGTGAGGAGTCTGTGGACTTACTTAGAGAGCTCCATGTAGGGCAGACATCGATGCTGTGTGTCCTCCATGCACACACCACTCTGTTGATGCAACTGGTGTCGTTCATGGAGGGCATTTAATCGGGCATGTCTGGCCTACAGAGGACCAATCAGTCCGTGGCCTCCTCCCTGATGGCAGTAGTGTCCCTCCTCCATCAGTCCCGCACCCCTCCTACCACTGCACCACCCACGATTCCTAGCATCCTACCTAGCCCAAGCACACACACACACCTGCACATTCTCACAAAGCCACAGACACGGGCAGCACACAAACACCCAAACCAAGGGCTAGACGTGCACACAAGCAAGCGCAGGGGACTGATACCACACTCACAGGGGATGGTTTGCAGACACACACACAGTCATCCACAACCACTCCGCAGTCCTACGAAACCTCTCCCTCCCAGCCCCCTTCCCTTGCCTCACCTGCAACCCCATCCCCACAGAAGCTCTTCCTCTGTGACCTTGGCCTCTTCCCCACTGATACAGCAGATCCAGATTACAAGGGGAAGAGGAAGTCCCCACACACAGAGGGGAGTGCCCCTCACACCCGGACACCCTCCCCTAGGCGCAGTCAGACGGAGATCCCCACCCACAAGTCCCCCTGGAGCCGGAAGAGCAAGACCCCACCGCCGCCACGCAGCTCCAAGGCAAAGTCTCCGTCCTCAATCCCCCAGGCCACCACTCCAGAGGTTCCCCCAGCACACCCTGCCCCAGGTTCCCCCACCCACAGATACGCCATCCCCAAAATGCTGAGGCCCTTCCCCCCACCACTTGCTCCTCCACACCCGGTCAGACGGTTAGTGCCACTGATGTGGGGACCGTGTCCCCCCCCTCTGTCCTGCCGACCTCACCTGCACCCCATTTCGCTCACATGGATTTAGGAACTCCAGTGGAGTCCACAACCACCCCATCTGACTTGGGCACTGCAGTGGGGGCCCAATCCACTCCATCTGACCTGCCCACTGAAGTTGTGCCGGCACTCACCCCATCTGACTTGTGCCCCACATTTGTGACTGCACCCACCACTTCAGTCAATTCCACTGCAGTTGCAAGTGACTCTCCTGCATCTACCACCCCTTCACTGCCTCCTTCTGCTGCACCCTGATCCTGTCCCTGCAGTGCCTGGCCTGCCCCCATGTATTCTCCTCCGAGGTGATGTCCCCTGTCCTTCCAGTGCACGCAAGCAACATGTGACAGTTGTCACTCAAGTTCACTCCTTGTAATTTGATGATGGACTGGCCATTGGCCTTTTGTTTGAACGGACGTTTCAATTTTCATCTGCTGAATAAAGCTTTTTTCTTTATCCTTGTGAACTTGATTTAGCTGTACATTAGTTTGATGATGTTTAGCATGCCCTTGCACCTGTAATGCTTGGTTTCCAATGTTGAATACTGAGGTGTTGATGTGAGGTACTCCATGTGGTCCATGAGATATGTATCCTATTCTGGTCGGTATCCATGTCATCCTTTGCAGCTAACTGGGTGTGTCATGATTAACAATTTGAGAACATCTCTGTAAACATTTCATTTCCATGGTCACATCTGTGGCTTGCACCCATGCACATATGATGTGCTTCCCATTGTCCAATTTGTCTATTTCCCTGACTTTGGGCGCATCTCCACTCGACCTACAGGTGTGGGCATCATTGGTATAGGAGCACCTGGGTCCTCTGTGCAATTTGCTGTACATATGTGTTGAGTATGTGCAGATAACTTAGGCGAGACTCACGTACCCAGGCTGTTGTGACCAGAGCCTTCATTGTGTGGTAACTGATGGCTGACTGACCAAGTGTTCGGCTGACATGAGTGGGACGTGCTGTGACTATGTTTGGCACAGCTGGACTTACACAGGAGTTGGGTCCCCTCAGGCTATGTCACGGATGTGTTGTCCCGTGACATTGCCAGGGCCTATGGTGTGTGTTGTATGAGCATGTGTGTGTGTGTCCACATCCCTTTTCATACACAGGCAATGTTCCCTTGATATGTCCCTGTTGTTGATGCTTGCTGAGTGGTACTGTATTCATCCCACAACTTTGCCATGGGCTACCAGATGTGTGGGTGCATGACACACTACTGTTAATTGCTGTTTCATCATTGGGATTTATCTTTTCTGAGTGGTGATGATGTGGTCAGACGCAGATGGAAACAGTCAGGGTTCCCCAAGGCACTTGTTTGTTCGCAATATCATGTAGTTGTCCCTAGGTGGTACCCTTCAGTGATTGAGACATGTGTTTGTGAATGTGACGGCTCCCACTTGTCGGGTTCAGGGCTGTAATGTTTGCAGGTGTCAGCATGTGTGCCTTGTGGTTCTCCTTGGGTTCTGCATTGCCCTGGGACTGTGGCAGGTATTCGGAAGGTTACGTGAGCTTTGACGTTATGGCCATGTACCGCATACTGTGCAGTATGTCTGTCATTCACCAGGGTTGTAAACTGTCCTTGTGTGATGAGTCTGTGCACCTTAGGTCCTCCCAACATTCCTGCGTTTATCATGGGTGCATGTGCAATGTCACCTGTCCATGTGGGCTTCACAGATGCACATTGTTGCAGTTCAGGGTGTGTGTGTTGAGGGTGGACTGATGTAAATGTTTGCATGGATGGGCCCCTAGCTCCCGTTTGTCCATGGATGACGTGCCATGCTGAGGGATTTGTGTTTGTGTAGGCGTGATGTAATTTTGTGGCACAGGACACATGTCTGGGTTTCCCAGTTTATACGACATCTATCTTTGTCATCACAGTGGAGTTGTCATGCATGCTTGTGTCTCCCCAATGTCTGGTCCCTGGGGGTAGTGCTGTTGTGTGTCAGTCTCTTGCTGTGTTAGTTAGTGTTCATTCCAGCTTGTGTCACATGTCTGTTGTGCTCCCTCTCATCTCACAATGCCTGATTGCCCACTAAGGGTGTCCCAATGATGGTGTACTTTTGTATGGCACTGTGTCCACATCTGTGTCACTGTGGTTCAGCCCCCCTCATGTGTTGTGTATTTGCCTGAGGATAATGAGACACACACACACACACATGTTGTGTCAGATGTGCTGTGTGAAGTTGCCTGTTTGTCTTTGTGCATCTGCATCAGTGCATTGTTATGGCTGTTGTGGGCCATTGTCTGGATGCTGTTTCCGTGATTTTCCCTGCAGTCTCTGTGAGTCATATCACATCATTGTGCACATTCATCCTGGTTGTTAGGTGCCATTGCTGGCATGGAGTGGGAGTTTGTGAGCTGACACCTACAGTCTACACAGGTTGCTTTGATTAGTGTGTCTATTTTTGAGATGTGTGTATGCTTTGTGATGGTCACTTCTGCTCTTTTGTCATTGTACACTGTATGCATTGTCAGCCCCCATGTGTGGTGCTTGCCTGCACATGGCCGGGAGTATGTTTTATTTTCACTGCACTGTTAGCCTCACCACATCTCTGTGGGTGCGAGACACAACCACTAGGTTTGCCCCAGAAGTGTTTAATGTGTTGGGAGCAGGGATCATACATGCTGTTTGTTATTTGCATCTTTGACCATGATGACACTTACCTTTTGGTCACTGTGATGAGGGGGTGTTTAGACCCCATCACCACAATGCTCAACATCTGCTGCAGTTTGGAACCCCACACTTAACTTTTGTTCTACACAGTGAGGGGGAGTTAGTTTTATATTGACCCAGTGCTATAGTGATGCTTGCCTTGTGTAGGGCACACTCATTTGTTGGTCACACATGTGCTGTTAGTTATATTGTATGTTCGAAGTCATAATCACTGTTGTGGGCATTTGTCACAGACTACACACTGTTGTCATGATGTTAGGGGGATGTATTTTGCTGACATACATAAAGTTGGAGTATGATGGATGTGTGGCGCATCACCCATCCTATGGGTGAGGGTGGCAGTAGTGATGGGCAACAGGTCCCCTATGGGTATGGGTGGCAATAGTGATGGGCAACATGAGCCCTATTCGTGGGGGTGGCAGTAGTGATGGGCAACAGGTCCGCTATGGGTGGGGGTGGCAGTAGTGATGGGCAACATGAGCCCTATGGGTGGGGGTGGCAGTAGTGATGGGCAACAGGTCCCCTATGGGTGTGGGTGGCAGTAGTGATGGGCAACAGGGCCCCTATGAGTGGGGTGGCAGGGGTGATGGGCAACATAAGCCCTATGAGTGGGGGGGACAGGGGTGATGGGCAACTTGAGCCCTATGAGAGGGGGTGGCAGTGGTGATGGGCAACATGAGCCCTATGGGTGGGGGTGGCAGTAGTGATGGGCAACAGGTCCCCTATGAGTGGGGGTGGGAAGGGTGATGGGCAACATAAGCCCTCTGAGTGGGGGTGGCAGGGGTGATGGGCACCATGAGCCCTATGGGTGAGGGTGGCGGTAGTGATGGGCAACAGGTCCCCTATGGGTGGGGATGGCAGTAGTGATGGGCAACAGGTCCCCTATGAGTGGGGGTGGCAGTAGTGATGGGCAACATTGGTCCTAAGGGTGGGAGTGGCAGTAGTGATGGGCAACAGGTCCCCTATGAGTGGGGGTGGCAGGGTTGCTGGGCAACATAAGCCCTATGAGTGGGGGTGGCAGGGGTGATGGGCAACATGAGCCCTATGGGTGGGGGTGGCAGTAGTAATGGGCAACTGGTCCCCTATGAGTGGTGGTGGCAGGGGTGATGGGCATCATAAGCCCTATGGGTGAGGGTAATATCAAAAACAATGGTCCTTATCCAATGATTGATAAGTGTGAGATACGTTTTGCTTAGTCAGTTAGTTAACTAGTCAGGAGCCTAGACACAACTATACTTCAACAAAGGCTCGTAATATTGAATAGCTCATTCTAATCAGCACAAGGACAACAACCAAAAACACTGAAAGCCGTTATATATACATTTATTTTATAGTTTCGGCAATTTTACTGCAATATTCATAAAACAGAACAGGGTTGCTCCAAGAGGAAAGCGTGCATCAGAAGAAAGTGATTGAAAAAGTGCGCGGATAGAACAAGGAATGAAAGATGCATAGTAGTAGGGGTGATCAATTAGTTACAATTACAGGCAATGTGAATCGGTTGTAATTCACCGTACACAAGCCAAAGACCTGGTCACATTTATTGAGGACACAATTAGTATAGTTAAGAGAAAAGACCCCATTGGTGGTCTTGCACGAAGGAATGGAAATGTGTCCCAGGTAGCAAGGGGTGGGCGTCGACGTTTCGACCCGTCTTGGTGGCCTATGGGGACTTTTAAACCTTGGCCTTGCGGGTCTTCATCAGGACCAATGAGGGGCAACCCGACTGGAGGGTACTTTAATTAAACCACCTGAAATATTAAAAATACGGCATGAGGGAGTTGTCCTAATAAAACAGTTAAAATGCGCTTAGTAGGGAAAAATTCGCCTACCTAGTGGGGTGGTTCCACAGAGAAATTGGCCGGGTAAGAGGGCTTGGTATTGGAGGGGTCTTTAGTTCCGTGTCTAATGGAAAGAGAATTCGGATCAGACAACTAATAGTGCAAACCATACGAAGGGAACAAGGTCATGACTAATTAACCAGCTCTTTCTAAGCGATAAAGACCCAGGCATCTTACCGCTTCAGTAGAAAAATCGAAACTGATAGCGATGTGTCCAAGGTCTGTTCATGGAAACCCAGCGTGGAGAATAAATCAGGGCTAAAACAAAAAAGGGGGCATCGTTACTTGCAAGCCTCCCATGCGAGTGATCGATCTACAAAATAAGGGGAGTGGTGTCGGTAGAGCTTACCAGGAGGTACACATCAAATGTGTTCAAAAACCGGAGCGTCTGTCTCCGTTGAAGGCCCGGCGCGGTGTGAGCTCGTCCGAGGCTCCGTGCGGTTACCAGGGTAACCGTGTTAGCGTTTAAGTCAAGGGGCTCGGAGATAGTAGACGGACTAAGGTTGCGCGTCTTAGTTGGAACGCACAGCGTGAGTGTGCTAAACCGAGGCTACCGTGAAGTTGCCAAGGTAACCCAGCATAAGTCCGGGATTGGTGAAAGGAACATATCACCTCTGCTGTGGGGCAGTAGGTTGTCATGCTCCCTATTTGGACAGGATGGAAGGCAGAACATCATTCATTCCCATGGTTGAACCGATTAAGGACTAGAGGGGATGGAATTCAATTCGGATACAAAATTGGGACACTCTATTAATGAGAACAACCTTACAGATACAATTACTGTTCATAACCCACATATTGACACTTATTTACAAAAACAATAATAAAACATACATAATAATTACACAGACATATTATACACACATACTAACAATTATAGAACACAATATATACATTACTGTCATCCTACAATGGACTGATATCCAGGTGATACTTAACAGTCTGTTTCCCCAATTAAAGATCCCTTTAGTCATAGAATGAGTTCGGTGGGGGAAATTAACTTTATCTTTGATTCATGGTGGAAACTTGTTTGTTGGTTTCTTCCAATTCGTTCAAGCCCCTGGTGACCGTGTCAAGGGAATTGATCCATCTATACTCACGTATATTCAGTATTTCAGTAAAGTCACCACCTCTAGGGTTGGGTTTGACTTTTTCCAAAACCCACCACCTCAGGCTGTCTGCTGTATGTTCAAAAGTGGTGAAATGTTCAACCAGAGGGGCTCCAGGTGTCTTGCACCGGATACGGCTGCAGTGTTGCAGTATCCGGCACTTAACCTTCTGAATGGTTTGACCCACGTATAGGAAGTTACATGGGCAGGCAATCACATAAATAACTCCTGAGGTGTTACAGTTGCTGTGTTCCCTTAATTTGTACGTGTGGTTGTTATGCGTGAATTCTTTGGTAGGTCTGGTTAGGGCGCATGCTTTACATGAGCCACATTGATGGTGGCCCATGACCTGAGTCCCCCATAGGGTAGTCTGTCCTCCCGTATGACTAGTAGGTAGTAGAGATTTGATAAGATGATCTCGGATGTTTTTACCTTTTCTAAAGGCGTGGAGGGGAGTGGGCATGTTACCTAATTCGTCAGCCACTAGGTGCCAATGCTGATTGATGGCCTTCTTGATGGCATTGCTCTTCGTGTTAAACGTGGTTACACAGACCAACCGTTCCTCTTTGGTGTTATCCTTATTTTTGGGTGTGAGTAAGAGTTCCCTGTGATTGTACCATGCGCGTTTACGCGCTTTTTTCAAGAGCCTGATAGGATAGCCACGGTCTACCAATCTGGATAATAGGCCTGCGGACTCCTCCATAAAATCCTCTTTTTTGGAGCAGTTACGCCGAATCCGTAGAAACTGTCCAAACGGTAAGTTATCACGTAGGTTGCGTGGATGGTGGCTGGAGTAACGAAGAAGAGTGTTCCTTTCGCTGCTTTTCCTGAATAGTGTCGTGTATAGTTTCCCTGATTCTGAGTCTGATTTAATTGTAATGTCAAGGAAATCAATTTTTTCTCTACTGTAATTCATCGTGAATTGTATATCAGTTGAACAAGTGTTCAACCAAAGGTGGAATTTCTTGAGATCATCCTCCTCACCATGCCAGATGAATACAATATCGTCGATATAGCGACGCCATAATTCTATACACTCACTATATGGGTTAACCTGGTTGAGGACATATTGATGTTCAAATTCACTCATGTAGATGATGGCCAGGTTGGGAGCAAAGCTGGCCCCCATCGCCACGCCCTTAGTTTGTATAAAAAACTGATCCAGGAAGGTGAAATAGTTTTGGGTCATTGCAACTCTAAGTAGTGACACAATGAATTCTGAAGGAACCGGGTGTGGTGCAGGTCTGGCGTCTAGTGCTAGTTCTATGCATTGGAGAGCTGCCACCTGTGGGATGTTAGTGTAAAGGGCAGTGATGTCCATAGTGACCAATAAGTGGGTGTCAGGGTCATATGGATATTCATCCAAGAGCTGTATGGTCTGCATCGTATCCCTTAGATAAGTCGATGTCTGTTCCGCGATGGGCTTTAAGAATACATCGATGTATTTGCAAAGGGGTTCTAAGACTGAGCCACACCCAGATACAATTGGCCTCCCTGGGGGATTTTGCATCCGTTTATGTACTTTAGGGAGGGTATATATCGTGGGAAGTCTGGGATGTTTATTATTCAGGTAGTCATGCTCTAGTTTGTTGATATAACCAATCTCCAGGGCAGTACCTGTTAGGTTCCTTATGGTCTTGCTTATGTCCTGAGTAGGGTCCCTACGTAGTTTCAAATAGTTACCATCAACAGCCAGTTGGGAGTCAATCTCTCTTTTGTAGTCCTCGGTGTTCTGAATAACAATGGCGCCCCCCTTGTCAGCAGGTTTAATCACAATATGGGGATTGTTTTTTAAGGTGTCTAGAGCTGCGCGTTCCTGTTTACTGATGTTATATGGGATGTATTGTCTGTTGGTCAGTATGTTGTTCACATCCCTCATGACTACCTGTTCAAAGGCCAGGAGTTTATGTGGCATCAATGACGCAGGGGGATTAAATTTGGACGGTGGTCGCAGTCCGCTGGCCGAAAAGGTGGGGTTGTGGGGGGTTTTAAAAAAATGATATTTAAGACGCAGTTTGCGAAAGAATTGGTGTAATTCAATCTTCAACTGGAGGTTGTTAGGCATGTTGGTCGGGACAAATGACAAACCCTTTTCCAGGATCCCTTGTTCATTAGGGGCTAAGGTATAATTAGACAAGTTGATGACAGGATTGTCAGTTTTGTAAGTTACCATCTGTAATGCTGCCTGCGTGTTTGGATCTCCCCATGTGTTTCCTGTTGGAAGTGTGCCTGTCTCCTCGACTGGCCTCTCCCTTGGTTCCAAGTCTGTCCTCTGTTCCCCCTGGGTCTCCCCCAGGGGCGGCCCCGTCCTCGCTGGCCCCACCATGGTTCCTCTGGTAAAAAAGAAGAAGAGGAGGACGAGGGCTGCTGGTTAGATTGGTTCAGACCACCAGTGGGATTGGCTGTACTGGGTCCTGGGCGTTCAGAGTCACTCCCTGAGCTGCTGCCGAAGGAGGAGCCTGAGAATGTAGTATACCTTCTAAACCCACTCCTACCTCTACTGGAAAAGGTACCCTGTTGTTCCCTAACGTAGTAACCTTCTTGCAAGTATGGGTAAGTGATCTTTTTGTCATAGAATTTAATATCTCTAGTGACTTTGTCTAGTTTTGTTGCCTGTGTATATGTATCAAAGTCCTGGATTGTGCGTTCTAATCTCTCTAATGCCTCCTTAGCATTGACTAAGGCCCTATCTTCAATGATTTCTTTTTTAAGTTCAGAGATTTCCTTGATAAGTCGCTGTACCTCTTCAACTGCTGTCTCTATACCGAGCACCATCCAGTGCCTTGAGCAGTTGTTAGACACAAAGCTGAAGTTCTCTTTGAACTTCGGATTATCAAGAAAAATGGCCGGTTCGTTCTTTACTTGTAGTCCCACCGGGATGACATTCGATTGGAGGTATTGAGCGAGAGTGCGACCGTGTAGTCTAGTCCTGATCAATTTCTTCTCAAGTCTTTCTAGCTTAGACACCTTTTCGTTAAGGGTTAAGTCTATACTTGTGGTGGTACCACCTAGGAAGGTGTTACCTCCTTGTAGTTGTAATAGTTTCTCGATATAATCCTCGCTGTATGACAGTGTTTCCCTCTCTGACATAGTAGGACTATTTGTATATAAAAATTAACAGTGTGGAAAGAACAATCAAAATCATAAAAATGAAACAATTCAAAAATACACAAACATTGAACATTTATACAATTAAACCCTCGCAGGACTTGCCTGCACAAAGGTGGCCATTACAAAAATGGGGTAACCCAAGGAGGAAGGACCTGGGTGAATTAGTAATATCAAAAACAATGGTCCTTATCCAATGATTGATAAGTGTGAGATACGTTTTGCTTAGTCAGTTAGTTAACTAGTCAGGAGCCTAGACACAACTATACTTCAACAAAGGCTCGTAATATTGAATAGCTCATTCTAATCAGCACAAGGACAACAACCAAAAACACTGAAAGCCGTTATATATACATTTATTTTATAGTTTCGGCAATTTTACTGCAATATTCATAAAACAGAACAGGGTTGCTCCAAGAGGAAAGCGTGCATCAGAGGAAAGTGATTGAAAAAGTGCGCGGATAGAACAAGGAATGAAAGATGCATAGTAGTAGGGGTGATCAATTAGTTACAATTACAGGCAATGTGAATCGGTTGTAATTCACCGTACACAAGCCAAAGACCTGGTCACATTTATTGAGGACACAATTAGTATAGTTAAGAGAAAAGACCCCATTGGTGGTCTTGCACGAAGGAATGGAAATGTGTCCCAGGTAGCAAGGGGTGGGCGTCGACGTTTCGACCCGTCTTGGTGGCCTATGGGGACTTTTAAACCTTGGCCTTGCGGGTCTTCATCAGGACCAATGAGGGGCAACCCGACTGGAGGGTACTTTAATTAAACCACCTGAAATATTAAAAATACGGCATGAGGGAGTTGTCCTAATAAAACAGTTAAAATGCGCTTAGTAGGGAAAAATTCGCCTACCTAGTGGGGTGGTTCCACAGAGAAATTGGCCGGGTAAGAGGGCTTGGTATTGGAGGGGTCTTTAGTTCTGTGTCTAATGGAAAGAGAATTCGGATCAGACAACTAATAGTGCAAACCATACGAAGGGAACAAGGTCATGACTAATTAACCAGCTCTTTCTAAGCGATAAAGACCCAGGCATCTTACCGCTTCAGTAGAAAAATCGAAACTGATAGCGATGTGTCCAAGGTCTGTTCATGGAAACCCAGCGTGGAGAATAAATCAGGGCTAAAACAAAAAAGGGGGCATCGTTACTTGCAAGCCTCCCATGCGAGTGATCGATCTACAAAATAAGGGGAGTGGTGTCGGTAGAGCTTACCAGGAGGTACACATCAAATGTGTTCAAAAACCGGAGCGTCTGTCTCCGTTGAAGGCCCGGCGCGGTGTGAGCTCGTCCGAGGCTCCGTGCGGTTACCAGGGTAACTGTGTTAGCGTTTAAGTCAAGGGGCTCGGAGATAGTAGACGGACTAAGGTTGCGCGTCTTAGTTGGAACGCACAGCGTGAGTGTGCTAAACCGAGGCTACCGTGAAGTTGCCAAGGTAACCCAGCATAAGTCCGGGATTGGTGAAAGGAACATATCACCTCTGCTGTGGGGCAGTAGGTTGTCATGCTCCCTATTTGGACAGGATGGAAGGCAGAACATCATTCATTCCCATGGTTGAACCGATTAAGGACTAGAGGGGATGGAATTCAATTCGGATACAAAATTGGGACACTCTATTAATGAGAACAACCTTACAGATACAATTACTGTTCATAACCCACATATTGACACTTATTTACAAAAACAATAGTAAAACATACATAATAATTACACAGACATATTATACACACATACTAACAATTATAGAACACAATATATACATTACTGTCATCCTACAATGGACTGATATCCAGGTGATACTTAACAGTCTGTTTCCCCAATTAAAGATTCCTTTAGTCATAGAATGAGTTCGGTGGGGGAAATTAACTTTATCTTTGATTCATGGTGGAAACTTGTTTGTTGGTTTCTTCCAATTCGTTCAAGCCCCTGGTGACCGTGTCAAGGGAATTGATCCATCTATACTCACGTATATTCAGTATTTCAGTAAAGTCACCACCTCTAGGGTTGGGTTTGACTTTTTCCAAAACCCACCACCTCAGGCTGTCTGCTGTATGTTCAAAAGTGGTGAAATGTTCAACCAGAGGGGCTCCAGGTGTCTTGCACCGGATACGGCTGCAGTGTTGCAGTATCCGGCACTTAACCTTCTGAATGGTTTGACCCACGTATAGGAAGTTACATGGGCAGGCAATCACATAAATAACTCCTGAGGTGTTACAGTTGCTGTGTTCCCTTAATTTGTACGTGTGGTTGTTATGCGTGAATTCTTTGGTAGGTCTGGTTAGGGCGCATGCTTTACATGAGCCACATTGATGGTGGCCCATGACCTGAGTCCCCCATAGGGTAGTCTGTCCTCCCGTATGACTAGTAGGTAGTAGAGATTTGATAAGATGATCTCGGATGTTTTTACCTTTTCTAAAGGCGTGGAGGGGAGTGGGCATGTTACCTAATTCGTCAGCCACTAGGTGCCAATGCTGATTGATGGCCTTCTTGATGGCATTGCTCTTCGTGTTAAACGTGGTTACACAGACCAACCGTTCCTCTTTGGTGTTATCCTTATTTTTGGGTGTGAGTAAGAGTTCCCTGTGATTGTACCATGCGCGTTTACACGCTTTTTTCAAGAGCCTGATAGGATAGCCACGGTCTACCAATCTGGATAATAGGCCTGCGGACTCCTCCATAAAATCCTCTTTTTTGGAGCAGTTACGCCGAATCCGTAGAAACTGTCCAAACGGTAAGTTATCACGTAGGTTGCGTGGATGGTGGCTGGAGTAACGAAGAAGAGTGTTCCTTTCGCTGCTTTTCCTGAATAGTGTCGTGTATAGTTTCCCTGATTCTGAGTCTGATTTAATTGTAATGTCAAGGAAATCAATTTTTTCTCTACTGTAATTCATCGTGAATTGTATATCAGTTGAACAAGTGTTCAACCAAAGGTGGAATTTCTTGAGATCATCCTCCTCACCATGCCAGATGAATACAATATCGTCGATATAGCGACGCCATAATTCTATACACTCACTATATGGGTTAACCTGGTTGAGGACATATTGATGTTCAAATTCACTCATGTAGATGATGGCCAGGTTGGGAGCAAAGCTGGCCCCCATCGCCACGCCCTTAGTTTGTATAAAAAACTGATCCAGGAAGGTGAAATAGTTTTGGGTCATTGCAACTCTAAGTAGTGACACAATGAATTCTGAAGGAACCGGGTGTGGTGCAGGTCTGGCGTCTAGTGCTAGTTCTATGCATTGGAGAGCTGCCACCTGTGGGATGTTAGTGTAAAGGGCAGTGATGTCCATAGTGACCAATAAGTGGGTGTCAGGGTCATATGGATATTCATCCAAGAGCTGTATGGTCTGCATCGTATCCCTTAGATAAGTCGATGTCTGTTCCGCGATGGGCTTTAAGAATACATCGATGTATTTGCAAAGGGGTTCTAAGACTGAGCCACACCCAGATACAATTGGCCTCCCTGGGGGATTTTGCATCCGTTTATGTACTTTAGGGAGGGTATATATCGTGGGAAGTCTGGGATGTTTATTATTCAGGTAGTCATGCTCTAGTTTGTTGATATAACCAATCTCCAGGGCAGTACCTGTTAGGTTCCTTATGGTCTTGCTTATGTCCTGAGTAGGGTCCCTACGTAGTTTCAAATAGTTACCATCAACAGCCAGTTGGGAGTCAATCTCTCTTTTGTAGTCCTCGGTGTTCTGAATAACAATGGCGCCCCCCTTGTCAGCAGGTTTAATCACAATATGGGGATTGTTTTTTAAGGTGTCTAGAGCTGCGCGTTCCTGTTTACTGATGTTATATGGGATGTATTGTCTGTTGGTCAGTATGTTGTTCACATCCCTCATGACTACCTGTTCAAAGGCCAGGAGTTTATGTGGCATCAATGACGCAGGGGGATTAAATTTGGACGGTGGTCGCAGTCCGCTGGCCGAAAAGGTGGGGTTGTGGGGGTTTTTAAAAAAATGATATTTAAGACGCAGTTTGCGAAAGAATTGGTGTAATTCAATCTTCAACTGGAGGTTGTTAGGCATGTTGGTCGGGACAAATGACAAACCCTTTTCCAGGATCCCTTGTTCATTAGGGGCTAAGGTATAATTAGACAAGTTGATGACAGGATTGTCAGTTTTGTAAGTTACCATCTGTAATGCTGCCTGCGTGTTTGGATCTCCCCATGTGTTTCCTGTTGGAAGTGTGCCTGTCTCCTCGACTGGCCTCTCCCTTGGTTCCAAGTCTGTCCTCTGTTCCCCCTGGGTCTCCCCCAGGGGCGGCCCCGTCCTCGCTGGCCCCACCATGGTTCCTCTGGTAAAAAAGAAGAAGAGGAGGACGAGGGCTGCTGGTTAGATTGGTTCAGACCACCAGTGGGATTGGCTGTACTGGGTCCTGGGCGTTCAGAGTCACTCCCTGAGCTGCTGCCGAAGGAGGAGCCTGAGAATGTAGTATACCTTCTAAACCCACTCCTACCTCTACTGGAAAAGGTACCCTGTTGTTCCCTAACGTAGTAACCTTCTTGCAAGTATGGGTAAGTGATCTTTTTGTCATAGAATTTAATATCTCTAGTGACTTTGTCTAGTTTTGTTGCCTGTGTATATGTATCAAAGTCCTGGATTGTGCGTTCTAATCTCTCTAATGCCTCCTTAGCATTGACTAAGGCCCTATCTTCAATGATTTCTTTTTTAAGTTCAGAGATTTCCTTGATAAGTCGCTGTACCTCTTCAACTGCTGTCTCTATACCGAGCACCATCCAGTGCCTTGAGCAGTTGTTAGACACAAAGCTGAAGTTCTCTTTGAACTTCGGATTATCAAGAAAAATGGCCGGTTCGTTCTTTACTTGTAGTCCCACCGGGATGACATTCGATTGGAGGTATTGAGCGAGAGTGCGACCGTGTAGTCTAGTCCTGATCAATTTCTTCTCAAGTCTTTCTAGCTTAGACACCTTTTCGTTAAGGGTTAAGTCTATACTTGTGGTGGTACCACCTAGGAAGGTGTTACCTCCTTGTAGTTGTAATAGTTTCTCGATATAATCCTCGCTGTATGACAGTGTTTCCCTCTCTGACATAGTAGGACTATTTGTATATAAAAATTAACAGTGTGGAAAGAACAATCAAAATCATAAAAATGAAACAATTCAAAAATACACAAACATTGAACATTTATACAATTAAACCCTCGCAGGACTTGCCTGCACAAAGGTGGCCATTACAAAAATGGGGTAACCCAAGGAGGAAGGACCTGGGTGAATTAGTAATATCAAAAACAATGGTCCTTATCCAATGATTGATAAGTGTGAGATACGTTTTGCTTAGTCAGTTAGTTAACTAGTCAGGAGCCTAGACACAACTATACTTCAACAAAGGCTCGTAATATTGAATAGCTCATTCTAATCAGCACAAGGACAACAACCAAAAACACTGAAAGCCGTTATATATACATTTATTTTATAGTTTCGGCAATTTTACTGCAATATTCATAAAACAGAACAGGGTTGCTCCAAGAGGAAAGCGTGCATCAGAGGAAAGTGATTGAAAAAGTGCGCGGATAGAACAAGGAATGAAAGATGCATAGTAGTAGGGGTGATCAATTAGTTACAATTACAGGCAATGTGAATCGGTTGTAATTCACCGTACACAAGCCAAAGACCTGGTCACATTTATTGAGGACACAATTAGTATAGTTAAGAGAAAAGACCCCATTGGTGGTCTTGCACGAAGGAATGGAAATGTGTCCCAGGTAGCAAGGGGTGGGCGTCGACGTTTCGACCCGTCTTGGTGGCCTATGGGGACTTTTAAACCTTGGCCTTGCGGGTCTTCATCAGGACCAATGAGGGGCAACCCGACTGGAGGGTACTTTAATTAAACCACCTGAAATATTAAAAATACGGCATGAGGGAGTTGTCCTAATAAAACAGTTAAAATGCGCTTAGTAGGGAAAAATTCGCCTACCTAGTGGGGTGGTTCCACAGAGAAATTGGCCGGGTAAGAGGGCTTGGTATTGGAGGGGTCTTTAGTTCTGTGTCTAATGGAAAGAGAATTCGGATCAGACAACTAATAGTGCAAACCATACGAAGGGAACAAGGTCATGACTAATTAACCAGCTCTTTCTAAGCGATAAAGACCCAGGCATCTTACCGCTTCAGTAGAAAAATCGAAACTGATAGCGATGTGTCCAAGGTCTGTTCATGGAAACCCAGCGTGGAGAATAAATCAGGGCTAAAACAAAAAAGGGGGCATCGTTACTTGCAAGCCTCCCATGCGAGTGATCGATCTACAAAATAAGGGGAGTGGTGTCGGTAGAGCTTACCAGGAGGTACACATCAAATGTGTTCAAAAACCGGAGCGTCTGTCTCCGTTGAAGGCCCGGCGCGGTGTGAGCTCGTCCGAGGCTCCGTGCGGTTACCAGGGTAACCGTGTTAGCGTTTAAGTCAAGGGGCTCGGAGATAGTAGACGGACTAAGGTTGCGCGTCTTAGTTGGAACGCACAGCGTGAGTGTGCTAAACCGAGGCTACCGTGAAGTTGCCAAGGTAACCCAGCATAAGTCCGGGATTGGTGAAAGGAACATATCACCTCTGCTGTGGGGCAGTAGGTTGTCATGCTCCCTATTTGGACAGGATGGAAGGCAGAACATCATTCATTCCCATGGTTGAACCGATTAAGGACTAGAGGGGATGGAATTCAATTCGGATACAAAATTGGGACACTCTATTAATGAGAACAACCTTACAGATACAATTACTGTTCATAACCCACATATTGACACTTATTTACAAAAACAATAGTAAAACATACATAATAATTACACAGACATATTATACACACATACTAACAATTATAGAACACAATATATACATTACTGTCATCCTACAATGGACTGATATCCAGGTGATACTTAACAGTCTGTTTCCCCAATTAAAGATTCCTTTAGTCATAGAATGAGTTCGGTGGGGGAAATTAACTTTATCTTTGATTCATGGTGGAAACTTGTTTGTTGGTTTCTTCCAATTCGTTCAAGCCCCTGGTGACCGTGTCAAGGGAATTGATCCATCTATACTCACGTATATTCAGTATTTCAGTAAAGTCACCACCTCTAGGGTTGGGTTTGACTTTTTCCAAAACCCACCACCTCAGGCTGTCTGCTGTATGTTCAAAAGTGGTGAAATGTTCAACCAGAGGGGCTCCAGGTGTCTTGCACCGGATACGGCTGCAGTGTTGCAGTATCCGGCACTTAACCTTCTGAATGGTTTGACCCACGTATAGGAAGTTACATGGGCAGGCAATCACATAAATAACTCCTGAGGTGTTACAGTTGCTGTGTTCCCTTAATTTGTACGTGTGGTTGTTATGCGTGAATTCTTTGGTAGGTCTGGTTAGGGCGCATGCTTTACATGAGCCACATTGATGGTGGCCCATGACCTGAGTCCCCCATAGGGTAGTCTGTCCTCCCGTATGACTAGTAGGTAGTAGAGATTTGATAAGATGATCTCGGATGTTTTTACCTTTTCTAAAGGCGTGGAGGGGAGTGGGCATGTTACCTAATTCGTCAGCCACTAGGTGCCAATGCTGATTGATGGCCTTCTTGATGGCATTGCTCTTCGTGTTAAACGTGGTTACACAGACCAACCGTTCCTCTTTGGTGTTATCCTTATTTTTGGGTGTGAGTAAGAGTTCCCTGTGATTGTACCATGCGCGTTTACACGCTTTTTTCAAGAGCCTGATAGGATAGCCACGGTCTACCAATCTGGATAATAGGCCTGCGGACTCCTCCATAAAATCCTCTTTTTTGGAGCAGTTACGCCGAATCCGTAGAAACTGTCCAAACGGTAAGTTATCACGTAGGTTGCGTGGATGGTGGCTGGAGTAACGAAGAAGAGTGTTCCTTTCGCTGCTTTTCCTGAATAGTGTCGTGTATAGTTTCCCTGATTCTGAGTCTGATTTAATTGTAATGTCAAGGAAATCAATTTTTTCTCTACTGTAATTCATCGTGAATTGTATATCAGTTGAACAAGTGTTCAACCAAAGGTGGAATTTCTTGAGATCATCCTCCTCACCATGCCAGATGAATACAATATCGTCGATATAGCGACGCCATAATTCTATACACTCACTATATGGGTTAACCTGGTTGAGGACATATTGATGTTCAAATTCACTCATGTAGATGATGGCCAGGTTGGGAGCAAAGCTGGCCCCCATCGCCACGCCCTTAGTTTGTATAAAAAACTGATCCAGGAAGGTGAAATAGTTTTGGGTCATTGCAACTCTAAGTAGTGACACAATGAATTCTGAAGGAACCGGGTGTGGTGCAGGTCTGGCGTCTAGTGCTAGTTCTATGCATTGGAGAGCTGCCACCTGTGGGATGTTAGTGTAAAGGGCAGTGATGTCCATAGTGACCAATAAGTGGGTGTCAGGGTCATATGGATATTCATCCAAGAGCTGTATGGTCTGCATCGTATCCCTTAGATAAGTCGATGTCTGTTCCGCGATGGGCTTTAAGAATACATCGATGTATTTGCAAAGGGGTTCTAAGACTGAGCCACACCCAGATACAATTGGCCTCCCTGGGGGATTTTGCATCCGTTTATGTACTTTAGGGAGGGTATATATCGTGGGAAGTCTGGGATGTTTATTATTCAGGTAGTCATGCTCTAGTTTGTTGATATAACCAATCTCCAGGGCAGTACCTGTTAGGTTCCTTATGGTCTTGCTTATGTCCTGAGTAGGGTCCCTACGTAGTTTCAAATAGTTACCATCAACAGCCAGTTGGGAGTCAATCTCTCTTTTGTAGTCCTCGGTGTTCTGAATAACAATGGCGCCCCCCTTGTCAGCAGGTTTAATCACAATATGGGGATTGTTTTTTAAGGTGTCTAGAGCTGCGCGTTCCTGTTTACTGATGTTATATGGGATGTATTGTCTGTTGGTCAGTATGTTGTTCACATCCCTCATGACTACCTGTTCAAAGGCCAGGAGTTTATGTGGCATCAATGACGCAGGGGGATTAAATTTGGACGGTGGTCGCAGTCCGCTGGCCGAAAAGGTGGGGTTGTGGGGGTTTTTAAAAAAATGATATTTAAGACGCAGTTTGCGAAAGAATTGGTGTAATTCAATCTTCAACTGGAGGTTGTTAGGCATGTTGGTCGGGACAAATGACAAACCCTTTTCCAGGATCCCTTGTTCATTAGGGGCTAAGGTATAATTAGACAAGTTGATGACAGGATTGTCAGTTTTGTAAGTTACCATCTGTAATGCTGCCTGCGTGTTTGGATCTCCCCATGTGTTTCCTGTTGGAAGTGTGCCTGTCTCCTCGACTGGCCTCTCCCTTGGTTCCAAGTCTGTCCTCTGTTCCCCCTGGGTCTCCCCCAGGGGCGGCCCCGTCCTCGCTGGCCCCACCATGGTTCCTCTGGTAAAAAAGAAGAAGAGGAGGACGAGGGCTGCTGGTTAGATTGGTTCAGACCACCAGTGGGATTGGCTGTACTGGGTCCTGGGCGTTCAGAGTCACTCCCTGAGCTGCTGCCGAAGGAGGAGCCTGAGAATGTAGTATACCTTCTAAACCCACTCCTACCTCTACTGGAAAAGGTACCCTGTTGTTCCCTAATGTAGTAACCTTCTTGCAAGTATGGGTAAGTGATCTTTTTGTCATAGAATTTAATATCTCTAGTGACTTTGTCTAGTTTTGTTGCCTGTGTATATGTATCAAAGTCCTGGATTGTGCGTTCTAATCTCTCTAATGCCTCCTTAGCATTGACTAAGGCCCTATCTTCAATGATTTCTTTTTTAAGTTCAGAGATTTCCTTGATAAGTCGTTGTACCTCTTCAACTGCTGTCTCTATACCGAGCACCATCCAGTGCCTTGAGCAGTTGTTAGACACAAAGCTGAAGTTCTCTTTGAACTTCGGATTATCAAGAAAAATGGCCGGTTCGTTCCTTACTTGTAGTCCCACCGGGATGACATTCGATTGGAGGTATTGAGCGAGAGTGCGACCGTGTAGTCTAGTCCTGATCAATTTCTTCTCAAGTCTTTCTAGCTTAGACACCTTTTCGTTAAGGGTTAAGTCTATACTTGTGGTGGTACCACCTAGGAAGGTGTTACCTCCTTGTAGTTGTAATAGTTTCTCGATATAATCCTCGCTGTATGACAGTGTTTCCCTCTCTGACATAGTAGGACTATTTGTATATAAAAATTAACAGTGTGGAAAGAACAATCAAAATCATAAAAATGAAACAATTCAAAAATACACAAACATTGAACATTTATACAATTAAACCCTCGCAGGACTTGCCTGCACAAAGGTGGCCATTACAAAAATGGGGTAACCCAAGGAGGAAGGACCTGGGTGAATTAGTAATATCAAAAACAATGGTCCTTATCCAATGATTGATAAGTGTGAGATACGTTTTGCTTAGTCAGTTAGTTAACTAGTCAGGAGCCTAGACACAACTATACTTCAACAAAGGCTCGTAATATTGAATAGCTCATTCTAATCAGCACAAGGACAACAACCAAAAACACTGAAAGCCGTTATATATACATTTATTTTATAGTTTCGGCAATTTTACTGCAATATTCATAAAACAGAACAGGGTTGCTCCAAGAGGAAAGCGTGCATCAGAGGAAAGTGATTGAAAAAGTGCGCGGATAGAACAAGGAATGAAAGATGCATAGTAGTAGGGGTGATCAATTAGTTACAATTACAGGCAATGTGAATCGGTTGTAATTCACCGTACACAAGCCAAAGACCTGGTCACATTTATTGAGGACACAATTAGTATAGTTAAGAGAAAAGACCCCATTGGTGGTCTTGCACGAAGGAATGGAAATGTGTCCCAGGTAGCAAGGGGTGGGCGTCGACGTTTCGACCCGTCTTGGTGGCCTATGGGGACTTTTAAACCTTGGCCTTGCGGGTCTTCATCAGGACCAATGAGGGGCAACCCGACTGGAGGGTACTTTAATTAAACCACCTGAAATATTAAAAATACGGCATGAGGGAGTTGTCCTAATAAAACAGTTAAAATGCGCTTAGTAGGGAAAAATTCGCCTACCTAGTGGGGTGGTTCCACAGAGAAATTGGCCGGGTAAGAGGGCTTGGTATTGGAGGGGTCTTTAGTTCCGTGTCTAATGGAAAGAGAATTCGGATCAGACAACTAATAGTGCAAACCCCCTTTTTTGTTTTAGCCCTGATTTATTCTCCACGCTGGGTTTCCATGAACAGACCTTGGACACATCGCTATCAGTTTCGATTTTTCTACTGAAGCGGTAAGATGCCTGGGTCTTTATCGCTTAGAAAGAGCTGGTTAATTAGTCATGACCTTGTTCCCTTCGTATGGTTTGCACTATTAGTTGTCTGATCCGAATTCTCTTTCCATTAGACACGGAACTAAAGACCCCTCCAATACCAAGCCCTCTTACCCGGCCAATTTCTCTGTGGAACCACCCCACTAGGTAGGCGAATTTTTCCCTACTAAGCGCATTTTAACTGTTTTATTAGGACAACTCCCTCATGCCGTATTTTTAATATTTCAGGTGGTTTAATTAAAGTACCCTCCAGTCGGGTTGCCCCTCATTGGTCCTGATGAAGACCCGCAAGGCCAAGGTTTAAAAGTCCCCATAGGCCACCAAGACGGGTCGAAACGTCGACGCCCACCCCTTGCTACCTGGGACACATTTCCATTCCTTCGTGCAAGACCACCAATGGGGTCTTTTCTCTTAACTATACTAATTGTGTCCTCAATAAATGTGACCAGGTCTTTGGCTTGTGTACGGTGAATTACAACCGATTCACATTGCCTGTAATTGTAACTAATTGATCACCCCTACTACTATGCATCTTTCATTCCTTGTTCTATCCGCGCACTTTTTCAATCACTTTCCTCTGATGCACGCTTTCCTCTTGGAGCAACCCTGTTCTGTTTTATGAATATTGCAGTAAAATTGCCGAAACTATAAAATAAATGTATATATAACGGCTTTCAGTGTTTTTGGTTGTTGTCCTTGTGCTGATTAGAATGAGCTATTCAATATTACGAGCCTTTGTTGAAGTATAGTTGTGTCTAGGCTCCTGACTAGTTAACTAACTGACTAAGCAAAACGTATCTCACACTTATCAATCATTGGATAAGGACCATTGTTTTTGATATTACTAATTCACCCAGGTCCTTCCTCCTTGGGTTATCCCATTTTTGTAATGGCCACCTTTGTGCAGGCAAGTCCTGCGAGGGTTTAATTGTATAAATGTTCAATGTTTGTGTATTTTTGAATTGTTTCATTTTTATGATTTTGATTGTTCTTTCCACACTGTTAATTTTTATATACAAATAGTCCTACTATGTCAGAGAGGGAAACACTGTCATACAGCGAGGATTATATCGAGAAACTATTACAACTACAAGGAGGTAACACCTTCCTAGGTGGTACCACCACAAGTATAGACTTAACCCTTAACGAAAAGGTGTCTAAGCTAGAAAGACTTGAGAAGAAATTGATCAGGACTAGACTACACGGTCGCACTCTCGCTCAATACCTCCAATCGAATGTCATCCCGGTGGGACTACAAGTAAGGAACGAACCGGCCATTTTTCTTGATATTCCGAAGTTCAAAGAGAACTTCAGCTTTGTGTCTAACAACTGCTCAAGGCACTGGATGGTGCTCGGTATAGAGACAGCAGTTGAAGAGGTACAACGACTTATCAAGGAAATCTCTGAACTTAAAAAAGAAATCATTGAAGATAGGGCCTTAGTCAATGCTAAGGAGGCATTAGAGAGATTAGAACGCACAATCCAGGACTTTGATACATATACACAGGCAACAAAACTAGACAAAGTCACTAGAGATATTAAATTCTATGACAAAAAGATCACTTACCCATACTTGCAAGAAGGTTACTACGTTAGGGAACAACAGGGTACCTTTTCCAGTAGAGGTAGGAGTGGGTTTAGAAGGTATACTACATTCTCAGGCTCCTCCTTCGGCAGCAGCTCAGGGAGTGACTCTGAACGCCCAGGACCCAGTACAGCCAATCCCACTGGTGGTCTGAACCAATCTAACCAGCAGCCCTCGTCCTCCTCTTCTTCTTTTTTACCAGAGGAACCATGGTGGGGCCAGCGAGGACGGGGCCGCCCCTGGGGGAGACCCAGGGGGAACAGAGGACAGACTTGGAACCAAGGGAGAGGCCAGTCGAGGAGACAGGCACACTTCCAACAGGAAACACATGGGGAGATCCAAACACGCAGGCAGCATTACAGATGGTAACTTACAAAACTGACAATCCTGTCATCAACTTGTCTAATTATACCTTAGCCCCTAATGAACAAGGGATCCTGGAAAAGGGTTTGTCATTTGTCCCGACCAACATGCCTAACAACCTCCAGTTGAAGATTGAATTACACCAATTCTTTCGCAAACTGCGTCTTAAATATCATTTTTTTAAAAAACCCCACAACCCCACCTTTTCGGCCAGCGGACTGCGACCACCGTCCAAATTTAATCCCCCTGCGTCATTGATGCCACATAAACTCCTGGCCTTTGAACAGGTAGTCATGAGGGATGTGAACAACATACTGACCAACAGACAATACATCCCATATAACATCAGTAAACAGGAACGCGCAGCTCTAGACACCTTAAAAAACAATCCCCATATTGTGATTAAACCTGCTGACAAGGGGGGCGCCATTGTTATTCAGAACACCGAGGACTACAAAAGAGAGATTGACTCCCAACTGGCTGTTGATGGTAACTATTTGAAACTACGTAGGGACCCTACTCAGGACATAAGCAAGACCATAAGGAACCTAACAGGTACTGCCCTGGAGATTGGTTATATCAACAAACTAGAGCATGACTACCTGAATAATAAACATCCCAGACTTCCCACGATATATACCCTCCCTAAAGTACATAAACGGATGCAAAATCCCCCAGGGAGGCCAATTGTATCTGGGTGTGGCTCAGTCTTAGAACCCCTTTGCAAATACATCGATGTATTCTTAAAGCCCATCGGGGAACAGACATCGACTTATCTAAGGGATACGATGCAGACCATACAGCTCTTGGATGAATATCCATATGACCCTGACACCCACTTATTGGTCACTATGGACATCACTGCCCTTTACACTAACATCCCACAGGTGGCAGCTCTCCAATGCATAGAACTAGCACTAGACGCCGGACCTGCACCACACCCGGTTCCTTCAGAATTCATTGTGTCACTACTTAGAGTTGCAATGACCCAAAACTATTTCACCTTCCTGGATCAGTTTTTTATACAAACTAAGGGCGTGGCGATGGGGGCCAGCTTTGCTCCCAACCTGGCCATCATCTACATGAGTGAATTTGAACATCAATATGTCCTCAACCAGGTTAACCCATATAGTGAGTGTATAGAATTATGGCGTCGCTATATCGACGATATTGTATTCATCTGGCATGGTGAGGAGGATGATCTCAAGAAATTCCACCTTTGGTTGAACACTTGTTCAACTGATATACAATTCACGATGAATTACAGTAGAGAAAAAATTGATTTCCTTGACATTACAATTAAATCAGACTCAGAATCAGTGAAACTATACACGACACTATTCAGGAAAAGCAGCGAAAGGAACACTCTTCTTCGTTACTCCAGCCACCATCCACGCAACCTACGTGATAACTTACCGTTTGGACAGTTTCTACGGATTCGGCGTAACTGCTCCAAAAAAGAGGATTTTATGGAGGAGTCCGCAGGCCTATTATCCAGATTGGTAGACCGTGGCTATCCTATCAGGCTCTTGAAAAAAGCGCGTAAACGCGCATGGTACAATCACAGGGAACTCTTACTCACACCCAAAAATAAGGATAACACCAAAGAGGAACGGTTGGTCTGTGTAACCACGTTTAACACGAAGAGCAATGCCATCAAGAAGGCCATCAATCAGCATTGGCACCTAGTGGCTGACGAATTAGGTAACATGCCCACTCCCCTCCACGCCTTTAGAAAAGGTAAAAACATCCGAGATCATCTTATCAAATCTCTACTACCTACTAGTCATACGGGAGGACAGACTACCCTATGGGGGACTCAGGTCATGGGCCACCATCAATGTGGCTCATGTAAAGCATGCGCCCTAACCAGACCTACCAAAGAATTCACGCATAACAACCACACGTACAAATTAAGGGAACACAGCAACTGTAACACCTCAGGAGTTATTTATGTGATTGCCTGCCCATGTAACTTCCTATACGTGGGTCAAACCATTCAGAAGGTTAAGTGCCGGATACTGCAACACTGCAGCCGTATCCGGTGCAAGACACCTGGAGCCCCTCTGGTTGAACATTTCACCACTTTTGAACATACAGCAGACAGCCTGAGGTGGTGGGTTTTGGAAAAAGTCAAACCCAACCCTAGAGGTGGTGACTTTACTGAAATACTGAATATACGTGAGTATAGATGGATCAATTCCCTTGACACGGTCACCAGGGGCTTGAACGAATTGGAAGAAACCAACAAACAAGTTTCCACCATGAATCAAAGATAAAGTTAATTTCCCCCACCGAACTCATTCTATGACTAAAGGGATCTTTAATTGGGGAAACAGACTGTTAAGTATCACCTGGATATCAGTCCATTGTAGGATGACAGTAATGTATATATTGTGTTCTATAATTGTTAGTATGTGTGTATAATATGTCTGTGTAATTATTATGTATGTTTTATTATTGTTTTTGTAAATAAGTGTCAATATGTGGGTTATGAACAGTAATTGTATCTGTAAGGTTGTTCTCATTAATAGAGTGTCCCAATTTTGTATCCGAATTGAATTCCATCCCCTCTAGTCCTTAATCGGTTCAACCATGGGAATGAATGATGTTCTGCCTTCCATCCTGTCCAAATAGGGAGCATGACAACCTACTGCCCCACAGCAGAGGTGATATGTTCCTTTCACCAATCCCGGACTTATGCTGGGTTACCTTGGCAACTTCACGGTAGCCTCGGTTTAGCACACTCACGCTGTGCGTTCCAACTAAGACGCGCAACCTTAGTCCGTCTACTATCTCCGAGCCCCTTGACTTAAATGCTAACACGGTTACCCTGGTAACCGCACGGAGCCTCGGACGAGCTCACACCGCGCCGGGCCTTCAACGGAGACAGACGCTCCGGTTTTTGAACACATTTGATGTGTACCTCCTGGTAAGCTCTACCGACACCACTCCCCTTATTTTGGAGATCGATCACTCGCATGGGAGGCTTGCAAGTAACGATGCCCCCTTTTTTGTTTTAGCCCTGATTTATTCTCCACGCTGGGTTTCCATGAACAGACCTTGGACACATCGCTATCAGTTTCGATTTTTCTACTGAAGCGGTAAGATGCCTGGGTCTTTATCGCTTAGAAAGAGCTGGTTAATTAGTCATGACCTTGTTCCCTTCGTATGGTTTGCACTATTAGTTGTCTGATCCGAATTCTCTTTCCATTAGACACGGAACTAAAGACCCCTCCAATACCAAGCCCTCTTACCCGGCCAATTTCTCTGTGGAACCACCCCACTAGGTAGGCGAATTTTTCCCTACTAAGCGCATTTTAACTGTTTTATTAGGACAACTCCCTCATGCCGTATTTTTAATATTTCAGGTGGTTTAATTAAAGTACCCTCCAGTCGGGTTGCCCCTCATTGGTCCTGATGAAGACCCGCAAGGCCAAGGTTTAAAAGTCCCCATAGGCCACCAAGACGGGTCGAAACGTCGACGCCCACCCCTTGCTACCTGGGACACATTTCCATTCCTTCGTGCAAGACCACCAATGGGGTCTTTTCTCTTAACTATACTAATTGTGTCCTCAATAAATGTGACCAGGTCTTTGGCTTGTGTACGGTGAATTACAACCGATTCACATTGCCTGTAATTGTAACTAATTGATCACCCCTACTACTATGCATCTTTCATTCCTTGTTCTATCCGCGCACTTTTTCAATCACTTTCCTCTGATGCACGCTTTCCTCTTGGAGCAACCCTGTTCTGTTTTATGAATATTGCAGTAAAATTGCCGAAACTATAAAATAAATGTATATATAACGGCTTTCAGTGTTTTTGGTTGTTGTCCTTGTGCTGATTAGAATGAGCTATTCAATATTACGAGCCTTTGTTGAAGTATAGTTGTGTCTAGGCTCCTGACTAGTTAACTAACTGACTAAGCAAAACGTATCTCACACTTATCAATCATTGGATAAGGACCATTGTTTTTGATATTACTAATTCACCCAGGTCCTTCCTCCTTGGGTTACCCCATTTTTGTAATGGCCACCTTTGTGCAGGCAAGTCCTGCGAGGGTTTAATTGTATAAATGTTCAATGTTTGTGTATTTTTGAATTGTTTCATTTTTATGATTTTGATTGTTCTTTCCACACTGTTAATTTTTATATACAAATAGTCCTACTATGTCAGAGAGGGAAACACTGTCATACAGCGAGGATTATATCGAGAAACTATTACAACTACAAGGAGGTAACACCTTCCTAGGTGGTACCACCACAAGTATAGACTTAACCCTTAACGAAAAGGTGTCTAAGCTAGAAAGACTTGAGAAGAAATTGATCAGGACTAGACTACACGGTCGCACTCTCGCTCAATACCTCCAATCGAATGTCATCCCGGTGGGACTACAAGTAAGGAACGAACCGGCCATTTTTCTTGATAATCCGAAGTTCAAAGAGAACTTCAGCTTTGTGTCTAACAACTGCTCAAGGCACTGGATGGTGCTCGGTATAGAGACAGCAGTTGAAGAGGTACAACGACTTATCAAGGAAATCTCTGAACTTAAAAAAGAAATCATTGAAGATAGGGCCTTAGTCAATGCTAAGGAGGCATTAGAGAGATTAGAACGCACAATCCAGGACTTTGATACATATACACAGGCAACAAAACTAGACAAAGTCACTAGAGATATTAAATTCTATGACAAAAAGATCACTTACCCATACTTGCAAGAAGGTTACTACGTTAGGGAACAACAGGGTACCTTTTCCAGTAGAGGTAGGAGTGGGTTTAGAAGGTATACTACATTCTCAGGCTCCTCCTTCGGCAGCAGCTCAGGGAGTGACTCTGAACGCCCAGGACCCAGTACAGCCAATCCCACTGGTGGTCTGAACCAATCTAACCAGCAGCCCTCGTCCTCCTCTTCTTCTTTTTTACCAGAGGAACCATGGTGGGGCCAGCGAGGACGGGGCCGCCCCTGGGGGAGACCCAGGGGGAACAGAGGACAGACTTGGAACCAAGGGAGAGGCCAGTCGAGGAGACAGGCACACTTCCAACAGGAAACACATGGGGAGATCCAAACACGCAGGCAGCATTACAGATGGTAACTTACAAAACTGACAATCCTGTCATCAACTTGTCTAATTATACCTTAGCCCCTAATGAACAAGGGATCCTGGAAAAGGGTTTGTCATTTGTCCCGACCAACATGCCTAACAACCTCCAGTTGAAGATTGAATTACACCAATTCTTTCGCAAACTGCGTCTTAAATATCATTTTTTTAAAACCCCCCACAACCCCACCTTTTCGGCCAGCGGACTGCGACCACCGTCCAAATTTAATCCCCCTGCGTCATTGATGCCACATAAACTCCTGGCCTTTGAACAGGTAGTCATGAGGGATGTGAACAACATACTGACCAACAGACAATACATCCCATATAACATCAGTAAACAGGAACGCGCAGCTCTAGACACCTTAAAAAACAATCCCCATATTGTGATTAAACCTGCTGACAAGGGGGGCGCCATTGTTATTCAGAACACCGAGGACTACAAAAGAGAGATTGACTCCCAACTGGCTGTTGATGGTAACTATTTGAAACTACGTAGGGACCCTACTCAGGACATAAGCAAGACCATAAGGAACCTAACAGGTACTGCCCTGGAGATTGGTTATATCAACAAACTAGAGCATGACTACCTGAATAATAAACATCCCAGACTTCCCACGATATATACCCTCCCTAAAGTACATAAACGGATGCAAAATCCCCCAGGGAGGCCAATTGTATCTGGGTGTGGCTCAGTCTTAGAACCCCTTTGCAAATACATCGATGTATTCTTAAAGCCCATCGCGGAACAGACATCGACTTATCTAAGGGATACGATGCAGACCATACAGCTCTTGGATGAATATCCATATGACCCTGACACCCACTTATTGGTCACTATGGACATCACTGCCCTTTACACTAACATCCCACAGGTGGCAGCTCTCCAATGCATAGAACTAGCACTAGACGCCAGACCTGCACCACACCCGGTTCCTTCAGAATTCATTGTGTCACTACTTAGAGTTGCAATGACCCAAAACTATTTCACCTTCCTGGATCAGTTTTTTATACAAACTAAGGGCGTGGCGATGGGGGCCAGCTTTGCTCCCAACCTGGCCATCATCTACATGAGTGAATTTGAACATCAATATGTCCTCAACCAGGTTAACCCATATAGTGAGTGTATAGAATTATGGCGTCGCTATATCGACGATATTGTATTCATCTGGCATGGTGAGGAGGATGATCTCAAGAAATTCCACCTTTGGTTGAACACTTGTTCAACTGATATACAATTCACGATGAATTACAGTAGAGAAAAAATTGATTTCCTTGACATTACAATTAAATCAGACTCAGAATCAGGGAAACTATACACGACACTATTCAGGAAAAGCAGCGAAAGGAACACTCTTCTTCGTTACTCCAGCCACCATCCACGCAACCTACGTGATAACTTACCGTTTGGACAGTTTCTACGGATTCGGCGTAACTGCTCCAAAAAAGAGGATTTTATGGAGGAGTCCGCAGGCCTATTATCCAGATTGGTAGACCGTGGCTATCCTATCAGGCTCTTGAAAAAAGCGCGTAAACGCGCATGGTACAATCACAGGGAACTCTTACTCACACCCAAAAATAAGGATAACACCAAAGAGGAACGGTTGGTCTGTGTAACCACGTTTAACACGAAGAGCAATGCCATCAAGAAGGCCATCAATCAGCATTGGCACCTAGTGGCTGACGAATTAGGTAACATGCCCACTCCCCTCCACGCCTTTAGAAAAGGTAAAAACATCCGAGATCATCTTATCAAATCTCTACTACCTACTAGTCATACGGGAGGACAGACTACCCTATGGGGGACTCAGGTCATGGGCCACCATCAATGTGGCTCATGTAAAGCATGCGCCCTAACCAGACCTACCAAAGAATTCACGCATAACAACCACACGTACAAATTAAGGGAACACAGCAACTGTAACACCTCAGGAGTTATTTATGTGATTGCCTGCCCATGTAACTTCCTATACGTGGGTCAAACCATTCAGAAGGTTAAGTGCCGGATACTGCAACACTGCAGCCGTATCCGGTGCAAGACACCTGGAGCCCCTCTGGTTGAACATTTCACCACTTTTGAACATACAGCAGACAGCCTGAGGTGGTGGGTTTTGGAAAAAGTCAAACCCAACCCTAGAGGTGGTGACTTTACTGAAATACTGAATATACGTGAGTATAGATGGATCAATTCCCTTGACACGGTCACCAGGGGCTTGAACGAATTGGAAGAAACCAACAAACAAGTTTCCACCATGAATCAAAGATAAAGTTAATTTCCCCCACCGAACTCATTCTATGACTAAAGGGATCTTTAATTGGGGAAACAGACTGTTAAGTATCACCTGGATATCAGTCCATTGTAGGATGACAGTAATGTATATATTGTGTTCTATAATTGTTAGTATGTGTGTATAATATGTCTGTGTAATTATTATGTATGTTTTATTATTGTTTTTGTAAATAAGTGTCAATATGTGGGTTATGAACAGTAATTGTATCTGTAAGGTTGTTCTCATTAATAGAGTGTCCCAATTTTGTATCCGAATTGAATTCTATCCCCTCTAGTCCTTAATCGGTTCAACCATGGGAATGAATGATGTTCTGCCTTCCATCCTGTCCAAATAGGGAGCATGACAACCTACTGCCCCACAGCAGAGGTGATATGTTCCTTTCACCAATCCCGGACTTATGCTGGGTTACCTTGGCAACTTCACGGTAGCCTCGGTTTAGCACACTCACGCTGTGCGTTCCAACTAAGACGCGCAACCTTAGTCCGTCTACTATCTCCGAGCCCCTTGACTTAAACGCTAACACGGTTACCCTGGTAACCGCACGGAGCCTCGGACGAGCTCACACCGCGCCGGGCCTTCAACGGAGACAGACGCTCCGGTTTTTGAACACATTTGATGTGTACCTCCTGGTAAGCTCTACCGACACCACTCCCCTTATTTTGTAGATCGATCACTCGCATGGGAGGCTTGCAAGTAATGATGCCCCCTTTTTTGTTTTAGCCCTGATTTATTCTCCACGCTGGGTTTCCATGAACAGACCTCGGACACATCGCTATCAGTTTCGATTTTTCTACTGAAGCGGTAAGATGCCTGGGTCTTTATCGCTTAGAAAGAGCTGGTTAATTAGTCATGACCTTGTTCACTTCGTATGGTTTGCACTATTAGTTGTCTGATCCGAATTCTCTTTCCATTAGACACGGAACTAAAGACCCCTCCAATACCAAGCCCTCTTACCCGGCCAATTTCTCTGTGGAACCACCCCACTAGGTAGGCGAATTTTTCCCTACTAAGCGCATTTTAACTGTTTTATTAGGACAACTCCCTCATGCCGTATTTTTAATATTTCAGGTGGTTTAATTAAAGTACCCTCCAGTCGGGTTGCCCCTCATTGGTCCTGATGAAGACCCGCAAGGCCAAGGTTTAAAAGTCCCCATAGGCCACCAAGACGGGTCGAAACGTCGACGCCCACCCCTTGCTACCTGGGACACATTTCCATTCCTTCGTGCAAGACCACCAATGGGGTCTTTTCTCTTAACTATACTAATTGTGTCCTCAATAAATGTGACCAGGTCTTTGGCTTGTGTACGGTGAATTACAACCGATTCACATTGCCTGTAATTGTAACTAATTGATCACCCCTACTACTATGCATCTTTCATTCCTTGTTCTATCCGCGCACTTTTTCAATCACTTTCCTCTGATGCACGCTTTCCTCTTGGAGCAACCCTGTTCTGTTTTATGAATATTGCAGTAAAATTGCCGAAACTATAAAATAAATGTATATATAACGGCTTTCAGTGTTTTTGGTTGTTGTCCTTGTGCTGATTAGAATGAGCTATTCAATATTACGAGCCTTTGTTGAAGTATAGTTGTGTCTAGGCTCCTGACTAGTTAACTAACTGACTAAGCAAAACGTATCTCACACTTATCAATCATTGGATAAGGACCATTGTTTTTGATATTACTAATTCACCCAGGTCCTTCCTCCTTGGGTTACCCCATTTTTGTAATGGCCACCTATGGGTGAGGGTGGCAGGGGTGATGGGCAACAGGTCCCCTATGTGTGGGGTGGCAGTAGTGATGGGCAACAGGTCCCCTATGAGTGGGGGTGGCAGGGGTGGTGGGCAACATAATCCCTACGGGTGGGGGTTGGCAGGGGTGATGGGAAACAGGTCCCCTATGTATGGGGGTGGCAGTAGTGATGGGCGACATGAGCCCTATGGGTGGGGGTGGCAGTAGTGGTGGGCAACAGGTCCCCTATGAGTGGGGGTGGCAGGAGTGATGGGCAACATAAGCCCTATGAGTGAGGGTGGCAGGGGTGATGGGCAACATAAGCCCTATGAGTGGGGGTGATAGTGGTGCTGGCCATACAACCTCTATGGTGGCCTGTTGTTAGAGGCCAGGATGTGGATCCCCTGTGTGTGTGTGTGCCATTTTGCTGGTACATGTTGTTTGTTTGTGTGATAGGTGTCTGACTTACCGTCTGCGCCATTGGCGTCGGTTCCTGATCCGGTCATAGATGTAGATTACTGGTATGACCTGCGCGATGGGACTCATGATGTGTTCGTGTCGTACACGCTGCTTGTTGCTCCATCTCGTACCCGTTGCAAGCTGGTCCGTCTTGTAGCCGTGGCATGAATCGTAGCTGATATGGTTGTTATCCGGATGCTGTGACGTGCCATATGTGGCGACGCATTGTACTTGTCAGGGCGGAAACTGATATGGATACTGCTTCCGGGCAACTCGGTTCGGCGTTCGAAGTTACGGCTTGGACGAAGAATGAAGCTTGAATCACAGCCTACGCGTCGGTCGTGTTTTTGGCAGTTATGCGTATCGTACTTCATCTACCGGACGGACCGGCTACGGGTATGTGTCGGTCACACGGTAAGGCTATGGACAGCTCTCGGAGAGCTGTCTGACCCGGATCGGAATCGACCCCTCAGAGTAAGACAAACTGGCAAGAATTAGTGGATGTTAGGAAAGTGCAAAAGGCAACATTATATCTGATACAAAACAATGATTATTACAAAAATGTGTATGTGGCAGGAGAAGAAATACTTTTAGGAGATGATAGTGAAACGTCAAGTGGTCAAATTGAAAAAGTGGACATGTCCAAAAGTGAAGAAATCTATGAACTTTATAGTGTACATTCACATAATTTGAAAGAAGTGATGGGGAATACTATTGAATTATTCCAAATGAAGAAAGCAAAGGGGACTCCCATGAGTGTATGGGAAAAAAGTTTGGAAGCTCGTTGTTTTCCGCCGCTGTTTCCAACTGGAAAAGGTGGATGGTATGATGAACAATCAGTTAAGATTACTGCATCAGAATATCGAACACCAAAATTGTATGCAGAAGATCCAAGATTTCGACAATGTATCCCATATACATTTCATCTTTTGTTTGAGAGTGAGTTATCTGGACTTTCATATGCAGTTAACCACATAATAAAAACAGGAGTACATCTTCAAAATGTTTCTGCAAAGGAATTTATGGATAAAGTACATCAGAGAGACGATCATTTAGAATCTCAGCTGATTAATTTGATGGCATGTCAGCGTGGTACTAATGAGTATTGGTACCGTTGTCATGGAGAACTTAAATGTATGCTAAGGAACTTAGGAACTCCTACGTGATTTGTTACCCTAAGCTGTGCTGAATACGCTTGGGATGATTTACTTGAATTTCTTCGGGAAGCAAATTTGAATATAAAAAATATTGAATACAAGACACCTGGAGAATTGTGCTCTTTGGATCCTGACAATGTATGCAGATATTTCAATCATAGGTTTGAAACTATGATGTCTTTTATCTGCAATAAAAGGAATCCTCCTCTTGGAGAAGTTGTGGATTTCTTTTGGAGAAAGGAGTATCAAGCTAGAGGTGCCCCTCATATACATATGCTGTTATGGATCAAGGATGCACCCAAATTCGGAACTGATTTGGATGACATTGTTTTGTCTTTTATTGAAGAATATGCCACATGTGCTATACCAAAAAGAACAGATGAAAACCCCTTAAGGCAAAAAGTCTTACGATTCAAAAGTCATCGATGTGGCAAATACTGTCAACGAAAGTACAAGTCTAAGGAAAAGTTTTATACCAAATGTCGTTTTGGATTTCCACGTCCTGTAATATCCAAAGGAAGAGTAAACAGCTTTATGTCAGCTGTGAGACATACCATCACTAGAAAATCTCCCAAAAATACATACAATTTGAGAAGAAGTGAAGAATCAAAATATATCAATGATTATCATCCAGTTATTCTCTCAATGTGGAATGCTAATATGGATATTCAGTATGTAGCGGATAATTCCATTGCTGTTGCCCGGTATGTGACATCTTAAATAACAAAATCAGAAAAGATGGAGTTAAAAGAAATGTGGGAAGAAATTTCTTACGAGAAAAGTCTTAGTAAAAATTTATACAGTTTCAGTTTAAAGATGTTATCCCATCGAGAAATTGAAGCGTATGAATGCTCAGAACGGTTGTCGTCTGCAAGTTTATATTCAAAGTCAAAAGGGATCATTTGGGTGAGTCTAGGTCTTGCTGCAACACGAAATCGAGTACTTAAACCTGTACAAGAAATTGAATATTTAGCAGTAAATGAACCGGTAAGTACAGATATTGTCAAAACAAACATGTTGGATACATACTATCCAAATAGAAGTCGTCATCTTGAGAACATATGTCTCTATGAAGTGCTGCAATTTTACAGTTTTAAGAAAAATACTATAGAAAACATAAATGAAGGAAAATATGCAGTGATTGGTTCAGAAAGATGTTTGGTGAAACATACTAAAGGAAATCTAATTAATCACAGGAAACTGAGTTGTGATACTGCTGATAAAAGAGAATTTTACTATTTAGCACTTTTACAACTGTTCAAGCCTTGGCGTACGGAAATTGAATTACTTGGAGATTTTCAGTGCTATGAAGATTCTTTCAATGCATGTAAAGATAGCATTGAATGCCCAGTTTTTGCAAATTATCTGAAAATGTTAAATGAAGAAATTGTTCAAAGAAGCTACTATTGCAGCTGAGATTGCTAGAGACAGTTCTCAAGACATTCAAAGTTCTGGACATGTGAGTCAAGATCCACTAGGACAACCAATTCTTGAAATGAAGCAGTAATCGCCATGAATGAAGTGGAAACAGCAATGCATCAAGCTCAAGAAGATATTATGGACTTAGAAAACTTGGAAGAACAACTAAATGTTGACCAGAAAGAAAAATATCAGCAAGTTAGACAACAGATCAACCATAGTTTTCTTCATGAAAATAAAGAATGCACATGCACATCATTTCAACCTATCCGAATGATTATCAGTGTTCAAGCTGGTACAGGAAAATGTTTCTTGATTAAAGTTTTGACCACTTATCTACAGAAAATAACTGATTCACATTTGTCTTGTGTTGTAACTGCTCCTACTGGATTGGCAGCACACAACATTAAAGGAATTACATTACATTGTTTACTAATGCTACCTGTGGAACATGAAAATAAATTGGAATATCACAAGCTATCTGGAGAAGCTTGTTATGAAGTTTCAAGAGTGCTTAAGAAAATGAAACTTCTGATTATTGATGAGGTGAGCATGGTCTCAAACTTAATGCTTGCCTTTGTGCATTTAAGAATGCAGCAAATTCTTAAAATAGAATACGATGTCGTATTTGGAAGAAAACATGTGATAGTTTTTGGAGATCTATTGCAACTCCTTCCCGTAAAAGGACAACCAGTATTTAAAACGCTTGTGCATGAAGACACCAATAAGTCTTTGGGAAGTGTTGGAAACGTTAACAGTTGGTAATATTTTGAATATAAAGAACTCATTAAAAATATGCGACAGGCAAATTATGTTGATTATGGAACTATTCTTCAAGATATAAGAATTGGAAACTGACAGAACATGGCAAACAAGCTTTTCAAAGTCGATTACTTACAAACTTGTTTCCAAATGAAAATATAGTTCCTGAAAAAATATATTAAAAATTGCAGAAAATAAATCTATAATCTGCTTAATGCCAACACTGTGCGAGTTTTCTATATTCAATGAAGAACTTTTGAAGCTAGAAAATGAACAAATAATAAAAATGGAAGCCATTGATAAAATAGAGCATGAAGGAATTACAATTATTTTGATGGAAAAATTGAAAACAAAATTGGATTCTTTAGAAAAATCTATATCTAAAACTGCTGGTTTAGAAAAGAATTTATATGTAAGTGTAAACTGTCGGGTAGTTTTACAGCGTATTTTGGATGTGGAAAAAGGTTTAGTAAATGGAGCAATGGGTAAAGGTGTTGATTTTGTTAATTATCAAAATAGAGATGGAATTGAATTTTTGAAAATCAAATTTGATCAGATTGAAGAAGTAAAACAAATTGCTCGTTGTTCAGTTCGTTTTTTGCTAGTTAAAGATTTATATGTTCCTCTTTCTCTGGCATATGCAGTGACTATTCATAAATCTCAAGGTTTAAGTGTAGATAATGCTTTGGTAAATATTGGAAATACCATTTTTAAACAGGGTATGGCATATGTTGCTTTGTCCCGAGACAGAATTTTCTCTGGTTTGTATTTGATTGATTTTGATGAGGGAAAGTTTAGTGCAGATGCAAACTGTGTAAAAGAGTATAATCGATTAAGAAGAGTGTATGCTCCCAATTTAGGTGAGTATCCTGTATATAAAAAGCGTGTAGTAGGTCGAAAAAGAAGATATGAGAATATCTGTAGTGAAGCTATAGAGAAGGAAAAAAATCAAGATAATGTTGAGATTGCAAGCAAAAAGAAAAAGGACACTATTGAAGGGCTTGTCGGGTATCAGTTAGAAAATAGTTCAGGTATCAACTGTTATGCTAATGTAGTGGTCAATGTTGTTTTTTTCTAGAAAGTTTGCAACAGCAAATTATGGAGAATCGTGAAAAAAGATTTTGTTCCTTGTTGCATTGTAGTTATGAAAAATTGAGAACTGATAAAAGGAAAAAACAAAGTGTTTCTGATGTTCATAATCTTTTGGATATGTGTTCTGCTTCTACACAATTTACGCAGAATATTCAACAAGATGCTCAGGAATTTCTAATGTATATGCTTGCAGTATTGGAAAATATAGGAATAAAAATAGAAATAGTAAGGCAATGCAGTGACTTGCGCTGTTTTGTCTTATATGGCCATGCAAAGCCACGCAGAGTGACTTTGCCTCACTGCATAGATATGATTTAGATGCTTGTGCCGCTGAAGCTTAGAAAATTGACGCTTCAGTGGCGCAAGCCTCTCCTAAATCAGCCCTAAAATATTTTGTTCCTTTTTAGGTCTTTCACCATCAGGTAGCTACATATAAAATAATGGGTAGCTTAAAAGAAAAATAAATTTTAAAAAGTTGTTACTCAGTGGGAGATGCACTGTACAGTACATTATATAACCTCTATCATTTAATGCACTGCTTAGGTCTGTGTGCAACCAGAGAGCCACAGAATTAAAATTTGTTGGTGCAGTGGAAAATAATGAATTGGGTATTTTTAGTGCTTTGAGGTCACAGCCTGTGACAGAAAGCACTGTGAATGTGTAAGTCATTATTGTATACTTGCTTCCAAAATGTAGATTAGTGTAACATCAGACTGTAAGACTGTAAGTAATGCATTTATTTTTTGCATAACTGTCCCTTCAGCATTTTTTCAGAGGTACTAAGCGCTGTGTAAATTCAGTTATCATTAAAAGCACACACTTCACAGCCCAGTTGCTAACCAACACACAAAAAACACATCTTTGGCATCACAATGCTTGAAGTGATTCCAGCAATTAAAGCCAGAACCACTCCCAAGCATCCTTTACATTTGCAGATTAACTCCTAGGGTACATTTTCACTTCATTCAGGCAAGCAGGCACCCCGTCATGAAGGCCTGTTTGAATGATTGTTTTACCTGTCTGCTGGGCCTCTTAGTTTTACAGCACATCAGACTCAATTCATGTCAGCTGAAGCATTTTAATGAGCATGATTGTGTTTGTCCAAAGCACGTTTTGGATTCCAGGCAGAAGTTAGGCCTGGAAATGCAGATTAAAGACCTCTGATTTAGAGTATATGGAAATTATAAACAATTGTTCATTGAATTATTATTTCAGTTCTTTCATATTGAAGTAAGAAAATTCTCTTAGAAAGAAGCATTTTTTATATGTGTGATTTGTTTTATATGGTATGTTATTGAGAAGGTTGTTTTTATAGAATGTTGACAAATAGTTGACTATATTGAACATATTGAAAATATTTTTGACACAGATTTGGGTTTTTTGAAACAATCTTATTGATTGTTTTTTTTTGCCTGCTGTTATGTGATGAGTAACATTGAAATCACTGTTTCTAGTGAAAGTCAATGTATTCTGAGAACAGCAAAAAAGACAAATGAAATAATTCATGAAATGTTAAAATTATGTTGTGTTGTAAAAAGTATAATATATATTATAACTGTATTTTTTCTACTCTTTCACAGAGTCTAATTGAAAAGTACAACATTTTCAGGAATTTAAATTGTTATAAACAAGTAAAAAATTGTTAAGCATTTTTTGATATGTACTACTGTCAAGGTAAGATTAAGTAATGCAAACACTATCAATGCACTACTACATTCAGCTCTGCACTATGTATATAAACCTGTAACCAACTACTAAGTAAAGTTTTACCTATGCAATCTAGGAATCCTCCTGTCTATCCCATGCATTTCTTCAATTATCCATCCAGAACTATCTATGTATCCTATCAGTCTGCCATAATACACTCTTCTAAATACCCAGTTAATACCTATGCAATGTTGGAATTCCTGTCTGTGCCATGTTTTTTCGCAATCCTCCATCCAGCACTATCTATGTATCATATCACTTTACCAATACCTAAGCACTTCTAAATTCAACATATAGGTGCCGATTCCGATCCTGTAAAACCCGGGTACGAATGGTTGTACGGAGCGTATTCTCCGTCCGACTCGTACCCGGGAAAACCACCTTACAAACCCGCAAGTATGATTCGTACAGAAATACCATTTCCGTACGAGTCGTACAAAACACCGACCGGCTAAAAAATACCCACAATTCCGATCCGGGACATCGCGTACGTGACGTCCGGACAGAGTCAGGCAGCGTTTTATGGACCAGCAAGTACGATCCGTGCCCACGTCACTCCGCACCGCTCATTTATTACGGCAGCCAAAAACTCCTAGGAAATTGAGGACGACGCGAAGAAGGAGCATCGGTACGCGACGGACAGCCATGGACCCCATCCTACGTGTCATCCCGCGCCTCCTAGCCTACGACCTGGTGCACAGAAACCGACACAGACGCCGCAGAAGGTCAGAACAACACCCAGGGGCAAAGGGGGGGGGGCGAGGGGCAGGAAACATAACCCCCACCCATTGTAAAACATATATATCCTGCACATAAATTACCTCCATGGTCTGGTCACTTCGGGGGGCATGTCCACCAATCCCACGTACTGCCACAACGGAAGTGGACGTGGATGCGTACCTGTCACCACTACAATGGTGGTACGGCCCGTACCCACGCCCCCCAGAGCGTGGGTATGGTCCGTACCACCATTGTAGTGGTGACGTTGGGGTATGCGTGGTACGGACCGTACCCACGCTCTGAGGGCATGGGTACGGGCCGCACCACGCATACCCCTACGTCACCACTACAATGGTGGTACGGACCGTACCCACGCTCTGGGGGGCGTGGGTACAGGCTGTACCACCATTGTAGTGGTGACGTAGGGGTACGCGTGGTAAGGACCGTACCCACACCCCCCAGAGCGTGGGTATGGTCCGTACCACCATTGTAGTGGTGACGTTGGGGTATGCGTGGTACGGACCGTACCCACGCTCTGAGGGCATGGGTACGGGCCGCACCACGCGTACCCCTACGTCACCACTACAATGGTGGTACGGACCGTACCCACGCTCTGGGGGGCGTGGGTACAGGCTGTACCACCATTGTAGTGGTGACGTAGGGGTACGCGTTGTAAGGACCGTACCCACGCCCCCCAGAGCGTGGGTACGGTCCGTACCACCATTGTTGTGGTGATGTAGGGACACCGTGGTACGGACCGTACACACCCTATGAACGCAGGGATATGGTCCGTCTCACCCGTACCCCTACGGCACCAGTACATTATGGATACAAGGCCACAAATGTCGGACTACGGCCTGGTGCAGCATATTAGCAGTAAATTTGGGGGGGTGTATGCCCAGGACAGCAGTGTACCAAGGGGGTGGGTGGGTCGGTGGGTGGCTGCAGAGGACTCCCAGCAGTGGACAGACATATGAGCGGTGGCTGCAGAGGACTCCAAGCAGTGGACAGACATATGAGGGGTGGGTGCATATCACTACCAGTAGTGGTCAGAGACATAGGAGGGGTGGGTGCAGAGTATTCCCAGCAGTGGACAGACATATGAGGGGTGGCTGCAGAGGACTCCCAGCAGTGGACAGACATATGAGGGGTGGGTGCAGAGGACTCCCAGCAGTGTCCAGACATATGAGGAGTGGGTGCAGCGGACTCCCAGCAGTGGACAGAGATGTATGAGGGGTGGGTGCAGAGGATTCCCAGCAGTGTCCAGACATATGAGGGGTGGGTGCAGAGTATTCCCAGCAGTGTCCAGACATATGAGGGGTGGGTGCAGAGGACTCCCAGCAGTGTCCAGACATATGAGGAGCGGGTGCATATCACTACTAGCAGTGGACAGAGATGTAGGAGGGGTGGGTGCAGAGTATTCCCAGCAGTGGACAGACATATGAGGGGTGGCTGCAGAGGACTCCCAGCAGTGGACAGACATATGAGGGGTGGGTGCAGAGGACTCCCAGCAGTGTCCAGTCATATGAGGAGTGGGTGCATAGCACTACCAGCAGTGGACAGAGACATGGGGGTGTGTACATCATCCTCAGATGACCACAACTCCATGGGTGTATGAACGCATCCCCAATGTGCGACTATGTTGAGAGTGCCATAACAACACATCACTGACAGCAGTGTCCCACTCCCATGAGGATGTATGTCTTTCCCCCACTGCATGACACACCACATGTGGGTGTGAGGACAAATGACACATGCATACCCACCCCTGGCGGATGCAGCACAATACACACACTGAGATCATGTCACAAGACTGTATAGTTATGTTAAAGCCTACTAAACTAAGGGAGCCAAAGGGAACACACACTGTCACGCACATTCCAGGACTGATAGGAATGTACAGGTGCTGGGACAGCCACCAAGTTGTTGTCTCCCATGGAAGGAATAGGGAGGACTTCCCACAAATACAATGCCCACAATTGTCAGTCAGGTGAGCAAATACCCTGCAGAACAAGTACCATATGTGTGCCAGGCTGGGAGTACACACATGCATAGTGCGGAAAAGGGACAATTTCTACATGAAGGCATGGCAACATGCTCTATACACAAGTACAGTGACTACCAAGGATGGCACAGACGATGCAGCCGGAGACATTGATGAGCAGGCATGGCCATAGTTGAAGGGATCCGTCACCCACAAAGGAAATGTAGACACAGGTTCAGCACAACAATTGTGCAACTCCCTGCAGGGAAGATGTCAGGTGCCACAGAGGAAGGAACACTCCTTGGGACAATGTCTCCAAACACAAAGAGCATACACAACCAAAGATTCTTATCAGATACCTTGTGAAGGCACGCAGATACCGGGGTCCACCCCATGAGCAGCAGACTACAACATTTCCCACACACCTAATACATGATCACCACCCCAACTCATGGAGCATCAGCACCAACATCAATACCTGAAAAACAATCGTGGTGAAAGGAAAAACAAAATGCTTTATTCAGCATTAAATTAAAAGGTATAAAAAGACAATATTTACAAAGGCCATAGGCCAATCCAGATGCGAAATCCTGGGGGGAACACATGTCCACGCGTCTCCCCGAGCTTGCCTGCACATTCTAAACCTCTGGTTCAGCGACTGGTGGGGGCATCATGTGGGGAAGGACCAGGCACCGCAGGGACAGGAGGGGGAAGGGTAGGTGTTGTGTGTGCAGGGACGGACTACTCCACCACAGGGGGTGGGGCAGCGCCAAAGGTGGCGGTTAGCATGGTGCTGCACACGTCCGCAAGCTCGTCCAGCGTCTCCCCTGCACCCGAAGGAACCACAGGCCCCAAGGAGGGGGGGGGGTCGGAGGGATGGGTTGCAGTGCTACTGGGGGAGGTGGTGGACAGGGGGGGGACTCAACTCCCCTACCCGCGGAGTGCCTTGGCCGTTTACGTGATGGTGAACCAGTGGGGCTGAGGCCCAGCACAGCCAAGTATGTCTCCTTCTCAGACTGTGGGGCAGGGGAGCCGAGGGGAGTGACATTGGAGGGACTGGGGAGTGAGGCATGCGGATTTGGACTGTGGCTGCGTGTCTGCCTGTGTGCCCTAGACCCAGTGGGTGTGCCTTCTTCCCCCTGAGTGTGGGTGACAGGAGGTGTGTGCTTGCCCTTCCCTGTTGGTGTGCTGCCTGTGTCTGGTGGGGTGCGTGGCTGGGAATGTCTGTGTGTGCTTGGGACAGCCATGGGAGTGGGAAGTGTGGATGGTGCAGGGGTAGGGGGGACGAAGCGCTGCAGGAGACTCACTGCTGCCGTCAGTGACGAGTCCATGGACCTCAGCAACATCCGTTGGTCAGACATCGCTGATGACATGCCCTCCATGTACGACACCATCTGTATCAGCATTCTGGTGTGGCCATGGAGGACAGTCAGGATCGATGTCTGCCCAACCTGCAACTGCCACTGAATGTCCACAGACTCGGCAGTGAGGGCAGCAGGGGAGACAGGGGCAGGGGGTGCGGTGCCTGGCACGAAGGAGACACGTTGTTGCCCTACACGGACAGAAGGGACCCGAGCAAGTGGGAGGGCAGTGATGGGAATGGAGGGGGCGGTGACAGTTGTAGTGCTGCTGCCAGCTGTTGGAGCAGCCTCCACCCCCTCAGGGAGCTCAGCCTCGGACCCGTCAGCGTCGTAGTTGGTGTTGGTACTAGACAGGTCCTCCGCCTGACTCCCCTCACCCTCTGTGCCACTTGATTCCGCCGACTCCCCAGCAGTGGTGGCACCGGTGCTCGATCCCTCCTCCTGGTCCGTGCAGGTGTCTCCCTCGGTGTCCCCCGATGATGCTGTGTGCAAGGTGAAGAGACATGAAATAATCAGTCACCTGTGTACATCTGACACATGAGTCCAAACAAAATAGGTCACAGTGCATATCAGGAAATGCATCATGAGTAACATCTAGAATACTCCGCACATATGTAAGCCATGCACTCCCCAGTTGGTTCACCCACCTAGCCACCTGAAAAAATGAACATCAGGACACAACAGCAAATAACTCGATATCCAATTATACTGAGAAGCTAGAGTCTGTGAACAGTGGAGCAAAGCCAGACTATGAAGGCATGCCACTTCTTGTTCACTGTGAAAGAAACAGTATTGGTGCACCCAAGGCCAAATAACAGACGCCAATGCTGAAGGTGTCCCCACACTGAGAAACCTGTGAGTACTTTGTAAACCCTAAAGAAATACATTGTTATCCTTTGGGAATCACAACACTTTACACAATCGACATGTTTGGAATGTATGAATGTGCCACGTTTGGAACAGAACACACATGTGCCTGGATAACAGAAGTCACACAAGGAGGAGCACACAAAACTACTTTTACACATTCATTGTATGAGCTGCCAGCCTAATGCAAATAAGCCACTGTTAAGAAGAAATGTGGTATCAGGAAGTACATATACATGGCACCACGGTGGTCTGGATGACTTGACACCCGTAAGTTGGTATCAGCAACAACCGAGGACTAACCCAAATGCAACCACACTGTGGGAACATGTATATGTATAATCTCTAATCAATTTCATTACAGAACGGTGCCTTTGTTTTAAATGTGCCAGCATGTCCCCTAAAAGTGTAAAGGTGGTTTCTTGTGCACTTCCTTAGGAGACATCTGTCATGCAGGCACATTATTGTCCTTCACAACAAAAAATCAAAGTCAAGCATATAAACTATTGGGACAGGTTGAGAAGTGTAGTCAGTGCCAAGGTACAAGACATCTTGACTAACAACTTGAATCATGCCACCTGTCACATGGCCATCCATACCATGATGACATAGTTGGCAACACATCTGACCCACTACCTGTCATGTGGAGTGGCACACATGTCCAGACACAGGACAATGCATTAGCTAATGGCCCTGCAATTGTGTCGGAATAAGGAGCACCTGCACTGAGGAGACACCCTCATGGGAACCAAGAATGTCCACACAGATGTCAGCACACACAGACCACACTACGTAGCATCTGGAGCACACACCGGTGCCAAAAATGGATGAGCAGGAAACATGTCTTTTAACTTTTGCCACATGCTGAAAAGCACAAACATTACCCCCTGCACAACATGCCTGGGTCACTGCACGTTGTGTGTCTGTCCAGACAATTATCACACACAGGTCAGACCTGGCAAGGAGACATAAGGTTTGGACATGTAGGCCTTGCCTGCACAAACCCCCCCTACCTGAGACAATGTGATTGAGACAGAGCAAGTAGTTACACCTCTTAATCTGGGATTACTAAAATGTGCATCAAGAACTCCTAAATGTACTCAACATCACCTCGTGAGGCTGACCACACATATTTGTGACAAACAACCATCAACAGATAGTTGTACATAGACACACAGGCACTGCCCAGTGTGAGGATGCACAAGCCTAATGGGGTCACCATGGACAGTGGACATGTAGCACACTTTACGTAAATACAAATGAGGCCATGGAACAATGCCACAGAGGCCAACCTGTGCTGAACACACAGTGAATGGGCACAGTTTTTGATGCCACACATGATTCCTAGGAAAAGGTGTCTCAGGAGACTGTAGTGGGCACACTGCTCCATGGTCCTGGAATGATCTGACTGTAACAGGAGCAACCGTCCCGGCACTATGCATATCTCCCACTCATGCACATCATGTCTGAGGCCGCTACATCGGTCATGCATGCTGCAAGTCTGTTCATTTGAAACCTCACACTCCTATGTGGAGACTCAGGACAGTGTCAACAATTATGGACCCCCAAATGAGTGAACAGGACAGGGCACAGGCAAGGTACCAACACATGTCACAGACCACCCCCACCCATGATGCTGAAAGCAGTGTGCACCTTGATTAACTTGCAGCCCAGATGACCATGTGCAATAGTGATTACACACAGACCAGGGAACACATGTCAAGGAGGGGAAGGGAGGAAGAACAGCACCGGTTGACTTGGGGGAACAGGATATGCACTGCACATATAAACCCTGGCAGTGTATCCAGGCGACTGAGCACTTCCAAAAGCTGGTGACACACAACAAACACACATGTACCTACCCCCTTCCTGCTGCTGTCTCTCCTGTAACCGCCTATCCATCTCAGGGAAGACCACCACCAAGAAAAGGCTTCATTTGGTGGGTCAGGCGCCGGAGCCCGCCGTGGGGGCGTGGTGGTGAGTCCCCCAGCAGGACCCAGGCGATCCTCCTGGTCCAGCACCGGATGTCCTGCCAGCGTTTCCTCACTTGGGGCAGGCGCCGACTGCGACCCTCCACCGTATTCACGGCCCTGACGGCTCTCTTCCAAATTCTCCCCTTCTGGTAGGCGGATACCTGTGAGGATGACAAAGTGAGACTACATCACTACACCTGCTCCATGTCACAGAGACATACATTTTAACATCTTTGATTTGTTGAACAGGGCATAGTATGCTGCCAACTAATAGCACCTTTGTCATAGGGACATTTGCCTCTGTGTAAGCGCCAATGCACTACATGGCATTGAAAGTACACAGGTGGCATGAGGGGTTCGACACACCCCCTGGTCATGGCACACACTGTGCATCACAAGCAACACAAGGCTGATGGACAGCACCTCCAAGCAGTCACATGCCCCAGGCCACTGACGCAACCTCAGCAGAGTACACAGACACACACAGGCACAGATCTTTCACCTGCCATTGGCAACAGCGGATACAAACCTCACTCGGCACATGTGCCACTTTCCTGGGGGGTGTCAAAGGCATGGGGCTAGCCCAGCAAGTCAGACACACAGCACGGCTTACTTCTCACATCAGATGGGTAGAGCAGTTGCCTCCTCCATGCAGCTGTGGTGCAACACTCCACATAGACACTCACCCACATGACAAGGAACATTCACACACATCAATGTCCAGGGGGCGAACACATCATTTGGACACTCTCACCACAGCTCCACTTAACTCACACACATCTGTGGGTACAGTCACCTGTCACACCAGGGGGACCGCTGATTCACCTCAGGGCTATAGAACAAGAATGCCCAAGAGGATTAGCCACGCTGAATGTGCCATGCACCATGCAGTGAATGTCACAGTAAGCACAATGCAAGTGAGGAGTGCACACATGAACCACATCATGCTCTGCATGAGAGACATAAGCCATTCCCCCCTCGCTGGGACCCACTCTAAACAACATTGCATGTCTGTCACACCTGGACACAATGCCAGAAGTGACAGTCACAAAAAAGGGGCACAGTCAAAGGTAGTGGAGTCAGCACTCATCTGCTCCCCTGGTCTACCATACAGGCTGGGGTACTGTGGGAGGATGACGACGCCTCATTCTCTTCCTGTGTGAATGGCTGGGCCCTCTCCACAGACCTTGACATGGTGCCAGAGGAAGACAAGACAGCAGCAGTGGTGTCGACTGACATGTTGTACAGGCAAGTGCCCTCTCATGGTTCGGCCTGACTTATATCTGCCTTGCTGGCCTATTTCATTTACAGGAGTACAGAGTGATTGGTCAGACTCATTTGCATCCTACGTTTCCTCCAATCCCTTTAAACATACACCAGTGACAGCATTAGCATCTTTCAAATTTGCAGCAGCATGTCAAGTCAACAACCACTTTGCAACAATGTATAATGTGGCCAACTGCTTTTTCCAGCCCACATGATGGAAAATGTTGATCTTGAAACTCGGTATCCATGACAACCAGCATGCATTTAGGCCCTAATACTTGTCCCTTATGTGTCCCCATTGTAATTTTCAAATCCCCACACAGGTACGGTGCATTTCACACGTATCCCTAGGGCACCACTACTATAGTGATACGGCCCGTACACGCGTGTGTAGGGGTCGTATCCCTATAGTAGTGTTGCCGTAGGTGTATGCCATAGTGATACGACCCGTACACATGCATGTATGGGTCATATCCCTATAGTAGTGTTGCTGTAGGTGTACGCCATAGTGATACGGCCCGTACATGCGCGTGTAGGGGTCGTATCCCTATAGTAGTGTTGCCGTAGGTGTACGCCATAGTGATATGGCCCATACACGCACGTGTAGGGGTCGTATCCCTATAGTAGTGTTGCCGTAGGTGTACGCCATAGTGAAACGGCCAGTACACACGTGTGTAGGGGTCATATCCCTATAGTAGTGTTGGCGTAGGTGTACGCCATAGTGATACGGCCCGTACACGCACTTGTAGGGGTTGTATCCCTATAGTAGTGTTGCCGTAGGTGTACGCCATAGTGATACGGCCCGTACACGCGTGTGTAGGGGTCGTATCCCTATAGTAGTGTTGCCGTAGGTGTACGCCATAGTGATACGGCCCGTACACGCGTGTGTAGGGGTCGTATCCCCATAGTAGTGTTGGCATAGGTGTACGCCATAGTGATACGACCCGTACACACGAGTGTACGGCCGTATCACTATGGCGTACACCTACGGCAACACTACTATGGGGATAGGACCAGTGTGTAAACGTACGTGTACGACCAGTGTGTACACCTAGGTGTACACACTGGTCATACACGTACGTGTACTATATCGTAGTACACGTACGTGTACACACTGGTCGTACACGTACGTGTGTACGGTCCATACACACACGCGTACTCCTACCCAAACCCAATATAGTGGTACGACCGTACACACGCCCTCAGAGCGTGTTTACGGTGTGTTTGACAGCTTACACTGGTGATAGGAGGCGCACACGAAAGGAATGGAGGTGTCAGACTCACACAAGGCTGTACATCAAGTCATTGTCAGTGCAGTCCTTCATGTGCAGGGCCTAGGTGTGTCAGGCAGTGATGTGGCACATGTATCCTCATGTTTTAGCATAATAGATGTGTGGTGACCTGTGTACACATGTCATGTGTGATGGGGCACTATGTTGCACACTTCCCCTTCACACTTTGCACATGTCTGCATGTAGTACAAACGTGTCAAGCACTGCTTCACTGGTATGGCACAGTCCCCAACACCCGCAACTGTCCCCTGATGCCAGGTACACGGATAATTACACCTGACATCTAACTACCATCATGCCACGATGTGACTATGTCATGTGTGTGTCATGTGTCCTCATGAGCTTGCTGTTGGTGTTCCGTCAACTGCATCTGCTGTTGCTGAATCCAACATGTGTCTGTGTGTAGATGGGCATGGCACACAATTACGCACACCATGCCACATGTGGAATCCCACGTAACGTGTGTCTGTATGCATCGAACATGGTATTTCGACCTGAGGACATATCTGCGTTGCCTCAATGTCTGTGTTATCAGTTTTGACATGTACCCCTTCATGGCAATGTGTGTGATCTGTACTTTTTAAATGACATGTGACCTGTGCGTCTAGCTTGCTGCAAGCTGTCTGAATGAGATAACATCCTTCTAATGCAGATATGTGGATGTATGTCACTCCTGTAATGTGTCTGGCTGTTCACTTACACTGGGCCACAGCTAGTTTCATGGCATGTCATGTAGACCTTGACAATCAACGTTTGTAGCTGGCTCTTCGTAGGAGTATCACCTGGCTGGCATACGTGTCCTGGATGTATTGCACAGACCAGACTCTGTATTTAGCAGATGTGTATTAGCTGTTGAACATGTGCTCAGTTCATTGACATTGGTGTTGTAATGTACTCAATCTTGGTTATTCCTTCCCAATTTCTGCAGGGCACCGCCTATCCCCCGACCAATGCCAGACTTGGGGGCCATGAGGGAACATGACTGCATACGCCATTACAGATTCACCCAACAGTTAATTGAGGATCTGACAAACAGGCTGGTACCACACCTCCAACCGCGACACAGTTATCCTACTGCGCTGACCCCCAAGATGAAGGTGATGGCAGCCCTACATTTTTTTGCCACCGGTACGTTTCAATTCACCATAGCCGATGTGGGTGGCATGTCCCAGACCATGTTCAGCCGTGTTCTGCATGATGTTTTAGAAGCCATGTTGGAGCACCTGGATGAATTCATCCATTTTCCAACTCGTGAGCAGTTGACAGGTATCAAGGGTGAGTTCTATGCCCTGGGAGGGATGCCCCATGTCATTGGGTCCATTGATGGGACACATGTGGCTTTGGTACCACCACAGGCACAGGAGGTAGCCTATCGAAACCGAAAACATTATCACTCCATTAATGCCCTTGTGGTGTGTCTACCTAACATGCTGATTTCCCATGTCTGTGCACGTTTTCCAGGGTCAGCACACAATGCCTACATCATGAGGTGTAGTAGGGTGCCAGAAATGATGCTGTGGCTGCACAACGAACAAGCATGTCTTGTTGGTGGGTATACTCTGTTTGTCCTGTATTTAGCGGTATCTTTGTATGTTACGGCATCTCCTGACCCACTTCTTTACATGATGTTTCCATGTAGGGGACTCTGGCTATCCCAACATGCCATGGCTGATGACGCCTCTCCGCAACCCCAGAACAGCTGCAGATCACCGTTACAACAACGCCCATGGGCAGACCAGGCGAGTGATTGAGAGGACGTTTGGCCTCCTGAAGAGCCGATACCGGTGCCTCCACAAGACAGGCGGGTCCCTCTGATATGCACCGGTGAAGGTCTGCAAATTCTTCCTCGCGTGCTGCATGCTGCACAACATGGCAGTGGAGAAAGCTGTGCCACTCATCCTGGATCCGGATGAGCAGGAGCATCCACCCATGGAGGATGAAGGCCTTGGTCATGAGGCAAGTGAGGAGGAGGAGGAGGAGGAGGAGGACATCCGGAGTCAGCTCATACGCAACTTCTTCTCATAATGGTGAGTCCCTGCGTCTGAGTGTGCACGCTTGGAGCCTTGTGTGGCATGTGTTGCAATGTGTGTGTCCAGCTGACTGTATGCTAAGTGACTTAGAGGTGTGTTCTGATGTGTCACTCGAGTGATGATGTCATTCCACACATTTTAGCTGACGCACTCAATTTTCAACTAGCATGGTGTCAGCCTTATTCATGTAGAGTACATGACCATGCATGCGGATGACTATCTTTTTCCTGACTTCTTGTGTGTCTGTCATCCCCAGGTAGTTGCGCATGCTGTCTGCTCGTGGCATCGTTGTGCTCCTGCTATTCCTCATGAATATTGCAACGTGTGCGGAATCAGCGTTACTTGCACTGACATGGTGAAAAGTCTCCTATGGGTAAGGATTGCAGCAAGGCATTTTGGGTGTGGTAGTTGTTTGTCATGTGTGGGCACTGCTCCCGTGCAGGTTTTGTTACTATGCATACATGTCGACTCACCATGGGGCACATGGCATGTAGCATGACTCACATGAATTGATAGTCACACTTCGTGACAGTCATCTGTAATGGGATTGTGGATTGTGATGAAGGCATCAATGTGTGTAAAACTTCCCTCTGAAACATACTGGATGCTACGGGTGGACATAGTGTGGGACATCCCCATAAGAGGCTCAATGGGGAATTGCAGCCTCTCCGTGTGCAGCAGGGGGTGTTTGGCTCACCCCCTTCACTTGTGTGCCAGTTCAATGGATTTACAGCATCTGTGGTGCGAAGGGGGTGTCCAGTGTAGGTCCCACATGTTCATCCAAAAGACCTGTGAGTCTGTTCATATTGATGCATTTCCATAGGTGTGAGCCTGAGTAATAAAGGTGTTCCTCACCCTTCAAGGTGCCTCATCTGTGTCAATGCAGGTCTCTTGCCACTTTGCATGTGGCATCTCTGGCATAGTTGTCAAAGATTGTGCATATGATTCCATGTGTAGATTAGCAACATGCATGCTGTTCTTCATGTATTTGATTCTCTATTGTGCATGAAGTCCATGGCTGTGTATGTGTTTTGGCATGTTGGTCCCCACAACGGGCCGTCAACACCATCTGAGGGTGTGTTTCCTGTGCGCAGCTCGGCCTTCAGTTTGCTGATCCGGTGTCAGTCATCTTTGGTGATTGTGTATCCATTGTCTCTGGGTGTGCCATGGAAAACCGGACACTCCTTCATTTACATACACCTGTTGCAGTTGTCCTTTCTGACATCCTTGTCTTTGTGTGGAACTTGTGGCATGTCGCCTGCTGTTGCAGCCCCTGCAGCAAGAGCACACGAATTTTCCGGATTTGGCAACACACACACATCAAAGATGCTCCTCCCTTCCTCCCTCAACCCATTCATTTGGCTGTCATCAGCTTGTCTGTGCCACAGTTGCGGCCACGCGGTGCCAAAGGCTGGACCATCTGCACATGCAACGTGCACATTGCACGACCCTCAGGTCCTTGCATGACCCACATCACACTACAGTCTAATGTTGCAGCCACCCTCCAAGCAATGTCCATCCACAAATCTACCGCCTGCTCTCAGGCATACACTAAGCGCACACACAACACCTTTGCATGATGAGTGTACAACTCCAACTGCCTACACAGCGCTGCCACGCCTTCCAGGCCCTGTCACACCAACCAGGTCATGTCCCTCCTACTCCCCACCGGCTCTGTACCCCAGCAAGGCCATGGGAGTGGGACTCAAGGCTTCTGCATGTAGTATGGTGTCGTCGTCAGGCACATGGTTCAGGTATCATCTCTCAGCGTGTCAATCCACAATGTGTCCAGGGTCCCCCTCTCCACCATCACATGCGCACAGCACCTCATCGTCAGCTCGTATGCCATTGACAGCCAGGTGCTACTCACACTCACCAAGGACGCAGACATTGCCAGTTCTAATATTCAAGAATGCATGACATCCATTGATGAATGCCTGAACATCAGCCACCTGAGGCTGGACTAGTACAGGACTGTGGTCAACATCTGAGGATTGTCCCCTTACAGCTGGGTCAACTGCTTGTGTCCCACCCGCAAGAGCCCTGCACAAGCACCCAGTGTCCACACACACAAGATGGTGTGCATCATGGATTGCTTGCTCACATTTGCCATGGTAATCACCAGCATCTGTGCCTCAGCCTGCAACACCCTCTGCATTATGCACATGATCCCCCGATAGATCCACTCCAAGGAAAGACGGACCATCCCCCAGGTCCACGACAACATCCGTGTCAAATACTGCCCTGCCCTCTACGGAGCAGGCACATCCAAACTCCCGGGAAACTTGTCCACATCCAGGGTGCATCTGCACACCTCAGCTTCAACATACGGCGCACCAGCCACATCACCGTCCAGCAGAGATAGCTGCAATGGATCACTGTCTGCTGCAGGATGACCTTCACACTACACACCCACACTCAGGAGGCAGGCCACAACCCCGAACCAAAATCAACCTTGTACCACTGTCATCCGAGACCCCGTTGGGCCATCTCCGTGCATCCAACCTTGCCCTGGATACCATTCTTCACATCCACCTTACTCCAGCATGCAGGACATAGTCCTCCCACCTGGCCACACATACCTGGGACTCCCTCCCCAGGAACCTCCACATGAGCCATGACCTCTGCGCCTTAATGATACTCTTCCAAATAGGTCTGTCTGCACAGTATTGCAAGCCCCCCCTCAGCAGCTTGAGGACATCATAGGTGAGTATTGTGCTCCATGTCTGCATTGAATGATACATTGTGACCCATGTGTGTCCTGTACCAGACTCAGATCCCAGGGTATGGATGGGTGGAGTTAGTTCAACACTCAGGCATAGTTTGACATTTACACACACATATGTTGTGGACTAATGCAAAATGACAGCAACATCTCATGAAAAAATAAAGTTTTTATATACGGTGGGGTACGTGTTTTGGTAGATAAACTAAGGTGCTCTACTGGGTGCATAGAATACAAAGTTCACAGGGGGAGATGGGATCCTTTGCTTTGGAAGTCATCAGAGTCCAGACCACAGTGTTGGTCATCATTGGTCAGACTGTGACCAGCAAGTCCATGTGGCAGTCCATGTGGCAGAGAGTGCTGCTGTTGCACCAGAGGGCCGGGTGCCAGGCCAGGTGACCTGGGAGATGTGGATGGTCCGCTGACTCTCACAGTCTTTTCTGTGGACGACCCACCTTCCTGGGGGGACCCTCAGATGCAGGCCTTGACGATGCTTGTGATGCTCCGTCGGACGAATCCTCCTCCTCCTCCCTCCCTGTGGCTGGTGGTGGTCTTCGCCTGGTGGCACAGGGAGGGTTGCCCATGTTGTTGGCGATCCGACGGAGTGAACGGCTCATGTCCGTTTGCACCGCCAGAAGCTCAGCCAGTCTTGCCTCCATCCGTCCTTGGTGTTGTTGTTGACTGGCATGTTGCTCGGCCTGCAGGTTCTTCATCTCGTCGAGGGTCCCCTTCATCTCTGTGAGGCTCGCCACAACCTGGCTGATGCCCCTGGTGTCACGCCGGTATGTGTCCAGGATGTGGTGTATGTGTCACATACCGGTTCCCTCAGCTGGCTGGTCAGGTTTGCGCCTCCGCCTGCCTCCACTCCCATCACCCTGCCCACACAAGCCTGGCCTGCCGTTGTGGGCACATCGGGTCTACGGGACCCCTGAGGGATGGCATTTGCGGGGTTGTCTGCCTCCTCCTGGGTGCCCGGAGAACCTTGTCCCTCCGGGTCAGATGGGCTCTGTTGTTCAGTGCGGGCAGGGCTCCTGGGTGTCTCCTGGGATGTGGCAGAATGGGGGTGGGGGTTGGCACAGATGTACCTGACACAGGTGCTGCAGGGGCTTGGGCACCAGAGGGGCCAGGTTGGTCGGGGTCATCCACAGAGTGGTGAGAGTCGTCGCTGCCGGTGGGATCATCTTCATGCTGAGCCTGGGACTGTGATTGTTCCCCCCCATTGTTAGGTCCATGACGTTGCCCTGTGTGTGAGAGAGAGACAATGTTAATGCTGTTTCATGCCACATGCATGTTTCATACATATTCAAGTTGTCACAGTTCCTCCACGTAGTTGGTTGTGCCTAGCATTCCTCTCAATGTACACTTGGGGATGGGTATGTTGCGGGTGACAGATTGATATGTTCTCCTGAGTGTTTGACCAGTAGAAATTTGGCTAGGATACTTGTTTGGCCATGGATTGGTCTTGTTGTGTCACATGTCCATTGTGAGAGTGGGTAAATCCGTTGCCTGCCCCAGGGGTGTTAGGGGGGTGTGACCGGGCCTGCTGTTGTGTGTAGTGTGATTTGTCATTGGGTCTCCCAGGTGATGTGTCTGTCCCCTCATGGTGCATGCTGGCATGATGGTGAGTGTGAGTTCCTGTGCTAGATATCTGAGCTTGTGGAGTTGGTGTTTGAGTGTACAGTGGTCACAGGAGGGCCTTGTGCTGCATACAGCAGGGCCAAGTGTCAGCTACCATGTCAGTACTTTGCCAGTCCCTGTGCATTGGGCTTGGTGCATGGGTATGTACCTAGGCCATATGGGCTGAGGGCATTGGTGTCTGCTTCTGAGTTGCACAATGTGTTGTGTTAGCCCCACCCTCCCAGCATCCCGGACATCCAGTCTTGGGTTTGTGGTTGGTGTGGCCTGGGACATGGCATTGCCTTTATTTGTGAATGGGGCATGGAGACATTAGTGGCATGAGCGTGGTTTTTGATTGTGGTTGTGTGCGGTGAGGGCTTGGGGAAAGGTTGCGTGCATTTGGTGTATTTGTGGTGTGGATGCCATTCCCCCCATGTTACGTGAGTTGTTTGTGTACTCACCAGGCTCTGCAACTCCTTTGACTCCGTGTACTCCCACCGGCGGAAGCATGGCCATCACCTTCTCCTCCCAGGGATGGTAATGTACCGGTCTGCGGGGCAGCCCACCTCCAGTGATGTTACTCTGGGCGTATTCCTCGTTCATTTTCCTCTTGACTGCCCTGCGCAGATCGTACCACCTGGCTTGGCATTCATGCCTGGTCCTTCGGATGGGCGCAACAGCATTCACCTTATCGACGATCCTCTGCCACAGGCTAGTTTCTTGGGCTATGCTGGTCTGTCTGACCAATGTTCCAAACAGCTGGGGCTCAACTCTGATGACTTCGTTGACAAGGAGGTCCAGCTCCGCCCTTGTGAACTTTGGATTCTTGTCTGTGGGAATGGTGTGGGGTGTGGGTGTGTGGGTGTGAATGTGACGGTGTGTGTGTGACTGTGAAGAGGGGGTGTTTGTGAAGGAGGTTGTGTGAAGGTGTGTACGTTAAGGTGTAGTTAAGGTGTAAGTAAGGTGCAGTTGTTTGTCTGTGGGGTCTGTCAGCAGTGGGTCTGTTGCAAAGGCTCATGGGTTGTGTGTGTGGGCCATTTTTATTGGTCCATTTGTGGGTGTGGCTGGCTTTGAAATTTTGGTGGGTGTGTTATAAGAGGTGGTTGTGATTTTGGGCCTCTGTTTGGATGTGCCAGGTCAGTCATTGAGATGTATTTTGTCATGTAGACGTGTTTTGTGGTGTTGTGCGAGTCAAATTGACCCTCCTTGTGCTGTTTTACAGTGTCCTGGTTCTGTACGAGTCTTTTTCGCATAGGTGAGGTCCGTACATACGCGATGCTGGGTGAGGGTGCTGGGGTACGGTGTTGTGGTGCGGCGCGTACAGGTGCGGGGCTGGGGTACGTGCCTGGGGTATGGTGCGTACAGGTACTGGACTGGGGTACGGGCCTGGGGTGCGGCACGTACAGGCACTACAGGCCTGGGGTACGGCGCGTACAGGTACGGGGTTGGGGTACGGGCCTGGGGTGCGGCGTGTACAGGCACTACGGGCCAGGTGGACAGTGCGTACAGGTACGGGGATGGGGTACGGGCCTGGGGTGCGGCGCGTACAGGCACTACGGGCCTGGGATATGGTGCGTACAGGTACGGGGCTGGGGTACAGTGCGGACAGGGGGGGTACGGTGCTGACATACGGGGGTACGGTGCTGACATATGCGGGGGGAGGGGGGGCTGTACGACTCGTATCCGGGCACAAGTTTACCCGTGTACATGTGTGCTACTGCATTCGCTCCGTACGGGGCCTTTTACATGCAGTTGTGTATTCGGACGGGCGGTACGGATCGTACTTGCGCGCTCGGACTTCTGTTTTACTATTTGCACGTAAAAATGTCCGGCTCCCTCTCGTACACTTTTCCTGACGCTATTCGGAAGTAAAAATGTCCGGCTCCCTCTCGTACCCTTTTCCCGACGCTATTCGTATGTATTTTTCACGTACGAATCGTACTTCGCCGTTTGTACGGTACTTGTACGATTCGTACGTGAAAATATACGGATACGAGTCGTACGCAAATTTATTTTACCGGATCGGAATCGGCACCATAATGTCTTTGCAGATCTGAAATTATTCTAGTTACTAGTCAAGTATCTAAGGAATAGCCTAATCAGAATAACTAGTACAGCTTTAACATTCTGTGCAGTATGTATGCAGACCTGTAATCAGCTACATAGCATTGATATAGTCTTTTAAATATTCAGTTAGTACCTATACAGTCTAGAAATCCTTGTCTTTAATCCACTCTGACTAACTAGGCCTACAGCCAGTGGTATGCTAAAAGACACTTAGAATACAGTGAAAACACCTACATACACTAGGGAACACTATGCGTTGGGGTGCCCCTGTGATTAGCATGACCTCCTCTGTAAGCTCATAGTACATAATAGGGCAGGGGGATTAAAACTACCTATTAAAATGCACAATGGGGTGCGTTTGTACACTGATGAGGGGGGGGGGGCTGAGGTGACGTGTGCAAGCACGCCCTGTGGGCGTTTTAAGTTGGGAGATTAAGTCCCATTGAATCCTGAGGGTCCCTAGGGTCCAAGTAGCCCACTAGGTATGTCCAGTAAGCGCCACAGAGCTGCACTGCAGAGAGGTGTAAAAAGGGGCACGGCCTAGACCACCTCTCTACAACGCAGCGCAGTAGCGCTTACTGGAAGCATGTATTCTCTTTACAACAGTGACATTATTTTATTAACTAGTCAAGTACCAAAGGAATGGCCTAATTAGAAAAACTAGTACAGCTACAATATTCTGTGCAGTATATATGCAGACTTCTAATCAGCTACATAGAATTGATACACTCTTTTAAATACTCAGTTAGTAACTATGCAGTCTAGGAAACCTTCTGTCTGTCCCATGCACTTGTCCATTCACCTATCCAGCACCATGTATGTATCCTATCACTTTGCCATAACCTAAGCACTTATAAATGTATCTTGCACTCTCTTTGCAGTACTGAAATTATTCTAGTTATTAGTCATATACTTAAGGATTGGCCTAGCCACTAACCCTAGTACAGGTGAATTTCTTTATATACTATGTATGCATACCTGCAACAAGCTACATACTATTAATACTCTTCTAAATACCCTGTTAATACCTATGCAATGTTGGAATCCCTCTGTTATAGGATCCCATGTGACATGAAAAAAAAGATTTGATTGGTTCATAACATTTCCCATTGTAACTATTGAAGGACCCCACCCATTTCAATCATTCTTGTTGGAGCATCTTTGGAGAGATATCTCTGTGCTTTCAAGAACCCTTATTTCATCATTTTTTGGGGTGTTTTTTTGACTAGTAATCCTTCTCTTTATTCCACGCACTTTTCCATTCACCCATCCACCTCTATCTATTTATTCTATTACTCCACCAATACCTAAGCACTTTTAAATTCACTATACACTCTCTTTGTAATACTGTAATTATTGTAATTACTAGTTATGAACTTATGGAATGGCCTAGCTAGTAACACAAGTACAGCTATAATATTTTGTGCACTATTCAAACAGATCTCTAACTAGCTAGATATTATTGATACACTCTTCTAAATACCCAGTTAGTACTTATATAGTGTAGGAATCATTCAGTCTATCCTATGCTCTTCTTTAATCAATTATCTACCAGTATCTACTTATCCTATCACTCCACCAATACGTAAGCACTTATAAATGAAGTATTCACTCTGTTTGCAGCACTATCATCATTCCAGTTACTAGTGGTATTCTTATAAAATGACTTAGGCACAAACACAAGTACACATACAATATAATGTGCATAATTCCTTCAAATCTCTAAGTAGATACATACTATTGATCCACTTCATTAAATACTGAAGTAGTACCCATGCAGCATAGGATACCTCCTGTCACTCTCATGCAATTCTTCAATCACCCAACCAGCCCTATGTTCTTATTGTATCAGTTTGCCAATACCTAAGCACTTATGGGGCAGATTTACAAGCACCCTGCACCACTAGTACGTCACTTTTTGTAACATACTGATGGCGCCAGACACTCCTCCATATTTACAAGGAGAGGAAAAGCCACCCTGCGTACCTTTTCTTCTCCTTGTAAATACGACCACTTCATACACAGCACTTTGCATGGTAAGGGCGTTCCATAGTTGATGCTGTGGGTGTTCCCACGCAACACTCATGGAACAAGATACATTTCCAGATTTATGAGAAATCATAAATCTGGAGATGTGTGTGCATGCTGCACCATCCTAGAGTTGGTGTAGCGATGTACAACAAGGAGAATTGTTTTCATTTCTCCTCATTTTTTCCTCTTTCAATGCATGCTGCATTTCACAGCATACATTGAAAGAGGAAAATGCCTTTACTGATTGTTTTTGTGCAGGAAGGTGTAACTTCCTGTACAAATACAATCTCCCCACGACACAGACGTCCTTGCACCATGGTGCAAGGATACCTGTGTCACTGCATGGCTGCAGTTTGTGCAGCAGTGCAGAGGGAAGCATAGCGTTGCAACATATTTATGTACATATGTAACATCTCTGTGCTTCGGAAGTGCCACAGCGCAATGCAGCTAGAGAGATTACACTGTAACGTTGCGGTACTTCCTCATAAATCTTCACCTATAAATTCACCATACACTACTAATACATTCTTTCAGTCATTCATGCTCTACACGTATATTCAACCAAACTTTCACACATTACCATACAATTATAGTTCTTGCTTTAACCTTATAAGGTAGTTCTGAAAATAACTTTTTTTTTCCTTCTTTTTTCTTTTATATATTTTTTTATTTTTCTGAACAATTTTTTTTTTTTGGCGTTTTTTAAAAAACAAAACAAAAAAAGAATGAAAAAAACAGGAAACTTCAGGAATTATTTTCCATTCCATAAAACAAAGCAAACTAAAAATTAGCAACAATGGTTCTATTGCGCAGCACAAACTGTTTCCACTGACTGTTCTCCAAAAGATATGAGTTTCTTGCACTTCATGCAGTGTTGCTCGAGGAAGGCAAACTCTGGTCGAATATCTGGTGGAGGTGTGCCAGTTGATGTCCTGGAAGTGCTTGCCACTGCAGTAGGAGGGTTCATTGCAGCTTGCCTGCATTCCTCCCGAGCCAGATTGAGTGGATGTATGGTCTTGAGATGTTTATATATGGAAGCAGTTCCACATGAGTATTTCTTCTCACTACTATCTCTTGACAATACTCTTTGGCAGATGCAGCAGGTCACCTTCGTGGCATTCACCTTTTTCTGCCCGGGTTTTTTGAAAAACACCAAAAAAATGATGAAATGAGGTTTCTTGAAAGCACAGAGATGTCTCTCTAAAGATACTCCAACAAGAATGATTGAAATGGGTGGGCTCCTTCAATAGTTACATTGGAAAATGTTATGAACCAATCAAATCTTTTTTTTTCAGGTCACATGGGGTCCGTGCACCGTACGCTTACGAAGCACGCACCCAACGTGACTTCGCGAAAGTACATTTAAAAGTAATATAAGTTTATTTTAAATGCAAATATATTATTTTTATAAGTATCTTAGATAATGTCTTGCCCTAATATGTATATTAAAAAATACATATATATCATTTTAGACATAATTTTTTTTTGCGGAAGTCGTGCATCCAGCATGCACCAGCACGTATATGACGTCACGCGGGACCCGCCACTGCGTACGTGTCACGTACTGTAATGTGCATGTGTCGCGAAGGCGCGGGACCAAGAGTCGCACATCGGTCGCATCCCAAGCACGCACATCGCGTAAAGTAAATGACGTAACTGAAAAAACCACGAAGCCATCGCTTAACTAACGTACGCGGCTCCTTCATGACTTTTCTAAAATGGCGGCTAGAACCCACGCACCGATAGTGATGGGTACGCTTTGGGTGCGTGATTCCTAAAAAAAATGCATAAAAAAAGAAAACAATTAAAATATATTAAATAAAAAAAAGTTTTTTTTTAAATGTCATAATATTTCAGTTTGAATTTACATTTTTTTGTTGCAATTTTCATAAAAAATATATAATGTTATTTCATGAATAAATTATTTAAAAATAAACAGTTAAAAAACTAAAGAAAATCAGCACCAAAAAATAGATATAACTATTATTACACTTAAAAGTTATCATTTAAAAAACTTTTGAAATTCACTGAAAAAAACATAGCTTTCAGAGACATTATAGTTACAAATTAGCATTTAAAAAACCTTTGAAATTCACTGAAAAAAACATAGGTTTCAGGGGCGTTATAGTTAGGAATTAGCATTTAAAAAACCTTTGAAATCCACTGAAAAAACCATATGTTTCATGCACGTTATAGTTAGGAATTAGCATTTAAAAAACCTTAGAAATTCACTGAAAAAACCATAGGTTTCAGGGGCGTTATAGTTAGCTGGATATTTCACTCGTACAAAACCACAGAAATTCTCCTGTTATAGTTAGTTCAGCTAACTATAACTCGGGCGCCCACAATGCATTGCTGATGACATCCCATATTACATCACTCATGACGTGGTCAGTGACATCACTCATGACATCACCGATGACATCTCAAATTACATCACTGATGACATCATCATTGTGATAGAGTGGCAGACCTCCTTTCACCCTAATATAATCTTTGAAACACACACTCAAAAATACAAAGTAACATTTCCAAAACAATGGACATACCAATACCAGTTACAACACACCTATTCAGTAATTCCAAGATCTACACACACATTCACTCATTCACCAACAGTGCTATACAGTCACTCATACATGAACTCACTGATCATATGTACTCATACACCTATACATCCTGTTACACACCGCCACTTATTCATAGAGTTACTCACACACATAGTCACACGTGCAAACAAAGTATCAAACATCCATTTACTTGCATATACAGTTATACACACACTACCACACTTACATCTACAGAAACTTACACATACTTATTTTCTTAAACAATCACTTATAGAAACACCTACTTATTTGTGCAGGAACTCTTCCAATCTCTCACTCTCACATATACTCACTTATATACACCAATACTCACATATACTAGTTTAAAACATATGTAGTTACTTATAAAGACACTATTGAGACACTCATTCACTCACTAACACACCCATACACACACTCATCCACCTATACAGTCCTGTACATCTGCTATTTTCTGAAAAACAAAATGGAGAGAAAGGGATTCTCGCAATAAAGAATATTGGAGTGGGTACTCCTGGTCCCCTTATAAATATTATAACAAACAAAGATGAGGAGTAAACCCAATAGACAGAACCTTTCTTAATGGTGTTTGGAACGTGGAGCATAAGAAAAAGATTTTCTTTCTTAAGAAGACCCCTCACTCACCACCCTGGTTGGTGACATGCTTCATCATTGGGGTCCCACCCGGACAGCCGAATGCCATCCAGGTGTGCTGCGACACCTGATTACAGTGGAGCTGTTTTTTTTGTGAAGGTGAGTAAAAAAAGGTGTTGATTAAAAATTGGCCAAATGTAACCCAATCCAAATTATTTATTCTAGGGCAATTTGGACAATGTTAAAAAATATTATGGGGACACCGTGTTAGGTTAGATTGACCTACAGTATCTTCTAGTGGGTAAATAGTGAAAAAGGCGGTCTACATGTTTCAACCATCAGTTGTTACTACCAGGTTTTCGTCAGGACCAGTGAACATGACCCAGGGAGTGTACACTCGTTAAGGTGTACCCTGCCCATAGTCATTCAAAACCTAACCATCTACTCACGGTTAGGAATCCCTTTGTTCCATTCGTCGAAAGGAAAAAATCTGTGGAGATAAACACATAATCACAGAACAAACATCAAGTCACTGTAATTGTTATTCATTGTGGGATAAATGCTCTTGTAGTTACCAAAAAGAAGAATTGTGAAGCATGAGATGATCGTGCAACTCACAGTGCGCCTCCTTAGCTAAGAGGCAGTGGACTCTCATAATCACGCGCATCTGACAGTGACGCTCACACAAAACACATACTCACTCATCATACTCAATTGAGTGGGTGTCAGCATACTCTAAAAAGAGTAGGGAGTGCCAATGCACCGGTGCAATCACAGGACCTGACGAAAAATATCCCGAGGTCCATGGTTACGTCAAACCCACATGCATCCAAACTTAGTGGTGGGTGATTAAAAACACTCTCACTCGATCAGGTGAGCGTGCCGCTTGGTGATATCAAAATCAAGATCGCTAGCGTTGTGTATGGATTCGCAAATGTGTTAAAAACCAAAAGTCAAGTTCGTAAGGGGGAGAGAAGAGGAGCTTACTAAAAACGCGATGTTTGCGTGCCTCATGGGAGTCGGGTCATATGGTTCGTTCAGTACACGATCTAAATAGAAGTAAGTGAGAGAGAATGTCAAAATAACCCCAAAGGCGTAGTATCACGCGGAGCACAGGAAACGGGGGTTCCCGTAAATGGCCAAAGTACTCACTGTGTGGAACCGATCACCCTGTGTTGTACCTAACAGCAGGACCAGCCGCATCTCCCCGCAGAATACGTTAACCGGAGCAGCAGCGGCCTGGATAAGCGGCTGCTTCCGGGTCACGTGGGTAACGGGTGTGGCTTAGCGGTCATGTGACCCGCATAGGTATGTACTGGGCAGCCTATGTTAACGGAGTCTATGCTGAAAGCAATAAAGTTAAATGAACAAAACTCCTGGCTGTGTGAGCAATAAAAATATTAAAGGAACTCAGCAAGCATTACAGTGGTTCAAGTAGTGACCCGTGTGTGCACTTACTAGGGGGCGCGGTTAGTAATGGGAACAGTAGAGTTAGCTTAACGCGTCCTGTCAGTGCAATTGATCAAGTACGCTATGCATGCATTATTGTTGGTCGTGTTACAAACAGGCCACCATACAAAGGCAAATATAAAGGAATAGGAGTGGTGCAAATAGTATGTAACCAGAACAATTCTAATTTCAATACTAACGCGCTAGGTATCAGGTGGTCAGAAACCCATAAACAGGCAATGCATTCGCTTAGGTTAACATATTATCACCTCATGACTCTGAAATCGACATACGTCAAGGCTGCCATTATATTAGAGTGTATAAAAACAGTTGTCTCCCATTGAAGAGGAGAGTAGTGACATAAGTGTATGACATCAATGTTTCTGATCACATAATTCACGTATTAGACATCGTATTCAAGGTGGTAGAAAACAATAGAATTCTCCTAAACAGACACTCCATTATCATCACATGAGTCAATACTAGACGCACGTCAAAAGTGTTGTTTCTGCTGACTGTGTGAACCAAATGAGTCTCACTAGGGGTCATAATTAAATGGAAAAAGAAGCAAAACCATACCTGTGGGAGGTTAATCATATATTTTTCTTGAAACAGAGTATATTTGTAAGACTGAATACCAGAATACATAACAGGGTAAGGTATTATTTTGGTAGTACAGTGTTCCATGGAATATTATCGTTCAGGCCCTCAATGTGGGTTGATAACCTATAGACCCACCTTTGTTCCTTTTCAAACAGCCTCTGTTGGACATTAGGACCCAATTTAATTTGTTCAATTATAGTCCATTGCATGTCATAGGGTGTATGGTTCTTTTCAAGAAAATGTTCAGTAAGTTTTGTTGTGGTCCTTTTGCACCTGATGGTACTGCGGTGCTCGCATATTCTCTGTTTAATCTTCCTGCTGATCATCCTCACATATTGGAGGTTACAAGGACACTTGATCAAGTAGACCACGTTGGTGCTGTTGCAGTTTGTATGGGTTCTTTGGGTCCATGTTTTGCCTTGTTCCAGTGATAGTGTCTTTGTGTTACAGGTCAAGTGGCACACACTACAGTTACCACATGGATAATGACCTACTATATCCGGTAATTCCCAAGCATTTAGTACAGTTGGGGGATTAGCCTGCCTTGTTTCTTTAGGGCGTGTATTGACCAGGGAGTCTTTCAGGCTTCTTGCTCTTTCAAACGAGAACAAAGGTTTTCCCCAATGTAGATTACCTGAATTGATGATTGACCAATGTTTATTGATGGATTTCGTCATAAGATTGGATGCTGTGTTGTATGTTGTTACACAGGTAAGTGGAATTTCTCCTTCAGGATGGTTTTTGTCCTCCAGGAGGGCTTCTCTTGGTTGGTTGCCTGCACGCTTTTGACATTTATAGAGGATTTAATCAGGGTAGCCTCTGTCAGTTAGTTTTTTTGTCAAATCTTTTGCTTGGCTGCGGTAGTCCGTAACTTTGCTACAGTTTCTACGTAGTCTCAGCTACTGACCATAGGGTAAGTTCTCCCTCAGGGATCTGGGATGAAAGCTCTCAAATCTGAGTAAGTTGTTTTTCGCACTGGGTTTGTGATGGGTTCTGGTTTCTAACAGGCCGTTCTCCTTGGTGATTACCACATCCAGGAAAATCATCGTTTGAGGGTCCATGGTGTGAGTGAACCTAAGGTTGTTTTCACAAGTATTAATCCATATGATGAAGTCCCTCAAGGTTTCAATTGGTCCTTGCCAGATGGCAAGGACGTCGACAATATATCTCTTCCAGAAAATAATATTGGAGCGGAAGGGATTCTGATTATTCAATATGAATTTCATTTCAAAATCAAAAACATAGAGCCCCGCCACACTTGGAGCAAAGGTGCTCCCCATAGAAGTACCGCCTGTCTGAAGGAACAGACTTCCCTCAAACTCAAAGTAGTTTTTCTTCAAGGCCAGTTTGGCGCATTCTAAAATGAATGCTTTGGGTGTCTTGTGTGTCCACAGGGTCGCATCCAGGACATTCCTCAAAACTTCCAGTGTGTTGTCTTGTGGGATGCTGGTATATAGACTTTCAATGTCTAGACTTACTAAGATCGTATTTTCATCCACTGTCAGATCTTGAAGTAGTTTGAGAAGGCTCTTTGTATCCTGAAGGTAAGTGGAGGTTTCTTTTATCAGTTTTTTGAAGAAGAAGTCACAAAATCGTGACAATGGTTTCGAGAAGAGACCCGATCCCTGATACAATGGGTCCACCTGGTGTGGGGAACTTATCCTTGTACATTTTTGAAAGAGTATAAAAGTATGGGATTTTGCCCTCACTTTTGGTCAGAAAATCGGCTTCCTGTTTTGAAATGTGGCCCATAGTTTCTGCGTGTTCCACCAGGGTTTTGATTTCTTGTCTCAGGTTGTCAGTGGGATCCCGCGGAATTGGATGTTACTTCCTGTCATCGGCTGATTATACAAAAAGTGAGCGATTGATACAGATATTTACATATTTAAACATTACTCACTAACCCATGTATTCACTAAAATACACTTAATTAGTCCGTTATACAATCAATTTTACAAAAAAAATCATCCATTTAGACACTTAAATACCCATTTATTCTTCCATCGACCTTGAGATATACATATATAAAACATATTTAAATTTCATAAAAACATACATTCACAGGATGATGTCATCAGTGATGTCATCAGTGATGTCATCAGTGATGTCACTGACCATGTCATGAATGATGTAATATGTGACGTCATCAGCAGTGCATTGCGGGCGCGCGAGTTATAGTTAGCTGAAATAACTATAACGGGGGAATTTCTATGGTTTTGTACGAGTGAAATGTCCAGCTAACTATAACACCCCTGAAACCTATGGTTTTTCAGTGAATTTCTAAGGTTTTTAAAATGCTAATTCCTAACTATAACGTGCCTGAAACCTATGGTTTTTTCAATGAATATATATATATATATATATATATATATATATATATATTACCTACTGGCGGTCGCCAGTAGGTAGTTATAGTTAGGACCCCTTTTCCATAGGAAAACCGCAACATTCTATTTGGAATAACTTTGGCGCCGGTCGACGAATCCTCGCAAATTTCTCAAAATAGGTGGGGCGCTACGCTCCGCTCCTACCCTGAAAGTCTCGGGAGGATTCGTCAAGCGGGGGCTGAGATAAAAGGGGGGTCCCAAAACGCGTTTTTCCCATGCATTTTTCCATAGGACCTTTAGACAGGGCTACAGCCCGAACGGCTGAACAGAATTACTTGAAATTTGGCAGAGAGGTAGTCCTCAGGTCAAGGAAGGGCCTTTTGTAGGTTTGGTGTAAATCTGTTCAGTAGATTCTTTGAAAATAGCCTTCAAATCAATATATTTATCTGAGCCAGCTTACGGTACGCTTACCGTAAGCTTACCGTACGCTTACGGTGGCGTGCGCGAGCGCGATTCTGATTGGCTCTTAGATCTTAGTAAACATTCGAATCGGCCGAAACCAGGAAGCGGCGGCCGCCATTTTCTCTCTCGCACTGAGAGTTAGGTTGTAAAATAAAGCCAAACAACATGTAAAGGGGCTGTTTAGACAGCTCCCACACACATAGCCATGTTGAGGGAGTCCCCAAAGACCCCCCAAGGCCAAAAATGCAATTTTGATTTTTTCGCTAATTTCGCCGATTACGCTTACCGTACGCGTACGGTAAAAAATGTAAAAAAAAAACCACTATCCACACTCTCCCCACCCCCTGTGCTTTTGGGGGCCGCAGGCCACCATATGTGCAGGGCTTATTAGAGGTATGGAAAACCACAATATTTTAAACAAAAATAATAAAAGAAAAAATTATCCACACTCTCTCCACCCAGGAAAATTACGAAAAATTAAAATATTACCTTTCAAAACGAAGTGCATCATATGTCCTCCATGTGCGCACGGTGCGCGAAGCGCATCGTGCGTACATGGCCCATCTAGCGTAACGTGGGCACGCGGTGCACGTAGCGCACTGCGTGCACACCGTGCGTGCACGGCACTAACTGCGTAAAGTGGGCGCGCGGTGCGCGAAGCGCACCGCGTGCTTACTGTGCGCGCACGGTGCGCGAAGCGCACCGTGCGCGCACGGAACGAACTGCGTTAAGTGGGCACGCATGCCACGAATGGCGTAAAGTAACTTAGCATTTAAAAAACCGCACAAATTCACTGAAAAAACCATAGGTTTCACACACGTTATAGTTTGGAATTAGCATTTAAAAAACCTTGCAAATTCACTGAAAAAACCATAGGTTTCACACATGTTATAGTTAGCGGAAATTTTACTGATAAAAAACCAGTGAAATTCCCCCGTTATAGTTAGTGCAGGCAACTATAACTCACGCGACCGCAATCTTCTGCTGATGACATATGTGTCTTTATGAAAAAAAAATATTTGTAATATATGTATAGCTAAAAATGTATGGAAGAAGACATGGGCAAATAAGTGTCTAAATACAGTATTAGCATCAGCAGAGGATTGCGGTCGCGTGAGTTATAGTTGCCTGCACTAACTATAACGGGGGAATTTCACTGGTTTTTTATCAGTAAAATTTCCGCTAACTATAACATGTGTGAAACCTATGGTTTTTTCAGTGAATATATATATATATATATATATATATATATATATATATATATATATATATATATATTACCTACTGGCGGTCGCCAGTAGGTAGTTATAGTTAGGACCACGTTTCCATAGGAAAACCTCAACATTCTATTTTGAATAACTTTGGCGCCGGTCGACGAATCCTCGCGAATTTCTCAAAATAGGTGGGGCGCTACGCTCCGCTCCTACCCTGAAAGTCTCGGGGGGATCCGTCAAGCGGGGGCTGAGATAAAAGGGGGGTCCCAAAACGCGTTTTTCCCATGCATTTTTCCATAGGACCTTTAGAACGAGCTACAGCCCGAACGGCTGAACAGAATTACTCAAAATTTGGCAGAGTGGTAGTCCCTAGGTCAAGGAAGTGCCTTTTGTAGGTTTGGTGTAAATCTGTTCAGTAGATTCTGAGAAAATAGCCTTTAAATCAATATATATATCTGAGCCCGCTTACGGTACGCTTACCGTACGCTTACGGTAAGCGTACGGTGGCGTGCGCGAGCGCGATTCTGATTGGCTCTTAGATCTTAGTAAACATTCGAATCGGCCGAAACCAGGAAGCGGCGGCCGCCATTTTGTGTATTTCACTCTGAAAAAAAAGAGTGAAAACAAGGAAAGGGGGCAATGAGGAGAGTTACAGACCCCCTAACATTTGTAAGGGGGTCAAAGAAGGACAGAAAAGTACAAAGAAAACATTTATTGATTTTAAAAAAAATCACGGGGTACGCGTACGGTAAGCTTACGGTAAGCGTACGGTAGGAAAAAAAAAAAAAAAAATGAAAATCAGATTTAAGTGTTTAGATATTAGGGGGCTCTAAAAAGAGCCGTTGTGTTTATGAAATGATTTTTTAGTGGTACCTACAAGTAAGTACCGATGCAGAGTCTAAGGTTCAAGAGGAAGACTCTGTTCCCTTCATCATTGAAGTGCACACCATCTCCTCTATAAATGTCTTGCATGTCATAACGCAAGTTGTTGTGGTAAATGGCACCCATACCATAGTCACGGAGGAAAGCAGAAACAGATTTGTTGACATGCTTTCTTGCTTTGTCATCGCACCGCGTGCCCACCGTGCGTGCACGGCACTAACTGCGTAAAGTGGGCGCGCGGTGCGCGAAGCGCACCGCGTGCTCACTGTGCGCGCACGGTGCGCGAAGCGCACCGTGCGCGCACGGAACGAACTGCGTTAAGTGGGCGCGCACGCCACGAATGGCGTAAAGTAACTTAGCATTTAAAAAACCGTACAAATTCACTGAAAAAACCATAGGTTTCACACACGTTATAGTTAGGAATTAGCATTTAAAAAACCTTGCAAATTCACTGAAAAAACCATAGGTTTCACACATGTTATAGTTAGCGGAAATTTTACTGATAAAAAACCAATGAAATTCCCCCGTTATAGTTAGTGCAGGCAACTATAACTCACGCGACCGCAATCTTCTGCTGATGACATATGTGTCTTTATGAAAAAAAAATATTTGTAATATATGTATAGCTAAAAATGTATGGAAGAAGACATGGGCAAATAAGTGTCTAAATACAGTATTAGCATCAGCAGAGGATTGCGGTCGCGTGAGTTATAGTTGCCTGCACTAACTATAACGGGGGAATTTCATTGGTTTTTTATCAGTAAAATTTCCGCTAACTATAACATGTGTGAAACCTATGGTTTTTTCAGTGAATATATATATATATATATATATTATCTACTGGCGGTCGCCAGTAGATAGTTATAGTTACAACCTAGTTTCCATAGGAAATCTCAAAATTCTATTTTGAATAACTTTGGCGCCGGTTGACAAATCCTCGCGAAATTTTCAAAACTAATGGGGCGCTCCGCTCAGCTCCTACCCTGAAAGTCTCGGGGTGATTCGTCAAGCGGGGGCTGAGAAAAAGGGGGGGTCCCAAAACCACGTTTTCCCCATGCATTTTTCCATAGGACCTTTAGTCGCCGCTACAGCCCGAACGGCTGAACAGAATTACGTGAAATTTGGCAGAGAGGTAGCCATAAGGTCAAGGAAGTGCCTTTTGTAGGTCTGGTGTAAATCTGTTCAGTATTTCCTGAGAAAATAGCATTTAAAAGCATATCAATATCTATACACGCAGCGCGCAACCAAGATGGCCGCGTAGGTGCGAGGCTCCCGAGGACCTCCGCGACCTCCTATTACTATCCTGAACATATCCTGTCCCAGATGAGGGGACTGTGTTGCTGAGCCCGAGCTGAGGTGGCGCCCGTTTTCCGCTTCCAAATCGGACCTCGGACACCGACTTTAGCACCGATTGAGGTTTGCGGCCTTCTCCTAGCCGAACCCCGGATTTGCGTTGTGGGGCGATCCAGTGACGAAGTGAATAACAGCGGCGGACAGGGCTTGGTGGCTCGCGTAACCCGCACTTTCACTTTCGCTTTCGCACCCTCCTTGCTGTCTATGCGAGGTTGGGTCGCGGGGCTTTGTGTGTTGGTGTGGCCTCGCTGGGGGACCCTGCCAGCCCGCCGGCTGTGATCCGCCCCGCAGATCTGGGGTGGCACCCCCCCGGAGCCCGTGGACCGGCTTGCCCGCCCTTTACGACGTGGCTGGTGCGATCGGGAGACTGGGACCATGGCCACGAAACAAGATGGCGATCGGGCAAAGGTAAAATCGACCCGGCGTGGCGCGGCCCATCAGTCCAACAGCATGGATCGCTATACCCTCCAGAAGGGATCTCCTGAGGTGCCACGCAGGTCCCCTGAGGGCCCTACTGATGCCCCCGATCTGCCCACGGATTTGACTCTGCGGGATGTCATGGGCGCCATCGCCAAGATGAAGGCCTCTGTGGGCCAGCGTTTTGACACACTGGCGCAGAAGATCGACTCGGTCCTCGTAGATGTTGGCCTGATAAGGGCCGATCTCTCCAAGACCAACGACTGAGTCGATTCTTTGGCCCACACCGCATCGGGCCTTACGACAGATGTGGCGGCCCTGCAAACGGAGGTGCGCCGGCTTGCTCGGGCGAGTGCGCTGATGGATCGTCGCCTGGAGGACTCCGAGAGTCGGGCCCGGAGGAACAACATCCGTATCATCGGGGTGCCTGAGGGACGTGAGGAGGCGGCGGCGGACCTCTTCGTGGAAGACCTGATTGTTACCCATCTCCAGCCACGGGGGCTGAGTAAATTCTTTGCTGTGGAGAGGGCCCACAGGATTCCCGGGGGAAGGCCTAAGGTCGGAGCCGCTCCGAGACCTCTCATCGCCCGGATTTTTAATTTTCGGGACAGAGACGCTATCCTGCAATCATCCAGACTACAGGGACCGATTAGACTTGACAATATGGACATTAATTTCTATCCTGATTTCACCCCTGCGGTCCAGAAGCAGAGACTGAGCTTCCTTGGTGTCAAGCGCCGTCTTCGGGACCTAAATCTCAAATACGCCATGCTTTTCCCAGCTAAGCTGCGGGTGGAGGTGGAAGGTCGCACACACTTTTTTGATCGTCCCGAAGCGGCCGGGGACTGGCTGGATACTCTGTCTGGAGATCGGGATCGGGGTGGCGGGGGGGGGGAGCGGCCGGGGGAGAGGGCTCGCCGGATCAAGACTGAGGGACTAATATTAGGCCTCGCTCGGGACAAAAATGATGCCACTTTTGACTATACGTCGAATTGCTTAAGTTCCCCTCCTATGGAGGTTGTGTGGGGTCTCTTGGGGGTTCTCCCTCCTCCTCTGGGGGTCTAGTTAGTTTAACTATCTATGGGGCGACAGGCACACTGCACGTTGGGGGGGCTGTCTGGGCTCATGCAGGGGTGCAGGGCGGGGGGAGTTTTGTTGGGGTGGGTGGGCAGGGATGGGGTGTTGTTCGTTATTATCACAAGGCAACCCTTTTATTGTGTTGGTTCTACTGTGCTCTCGGGGGGACGAATGATGGTTTCTGTGTATGATGGGGGGTAGGGAATTAACTTTGTTGTCTTGGAACGTCAATGGACTGGGGGACAGGATCAAACGAGGTGTGGTCCTACAGTATCTGAAGCGACTCTCGCCTGATGTGGTCTTCCTGCAGGAGACACACCTTATTGGCAGTTCCTTCTGCGCCATGAATTGGCGTGGCTACCGCCTCGTGGCCCACTCGGGCTTCACGTCAGGCTCGAGGGGTGTGGGTATCATGGTAAAGAACTCGCTCCCGTTAGAAATTGATGAGGTGCTCCACGATGACAGGGGACGTTACACTGTCTTGGTGGGGAGAATGGAGGGCAAAGTGATTGTCTTTGTGTCAGTGTACGTCCCACCGGGGTTGCAGTCGACCACCTTTGCAGATCTGGGGCGCCTCCTCCTTGGCCTTCCGGGGGGGCTTCTGGTGGTGGGGGGGGATTTCAACGCGGTGGTTTCTGGGACTGTGGATCGTCACCCCCCTAGGGACCTCCCCCGGGCACAGGCGTGGCTATCCGGCCTCTTGGATACACTGGGATTGGTGGACTGCTGGCGCTTAAAACATCCCACGCAGCTGCAATACACTTTCCACTCGGGGGCCCATGGTAGTCTCTCACGGCTTGATTATGTCCTTGTCCCGGCGGCCCATGTCGGGAGGGTGGGGGAGGTGCGCCATTTGGCACGGGGTATCTCGGACCACTCCCCGCTATTGTTGCATTTTGATGTCTTTCCGAGGGCTGAGAGCAGGGTGGTCCCAATCAATTCCTGGTACCTGCGCGACCCCACCATTCGCGCTGACTTGATTAAATCCCTCCAGCGCTACTTTGAGGAGAATGTGGGGTCAGTGCCTTCAGCTATCTCCCTGTGGGAGGCCTTCAAACAGTACTTAGAGGGGAGGCCCTATCCCTTATTTCCCACGCCCGGAGGCGCGAGCGGGAGGAGGTGACCCGGGTGGAGGCTGAAATAGCTGAGCTGGAGGGTAATCTAGAAGATGGGGTGACGGATGCTGCACTACATGTCCGCCAGCTCAAACAGGCGGCTTATAGGGCCCTCGTTACGGAGGCGGCCAGGGGCCTTAGTAGAGAGCAACAGGGGCGACTGTATGATGTGGGTGATAAGGCTGGTAAACTGATAGCGTGGTTGGATAAAAAGGAGAGAGCGAATCGTGTGGTCCCGTTGATTGAGAAAACGAATGGTGTGTGTGTAACTGAGCCAGAAGAAATTGTCTCCTGTTTCGCGGAGTATTTCCGCGAGGTGTATTCCCCGGTCTCTTCTTGCTCGGAAGAGGATTCCCGTGCCCTGCTCAGGAATATCGCGCTGCCTTCCCTGTCCGGGGAGGACAGGGTGTCGCTGGACGCCGCCCCCACCTCCGACGAAATCGCCCTCGCCATACGCTCGGTCGCTTCTGGCAAGGCCATGGGCCCGAACGGTATCCCTATCGAGCTGTATAAGTTGCGACCGGATACATTGGCGCCTCACCTCCGCGCAATGTTCCTCGCGGCCCACTCGCTGGGCTCCCTCCCGCTTGACCAGCGTCTGGCTACTATCGTGGTGATCCACAAGGAAGGGAGACCTCGGGATCGGGTTACTTCTTATCGGCCTATTTCATTACTGAATGCGGAGCCCAAAATTCTCGCTAAGGTACTCGCCAATCGGCTGGTCGGTGTGGTGGGAGATCTGGTTCATCAGGACCAGTCTGGCTTTATTCTCCATCGCAATACAGCCCTTAATCTGCGGCGTTTGCATGGGGTGCTTGCGCGCGTCCCATTTATACGGGAACCGGCCATTTTGGCGTCCTTGGACGCCACCATGGCGTTTGACACGCTTGAGTGGCCATACATCTGGGCGATGCTTGCGAAGTTCGGATTTGGCCCAGGATTCATCAGTTGGGTCAAATTGTTGTATGCGGGCCCATTGGCGCAGGTGGTCGTGAACGGAAGAGTATCGGCCCCGTTTGAGCTGGGCCGGGGCACGCGACAGGGCTGTCCCTTGTCGCCGCTTCTTTTTGCGCTTGCCTTGGAGCCCCTGGCGGAGTGGCTGCGGTGGGAGCCTTCCATCCGTGGTCTCCGTTGGACCCCCGAGTATGAGGACCGCGTATCCCTATACGCTGATGACATCCTTCTGTACCTAGCCTCCCCACGTAAATCACTTATAGTGCTAGTTGATGTTTTACACTCGTTTGGTCGTAACTCCGGTCTCGTCATCAACTGGGCTAAATCGTGTGTGTATGTTCTCTCTGGGGAGGCTCCTATTCTCCCGCGGGGCTGTCCGATCCAGATCGCCCCGCAGGGATTTCGGTATCTGGGTGTCTTCATTACTCTGGACCCGGAGGCCCGGTATGAACGGAATCTGCTTCCCCCCCTCCAGCGTCTGCGGGTAGATGTCGCACGCTGGCGGCGCCTGCCGCTCTCGCCGCTCGGCCGGGCGGCATTGTTCAAGATGATGTCTCTGCCGCGTTTTCTGTACGCTTTGCAGAACACTATGGACTTGGTCCCGGCGCGCTACTTCCGTGAGGTGGAGAGTCTGCAACGCCGCCTGTTCTGGGACGGGAGGCCGCGCATTGCTCTGGCTAAGCTGACGCTCCCATGGTTTGACGGGGGGATTGCCCTCCCGGATATTAAACGGTACTATTGGGCCTCCCAGCTTGCTGCCATTAACCATGGCCTCTACGGGCCCGCCTTAAACCCGGCATTTGAAATGGACAAGATGCTCCTGCCAGGTGGTGACTACAATCGAGCGCTCTACTCTAGCGCGCCCGACGCTCGTCTGACGGGCCCCACGCGTGTCATGGTGCAAGTCTGGCACGCGGCCAATGCAGCTATGGGGTGGAAGGACCGTTTGACCCGGGCATCACCACTATACGCGTCTGAGCGGTTAGGTTCCCTGTGGACCTCTAAGGGCTTCGAGAAGTGGGACACAATAGGTATCAGTAAAGTGGGGGATCTTTGGACGATGGGAGGATTTAAAACGTTCGATAGGCTGCAGACGGAATTTCAGTTGCAGGGCAGTGAATACTTTCGGTATTTGCAGGTCCGTCATGCGCTGGGCTCCGTCTTCTCGGACGTGGCCTCCATCCCGGAATATTCCCCCCTGGAGGATAGAATGCTGGATAGGCACGTCCCGGACAGCACGATCTCACTTATATACAAAAAGCTCATAAACGACCGCTCGGGCCTGTTGACTGCCCTTCGTGCGGCTTGGGTTGCCGACGGGCTGGAGTTGGACGACGAGGACTGGACCTCCGCGGTGGCCTCCCCGAAGGAGGTGGCCATACCGGCTCGCCTTCGCTTCGTCCAGCTCAAGATACTCCACCGGGTCTACATGACGGGGCCAAAGCTTCTGCGTATGGGCTATGCTGGAGATGGGTTGTGTAAGCGTGGGTGCGGTGCTTTGGGGACCTTTATACATATTTTGTGGGAGTGCGCGGAGGTAGAGGGGTTCTGGCATGGTGTACATGAGGTGCTGCGACTGGTTACGCATGTGGCGCTGTTGCCTGAAGCGAGGAGATGCCTGTTGAATGTGTGGGAACCGACTGATTACTCGGTGCCGCAGACGTGGTGGGTGACTCTGGGATATATGATAGCCAAGCGTGATATTGCTCAACTGTGGGGATCCCAGAGGCCCCCGATGGTCTCGGCCTGGAAAGAACACATGGACTGGTGCATGTTTCGCGAAAAGGTGGTGTATGTGGCGAGGGGTAAGCCTGGGACATGGGTGAAAGTATGGGGCCCCTGGAACGCCTACCGAGGGGGTATCTGCGCACCACCGCTGCTGCCTGATGCCTCGCCAGCCCCATCCCCTTAGCCGACTCATTCCCCCGCTGCCGGGCATTGGGTTCCCCCAGTCCTCGCTTTGTTCTCTTCCCCCTCCTCACACTTCTGTGTATAGTTGGGATCCCCCCTCTTGGGGAGCACGTGCTGCTATTTTTGATTGTGGGTTGCCTTGTGGGTGTGGTTTTAATTTTTGTTGTTCTTAATTTAAAATGAAACCGCATAATGGGGCCTGGATGGTGTGGCTTTTGACATTGTTACCTACTGAGAAACGCTCCTCCTGTAATACCACGTGTTCCATAAATGTATGTCGTATGTTCCTACCATTGCTAGCGGCCGGCCGGAAGGTTGTGGGCCCGTACTTGTATACTTTTAAGACCTGTAATAAACGGTTTCAAAAAAAAAAAATATCTATACACGCGCACCGTGCGCGCGCAGTGCGCGCACCCTGCCGTGCGCGAGCGCAATTCTGATTGATTGTTAGATGTCGGTAAACATTCGAATCGGTCGAAACCAGGAAGGGTCGGCCGCCATTTTGTCTCTCGCAGTCTGAGGGGTGAAAAAAAAGGTGGAGAATGTGAAAAGGGGGCAGAGTGGACAGTTCCTGACCCCCTAGCCTTGGTCAGGGGGTCACAGAAGGACCCCCAAGGGAGAAAAAAAAAATATCTATTTTTTTAAAAATCGCGATTTAAAAACCTGAAAAAAATTATTTATAAATACATACCTTAGCATTTAAAAAACCGTACAAATTCACTGAAAAAACCATAGGTTTCACAGACGTTATAGTTACGAATTAGCATTTAAAAAACCTTGCAAATTCACTTAAAAAACCATAGGTTTCACACATGTTATAGTTAGCTGGACATTTCACTCGTAAAAAACCAATGATGAAATTCCCCCGTTATAGTTAGTGCAGGCAACTATAACTCACGCAACCGCAATCCTCTGCTGATGACGTCAGATATTACATCACTGATGACATATGTGTCTTTATGAAAAATAAATATTTGTAATATATGTATAGCTAAAGATTAATGGAAGAAGACATGGGTAAATAAGTGTCTAAATACAGTGATGTAATATCTGACGTCATCAGCAGAGGATTGCGGTTGCGTGAGTTATAGTTGCCTGCACTAACTATAACGGGGGAATTTCATTGGTTTTTTACGAGTGAAATGTCCAGCTAACTATAACATGTGTGAAACCTATGGTTTTTTAAGTGAATTTGCAAGGTTTTTTAAATGCTAATTCGTAACTATAACGTGTGTGAAACCTATGGTTTTTTCAGTGAATATATATATATATATATATTCAATGAAAAAAACCTAGGTTTCAGGCACGTTATAGTTAGGAATTAGCATTTATAAAACCTTAGAAATTCACTGAAAAAACCGTAGGTTTCAGGGGCGTTATAATTAGCTGGACTTTTCACTCGTACACAACCATTGAAATTCGCCTGTTATAGTTAGTTCAGCTAACTATAACTCGCGCGCCCGCAATGCACTGCTGATGACGTCACATATTACATCACTCATGACATGGTCAGTGACATCACTCATTACATCACTGATGACATCTCAAATGACATCACTGATGACATCATCCAGTGGATGTGTGTTTTCCTGAAAATTACATATGTTTTATATATGTATATCTCAAGGTCGATGGAAGAATAAATGGGTATATAAGTGTCTAAATGGATGATTTGTTTTTGAAAAATTGATTGTATAACTGACTGATTAAGTGCATCTTAGTGAATACATGGCTTAGTGAGTAATGTTTAAATGTGTAAATATCTGTATCAGTCTCTCACTTTGTGTATAAGTGGCTGCATGGGTTGGTGAGTAGCTACATGAGTGTCTATATAGGTTATTAGTTGGTTTTTTGAGTATCAGTATGAGTGTCTGAGTGTCTGTATGGTTGGGTGGGGGGTATTACGTAGTGCATAGGTGCATGAATGAGTGACTCACTGTTTGTATGTGTTGAAGACAGCATGTGTGCAGGACTGTATGGGTGGATGAGTGTGTGCATGGGTGTGTTAGTGAGTGATAGACTGCCTCAATAGTGTCTTTATGAGTAAATACATATGTTTTAAACTAGTATATGTGACTATTGGTGTATATAAGTGAGTATATGTGAGAGTGAGAGATTGAAGGAGTTCCTGTATGAATAAGTATGTGTTTCTATAAGTGATTGTTTAAAAGACTAAGTATGTGTAAGTTTCTGTAGAAGTAAGTGTGGTGGTGTGTGTATAACTGTATATGCAAGTAAATGGATGTTTGATTCTTTATTAGCATGAGTGACTATGTGTGTGAGTAACTCTATGGATGAGTGGCAGTGTGTAACAGGATGTATAGGTGTGTGAGTACATATGATGAGTGAGTACATGTATGAGTGACTGTATAGGACTGTTGGTGAATGAGTGGATGTGTATGTGGATCTTAGAATTACTGAATAGGTTGTTGTAACTGGTATTGGTATGTCCATTGTTTTGAACATTGTAGTTTCTATTTTTTGAATGTGTGTATCAAAGGTTATATTAGGGGAAGAGGAGGTCTGCCACTCTATCACAAGGATGATGTCATCAGTGATGTCATTAGTGAGGGGGGCGTGGCTAAGCACGCGATGCGAACGGACGCGCCCGGGTAGAGCTCCGAGCAGAGCCTCCCTGTACCGGGCCGTTTATCCGACAAAATATGACTTGCACAGCCTGATACTGCCGGCGGAACTGTCTTGGGACTTGCTGCATGCCCTGACTGACTCTGGGGCGAATCGGAGGTAGAGCTCCGCACCGACCCCGGAGGCGAGACTGAGGCCGCCCTGATGAAGACGCTGCTGGGGGCACTAACACCGCGAGCCCGCGGCTTCTGATGGACCCCTGGGCCTTGAGCTGCGGCCTGCGGGGGAAGCATTGCGGTAGCGCGCGAAGGCCCGCGACTCTCACAGAGAGGCCCCCCACACGACCGGAGCTGAGCTCGGAGAAGCCTGGGGACCCCCCTCCCCCCCGGAGGCCTAATCGGTGGCGGAGGCAGGCTGAGGGCGGCCTGGAGCAGCTGCGAGGAGGGAGTCCTAGGCGCCTGGCCTGCACGTGAGTTGACTACCTGGGGTCTTGAGAGCAGTGGGGTGGCGCCGGGGCGAAGATGGCGCCTAGCCGCTGCCGCACAGTTGTGGACGCCCACTGGCCATGGCCGGGACTGGCTGACCCTCTGGAGGGGTGAGATACCCCAACCGACAACAGGAAACTAAGGGCGCACGAAGGGAAACCGAGGCTCCCCCTCCCACCGCTCTGGCCTGACTACTCCTGAGCTGGGGCTGCTTTCCCCCCCCTTTTCCTGCAGGGCATTGGGAACCGGAGACGGACTTAATCTGGGCAGGGACTGCGCCGTCAATGGACATAGCTGCCCACGACACCACTACCCGCTGGCGCCGAGGGGACCGAAGAAGGGACTAGCTGGGCCTCATGGACCCTCGATGAGCAGACCCTGCGCCCCTGGACGCCGCGGAAGGTGAACACGCACACGGAGTGGGCAGGAGGCACGGGCGCGACCATACCACTTGGAAGGAGGCATCTGGCACCCGCCCAGCTGCCATTGGGCCCTCCACTGCCTGGAACCTCTGGATTTGCGGCGACCAGGACGCACTGCGCGAAGCCTGGCGGCTTGTAGCAGCGGAACCCGGCGCCACACTGGGATAAGTGTGTGGGCCGCCCCTCCCCCTGGAGACGATATACGGCCCGCAACGACAACCTCGGCGACACAGGGGTGGTTCGCCACGCGGGACGGGCCTCCACCCCCCCCTGCGATAGGAGTGAGTGCCTTGTCCTCGCCGCCAGCCCCATGCCTGGAGGGGCGCGGACACGTACCGGATCGGGGAGCGCACCGATGAGGGGAAAGCAAGCGAAAGCGACGCCCAAGATGGAAACTAAGCAAGTGGCGTCGAAGCTGGACAGCGTCCTAGCAGCCGTGGAACGGATGGAAGAATCCCTCCAACAGACACGCACCTCCCTGGAGACCAGAATCGATGGCGTGGCAATAGACTTAACCCACCTCTGGGCCGATCATAAGAAGTTGCAAGCCCGCACTAAGGCGCTGGAGGATACAATGGCAGTTATTGAACCAGCGGCGGCACAGACAGACAAAAAAGTACAAGACCTCCTGCACAGAGTGGAATTCTTGGAAGACCGAGCCGAGGATGCGGAGGGGCGGGCACGAAGAAACAACATCCGCCTAGTGGGCATTCCGGAGAAATGGGAAGGAGCGGACCCTGCTCGCCGGGTGGAGGGATGGCTAAGAGACCTGCTGCCAGAAGACGCGCTCTCCCCCCATTTTGTGGTGGAGAGAGCGCATTGAGTGCCCACGAGACCGCTCCCCCCTGGCTCTAACCCTAGACCGTTTCTCCTCCGGGTTCTCAACTACAGGGACCGAGACGCCATACTACGCGAAGCCAGGAAACTAGGGGAAATCACCATAGATAATGCCGCGGTGATGCTCTTTCCAGACTACACGGTGCAAGTACAGAGACAGAGGCATTCCTTCCTGGCAGTAAAAAGGCGACTGCGCGAAGCAAACCTTAAGTACTCGCTACTTTTCCCTGCCAAACTGCGAGTGGTAGCGCGAGACAAAACACATTTCTTCACTAGGAAGCGGAGGCCTGGCTGGGTGGAGGAATGCCTGAAGCGCCGAGGAGAGCTCCGGGAACTACCACCACAGAGCGGACCCGAGGACCACGGCGACGACGCCGTCGCAGGTCGCCCACGCCACCACTGGTCAGAGAGGCGATGATCCACTCCCCATCGGTGGACCTCATTCAGCAAAAACAGCGGGATGCCCTGCGCAAGGTGGCGGCAATTAGCGGTTCCCTGACGCCGTCGCTCCATCCGGGCGCTAGCCCGGCCGTGTCCTCAGCGGATGATGAGGCGATCTATGGCATCTCGGATACCCAGAGCTCTGGGGGACCCCCGGACGTCACGCCGCAAACAGCAGATCTCTTTGGCTGATGGGAACTCGGTAGCGATCTGCTACATACCGCATGGCACAGACCTATCTAAGTTCCTGCCTGGCTGCCCTGCCCTCCGACGGCGGAGTCTTGGGCCTGCCTGCGCCCACACCATTGCCACTCCGGGGACTCGAGCACAGAGCCAGAAACTGTAAGTACATTTACTAATCATAGACACGAGACTCAGCCACCCACATCACAGACACGCAAATATGCCCCACGGCGCTCTCCTGCCGGCTCGCTGCCACGTGGGCCACTTGGAGAGGGGTATGTCCCCCCCTAACATCTTTGCCCGCACTTGACTGACACCTGGGCACGCAGCCGCTGCGACACTGAGCGGCAGACACTGAGCATCCGCCGGACAGCAGCGGCCTCCACACCTCACCCGGAAGGGACGCCGGGCTCTCCCAAGATTGCACCGTTTTGTTTGCTGATAAACTATAAACCACAAGATCCCCCTAAGACTGTATAGTTTGTGAGCTCACTTGAGTGTTTGGACGGCGACATGTTGTGCAGCCGACCTTTTGGTATTATTGACTTTGTTGCCATGTTGAGGCTCTGTTAGACGGACCGGGAGGGTCGGCCGAGGACAAGGGGAGAGGTCTCCGGGGAGAGCCGTCTCCAGCGATCGTACAGACAAATAACTTCCCCCCCACAGACAGATACCACACAAGGAGATGAGTTAGCGTTCTTTATAAGCACTTCTTAAGGTACGATGAAAAGGTACAAGGAGGTCTGGACTCAGGGGTCCCCTCGATTCAAGTCTCTCAAGATGGGAAAAGGGGGTAGCGGGATAGTCTGGTTACCAGTCTGGTAGTTGAGGTGGTATGGTGGGTAGCTCACAATCCTCGAGCTTGGTGGTCTAGCTGGTACGGGCCGCGGCAGCGCCAGCAGGTCCCAGTGAAGATGGTCGATACACGGTCCGCGGCAGCGCCAGCAGGTCCCAGTGAAGATGGTCGAGGTACGGTCCGCGGCAGTGCCAGCAGGTCCCGGTGAAGATGGTCGTTACAACGGGCCGCGGCAGCGCCAGCAGGTCCCTACGAGGATGGATGTTGCAGAAGGCCGCGGCAGCGCCAGCAGGCAGGTCGATAGTTCACAAGATAGGGCTACGGCAGCGCCAGTAGTCCGTCAAGGCTGAGTTCTCTCGGTGTCTCTCGACTCCAGGATACAACTGCCTTCCTGCTCCGGAGCTGCTCCAGTTATAGGGCAGGTGCCCTTTGATGTCCGGACCCTCGCACTTGGAGGTCGGAGGGTCCGGGATGAAGGTGTCCAGACACCCAGCGGGGGGTGGAGCCGGTGCCTGGGGGAGCTGGAGGCGATCGTCACCTGGCGGGGGAGAGTCCTTGGCGCTTCGTTCTCCCATTGACCTGCCAAGTGGTCTGCTCACCTCCTGGGTGGATGGTGGTGCCGGGATGTCGGGGCCGGCCAGGCCCAGGGTTAGGGTCGGGGGAGGCCACGCGGCCTCGTGGCGCAGGGCCCAAGATGGCGGCTTGACCCGGCCGAGGGAGCCGGAGGTGGCTTGGGCCCGTGATACATGGAGGTCCGAGGGCAGGAGTTCCGTCGGGAGACGGGGTGCGGGTGATTCTCGTGGGTCCCGCCTGGTGGGCCGGGGCTTGGGCCCTGTCATGCGGGGAGGGAGCAAGCCCTTCGTGTGGCCTGTCCAACATGCGTCCCCCCCAGCTGAAGGCGGGGAGAGTCACCCATCTTCTTGGGGACTCTCCTCGTCGAGGCGGAAGAAGCGGGACAGGCCATCTGCGTTGGCGTGGTCTTGGCCCGGTCGGTGCTCCACGGTGAAGTCCATTCCCTGCAGGGAGATGGACCAGCGCAATAGTTTTGGGTTTTCCCCCCGCATCTGCATCAGCCACTGCAGGGGTCTATGGTCGGTTTGTACCCGGAAGTGGGTACCGAAGAGATAGGGCCGGAGCTTTTTGAGGGCCCACACCACTGCGAAGGCCTCCCTCTCGATTGTGCTCCAGCGTTGTTCTCGGGCCAGGAGACGTCGGCTGATGAAGGCCACCGGCTGGTCATGACCCTCGGGGTTCACTTGGGAAAGAACCGCTCCGATGCCGTGGTCGGAGGCGTCTGTCTGTACTACGAATTCCCGACTGTAATCGGGGGCCTGGAGCACAGGGGCGGTGCACAGGGCGGCCTTCAGCTTTTCGAAGGCCGCTTGACAATCGGGGGTCCAGTTAATCCGCTTCGGTTGGTTCTTGGACGTGAGACCCGTGAGGGGCCCCACAATGCTGTCGTAGTCCCTCACGAACCGCCGGTAGTAGCCGGTGAGCCCCAAGAAGGCTCGGACTTCGGTCTGGGTGACGGGGGGCTGCCAGGACTGGATGGCAGCAATCTTCAGTTGCAGTGGGGCCACCAGCCCGCTCCCCACCTGGTGCCCCAGGTAGGTCACGGACCCTTGACCAATTTGGCATTTGCCGGCCTTAATCGTGAGGCCGGCCCGCTGGAGGGCCTGTAGGACCTCCTGGAGGTGGAGGAGGTGGTCGGACCAGTGGCGGCTGTATACAGCGATATCGTCCAGGTAGGCAGCGCTGAACTCTTCGAGCCCCGCCAAGACCTGGTTCACAAGGCGTTGAAATGTAGCGGGGGCGTTCTTCATGCCGAAGGGCATGACCTTGAAGTGGTAGTGGCCATCGGGGGTAGAGAAGGCGGATCGTTCTTGAGCCCGGGGTGTGAGACCGATCTGCCAGTAGCCCGCTGTTAGGTCGAAGATACTGAGGTAGCGGGCGGCCCCCAGCCGGTCGATCAATTCATCCGCTCTGGGGATAGGATGAGCGTCGGTTCGGGTGACAGCGTTCAAGCCCCGGTAGTCGACGCAGAATCTCAGTTCAGGTGTGGTGCCGGGGGCAGCGGCTTTGGGGACCAATACAACCGGGCTGGCCCAGGGGCTGTCCGAGGGCTCGATGACCCCGATCGTGAGCATTTTGGCCACTTCCTCTTGTATGCAGGCCCGTACCCGATCTGGTACGCGGTAGGCCCGGTGTCGGATAGGGGGGCTGTCCCCGGTGTCCACGTCGTGCAGGCACCAAGGGGTGACCCCGGGAGTGAGGGAGAACAGTGAAGCGAACCGCAGCAGGAGGTCCCAGCAGCCCTGGCGTTGCTCTGGGGTGAGGGCATCGGAGAGCCGGACCCCGTCCACGGAACCGTCGTTCTCCTGGGTCTTCAGGAGATCCGGGAGGGGTTCGGAATCCTCCTCTGCTCCACTGTCTGTAGCCATCAGGAGGCTGAGTTCTGAGCGCACAAAGTGTGGTTTGAGTCTGTTGGTGTGGAGGACCCGAAGGGGGTTCCGGGGGGTCCCCATGTCGATGAGGTAAGTGACGGGACTTTTGCGCTCGACCACCTTGAAGGGCCCTGTCCACTTATCTTGCAAGGCACATGGTTCGGTGGGGGACATCACCCACACTTGTTGTCCAGGTTCGAACTCGACGGAGGAGGCATTGTGATCATACCATCTCTTCATGTCTTCCTGGCTGGCCTCGAGGTTCGCCTTGGCCATCTCCCTGAAGCGCCGGGTCTGATTACGTAGGGCCAGGAGGTACTTGAAGACGTCTGGAGGGGTCTTTAGGGGGGCCATCTCCCAACCTTCTTTGACTAGGCTGAGGGGCCCTTGCACAGGGTGCCCGTACAGGAGTTCGAAAGGGCTAAAACCGAGGGACTTCTGGGGAACTTCTCGGTAGGCGAAGAGGAGGCACGGGAGTAGTACATCCCACTGGCGACGGAGGGGCTCTTCCAATCCCCCAATCATCCCCTTGAGAGTGCGGTTGAATCGCTCCACTAGTCCGTTCCCTTGGGGGTGATAGGGGGTCGTGAATCGGTAGGTGACCCCGCACTGTTGCCAGAGGGACTTCATGTATTTGGAGATGAAGTTCGTGCCTCGGTCGCTGACGACTTCTCGGGGGAAGCCCACCCGGGAGAAGATCCCCATTAGGGCCCGGCCAACCACCGGAGCTGTTACAGTTCGTAGAGGCACCGCCTCGGGGTAGCGGGTGGCGTGATCCACCAGTACCAGGATGAACCTATGTCCTTGTGCCGTGCGGGGGTCCAGGGGCCCCACAATGTCTATTCCTACCCTCTCGAACGGGGTGGTGACCACTGGGAAGGGTTGTAGAGGGGCCTTCAGCTTACGGCCACTCTTCCCGCTGGCCTGGCACGTGGGGCAGGACCGGCAGTGGTTCAGGACGTCGTTCCGCATCTTCGGCCAGAAAAAGTGGGTCACTAGGCGACTGTAAGTTTTGTCTTGGCCCAGGTGTCCCGCCAGGGGGACATCGTGGGCCAGGTTGAGCAGGAAGTCTCTGAAGCGGAGAGGTACCACCAGTACTCGACCGGCCCCTAGCTCTGCGATTCTCTGTTCGCTGTATAGCAGGTCGTTTTCCCAGTAGACCCAGTGAGTTCCGGTGGAGTCCCCTGCGCTCTGGGCGCTGGCTTGTTGGCGGAGTCCTTCGAGGGAGGGGCAGGTCTTTTGCTCCTGGCGGAACTGTTCTTGGGTGGGCCCCCCTTCTTGACGCCACTGAGTCAGGCCGGGGATGTCCTGGGGTTGCGCGTCCCCTTCGGACGTTGGTTCTGGGGGGTTGGCCTCGTCGTTGTCTTCTACTGGGGCGACTGGGGGTGGAGGTGCTGGCCATTCCGGTTCTTCTGGTCGGGGAACGGGCCACCCGGCCATGGACCGGGTGGTTACGCAGGCCCAGTCCGGGAGGCTCAGCATCCCCAGGTGCTCTCTTCTCTCGACGGTGGCCCACGGGGAACTCTCAAGGTCATTCCCCAGGAGGCAGTCCACGGGGGCATCATCCCGGACCGTCACTTTCAACAGGCCGGAGACCCCTCCCCATTCGAAGGGGACGCAGGCCATTTGACACAGACTTTCGGAATTGTCGGCTGAGCGGACGGGGCAGAGAATGTTCGGCAGGATCTGCTCGGGTTTCACCAGGTGACAGCGGACGGCCGTCACACTGGCGCCTGTGTCACGTAAGGCCTCGGCCCGATGCCCATTAATGGTCACCCACTGACCGTATTTCCTGGTGTTGGCGGGTAGGGGAGCCCGCGGGACTATGTCTTTTCCCCCTAGGCACGCTAGAACCATGGCGGCCGGTTCCCACTCTTGCTGGGCCGGCTCATACTCTTCCTGTTCCTCTGATAGTCGTTCTTCCCCCAGGGCGGCGGCAGCTACCTGGCGGGGCTTGGGTGTTTGGTTCTGCGGGCAGCTCGGGTCATTGGCGTAATGGCCGACTCGCTGGCATCGGTGGCACGTGACATTGGCTCGGAACCCTGGACGCATCGGGGGGTTGCCCCGGCCGGCCGGGGGCAGGGTGCTGGCCACGGGTGTTGCCGGGAGGGTGTCTCTCCCTCGCCCCTGGCCTCCGCCTCCTCCCCGAGGACGGTGCTGGCCTTGGTTGCTTCGGTTCTGCTCGTGCGGTCCCCTCCGGCCCACTCGGGTGCTCTCCCATCGGTCAGCTTCAGCGGCGAGCTGCCGGGGGTCGGTCAATTTACTGTCGAGGAGGTGCTGCCTGAGCTCGACGAAGCAGTTGTTCGACAGGTGTTCCCATACCATAAGGTTAAAGAGTTGTTCGTAGGTCGTTACATGGCTCCCCTTGATCCAACCCTCGAAGGCTCGGCTGAAATAGTTTACGTACTCCACCCAAGTTGTACCCGGGATCCGGGTGCAATCTCTGAACCTCTGGCGGTACATCTCGGGTGTGAGGCCGTAGCGGGTGAGGAGGGCAGCCTTCATGTGGTCGTAGGACGACATTTGGTGATCTGGGAGCTGCAACAGGGCATCGCGACCTTCGTTGACGAACCTCCCCCATAGTCCAGCTCCCCAATCACTCCGGTCGATCCGGTGGGAGGTCATGGCGATCTCGTAGGCTTTGAACCACTGCTGTATGTCGTCTTCTCGGACATACTCTCGGACAACATCCTTGGGGATGTGGACTTTTTTCTCGGTTGCCCCTGGGGTGTGCGGTCGCTCAGGCACCCCCAGTTCTTTATTCTGTTTCCGAAGTTCTATTTCCGCCAGTTTGCGCTCGTGTTCGAGTGTTATTCTTTTTTCCTCAAGCTCTCTCTGTCTCTTTTTTTCTTCTCGTTCCTCTCGGAGCCGCAGATGCTCTAGATTTAGTTTCTGCTCGGCTAACTTTAGTTCACCGTCCATCTTGAGTCGTGCCATTTCCAACTCGTGTAGTCTGGTCCTTTCTCTTTCCTGGATCTCCTCCTGTGAGAGGCCCGTTCCCCGCTCCTCGGGAGCCGTGGCGTTCCCCTCTGGTGCGACACTGTTTTGGTCGGAGGATCCGGTGATCCCAGTTTCTGCCCACGACTCAAGGGCGCGCTTCAAATCATCTTTGGTACTCAGGCCGGTGGTAGCAATGCCTAGTTCCATGCAGAATTGTTTAAGTTCGCGGTGGCTATATTCTTCCAACTTATCCATTTGGAACTTTTCAGTGGAACCGCTATCTTTGGCTGACATCGTGGTTTTGTCGTGGGGTGAGCTACTCTCTGTACGATTACGCGTTGATTCGGATCGCGCCGCTGGCCACCAATGTTAGACGGACCGGGAGGGTCGATCGAGGACAAGGGGAGAGGTCTCCGGGGAGAGCCGTCTCCAGCGATCGTACAGACAAATAACTTCCCCCCCACAGACAGATACCACACAAGGAGATGAGTTAGCGTTCTTTATAAGCACTTCTTAAGGTACGATGAAAAGGTACAAGGAGGTCTGGACTCAGGGGTCCCCTCGATTCAAGTCTCTCAAGATGGGAAAAGGGGGTAGCGGGATAGTCTGGTTACCAGTCTGGTAGTTGAGGTGGTATGGTGGGTAGCTCACAATCCTCGAGCTTGGTGGTCTAGCTGGTACGGGCCGCGGCAGCGCCAGCAGGTCCCAGTGAAGATGGTCGATACACGGTCCGCGGCAGCGCCAGCAGGTCCCAGTGAAGATGGTCGAGGTACGGTCCGCGGCAGTGCCAGCAGGTCCCGGTGAAGATGGTCGTTACAACGGGCCGCGGCAGCGCCAGCAGGTCCCGACGAGGATGGATGTTGCAGAAGGCCGCGGCAGCGCCAGCAGGCAGGTCGATAGTTCACAAGATAGGGCTACGGCAGCGCCAGTAGTCCGTCAAGGCTGAGTTCTCTCGGTGTCTCTCGACTCCAGGATACAACTGCCTTCCTGCTCCGGAGCTGCTCCAGTTATAGGGCAGGTGCCCTTTGATGTCCGGACCCTCACACTTGGAGGTCGGAGGGTCCGGGATGAAGGTGTCCAGACACCCAGCGGGGGGTGGAGCCGGTGCCTGGGGGAGCTGGAGGCGATCGTCACCTGGCGGGGGAGAGTCCTTGGCGCTTCGTTCTCCCATTGACCTGCCAAGTGGTCTGCTCACCTCCTGGGTGGATGGTGGTGCCGGGATGTCGGGGCCGGCCAGGCCCAGGGTTAGGGTCGGGGGGAGGCCACGCGGCCTCGTGGCGCAGGGCCCAAGATGGCGGCTTGACCCGGCCGAGGGAGCCGGAGGTGGCTTGGGCCCGTGATACATGGAGGTCCGAGGGCAGGAGTTCCGTCGGGAGACGGGGTGCGGGTGATTCTCGTGGGTCCCGCCTGGTGGGCCGGGGCTTGGGCCCTGTCATGCGGGGAGGGAGCAAGCCCTTCGTGTGGCCTGTCCAACAGGCTCTATGTTTTCCCTTTCTTCCCTATCCCCATGTCCCACTGGAGATTATGGCACTGCACACACGACACTAATCCTAGCTGAACGATGGGAGCGGACCACTGGAACTGGGGAGCCATTGGACTGGGGACCCCGCCCTGGGAGGGAGCGGGAGATGCACACGCCCAATACAGCTATGGCTAACGTACACATATGCACCTGGAACGTCAGGGGAATGCACACGCCGGCTAGACGCTATCACATCTACTCATACCTAAAGCGACACAAAATTAACATAGCACTACTCCAAGAAACTCACTTAAACGGAGCTGAGGCACGGGCGCTGCACCGTAGGTGGCGAGGGCAACTGTATGCCACGGACTATTCCTCATACGCTCGCGAAACACTGATATGGATCCGCCCTGGGACTCCTTGGGAAGCCACAGATGTTGTAGTGGATCGGGAGGGCAGATACGCCGCTGCGCAGGGCAGGCTAGATGGACAACATATTACACTAGTATCCCTCTACTCCCCCAATGTCGACCAGGGCAGCTTCCTGGCGCGGCTCTCAGCGACCATGGCACCCTGGCACGCCACCTCGTGGATAATAGGGGGTGATTATAATTGCACTCTAGATATAGCACTGGATCGCTCCTCCCCACCCCCAGCTAACGCCTCCACACGGGGAGCCACGAAGGCACTAATGGAATGGGCCGCACAGTGGGACCTGCATGACGTTTGGCGAACACGCAATCCGGAGACGCGGACATATTCCTACTACTCTGGCGCTCACGACTTGCATGTCCGCCTGGACCGATTCATGGCATCCACCGACCTCCTACCCCATGTGACAGATACACAATACATGGGCCGCACGCACTCAGACCACAACCCACACTTTATGTCCATAACCTGGGACCGCCCGCACCCCCCTGTGCCCACATGGTGTCTGCAGCCTGCCTTGTTACTAGACGCGGCTTTCCTTGATTCCATACTCGCGCGTGCTGCGCAATATTTTGAAGATAACACCGGCACGGCATCCACTCCCCAGGTGGAGTGGGACGCCTTCAAGGTAGTGCTCCGAGGACACTGTCTACACGCACAAGGCCACGTGAGGCACCAACTGGAAAGGGACCTAACTAGGTTGGAGTCTGATTTACTCGCAAGGGAGGAGGGGGCTATGGATGGCGATGAGGACCCGCTACACGAAGCCCACACGGAGCATGCGCGTCTATTAGAGCGACTCCGAAATGTCAACTATGTCGCGCACTCGGCGAGAACGCACCACCTCGGCGACAGGCCTGGCAAACTTTTAGCGTGGCTGATCTCTCAGGAAGCCCGCTCAGCCCCAGTGGCGGCCATACGGAGGGAAGGGGGGACTTAGTATACACGCAACTTAGTATACACTACGCCTTTATCGCCCACTATGAAGCATTATATCGCTCCCGCCTACCAGTCCCTCATCCTGATATAACCGGCTACCTCTCCCCCCTACAACTACCACACCTGACTATTGCGCAGCAGGATGAGCTGGGAGCCCCGCTCGTGTCGGACGAGCTCCGAGAAGCCATATTTAACCTGTCAAATGGCAAAACCCCGGGCCCGGATGGGCTGCCAGCTGAGCTCTACAAGGCCGGCTCGGATATCCTTGTCCCAGAACTGCTGAGAATGTACAATGCGGCAGCGGAAGACGCCGCTCTACCCCCAACGCTACATGAGGCCACGCTGGTCTCTATTCCTAAACCTGGAAAGGATAACACACAGGTGGGCTCTTATCGCCCTTTGGCGCTGCTAAACACGGATTACAAGATCTTGGCTTCCGTGTTAGCCAGAAGGCTGGCCCCCCACGTGCCCGACCTGGTGCACCGAGACCAAAATGGCTTTGTCCCCACACGCCACACTTCCTACAACATCCGACGCCTCTTTCGGGTGCAGGAATACGCCACTCAACAATGGCCCAGAGCGGGATGCCTGATACTGGACCTGGAGAAGGCCTTTGATTCAGTCGAGTGGCCGTACCTGAAAGCAGTTGCGGAGAAGTACCAACTAGGGGGAGGGTACAGAGCCATGGTCGACCTGCTTTATGGCAGACCGACAGTCCGAGTCCGCACGGGCCACCTCCTCTCAGCCGCCATCTGGGTCCGCAGAGGCACTCGGCAAGGCTGCCCACTGTTGCCATTGCTGTTCTCTCTGGCCATGGAACCCCTGGCCGCGACTCTCAGGACGCACGGGCTGGAGTGGGGAATCCCATTGGCGGACGGTCTGCATGCGGTGTCACTGTACGCAGATGACTTACTGCTATACGTCAGAGACATAACTGCCATCCCCGCCTCCCTCACTGGCATTTTCCGCACCTTTGAGGAGGTGTTGGGCCTGAGAGTCAATTGGTCCAAGTCGGGGGCCTACCCCTTCAGCCTAGACACGCCTGAATGCGACATCCGTCTGGGAGGAGATAGGCTGCAGTGGTACCCCACCACCTTCCGCTACTTGGGGATAAGAATATACAGAACCCCAGCAGACGTCTTGGAGGGAAACCTCCTCCGAGCGATAGCTTCTATCCGAGCACAAATTGGCTTCTGGAACACCTTACCCCTCAACGTGCCTAGCCGCGTAGCATTTACCAAGATAATTGTGCTGCCTCGGCTACTCTATTATTTTGCGAACATGCCCGTGTATGTTCCCACCAAGCTATTCTGCGAATTAGAGGCGCTGATACGCGGCCTAGTCTGGAACAAGGGGAGGCCGCGCGTGGCGCTGACCAAGCTGTACATGCCCACGGACTCGGGGGGCTTGGCGGTCCCTAATATGGAACTATGCTACCTCGCGGCACAGATGCAGTGGGTGGCGGGATGGTTGAGCGGCAAGCAACTCGAGGATACCGCCTCGAACGCAGCTGCCTGGACACAAACGCAAATAAATACGCTGTTCCACCCGATAACCCGCACGCTATGCCCTTCCCAGATATATCTGGCGGTGGCGCGCAGGTGCTTCCTACGGTGCCTTCGTCTCACACGCGCGACCACGCCATATGCCCCGATTTTACCGCTCTTGGGCACGCCCGGTCCGACGGGGCCCCTTACAGAAGTCCACTTGGCTGGCTGGGAACGCGCAGCAGTAGACACGCTGAGTGACCTCTACGCAGATGGTGAGTTACTCACATTCGCCAACCTGGCTGAGGACACGGCCCTTCCGGCAGGGCAGTTCCTGCTGCACGCCTCCCTCTTGCGCACGCTCACTGCTTCCTGGGGCGACATGGCAGTAGAGCCCCCGACGCACAGCTTCATACAATACTTGCATGTTATGGGCAATGGCTCACACATCATACACTGGCTAGCGCAAGCACTGCAGGCACATTCGCAACCATCCACATTACCACTGAGGGAACGCTGGGCAAAATGGGCACTGGTACTGGCCGGCCCAACCAACATCCCACGAAACCCCCGCTTTAAAATTATACAATACTACATACTGCAACGCGCATACCTCACACCCGACAAGATTAATAGATACTTCTCGTGGACGGACGCAGCTTGCCAGCGCTGCTCGCTACCGGGAGCGGACCTCCTACACATGCTGTGGCACTGCCCTGATATACGGACATATTGGGACGACGTGTTGACACTACTCGCGCGTGGCGCTGAAGGACAACTGCCGCGTACATGGGAAGCAAGCATACTAGGGTTGTATAAGCGTACAAAAGATAACAAAGTACAGGCACGCTTCTGGGACACGGCCAAACGCTTGCTCACTAAACACTGGAAGGCCACGACCCCTCCACACATCAGACACTGGAAAGCTTCCTTCGTTAACTGGGCATTGGCGGAGAGCGCGGTGCTCCTTCGTGAGGAAACCGCGGGCTCCGGAAGTTCCCTATCGCCCAGCCTTGGGATGACCTCCTCAAAGCATTCCAGATGGCCTGCCGGGATCGAGGGATAACCTGAGTCTATAGAACCTGCCGCTCCCTTGCTGATTGGCAGCAACAGCCCTAAACCTGCGATGGAGCTAGCTCCCGCCCCCCCCCTGACCGCCCCTGGTGGACCCTACTCCCGCCCTAAGTGGGACTGCTGCCGGGGATTTATCACCGTACGGATATCGCGCGCATCCAGTGAACGCTGCTGCTGAGATCTGAAGCAGCGCGCACAATGCCTGGCTGAGGGCCCAGACGGGAAGAAACGACCATTTCGCCCCACCCTGCCGTTCCCCCTCCAATGCAACGGAGCACTCTGCGCACCAAGAAAAAGGGGGTAGGCGTCGGTGCTTTGGGATCCCAACCTGCCTGGAGGCCACCTCCCCTCCCTCCCCCGGCCTGCTGCTCCCCGCGTGCACCGTGCAGCCCCGCTGTGCCCCATCCGACAGCTGCTAGCCCCCCCGCTCAAGCGCAGGATGATCTCCTTCCCCCCCACCCCCTTGATCCCGCCTGAATTTATGACCCTATCCCCTACTATCCCTATCGCCGCATAGGCGTAGGGAACAGTTTGTTTACTGGTCAAGTTCCCTGACCGGATCCATACCTAATCCCAGATGACAGACGGTGGAAGCGATGGGGGGACGGATACGCGCCACGTAGCCCATACATGGACTCGAATTGCGAAACTGCAGACTGGAGTCGCCGGACTTAAACGTTAGCGCCTATGTCTCAGTGAGCTATACCGAAACATCCTTGCCGCGCTCTGACCCGCATTGCGAGCACGCCACTGACGCTGCGCTGACCGGAGACCCTTACGATTGAGGCTAACTGCGGTGCCCTACACGACCCCCGATAGGGGCCTGGGTGGCGACCGCGATGGCCGCGGTGCGGGCTGGAATACAGCGCCATTCTTTGTCGCTGATATCACAAATAAGGAACACCACAACAAAACACCAAAAAGCAACAGAGACCTGCCGCTTAACAGAGTACACACCTAATTTCCTGTAAGAATGCCAACAGGTGCAACGCCGCCGGACCCCCGGGTTGCCGGCTAAATGGCTGTGTCATACTGACTGGAAAAATGTGCCTATTATCTAAATGACTCGACACCTTGGAAGGTGAATGTACACTGTAAGATGATGAAACTGTGAACAATAGAGGTTTTACAAAAAAAATCAGTGATGTCATTAGTGATGTCATTTGAGATGTCATCAGTGATGTCATGAGTGATGTCACTGACCATGTCATGAGTGATGTAATATGTGATGTCATCAGCAGTGCATTGCGGGCGCGCGAGTTATAGTTAGCTGAACTAACTATAACGGGGGAATTTCAATGGTTTTGTACGAGTGAAAAGTCCAGCTAACTATAACGCCCCTGAAACCTATGGTTTTTTCAGTGAATATATATATATATATATATATATATATATTACTTACTGGCTGTCGCCAGTAGGTAGTTATAGTAAGGACTTATTTTCCATAGGAAATCCGCAACATTCTATTTGGAATAACGTTGGCGTCGATTGATGAATCTTCGTGAAATTTTCCAAACTTCTGGCCTGCTCCGGTCCGCTCCTGTCCTGAAAATTTCACGGTGATTCGTCAAGCGGGGGCCGCGAAAAAAGGGGGTTCCCAAACCGCGTTTTCCCCCATACATTTTCCCATATGACCTGTTGACGCAGCTACAGCCCGAAGTGCTGAAGGGAATTACATCAAATTTGGCAAAGAGGTAGTCCTCAGTTCAGACTCGTGCCTTTTGCTTAAATGGTGTAAATCCGTTCAGTAGTTCCTGAGAAAATCAAAAGTAAAATCACATATATATCTGGGCGGAGCCTAACCACACATGATTGGCTGACAGCACTTCATCCAAGAAGTGTTGGCAGCCATCTTGGGACCAATATACATGATAGCACCTCATTAAAAAGCATTGCAGTTAATAGAAGGTTTTAAGACTTCAGTTACATTATAAATCATTTGTTGATGGTACCATACTCATTTTAGGAATTGTGGTGTGTTTTAAGGTGATTTTACCATGTGAAAAAGCCTTCTGCTGTGATATCATGAATCATGTTTGAGAGAAAACTATTTTCTCATGCTTTCCCCACAGAGGTTTGGAAGGTGATCTATAAGCTAAACTGAGAGCATATTTTCTGTAAATTCACATTATCTTTCTCAGTCATGTGAGAATGAAGTCTGACATTCTCAGTAATACATGTACATCCAACAAGGGCAGAGACTGTCAGTTGATTCCTTTGTGTTCTACTGCAGCTTCCCAGAGTGTTCTAAAGAACAACTAGAGCGCTAACAGTCCTACTTATGACAAAGGGATGGCACACCTGAAGCCATCTTGGTTGGAATAAAGTGGTAACTCTTAAAACATTTAATTTAAAAAGGAACAAAATGAGGGGGTTCATTTTGCCATAGAAAGTATGATTAGTGCTGCAGAAAGAAAAATTAGGGCACATTTTGAGTGACTTCTCAAATCCTCTTCTATTTCAATAAAAAATTCTGACATGCAGACTGAAACATGCACTTTCAATACCAGCAGCAGACCTCCCTGGTGAGCAGTAGCTTTACTACAGTGATCTAATAAGCAACTAGAGTGCTAACATTCTGAATTTATGGCACATTTGGGACACATCTGAATGCCTTCTTGATGGAATCAAAGTAAAAAACTAAAAGTATTTCCTACTGAGGAGACTGTAGTAAATGAGGAAATTAGGAAACCTCGTAACAAATAAGTCTCCCAAAATGGCCACCAGAGACAAAAGAGCCCAAATGTAGCCAAAATATCACCCAGGTGTAGCCCAAGTATACCCCAATGACAGAATGTCCCAGAGTGTTCTAACGAACAACTAGAGCGCTAACAGTCTTACTTATGACAAAAGTATGGCACACCTGAAGCCATCTTGAATGGAATAAAGTGGTAACACTTAAAACATTTAATTTACAAAGGAACAAAATGAGGGGGTTCATTTTGCCATAGAAATTATGATTAGTGCTGCAGAAAGAAAAATTAGGGCACATTTAGACTTCTCAAATCCTCTTCTATTTCATAAAAAAATTCTGACATGCAGACTGAAATATGCACTTTGAATACCAGCAGCAGACTTCCCTGGTGAGCAGTAGCTTTACTACAGTGATCTAATGAGCAACTAGAGTGCTAACATTCAGAATTTATGGCAAATGTGTGACACATCTGAATGCCTTCTTGATGGAACCAAAGTAAAAAATTGAAAGTATTTCCTACTGAGGAAACTGCAGTAAAGGAGGAAATTAGGAAACTTCATAACAAATAAATCTCCCAAGATGGCCACCAGAGACAAAAGAGCCCAAATGTAGCCCAAATATCACCCAGATGTAGCCCAAGTATAGTCCAATGACAGAATGTCCCAGAGTGTTCTAACGAACAACTAGAGCGCTAACAGTCTTACTTATGACAAAAGTATGGCACACCTGAAGCCATCTTGATTGGAATAAAGTGGTAACACTTAAAACATTTAATTTACAAAGGAACAAAATGAGGGGGTTCATTTTGCCATAGAAATTATGATTAGTTCTGCAGAAAGAAAAATTAGGGCACATTTTGACTTCTCAAATCCTCTTCTATTTCATAAACAAATTCTGACATGCAGACTGAAACATGCACTTTGAATACCAGCAGCAGACCTCTCTGGTGAGCAGTAGTTTTACTACAGTGATCTAATGAGCAACTAGAGTGCTAACATTCAGAATTTATGGCAAATGTGTGACACATCTGAATGCCTTCTTGATGGAACCAAAATAAAAAACTGAAAGTATTCCCACTGAGGAGACTGCAGTAAATGAGGAAATTAGGAAACTTCATAACAAATAAATCTCCCAAGATGGCCACCAGAGACAAAAGAGCCCAAATGTAGCCCAAATATCACCCAGATGTAGCCCAAGTATAGCCCAATGACAGAATGTCCCAGAGTGTTCTTAAGAACAACTAGAGCGCTTACTGTCTTACTTATGACAAAAGTATGGCACACCTGAGGCCATCTTGATTGGAATAAACTGTTAACACTAAAAACATTTAATGTAAAAAGGAACACAATGAGGGGGTTCATTTTGCCATAGAAATTATGATTAGTGCTGAAGAAAGAAAAATTAGGGCACATTTTGAGTGACTTCTCAAATCCTCTTCTATTTCATTAAAAAATTCTGATATGCAGACTGAAACATGCACTTTTAATACCAGCAGCAGACTTCCATGGTGAGTAGTAGCTTTACTACAGTGATCTAATGAGCAACTAGAGTGCTAACATTCAGAATTTATGGCAAATGTGTGACATATCTGAATACCTTCATGATGGAATCAAAGTAAAAAACTGAAAGCATTTCCTACTGAGGAGACTGCAGTAAATGAGGAAATTTCATAACAATCAATCAATCAATTTTATTATGTTTTGGCACTCCGAAGAGGTCCACATAAAACAAGATACAACAAATACAAATACACATTCTCAAAGTAAAAATGACAACTACAACATTTTCCACTGAACAAGATAATCAGCGACACATACCTCCATATTTCATCAATAAATAGCTAAAAAACCTTTAAAAAAAGTTAAAAATATTGAAGCAAAACATTTCATTTGGAGGAGTATATAAGGCCTGCAAAAAAGAATTCACATTGAGGATACCCAATTGCAAGCATATTGATCTTAACCACTTCGAACGAAGTGGACGCAATGTAGGACATATAAACAGTACATGAGAACGATCCTGAGCAGACATATTACAAAAGTTACATGTGGGAGAGGACCCATGCCATTTTGCCAAAAGAGTATTTAGGGGCAGCAAGTCCTGCCTTCGGAGGAACCAAAATCTCCGAACACCATGTGGTAGATTCCAGGTGACATAGGGTTGGGCAAGCTTCATTGAGTATGTGTTTGCAAGGAGATCACCTCCCCTCTTTACTAGCATGGACTTCATGTCCAACGTGAAGCAAAGAGCCCAAGAAGCCTGTTTCAAAAGAGATTATAGCTGGGAAGGGGAAATAGTAAAAAGGGTACTCTCTTCCAATTCAAGAAGTGCCACAGCCTTTCTAAAGTTCTTAACAATTAGGGAGTACTCTCTTAAGCTACCCAACAATTCCCCCTTGAGAAGGGATCTCAAAGTCCCCGTTTCTCCTCTAGCCAGGCTGGCAACCCATCGTACTAGAGCGGACAGGCCCTGCACCCAACTACTACGGAGACCGAATTCAAGTCTACAGGCAGCCACAGAACAGGCGGGGTTGAGAGAAGTTATAGACCTTAATAATTTTCCTTCTACCGTCTGTAGAAAACCCCAGTGCTTTAAGTCAACCAGTTCCATTTCGTACAAGAGAGTTGATGGAATTTTTGCCCTGTAGACCTCCAGTAAACAAGCAAAGTGTCTTCTCCCTGTGGCGGAATAAAGGGCGCTCAGACTTTTGCCTTGGGACAGGGCTTTACGGGAATGATTATCGATATGAGACTTCTCGCTCAGGTTGGCAGAAATTATTTTTCTTAATATGTCTTAACCACCTCCAATTTCTGACCACCAACTGACCAACCAAAATTCTCTGATTTAGATTTTTTCTTCCCTGTAATGCACATAATTTTGCTTTTTTTGGCATTTATCCTCATGTAGTGGGTCTCTGCAAAAAGATGTAAAGCCTGCAGACGATTAGCTAATCCCTTAGGTGTTAAATCTAGGATAAGGATGTCGTCTGCATATAGGAGGCAGGAAATAGAAGATCCCCCCACTACCGGGGCTATGCCAACACAAGATCAAAGCGAAGCTGGAAGGTCAGCAATGTACAGGGAGAACAGTAATGGGGCCAGTAGACAACCCTGTTTTAATCCATTAATGGAGGGAATAACCCGCGATAAACCCCTTTCTCCACCTTGTAACACTCGGCACCAAGTGTCCGTGTGTAAAGACCGCACCAGATCTAATAGAAGAGGGGGCATGCCCAAGTCAGATAGCTTTCTCCACAGCAAGGGACGATCAACTTTGTCGAATGCTGTGGAGAAATCAATGAAAGCCGCACACACTCCACCTCCCCGAACTCTTATATATTTGTCCGAAATAACCTGAAGGGCTGTGAGGTTATCCAATGTACCATGCCCCTTACGGAAGCCAGTTTGTTCAAGGGGTAATATCTGATTCGCATCAACCCAATCAGTAATTAGCGATAGGAGACATTTGGAAAAGACTTTTCCAATGGCATCGAGAAGGGCTATTTGGCGATAATTCATTGGCTTATCCCTATCGCCCTTCTTGAATAATGGAACCAATATGCTCCCCTTCCAAGAAGAGGGCACAGTTTTACTAATGAAGCAAGATCTAAATAAAGGAAAAATAATCTTGCTCCATAAAACAGGGTCCTGCTTCAATACCGATATGGGAAGTTCATCAGGCCCCATTGCTCCAGAGGAACGCATGTCCTTAATGGCCATTACAATGGTTTTCTCCGAAGGGGCGTCAATAGAACACTCATCTTCTTTAGTAGACCCCTTACATTCTACCCTTCATAAAATTCTCAAAGTGAATTATTTCAGAACCCTGCCAATCATTCAGTTCTAGAGTTGTTTTTACCCAGAATATACTCCAGGCCCTTCTTGCCTTTAAAGTTCCAAAAACATCTTCCAGAGTCCTTATGAAAGTTAACTACATCACTGTTAAGGGACCATGAATCGGAATTAGGAGGTTGTAAAGAGAGGCTTATAGCAATCACATTGTGGTCACTAAATGATGTTGGAGAGACCACCAAATCCTTCACTAAGGAGAAAATACAATAGTCGGTGATTACATAGTCCAGAATTTACTCACTTTGGGAGGATCTATGAGTATATTTTGCAGGGACATCAGAGGGAAGCCTACCGATCACTATTAACCCCTCCGCCGCTGAAAGTTCTTCTAGCAACAGCTTCCCTCTCTCATTAGTTTTAATTTTATTAGGGAAGAGAGATTGAGGAATAAGATAGGCTTCTTCTTTAAATTTGTTTCTAAATAGCTCTAAGCTAGAGTTAGAAACTTTACAATTAAAATCACCTACTAACAACACATAGGGGGGAGGTTCTAACTCTTTAATCTGTTTAATGTACGAAAAGACTTGCTTCAATAGAATATTAAAACATTCATCCGGGGGGATGTATGCGTTTATTATTATCAGAGGATTATTGTTTCCCATACTGGTTAGACTACAAAGGGTCACCGCCTGAAAGAGGTTGCTTGGGTCAGCATAATGGGTGAAGTTCCACTTTAATCTGTTGGACAGAAGGCACGCAATTCCCCCTTTTGCATGCCCTTTCTTCGAAGGAGAGGCCATTGCCTCAAGGACAAAATAATCTCTCCCTGCACACAATCTACTAGCACACCAAGTCTCTTGGATGCAAATCACACTAGCGTTCAGAGAGAACAAGTACTGTAATTTCTCGGGACTATTATTTATCCCGGCAGCATTCCAAGAGAGAACTTTTAAATTACTGCTAAAGATGTTGAAAAAGTTTGGGGTTGTCTATGGATTTACTAGACAAAGCACCGGGCAGCCAATTCCACAGCTGGTTATCTTCTATTGGGAGGGTGTTCTGAATTAACGGGGCAGGCATTACATGCGTCACCAAACGTGTGCTTTTCGAAACCCAAATCTTTAAATCATCAAATGAGGGAGGAAGACCATCTTGGCCAGTGCCCTGCTGAGAGAGTCTATTATAAGGGAAACTATCTCTTCTAGAAGACAAAACAGGTAATACATCAATTCCCCTACACTGGAAGTTCTCAGCCTGTTGCAATATAAGATTTACTATAAGTTTGGAATAGAACTTTACCCTGACATAGGGCGCGGCAACTGTTCCTGATATGGAGACTAAATCAATATCGTTAGATTGGATTAACTTTAGACTCTCTATGTCTTTGAAATACTTAAGTAACCATGCTCTATTTAAAGGCAGATCAAAATCAAATAACGATAGAAAATCCACAGTCAATGTATCTACAAAAACTTCTGGTACTTTTATAGGTAGATGATGAGGTCATACAACGCCATCACCTGAGGCATGAAAAGTAGGAGCAGAAGGATTAAGAGCCACAGATACCATAGGGACTGACATAGTCATCTCTGCTACGGGGAGAGGGATCGTCAATCCTCCTACATCTAATAGGGGACCTCCCACAGGAGAGATTAAACAATTGGAAGAAATTTTAATGCCTAATGCAGAGGGATTCAAATTATCGGAAGGATGAGTGGCCGCTTCCTGACTCAAGGACCCATTCACAGATTCCCCAGTGATAGGTTCATTGATATCAGGGACTTGGGAATCCTCAAAATTTATTTCTCTCTGACTTTTCTTCCTGTATCTGCGGATTGGTTTCCTCTTTTTTCCTTTGTTCTTTCTATGTTTTCCGGTTTTTTCTTTTTCTTCCCCCCTATCCCCTTCATTTCAGGCACAAAAATTGGGAATAGCTCTTTTTCAGATTTTGGAGCGGTAACATCAACACTTTCTTCTTCAATTTCGAGGTCAGAATTCCTTACACAGTTAGATACGGGAAGTGTGGGTACTAAAGATGGCTCATTTTTAAAAATAGCCACAGGTTTATTTTGAACTGAATTAACATTTCCAGCTAGATGGTCACTACCCGACTCAGGCCCCTGCAATCCTGCCTTAGGAACTAAGTCAGGAACCTTTTCCGAGAGCTTTAACAGTAAGACATTTAGTATCTGAGTGACTGATTCCAAAATACAATCAGAGCTTCCCACAAATTTGCCCAATAACTGTAAAATAGATGCCAGCAAATGTTCCAATGCAATCAGGGATTCAGAAATCGGTTTTTCCGATTTATCAAAACCTGGAGGACCCATGGGACCAATGCCAGATATATTAAGCAGTGGGCTCTTTAAGATGTTATACTGTGAGGAAATATCTAACGATTTTAAAGAGGGGTTACTGCTATAAAGCAGAAGACCAGATGGAGTAGCGCCGATCGGGGACTTAATAGCTTCAGATGATTTCAGAGTACCATCAGCTAGGTATCGACCACAAAGCTCCAGGTCAATACTCGACAACTGTGAGTCCCCCTTACTGTCCACCTTTGGCTGTAGACCTCCCATGGGATCATTGGATAAAAACACTTTATGGTTTGCAGACACATTATTTTGTTGCCCACCCTCAGAATTGGAAGCAGAACACTTAATATCACCAGTCATTTCAGGGGGCGCTGGGCAAGATTCCTCAGTAATCAGGGAGCCCGAATATTCTTCATTCACCAAAGGAAGGACCTTCTTGAGCACCATAAGGGCTGTGCCAGATGGAGAAGGTATGTCAAAGTCTTTATTTGCAACATTTAACAATTCCTTATCCTTGGGTTTTTTCCCACAATTGCAGCAGCTGGCATTGACCCTTTAAAAACAAATTACTGGCAGCCTTGTTTCTAAGGGGGTTGGATCTTGTCTTCATGCAAGACCTTCCCCCCAATAGTCTCCCCGAACGTAACTTTTTAGCCGTCATCCTTATACGTGGAGAGCAGGAGAGACCGTGACCCCGATGAATACAATTAATAACAGTTAATCAATAAAAGATTGAATATTTGGAGGTAAGTTACGGAGAGTTCCTGGTCAGAGAGGCAATGTTTATACCGTCATAATACAACGTGAAATATGTAACACTAAGCAAATGAAGGAGTTCAATACAAATAAAATAAAAATATAAATTAGTAGGCCCAGCTCAGCCTACTTCAGCCTCTGAGGGCCACAGAGGGCCCGCCCTTTGCCCGGGCTTACCCCCAGCGCGATCCCGCGTCGCGGGAGAAGTGCCACTCCTTTTCTGCGCCTCCGGGCGCTGGTGTCAGGGGGGGCGGAGCCACAAAGGATTGTGGGGCCTGTAGTCCCCCCGCTCTGCGGTCGCGGTATAGAGTGCGGCGGCGGGGGGGACCAGGCAGCAGGAACACACAGGTAATATCCCCCAAGTGCTCCGCGAGTCCAAAGTGTGGCAAATTGGCTCCAAAAACCGCGTTTAGGCAATATAATTATCTCCGCAAGAGAAAACATGACAAACTTGCTCCAGAAATGGCGTTAAGCAATTCATTCAACCAGACAGTCCAGACAGATCACGCAGATCATGCGGATCATATAAATATTCATTCAGCTGGTCATTTCCAATTCCAATTCCAGTGGTTGATCCTCCAAACAGCCCCCACCAACCCACCTTGGCCAGCCAACATGCAGGGAGAAGGTGATATAACTCCTGCCTCAATCTAGCTGCACCGCTCACCAGATAGAAACGGAACGGGAAATGGGAGGGGGGAAACACCTCTCCCACTGTAAAACCAGCAACAGCAGAAATGGCAGTGACAATGGCCAAGTCCGAGGAGTCTGAAGACAGAACCGCAGGAAATTGCGTCTTAACAATTAGCAATTAGCGCCACCGCCACCGCTGCACTCACGAGACTCCCGGGTATTCCCGCCCGTCCACTCGTCCGCTCATTCGCTGCACACTGCACACTGCACGCCGCTCAGGGGATGCCGCTCGGGACTTGGTCCACTTCAAAGTCCCCCGGAGATTGGAGACTGGAACCCGGAACACCCGGAACACCCGGTGGGTGTTTTTCAGAACAGCTCAAACCGCTCGTGGCTGCTGCTGCTGCACACACGGCTCACACCTCACTACTGCTGTGGCGGCTCACTGGAACTCTGCTGCTCTCTACAAATAAATCTCCCAAGATGGCCACCAGAGACAAAAGAGCCCAAATGCAGCACAAATATCACCCAGATATAGCCCACATGTAGCCCAATGACAGAAGTGTGCAAAACACTTATTTATTGTGTATTTGCAGTTTTATATAGTGCAGACTTGTCAGGTATTGGAGTGCTTTACATGAGCATTGGTTATATCATACAAGATCAAATTCATTTTGGTTGTAGACATGGGGAGATTAAGTGATTTGACCAGAATCACAGAATGTTGAGCTGAAGCAGAAACTCCAACCTGGTTCCCCAGTTGCAAAGTCTGCAGCTCTGGAAGTAACACCACATCCTCTCCCCTAGGTGAAACATTTAATCAAGTGGTCAACTGGATAAAAAAACATAAAGATTACAAATAATGTAAAAGTTCTTTGTCGCTATTTGAAAACTCAGAAAATATGTCCTCATTTTAGTTTTTTAGAGCACTGACCATAATTTTGATGCAAATAAGACCCTCTCATATATGTAATTTCTAAAGGAAATACTCTAGGTATTACAGTTTTGATTACATCAAGATGACGTCAGGCGTTCCACACTTTTGTAATAAATATAGACTGTTAGCAATCTAGTTGTTCATTGGGATACTGTTGAGAGGCAGAGGCCAGGGGCACGGACTCTGAAAATTGAAGGCAGGTAGGAGAGTGCAGAGGCAACAATTTGACCACACTGGGCAGGCAGGAAGGGCAGTGGCAGCACAACAGACTATGGAGGGCAGTGGAAAGGGGGGCAGGGGCAACAAACCAACAATACAGGACTGGCAAGAGAGGCTGTGGCAATATAATAGACCATTGTGGGCAGAAGGAAGAGGCAGTGGTAGTACAACCATACATGCCAACAGACCCGTTTCAGCCAGGAAACGTCCAATATTTTTAAGCTCGAATGGGCTTTATTTGATCTGTCTCCTGTCTACAATCTCCTCTCTTTCAATGTAACTCAAAGGGGAAAATCAATACCCCATTTTTTTTTTTCAAAATCGCTCTCTTACCAAGTTCAAAATGTTCGCAAGTATGGTACATTGGATCATGGTAGGCAGGAGGAATTGGGGTAGGGACATGGACTCGGATAACAGAGAACAGGAGGGACATGGAGAGGTGCACTAAACTGACCCTACAGGGCAGGCATCAGGGTTTGCAGCAGCACAATACACCACACAGCGCATGCGGGACGGGAGTGCAGCACAACAATCCATAGAAAGCAATAGGGAGGGGACAGGACCATGCACATGGACAACAGAGAACAGAGGGGAAAGAGGCAATGGTAGCTAGCTGACCATAATGGACAGACAGGAGAGAAAGCTGCAGCATAACAGACCATAAAGGGCAGGAGGGACGGAGCAGATGCATTACAATGGAACAGACAAGCCAGGAGGGAGGGAATAGGGGTCTGCACATGGAAACAGAGGGCTGGGGGCAAGGGGGCAGGGCAGGAGCAGCAAGATGACCATGGAGGTCAGGCAGGATGGGCACTAGAAACAAGACACACCATGGAGAGCAACAATGAGACTATGGTGGCATACACACAGACCATGGAGGGAAGGTGGGAGGGGGTAAGGGGCAGCTAGCTGACCACACAGGGAAGGTGGGAGAGGCCATGGCAGCACAGAAGACCATGCATGGTGAGCGGGAGGGTTAGTGGCAGCACAATGGCTATGATGGGCAAGAAGGAGGGTGCAGGGCCATGCACAAAGGACCATGGAGGATAGAAGGGAGGGTCAGGAAATGGGCACAGACAAGAGAGTTCAGGGGAAGGGGCCTCACAACAGACCACGCGGGGCAGGCAGGAGGAGCAGTTGCAGCACAACAGACCAGGGAGGGCAGAAGGGTGTTGTAGTAAAATGGACCATGGAGGACAGGAGGAAGGGGATAGGGGCATGGCATGTGGACAGGCAGGGTGGAGGTGGCAGGGACAGGTTACAGTCATCTGACAATGCTAGGCAGGTGGGAGGGGAGTGGCAGCTCAACAGAACACTCAGAGTAGATAGGAGTGGCAGGTCCATGGAACATGGTGGGCAAAAAGGATGGAGCAGGGGCATGCACAAAGACATCGGAGGGCTGGGGGAAGGAGAATAAGGGCAGCAAGCTAAGCACAGAGGCTAAGCAGGAGGTCAATGATGGGCCATAGAATTGGGTAATGGAGGAGTGGACTGGTACATCATGCTAAATGGAGGGCAGTGGCAGCACATCAGACCATGCATGGCAGGAGGGAGGAGGCTAGTCCATGGATTCAGACAACAGAGGATAGGGAGGAGGTGGATGGGGCAGCAAGCTAACTGTTCAGAGAAGGTGGGTATTAGGAACTTTATTGTTTTTAAAATGTGTGTCTGTGTGAACTACTTAAAATATGAACAAGCATGCAGCATAATCTCACTTTTATTCAGGAAGAAGAGGACGTTTGTGACTGTGACTCTGGGCTCACTTGGCAGAAACACCCCCTGACCCTCCACCCCCCATCGCAAAATGTAATGCCCGTGAAAAGGGTAGGTGGACGCAGTGTTATATAGAACATAGTCCTGAGAGCACGATTGAAAATGAAAACTAGATATAGTATATGGTATAAACTATGCACCAAAAAGTGTGATATAAGATGAACCGGGGCATGAAATATAATATTCAATACATTGTGCGCAATGACAGATTCATTGGAGAGCACGAGATAGCACAGGCACTAGCGCGTGCTATGCGATATGGGCCTTGGAGTGTAATATGCACAGGGCAGTGTTGTGTAACCTAACTAGTCTCTATAGTTGTAATATAAAATATGTGCTGGGTAGTGTAACGTTGCATATGCACTGTGACAAAGATATGGATCCCAGATTGTAATATGTATGGCATAGCATTGTGCGTTATAACATAGGCATCGAGGAAGGCACGTTAGATGGGGCAATATAACCCGTGCGAAGGCAAGTGTGGCATGACATATTTACGGGGTGGTGTTACAGTGCACATGGGCTAGAGAGTGTCATAGCATACGCACTAGCTGGTGGAATACAACACAGAGGTGGGAGGCACTCGGCGGGCACTGGTGGGTGTAACACAGCATTGGGCTCAGCCAGGAGCATGCTGTGACTCTCAAGTGAGGTTCGTCTCCTTTCCAGAGAGTAAAATAAAAAGTATTACACATCCGGCGGTGGATGTGTGTTTTATTAACCGTGAGGGGGGTTTCTTGCATAGTTTGGTCAAATTTTTGTCGAATCCCCTTTGAATGGCTTGGTGTGCGTGTATATTAAATGTGCCCGTCAATAGCTACCCATGTTTGTATAAATAAACGACAAGGGTGTCTGCTTGGAGAGTACCCACCGGCGGGGGCGCCAGGATTAGGCACGGTAGGGCGTCAGACACGTCAGAGCTTCACTAGCGGTGTAAATACATTCCATGTGGATTCATTCTATGCATAGTCGCCTTTTAATGAATATCACGCAAATCGTCATGGTGATAGGTACATACGGTTAGTCCAGCATGTCCTAGGTGTTTCTATAAATATATATTTTTTAAAAATAATAAAAAACAAAGGCTGGCCCGGGGGATGGGGTCCCCGGGGCCATAAGTGGCCTGAGGAGGGGGGCAACGCAGCCCCCTCCTAAAGATTTTTTTTTAAAAAGGCAATGACCCGGGGGTTGGGGTCCCCGGGGCCGATTAAGGCCTTGGGAGGGCCAAATGTATTTTTTTCAACAAATAAAGTTAGGGTGCAGGCCCTGGGGGATGGGGTCCCTAGGGCCAGTAAATTAGAAAAAGAAGGGGGGCCACACAGCCCTCCTTCTTAAAAAAATAAAATAAATAAAAGACCGGCTTCGCGCTGGAGGCCACGCCCCCTCCTTGCAGCACTCTGCAAACGCGCCCCCTGGCCAGTTGTAAATTGGGGAATTAATTCCCCTTCAATACTGAGGGTCCCTGAGGGCCAACTAGCCCAACAGGTATCTCCAGTATGCGCCAGGGAGCTGCGTTGCAGACAGGTGTTCTGAGGCCACGCCCCTTTTTACACCTCTATGCCACGCAGCACTGTGGCGCTTACTGGAGGTACCTAGTGGGCTAGTTTGACCCTAGGGACCCTTAGGATTCAAGGGGACTTAATCTCTCAACTTAGAACGGCCACAGGGCGCGTTTACACAGTGGTGTAGGGAGGGGACGGGGCCTGAGGTGACGTGTGCAAACACGCCCTGTGGCACGTTTTAAGTTGGGGAAATAATTCCCTTTCAATCCTGAGGGACCCTGGGGGCCAACTAGCCCACCAGGTGCTTCCAGTAAGCGCCACTGCTCTGCGTTGCAGAGAGGTGGTGCAGACCGTGCCCCTTTTTACACCTCTCTGCAATGGCGCTTACTGGACGTACCTAGTGGGCTATTTTGCCCCTAGGGATCCTCAGGATTCAAGGGGACTTATTCTCCCAACTTAAAAAACGGCCACAGGGCGTGTTTACACAGTGGGGAAGGGAGGGGACAGGGCCTGAGGTGACGTGTGCACACACGCCCTATGGCGCATTTTAAGTTGGGGAAATAATTCTCCTTCAATCCTGAGGGCCCCTGGGGGCTAACTAGCCCACCAGGTGCTTCCAGTAAGCACCACTGTGCTGCGTTGCAGAGAGGTGATCTAGGCCGTGCCACTTTTTACACCTCTCTGCAAGGCAGCTCTGTGGCGCTTACTGGTGGTACCTAGTGGGCTAGTTGGACCCAAGGGACCCTCAGGATTCAAATGAACTTAATCTCCCAACTAAAAATGGCCACAGGGCGTGTTTACACAGTGGTGAAGGGAGGGGACGGGGCCTGAGGTAACGTGTGCAAACAAGCCCTGTGGTGCGTTTTAAGTTGGGGAAATAATTCCCCTTCAATCCTGAGGGACCCTGGGGGCCAACTAGCCCACCAGGTGCTTCCAGTAAGCGCCACTGCCCTGCGTTGCAGAGAGGTGGTCTAGGCCGTGCCCCTTTTTACATCTCTCTGCAACGCAGCTCTGTGGCGCTTACTGGAGGTACCTAGTGGTCAGGGACCCTCCCGATTCAAGGGGACTTAATCTCCCAACTTAAAACGGCCACAGGGCGTGTTTACACAGTGGGGAAGTGAGGGGACGGGGCCTGAGGTGATGTGTGCAAACACGCCCTGTGGCGCGTTTTAGGAGGTAGTTTTAATCCCCTGCCCTATTATATATGAGGGGCTTAGAGAGGAGGTCATACTGATCACAGGGGGACCCCAACGCATAGTGTTCCCTAGTGTATGTGGGTGTTTTCACTGTATTCTGAGTGTCTTTTAACATAGCACTGGCTCTAGGACTGGTTAGTCAGACTCAGTTACCACCAGTATCCGTCTGAAAAAGTTGAGGGTACAGGATGATTTTGCAACAAGGCTTCTTTCTGCTCTTCTGTTTGTTCTTTCTGCATGTTATCCTTCTTCCTGCACTTTTCTTCGTCTTTGAGGACTTCTGTTGCTTCTTTCTGCATTTCTTTTTTTCTTTCTGTGCGTTTTTTCTTCTTTCTTCACATGTCCTATCTCTGTAGGCATAGTTAGAAATTAGCATTTAAAAAACCTTTGAAATTCACTGAAAAAACCATAGGTTTCAGGCACGCTAAAGTTAGGAATTAGCATTTAAAAAAACCTTAGAAATTCACTGAAAAAACCATAGGTTTCAGGGGCGTTATAGTTAGCTGGACTTTTCACTTGTACAAAACCATTGAAATTCCCCCGTTATAGTTATTTTAGCTAACTATAACTCGCGCGCCCGCAATGCACTGCTGATGACGTCACATATTACATCACTCATGACATGGTCTGTGACATCACTCATGACATCACTGATGACATCTCAAATGACATCATCCTTGTGATAGAGTGGCAGACCTCCTCTCCCCCTAATATAACCTTTGATACACACATTCAAAAATAGAAACTAAAATTTTCAAAACAATGGACATACCAATATCAGTTACAACAACCTATTCAGTATTTCTAAGATCCACATACACATCCACTCATTCACCAACAGTCCTATACAGTCACTCATACATGTACTCACTCATCATATGTACTCATACACCTATACATCCTGTTACACAACGCCACACATCCATAGTTACTCACACACATAGTCACTCATGCTAATAAAGAATCAAACATCCATTTACTTGCATATACAGTTATACACACACCACCACACTTACATCTACAGAAACTTACACATACTTAGTCTTTTAAACAATCACTTATAGAAACACATACTTATTCATACAGGAACTCTTTCAATCTCTCACTCTCACATATACTCACTTATATACACCAATAGTCACATATACTAGTTTAAAACATATGTAGTTACTCATAAAGACACTATTGAGACAGTCATTCACTCACTAACACACCCATGCACACACTCATACAGTCCTGCACACATGCTGTCTTCAACACATACAAACAGTGAGTCACTCATTCATGCACCTATGCACTACGTAATACCCCCCACCGAACCATACAGACACTCAGACACTCATACTGATACTCAAAAAACCAACTAATAACCTATAGAGACACTCATGTAGCTACTCACCAACCCATGCAGCCACTTATACACAAAGTGAGAGACTGATACAGATATTTACATATTTAAACATTACTCACTAAGCCATGTATTCACTAAGATACATTTAATCAGTCAGTTATACAATCAATTTTTCAAAAACAAATCATCCATTTAGACACTTATATACCCATTTATTCTTCCATCGACCTTGAGATATACATATATAAAACATATGTAATTTTCAGAAAAACATATATTCACTGGATGATGTTATCAGTGATGTCATTTGAGATGTCATCAGTGATGTCATGAGTGATGTCACTGACCATGTCATGAGTGATGTAATATGTGACGTCATCAGCAGTGGATTGCGGTCGCGCGAGTTATATTTAGCTGAACTAACTATAACGGGGGAATTTCAATGGTTTTTTACGAGTGAAATGTCCAGCTAACTATAACATGTGTGAAACCTATGGTTTTTTCAGTTAATATATATATATATTTTCACTGAAAAAAACATAGGTTTTAGGGGTGTTATAGTTAGCTGGACATTCCACTCGTACAAAACCATTGAAATTCCTCTGTTATAGTTAGTTCTGCTAAATATAACTCGCACGCCCGCAATCCACTGCTGATGATGTCACATATTACATCATTCATGACATGGTCAGTGGCATCACTGATAAAATCACTGATGACATCTCAAATGACATCACTGATGACATCATCCAGTGAATGTGGTTTGTTTCGTTATTTAAATATGTATTATATATATTGCAATCTGCATTGAAGAATGAGTGGATGTATAAATATAAATATCGTGATGGAGGATTTATTAGCAGTGTGATTGACTGTTTACTTGACTAATTTATAGTGTCTTACTAAATATATTGGATAGTGACTAAACTGTGTGAATATCTGTATCACTTTGTCAGTTGTAGTGTAAACTGCTGCACCAGTTGGTTACTAGCTATGTGAAAGTATATATTAGTTATTGATTAGTTAACTGAGTATTTGTATGGGAGAGCAAATGTGTGTGTGGTTCGGTGGGGGGTGTGTGACTGCCCAAAGATGTGTGAATAGTTGATTCAGTAGGTATATGAGGTTAAGACTACATGTTATAACAGTTGTTTGGGTGAGTGAATATCTTTATGGGTGTGGTGATGAGCAAATATATCTCTCAATGGTACATGTCCAACAAACTAGAAAAATAAAAGGCAATGTATGTGACAGTTGTATATAAATAAGTATACATAAGACTCAGTGATTGTATGAGTGACTGTATGGATTACTGTATACTTGTAATAGTGATTTTATAACACACTAAGTATGAGTTACTATATATATGAATAAATGAAGTGGTGTTTGAATAAGTGTGTAGCTGAGTAAATGTAAGTATGATCCATTGTTTGCATAAGTGAGTAGGATGACTGCATAAGTGAATAGGATGTGTGCTGGTGTGTAATGTATATAGGTTTTTTAAGTATATTTGATAGTGTTCCATTGATCATTGACAGCATGTATGAGTGAATTTATAGGTAAGTGATTAGATGTGTGTGTAGATCTTCGAATCACTGTGTGGGTTTTTAGAAATTTGCATTGGTGTGTCAATGGATTCAAATATGGTACTCTGTATTTTGCAGTGAGTGATGAAAGGTTATACTAGTGTATGATGAGGTGTATCTGATTGTCACATGGATGATGTCATCAGTGATGTCATTTGAGATGTTATCAGTGATGTCACTGACCATGTCATGAATGATGTAATATGTGACATGGGGGCGTGGCTAGCCAGCCAACATGGCGGACGTGAGCTTGTAGTGCTCCGACCGATATCCCCTGTAATCTGGAAAAGTTCTCCTCTAAGTGCGCCATCCACACCTGTAACTTGTGGCACCAGACAGCTGAAGTGAAGTGGAAGCCAGGAGACTCTTTATTATGCTGTTTCCACAGCTGAAGATGCGGTTGCAGACAAGAAGGCAGTCGCGGCCTCCATGAGGTGAGACCGCGTGGCGGAGGCCCCTGCTGGGCGGCAGTCGTTAGTACTGCCACGACGATTGGCACTTCCAAGTGGGAACGGGGTAGCTGATTAGCCGGAGGCCCGCGCGATCCCACAAATCTCGCCCCTGCCCAGAGGAGACCTCCAGGGAACGCGGTATTGAGATGGCAGCGGTAACAGGGAGCAACAGCTCAAAATACAGCTGAGCCCCACACACCGGGGAGACTCCCACATCTAGCCCTCCCAGAGGCATTCCATGGGGCGCCGCGACCGAAGATGACGCCGCCATTGAACGGAACCGGCGACTGTGTGCTACAATCAACGGCCACTGCGACAGCAGCGCCGGCCAAGCGGTTGGCCCGCATTGTGGAGGCGGTGCTCGAGGAGACTCAATCTCACAGGCCACGGACACGGAGGTGACTTGAGAAATACACAGACGTGATCCAAGGCCCAGGCGCTCTGAAGTGCACTTTGAAGACAATGTGAATGGTAGCCTATGCAGCAACAACGGGTGAGGCCTAGACAGCGTTAATTGCGTGCGAGGGCAGCAACCTTCAGGAAGTGTGAGTGACGTTGGGAAAAAGTGGAGGCAATCGGGGAACCTCCCGCTAGTGCACCTGTACTCTGCACGATGCGAAGGACACCCAACAGCTTGACAAAGGGAGGTACAGGAGAAGTGCGCTCCTCCTTAAATGCGCTGCAAGCTCTGGTCGTGATTTGTGCTCAGGGGACCGCTGCCACCTACCACCAGCCCGAGGGCCCGCCACTGTGACTGCACACCCTAGCCAGTGCACTGCTAATTTAACGGTGAGACATACGGCACACGCATCGATACAGGAGCTGTGACCAAACGAACACATTGTGGGCTAACATTTACCGTATTTTCATCCACCGAACTTCACCCAGTCCTAGACGGAAACAGGATTCCAATTGCATAGGGACGGATCTCTCCAGTGCCTAGGAGGTGGGGGACGCAGCGGACGTTTTGGAAATGACCACTGCCACAAACAGTCAAAAGTCCCTCCTAGCGCAACAAGCAAGCTGGGAGCAATAGACAAGAACAGAGGTTTCTGGTGTTGCCCTCACTGGCTCAAACTGCCATTCAGTTGGTGCACAACCCACAATTGGCGCGCCTTGTGACGTACAGCTGCAACAACGGACGCAGGACTCTAGCCATAGGGGCTGAGTCTATCTGGGGCCTCGGGGGTGAGAGAGGTGACTGGCGTCCTGGCATAGATCGTACCAACAAGCAACCAGCAGTCCCTCATTGCACAACAAGCTACCTGGGAACAATAGAAGAGAATGTGCCTCTGGAGCTGCCATCGCGAACCCCAGCGGTTACTGCAACAGGGTGTACTACACAGTCACTGCATCCTGTGGCAGACCGACTCGCAAGAGGACTCGATACGGGTAGAGGATCTTGGCTGTCATTAGTCGGACGAGACGGTTACACAACGACCACGGGGCTGATAAAGTAGGGAGCCTACCGGCTGCGGCTGTGATTGGTACCGCCAGCATTCCACGTAGCCCTAGTGCCAAACGCCTCTGCGACAGTCGGTCTCTGAACTGACCTCTTACCACGGTCGAATTGTTGGCGTGTGGACCTTGCCGGACACCGGCTGTGAATGCCCACGGCGCAACAACTCATGATGGGCCGTATGCGGGCCAAGATGCAGCAGAGACCGCTACAGGCTGGCAACCTGGATTCCTCACATCTGAGGGAAACAAGCGAAATAGAGCCGACATCCACAGCACTGGCTGCCAAAATGGACACAGTCCTTGCAGCAGTGGAGAAACTAGGGGATGCACTGGAACATACCAGGACATCCTTGGAAACTCGGATCGATAAGCTCACCTCTGACTTCACACTTCTGCATGCGGATCACCGCAAACTAACTGATAAGGTTGCAGCACAAGGTCAAGTGCTCAAAGATCTCCAACCGGTCACCCACAGTCATGCAGCTGCACTGCAAGATATGATGGAGTGGATACATGCCCTTGAGGACAGGGCGGAGGACGCTGAAGGACGCTCACGTCGTAACAACATTCGTGTAGTGGGCTTACCAGACGGAGAAGAAGGGAGACACCCTGAACATGGCCTTAAAATGGATCTCCTCTTTTCTGGGGAGCCGTTCACAGGCCGTTCGCCTTGATGCCTTTTCTGCCAAAAGGACCACTCTAACCTGCGGTGTACCTCAGGGCTCTTCCCTTTCCCCTCTTCTGTTCAACCTGTACATGGTTCCTTTAATTCACTCTCTCCACAACTTTGAGGTAGTCTGCTTCAATTATGCGGACGACCTTCAACTTGTGTTCAACATTAACTCCTCCCACACGTCTGTTTCTAGCTTTCAGGCCACTCTATGCTTCATCAGGGACTGGATGAACGCCAGCCAACTTAAGCTCAATCCAGATAAGACCGAGCTGGTTTTGAGCGGTACTTCCAATCCCTGGAATAATCATTTCTGGCCCCCCACGTTAGGAAACCCTCCTTTACCTACCAAGTCAGTAAAAAGCCTTGGAGTAATAATCAGTAATGACTTGTCCATGAAGCCTCAGATCGGTGCAGTTACATCTTCATGCTTTTTCCATCTCCGCAGAATTCGCAAGATCTCAAGATTTCTCACCACCAAGGCCCTCACTGTGGTTCTCATGGCCTTAGTCATCTCCCGGATAGATTATGCCAACTCCCTCTATGCCGGCATTCCTGTCTATCAACTCCATCGCCTTCAACTGGTCCAGAATCAGGCCGCGCGGCTCATTTTTCATCAACCACATACTCAACACGTCCGCCCCTTGCTGAAACATCTCCATTGGCTTCCAGTAGCCAAACGCTGTTTGTTTAAACTGGGCTGTACTATTTTCAAAGCCCTAGCAGGTCAGGGGCCTGCTTTCATCGCCTCCTTAACCTCTCGTTATACCCCGACTCGTGCTCTTCGCTCGTCTCATGCCAACTTTCTCACCACCCCTCGCTTTAACCGGAAAAAACACGGCGGACTCAGTTTTTCCTTTTTGGCACCTCAAATGTGGAATTCCCTTTCCTTGGAACTTGAACTTGAAACATCTTTTCCACACTTCAGATCCCTCCTGAAAACCCTTTTATTCACGCAAGCTTACCAATAACCTCCTGATCTAGTACGTCATTGCTGTAGCGCCATGAAACCGCTGGGTGTACGTGCGCTCTATAAATAAATTTAACATAACATAACAAATATATAGAGAACTGGCTGCGAGGCCTTCTACCGCAGGGAACACTTTCGAAGCAATTTGCGGTGGAGAGAGCTCACCAAGTGCCTGCCCAGAGGCCTCAGCCGGGAGCAAGGCCATGCCCGTTCCTGTTCAAACTCCTTAACTACAGAGACAGGGACGCGGTGCTGCGGGAAACTCGGAAACTGGACAGCCTGATAGTCAGTGACAGCCGCATCATGCTTTTCCCTAACTATACTGCCCTGGTGCAGCGCTGTAGAAACAACTACATGGCGGTGAAGCGACAACTTAGAGAGCTGGAGTTGCCATACTCCCTGTTGTTCCCTGCCAGGCTGCGAGTGATTGCGAAAGGTAAAACTCACTTATTCGACACGCCAGCGGAGACGTGGGACTGGTTAGAAGAATCGGGCCTCTGGATGGGAACGAGACCGCGGGATCCGGACGACAGCGTGGCACCAGGCAAGAGAAGTAGGCGTTGTCAAGACAAAGGGCGACCCGTGGAGCAACATCCAAAAAGGTGGCCCCAAGCCCGGAGAGAATGCGACTGGAGTGCCAAAACATGCTGGAAGCGGTCACGACACTTGGTTCCCCGAGTGCTCAAGCTCGCCTGGACTCTTCTACGCAACACACGGTGGTGTCGAGCGGTTCGTCGACGTCGTCGTCCGAACTCTCTGACGAACTGTGCATGCCGGTAGTCACTCCACAGACCGCGGATGATATCCTAGGATGAGGACGTTGCTGTAATCAACATTGTAGATGATCGCACACGCAAGTACCATATTGTGGGTTATAATGGTTTGTTAATGATGTGAGGGGGCAGGGGGCTCAACGGGGACATTGTACATGCCTTTTGGTTGATTGTTGCTTGAGATATGCTGCGCTTATGACTAAAACACCTTGTGGGTCTCTGAGCAGGTAGCATTCACACACGCGTATATAACTCACATTTGCGTTTGAGCACTGCTGACTTAGTGAGCTGCGCTAATGGCACGCTATGTGGTGCACTGCATGTGAGAAGTTGGCCTGATATATGATGTCACTAGTTCTAGTGTACACCTTGTATCAGTCCAAACAACCCTTATGGTGATTGGTTGTAAAGTCAACCTTATAGACCAGCTATCCTAGTGGTAGCATGGACAAGAGCAGTCTTAGGCTAAACTCTGTATGGCATGTGAAGCCAGCTGTTATACCATTACAATCCCTTGAATACCAAATGAAAGGACACCACACCAGGTATATATAAAATTAGAATGTATTTATTCTAACATATACCCTCAGCACTCTTTATGAGTTCAGAGGTCTAAGCACAACAATTTCTTAAGTAGCATACGTTAAGTTACACAGGAAAAATACAGTTAGGCCCAGGGGCCACGCAAACCATATACTAAGAAAGTGGTATAAGTACCAGGTCACGAACAGGGAGTAGTCCTAGGGCCTAGGGAATCGCTGGGGCCACACTACCCTACCAATAGTTAGGAAGTGGGAGGCCCACGGGAAGCATGTGCAGTGTGGAAACACACACGCAGGTTACATTAAAGTCAATGGGAATGTAGCACTTAGAAATAGGAAGAATAAGGACACTTCCGAAGTAACTAGGAGGAAGCAACTAAGACTTAGACACTTGGATAGTCAATATCCACTGGAGCACCAGAGTACTCGCGTTACCTCACCCACAAGAGACGGGTGCATAGGTGTGAAGATGTGTCGGGTGTCGTCGCTGGATCCTCTGGATGCCTGAAGAACAGATGCTGGCAGGCGGCCAGGAGGAAGATGTCCGGTGGATCCAAGGGTGGATCTTGAAGGAAGAACACCTGCAAGCAGAGGGGACAAAGTCTGGGTCACTAGCCAGTGACCGTGTGGAACCAGGAAGGAACTAGGCGATGTCGTGCAGAACACAGGTGATGTCTTGAAGCTTGTCTCTGCAGCTGCGTGGACCAGGAGGCGTCGAGGACAACCAGAACCAGGGTACGAGCTGTCCCATGAAGGATCTTGCTGATGGCGGAGTCGACGTCCCGATTGGAGTCAACAAGCCTTGGCAAAGGCAACCAACGCGAAAAGGGAAATTCGCTTCAGGTGCAGACCAGGAAGGTCTGAGGTACTTCTCTTTCACAGGAAAGCAAGGGCCAGTCTGGAGGAGCAAAACCAGTGGTGAAAAGTCAAGAGTTCATCGTCACTGAGGCTACTAGCCAACGGGCAAGCAACCGGACAGACGCGTCGAGCAGGAAAATGCAGAAGGGCCCCACGCAGAACTCGTGGAGTGTTGAGGGCTGATCTTCGGTGCAGATGGTGCTCGGGGTTGGGGCTTCTCAATCCCTAGAGCACAACTTCGAGGATGCCTCAGAAGCTGCGCTGGAAGCTACTCTCCAATTTTCCCAGGTATCCAGTCCCACGTCTCTCGTCGCCTCCACGGATCTCAGCTTGGCTGTGGATGTGGATCAGGGTCAGAGAAGTCTGGAGGTCAAGGCGTTGGTTGGGCTCTGCAGTCGGTTCCTCATAGAACTTAGGCAAAGCAAACGGCAGGTCACTTGTTGGTGCCTGCTTGCACAGGGTGGCCACTCCTTGGCCACAAGGGAGATTCTTCAGTCTTCTTGTCGTCGAATGTCGAAGGTCCAGAGTTTCGTGTCTAGTTTCAGTTCAGGATAATCCAAAATCCTAGGGACTCAGCTCCCTCTCTTATACTAATCTGGGGGGCTGGGTTACCTGCTAGGTCCCTCCTATGGGTGGGACCAGGGAGGGGGGTGGTTACACCCCCTTCCCTTTGTCCAGTTTCATGCCAGGACTGGGGCTGGAGTGCCCCAGCACCGGTTTGAACCGAACTATGCATGGGACACCTTGTGTGCCCCAGGCAGTGTCTCGTTTCTATCATCCCTCCCTGCCCCAATACACTAAGCCCTGTCTAGGGTGGTGCTAGCACCTCCCAAGGCAGGAAACCTATTGTCCAAGCCTCCCTCGCTGGAAGGACTCCCAGCAGCAGGAGGTCAGACTTGTGTCCGTGGCAGCAGCATCCATTTTGTGATGCTGGGGCTCTGGTTAACTTTAACCGGGTAGTAGGTTTTTAACATGTCTTCTCCCTCTAGAAGGGGGGAATACTATCTTCATCACCAGAAATGGTGTGGGGGTAGTATTACAAAGTGTTAGACACCTTACACGACATCTTTTGATAAAGCCAAACCATAGTAGGCGATATCATAGAACAGCTATAAGGACATGGTTCCGAAAGCTGCAGACAGACTCAGCTCATGCTAGAGCACCATCTCACATGTTACCAAGCACTCTGCCTTCAGGATTGTTAAGGCCTGCCATAGGAGTGGCTGAAAGGTTACCCATGTGTCTATATATAAGGTAGGTATAGGAATACTATACCTAAGCAAGGGGTTATTACACGACCTTGCCCCAGCTGAGTGATCAGCCAGTTGTGTCATGATGGGAGGCCAGCCAGGGGTGGCATAATACATGCTGCAGCCCTTGGTAGGCCTAGGGTACACCCATGCCCTGGGTACCTAAGATACACTGTACAGGGCCCTATAAGGTGATCCTATTACTCTGCGACACACAACCTGCATGTCCGACTAGATAGGGTGGTGCGGTCCAAGTCTCTCCTGCCGTTAGTCGAAAGTTCAGAATATTTAGGATGGACACACTCCGATCATAACCCCTTTGCGGATTCAAATCCGCTGGGAGACGATCGGCCCCCTATTCCCACATGGCACCTCCAGCCCACCGCGCTGGAGGATCCCGAATTCCGCTCATCACTAGGGACAGCTATCCTGACATATTTTGAACTTAACGAAGGCCCAGCAAGTAGCGAGCTGGTGGAGTGGGATGCCCTCAAACAACACTCAGAGGTCACTGCTTAGGAGCCACATGGAATATATGGAAGCAGTTGTCGAACGCCCTCGACCGCATTGAATCCCAACTGCTGCAATACGAGCGCGAGGGAGAGGGCAGACACTCAAATCGCCTAGAGGATTTACGGACACAGCACGTGGAGCTGCTGGAGCAATTACGATGCCATAATTATGCAGCCCATACAGCCCACACGCATGCTACAGCATACAGGGCGGGCCGCTTGCTCACCTGGCTGCTAAAACAGGACAGCACTCGTGCTCCGCTCACAGCTATAAGTACACGGGAGGGAGAATTGGTGTACATGCAAAGAGAGATTCATAAGGTCATGGTGGATCACTATGCGCAGCTGTATCAGTCAAGAGTTCGCGGTTCGGACCATGGGTTAGAGGGATTCCTCGAACAGATCCAGTTGCCCACAGCGTCGGACATACATCAGGAGGCGCTTAACTGCCCCCTCACCCTGGAGGAGATAGGGGAGGCAATCACATCCAAGGCATCTAGGAAAACACCAGGACTGGACGGGAGTCCCTGGTGCCACAATTATACACGCTTTACGCAAAAGCGCTAGAGGAAAACACACTACCCCCCTCGATGCGCGAGGCGTACTTGGTGTCCCTGCTGAAGCCAGACCGAGATCCAACGATCTTGGGATATTATAGACCGCTGGGGCTTCTTAACGCAGTCTATAAAATACTCGCCAAAGTCCTAGCAGAACGGTTGGCACCAGTGGTTTCAGACCTAGTCCACAGTGACCAAAATGGGTTTGTGCCCAAGCGGAGCACGTCCCTGAACCTACGGACGTTTTTTAGAGTGGCGACGGATAGAATAAATTAGTGGCCAAGGTCGGGTTGCCTAATGTTGGACCTGGAAAAGGCCTTCGATTGTTTGGAAAGGAGGTACGTGTCGGCGCTGTTGCAACCCTATGATCTGGGGTTGGAATTCCCACAAAGGGTGGGCCTTTTGTATAAGAACACCACGGTTCAGGTAAGGCTGGGCCCGTACATATCTGATGCTGTGCCTATTTGCAGGGGCACCAGACAGGGGGCCCACTGTCACCACTCCTGTTCGTGTTAGCAATCGAACCTCTAGCGGCAGCCCTTCGTGCATTGATGGGGGACAGTATACCACTGGGAGAGCGGTACACCAGGTGTCGTTATATGCAGATGATCTGCTGGTGTATGTGAGAGACATTGAGAATATCCCGGCCCAGTTGGCACACTTACTGCAGGGTTTCGCCGCTGTATCGGGACTGCAGGTAAACGCCAGTAAATTCTGCCTTTATGCGTTTGGGGAGGGAAGACAGGACTCAGGATACACCCTCAATGGAACAAGGGTAGTGTGGAAAGGGGATGCCTTCCGATACCTGGGAATACAGATACACCGTCAGCCGTTGGACCTCTTTGACGGAAACTTGGGCAGGGCTCTCACAGCCGTCAAGTCGCAGATGCGTTTCTGGGGCACATTACCGCTGACAGTCACGGGCAGGGTGGCATTATCCAAAATGGTGATTCTCCCCAGGTTATTGTATTACTTTGCCAACCTACCATTATACGTAACTGCGGCATTTTTTGCCACATTCTATAAATTGCTCCGGGACTTCAACTGGGGGAGCAGTCGGCACAGGCTGTCACCAGCAAAATTGTACCTTCCTACGGATCAGGGGGGACTAGCAGCGCCTTGCTTAGAACACTACTATCTGGCTGCACAGCTGCAAAGGATTGCCCGCTAGTTTGCAGATAAAGGCCGGGAAGACACAGCGTCTATGTTACCCCCATACTCTCTGGAGCAGCTCCTTACACTCTTCCACCCAGCTGTTAAGCCCACAGCACCAGCACCACTCCTCCTGAAGGTGGCATACAAATGCTATCACAGAAGCCTATTTCTCACCAGAACTCTGACCCCATACGCGCCGGCGTTACCACTGGAGGGCTCCCCTAGCGGGACATGAGCACTCACCTCTCTTACACTCACACACTGGCGAGATGCTGGCATACAGACCCTAGAAGATTTGTATCGAGATGGCACACTCACTCCATATGACTCTGGTAGCGGAGGAGGGATTACCACCAGGCCAATTCCTTATGCACTCCTCACTGGTTGCAACCCTGACCGCTAAATGGGGAGACATGTCCACAGAGCCCCACCAACACCTGACCATACAATTTCTTCACGTTATGGGGTGAAGCAGGCATCTGATCCGCTGGTTTGCAGCGTCACTGCGTACCCACGCAACAATTACACTGGAACCTCTCCGACACAAATGGGAAGTTGACCTGGGGAGACCATTAGAAGACAAGGAATGGGAACAGGTACTGAAGAGTGCAGTGCGCATACCCAGAAATATGAGGTTCCGGCAGATTCAGTTGTTCACTATACACAGGGCGTACCTTACACCGGAGGCGGTCAATATGTATTTTCACCGTATGGATGCAGTGTGTCCTAGATGTGCCGAACCTGGGGTGGGTATGGTCCACATGCTATGGAGCTGCCACCAACTACACACGTACTGGCACACAATCAGCGAGCTGCTACATGTAAGCACCGGCCGTAGTCTGCCTTTTGAATGGACTGTATATCTGTTGCACCAGTTCCGCAGAACCCCGTCCCGGTTTTTGGATCTGGGAATAGTAGTCGCTAAACGATTGCTCACCAAGAGATGGAAGGCATAAGACCCACCTCACGCGCGAGCATGGAGACATTCGCTTTTGGCATGGGCCAGAGCAGAGGGAACCGCCATCAGAAGGGAAGAATCGTTGGGGTTGCGGAAGGAACCCATAGCTGCTCAATGGGAGGGTCTTCTCCAGGCACTTCAGAGGTTCGAGGAAGAATGCTCAGGGGGATAACTTGAGGGGAGGGACGGGGATCCAGGGCAGGTGCCGGAGTCTATGACCGGGTGCGACTGTGGTGTTCCATGTGGGAGTTGATTAACATTGTCATTGAAGAAGAGAGTGATAGATGCTGTTGCGGGGGAGCAACAGTCAATCTGAAATGCTGTGATATGCTATTGAGGAGGCCGGGGGGGCGGGGGGCGGGGGGATGGGAGATATTGGAACCAATACCGGTCTGCGTTGGGATTGTTAGATGTTAACTGTTTTCATTCTACTACGTCTGTTCTGAAGTCCACGCTGAACCAGCTGAAAGACTTTACTTATTGGACTGCTGAAACTGTACAGTCACCGACCTGTGATGCATCGCATGAATGGAAGGAGCCGTATGTTGTCCTTGTATGTAATCCGGTGCGGTAGACGTGCTGTGTATGATTATTAGGCTCAGCCTTCATGTAATGAAAATATGTTTCTATTGCTACTAAGTGTCATCATGCATAGACAGTGCAAAGAATATGATTCCTTTCATGTATCCGTAAAATTCAAGGTATAAACAAAAAAAAGATGCAATATTTGACATCATTAGCAGTGGATTGCGGGCCCGCGAGTTATAGTTAGCAGAACTAACTATAACGGAGGAATTTAAATGGTTTTGTACGAGTGAAATGTCCAGCTAACTATAACACCCCTATGGGTTTTTTCAGTGAATTTCTAAGTTTTTTGAAATGCTAATTCCTAACTATAACATACCTGAAACCTATGGTTTTTTCAGTGAATTTCAAAGGTTTTTTTAAATGCTAATTCCTAACTATAACACCCCTGAAACCTATGTATTTTTCAGTGAATTTCAAAGGTTTTTTAAAAGCTAATTCCTAACTGTAACATATCTGTAACCTATGGTTTCGTCACTGAATTTCAAAGGTTTTTTAAATCATAATTTTTAAATATATTAATTGTTATATTTATTTTTTTGATACTGTTTTTCTACATTTTTTTAAACTTCTTATTTTTACATATTTTTATTTTTTAATTACATTACATATTTGTAATGTAAATTTAAAAAAGTAAAAAAAATATTGAAACTAATATTTTTATTTTATTTTATATATTTTAAAATATATTTATAATACTTTTTTTATTGTTTTTTTTTCAAATTTTTTCTGAAGTCGCGCACCGTTCTCGATCACTGCGCAGAATCTAGCCACCACTTTACGATTGTTGTGAAGGATCCGCGTAGTGTGTGCGATGGGTGCGTATTTTCCAGTGCGATTGCTATGCGACCAGTACGCGACGCATAAATTTTACGTTACACGACGCTCGCGTGCTTCTGCGTGACGTCATATATGTGTTTGATGCAGTGGGTACGCATTTTAATTTAAAAAAAGATATATATTTGTATTTAATAAAAATATTAAGGCAAGACATGATCTGAGCTAATCATAAAAATAATATATTTTTACTTTTAATAAACCTATATTAGTTTTCAATGCGATTTCGCAAAGTCACGCTGGGTGAGTGCTGCCTATGCGCAGGGTGCGCGGACCCCATGTGACCTGAAAAAAAGAGATTTGATTGGTTCATTAGACTTCCTATTTTAACTATTGAAGGCCCCACCCATTTCAATCATTGTTCTTAGACCTTCTTTGGAGGAGCATCTCTGAACTTTGAAGAACCTTTTTTTTGCTAAGTGCACACTTAGTATTGATTTCTATTTGAAAACAATGGCTTCAGGACAGCAGCCATCATCTGAATCTGATCCTTCATCAGATGATGGATTTGTGGCTGAACCTCCACGCCCTGAGAGGTATACATCTATTGTATGGAAATTTTGTACATTTCTAGAAGGACAAAATAAAACAAATGCCACCATAGTGACGTGCAAAATATGCGAAAGGGTCCTGTCACGCAGAGACCCCACCAAAAAGTACTCTTGCGGGACGGCAAGTATGATGAAGCATCTTAGAACTCTGCACCCTGTCAACCTGGTGCGCGAGGAGTATCGAAGAATGTGTGTAAATCCACCACCTGCAGTACCCAGTACTTCCAGGATGTCTGCCTCTACAGAACATCTGGACATAGGTCCACAATTTGCCACCCTGAAGGTGCACTGCATCAAGTGCAACAGATTGCTCTGTTATGGAGAGCAGTCTGTGGATTTAATTTGCTGGTTACAGGAAAACCATTGGTGCTAGAGTTTTTTTCCCCCTGAAGTTCATTGTTTTGTTCCTCCAGTTCTCTTTTTTCCTTTTGAAAAAAACCCCCAAAAATCAAAAAATAGTTCAGAAAATCAACAACAAAAAAAAACCACGAGAAAAAAAAAGTTATTTTCAGAACTAACTTCTCTGGTTAAAAAAGAGCTATATTTGTATGATAGTGAGTGAAAGTTTAGATGAATGTATGCGTAGTGCATAATTGACTGAAAGAATGCATTAGTAGTGTATGGTGAATGTATAAGTGCAGAACTATAAGGAAGTGCTGAAGCACAGGGATGCAACATATGTACATAAATATGTTGCACGTCTATGCTTCCCTCTACACTGCTGCTTAAACTGCAGCCATGTGGTGACACAGGCACCCTCGCACCATGGTGCAAGGATATCTGTGTCGTGTGGAGTTTGTTTTTGTGCAGGAAGACACACCTTCCTGCACAAAAACAATCAGTAAAGGCATTTTTCTCCTTCAATGTATGCTGAACATTGTAGCATATATTGAAAGAGAAAAAATGAGGAGAAATGAAAACAATTCTCCTTGTTGTGCCTTGCTACACCAATTGGAGGATGGTGCAGCATTCACACACATGTCCAGATTTCTGATAAATCTGGAGATGTGTCTTGTTCTATGAGTGTTCTGTGCAATTACGCACAGCAACACCTATAGATTGCCCTTTCAACGCAAAGTGGTGTGTATGATGAGGTCGTATTTACATGGAGAAGAAAAGGTACACAGAGTGCCTTTTCCTCTCTTTGTAAATATGAAAGAGTATCTTGTGCTATAACTATGTTACAAAAAGTGGCATATTTTTGGCACAGGATGCTTCTAAAATTGCCCCATAAGAACATTTTGGTAGTACATTGTTTGAAAAATTGCACGAGAATGATAGGAGGTAAGCACAGAGTTATGTTTCCAAAGATGCTCAAAGAAGAATGATTGAAAAGATTGCAGTCCTTCAATAGGTACAATGGGAAATATTATGAACCAATCGAAATCTTTTTATTTTCAGGACACATGATATCCTATGACAGGGAGATTCCAAAACTACATAGGTATAAACTTGGTGTTTTGAAGACTGTATTAATACTTTGTAGCTTCTTGCAGATCTGCTTGCATAGTATATAAAGAAATTAACTTTTACTAGGGTTAATGGCTAGGCCAATCCTTAACTATATGACTAATAAATAGAGTAATTTCAGTACTACAAAGAGAGAAGAAGATACATTTATAGGTACTTAGGTTTTGTCAAAGTGATAGGACATGTTTTTAGAGTGGTGAAGGTAAGGGATGGAGCCTGATGTCACATCTGCAAACACACTCTGTGACGTGTTTTAAGTTGGGGAATTTAGTGTCTTTTAATTCTGAAAGTCCCTGGGCCCTACTAACCCACCATGTCTCTCTATTGAACACCATACAGCTGCATTGAACTGAGGTGCTCTGAAAGAATATCCCATTTTATACTTCTCTCCAATGCAAGTCTTTGGCACTTTCTCCACATATCTTGTGGGTTAGTTGGCCCCAGGGACCCTCAGTATTCATGTTAACTTTATCCTGTAAATTAAAACGCCCACTGAGCATTTTTCCACACATATCTACTCCGTCCATCCCCCGTTTTTTCACCAGTGTGCAAACACAGCCCATTGTAATAGAAAAAAAAGGTTACACATTTTTTTCAGTTGTTTTTTATAAATAAAATTTCAAATTTTCGAATTAGTATCTGTGAACGAGAAGAAAAAATACAGTTATAATATATAATAATATATTTTTTACAACACAGAATAATTTTAACATTTTATAAATTATTTTCTTTGCCTATTTTGTTGTTCTCAGAATATATTGAATTTCACTACAAAGAGTGATTTCAATCGTACTCATCACATAACAGCGGGCAAAAAAAACCCCAATCAATTAGATTGTTTTAAACAAAAAGAATATATCTAACATATTTATCATATATCCAACTATTTTTGAACTTTCCACAAAAACTACATCCTCAGTAACAAACCATATAATACAAATCACCCATATGTAAAATGCTTTCTTCTAAGAGAAATTTCTTACTTGAATATGAAAGAAATCAAATAATACGATGAACAATTATTCATATATCGTCAATAACAAACCATATCATACAAATCACACATATATTTAAAATGATTCCTTCTAAGCACATTTTTTTACTTGAATCTGAAAGTACTCAAATAATAATTCAATGAAGAATTCTTTTTATAATTACTGTACACTGTAAATGATGTTACTTAAAAACATATGCTGTGAGAATGTGCAACAAAAAGTCCATAATTCAAATGTATACCTTTCCTCTGGGCCAAATGGTATTGCTGAAGTCCTTTAAACTGAAATTGTCCAATAGTAATTATATGAAGACATTTTAACATATTCCTAATACGCTGGCTTTAAAAATATTAGGTAGGAATTTGGTAATTCGCGAGGCAAACGTTGTACAAAATCCAATTGAGCATCAGTACATTATGTCCATCTATTATCACATTTTAAATAGGCAGTGTAATGTCCAGATGTTGTAGAAGGACCATCATGGAAAATTATTGCTATTGCTACAAAAGTTCTTCCTGATATTGATAGTTGACTTGCTACACATTTTTTTATTAAAGTTTCCAATTTTCTTCCATCAGCTGTACAACGTTGCATCATTAAAATTATATATTGTCCATATCTTTGTATAAATAATGTTGATAACATTTCTGAGTTGCATTGGCTACACTCCATGTTCTGATTTGCTGCTTTAACTAGTTTGTTGAAAGACACTGATTTACAGGCTGGTAATGTCAAATATATAAATATTTCAGTGTCTATGTCAGTGCTTCATGTAAACATACAATTTTCACATTGATGTTCCCATTTATAATGAAGGCCAAAAAGATTTATAATTTCTATGCCTTCATTTTCCAATACAGTAAGCATATACATTAGAAATTCCTGAGCATCTTGTTGGATATTCTGCGTAAACTGTGTAGAACCAGAACATATATCCAAAAGATTGCGAATATCAGAAACGCTTTGCATTTTAGTTTTATCAGTTCTCAATTTTTTATAAACAGATTGCAACAAGGAACACAATCTTTTTTCCCGATTCTCCACAATTTGCTGTTGCGAACTTTCTAGAAAAAAAACAATATTGACCACTACATTAGCATAGCAGTTGATACCTGAACTATTTTCAAACTGATAACCAACAATCTCTTCAACAGTGTCCTTTTTCTTTTTTTTTTGCAATCTCAACATTATCTTGATTTTTTTCCTTCTCTATAACTTCACTACAGATATTCTCATATCTTCTTTTTCCTCCTACCACACTGTTAGACCTGTCAGCCCTTTGGGTGGTCCCTCCTCATCATTATTTATTTTGTCCCACTTTTGCCTCAAACCCTGTTAGAATTTTTCCTTTTTGGGAACCACCAGACTTTTTAGTGTTGATGCAGATTCAGGGAGCCATTTTATCTACCCCTGGAACTTCTGTCTGAGGGCCTGGAGCACAAAATGGTGGCCACCTGTGACATCATCAGACCCACTGGAACCTACCAGCACCTTCCAGAACATTCCAGAACCCTGTGACAGTTGGAGGCGGTTTAGAATGTTGGGAAGCTAAGACAGAGAGCTGGCAGTTGGCACCTGACTGGTGAAGGGAGAGCAGCAGAAACCTGAAGGAGGAAGGAGTGAGGCAGCAGGGGTGGAAACTTGTGCCTGGAGTGGGGTCCATAAACCCACCCTTGATACTAGTCCCTACTGACTGAGCCCAGCCTGGAGCCCTGTGTGGGAAGAAGCAAGAAAAACCATCTTAAGGACCTGGACAGCAGGAACAGGCCTTAGAAGCAAAGAACAGCAAAGTCCTGACCTGATTATTGGTTTTCCTGGAGACCGACGTCGAGAAGCCTAGAGACCCGGAGCCCGAGGTGGAGAAGCGGCGCTGACTGGAAAAGCAGACGTCGTACCCGGAGCCGCCAGAGGTCGTGAGAGGGCGCCGACGGAGGTCGTAGAGAGTACCAGAGGTCGAGGAGGAAGTCACCCGAGGTCGAGTGAGCGGCGTCGACGGGGGAGTGAAGTCCGCCCTCCGGAGTCGCCGGAGACCGAGGTGAAGCGTGCCGGAGGTCGGGAGTGGAGATCGCACTCCGGAGTCGCCGGAACTTGAGGAGAGGAGCACCGGAGGTCGGGAGTGGAGATCGCACTCCGGAGTCGCCGGAACTGGAGGAGAGGAGCACCGGAGGTCGGGAGTGGAGGTCGCACTCCGGAGTCGCCGGAACCTGAGGAGAGGAGCACCGGAGGTCGGGAGTGGGGATCGCACTCCGGAGCCGCCGGAAGACGACATCGAGCCAAGGCCGGCCGACGTCATCGAACCTGAGATCGCCATCGGACCGGAGCCGCCCGAAGTCGACATCGAGCCAAGACTGCCCGACGTCATCGAACCGGAGGTCGAGATCGAGCCGAGGCCGCCGACATCGAACCAGAACCGCCTACCGGCGTCGTCAAGAACTGACATTGCGCCGAGGCCGCCGACAACGAACCGGAACCGCCTCACGGTGTCGACACGACTCCAGCGGCGTCGGAGCTTCAGAAAATGGCCAGTAAGTGGAATAGAGGGCGCCTAAGGCCCTGTGGAATCCTGAGAGACTACCCTAGGGGCTAGAGAGGTGCTGGAACCAGCTGGATTGTGCCAGGGGTGAGCTGAGACTAATTCAGAGGGGTTGTGTAGAGTGAGAGAGCCAGGTCTCTAGAATTCCCCCCCTTTATCTACCTCAGTTTGGGCCTCAGCCTTGTCCAAGCCAGGGAATAGACACCCTCAAGCCATCCACCTAACCACAAGCTGTGACTGGGTCAAATCAGCCCATAGAAATCTAAATGTGATCTGATTCTATAAGTGTCACTGTCAGCTTTTAATTATTTATTGAGAGCACTGTATTTATTGTATTTAACCTATTTATTGCTTCACTGTATTTATTGTTCCACAGTATTTATTGTCGCACAATATTTATTGGCTTGCAGTATTTATTGCCTCATAATATTTAATTGCCTGTATGTAATGCACTTATATTTATGCCTTAGTTATTAATGATCTCCCCTATTTATTGAATCATTAAGACAGTATATATTTGACGTATTTTCATAATTTTTACGGTGTAGAGTCGTTTTTGGAACGGATGCACGCATGGTTATTGTATGGGTATGACGTATGCTTAGCACGGTGCCTGATTCCTGACCACTCGAGCCAAACTACCACTGTGTGTGTCTGGAGAGACCCCGTTACCACCAACCCTTTCCGGTGTGGGAGTGGGGTATTTCCAACACACACGCTTTTCAAATACAGGATATTGCCCTAAATGGGGAGCATACGCTCTTCTTAACCTATTATACTCTTTTACAGAGTTTGCATCTGCAGTAATCTTTCACTCATCAATATCAATCAAAAACAAACCAGATATAGTTCTGACTCGGGACAAAGCAACATATGCCATACCCTCTTTAAACACGGTACTTCCAATGTTCACCAAAGCACTGTCTACACTTAATCCTTGAAATTTATGAATAGTCACTGCATATGCCAAAGAAAGAGGAAACTGTTTTCTACGTACATACAAATCTTTAACAGGTAAAAAACGAGCAGAACAATGGGCAATTTGTTTCACTCCTTCAATCTAATCAAATTTGATGTTTAAACACTCAATTCCATCTTTTTTTGATAATTCACAAAATCAACAACTTTTCCCATTGCTCCATTCACTAAACCTTTTTCCACATCCAAATTATGCCGCAAAATAACCCGACAGTTTACACATACAGTTTTAGAAATAGATTTTTCTAAAGAATCCAATTTTTTTTTCAATTTTTCCATCAAAATAATAATGATTCCTTCATGCTCTATTTTATCAATGGCTTTCATTTTTATTATTTGTTCATTTTCTAGCTTCAAAAGTTCTTCATTGAAAATAGAACACACGCACACTGTTGGCATTAAGCAGATTATAGAATTATTTTCTGCAACTTTTTAATATATTTTTTCAGGAACTATATTTTCATTTGGAAACAAGTTTGTAAGTAGTCAACTTTGCAAAGCTTGTTTGCCATGTTCTGTCAGTACTCCAATTCTTATATCTTGAAGAATACTTCCATATTTAGCCCTTGCCTGTCGCGGGTACTTGGGCCTCCCACACAAGTGAGGCACCATTTTTCCCGGGAAATGCTGGGAGGTGGGAAATTTGAGTGAGCCCGGTGATGCCACAACTTTCCCACACAAAAATGTGTGAAAAAAGTGATTTTTTCAGCTAAAATTGAGGTTTGCAGGGGATTCTGGGTAAGGAAACGTTGGGGGCTCCACACAAGCCATACCTCCCTGGAATCCCCCGGGTGTCTAGTTTTCAGAAATGTATGGGTTTGGTAGGTTTCCCTAGATGGCCGCCGAGCACCGGGACAAAAACCCAGGTGACCCCCCTTGCAAAACCAGGTGGTTTTGAGATAGGCAATTTTGATGTCACCTCACTACGTTTTGGACCCTTGCCTGTCGCGGGTACTTGGGCCTCCCACACAAGTGAGGCACCATTTTTACCGGGAGACCCAGGGGAACGCTGGGAGGTGGGAAATTTGAGTGAGCTCGGTGATGCCACAACTTTCCCACACAAAAATGTGTGAAAAAAGTGATTTTTTCAGCTAAAATTGAGGTTTGCAGGGGATTCTGGGTAAGGAAACGTTGGGGGATCCATACAAGCCATACCTCCCTGGAAGCACCCGGGGTCTAGTTTTCAGAAATGTATGGGTTTGGTAGGTTTCCCTAGATGGCCGCCGAGCACCGGGCCAAAAACCCAGGTGACCCCCCTTGCAAAACCAGGTGGTTTTGAGATAGGCAATTTTGATGTCACCTCACTACGTTTTGGCCCCTTGCCTGTCGTGGGTACTTGGGCCTCCCACACAAGTGAGGCACCATTATTACCAGGTGACCCAGGGGAACGCTGGGATGTGGGAAATTTGAGTGAGCCCGGTGATGCCAAAACTTTCCCACACAAAAATGTGTGAAACAAGTGATTTTTTCAGCTAAAATTGAGGTTTGCAGGGGATTCTGGGTAAGGAAACGTTGGGGGATCCAGGCAAGCCATACCTCCCTGGAAGCCCCAGGGTGTCTAGTTTTCAGAAATTTATGGGTTTGGTAGGTTTCCCTAGATGGCCGCCGAGCACCGGGCCAAAAACCCAAGTGACCCCCCTTGCAAAACCAGGTGGTTTTGAGATAGGCAATTTTGATGTCACCTCACTACGTTTTGGGCCCTTGCCTGTCGCGGGCACCAACACAAGTGAGGCACCATTTTAACCGGGAGACCCAGGGGAACGCTGGGAGGTGGGAAATTTGAGATGGACTTCAGTATGGATTGTGGTGGACAGGCCTTCAAGGTTAACCCACAATTGACACCACTAGGGTACACCTGCTTGTGCTAAGACATCAAGCCTTCTATGGTCTAGTGGGGCCTTCTACGGTCTAGCATGGGAATGTGCTCCCTCAGTACAGTGGTGTGGTGGACTGGTCATGAATGCGGAACCCGGTTCCCCAGTTCCAAATTCCACAGCTCTGGCCATAGTGCCACATCCCCACTGAACACCATACTTGCCCACTGAAACTCGCACTGCCTTCAGCTGTAACCTAATTGTGCCCGCTATAAACACTTGGATGTGGCTCAATTCAAATTATGCACTTGATAAGAGTAATATGCTGCCTTAAAAAAAAAAAAAGCAACCACTCATAGGGAATGCAAAGCATGTGAAATGTAAGCAGAAACAACATGGTTACCTAAACGATCTCTCGCTAACTATGCAGAAATCAGCGAGTGGTTTCACCTGAAAAGTTATGGACATGACTAGAGGGCCCTGAAGGGAACCGTTTCACTGTCCATTGCTTACATCCTTACAAAACGTAAGCAGTATGGTATAAAAAGACCACATCCATAAACACAGAGCCATGGTACACATTGTGTTTTCCAATCCACCCATCAACCAGGTATTGCAGTACCTCCAGGAATGGTACACTCTCCCAACCTGGAAACAACAATGCTCTTCAAAGAAAGACGAGAAAATGAAAGTAGCACTTCACTGGCAAACTCTGTAAAGTGATGATGGTGTATTTGGATGTAAAAAAAAACAATCTGGCCACTTTGCAACCCCTCTGTATTGCTATTATTCTCATATAAGAAATTGTATTTCTCTACATGCTGCTATACTTTGGATTTGAAAAAAAGAAGGGCATTTCTCGGCATTTTTGGATCCATTTCACAGGGAAGCAACTAGAAAGACGAGCGTTTTTCAAATTTAGATCCATTTCACAGGGAAGCAACAACAGGCACACAGGAACAAAGCCGAGCCTCGTGGCATGCCTGGGCATACCAAAGTGCCCCCACCCTAACCCAAACCCACCGATGCAAAAATCATGCTGCTGCACTTTGGATTTGAAAAATTACAAAGAAGGGCATTTCTCGGCATTTTTGGATCCATTTCACAGGGAAGCAACTAGAAAGACGAGCGTTTTTCAAATTTGAATCCGTTTCACAGGGAAGCAACAACAGGAACGAAGCCGAGCCTCGTGGCATGCCTGGGCATACCAAAGTGCCCCCACCCTAACCCAAACCCACCGATGCAAAAAAAACCCCTCCCCAGCCCCAAAACTCACCTTTACTCTCCGACACGCAGGAAGCCATTTGCTTCCTGCGCCACGGAGAGCAAATGGGAAACCTCCAATGATGTCAGCGCAGCTCGTGCGCTGACGTCATCGATGACGCGGGGGGGGGCGGGGGTAGGCAGGGGAAGGTCTTCCCCTGCCTTCCTAGTAAAAAAAAAAAAGATCGACCACTCACGGGGGGAGCACCAGCGCTTCCCCCGTGGGTGGGTACCATGACGAGCTGGACTCGTCATGGGCACAGAGCGACTGTGCTCCATGACGAGTCCAGCTCGTCATGGGCACAGAAGGGGTTAATGTTGTGTGCTGCCAACCCAGTGCAGTTACAACACAAGACAAATGTGAGTCTGTTGTTTTCTGTAGATAACTGGTGATTACTTTAATTAAGAAACTCTTTCCTGTTCCAGCTTGTCCACTCACATACATTCGTATAGGTTGAAATGAGGTGCATGTGCATTGTTTCTTTTCATGAAGAAATCCATGGTCAATCTGTTGTCTCACTTGCTGATACATTTCTTTCTGTTCAACATTTAGTTGTTCTTCCAAGTTGGCTAAGTCCATAATATCTTCTTGAGCTTGATGCATTGCTGTTTCAACCTCATTCATGGCAATTGCTGCTTCATTTTCAACAATTGGTTGTCCTAGTGGATCTTGACTCAGTGTAGCAGAGCTTTGACTGTCTTGAGAACTGTCTCTAGCAATCTCAGCTGCAATAGTAGCTTCTTGATCAATTTTATCGTTCAACATTTTCACATAATTTGCAAAAACAGTACATTCTATGGTATCTTTACAAGCATTGAAGGAATCTTCATAGCTGTGAAAATCTCCATGTAATTTCAATTCTGAACGCCATGGTTTGAACAGTTGCAAAAGTGCTAAATAGTAAAATTTCCTTTTATCAGGAGTGTCGCAACTCAGTTTCCTCTGATGAACTAAATTTCCTTTCCTTTGTTTCACCAAACATCCTTCGGAACCTATCACTGCATATTTTCCATCATTGATATTTTCTGTAGTATTCTGTTTAAAAGAGTAGTTTTGCAGCAGTTCATAGAGATATATGTTCTCAAGATGATGACTTCTATTTGGATAATATGTGTCCAACATATTTGTTTTTAGAATATCTGTACTTTCTGGTTCATTTAATGCCTAATTTTTCAATTTCTTGTACAGATTTAACTACTCGATTTTGTGTTGCAGCAAGACCTAGACTCACCCAAATGATTCTTCTAGATTTGGAGTATAAACTTGCAGATGATAACCGATCTGAGCATTCATACGCTCCAATTTCTCGGTGGGATAACATCTTCAAACTGAAACTGTATAATTTATTACTTAGACTCTTCTCGTGAGAAATCTCTTCCCACATTTCTTTTAATTTCGTCTTTTCTGATTTTGTAATGTAGGATGTTACATACTGAGCGACAGCAATGGAATTATCCGCTACGTACTGAATATCCATGTTAGCATTCCACATAGAGAGAATAACCGGATTGTAATCATTTATGTATTTTGATTCTTCACATCTTCTCAAATTGTAGGAATTTTTCGGAGACTTTCTAGTGATGGTATGTCTCACAGATGACATAAGACTGTTTACTCTTCCTTTTGATATTACAGGACGTGGAAATCCAAAATGACATTTGGTATAAAACCTTTCCATAGACTTGTACTTTCGTCGACAGTATTTTCCACATCGATGGCTTTGGAATCGTAGGACTTGTTGTTTTAAATTGTTTTCTTCTGTGCTTTTGGGTATGGCACATGTGGCATATTCTTCAATGAAAGACAAAACAGTATCATTGGAATCAGTTCCGAATTTGGGGGCATCCTTGATCCATATGAGCATATGTATGTGAGGAGCACCTCGAGCTTGATACTCCTTTCTCCAAAAGAAATCACAACTTCTTCAAGAGGAGGATTCTTTTTATTGCAGATAAAAGACATCATAGCTTCAAATCTATGATTGAAATACCTGCATACATTAACAGGATCCAAACAACACAATTCTCCAGGTGTCTTGTATTCAATATTTTTTATATTCAAATTTGGCTCTCGCAGAAATTCAAGTAAATCATCCCAAGCGTATTCAGCACAGCTTAGGGTAAGGAACCACAGAGGAGTTCTTAAGTTCCTTAGCATACATTTAAGTTCTCCATGACGACGGTATCAATACTCATTAGTGCCACGCTGACATGCCATCAGATTAATCAGCTGAGATTCTAAATGATCATCTCTCTGATGTACTTTATCAATAAATTCCTTTGCAGAAACATTTAGAAGATGTACTCCTGTTTTCAATATGTGATTCACTGCATATGAAAGTCCAGACAAGTCACTCTCAAACAAAAGATGAAATATATATGGGATACATTGTCAAAATCTTCGATCTTCTGCATACAATATTGTTGTGCGATATTCAGATACAGGAATCTGCACAAGTCGTTCATCATATTTGTCCACCTTTTCCTGTTGGGAACAACTGCGGAAAACAACAAGCTTCCAAGCTTTTTTCCCATACACTCATGGGCGTTTCCTTTGCTTTTTTCATTTGGAATAACTCAATAGTATTCCCCATCGCTTCTTTGGAATGAAGTGGATGTACACTGTAATGTTCATAGATTTCTTCAATTCTGGATATGTCCACTTTTTCAATTTGTCCACTTGGCATTTCAGTATCTTCTGCTGAAAGTACTTTTTCTTCTCCCACATACACATTTTCATAGTGCTCATTGTTTTTAATCAGATACAATGTTGCCTTCTGCACTTTCCTAACATCCACTAATTCTTGCCAGATTTTCTTACTCTTAGTAGGAACGCCATTAACTAGAATAACTAGTGGTTCATTTTCTACATTCTCTACACCAATAGTTTCAATATTTTTCTTTAAATCTAGAGGTAAATATACAACTCTTCCTTTTAATCCTCTCTGTAAATCTGAAGGAGGCAATTTACCTGTTTTAGGCTCCATACGAACAATAGCCTGAAATGGGTGCACACATTGAATCAGAATAGACTCATAGGTATTTAAATCTATCAGTTCTGGAGAAATAGTTACCAAGTCTAGATTATTATGCACAGCTCTAGCAGGCATTTTATTCTCATCTAATTCATTATAACAATATTTACAAATACGCTGATCAGAACCCAAATCAAAACAGTTCTCTACCAACAAATAAGTTGCAAATTCCTTCCACTTATCATTATTTTCTCTTTCACTTTTTTAATATAGATCAACAGTCCTAGTCTGATTTTTATAGTGAGTTCGCCAACAACAAATAAAAGAATAATTTGGCCTTTCACCTGATATCACCTTAAACTTTGTAATTTGTTCTTCAAATTTTTTTGTAGTACTATGTTGCACATTCTCTTCAACATTTTCTTCTATTAATGTGTCAGTTTCTGCACTCTCTTGTTCAGGTCCAAAGTAACAAAACTCACTTTCATCACAAACCTTCTTCACATCTGATACTGATCCACGCAAAAGAGCACTGTTCAACTCATTTAACGTTAGTGCTGGACTTTTTGCATAATACAATCTTCTGACTAACTTCCGCATCTGAGAATGATGTACTGCTAACATCCTAAAATGGTGAAAAACACTTTGACATACTTTCCTAGAAAGACAAGCCAGAGAATGACCTTGCAAACCAGTATTTCTTTTCACTCTACAAGGGTCTAGTCCTTGCAACATCTTAATCTTTTGTTTAACACTTTTTTTACTATAGTCTCGTAAGAAATTGCGTAAAATATCAATAGATTCTTGACGTACACTACAAATACTACTGCAATCCCAAGTGTACACTGGGGTTTTAGGACGTCTCCCTAGAACTTCATCAGCTAACACTTCTTCAACATATCTGGGAACCATCTTCTCTTTCTCAATTGGACAACCATTTCTAACCTCATAAGTTCGACCACTGGTATCAACTGCATGCAATAAATTATTGGTCTGAAAATAACTCTCTTCATTTAAGAAAGGCTCTGAACTTGAACTGTGTTTCCATTCACCCCAAAAAAATCACAAAAATTAGTTCAGTTAATTACTCTTTCCTCTTGCTTTTGGCCTTCAATAAATGGATTGGTTTATCCAATGATCGAATTCTGTTTAAAACTAAAATGAATAGTTTCCTTTTTAGTTAAAAAGCCTTTTGAACAATGGATTCAATATGCTTCTTCTTTTTATAAAACAGTGCTCTTTTTCTATATTTTTTCACATCTTTAAGCAAGTTAAAAAACACTCTATTATTAAAAAAAACATTACGGATTTCTTTATACTGATTTTGCCTTCTTTTACCATACATCAAATCTTTTGAATTTAATTTTCTTTTTTTCCTTTCCTGTTATTCATACTCTTTTTTGTGGTCGAGCCATTCTCAGTAGTTTGCACATTCTGCACACTGCTTCTAGGCTTTGTACGTTTTTAATGAATGCTTTTGTTGTCTTACCGGAAGACTTTTTCTTCTTAGCCACATGAAGTTGGTCATCCAATACTTGTTGTTGAATTTTCTTTGAATAAGTGTCCTTTAACTGTTCTTTTCTCTTTCTTGATTTTCAGGCATGAAAACTTTTTTTTAATGATGATAAACAATATCTGTAAAAAATTAACATAAATAAATGTTAATAAATTTATAAATTATACTTTTCTTTTATTATACAAACACATTCTATATAAAAACCATTTAACCACTTTCTTTTCTCATCACTAATTGAAATTGTAATTCAAGGTGTATACATAACTTCATAGGTGATTACAGATCTGCATGTGTAATGGACAAAGGTTCCTACCAGTACCCGAGAAATTCCCCTGTTATAGTTAGTTCAGCTAACTATAACTCGCGCCCCCCCAATGCACTGCTGATGACGTCACATATTACATCACTCATGACATGGTCAGTGACATCACTGATGACATCACTGATGACATCTCAAATGACATCACTGATGACATCATCCAGTGACTGTGTGTTTCTGTAAAGTTTAAATATGTTTTATATATTTATAGTGAAAGGCCTGTGGAAGAATGAGTGGATGTACAAGTGTGTGAATGGATGATTTTCTAGGTGCGTAACTGACTCTATAAGTGAGTTATGAAATGTATATTACTGCAGGCTAGTGACTAAACTGTGTGAATGTCTGTATGTGTCTGTGTGTAGGTGTAGAAGAGACTGCATGGTTTTGTGAATAGCTGTATGAGTGTCTATATGGGTTATTGATTGGTTGTCTGAGTATCTGTATGGGTGCCTGAGTGTTTGTGTGGGTAGGGTGTGTGTGACTCTATGCATAGATGTGGGAGTGGGTGAGTCTATGGGTGCCTGGTTTTAAGAGTGCATCTGTGATGGACTGTATGGTTGGGTGAGTGTATGTATGGGTGTGTTAGGGATTGAATGTATATCTCAGTGGTACATGTGTGACTAACTACATATGTGAAAGGCAGTATATATGTGTGTAAGAGTATATAAGTGGGTATATGTGAGAGTGTGTGATTGTGAGAGTGGCTGTATGGATGAGTGTATGCTTGTATCAATGATTGTATAAGAGCGTAAGAATGTGGTACTATTTTCATGATTAAGTGAACTTGAGTGTGTAACTGTATAGGTGAGTAAATTGGACTGTGTTTAATTACTTGCACGACTGACTAGGTGTGTCAGTACCTCAATGGATGATTGGCGTTGTGTGAGTGTCTATATAGGTGTATTAATGCATATGATAGTCTTGTACGGAGTGACTGTAAGTATGAGTGACTGTACAGGTGAGTGAGTGGAGGTGTATGTAGATCTAAGAGTTAATGAGTGGGTATGTAGTTATTGGTATTGGAGTATCTATGGTTATCAAAATGGCCTTCTGAAATTTTGAGTCGGTGTATCAAAGGTTATATTAGGGAGTGAGAAGATGCACTAATTTATCACATGAATGATGTCATCAGTGATGTCATCAGTGATGTCATTTGAGATGTCATCAGTGATGTCACTGACCATGTCATGAGTGATGTAATGTGTGACGTCATCAGCAGTGCATTGCGGGGTCGCGAGTTATAGTTAGCTGAACTAACTATAACGGGAATTTCTAGGGTTTTGTATGAGGGAAATGTCCAGCTAACTATAACGCCCCTGAAACCTATGGTTTTTTCAGTGAATTTCTAAGGTTTTTTAAATGCCAATTCCTAACTATAACGCCCCTGAAACCTTTGGTTTTTTCAGTGAATTTCAAAGTTTTTTAAATGCCAATTCCTAACTATAACGTGCATGAAACCTATGGTTTTTTCAGTGAATTTCAAAGGTTTTTTAAATGCTAATTCCTATCTTTAACTTATCTCTGAAGATATCATGTTTAATGATTTTGATTGGATTTCTATGTTTTTCAAATTCAGTGTGTCAATTTCATTAATTATGTTTTTTTTAAAAATACTTTATCACCATTTTTTAAACTTATTTTTTCAATTAATTCTTTTAAAAATTACAAAATATTATTTGATTTTAATGGGTTTTTCAAACATATTTTTTTATATTTTTCAAAATATTTTTTTAACTATATGTTCAAAACTTTATTTTATATATTTTTTGCCATGTTTTTGGATCCGCGCACCCTATGCGCCCCGTTCTCGATCCCTACGCGGTAGCATCCGCGCAAGGTATGCGTTGGGTACGTGTTTAGTGCGCGATTGCAATGTGACTGGTACGCGACTCCCAGCCTATACGCGACACGTTCGATGTACGTAATGCGACGTTTACGCGCTTCCGCGATGCGTCATATGCGTCTATGACGCGGCAGGTGCGCAAATCCTGCGAAATATTTAACATTTCATGTGAATATTAATTGAAGACAAACTCTAAACTACTCTTAAAAGTAATATATTTATACATCTAACCTATATTCCTTTTAAATTCAATTTCGCGGATGCGCGCTGGGTGCGTGCTGCGTAAGCGCAGGGTGCGCGGATCCCATGTAATCTGCAAAAAAAGAGATTTGATTGGTTCATTACACTTCCTGTTCTAACTATTGAAAGACCCCATCCAATTCAATCATTCTTCTTTGACCTTCTTTGGAGGAGCATCTCTTTGCAGAGAAGAAGATTTTTTAGACTAAGTTTACACTTAGCTCTAACTTTTTTCTACTAAAAATGGCTTCTGGGCAGCAGGCATCACCTGCATCTCCTCATACATCTGAGGATGAATTTTTGGAGGAGTTACCACGCAAAGAACGTTTTTCTTCAGCGGTGTGGAATTTTTTTACTTTTCCCGAGGGGCAGAATAATACTAATGCCACCTTGGTCACGTGCAAGATTTGCAAAAGAGTGCTGTCGCGAGGGGATCCTAACAAGAAATACTCATGCGGCACGGCAAGTATGATGAAGCACCTGAGGACCCTTCATCCGAACAATCTTGCATGACAAGGGTGCCGACGGATGAGAAACACTCCTGCTCCTGCGCCTTCCACCTCATCGCAGCCGAGCACTTCAAGAGTGCATCCATCATCCCAAAACTTGGACATCCGTCCTCAATTTCAATATTTAAACGTGCTCTGCACTAAGTGCAATGCGACTTTGTGCTACGGTGAGCAGTCGATCGATCTGATCTGCCGCCGGCGATAAAAGTCACATCTGCTAGTTTTACAAAAAAAAAACATTTTGTTCCCTAAAGTTCATTGTTTGGTTCCTCCTGTTTTTTGTTTTTTTTTTGCAGAAAAACCAAATAAAAATTTAAAATTGTTCAGAAAACCCCCCAAAAAATATAAAAGAAAAAAAAAAGTTATTGTAAGGACTAACTTTCCTGGTTTAAAAAAAAGCTAAATTTCTTTGTTAGTGTGTGAAAGTTCAGATGAATGTATGTGTAGTACATAATTGAGTGAATGAATGCATTAGTAGCGTATGGTGAATCTATAAGTGCAGAACTATGAGGAAGTGCTGCAGCATCACACAGTAACCTCTTTAACTACAGTGTGCTGTAGTACTTCCGAAGAACAGGGATGCAACATATGTACATAAATATGTTGCAAATCTACGCTTCTCTCTGCACGGCTGCTTAAACTGCAGCCATGTGGTGACACAGGCACCCTTGCACCATAGTGCAAGGATATCTGTGTCCTGTGCTGTTTGTCTTTGTGTAGGAAGACACAGCTTCCTGCACAAAAACAATGAGAAAATTCATTTTCCCCTTCAATGTATGCTGAACATTTCAGCATGCATTGAAGATATAAAAATGTGGAGAAATGAAAACAATTCTCCTTGTTGTGCTTTCCTACACCAATTTTAGAATGGTGCAGCATTCACACACATATCGAGATTTATGATTTCTGATCAATCTAGACATGTGTCTTGTTCTATGAGTATTCAGTGCAATCATGCACAACAACACTTATAGAACACCCTTTCAACGCAAAGTGCATAATTAGGTTGTATTTACATGGATTATAAAAAGTACACAGAGTGCCTTTTCCTCTCTTTGTAAATATGAAAGAGTGTCTTGCACAATAACTATGTTACAAAAAGTGACATATTTCCGGTTTTAAAATTCCTTGCGAATGATAGAAGGTAACCACAGAGTTTTGTCTGCAAAGATGTTCAAAGAATAATGATTGAAATGATTGCGGTCCTTCAATAGCTACAATGGGAAATATTATAAACCCCTCAAATCTCTTTTTTTGCAGGTCACATGATATCTGATTATGGTCAGATTTCAAAACTACATAGGTATAAACAGAGTGTTTTTAGAAACGTGTTTCAACTTTGTAGCTTCTTGCAGACCTCCTCATTCTGCATATTGAGACTTAGTTAAACTTACCTTCACAGTAATAGGAATAAAAAATGGTATACATTTTTTTCAGATTTTCATTGCAATCTAAATTCATATAAATTACTTATTTTAAAATTTGGATCTGTGAAAGAAAAGGAAAAAAAAATTATAACATGTAATAATACATTTTTTACAACACAGCATAATTTCCACAGAGTAATTTGTTTGCCTTTTTTGCTGTTCTCAGAATATATTAAATTTCACTAAAAATAGTGATTTCAATCGTACTCATCACTTAACAGCGGGCAAAAAAAAAAACAATCAAAAAGATTGTTAAAAAAAACCCAACATGCTCTTCTCAACAAAATACCACAAGATACAAATCACAGATATATAAAATGCTTACAGCTAACAAAATTTTATAAGTTTAACTTACAAAAACTGTAAATGTTGTCGCTTTAAAATATTCACCGAATCTAAGGATGAATTTTTGGAGGACGCACCATGCCCACAACGTTTTCCCTCAGTGGTGTGGAAATGTTTCACTTTTCACGAGGGGCAAACAAAGATCAATGCCACCTTGGTCACGTGCAAGATTTGCAAAAGAGTTCCGTTGCAAGGGGATCCTAACAAGAAATACTCGTACGGCACGGCAAGTATGATGAAACACCGAAGGACCCTTCATCCAAACAATCTTGCTCGAGAAGAGTGCAAACAGATGAGAAACACTCCTGTTCTGTATCTGTAAAAAAGAATCACAAATAAATGTATATTAATAACTTTCAAATTTATACTATTCCATTACTGTACAAACACATTTTATATAAAAACTGACTAAGAAACTATAGCCCTGAACCACAAGTGTGACGATCGTTAAAACACTACATGCATAGTGCATACTAATTTGAAGCAGTTCATGCCCTAAAGCCTACCTCACTAAAAGACTACATGCTAACTGACTGAATGATTACAGTACTATAAGGATACACACTGGGTGAGTAACAGGGTGTTTGCTAGAAGTGTATGAATACTGACTGGGGAATTGAAGGTGTGAAAGACAACTGTGTAGGTGGTTAGAGGCCTGCATGCATAGTGAATAGGCGTTTGAAGCAGTCTATGTCAGAAGGCCTGGCTCACTGCATGAATACTTGGGTACTGACTGAATGATTAGAGTACAGCAAGGAGAGTGCCTGGGTGAATTTATAAGTGGTAGGCTTTTGGCGCAGGGAATGGATTAGTACTTGGTACTGAATGGGTCACTAGAGGAGTGCAAAGGGAGTGACAGGATGTTTGCCGGACTGTATGGATACTGACTAGGGAATTTAAGGTGTAAACAACAAGTGTCTAGGTGGTTAGAAGACTGCATGCATAGTGGATAGGGGTTTGAAGCAGTCCATGTGCTAAGGCCTGGCTCATTGCATGAATACTTAGGCACTGACTGAATGATTAGAGTACTGCAAAGAGAGTGTCTTGGTGAATTTATAAGTGTTTGGGTTTTGGCACAGTGAATGGATTAGTACATGGTGCTGAATGGGTCACTAGAGGAGTACAAAAGGAGTGACAGGATGTTTGCTGGACTGTATGGATACTGACTAGGGAATTGAAGGTGTGAAAGACAAGTGTCTAGGTGGTTAGAAGACTGCATGCATAGTGGATAGGGGTTTGAAACAGTCTATGTGATAAGGCCTGGCTCACTGCATGAGTACTTGGGTACTGACTGAATGATTAGAGTACAGCAAGGAGAGTGCCTGGGTGAATTTATAAGTGGTAGGCTTTTGGCGCAGGGAATGGATTAGTACTTGGTACTGAATGGGTCACTAGAGGAGTGCAAAGGGAGTGACAGGGTGTTTGCTGGACTGTATGGATACTGACTAGGGAATTGAAGATGTGAAAGACAAGTGTATAGTATGTTAGAAGTCTGCATGCATACTTCATAGACATTTGAAGCAGTCTATGTGGTAATGTATGGTTCACAACATGAGAACTTGGAAACTGACTAAATCATCAGACTACTGCTAGGACAGTGCCTGGGTAAAACTTTTACATTTTCAGTTCTGGCACAATGAAGAGAATAGTACATGGTACTGCACTTTAGTGTGAAACCCTGACACATTTTATCAATGCATAAGCAAAGAATAGCTTCTAAAGCTACTAAAACTTGACAACAGGACCGATTTTAAAACAGTTTTCTGTCACCAAATACACCATGTTACGAAATGCTTCTATCACAATCCTTACCCAAATGTACACAGACTCACAGTGTGATTTTAGACAAGCAACACTATCCCTAGCAGTTTACCAAAACTCATTCACTAGTCTAGAAGAGGTAAGGGTACTGCACACAATCTACATATTTAAGTACAGCACATTAGTGTCAAAGCATGACTCATTTAATCAACGCATAAGCAAAGACTGGCTTCTAATGCTACTAAAACTTGACAACATGACAGGTTTTAAAAGAGTTATCTGCCAGAAAATACACGATGTTACCAAATACTTCTCTCACAGTGGTTCCCAAATGCACACAGACTCACAGTGTGATTCTAGACAACAACCACTATACCTAGGAGTTTACCAAAAATCATTCACTACTGTGGAAGTGATAAGGGAACTGCACACAATCTACATATTTCAGGACTGCACTATTGATTCAAAGCCTGACTCATTTAATCAAAGCATAAGCAAAATCTGGCTTCTAATGCTACTAAAACTTGACAACATGACAGGTTTTAAAACAGTTATCTGTCAGCAAATACACGATATTACCACATACTTCTCTCACAGTGGTTCCCAAATGCACACAGACTCACAGTGTGATTCTAGACAAGCAACACTATCCCTAGCAGCTTACCAAATCTCATTCACTACTGTGCAAGGGGTAAGGAGACTACACACAATATACATATTAAAGTACAGCACATTAGTGTCAAAGCATGACTTATTTTATCAATGCATAAGCAAAGACTGGCTTCTAATGCTACTAACACTTGACAACATGACAGGTTTTAAAACAGTTATCTGTCAGTAAATACACAATGTTACCAAATGCTTCTCTCACAGTGGTTCCAAAATGCACACATACTCACTGTGTGATTCTAGACAAACAACACTATCCCTTGCACTATACCAAAACACATTTCTTCATCTACAAGGAGTACTACATTTTACTGCAGAAACATAACTCATTTCACAAATTCATAAACAATGACTGGTTTCTAATTCTAACAAAATATAAAAACAGCACAGTTATCTATCTGCAAACACATGAAAACACAAATGCTTATCACAGAATGGTTTCTATATGCACACACACTGTCAATAAGATTGTAGAGAAAAAAAGTACTCCCTACACTTTAGCAGGAGAAATACATTAGTCTGATTAAAATCAAAATAGTCTACATACATCCCCTCACAATTAAATAACTCACCTTTTTGTAGATTAAGAAGTATATCAGTCACACACCAGATTTTCTTTTACAGAATCTCTGCACTGTGTACCTCTCAGCAAAAACAAAGAATGGAAAAGTTTCCCTTTCATTTTCCACACATATACATGTAAACATCAAATCACAATCCTTCACACATAAATTCAAAAGCAAACACACATTTCTATTGGTTAAACATTTCAACCCTTTCCAAATGAAATACATTTCAACCCTTCCCCCAATCTGCCTTCTGCCTGTTACCATAGAAACAGGTCATGGAACACTGCACTGAGCACACAGGTCACAAGTTCAGCACACAATGTTGCTAAACAAGACAGCAAGTGTGCTTGACTTTTCAACATATCAGCTTATCATATATAATGTTCCTTACAAACTGTTTTTGTTAACCAATAAGAATCATGCCTTTAACAAACAGAAATATACACCCTACCTTTCAGTGTAGAAAGTTGTAATACAACCAATGATTTCTTGTCTTTTTTCCAAAAAGAATTCCTTGGATCTGCGCACCCAACGCGAGAGAATCCGTGCACCCAACGTGATAGGATGCGCGCACCCTGCACTCATTTCGCCGTTTAAAAAAAACAAACAAAAGGGGGGCCCCAGGGGGTCCTTCTGGGACCCCCTAAGCACCTCTAGAGGGTCAGAGTATTTCCACTCTGCCCCTTTATATGTTTACACACTTATTCCCCTTGCTTCTTCAGCCTCGCTTCTACCGAGACAGAAAATGGGCGCCAACAGTTCCTGGTTTCGAATGTAGACAGACACTCGATAGCCAACTAGCATTCAGCGCGCGATCGGGAGGATGCGCGCTCGGTTCGGGGAGGGTGCGCTTACGGTGCGGGTAAGGTCCGCGGATCCTCCCCGGCCATAGATATATATGTACTTTTAACTCTAATTTTATCAGGAACTACTGAACGGATTCACACCATTTATGCAAATGGCATGAGTCTGAACTGAGGACTACCTCTTTGCCAAATTTGGTGTCATTCCGTTCAGCGGTTCGGGCTGTAGCTGCGACAACAGATCCTATGGGAAATTGCATGGGGAAAACGCGTTTTGGGACCCCCCTTTTTTCTTGGCCCGGCTTGACGAATCACCACAAAACTTTCAGGGTAGGAGCGGAGCGGAGCTGGCCAAAAGTTTGGAAAATTTCGCGAGGATTCATCAACCGGTGCCAGACTTATTGGGAATAGAATGTTGCGGATTTCCTATGGAAAATAGGTCCTAACTATAACTATCTACTGGCGACCGCCAGTAGATTATATATATATATATATATATATATACAAATATATATATATATTCACTTAAAAAAACATAGGTTTCACACATGTTATAGTTAGGTGGATATTTCACACGTAAAAAACCAATGAAATTCCCCCGTTATAGTTAGTTCAGATAACTATAACTCGCGCGCCCGCAATGCACTGCTGATGACGTCACATATTACATCACTCATGACATGGTCAGTGACATCACTCATGACATCACTGATGACATCATCCTTGTGATAGAGTGGCGGTCGCGCGAGTTATAGTTATCTGAACTAACTATAACGGGGGAATTTCATTGTTTTTTTACGAGTGAAATATCCACCTAACTATAACATGTGTGAAACCTATGGTTTTTTAAGTGAATTTGCAAGGTTTTTTAAATGCTAATTCCCAACTATAAAGTGTATGAAACCTATGGTTTTTTCAGTGAATTTGTACGTTTTTTTAAATGCTAAGTGATGTATGTATTATTATTTTTTTATATATTTATTTTACAATAAACTACGTATGAAAATTTTTTTGGGGGGGTTTTTCACCGTGCGCGCACGGTGCACGCACCCCCGCGAATTAAAAAAAAACAAAACATTTTTTTAATTCTGCCTTCGGGGTCCTTCATGGACCCCCTGACAAAGGCTAGGGGGTCAGGAACTCTCTACCCTGCCCCCTTTTCACGTTCGCCACCTTGCTTTTTCACTCTCGCACTGAAAACAAACAAAATGGCGGCCGACACTTCCTGATTTCGACCGATTCGAACGTTGACTAACATGTAACCACCAATCAAAATTACGCTCGCGCACGTTAGGGTGCTCGCACGGTGTGCGCACGGTACGCGCTTATAGGTATTTATATGCTTTTAAATGCTATTTTCTCAGGAACTAATGAACAGATTGACACCAGACCTGCAAAAGGCACTTCCCTGACCTGAGGACTACCTCTCTGCCAAATTTCAAGTAATTCTGTTCAGCCGTTCGGGCTGTACCTTTGACTAAAGGTCCTATGGGAAAATGCATGGGGAAAACACGTTTTGGGACCCCCCTTTTTTCTCGGCCCCCACTTGACGAATCGCCCTGAGACTTTCAGGGTAGGAGCTGAGCGGAGCGCCCCATTAGTTTTGAAAAGTGACCAAGGCGAAAGCTGAAACGCCTTGCTGGTGCAGTCAGTATTATTTGCACTGCATTTCCAAGGTGTCCTGGCATTTTTTTCAAATAACGAAAATTGGGTGTTACATATTGCAGGGTGCCGATACCCTGAGCAAGGACCGCCCTAACAGACAGCTTCCACCATTATCGGGATCTGCACATATATATATATATATATATATATATATATGCCTTTATATATACAAAAAGCACATATTTTGTCTAGGTAAATTGTGATCTACTCAGATCTGTGATCATTATGTCATCAAAAGCATTTAAGCTTATATGAAATTGACAAAATTTACAATTGGATATATATAAAAAAACTTTTATTCAATGACCTACCACAAGTATTTTACAAATATTTCTTCTATGTTCATGGTTGGATGTATGCACTGTCACTTTAAAAACTGGGGAGGAAGTCAAGCGCAGTCATGTGATCAAGGCCGCCTGTACGACCGAAACGCGTCAAGACAAATGCTGGAATAAATAATTGCACTATTGTTGGTCTGCACTTGTTATTTCTGCGCGAAGCAGAGGGAGGTGTCACGAGTCCGAGGTGATATATATATATATATATATATATACATATATATATGTATGTATATTACCTACTGGCAGTCGCCAGTAGGTAGTTATAGTTAGGACCTATTTTCCATAGGAAATCCGCAACATTCTATTCCCAATAACTTTGGCGCCGATTGAAGAATCTTCGCGAAATTTTCAAAACTTTTGGCCAGCTCCGGTCCGCTCCTATCCTGAAAGTCTCGGGATGATTCATGTAGTGGGGGCCGAGACAAAAGCTGTTCCCAAAACGTATTTTCTTCATGCAATTTCCCATAGAACCTGTAGCCGCAGCTACAGCCCGAACTGCCGAACGGAATTACACCAAATTTGGCAAAGAGGTAGTCCTCAGTTCAGACTCATGCCTTTTCATTAAATGGTGTAAATCTGTTCAGTAGTTCCTGAGAAAATCAAAATCAAATTCACATATATATCTGGGCAAAGCCTAACCACACATCTCATCGTGAGATCTGATTGGCTGTCAGCACTTCATCCAAGAAGTGTTGGCAGCCATCTTGGGACCAATATACATGATAGCACCTCATTAAAAAGCATTGCAGTTAATAGAAGGTTTTAAGACTTTAGTTACATTATAAATCATTTGTTGATGGTATCATACTCATTTTAGGAATTCTGATGTGTTCTAAGGTGATTTTACCATGTGAAAAAGCCTTCTGCTGGGATATCATGAATCATGTTTGAGAGAAAAATATTTTCTCATGCTTTTCCCACAGAGGTTTGTACGGTGATCTGTAAGCTAACCTGAGAGCATATTTTCTGTAAATTCACATTATCTTTCTCAGTCAAGTGAGAATGAAGTCTGACATTCTCAGTAAAACATGTACATCCAACAAGGGCAGAGACTGTCAGTTGATTCATTTGTGTTCTACTGCAACTTCCCAGAGTGTTCTAAAGAACAACTAGAGCGCTAACAGTCCTACTTATGACAAACGTATGGCACACCTAAAGCCATCTTGATTGGAATAAAGTGGTAACTCTTAAAACATTTAATTTAAAAAGGAACAAAATAAGGGGGTTCATTTTGCCATAAAATTTGTGATTAGTGCTGCAGAAAGAAAAATTAGGGCACATTTTGACTGCTCAAATCCTCTTCTATTTCATTAAAAGATTCTGACATGCAGACTGAAACATGCTCTTTGAATACCAGCAGCAGACTTCCCTGGTGAGCAGTAGCTTTACTACAGTGATCTAATGAGCAACTAGAATGCTAACATTCAGAATTTATGGCAAATGTGTGACATCTGAATGCCTTCTTGATGGAATCAAAGTAAAGAACTGAAAGTATTCCTACTGAGGAGACTATAGTAAATGAGGAAATTAGGAAACTTCATAACAAATAAGTCTCCCAAGATGGCCACCAGAGACAAAAGAGACCAAATGTAGCAGAAATATCACCCAGATGTAGGCCAAGTATAGCCCAATGACAGAATGTCCCAGAGTGTTCTAAAGAACAACTAGAGCGCTAACAGTCTTACTTATTACAAAAGTATGGCACACCTGAAGCCATCTTGATTGGAATAAAGTGGTAACACTTAAAACATTTAATTTGCAAAGGAACAAAATGAGGGGGTTCATTTTGCCATAAAATTTGTGATTAGTGCTGCAGAAAGAAAAATTAGGGCACATTTTGACTTCTCAAATTCTCTTCTATTTTATTAAAAAATTCTGACATGCAGACTGAAACATGCTCTTTGAATAACAGCAGCAGACTTCCCTGGTGAGCAGTAGCTTTACTACAGTGATCTAATGAGCAAGTAGAGTGCTAACATTCAGAATTTATGGTAAATGTGTGACACATCTGAATGCCTTCTTGATGGAACCAAAGTAAACAAGCATTGAAAATGCAATAGGTCTCGCCCTTGTTTAAGTTAAAGCAATTCTGTTTGTAATTAGGTGGCTTTTTAGCTTATCTTTTATTAATGTTTTTCAAACTTTCATATACATAACATGCATATGTATGCATGCATTTATATTTGTATTTATATAGATATGCAGATTATATATATGTTTATATATGGATGTATATATATATATACACATACATATATATAAATGCATAGATATGCATACATATGTGTATATGTGTGCTTGTAGAGAGAGGTAGAGGTAGAGAGGTAGAGAGGTAGAGGTATAGAGGTAGAGAGTAGAGGATGAGTAATAGAGACTAGAGAGTATAGAGTGAGTAGTAGAGAGTAGTAGAGAGAGTAGCAGAGAGTGAGTAGTAGAGAGTAGTAGAGAGTGGGTAGTAGAAAGTGAGTAGTAGAGAGGAGTAGACAGTAGTAGAGACTAAATAGCAGACTGAGTAGTAGAGAGTTGTAGAGAGTGAGTAGTAGAGAGTGAGTAGCAGAGAGAGAGTAGTAGAGAGTAGTAGAGAGTGAGTAGTAGAGTAGTAGAGAGTGAGTAGTAGAGAGTGAGAAGTAGAGAGCAGTAGAGAGTGAGTAGTAGAGAGAGAGTAGTAGAGTGAGTAGTAGAGAGAGAGTAGTAGAGAGTGAGTAGTATAGAGAGAGTAGTAGATAGTTAGTAGTGTTTTTCAAACTTTCATGTACATAACATGCATATGTATGCATATATGTATATGTATATGTATGCATGCATTTATATTTGTATTTATATAGATATGCAGATTATATGTATGTTTATATATGTATGTATATATATACACACACATACATATACATATGTGCATATGTGTGCGTGTAGAGAGTTAGAGGTAGAGAGGTAGAGTGAGGTAGAGAGGTAGAGAGTGGAGAGTGAGTAATAGAGAGTAGAGAGTGAGTAGTAGAGAGTAGTAGAGAGAGTAGCAGAGAGTGAGTAGTAGAGAGTAGTAGAGAGTAGTAGAGAGTGAGTAGTAGAGAGTGATTAGCAGAGAGAGTAGTAGAGAGTGAGTAGTAGAGTGAGTAGTAGAGAGAGAGTAGTACAGAGAGAGTAGTAGAGAGGGAGTAGTAGAGAGTGAGTAGGAGAGTGAGTAGTAGAGAGGGAGTAGTAGAGATTAGTATTGAGTAGTAGTAGATAGAGTAGTAGAGAGAGAGTAGTAGAGAGTGAATAGTAGAGAGTGAGTAGTAGAGAGTTGTAGAGAGTAGTAGAGAGTGAGTAGTAGGAGTGAGCAGTAGAGAGTAGTGGAGTAGTAGAGAGTAGTAGTAGAGTGAGCATTAGAGAGTAGTAGAGTGAGTAGTAGAGAGTAGTAGAGAGTGAGTAGTAGAGAGCAAGTAGTAGAGAGTGTGTAGTAGATAGTGAGTAGTAGAGAGTAGTAGAGAGTTAGTAGTAGAGAGTGAGAAGTAGAGAGAGTAGTAGAGTAGTAGAGAGTTAGTAGTAGAGAGTGAGAAGTAGAGAGAGTAGTAGAGTAGTAGAGAGTGAGTAATAGAGTGAGTAGTAGAGAGTAGTTGAGAGCGAGTAGTAGAGAGTGAGTAGTGGAGAGTGAGAAGTAGAGAGTAGTAGAGAGCGAGTAGTAGAGAGTGAGTAGTAGAGAGAGAGAAGTTGAGAGTGAGTAGTAGAGAGTGAGAAGTAGAGTAGTAGAGAGTGAGTGGTAAAGAGTACGAGAGAGTAGTAGAGTGAGTAGCAGAGAGTAGTAGAGAGTGAGTAGTAGAGAGTAGTAGAGAGTGGGTAGTAGAGAGTGAGTAGTAAAGAGTAGTAGAGAGTGAGTAGTAGAGAGTGAATAGTAGAGAGTGAGTTTTAGAGAGTAGTAGAGTGAGTAGTAGAGAGTGACTAGTAGAAACAGAGTAGTAGAGAGTGAGTAGTAAAGAGTGAGTGGTAGAGAGTGAGTAGTAGAGAGTGAATAGAGAGTTAGTAGTAGAGAGTGAGTAGTAGAGTAAGTAGTAGAAAGTGAGTAGTAGAGAGGGAGTAGTAGAGAGTAGTAAAGAGTGAGTAGTAGAGTAGTAGAGAGTGAGTGGTAGAGAGTATTAGAGTGAGTAGTAGAGAGTATTAGAGTGTGAGTAGTAGAGAGTAATAGTAGAGAGTAGTAGTGAGTAGTAGAGAGTAGTAGAGAGTGAGTAGTAAAGATTAGTAGGGAGTGAGTAGTAGAGAGTAGTAGAGAGTGAGCAGTAGAGAGAAGTAGAGTAGTAGAGAGTGAGTAGTAGAGAGTAGTAGAGAGTTAGCAGAGAGTGAGTAGTACAGTAGTAGAGAGTGAGTGGTAGAGAGTTGTACAGTGAGTAGTAGAGAGTATTAGAGAGTGAGTAGTAGAGAGTAATAGTAGAGAGTAGAAGTGAGTAGTAGAGAGTAGTAGAGAGTGAGTAGTAGAGATTAGTAGCAAGTGAGTAGTAGAGAGTGAGTAGAAGAGAGAGAGTAGTAGAGAGTAGTAGAGAGTGAGTAGTAGAGAGTAGTAGAGAGTTAGTAGAGAGTGAGTAGTAGAGTAGTAGAGAGTAGTCAGTCAGTGTCAGTCTGTCACTCATTGTCTGTCAGTCAGTCAGTGTCAGAGTCAGTCAGTCAGTGTCAGTCAGTCAGTCAGTGTCAGTTAGTCAGTCAATCAGTGTCAGTGTCAGTCAATCAGTGTCGGTCAGAGTCAGTCAGCCAGTCAGTCAGTGTCAGTCATTGTCAGTCATTGTCAGTCAGTCAATCAGTGTCAGTCAGTGTAAGTGTCAGTGTCAGTCAATCAGTGTCTGTCAGTCAGTGTCAGCTAGAACAGCTCTGCTGACCTGGTTCTCTGGCTCTAAAGCAGCTCTGCTGACCTTGTTCTCTCCCTCTAAAGCAGCTCTACTGACCTGGTTTTTCTGGCTCTACAGCAGCTCCGCTGACCTGGTTTCTCTGGCTCTACAGCAGCTCTGCTGACCTGGTTCTCGGTCTCTGGAGCAGCTCTGCTGACCTGGGTCTCTGGCTATAAAGCAGCTCTGCTGAGCTGGTTCTCTGGCTCTAGAGCAGCTCTGCTGACCTGGTTCTCTCCCTTTAAATCAGCTCTGCTGACCGGGTTCTCTGGCTCTAAAGCATCTCTGCTTACCTGGTTTTCTGCCTCTAGAGCAGCTCTGCTGACCTGGTTCTCTGGCTCTAGAGCAGCTCCGCTGACCTGGTTCTCTGCCTCTAGAGCAGCGCTGCTGACCGGGTTCTCTGGCTCTAAAGCATCTCTGCTTACCTGGTTCTCTGGCTCTAGAGCAGCTCTGCTGACCTGGTTCTCTGGCTCTAAAGCAGTTCTGCTGATCTGGTTCTCTCCCTCTAAAGCAGCTCTGCTGAGCTGGTTTCTCTGGCTCTACAGCAGCTCTGCTGACCTGGTTCTCGGCCTCTAGAGCAGCTCTGCTGACCTGGGTCTCTGGCTCTAGAGCAGCTTTGCTGACCTGGGTCTCTGGTTCTAGAGCAGCTCTGCTGACCTGCTTCTTAGGCTCTAGAGCAGCTCTGCTGACCTGGTTCTCTGGCTCTACAGCACCTCTGCTGACCTGGTTCTCTGCACTCACAATGCACGCACCCGACTTCGCAAAAATATATTTCAAAATATTATACGTTTATTATAAGTACAAATATGTTATTTTTATGACTATCTTAGATAATTTCTTGCCCTGATATGTATATTAAAGACACATACCTATCATTTCGGAACATAACATTTTTTTGTGGGAGTTGCGCACCCAGCGCACCCCAGCACGTATATGACATCATGCAGGACCCGCCACCACGCAAGCATTTCATACCGTAATGCGCATGTGTCGCGAATGCGCGGGAACAGGAGTCGCAGACTGGTCGCATACCAATCGCGCACATCACGTAATATTAAATGTATATTATGTAACTGAAAACATGCAGCCGTCGCACAGCGTACGCGGATCCTTTACGACTTTTCTAAAATTGCAGCTAGAATCCGCGCACCCACCGTGATGTGTACGCTTTAAGTGCGTGACTCCGAAAAAAAAATGCATTTTTTTAAAGAAAATAATATAAATATATTAAAATAAAAAATGAAAACAAAAATGTTAATAAATATTTCAGTTTGATTTTTTTAAATGTTTTTTTTTGCAATTTTCAATTTGAGATGTCATGAATGATGCAATATGTGACATCATCAGCAGTGCATTGCGGGCGCGCGAGTTATAGTTAGCAGAACTAACTGTAATGGAGGAATTTCTATGGTTTTGTACGAGTGAAATGGCCAGCTAACTATAACACCCCTGAAACCTATGGTTTTTGTCTGTGAATATATATCTCAGAAAAAAACAAAAGTTAGAGGGACGTTATAGTTAGTCTGAGAATTTACTTGTGCAAAACCAGGGAAATTCAGCCGTTATAGTTAGCTGAGATAACTATAACACATGCCCCCGCAAAATCACTGCTGATGACCACACTTAAAACATCACTCATGACATGGTCAGTGACATCCCTTACCATGATGACACTGACTGATGACAACACTGATGGCATCTCAAATGACATCACTGATGACATCACCCCCCTCATTTAACAAAATTAGCTCTGGGGAGGTGGCGGTCCCCAGGGCTGCGTGGGGGGAGCAGCAGCCCCCCACAGCTTTAAAAAAAAATGGGATGTGGTCCCCAGGGCTGTGTGGGGGCAAGAGCCCCCATGCTTTTTTTTAAAAAAAGCTCCAGGGAGGTGGCGGTCCCTGGAGCTGCGGGGGGCCCGCATGTATTTACATCATTGCCCCTAGCACCTGGCCCACCCAGGGGGCTTCAAGAAAACGTAACACAGGAGACCGTGCATTTTTCTTTTCTTTTTATATTTTTGGTGAAATTCGTGGACCCAATGCAGCGCCCGCTGATTTCTTTTTTAATGCTTTTTTGGCCCTGTGGGTCCCTGTGGGCCCCCCTCAGCAGGCCTAGAGGGACAGGATGTTTCTACCCTGTCCCTTTTCTTTATTTGTAATTGTGTGGCACAGGTGTTACTTATTTATGGGACTTTGATATTGATGTGCACAACATTAGTCGGCTGTGGGATCTTTTGTTTGTCAAGAATTTGTATGGAGTGTTGAAGCACTCTTTTGCCCAATTTACAACTTCATTAATGTGAAAATGCCAAAATATAATGATGGCCGTGAGGAGATGGCACTTAACCTTTTTGGAACAAGTGGTGTGAAATCAACCATTAATGTAGAAACCTCTGGTAAAACAAGTTTAAAAACGCTATTTATAAGACTAGAGAGACTTAGAAAACAGGAACTGAGTAGATGGTGGGATGGGGTTACTCTTAAGCAATACATGGAAAATGGTAAGGTCCCCAGGGGACTAAGGATTCTTATTTTTCCCACTTTCGAAGATCTTAGTGAAAACCTACTTAAAGAATGGGAAGGTAACTTAGAAGGAGCCTCACGTATTATGATGGAGATTCTGGTGAGACACTCGATGGAAAAGGGGGAGAGATTGCAGGAGGAAATTGAAAAAGTAGAAAAGGAAATCAGTGAATTGGGGAAAAAGGAGCTTATTGAAAAAAATTATGCAATTTTGAAACAGGTGATGGACAGTCATCAAGCTTACATTAAGGACAAGAAATCGCTTACAACAGAAAAAATAACAGCAAAAACCAGGCTGGGAGGCCGTAAGGGGGAAAGGGGCCAACAAAGTACCAACAGAGAAACCGGAAGCCGTAATCAGACCCAAGAGACTGTAAGTGCCCAGGCCCAAAAGACCCTAAGTGCCCAGGCCCGTAAGAACATGAGTGATAATTTATGTGACACTATCGGCCATTGTACTTTGAGTGAGAATATTTCTGAGTTGAAAATTGTTAACCTTTCAAATAAAATATTGGATACTGAAGAAACCAAGTTACTTTGCAAAGGTCTAAATTTGTGTCCCACTCAAAGTGGAGATTTCACAAATACGCATGTTGATCTTTTTGTCAGTCAGTCAGAGCTTTTATTTCGGTAAAATACCATAAAAAGACATAAATACATATATACATTTAAACATGATTAAATAACATTGTGTAGAGTGTAATCCATTAAAACATTAAAATAATTTCATAAAACATACACAGTAAAAAACGTGATTTTATCCACAAAAATGAATTAATAAAAATTGATCCAGGGCCAAAGGTATACACGTTACACCTCAAAGTACTGTAATGGTAATATAGGTAATACTAAAATCAGGAGAGATGAGTGGCGGAAGACATAAATTTGGACCTTGTAAACCACATTGAGAGGAGAAATGTGGCCATTGCAAACACTATCAAAGGAGTAGTATCATATTTCAAAATTCTAAACACCTCCTTATGGTCCCTGAGACCCTTAGACTTGCATAACTGGACGATCCACTTTTTTCTTGCAATAATATATAGAGGGCAGAAGAGAACGACATGCAGCTCTGTTTCACAGGTAGCAGTACATAGAGGACACGAGCTAACGGGATCCACAACATTGGACCATCTATGTGTGAGATCCCTCAGCGGTAGCGAGCCGTGTCTGAACTGGATGTAGAGTTTCTTTGCCAAAGGTGGTTGGATAACGTCCAGGAAAACTTCAAACTGGGGGCTAAACTTAATATCCAGAAAAGTGTCAGTAAGCCTACCCAGGGAGGAGTGGAATAGAATTCCCTTCCTATAAGATTTCAAGACCTCCCGCAGTGAATTCTTCGAGAGTGCACGGCAGGTCTCTTCCGGGGCAGACCATAGGTTCCCCATCCCAATTAAGTTGCAGAGGTTCTTTATGTAGGCAAGCCAAGGGATCTTATCCGATTTTCCCCTTGCCAATATATCACCAAGATCATACCTATAGCTTACCAACTCAGGTGTTGACCAAAGACGCCTCCAGAAAAGGAGAGGACGGTTCAGGGCAATCTCTTCTATGGGAACCAGACCCAAATCCCATCTCAAAGGAGTTAATGGGGTGCTGACAGGTAGTTTCAGCAATCTCCTAATAAAGGAGTTCTCAATAGATGTGAGGGAAGCAGGGATGGAATATCCCCATAGTTCAGCGCCATAAAGCGCTCGTCCTCTGGCTTGAGATTTATAGATTTCCATAGGGGGGCCCAAAGGTTTAGACGAGGTGTTGTTAAACACCTTCAAGATACCCCCCACTGATTGGGCTAGTCTCAAATTTGCCTTCGCCAAATGGGACCCCCAATTCATTTTATCATTAAGGGTCACCCCCAAATACTCAAAAGTGGCAACCCTATCCAACTCAACATCTCCCAGTTTAGGATGGGGGCAATTAAATGAATTAGAACCGAAAACCATAAATTTGGTTTTGGAAAGATTCAGTTCCAGATCCCTGATTTTACAAAAGGAACAGAAGGCCTCTAATGTACGCTGGATGCCCATGTAAGATTGAGATAACAAGAGCGTGTCATCAGCGAACATTAGGGCCGGGACCTTACGCCCCGCCAGTACAGGGGAGTCCAGATTAACGGTGCGCAAAAGATACTCGATCAACCCATTGATGAAAAGGGAGAAAAGGGTGGGGGCCAGGACACAGCCCTGCCTCACACCCTTCTCAACCGGAAATGGCCCAGAGATTTCCCCACATCTCCCGTATCTCACCCTTGCATAGGTGCCTGAGTGGAGGCGTTTGAATAAGTGGCAAAGGTAGGGGGGAGCACCCATCTCTAGCAAAAGGGCCCATAGTTTATCCCTTTGGACCATATCAAAAGCGGACCGAAGGTCCACAAAAATCAAATACAAATTACCAGCACCCATGCTGACTGACTTCCAATAGATCAATAATAATCTAAATAATTGATCGATAGTGGAAACCTTAGCACGGAACCCCGCCTGGAGGGAGGTTAGAATTTGTTGATCCTCCATCCAGGACTGCAATCTGGATAAGAGGACTCGGGCGAACAGCTTCTGTAAAACATCAATCAAGCTTATGGGGCGGTAATTGGCTGGGTCCAACGGGGAAGATTTTTTATAAATGGGTATAATTTCTGCACCCAACCAGGTGTCCGGGATTCTAAGGCCCTGCAAAATGGCATTAAAATACACACAGATGTAAGGGGCCCAAATTTTTACATCACTTCTGTACAGGTCACCAGGGATCCTGTCAAGCCCCGGGGCTTTCCCTACTAATAGGGAGTTGAGGGCCAATTCTATTTCTAAAAGAGAAAAGGAACGACTCTCAAGTTCTTCCTGGCACAACCGGTCCGTTGCAATATCAATCCGTGAGGTGCCTGGATCAGTGCCACCCAAGGAATTACTGATCGAAAAGAGGGGTTGGAAATGGGCAAGCCAGACCTCCTCGCTAAGATTGGGAATAATTGCAGGGCTACTGGCTACCGTGCCCGTTCGAACAATGTTCCAGAACGCCCTCGAGTCACGGTCTACTAAAGCTTGCAGTAAGTTTTGCCACCTTAGATCCTCCCACTCGGCTTTTGCTTCCTTGATCAGATTTTTGTAGGTGGCCCTCGCCGCCCGGATACTAGACAGGGTACCCTCTTTTACTTCTTTTATCAGGGCAGACTTAGCCCACCTACAGGAACCGTTAAACCAATGCTCGGGCCTAGGGGGCCTTGGTTTTGAGGCAGTAGGGCTATAGAAGAAGCCAGCCAGACTGCCAAGGAGATCCTCGTGAATGGTCTGGAGATCGGGGAGGCGGGACTGCGGGATATCCCCGGTGGGGCTCAAGAGGTGGGAGACTGCTTCCAAAGAGCAGGTCACACTGCTATATATATCAGCAAGCTTTAGGTCGTCAGACGCTACCCTTTCCCACCTAATCCGTCTACCACCTGCCACTAATACCAGATTCTCACTATATGATGGTAATTGGAGCTTAGAAAGTCCACTGCCACCTATCTTGTTAACCAATTCCAGTGACAGTAGGTTGTGATCGCTATCGACCCGTGGAATAACAGAAAAGGAGGCCAGGTGGCCCCAAAATTCCACGTTCACCAGAACATAGTCGATAGTCGAACAGCTCCCGGATCTATTAAAGGTGAAAGACCCCGGCACGTCCGGGCAGAGTCTACCATTGCAGGCCCGCAAGGAGTGTGCAATGGTAAGCTTATTGATCTCAAGGGCTAGAGGGGAAAGGCGTTTGGCAGGATAGGAGATGAGGTCTGGGATTAGATAACTTTCATCCTCATCACAGGTGGGGGAGGGGATCCCAAAGAGGGGTTCGAAGTGGCAATTAAGATCTGCACCAATTAATTTGTGGGACGCGGGTGGAAGAGAAAGTAAAACATCTTCCAGGGCGCCCAAAATCGACAGACCCAACTGTACCGGCTGGGGGCGCAGGTAGACATTTATTACTACCAGCGAATAACTAGTGGGGAAAGTGAGTAGCAGGCATAAAATGTCGGGGGACTTTGAATATAGTAACTTTACTGAGCACCCCAGGTGTGTAGCAACCCATACTACTAACCCCCCCGAAGGTCTTCCTCTCGCCCCTTGCACTGCTGGGGCCGAAAACGATGCATAACCCACCCTCCATGGTATGGACCGAAGCCAAGTTTCTTGGAATATGCAGATATCGTAATCGTCCATTAGCTCTCCCCACTCGGGGTCAGAGAGCTTGGACTCCAATCCGGCCACATTCCAAGACCCAACTAAAGGTCTTCGGATAGGTGTTCGGGGAGTGCTGTCAGCCAGAGGGGGGGAGGGGGGGGCTGTGGGAAGCAGAATGCTCAAGGGGGACCAACACGGGGCATCCCTCCATGGCGGTGGGGATCAAGAATGAGGGAGAAGGGGACCCGTGGCCACTCTCCGTGCCAAGAGCAGCCGAGGGAAAAGCCATCGCCACACCAGAAACATCCCCAGCCTGGTTCCCCCCCAAAGGCATAAACCCTCCCTTACTAAGACTCAGGGGTGATGGTCAGTCCACAGCGTTGAGCACGCCGAAACGGTTTTCGACCGGGATATTAAAGTAAGAATTATGAGGGGCCTGATGGAAATACGGTAAATCCACTGGATTCGGAGTATTGGAGATGGAATAAAAATACCCCAAATGCGATGTATCAATGGCTCCCCTTTTGTAGAGCCCACCCTGCTCCAGTATGTGTCCTACTACTCTAGGATCCCTAAAGTTGATCAGGACACAATCCCCACCAATGTCCTTTGAGCGGGTCCCCAGCCAGTTAACCCTCCGAACAAAGAGAATCTCCCCTCTCCCTGCTCCCTCCAATGGTCTATTTTTGGACAGCCAGTGGATGACTTTATTTTTCAATTCAGAGTAAGATTCCCCCCTTCCATTCATTAGCGGTGGTACTCCAGTGAGTTGATCTTTTTACATTTACTAGGATTTTGAAACTTAAGGACTTTTTCTCTAATCAGTCCCCCAAGCAGATAAAATCATAAAATATGAGGGGGGAAGGTACCCATATCATTGCTGACGTTCACAATATCCAATGTCTCTTATCCATCTCTGATGAGGAAAGTCGGGATCTGTCAAACCTACTTAGAGAATTGGACATTACCCAAGACATGCCAAGTGGTAGCTGTTTATGTCCTAAATCCAAGTTTGTTCCTGCGGGTGGGTATCATCCTATTATTGATATATTCCACAAAAAAGTAGCAGATGATCTGTATAAGTTGGAAACTTCAAATAAGTATGGTGGCCGTCCCAAAATGAATCTTACTTATTCTGAGCGTCAGGCATTACAGCGCCTTAAGGGGGACCCTGAAATCATTATACGTGAGGCCGACAAAGGCGGCAACGTTTTAATCATGAATCGTTGTGATTATTTTAAGGAAATTGACCGACAGCTCAGTGATAACAAAAGTTACAGGGAGATAAGTGAAAACCCTATCCCTAGCATTGTACTTAAAATCAATGCAATGCTATGTAAATGGAAAGATTCATGTCTAATCACGGAGGACAAATATATATATTTAAGGGTGGATTGTCCCTCCTACCCATGTAGTTATATTTTGCCTAAAATACATAAAGGGGGAAAGTTCCCACCTGGAAGGCCCATCATATCTGGGGTTGGTTCACCTACTGAAAAATTGGCCGAATATGTTGATTTAAAGTTAAAAAAATTTGTCCTGGGTCTGCCCTCGTATGCTAGGGACAGGAAGGATATTTTAGTGAAACTACAGGACATTGAGTGGTCGGATGACCTTCTTTTTGCTACATTTGATGTTGAAAGCCTTTACACCTGCATTGATAGGAAATTCGGCATTATGACGGTACAGTCCTATTTAAACAAGGAAGGGGCAAAGCTATAGGCACAAAATGAGATGATTGTTCATATGATTGATCTGATATTATTGAACAACTTTTTTCTCTTTAATGATCACTGGTTCCAACAGAACAACGGGACCGCAATGGGTTCCAGGTTTGCTCCCTCTTATGCCTGACTCTTTATGGGGTGGTATGAGAGGGAGCATGCCTGGGCCAGATGTGCCTCCCCTTGGACACAGTACGTCGTGTACTGGGGGAGGTACATTGATGATGTAATATGTTTGTGGTCAGGATCAGTTGAACAGCTGGAACAATATTATCTTTACCTGAATGAAAATCTGTTCAATGTAAAGCTTACTATGTCATATCACAGAGAAACTATCACGGTTTTGGATATAACTTTTTATATCCAGGATGGGGTCATTCAGAGTAAGCTTTACCATAAGGCAACATCGTGCAATTCCTTGTTACATGCATCAAGTGCGCACGCTAGCTCTGTCATTAAAGAATATACCCTTTGGGGAACTGACTCGCGTGAGAATGCACTGTAGTGAGACAGAAACGTTGCAGGCAAATGTTGTTGAGACCAAACACAGATTCCTCAGATGAGGTTATGACATCAAAAATTTAAACAAAGCAGAAGCGAGGATCAATTTGATTAATAGAAATGCCACACTGTGTAATAGACCAAATAAAAAACACTTACGTGAGAATGCAGTTGGTGTTAGGTTTATTACCCACTATACTATACATAGCGATAAGATCTTTAATGTATTTTGCAAAAATTGGCATTTACAGACAGCTATCCCTGGGTAAAAGAACATCTAGGTTACCGACCGTCTATTACATACAGAAAGGGTATGTCAATACGTAATCACTTATGCCCTAGTTACATAACATCAGTACCCAGTGGTGGAACATGGTTACCCCCTAAACCTAAAGGCTTTTTTAGATGTGGGACTTGTGTTATCTGCCCGATGGGCAGAAATAAAACAACTTCATTTTCCTATAACACTGACCATAGATACTCCATTGACCAGTTTTGTAATTGCAATTCCACATACATCGTTTACATCTTGGGCTGCCCATGTGAAAAAATCTATGTGGGCAGTACTGTTCGCCCATTGAAGTTATGAATTCAGGAACATCGGAGGGCTATCAGGGGCAGGGATTCAAGATATCCCATCACGGAACACTATAATGTGGTACATGTGAACAATGATACCTTTTGGTTCCATGCGATTGAACACATCCCGAACAATAGGAGGGGTGGTAACAGGGAACTCATGCTTAGAAGGGCGGAAGCCAAATGGATATGTCGTTTGCAATCGGCTCAGCTTGGACATAACACCGACAGTGAAATGCACTACTTCCTGTAAAACAGGATCCCCTTAGAGATCGAGCTTAACGGTGATAACAATGGATTACTTGGCAATATATGACATGTATCTTGATTGCCCATTGTGCCTCTTGGAATTCTATATTTATGTTTAGGCATACCTAGTTTGGTGGGTATGTATTTTCGTTTTCCACACTACATATTGATATCTGGAGGTGCAAATTGTATAATTGGATATCCACACGGCTATGATCCCTAGTTCTTATGTTATATTAGTAACAAGGTAGTGGATTTCGACTTCTTAGACTGTTTGTAGTTTGGGGCCATAATGGGATATGGCACCAAACAGGATATAGCCCTTGTACTACCGATTTTGTTTTTCCCGGAAATAAAAATTATAGGGTATAATCCCCGGGATAATTATAATAATTACTTTTCCTGTGCCCAGATTTGAAAAGGAAAAGGAAAAAATGAATTGTTAGCATAGTCATTAACATGATGTGTTTATGATATATGTTTATGCTTCTATCAGACGGCACAGTTATTAGGCTTAGTTATGTTTACTTTGCCTGCTTCTATCTTCTGTTTGTAAGTGAAATTCTTTTCTTCTTTGCTGTTACTCACTCATTGTAATATATTTTAACCATTACAAAATGGCGCTGATATTAGTACTAGCTAGCTATGATTCACGTATTATTGTGAGGGTTTCTTTTTACTATGGAACATTCTTCGTTTATATACGAGGTTTATGTGGTTTTCTATTGGGCCAATATACGATTGGAATTATTGTCCCGCATTCGCTTGTGTTTTTTCATTTGTTTATTTATTCTTTTTTAAATACGTTTATTACGATACGTTGATAACCCTCGACCACTTTCGTACCTTTAACATATCAGCACGATGCCTCCGATATAAATATTTGGCGACCGGCTGTAAAAAGTAAGTATGCGCCTATTATAGTTTATGAACACTCTAATATGGCGCCGAACTCGTTGGTCCAAATACAATTGAAGTTGCAAAGTGTATGACGTCAGACGTCATTTCTTGCGTCCTGTCGAGATACACGCTATAAACTGCCCATAATATGGCGTTCGGTTGCTTCCCTCCCGGACTGTGGACATGGAGTCTTGAAACGTGAGCGTCAACTGTAACGCGTACTGAAGTAAGTAGATGTGATTGGCAGTTAATTTATTTGGATATGAGACCACTGTTGCAGTATCTCTATTTTATAATGGGTAACGTTTGATCTTAGGATTTAACTTGCATTGGAGTTATGTCTACCTTTATTCATGAGCAGGCTAAACCTAATCAGTATGCCTGATGTATGACGCATAGACTACGTTCCGCTATGACTCTACCATAAATTACTGGGGGCCTTTAAAACAACTATGGTCTCCCCCCCCCCCCTTCTCTATTACTGGCTCGAGCGCTTTTTGAATGTTGTTTGCGATCTGGTGAAGATATCTGGACATTGTGTTCCAGTAGGTTGTTTTATAGTAAGGATAAATATCGTTTTGCCAGTTATATACAATTGTCTACTGTTTATATAAGACATTATTATGGAACAGAAGTTGTTAGTGTTTGATAATGGATTCTATTATATATTTACTATTATGAGCTTACTGTGATTTGCAATGATTTAACATGAGGTGCGATCTTTTATTTGTTGCACTGCTGTGACATTGCCCATAGGTATTCATAAGCGATTTCCGTGTAAGTTCAGGGCGGATATGTTTTTTCTAATAATAACGCTCATATTGGTTTAGAGTGTTAATTGCGTCTACACATTGAAACAGTGGCTATGACATTTCTTAATTATATGTTTTCGTAGGCTTTGAAATTGTGGGTTTACTATAACCCAAGTTTTAGGTACATATGAATTATATTACTATACATTAACTACCGTTCGCAATAAATTTATATGCATGTACATTTCTGTTGTGATTTGGCAATTAATTGGATATTTGGTGGGATTGTAAAAAGTGTTATTCCCTCACTTTCAGATATACTATATCATACCCATCTTTCCTTGGTTATTATTGGATGACCTTCATTCTGGATACTATTAGTAAAACTTTATTGAAATCGTTACTTCATTATGGTGAGATTTCATTTATTTATTTACTATTAATATATTGTGCAAACTGTGTGCATTAGGTTTTCTCACCTATACTGTGTATTACCTAAAGTTTATATTGTTTATATATGTTACATCATGTTTGTCTTCCTCCTTGCAATTCTCTCTTCTTTCTGATAGTATGGATTGTATTTAAGTTGTCGGTCCAATGACTATATGACCGTTAATAGTGTCAGCTTTGTACAAATTTGTCTTTTTTAAGTCTGTTTAGATTCTATATTGTAAAGATATATATATGTTGTGACGTCGACTATGTTTATATGTACTGTTGAATATGGTTCGTTTACTTATTTTTTGACTTAGGGTTTAGTGTTATCAATGTGATAGGATTAAAATGTTTATGTATGTCTATTTTTACGTTATTTCTATGTGGATATTTCTATGTTGTTTTATGTTGCTTGCAGCCCTGATGAAGTTCCATTAAACGGAACGAAACGCGTTGGCTGCTGTCCTGTGTGTTCCCATGTTTTATATGAAGAGGAATAAAAGGATTGTTTTTGAATAAGTTCACGTTTATGGATTCGTGACTTCTTTCCTGGTGCCGCCTCAATTTTTCTTCAAAAGTTTCTTCTCGGGTTTCCAAGTGAGATCTATCTACAGCAGGTCTTGGAGACGTCTGGCACAGGATTTACTTATTTATGGGACTTTGATATTGATGTGCACAACATTAGTCGGCTGTGGGATCTTTTGTTTGTCCAGAGTCAGTCAATCAGTGTCAGTCAGTGTCGTCAATCAGTGTCAGTCAGTGTCAGTCAGTCAGTGTCAGTCAGTCAGTGTCAGTAAGTGTCAGTCAATCAGTGTCAGTCAATCAGTGTCAGCTAGAGCAGCTCTGCTGACCTGGTTCTCTGGCTCTAAAGCAGCTCTGCTGACCTAGTTCTCTGGCTCTAGAGCAGCTCTGCTGACCAGGTTCTCTTCCTCTAAAGCAGCTCTGCTGACGTGGTTTCTCTGGCTCTACTGCAGGTCTGCTGACCTGGTTCTCTGGCTCTAGAGCTGCTCTGCTGACCTAGTTCTTAGGCTACAGAGCAGCTCTGCTGATCTGGTTCTCTGGCTCTACAACAGCTCTGCTGACCTGGTTCTCTGGCTCTAAATCAGTTCTGCTGACATGGTTCTCTGGCTCTAGAGCAGCTCTGCTGACCTGGTTCTCTCCCTCTAGAGCAGCTCTGCTGACCTGGTTCTCTCCCTCTAAAGCAGCTCTACTGGCCTGGTTTCTCTGGCTCTAGAGCAGCTCTGCTGACCTGGTTCTCTCCCTCTAAAGCAGCTCTGCTGACCTGGTTCTCTGGCTCTAGAGCAGCTCTCTGGTTCTTAGGCTCTAGAGCAGCTCTGCTGACCTGGTTCTCTGGCTCTAAAGCAGCTCTGCTGACCTGGTTCTATGGCTCTAAAGCAGCTCTGCTGACTTGGTTCTCTGGCTCTAGAGCAGCTCTGCTGACCTGGTTCTCTGCCTCAAAAACAGCTCTGCTGACCAGGTTCTCTGGCTCTTAAGCAGCTCTGCTGGCCTGGTTCTCTGGCTCTAAAGCAGCTCTGCTGACCTGGTTCTCTCCCTCTAAAGCAGCTCTGCTGACCTGGTTTCTCTGGCTCTACAGCAGCTCTGCTAACCTGGTGCTCTGGCTCTAAAGCGGCTCTGCTGACCCGGTTCTTAGGCTCTAGAGCAGCTCTGCTGACCTGGTTCTCTGGCTCTACAACAGCTGTGCTGACATGGTCTCTGGCTCTAAAGCAGCTCTGCTGACCCGGTTCTATGGCCCTAAAGCAGTTCTGCTGACCTGGTTCTTAGGCTACAGAGCAGCTCTGCTAATCTGGTTCTATGGCTCTACAGCAGCTCTGCTGACCTGGTTCTCGGCCTCTAGAGCAGCTCTGCTGACCTGAGTCTCTGGCTCTAGAGCAGCTCTGCTGACCCGGGTCTCTGGTTCTAGAGCAGCTCTGCTGACCTGGGTCTCTGGTTCTAGAGCAGCTCTTCTGACCTGCTTCTTAGGCTCTAGAGCAGCTATTCTGGTTCTATGGCTCTACAGCAGCTCTGCTGACCTGGTTCTCTCCCTCTAGAGCAGCTCTGCTGACCTGGTTCTCTCCCTCTAAAGCAGCTCTACTGACCTGGTTTCTCTGGCTCTAGAGCAGCTCTGCTGACCTGGTTCTCTCCCTCTAAAGCAGCTCTGCTGACCTGCTTCTCTGGCTCAAGAGCAGCTCTGCTGACCTGGTTCTTAGGCTCTAGAGTAGCTCTGCTGACCTGGTTCTATATCTCTAAAGCAGCTCTGCTGACTTGGTTCTCTGGCTCTACAGCAGCTCTGCTGACCTGGTTCTCTGGCTCTAAAGCAGCTCTGCTGGCCTGGTTCTCTGGCTCTAAAGCAGCTCTGCTGACCGGGTTCTCTCCCTCTAAAGCAGCTCTACTGACCTGGTTTCTCTGGCTCTACAGCAGCTCTGCTAACCTGGTTCTCTGGCTTTAAAGCAAGTCTGCTTACCCGGTTCTTAGGCTCTAGAGCAGCTCTGCTGACCTGGTTCTCTGGCTCTAAAGCAGCTCTGCTGACCTGGTTCTACCGCTCTAAAGCAGCTCTGCTGACCTGGTTCTCTGGCTCTAGAGCAGCTCTACTGACCTGGTTCTCTGGCTCTAAAGAAGCTCTGCTGACCTGGTTCTCTCCCTCTAAAGAGCTCTGCTGACCTGATTCTCTGGCTCTAAAGCAGTTCTGCTGACCTAGTTCTCTGCCTCTAGAGCATCTCTGCTGACCTGGTTCTATGGCTCTAAAGCAGCTCTGCTGACCTGGTTCTCTGGCTCTAGAGCAGCTCTGCTGACCTGGTTCTCTGGCTCTAAAGCAGTTCTGCTGACCTGGTTCTCTCCCTCTAAAGCAGCTCTGCTGACCTGGTTTCTCTGGCTCTACAGCAGCTCTGCTGACCTGGTTCTCGGCCTCTAGAGCAGCTCTGCTGACCTGAGTCTCTGGCTCTAGAGCAGCTCTGCTGACCTGGGTCTCTGGTTCTAGAGCAGCTCTTCTGACCTGCTTCTTAGGCTCTAGAGCAGCTCTGCTGACCTGGTTCTCTGGCTCTACAACGGCTCTGCTGACCTGGTTTCTCTGGCTCTACAGCAGCTCTGCTGACCAGGTTCTCTGCGCTCATGATGCACGCAACCGACTTCGCGAAAATATGTTTAAAAATAATATGTTTATTATAAGTACAAATATATTATTTTTATGAATATCTTAGATAATAAATTGCCATAATATGTATATTAAAGACACATACATATCATTTTGGAACATAACATTTTTTTGCGGGCGTTGCGCACCCAGTGCGCCCCAGAATGTATATGACGTCACGCGGGAGCAGGAGTCGCTGACTGGTCGCATACCAATCGCGCACATCACGTAATATTAAATGTATATGATGTAACTGAAAAACACGCAGCCGTCGTACACCGTACGCGGATCCTTCACAACTTTTCTAAAATGGCGGCTAGAATATGCGCACTCACCGTGATGTGTACGCTTTGAGTATGCGACTCCGAAAAAAAAATTGGTATTATTTTTTTTAAAGAGATATATTAAAATAAAAAATGAAAACAAAAATATTAATCAATATTTCAGTTTGATTGTTTTTTTAATTTTTTTTTGCAATTTTCAGAAAAATATATAATGTAATTTAATGAATAAAATATTTATAAATAAACAGTTAAAAAACTGTAGAATATCAGTACAAAAAAATTGGTATAACTACTATCACACTTAAAAATTAGCATTTAAAAAACCTTTGAAATTCACTGAAAAAAACCATAGGTTGGGGGGCGCTAGTGAGCCCGGAGCAAAATGGCCGCACCTTAGTCCTGCTCCACTGGCTGAGACTTCAATCCGCCTATTATCCTGCCTAATCAGTGCCATCCAAGGCTCTATTGCACAGCTCCTCTCCCCTTACCGCCTGTGGATCACTTCTATGTATTTCTGCTGGACATAGCTGCCTTGCGACTGTAATTTTGCCCCTCCTCTGGTTCCAGCGCAAAATGGCGGCATCGCTTCGGACTCCCGGACAGCCTGCTAATTGATCTGCTATGGCCCTGGTAACAAGTGCGGTGCTTTTCCGACTGTGAGGCGGGGTGTCCCCTGTGGCGCTGCGGGGCTATGCTCGGCCGGCTCCGAAGACTGCTGCCCTGCGGTGCTGTGAGCCGCTGGGGCTGCGGCCCTGCGGTGTGGAGGTGGGCTCCCCGCCCTGCGCCTGACTGGCCCCTGGTGTGCGGCTGTGCTTCCCGTCTGGGAGCAGAGACGGAGTACGGGGGATCCTCCTCTGCTCTTCTCGGTAGCTGCTGCGTGGCCTTGGCGGCTGAGTCTCCCCCCTACCGGCTGCGGTGGCCGCTCCTGTCTTCCCATGCAGCGCAGAGGTGAGGTGGATGTTTCCCCCTGGGACCGGATCAGCCTACGCTGTTGCCGCCGGGGTTGCTGCGCCTGGGCCTTCTCACTGTGCCTCACAGGTTTGCCTGCATCTTGTCTTCTGTTTTGGGGCCGACGCATATCGGGACTCTGCTGCTGCCTGCTTGCGCTTCACTGTGCACTCCCCTGGGTGACCGAGGCTTGGGGCCTACTATGTGGGGGTCGCAGGCATTGACGCTGAGCGTGCATATTTGAACGTTGGCTTGCCTGACACCGTGATTTTCGGCAGTGGGGTGTGGATGATTGCGGTGGCTGGGCCTAACGGAGCGCCACCACTCCTTTGTTCCTACAGTGTGTGTTCCCCTGACGCCCGCATTGTGTTGTGGATCTTGGCCAGCTGGCGAGCAGTTGAGACACCAAGAGGCCCTTGCTGCAGATCGGAACCCATAAATTCTCCCTACTCCCACGGACAGAGTAATTCCACAGTCACACGTACATACACTCATCATACGCTAGGGCCCATCACACCAACATTCATAACTATTACTCTATCGACACTGAAGATACAAGAGAGAAAACCCAAACCAATCTGCATCTATTACGAGGTCAATGCGACCTGAAGAAACTGTCTTGAGTCATGATTTCGAACATAAGAAATACATTTGAAACCCAATAATTGACAAAGAAATAATCACCAGACACTATGATTCAAACAAATGTTTGTTTATCTAAATTAGTTCAAATGGAAGTCAATCAATAGCAAAAATCATTATTCTCATAGTTACCTATTCTAGCTAAATGGGTCAGGACCGGTCTCTCTGTAAAGTCTCTCAATCAGCATCGATCCTCACGAGCATAGGTTCGGGAAGAAGTGGCCTCAAATGCGAAATGCGAACAGACCCTCTCTAGTCTAACATTATTTATACTGAAACTTACAAAATAAAAGTAACAAACAAATTCTAAACGTCCGTTGAGCCGCTGAGCAGAGCGAGCAGGAAAGGATGTTGTCTGGCAACATTTTGGAAAACCTCCGCTCAGAAAAATCACAAAAATAAAAACACGGAAGAAGGAAACTCAAGCTAGTGAAACGATACATTTATGAATGCTCTTCCTTGGAACCATAGCGAAGCCACCGCATATTATCAAAGTTCATTGTAGCTTCATTCCCCTCCAAGGGCACTTGGCAGCAATCCCGGAGCTGCTGTCCTCACGGAAACTTTTAATTCAGACAGAGGCTGCGGTCAGGTGACTTCCAACCATGTTCAGCGAAGCCTCTCGTCACATTCCAATCACTCGAGTGCAGGCTGCAAATAGTGGCCATCTTGGTTTAGGCCAAAACGGACCATCTTAATTAAAGAAACACAAAACAACATTACCACATCATAATGATTAAACAGTGTTAATTCCCACTAACACCCTTATGTGTATGTAATTACCTAGCCATCTGCGACACAAAGAAGCATTAGAAGCACGTTATTTAAAAGCGTTTGCACTTTAAACAAATAACAAAATAGCACATTAACCACACATATCTAATTAATTCGCTCACCAATTTAGTTCACATGTTAGTAAAGCAACAGAAAGGCATTCCCGCGTGTAATTTTCTCTCATTAGTAATGTTGATTAGTCAAGACTTCTAACAAAGTTAATAATTAATGATTATAAATCAGTAATTTTAATCATGACAAATAACATAAACTGGAGTTAAAACTCAATAAATTTTCAATAGAAAACCCTGCTCCAGCACCCTCATTGTGGATGCCTGGCAGTACTGTGTTGTGGCTTACATCCTGTGGCTCTGGGTGTTGGCGCCATTGCGCAGTTCACCAGCTTATTTAATCCCCCAGTATCCTACTATATAAATATAGGGTTTTGATTGGGACATTTTGCAGCGTTGGCTGTCTTCTGTTGGCACTATTTGACGCTATTAGTTACTCCCGAATACGCCTGGCAGTTCCCCTGACAAGCAGCAAAGCAAGCTTAATTTTGAAGCCAAGAAAAACTCTTAGTCTCACACGCCTAATGCGTCGGACACCGAAACTGATCTTGAGCAGGGCTCAGGGGCTAAGCTGGAGCGCTTGATGATGTCCATGCAGCAGAGCCTCCACACAATTGACGCAAAAATCGATAACCTGAATCTGCGTATGGACACAATGCCGTCCAAATTGGACAAACATGGCGCGCAGCTGGCCGAGGCTGAGCAACGCATCTCCACCGCTGAGGATGGGGTTGAGGCAGTTAGCACTTCATGTGCGAGTATGGAAAAGTTCCTGGAGGTCATCAGAGCTAAAAATGAGGACATTGAGGCCCGGTCTCAAAGGAACAATCTGCGAATCACTGGTATTTCGGAGTCGACCAACACTGGGCCCATGGAGCTGTACGTGGAGACGCTTCTTACCTCTCTGTTAGGGGCAGAACATTTTTCGAAAGTTCTCATTGTTGAAAGGGCTCATTGCTCCTTGGCTGCTCGGCCTATCCTGGGAGCGCCGCCTCGGCCTATTATAGCCCGACTGCTGAATTACCGCGATCGGGACACTACGCTACTGTTGGCGCGGGAGAAGGGCAGTCTGAATTATCATGGAATGAAGGTGGAGCTGTTTCCTGATTTTACAGTGGCGATACACCAGGCGCGCAGGGAATTCCATGCCGTGAAGAAAAAACTGCAATCGCTGAACATCCAATATGCGATGCTTTACCCTGCGCGCCTACGCATTCAGCACAATGGGAAGACCCGCATCTTCTTGACACCTAAGGAGGCACTTCAATACCTTCGGCAGCTGGAGCGTCGTTCACCGCAACGAGAAAAAGTGGGGGACTCTGATTCTGATGGTTGAGTGGATGGGCCTGGTATCCTTTTGCACTGTCCACTACACACTTGCCTTGCATGTTACTGGTATGGCTGTCTCCACATGTTAGCTTAGCTCACCTCTGTTGCTTTAGGGTGCGATTTTGTATATATCACTGTGTCCTATAGTGACTGCTTTGTTTTTCTCAATCTACTTTGCCTCTGCCGCTTGGAATGAAACGACTGTTGAGATCATTGCCGGTAGTTTGAGGACATTTTTTGTTGTTAAAATGTAAGGGGCCACCTGGCTGCACTTGAGACCTGCTTTGGATGGCCCAATCCTTTAGTCTCGACCCACCCTGTACTTCACGGGGTGCCAGTGGCTTCTAGTGCTTCTCTGTATGGGAAATCCCCACAAAGTTGTTTTTTCAGTTTTAACACGTTTTTGTGTCTTGGTTGCATTACCTTTTGATAGGAGATCCGACTTGTACGCTTTGTCAACTATGCAACTTGTTCTGGGGTTCGTTCTTCTATGTTGCTTTTGGGGGTGTCACGGCAGGCTTACGCTGCTGGAGTGGGTGGGATGGGCTGTTGGGGAGGTGCTTTCCTATCTTGACCGTCACCATATCCGAATCGCTCTCCTGCAGGAGACACATCTTACCAAGCAGGCGGTGTCTGCTGTTGCTACCAGATGGGCTGGGGAACGGCTTGCTGCCTCCTACTCCTCCTATGCTCGGGGGGTAATGATTTGGATTAAAAAAGGCACCCCCTTTGTACGACTCTCAGTAGACGAGGATGATGATGGGAGATATGCTCCAGCGCGGAGTGCAAAATCCCTCTCTACCGTCAAGGACCAAAAGATCTCACATACACACACTATCCATACATTCGCTGGTGGGGCCCATAACACCAACATTCACTCACCATCAGTCTGTGTGGGAGACGATTATCCCTCCAAGTGCTGGAAATGAGAAAGGGAACCATTTACCACAATCTATCCTAATGAGCATCAAATCTACACAACCTTCCGATACTCATTAGGCCCTGAATTTCACCTTTGGTATTCCTCTCATAAAACGGGACGGATCAGCTAGTTGCTGGTTTAAGTGAATTTCTAATTCTCTAATTAACCTTTTCATTAACACATTTCAATGAATAAACAACCCAACTCATTTCTGTAGATGTTCAAATCCAAATATATATTAATATTGCAAATTAAGTCATTCATTTGATCAAGTTGCCATTCATATTTACCTATTCTGGCTAAAGTCGTCCTCTATATCAGATCTGGCAGTCTCGCAAATCTATGCCCATCAATTTTAGTAGGTTCAGTTCATCAGGAGTTTGGGCATTAATTCAGTCCGTCAAAGACTCAGGCTAACAGCTGTCCTGCAATGTCACCGTCCTCTCCGTCAGCATAACGTCAGGAAATCGAGAAAGGCCAGAAACAAACCCGCCTACTACCTCTCTATTCTACCATAATTTATAGTAAAATCAATATCAAATGTATCAAAGTTTTAGACATCCGAGTTCGCTGATTGGACGTGTTCTTGGTGTTCTTTGTGACCTGTTGGTATAAAATTTGATTCACCTACCTGCCGTGAGGGAAACGGCCATCGCAGGGGCTCACACCTCAAATCTTGCACAGGCCACGAACTTCGCTGCCGTGAGGGGAACGGCCAACGAAAACTACAACCCCCAGCATCCTTAGCTCTCGGCGCTTGCCGGCGACAGCACCTGGTAGGGCCGGATCATTCATAAGTCCTCCAGGTGCCCCGCAGCACGGGACGTGTTCTTGGTGTTCTTTGTGACCTATTGGTATAAAATTTGATTCACCTACCTGCCGTGAGGGAAACGGCCATCGCAGGGGCTCACACCTCAAATCTTGCACAGGCCACGAACTTCGCCGCCGTGAGGGGAACGGCCAATGAAAACTACAACCCCCCGCATCCTTAGCTCTCGGCGCTTGCCGGCGACGGCACCTGGTAGCGCCGGAACATTCATAAGTCCTCCAGGTGCCCCGCAGCGCGGGACACGCACGGGACGCGCGCGGGCAGTGCCCCGGCCAGGCCCGGGCCAAGGGCGGGCCCGTCCTTGTCCGTCAAAGGCCGAAGGAGGCCGGGCTGGGCCATCCCCCTAACTGGTGCTAGTGGGTTAGTCGGACTTCGTACCTCTCTCATGTGTAGTAATTTTATTTCTTCTTATCTTCTTATCTAAGCAGTCAAAACCTGTTAATATAGTTTCGCATTTTTATTTATTTGTGTTCGATAGCTAATTAGCTGAAACCTACAAGGAAGAGTTATTGCCCAAGTGGCTGGTGATCCAATCATGGGGAAACACTGTAAGCCTTCTACTGCTCGACCAATGACTAGGCAACTTGCTAATTCGAACCTGCCGCTCCCAAGCCTCACAGCTATTGATAAAATGCTCCAGAAAACCATTGGGGTGGTAGCCACAGCAATTGAAAATACCGAAAGGCGGTTGTCAATTACTCCCGCTATTCCTCCTGCATTTTCTTTGGAGGATGGTTCGGTAGATTTACTTAATCAGGACGATGCGGAAGCCTTGTCTTTTATGTTGCCCTCCTTTACACACTTACCATGTGCCCAGACTTCACTCGTTGAGAATGCGCAAGCGGAAGCAGCTCTGCTTACATCTTCCTTGGTATCTTCAGTGGCACATAAAAAGCGAGTGAAGCCAAAAAAAAAGAAGCTAGCTAAAAAAATGGTTAAAATTCTAGCGCCATCCCTATCTATTCCTGACCACCTGGATACTGTTCCCCATCCACCTACCTCAAATCCTCCGGTGTGGGTTACCCACTTATTAATAGATCTACAGACTCACATAGACCAGACTTTAAACGTTCATTTTAAATCTCTGTCGACAAAGATCGACAGATTAGTAACCTTGATTAACACTAAAGTTGTCGGGAAAAACCAGTCAAATTCTGCCCTGCGAGACCCTGGTAGCCTGGGGGGGTTTGGAAATATCTACCATGACTAGCAAAGCCACCCCACAGGTTCCCTCTATCTCCCAACAATCTACATTACATGACTCAGTCCAGCTGCCCTTGGTGATGCCAGCGCTACCCCCTATTGTTGTTGGTCCTTCTACTTCTTCCAACTCGTCTCGAGTTGCTATTGGTCCGGCCTCCTGTGAACAACCTCCCATTACAAAGGCTTGTGGAACACGGAGCCTGGGGGCGGGAAGGCTGCAATCCAACCCGCTTGTGAATACTGGCATAAAGTGTTTGGCTAAATCTTCTCCCTACCCGCAGCTTCCCCCCGAGGCTTCATCCTATGTGGTGGTGCTCACGGGAGTACCTCCATTATCGAGTGATAGGGGGGAATCATATCATGAACTAAAAAATAAAGTTATTCACTGGTTAACTAAATATAGACCACTGAATGGAGTAGGTCGGGGGGAGATTCTCTTTGTACGTAGAGTTTGTTGGTTGGGGACCAGACCTAAAGACATTTGTGGGGACTGTGTCCTAATTAATTTTAGGGACCCGAGAGTAGTTGGCCATATACTGGATCATGGAGGGACGACCAAAATAGGCCCTATTGACACCTGTCACCTGGGGTATTTTTATATGCATCCTCGTGTTCCAAGGCCCATGGAACTACCTTATTTTCATCAAGTCACCCAGCAATTTCACTATAATATCCCGGTCGCCAACTCATTTGATGCACTTAGCTTTGTGGATTGACCATCATTTCTCAGGCACACTGAAGGAATGCCCACGTATGTGAAAGGGGGCCAGGAAAAGGGTGGCTGTAGTACAGAGGTGGGCCTCCTTAATTTGGCACATGGAACTGGGACAGGAGCAACTTCTATTCCCTTATCCCCCCAAAGTAATAGCCTTGCACAAGGGTTAATAGAGTCTGGCTTTCTAGACCCAATAGCATCCCCCTGCTCTGCTGCGTGTGATCTTTTAGAGGATTGTCCCTCTCAAGTAGTTACAAGCAGACCCTTAGTAGGGTCTTGGAACGTGGCTGGATTGGGGTCCAAACTCCCCAATCCAGAGTGGGGCGAGCTTATGGATAACTACGATATATGTTTATTCCAAGAAACCTGGCTACGGTCCATTCCAGTGAGGGTGGGCTTTGCGTCTTTTTTTGTTTCTGCGGTTCAAGGAGCCAGGGGTAGACCCTCGGGGGGGCTAGTTGTCTGGGTTGCCTCTCATCTAGGTTGTTCAGTTAAGATCATAGACACCCAGTGTCCTGATATTTTATGTTTAGTGCTTACCTTCCCCGCTGGATATTCGCTGGTAGTACTTAATGTCTACTTGCGTCCCTATCCCCTTCAGCTGGGTTTATCGATTTTGGGTGCCTTAGATGCCCTCCTACACTCTCTTCCCCCTTTGTCCCACAAAATTATAGGTGCTGATTTTAGTTGCCATTTTGAACCCCTCCTTGGGATCCCCTCAGTGACCCTAGATGAGGATGAAAATTATAAAATCCCAGACTGTATTATGTACCCGGAAAAACATTTATTGCCTCTGGCCCTTATTTTTCATTACTTGAGGGCTTGTAATGGCAGACTTCTTCCCGATGTCCTGGGTTCTTATACTTTTAATAGACCCGGGAATTGTTCAACAATTGATTATATCTTGGTGAATATCGAATTCTGGGGCTATTTGGGAGCTTTTTCTGTTATCCCTAGGGCCGACAGTGACCATAATCTACTGTCACTAGAACTGGTAAACAATATCGGGGGTCGTATAGTTCCTAGGGGTCCAGTAACACCAAGAAGTGTGAATTTGGTTTTAACTGCAGGTGGTAGACGCATCAGGTGGGCAAAGATCGCGACTGAGGAGGCGAAGTTGGCGGAATTATACCGCCACGTTGCCTGCTCTTTGTCTGGAAGTTTCCCACCTTTTGAGTCCCAATGGAGATATTTCTCAGCATTATCTCCCGGACCTTCAGCATATTCACAATAAACTCCTCGGTTGTCTGGCTGGCTACTTTTACAGCTCCACCACACAGAGGCCAAGGACATCTAGGAAACATCACTGGTATAATAAAAGTTGTAGGTTGGCCAAGACTGCTTTGATTAGGGAAGTAAAAGTGGGTTCCCAGTCAAGCATTAGAGCTGCGAGGGTCTATTACAAAAATCTTATAAAAGAGGCAAAATCCGAGTGGGAGGACTCAAGGTGGTTAAGCATGAAGCTAGCCTTAAAAGCTCGTGATTTCAGGGTATTTTGGAATCTTGTTCGAGCTGGTTCGGCAGAAAGTCCCTCTGCAATCATTCCTAATCTTAGCTAGGAGGTTTGGCTCGAGCATTTCAAGCCCCTCTATTCGCTTAGCAATCCCGATAGTGGATTAGACTTAGTAACCCAACCAAATGATATTGTTATGGCTTACCCGGAACATGTGGATCTGGAGAGTCGATCCTGTACCCTTTCGGAAATCGAGTTGGCTCTTAGTACCCTATCTGTGGGGAAAGCCCCGGGCCTCGATAGGATCCCAGGTGATTTATATCAAATCGAAAAAAAAATCTGGGCTCCTTACATTTGGGTCTACTTCAATGCTATCCTGCAGGGTCTTGAGATTCCCCACACCTGGTTAGGAGCTGAATATATACCTATCCACAAAAAATCCTCCCCTTTGGACCCGGCCAATTATCGCCCCATACGCCTGATTGATGTTCTACAGAAACTGTTTGCCCGCATGCTTTTAATAAGATTACAGACTTGGATAGAGGAACATCAAATCTTAACCTCTCTTCAAGCGGGCTTTCGAGCAAAAGTCTCCACCATTGATCAACTGTTCAGGCTACAGTTGGTCTATTGGAAGACGGTTTCCATGGGTGCTGGCAATTTGTATCTGATTTTCGTGGACCTTCGGTCCGCGTTTGACATGGTCCAAAGAGAGAAGCTATGGGCTTTATTATTGGAGATGGGCGCCCCCCCTTATCTGTGCCATTTATTTAAACGAATGCATGATGGAACCTATGCAAGGGTGAGATATGGGAGATGTGGGGAAATTTCGGGTCCATTTCCGGTTGAAAAGGGTGTGAGGCAGGGATGCGTTCTGGCTCCAACACTATTCTCCCTTTTTATTAATGGGCTGATTGAGCATTTATTGTGTGCTACTAATCTGGATTCCCCAAGGTTAGCGGGGCGTAAGATACCTGTCCTAATGCTCGCGGCTGACACGCTTTTATTGTCAAAATCATTTATGGGCATCCAGCGTACACTAGAGGCATTTTGCTCCTTTTGTAAAATAAGGGATCTGGAATTGAATTTATCTAAAACCAAATTTATGGTGTTCAGCCCTAGCTTAGCCAATTGTCCTCATCCCCAGATGGAAGGTATAGAGCTGGATCGTGTATCCACATTTGATTATTTGGGGGTAACCCTTAATGATAAAATGAAATGGGGGTCTCATATGGTGAATGCCAATTTGAAGTTAACACAATCTGTGGGGGGTATTTTGAAGGTTTTTAATAATGCCTCTTCTAAACCCATGGGCCCCCCTATGGAAATCTATAAATCTCAAGCAAGAGGGGGTGCGCTTTACGGCGCAGAGCTTTGGGGCCACTATAGTATTGCATCTCTAACCCTAACCGAGAACAGTTTTATTAGGCGGCTTTTGAAATCACCAATGAGTACCCCCTTAATCCCCCTGAGATGGGATTTAGGTTTAGTCCCTATTGAAGAGATCGCCCTGAACCGCCCACTCCTGTATTGGAGACGACTCTGGTCAACACCCGAGCTTGCGAGCTACAGGCAGGATCTTGGTGATCTCTTGTCAAGAGGGAATTTGGGGAAAATACCATGGCTGATGCATGTTAGGAACCTCTGTTATGTCTTAGGTAAGGGGGACTTGTGGTTGGCACCTGAAGAGTCTTGCCGTTTGCTGACTAAGAAATCACTGATTGTAGCTCTCCAGCAGTATCGAAAGGACATTTTATTAAATTCCTCCTTGGGTAGGCTTACCAACACCTTTTTGGACATTAAGACTAGTCCCCATTTTGAAATTTTCTTGGATGTTATCCAGCCCCCACTGGCCAAGAAATTATACATTCAGTTCAGACACGGCTCTTTACCACTGAAGGCTCTTACCCACAGGTGGACTAGTGTGCCATGTCTCACGAGTTCTTGTCCAGAATGTATTGATACCTGTGAGACAGAGTTGCATGTTGTGCTCTTTTGCCCTCTTTACACCAAGGCAAGAGCAAAATGGATTATTCAACTCTGTAAGTCCAGGGGCCTTAGGGACTATCATGATAGTGTTTGCGACGGCTAGATTCCTCCTTTCCATGTGGCACTCAAGGTGTAAAAAATTACAAAATGAGAGGTTATAATCTGCTCCTAAAGTTGATTTTAGTGCTGTAGCGAAAGCATGTCTAGATATGAGATTGCTTAGGGATTGGATCTTGTTCTACCTCGTCCCTCCTAATAATGCTTTCAATTGTGTCTTAATGTTATTTAATTTGTAAAACAGGTCCTTATTTCTGATGGACTATATCATATGTAAATGTCAATTTTTTATCAATTTTGTATTGTAAATAGGTATTTATGTCTTTTTATGGTATTATACCGAAATAAAAAACAGTTTTAGACTGACTGACAATCAGGGATCATCCTTTTAAGTTCTCACGAAAGTGTCTTTTGGGTTATGACCCTTGTCAGTTCCGGGTCACACAACAGTCTTTGTTCTGAATATTTGGACGACATCCCAGGCTGTCCTTGAAAGGTACATGTTCATCTGGGGTCAGGTCCAGGCCACTGTGTATCTGTTGTCAGCGCAGGCGCACTCCACCCAAGCCTTGTTCAGCGTTGGCAGTCGGGTTAGGCACCAAAGGCAGCCATCTTTCGATAGGCCATAATGGTCAACTTAAACAAAGAAACACAAAAACATAATTAATACATAGAAATGACTAATTAAATGTTATTCCCTCGCTAATACCCATATGTGTATGTATTTATCTAGCCAAAGCAACACTCAGTGCGATTTATACTTACTAAATAAAGCACAAATCACAATTACATCACAAAAGCGACATATATCATGCAATATTCTAATTGTCTATCATTAGTATGCGTACAAAATTTAGTTCACGTATTAATTAAGCCATGCAGATGCAAATCCCATGTATAATTCATATATTAATAAGGTTGGTAAATAATTTCCACATCACTCCAATCCATTAGTTCGATTATAATTAATTAATTAATCTAATTAATAAAACGACATGCAAAATGGGGTGGGTATACAAATTTTTGCATAACCCGCTGCAGCAATCCGCCCTTTGGTGATTTTATCACCACACCACCCAACATTTTGTTCTGTCTTACGGAATCTTTAAAATGTTTTCTTGCTCTTAATCATAATTCAGTTTCACCTACGTCTTCTCTTTTTACTGATTCGTACATACTCTCCTTCCACTCCTCCAATTCTATTTCCTCAATTTCTCTTTCTTGTTTCTTAACTTTTCTTTTTGAATTTTCACTTTTTATTCTTTTCTTATTATTCTTGTTTCTACAGCACATACAACATAATCTTATCACTAAAATTATGCAGATTACACATGTTAATGGAAACAATATTTTACCTATAATAGTACTACCTATTTTTACTAAGAAATTCTTAATAGCAGCTATTTTCTTTCCAATTCTTTCCCAAACACCTTCAACCTCCAGTGGTGCAAGTTCATCATGCAATTCAGTAATATTCTTAATATAAGTTTTCAGATCTTTGCTTTCCTCAGGAATGTAAGTACAACAATGTTGAACTTTCAACATTCCACAGACTCCACCCTCTTTTGCCAATAAAATATCAAGGGCAAGTCGATTTTGCATTACCATAGCACGCATGGCAACCATTTCGGTGTTAACCAATAAAAATCCTCCAGCGGTGCTTGTTGACAAGCGATCCACTACTGTTGACAATTTTCTAATTTTGTTTGCATTCAGAGTTATTCTCACTGCTGGTATCAATGCCTGAAAAATGTCACCTACAATTTCTGCCCAAGATTCTCTCTTAGTTCTAGCTAAATGATTACTTAAGCTATGTACACCATCTTCTCCTCTATCCATATGAAAGATTTTCGGAAAGACCAGGCCTACGTAACATGTGCCATACCAATGGTCTGGCAAACGATATTATGCCCTGTTCCCACAAATAAAATATAATCCAGGAAAGACTGGATCTCTTCCACCTTTAAATCCCCATCCACCCATGATTCGATATGTATCATTATTCAAGATTACAAGAGCAACCCTTATGTCCCTGCGAACCGGGTAAGTACAATGTACTACAAAACAATGTTCACAAGGAACTGATTTGGAAATAATAATCTATTTCATACAACATCAATAGTTGTATTTGAATTAATCTCTCACAAAACGACATCAAATCAATGATAAACACAGTAAGCCTATACACGACCTTTTGAAATTTACCAAGCCTCAGCCGAGGTCTTTATTTGACACAAATTTTTTGTTAAGTCACATTTTGTATATACACAACTCCTCTCTTTCTTACATTCGCAGTGCAAAGTGAACCCCAGTGAAAAAAACCATAACCTCACAGAAGTAACAGAAAGTACAAACAAAAGTATAGAAGGTTATTGGAAAGAAATATAACAAGGACAGTTTATAAACAATATATAATAATCCAGTCATGGCACTCACTATTACCTAGAAAATAATTATCATACACAGTTTGATTCCTTCGAATGCAAAATTTCCCTTTCTGAGGCCAATCTAAAGCTATAGTTGGACTAGCTTCTCCTTTCAAATGTTTTTCTTTCTCTATATCCCAGATTGTTTTCTCCACTTTCCCTTCTGCTACTTTTCTTTGCATTTTCAATCTTCTTACCTCAACCATGTCTAGGAATGTCTTTTCCTCCTCCTTCAAACTGCATGTTAGATTGTTTCTAAAAATATACTCTAATGTTAGTTCCTTAGTTTCTAAGAAAAATTCACCCAATACCTTAGCAGGTTTTACTTTCTTCAATTTATTATAAGAAGACACTTGCGCAAAAATGTTATCTACATCTGAAAAATAATATTCTAATTTCCCTGTCTCATAAAATAAACTATTATTCATTCCATACATTGCCGGAAGGTGATGATAAGTCACTCCCTCAGAAACAGATGCAGGTAACTGCATACATACGTAGCAGTCCCGTACGTCCATTGTCTTTACATATTCATACAATAATTTTGAAAACACATTATTAGAAAAATCTGTTATTGACCTGTCTTTATGCAAATAATTTTTATCTATTCTAGTTGGAACTACCTTTGGAATTTCCCTATATTAGTTTTGTTCTCACTATGTCCTTCTAATGTATCTATAGTGGCCTTAAAGGAAATGACAAGAGCAAGGATGCTCCATAAAAGCATTAATAACCCTGTACAACAACAACACATTTTACACCATCTTTTCATGAATGTACATCTACCTTTACTACTTTCTATGTTAGCCATCTTTGTTAAAATGGACCGTGTCTTTTGACTTAACCTCTTTTACTTCACAACTAGTTTTTCTAAACTAAGGTTCTAACACCTATTCGGTTCTACCAGTCTCTATCTTTTGATTCAATATCTTGTTTTCTTCATCAATAGTTTTCTTAACTTATTCAGTTTGGCATCTCATCGTTCTTCTCTCTCCTCTTGTCATCCAAATATGGATTTTCCTGAACTTCCGTTTCTTCTTCTCCAATGTCGGACAAGAGAACTCTCAGGATTTCCGATTCTATTTCATCCTCAACCACTTTCAGTACAGTCTCCTCTGGATCTCCTTGACTATCTGCCTCTTCTCCCTTTTCAGGCAGAGCCACGTACGTCCATTCTGGTGACTTATACTTCTGGTTAGGTTTCCTTGTTCTTCTACTCTCTTTGTCTTCAGTTAATTCGTTTTCTTTTGATTTTTCTTGACTTGTCACTTCATTCGCCTGTTCAGCTCTCGGTGAATTTACTCTTGTCAGTCGATATCTCAGTTTCCTTATCTTATTGGGCCAAACATCATCTCTTGCAACTCTTTTTACTTTGCTCCCTTTGTCATTCTTTTCATTCCTCCAAGCTCTCTTTCTTAGAACTCGACCTTCAGGTATTTCATTTTCACTCTCTTCAGACTCTGTCTCAACTTGCTTTGCCTTTTCAGTGACTTCTTCTTCCACCACTTGTTTTGTTTTCCCTACTTCTGTCCCTCCTCGGATCTCCGACACGCAATCTTCCTGCTGGCTACTTGTCCCTTCACCTAACTGGATGTTGCAGTTCCCTACACCTCCTCGGGGGTCTTCCGCAGAAATCTGTCCCTCTCTCTCTGTACCTGTCCCTTGTTCACTTAAATTTGTTACTTCAGGTGGAATTTCTCTCAGTCTCTCATCTGGTACTTCCTTTTCACGAATTTCTCTTATTGTGTCTTCAGTACTCTTTCCTCTTTTCTTTCTGTGTTCTTTCTTAGAACCCTGCGCTTCTTGCTCGTTTCAAGAATCGCTGGATTCAGAAATCTGTAGTCTTCTTCTCAGAGAGCTACTTCTGGGGACTAAAGCTGAACTTGGTTCTGTTTCCCCCTTTCAGAGTTTCCTCGTGTCTTTGACCCTTCGTCATCTGACTCAGTACTTGATTCTGATTCATCAAAGTATTCTTTTCCTGTGCTGTCCACCGGATTTGGAATTCTCAATGTATGACTGGCATGGATCCAGTTCTTCAGTCCAGCACACTTCACAGCTGTGGTCGTGGTCAGAATGACTTGTCGTGGTTTTCCCCACCTTGGAACCAGACAATTTGTTCTTCTGTGGACCTTTATCCTTACCCAATCACCAGGGCTCAGATCATGGGCTTGCTTCTTTTCAAGTGTGGTGGCATCTGGTCCAACCTGATGAAACACAGAATGAACTGCGTCAACCAGGCCTTTACAGTATTCCAACACCATGACATCAGTTATTGTCATCAGCTTGTTGTCTGGTATAAACACATGTCTCAAAGCACGTCCAATGATTATTTCATGAGGACTCAATCCTGTAGTTCGGTCTGGAATTGACCTTATTGTCATGAGTACTAGAGGCAAGACATCAGGCCATTTCATACCTGTGGCCAAACACATTTCCCCTATTCTATTTTTGATAGTACCATTCATCTGTTCAACCACACCAGAAGCCTCTGGTCGGTAGGCACAATGTAGTTTTTGTTTTACATTCAATGCTTCACAAATTAATCCTACAATCTCATTATGGAAATGTCCTCCTCGGTCTGACTCAATTGTCACTGGGAACCCGAACCTGGGTATGAACTCTCTCAGCAGTAGCTTAGCTACAGTCAACCCATCATTTCTTCTTGTTGGGAATGCTTCCACCAACCTGGAGAATAGGCAGACCACAACCAAAACATACCTTAGTCTGTTACAGGGAGGCATCTCAATGAAATCTACTTGCATTCTGGTGAAAGGCCCTCCTTCTCGACCTATTGTTCCCAGACTCACTACTGTCTTCCTTCCAGGATTGTACTGCTGACATATTAAGCATCTCTGACAAAGACTTTCTGCTACAAGTCTGAATTTTGAATTGTACCAGGTCTGCTTAAATTACCTGATCATGGCATCTCTCCCAATATGTCCCTGGCCATGATACATCCGTGCCATGGTAGACATCATGCTATCAGGCATAACTGGTCTTCCATCTCGATAGACCCACACATGATCCTTTTCCCTTGGGGCAAATCCTGCTTTTACCCACTGTCTCATTTCCTCATCTCCTGCGTTATCCTGCAATTGTCTTACCTCTTCCCAAGTTCCCACAATGTTAGTGAACATCAATGAGCAAGAAGACATTTCTTTTTCCTTAGCCCGATTGACCGAATTCTGATTTCGTGCAAAATACTGTGCCATGTCATTTGCGTACCTGTTCCCGGTGGCAATATAATCACCACCCTGACTCTGTGCAGCACATTTTACAACAGCCAATTGTTTAGGCAGCTGTATCGCCTCAAGCAACTTTCCAACCACTTCTGCATTCTTAATGGGAGTTCCACTCGAGGTCAGGAAACCTCTTTGTAGCCATAGTTGGCCGAAGTCGTGGACGACTCCAAAGCCATACTGGCTGTCAGTTATCACAGTCACTCTCACACTCTTTCCAATCTTGCATGCTCTAGTCAAAGCCACAAGTTCTGCAACTTGGGCTGATTTCACTCCTTTCAAATATGATGCTTTGATTACTGCTGCGCTGCACTCAGCACTCCTCCATCTGTTCTCAAACATGACCCATCAACGAACATCACAAAATCACTTTCTGGCAAAGGTACATCTTTTATGTCTGGTCGTGGTTTTGTACAAAAATCAAGTACATCCAGACAATCATGATCAACTTCATCTCTTACCTCCACAATCTCAGCATCAGGCAACAAAGTTGCAGGATTCACATTCACACATCTCGCAAGACTCACATTAGTTGCATCCAATATGACCTTTTCATACTTAGTCGGCCGACTGTGTGTCATATACTGAGTACGACTCCTTGTCAACAGAATTGCTACATCATGGGGTACAAACACTTTCAATGGATATCCCATCACAATTCCTTCACTCTGCTCCAAACTTCGACACGTTGCAGCCACCGCTTTCAAACATCCAGGTAAACCTACAGCTACTGGATCTAGCATTGATAAAAAATATGCAATTGGTCTTCTCATTTTTCCATGTTTCTGGGTCAACACAGAAAGTGCACATCCATTTCTCTCACTGAAATACAACTCAAATTATTTTTCATAGTCAGGCATACCTAATGCAGGTGCTTCACACAAATCATCTCTCAATTGTCTAAATGCTGCTAATTCTTCTTTGTTTAATTCAAGGGGATCTTTTACATCACTTCTCGTTAATCGCACCAAAGGCTTTGCGATCAAGGAAAAGTTACCTATCCACTGACGACAGTACCCAACCATTCCCAAAAACATTCTCACTTCTCTTTGAGTCATGGGAGCTCTCATTCCTCTCATTATTCTGATTCTGTCTATGGTTATTTTCCTTAGTCCTTTCTCAATGTTATGTCCCAAATACTGCACTTCCTTCTTACAAAACTGTAATTTTGCTGGTGACACTTTAAGTCCTCCATCTGCCAAATGATTCAGCAAGGCTATTGTATCTACCTCACAAGCTTCACATGTTTTTGACGCTACGAAAAGGTCGTCAATATATTGGACCAAAACAGAGCTTTCAGGCATTTCTAGACTCTCCAAAGACTTCTTTAATAACTGATTCAATATTGAGGGGCTTTCTGTATACCCCTGTGGGATTCGGCACCATGCCAAAATACGCTCACCAAAACGAAATGCAAAAATTTGCTGACTGTCATGGTGCAATGGGATGGAAAAGAAAGCATGACACAGATCAATCACTGTGTACCATTCTGCATCATGGGGAATCTGATATAAAATCACTGATGGATTTGGTACAATGGGACAACATGATACCACAATTTTATTCACCTTTCTCAGATCTTGCACTATCCTGAATTTCCCATTAGGCTTTTCCAGTCCCATTATCGGGGAATTACATGGACTACTCATTATTTCTCTCAAAATTCCTTGCCTGATCATTTTCTCTATCACAGGAGTTACACCTTCAATTATTTCAGGTGTCAATCTGTACTGTGGAACATTTGGATATGCTACTCCTTCTTTTACAGTTATTTTAACTGGACCTACATTTCTCATTAGTCCTACATCTTCTCCAGTGAAATCCCAAACCTCTGCCTTTACAGAGATTTTCTCAGTTCTTTTGGTAATTCATCAGGGTTGAATACAGCATATGTTTCAGTAACTTCACTTTCTCTGTTAGCTAGGGTCATCTTATACAATACAACATCATCTGTTGTTTCAAAAGCTATTCCATCCGGAGTACAAAATATAGTGCAATTCATTTTGCACAACAGGTCCCTACCTAATAAATTCACAGAACTGGAGTCACACACCACAAAGCGGTGCATTTCTGAAAATTTCCCTTTGCTATCTTTCACTGGTTCTGTAAGGTATGTCTTAATCTGTCTGTTGGACACACCAACTACTTGGATCGTTTCATCCGAGAGAGGAAGATTCTTAACATCAGCTGATCTAACAGTTGATCGAGTAGCACCAGTATCCACCAGGAAAGTAATATTTTCATCATTTAACCCTCCCATCTACAAAAGGTCCTGTCTGGTCTACTTCTAGAGTTGCGCCAAGTACACACTCTTCTTCCTCCCTTCGGCACCGTCAATAGCTCTCTTCTGCGTCACTCTCATCGCGTTGCAGCCAATACTGCGAGACAGCGCTAGCGCGTGGCAGCTTATTTACCTGTTCTTCATTGTAGAATCCCGATTCACTACTATACTTCTGTGTGTTTCTGCTCTGTGGAAATGGCGGTTTTGGCACCTGATTCTGTAAGGAACAACTTGCTGCTGTTGCTGCAGTTGACCACTCACCTCATGCTGCACCTATGGGTTCAATGATGGATTTTCATTGTTAGTACTAGGGGGAAATTTACAATCAGATTTCCAATGCCCTATCCTGCCGCAATTATGACACGGGAACTTCTTTTTAGCTTCTTCAATATTCCCTTTGTACTTCCCATTACTAAATTTTGGCTTTGTCCCTGCTTGTTCCACCAATTGTGCTTCCTGTCTCTCCGCTACCTTTACCTGTGCCCACATTGCCTTCTCCTTTAACTTCCGCTGTTTTGCTTCAATTTCATCACTGAAGTATTTAGCATGTCTCAATATTTCATCTATTTTCTTGTTTTGCCAATCTACCGTATGCTGTTTAATCATCTCACCAATTTCTGGTCGTAAATAGGCCTGGGCGAAGCACTACGCTACGCTCGCGTAGTTTGCGAAGTTCGCGCTACTTCGCGCTACGCGAACTGCACGTAGCACAGTGCGAACACGCGTAGCGTAGTGTTGCGTAGTGCTGCGGTCATTTTTTGCTTGCTTGCGGTCCTCAACGTCAAGTTGGCGACCGCGAGCAAGCAAAATGACATCCTGGCGAGACTTTTTCCTTGTTCGCGATCGCGAGCATGGAAAATAAACCTCCCGGCGAGATTCCCAACGCGAGAAGGTCAGGTTTCTCATTGCGAGGGGTCGCGTATGCTCGCGACCGCTCGCGATGAGAAACTACCAGTTCGCGTTGAGAAAGCTGCAGCTCGAGTAAAAATCTACTCGAGCAGCAGAAAACTACAGCTCGCACTGTGCAAGATGCCATTTTCAATGATTGCACAGTGCCGGTTGCTTGTCCGCACTGTGCAATCATTGAAAACAACATCTTGCACAGTGCGAACATGTTACTTCGCAGTTCGCGAAGTGCTACGCGTAGCTCGCGTAGTGCGAACTTCACTTTGCGTAGCTTCGCGAAGTGCTACTTCGCGAACTACGCCCACCCTTAGTCGTAAACCATATACAAATCTGTATACAAAATGTCTCAAATCCTTTTCACTCAGATTCTCATCTCCGCTAAACTGCTTAAAAGCTTGTATTAGCCTCTCGTAATATGCATGTACTGACTCTTTACTTTCCTGGTGTGTTCGATCAATTTTTACCCAGTCTGTCTCTTTAGGGGGCACTTTATTTTTCAGAAATACCATAACCTGCTCATATTTCTTCATTACCTCGGGGTCTGGTGCTCCTGTTTTAGGATCCCTAGGATATTCCTTGGTTGGCTAATTTATCATTAGCTTACACTCTGACCATAGATCTGCTGGTACAATTATGTCAAATAGCCTGTTAAAATCAATCCATAGTACTTTGGACAATTTCACAAATCTGTCTACCTGTCTGTACCACTCGACGGGCTTTTCGCGTAGTTGAGGGAAGTCATTCGTAAAAGACAAAATATCTTGTCTCGTCCATGGGACATGTACATATCCTCCTCCTGGAATCTCTCTCATAGGGCATTCTGTCACTACCTTCTCCTTTTCTTTTACAGGAAAGGCTGAAAATGTCTTGTCTGAGGCATCATCTCATTTTCTATACCACCTGCTTCTCCATTTATCCACGTCTCCCCATTTTCTCAGCAAAATGATTATGTCCTTAATTTGACCTATTCGTCCTGTGGTGTTCATATTCTCAATGTCCTTTTCAGTAAATTCTACTCAATATGGTTTCTGTAAGGCTTTTACCTTTTCAATATCAATACCCATTTCATTTGCTACTTCTTCTAACCTTTCATGCAAGTTTTTCGCTCTCCAGGTCACACTTTTGCACAAAAATAATGGTTCTTCATACTGATAGGTTTTCAATTTTTCTATCGGGATAGTCCCTACGATCAATTCTTCCAATACCATTCGTAACTTGGCCACATCAATTGATTGAGATTCTTTGTCTTTCCTCTGCAAGCTTCTCAACCATTCACTTAACTCGTCTGTTGATGGTCCTACTGGGTTTTCTATACTTCCGTGTCCAAAATCTTTTTGTGTTTCTGACACTGTCTCTATCATTGTCATACGTCTCTCTGCACAATTCTGATCTACAAATGGATCATTTGTAAAATTTGGTTCCATTACACTCATAGTCTGCCTCCATGGATTCTCATTCTGACTCACTCTTGGTTGTTCTACGGGTTTATTACTTCTGTAAGGGACTGTCAAACAATGCTCACTGTCCTTCTGTTTGTCAAAAATAGGCATTACTGGACCTATCGTTACTGGAACAGTTACTGCTTCTAGATTCTTAGTCAATTCTCTTTAATTCCAGGGTTGTTTTCACTAATTCTACAGAATTTTCTCCATCTGTTCTTCCTTCCGATCTCTTTTCTACTTCCCTGGTACCACTGCTTTTACTCAAACTTAGGGATTCTGGTTCCGATTTTATAATTTGCATTGTTTCCCTCATTGGGGCACTTGGAGTTAACATTTCTGGTTCTGGTCGATACGGTGGTGGATTTTTATAGAACATATCATCAAGAACATCATCCTCAGACTCATTCGCTCCATACCCTCTCAACTCCACATTATGCCTCTTTTCTACACACTTTCGTCCTTCATTCTCTCCTACAGTTCTTACATGGAACACACCCTCAGTCATACTCGCATCTCGCCATCTTTTCATTCGATCGCTATGCGTTTCGTTTCCATATGGTCTTCCAAACCAGTACCTATTTCCTCTACCACTTCTTTGTCTTTCTCGTTCATGCATTTCGTCTTCCTATTCCGTCAAAGCCTCAAACTGTGTCGGTCTAGGTCTTGGTTCCAAATTCATCATCCTTTCCCTCAAATTTCTTAAAACCGCCAAATTAAATGAACCATGCTCTGGAAAAGCTAATACTCCGTCGTCCTTGGTGTATCTCACCCAGTTATCTAACCAAATACAAGTATGAAACCCATATTTCGCAATCATAAAGGATGCAGGGGTTTTTGGTGGAGGAAGTAACTGTCCTTCCCTAGTCTTAACTGGTTTGTCCTTCTTAAACAACTTCTTGATTCTCCCTAACCAGGTTTTCTTCTCCTTTTCTGGTGGATCGTAATACATTTTCTTGTCTTTCGTGCAACGCTAGTCCCTCTTGACAACTGTACCGCTAATCTATCCAATCACAGCGCGACTTCACACTAACGCACCAATTCAGAGCATCCACGTCACTGTCACAGTCCTCAAATCCTAGCGCGACTCACACTAACGCACTAATAAGGAGCGTCTACGTCACCCTGTTTCCTCCAATCCTAGCGCGGCGTACACTAACGCACCAATCCAGAGCGTTTCACAGTTCTGACCGACTGTCCAATCCCAGCGCGGTCGTTTTGACGTCAGCAGCCGCTGCAGCAGCTCCTGCTCCTGCTTCTGCTTCTGTCTACCCCTCCTTTACAAATCCGCTCAGTAAGTGTTTGTTTCAATTTCTACACTTCTGTTAGTAACAACATAGAAACATCTCCATTGTCCGCTTCGCTAACCAACAAAACAGAAAAAGACCTTTCTCACGAGAATTCCGTCTTTCCCGAGAGCAGCGCTTACCTCTGCCCTACTACGGAATCGTTACTTCCGTTGATAAAGTAGCACATCCCTCTACTTCACCCTTCTAACAAGCATTGGCAAATTGTTTCTCTAGCATTTAAGACACATAGTTGGAGACCCAATGCTCCTGAGAAATAAACCTAGAGTTTCGCAATCAACCCAAATGCCTTTGCATTCACACTCGTTCACACAGGAAAAAATGTAATGTAAAAATGTAATGTAAAAAATTCTTGTAGAGCGCGACTTACACCGGACGGTTTCTTGGCGCTGTTCACTCACTTGGGAAGGGGCACAAAAGGGAAGCAATAAACTGCTTATGTATAGCTGCTGCGGAAAAGGAGAGTTTTGAGAAGAGACCTGAAGTGAAGGTAAGAGGGAGAGAGTCTAAGTTCCAACGGGAGTGAGTTCCAGAAGGAGGGAGCTAGAAAAGAAAATCTGAGACCTCCGTGTTTTTTGCGCCTGAACCTAGGCGTCTGGAGGAGCGCGTGATGAGAGGATCGAAGGAGCCTAGGGGGGACGTAGGGGTGCAAAAGAGAAGAAATGAAGGAAGGACCGATGCCGAATGCCGATGCCGATGCCGAATGTAGTACATTCACACAGAATCCTGTCTTTCCCGAGAACAGCGAACAGTCTGTCCTGCTACAGAATTATGTCATACGTTAACAAAGCAGCGCTTACCTCTCCTTTGTCCTTCTAACAAGCTCAGAGAGTACCTATTACCTTTCCAGTGATAAGCGTTATCGCAATGCCAGTTGGATCCCTGGTACCTAAGACCAGAATTTCACAGGTAACCTTCGCTATCATACACACTTCTTTCACACTGTAATTATCTCTAATGGCAATACACGACGATGCTACCGAATCGAACCCAGACAATGCGCCGTGCAACTTCACTTGTCACACGTTTCCCCTGTGTACCTACAGGGCAACAACAATTCCGTCTTTCCCGAGAGCAGCGCTCACCTCTGCTCTACTACGGAACCGTTACAAACTTCCGACTTCCTACATCGCAGAAGCCGTGCAAACAACGTATAACTCAACGCAACTCAACATAGAGTGTTAGTACATAAATCAATACCAATCAATAACCAAAATCAATAAGCAATGTACAAGCAATAATCACTAAACCAAAACAATAACAACCATCTCTTGCTACCAGAAAAACTGCTCCAGCGCGGAGTGCAAAATCCCTCTCTACCGTCACGGATCAAAAGATCTCACATACACACACTATCCATACATTCGCTGGTGGGGCCCATAACACCAACATTCACTCACCATCAGTCCGTGTGGGAGGCGATTATCCCTCCAAGCGCTGGAAATGAGAGAGGGAAAAATTTACCACAATCTATCCTAATGAGCATCAAATCTACACAACCTTCTGATACTCATTAAGCCCTGAATTTCACCTTTGGTATTCCTCTCATAAAACGGGACGGATCAGCTAGTTGCTGGTTTAAGTGAATTTCTAATTCTCTAATTAACCTTTTCACACATTTCAATGAATAAACAACCCAACTCATTTCTGTAGATGTTCAAATCCAAATTTATATTAATATTGCAAATTAAGTCATTCATTTGATCAAGTTGCCATTCATATTTACCTATTCTGGCTAAAGTCGTCCTCTATATCAGATCTGGCAGTCTCGCAAATCTATGCCCATCAATTTTAGTAGGTTCAGTTCATTGGGAGTTTGGGCATTAATTCAGTCCGTCAAAGATTCAGGCTAACAGCTGTCCTGCAGTGTCACCGTCCTCTCCGTCAGCATAACGTCAGGAAATCGAGAAAGGCCAGAAACGAACCCGCCTACTACCTCTCTATTCTACCATAATTTATAGTAAAATCAATATCAAATGTATCAAAGTTTTAGACATCTGAGTTCGCTGATTGGACAATCAGGGATCATCCTTTTAAGTTCTCACGAAAGTGTCTTTTGGGTTATGACCCTTGTCAGTTCCGGTTCACACAACAGTCTTTGTTCGGAATATTTGGACGACATCCCAGGCTGTCCTTGAAAGGTACATGTTCATCTGGGGTCAGGTCCAGGCCACTGTGTATCTGTTGTCAGCGCAGGTGCACTTCACCCAAGCCTTGTTCAGCGTTGGCAGTCGGGTTAGGCACCAAAGGCAGCCATCTTTCGATAGGCCATAATGGTCAACTTAAACAAAGAAACACAAAAAACGTAATTAATACATAGAAATGACTAATTAGATGTTATTCCCTCGCTAATACTCATATGTGTATGTATTTATCTAGCCAAAGCAACACTCAGTGCGATTTATACTTACTAAATAAAGCACGAATCACAATTACATCACAAAAGCGACATATATGATGCAATATTCTAATTGTCTATCATTAGTATGCGTACGAAATTTAGTTCACGTATTAATTAAGCCATGCAGATGCAAATCCCACGTATAATTCATATATTAATAAGGTTGGTAAATAATTTCCACATCACTCCAATCCATTAGTTCGATTATGATTAATTAATTAATCTAATTAATAAAACGACATGCAAAATGGGGTGGGTATACACATTTTTGCATAACCCGCTCCAGCAATACATAATAGTACAGGGGACATTGTATGGTAAGTCTCCGGTGTTAGTTAATGTATATGGTCCCAACATTGACGATCCTGCCTTCTATGACAACCTATGGGGGAAACTATACAAACTGCCCCCTTCTACTGTTATATGTGGGGGCGATTTTAATGTAACACTGGACCCCACTATGGACAGAGTGTCTACAACTGACCGGCCTCCAAAGAAGGCAGCGTCTGCGCCGAGGGATGGTATGCTGACACTGGGGCTTGTCGATGTCTGGCGTCTGCATCATCCTTGTAAAAGGGAGGGTACCTGTCACTCCTATGCCCATCCTCCCTGGTCCCGTATAGATTTCTGGTTACTGACCCGGAATGCAATTGATTGGATAGTGCATGTTGAACATTTGCCTAGAACACTATCAGATCATTCCCCTGTGCATCTTCGTCTGGCCCTGCCGGCTCACACTCCCCCCCCTTTCCAGTGGCAGCTCCAGCCCTCCGCCTTGTTAGACCTGGTCTTTTGTGCGTGTATTCGGGAGGCTATTGCTGACTACTTTACACATAATAATGGCTCGTTTGAAACAATGGGGACAATATGGGAGGCCTTTAAGGTGACCATCCGTGGTGTCTGCATTGGTCTCCAGGCGGGGGTTCTTCGGTCACTCAGGGGCACCATGTCTACACTGGAGCGTGAGTTGAAGGGGCTGGAACAGCGATATGAAAGCTCACCCGGCCCTTCTGTGCTTGCACTCATTGCAGAGAAACTCGCTGAATAAAACGAAGTGGCAGACCAAGAGATACGTTACATGTCTCGGAGAAGCAAGGCCAGATACTATGGGGAGGGTGGCAGACCTGGCAGAGCACTAGCGGCCTGTCTTATGGAACCCAGGGGTGGGGCATACATGGTTAGTTCGATCACAGTTGACGATGTTACACATCATGACACCTCTGCTATCCTACAAGCATTCACCGATTTTTATGAAGATATGTATGCTCATCGCCCGGCTACGGCTGAAGCTGAGCTGCAGCAGTATTTGGATGATATCGCGCTAGTGTGGCTCTCTCGGGGGCAACAGGAATTCCTAATGCACCCTCTCACCCTGGGTGAAAGACAAGACGCTATTGCAGCTCTCCCTAATGGTAAATCAGCTGGTACTGATGGTCTGCCAGCAGAGTTTTATAAAACCTATGCCGACATTCTTGCCCCTTGCTTACTCCAGGTCTATGAGGAGGCCTACGAGACTCAATCCCTACCTACAATGTTACGCGAAGCATTGGTGGTCACTCTTCTCAAGCCAGGCAAGGCGTCTGACAGGTGTGACTCATACTGACCGCTGTCCTTAATTAATACAGATGTTAACATTTTAGCTAAAGTCCTGGCTACCAGACTACAGCTGCTTCTTCCGGTCATGGTCCTGCCGGATCAGTCTGGTTTTGTGCCCACTTGTTCCACCTCTCATAATCTGCGGACGCTATTCGCGGTTATGCACGTCCTGGAACCTACGTTGCCAGCGGTGGCAGTGCTCCTTGGCGCCGCTAAGGCTTTTGATTCTGTCTCCTGGTCCTACATGCTCGCGATTTTGCATCGTATGGGGGTGCCCTTTGTCTTCACCAATTGGATAAAACTGCTCTACACTTTTCCTACAGCGCGCGTGAGGGTCAATGGTGCTTTATCGAAATGAGTCCCTATTCATCGAGGCACGCGACAGGGGTGCCCGCTTTCCCCATTACTATTTACGCTTATTCTCGATCCTCTGGCCTGTATCTTGCGCCAGCGTTACTTGTGGGCGGCATTGCGGTTCTTCTAGCGCCCTCTGGCAGTCTCCATGTATGCAGACGATATGGTGCTGTATGTGCATGAGCCTGCCCTCCATCTGCCTCCCCTCCTTCGGGAATACGTTCGATTTGAATGGTTCTCTGGGTTAGGAATCAATTGGTCTAAATCTATGATATTGCCCCTTACGGATTGTACGTCTCCCATTGAACTAGAATTTCCCTTGGTGTGGTGTACTGAGACAGTGAAATATTTGGGTGTGTGGTTACACCGTGACCCCCATGAGGTAGTGCGAGCCAACTATGGAACAGCCATTGGGCGCCTCGAGGAGCAGGTCACCCGCTGGATTAAGCTGCCCTTCTCCTTTGCTAACCGTATAGCATTATTGAAAATGGTAATACTCCCCCGCTTTCTGTATCTATTCGTAAATATCCCGATACATTTGTCATGTCACTTTTTTAACTCCCTTCGATCACTTTTGATTACGTTAGCATGGGGGGGTAAAAAGCCTCGTCTCAAGTGGGAAACACTCATGCTCTCCTACGAGCAGGGTGGTTTTGCAACACCCGACTTCCAGTTATACTATTTATGCGCACAAGCCCACTTTGCTTACTATTGGCAACATGACCCTGCTTACATTCCCCATTTGGCGGTTGAGGCTGGAGCGGTGCACCCCATACCCATCAAGGCCATGACTGTTAATACTCACACAGTGTTCGAAAAGGGGTGTTTGATACAGTTCAGACCACGGTTAAAGCATGGCAGGAGTTGGGTAGGCGGGCGTAGAAACTTCCGCTTTATGCACCCAGTATGCCTCTACTTCATCATACAGGTCTCTCGGTTACCACTGAGGTGGGTGCTCTGCGAACCCTCAGAGACATGAACCTGGTAACCATGAAGGATGTGTACCCTGGAGGCCAGTTCATTACCGCAGCATCCCTAGTTGCTGAAGGCCCTCTCACTGCTATGCACCTCTTCATTTACACCAGACTGAGGTCGGCCATGCACGTGCTGTACTCGCAATTTCCCGCTGAGCCGACTACACTAGAGGCACTGCAATTTTTATACACTACCCCTTCTAGGGTGAAGCTGATCACCAGATTATATCGGATATCACAGAAGGAGGTAGCCGCCTCCGGTGTAGCGGCGTTGAATAAATGCAATGCAGTTTTACCACGCGCTCTGACGGAGGACGAGTGGGCGGACTGCTGCCGCCTGACGGGGCACTTAACAGCTAATGGAAATTTGCGAATGGTTCACTTTAAATATGTACACCAGCTATATTTTACACCTGCCCAATTGTACAAATATGGTCTGTGAGACTCTGCTGCCTGTAGACGCTGTGGGGCCCCTGACGCTGATTTTTATCACTTGGCATGGGTTTGCCCCAAGGTGTTCTCCTATTGGGAAGCTGTAGTAAAGATTATGTGCCTGATAGTTGGGCTTCCTTTGGACTGTACCCCTCAACTATGTCTCCTAGGTCTGGTCGCCAGTGTCCGGGCCTTCTGCAGAAGGTTTGTGGCTATTGCGTTGCTGATGGCCAAGCGGAGAGTCTCTATGTGTTGAGAGAGTAGACTGGCCCCCACTACCAAATTATGGTTGCAGGACTTAACCTACTGTTGAGATCAGCTGGTCTGCTATGCTGAAGAGTTGCCCGCACCATCGAGGCCTCGGGACATTTGGTCACCCCTCACGGCTTACTTGCTGTCTGTGCCTACTACCTAATCTCCTGTTCTGTCGGGTAATGTGACGGATCTGTATACTACATGACTGTGTTGCACTGTGCTCTTTTGTCCTTATCCATTTCCCTCGTATTCCGAATGAAATGCCATTTCTATGATTGTATGTGTAGTCCTGGCCTGCTCCCAATGGATTTCTTATCATTGTGTACTGTAGAGATACCGACCTGTATGCCATGTACTGTATTGCCTTGTGATGTTTGTTTCTTTTTGTTGAGAAATGATCAATAAAAAAAGAAAAAAAACATAGGTTTCAGAGATGTTATAGTTAGAAATTAGCATTTAAAAAACCTTAGAAATTCACAGAAAAAACTATAGGTTTCAGGGGTGTTATAGTTAGCTGGCCATTTCGCTAGTACAAAATCAATGAAATTCCTCCGTTATAGTTAGTTCTGCTAACTATAACTCATGCGCCCGCAATGCACTGCTGATGATGTCACATATTGCATCATTCATGACATGGTCAGTGACATCACTGATGACATCACTGATGACATCTCAAATGAAACAGGGACCGTGGGATCAATAGATAACAACACACTACTGCCTCTGTAGGTCGTCCCAACAATTATTTCAACGACACCTCGGAAGGACAGTACTACAATGACGATTATGATGTTGATGAGATGATAGGGATATCTTTCAGCAAGGATAGCCAGGGACAGGTTAAGGGACCCGTTCACATACCAGTAGATCAGCGTGGCCCTTATGTCAAAGTGGATCTTCAAGGATCTACTAAGGAATTCTTGGTTGATACAGGTGCCACAAAGAGCTCAGGTTGTAAGCCCCATCACGCGCCCTCTTGCTCTTACTTTTGGCCCTTTTACAGTGGATTCCTCATTCCTTTTAACATCTAATTGTGGTGAAAATCTAACAGCTTGGACTTAATAAAGTTGCACGCTGCCATATATTGTTCACCAGATAGTGTTTATTTTGCCATAGGTCCAGACGTGGGTACTAGACAATGCCTATCTAAAGATGTTCCCGTTCCACCTGAATTTGATCCTGTATCACCCACATTATGAGCCACTAGTGACACTGATGTAGGCTTATTGCACATACCCCCAGTTTCTATACGAGTGAAGAACAAAGCCATACTATCACGCATTCCCCAGTATAAAATACCAGAAGCAGGAGAACAAGCTCTTTTTATTTTTGTTCATGACCACATACATAAGGGAGTTGTCGAGGAGGCCACCTGTAACATATGCAATAGTCCTATTCTTTTGGTCCTAAAAAGGGCGCCTCTAGACTCTCCCAACAGTACTGGTGATGTATATCATTTTGTGATCGATTGGCGCGAGGTCAATAAAATAGTGGTCCCCCAATTCCCGATAGTTCCTGATGTCACCACACTTTTAACAATGATTCCATCTACCGCTAAGTTTTTCTCTGTCTCTGATTTAAAAAATGCATTCTTTAGCATTCCCATTCACCCAGATAGCAGGTATTTGTTCGGATTTGTGCTGGCTGGCAAATGTTTCTGATTCTGTAGAGCTCCTTAAGGCTATACTGAATAGTCTTGCATTTATGGTCAAGCATTGAAAGGTCAGTTGGATTCACTCTCACTTTCTCCAGGCAATGCATTTGTACAGTATGTCGATGATTTGTTAATTGCTTCTGATACTGAACAAGGTTGCAATGATAGTACAGTGAAGTTATTGTTACACCTGGCATACACCATGGTCATAAAGTTTAACTTTCAAAGTTTCAGTACTGTTGATAGGAGGTCATCTATTTAGGTCACCTTCTGTCGAAAGAGGGTAGAAGGTTAACGTCACAACGTATCAGTACCATTAATGAAATTCCCTGTCCACTAACTCAAAAGGACATGCGTACTTTTATAGGCATTACTTCCTTCTGTCGACAGTGGATCCCTAACTATTCCTTACTGATCAAACCCCTGCTTGCATTAACAACAAAAGACGTCCATGAGCCTTTACCTTGGTCGCCAGACTGTCAGCAATCTTTTGAAGAATTAAAAACTATGCTTTTCTCTGCTCCAGTATTAGGCATGCCTGACTATCACAAGCCTTTTGTTTTATATGGCCATGAGATGACTGGTTGTGCTCTCTCTGTCTTGACCCAAAAATGTGGCGATAAACAGTGGCCATGCGCTTATTTCTCTGCTTTGCTCGATCCTGTTGCAAGGGCCCTCGTTTTCGATACTGACCTCACAGTTATGGTGCCCCATGCTGTAGACACACTTTTGAATAAAATAAGGACGCAGCACCTCACCAGTGCACATCTTACTGGCTACTAATTGACATTGTTTGCCAAACATATTATGATGAAAAGATGTGCCACTCTGAATCCAGCCACTTTACTACCCCTCCCTTCCGAGAATGATGCAGTTGACAAACATGATTGTATTTTCCTAACAGAATAAGAAACGAAAGGATAGGTAGCCCTCACTGATGTTCCCTTATCTGATCCCCAAGGAGAACTATATGTTGATGGCTCTTGTTTTAAATTATCAGATGGCACCACCACTGCAGCTTATGCTATCAATACATTGCGCACAGTGGTAGATACATCACGAGTCCCCTATCAATCTGACCAGGCAGCAGAACTTGTGGACCTTATACGAGCTTGTGAATTGAGCGAAGGGTTAGATGTCAATATTTACACAGCCAGTATGCATTTGGGGTTGCGCACAACTTCGGGCGACTCTTGGCGGAGAGGGTTTCTTACCAAGCATGGTACTAAGATATAACATGGACACTTCATATCACTATTACTATCTGCACTAACACTTCCTAAGAAAATTGATATTGTAAAGTGTAGTGCTCAGAAGAAAGTGACAGATAATGTAGGTAGATGGAATACGTTCGCTGATCAGACAGACAAATGGACGGCTCAGAGTAAGAGGCAGAGAATGTTTGTTGCAGGCCCAGCTAGATGGGTCTTCGAGAACACTATGTTTGAAAACACAGTTGAGAGTGTGAAAGAGATACAAAGTGAGGCTACGATAGAAGAATTAGCTGTGTGGCAAGAGAGTACAGCACGTTTTAATGAAGAAGGATGCTGGATTTATCTGTCCAGAAAGCAGAACTGGATGTTACCTGATGCGTACGTACTCTCTGTTTTTACTATGGCTCATGGCCCAGCTCATATCAGTACAAAAGGTATTTGTAAACTATTGGCCCCAGTTTGGTGTAATGATAATATTTCCAAATCAGCTGCACACCTAGTGAACAATGGTATGATTTGTTTAATGCACAATCCTGGAAAAGTTACCCCCACACCATCCGGTAACTTTGCACCACCAACATTCCCCTTTGAAGTCCTTCAAATGGATTTCATTGAGCTAGAACGTTTTAACACTCTCAAGTATATTCTAGTGGTCATATGTGTATTCAGTAAATGCGTGGAGGCTTACCCTACTAAAGACAATACGGCTACCACAACAGCAAAGGTGCTTATTAAAGAGTTTTTTCCGCGTTTCGGAATGCACAGAGTTATTTGGAGTGACAATGGCTCTCATTTTAATCAGAAAGTTATTAAGCTAATATGTGAAGGCTTGCATATTAAACACAAATTTCATGCCGCCAATCACCCGCAGTCAGCGGGGTTGGTCGAGAAGTATAATGGCACACTGAAATTGGCAAAAATTCAGGAGAAAACAGGGTTACAATGGCCAGATGCTCTTCCTTTGGCCCTTTTGTCCACTAGGACTACAGCACATTCTAGAATAGGCTTGTCACCATACAAAATTGTCTTTGGCCACCCAGCAAATGGCTGGGGGGTCCCTAGGTCAAGAAAGTTTTCTGATATTGAATATTCTGTATTGCTTGATTACCTTGGGCAATTTACGTAACGTTTGCGTTCTATTCACCAACAGGTGCAAGACTCCTCACCCCCTAAGCCAGAGGGTCCTGGCCACAGTATCCAGCCTGGGGAATTCAATTGCAAGCGAAACTTCCAGAAGAAGAAAAATCTGGAGCCCAGATGGAAAGGTCCTGAGCAAGTCCTTCTGGCTACACAGACAGCTGTAAAGGTTGCTGGTCAAACAAATTGGGTCCACGCGACCCATTGCAAAAGAATACCGTTGTCGTTGTCTTATGACCAATGGGTCAAGGAGGGAATTATAGATGTTGAAAGTGAGCAGGTGCCCAGATTCGTGTCTTTCAGTGATGCAAAGTTGTTTGGACACAAACAGACACAGAGAACGATGATGTTTTGAATGAGGCTGTCCCACTAGAAATATGAGCTATCCAGGAGCCTCTGTTCAGTGATCATACAGTATCTGGAGCTGCCAGGTACAAATGATGTCCTCGGCTGAGTAACACAGAGTCCAAGAAAAAGAAAGACTAGGGGTGGACTGCACAAGGTAGGAAATTGCTGAGTAGCTGTACCAACGAGGGAATGGATAAATGAAAGAGTTGTATCTGTTTTGCTCTTGTTGTTTGAACATTAGTCAGGAAAGTATACTTTGAAAAGTATACCACCTTTATTGACATGGGATAGATTAGGAAAGAGATTAGTATGGAGCAAGCTCCACCACCGGTGCTCAAGAGCACCAACTGATGGATGATAGTAGCCTGTACCAGTGAGGATCTGACGGACACTGGGAACACTTCTATTTCTTACCATTTTTGCGCTTCTTCCTTTGTTCCATTATGCATCCTTTTGGTAGGCAAATTAATGAGGAGATGCAATAGGAGGGCTGCCACGAATAACTCGTTTGTGAAAACTCATAGGAGATTCTTTGGGAAGGGGACCGCCCGCTATCGGATCCGATCTGTCACAAGCATTTGAACTGCATACCCGTTGTCACTTGTTAACTACACATACACTAGGCCACCACAGTTTGTGGAGGTAAAGGGAATGTTCGGATTTGGTTACCCCGGATCATGTGATAATTTTTATGGGGAAGAACAGAATATAACTCTTGTGGGTTGGCATTATAAAGAATTGACAGTACCCCGATAGGCTGCTTATTGAGCTTACTGTTGCCCCATAGTGAAAGTTACAGATACTTCTTTGTCCAATAATTGTTCAGGAACATTACTGTATAGAAACTTCCTTTCCCTAGTAAATAAATCAGATCCAAGCTTTTCTGGAATTAATTCCAGATGTGCTGCAGTGAATTATGGGGGGCCGATATATATCCACCCAGGGTTTTTCTTTCTGTCCCGTGGGACTTATTCAAATGGCTACAATGGTACTGATGATGTGGCTCTCAGAATGGTAATGCTTTTAGGTGTTCCATGTAAACACGTCCAACCTAAAACAAGATGGGTAAAAAGGGCACAAAACGAATTTTGTGAAGGATTAACAGTGTTGGATGTGAATAGCTATAGCAACGGTAGAAGATTTGGATACATCCTGTCCTCCATATTTATCTTGGGTGGCACTGCTATGGCCAGGGGTGAAAAAGCTAGAGAGCATTTCGGATGAAAATTGCAGATTCTAGCCAACACTACAGTGGCAGCCTTTATAGATATTACTATTCAGTTAGAAAACATGTGGGTGTATTCGGAACAGACTAGAGATTCGGTGTATTTTATGTTGGCCAAGAATGGTGGTGTTTGCGCAATAATTGGCGACCAGTATGTTATGGGAATAGAGAATTTGGAAAACAACATAAAACACATTATGGATATCATTGATAATATCAAAGGCATAGAAAGTGGAAATTGGAGTTGGTATTTCTTAGGTAATTGGGGTTGGATCCTAAAGGAAATAGTTTATTTCATAGCAGTATTAATATGCTGTTGTATTCTCACTCAATGTCTCCTGCTTTGTTCCTATTGTGCCACTGCTTTAACACCCAAACAGAAAATATCTGCCTCTGTTACGAATGCCACTATGATGTTACAGAATGATATTGATGATCTTATGACTATAGATGAGGAGATATTTGAAGACACATCTCTCCATGCTGTCCCACTATCGAACGTCAACTGTAAACAGGTCCCACAGCTCCACCTTGATCATGATGGAGCGGGTAGTACAAAATTTTGTATACCCCCCCCCATTGGTGCATGTTCACACTAATTAGAATAATCTATTAATTGTAATAATATTAATGTGTTTTGAGTGGTATTTAACCAACCTTACTAAGGTATGAATTACACGTGGGATTTGCATTTTGCATGGCTAAAATAATTTGTAAACTTCATTCATTATCTTTATTTCGACTTAAAAATGTCATAAAAGAAATCGCAATGCATTACCAAACAGATCATTACAGGTTATGGTATAAAATCTAAAATACATTTTCCCATTACAATTATTAATCATAGCAATTTCTTCGTTTATACATAAAATCAACGGAAATCCCACTCCTCATTAGTAGGCTTCATGCATCTTGAGCTAAACATTGATGCACCAAGTCTCATTTTACCACAAAATTTCTTCTAATATTCCACATGGCAGCTAAAAATTTACTTACAGCAAAAACAGTTAATGGGGATAGGTCAGTTTTTAATATTCGATAAGAAAGCAAACAATGCCTAATCCCCCAATTTCTACATAGGGGAATGATCCACTTCTTCCTGGGCTTCAGGTAGGAAGGACAGAAGAACATAACATGGATGTCATTCTCCAGCTCCTCAGTGCAGGCTGGACAGTTTTTGCTGGTAGATGGATGCCATCTACTAGTAAGGGCTCTTATTGGTAGGGAGTTATATCTCCATTGGAGAAAGAGTTTCCTTAGACCAATGTGACTAATGTCATCCAAAACAGTCTCCATCTTATAATAATCTTTCGTTGCTATGTCATTCAATAAGCAAGCAGACAGATTATAGTCATAGTACATGTTAACCAGGTCTTCACGCGATATATTTCTACAAGCCTCTTCCGGGTTTGTCCACAGTAAAGGGCAACCCAACCTCTCAAATTCCTGCTTTATGTATTTTAGCCAGGGGAGTTTCCATATATTTGGGATTTTTAGTAATTCCTTAAGCTCTTGCCTATAGCTAAAAAGTTCAGGGGTTACCCATAGGCGCATCCAGAAAGTTAAAGGCTGCAGGCCCAGTTCCTCCTTTAATGATCTTATTCCCAGATCAAGCCTGAGGGGAAGAAGGGGTGAACTAGTAGGCAGGGAAACTAACTGCCTAAGAAACTTGTTTTCCGTGGCAGTAATTGCAGGGGCACACTTGTGTCCCCACAATTCACCACCATAGATTATTGCCCCACGTGCCTGCATTTAGTAGATTTCGAGAGGGGGCCCAATGGGTTTTGTCGTTGACTTATTCCACAATTTAATAATCCCCCCCGCCTTTTGAATTAACTTAAGTTGGGATTTAGTCTGATGTTGAGCCCAGGTCATATTTTCATTAAGAGTCAAACCCAAATACTCAAACGTCTGTACTCTTTCCAGGCTCACACCGTCTAGGACAGGGTTTGGGCGGGATGTCTTTGGAGGATAAAAAATCATAAATTTCGTTTTGGCCGTGTTTATTTCCAGCCCCCGGTCAGAACAAAACAAGACAAAACCCTCCAAAACTCGCTGGATACCCATTGGTGTTTTAGCGAGTTAGAGGGTATCATCAGCGAACATGATCGCTGATATCCTTGTACCACCAAGCTTTGGTGCATCTCTGTTAGGGACCGCGTTCAGGTGGGAGATAACTCCGTTTACGTAGAGGCAGAACAGGGTTGGCGCCAGAACGCAACCCTGCCTAACCCCCCTGTCAACGGGAAAGCTAGATGACAAATTGCCTTCTCTCCCACACCTGACCTTTGCGAAATTGTGAGTATGGAGTCGTATTATGATATCCAGAAGAGGGGCTGGTTTTCCTAAGTCCCGTAAAACATTCCAAAGTTTCCTGCGTGGAACCAGATCGAAGGCCGCACGCAGGTCTACGAAGACAATATATAGTGAGCCGCCCTCAACCTTAGCCGTCTTCCAAAAAAGCATAGCCAGTCTAAAAATCTAGTCAATAGTGGATACACTCTTTCTAAAGCCCGCCTGATACTGACTTAGAATCTCAGAGTCCTCTATCCAATCCAGCAGGCGATCCAAAATCAGCCTTGCAAAGAGTTTCTGGTCTACATCTATTAGGCTGATTGGCCTATAATTGGCTGGTAGCAGAGGCGACCCCTTCTTAAAAATAGGGACTACCTCTGCTCCCAGGAAAGTAGCAGGGACCGCCATACCACCAGAAATAGCATTAAATATTGTTAGCAGGTAGGGCGCCCAAACCCTGGGTTCATGTTTATAAAGGTCTCCCGGGACCTTATTCAACCCTGGTGCTTTGCCTGCAGGAAGTTTAGATATAGCAACCTGGACCTCACCCAGGGTAAAAGTGATCACTTCTGAGCCATCGACGCAACTCATCAACCTATCACCCGGAGGGACCTCCAAACAGGAGTTGTCCCCCTTGTACAGAGTGCTAAAATGTTCTTCCCATACCTCTGCAGCAATGATCGGCATTACTGCTGGGTCGGGATCAACTGAGCCTGTGATCACAATCTGCCAAAACTTCCGTGCATCCTTAACCGCTAGGGCTGTTGTTAACCTAGCCCAATTCTCGTTCCCCCACTCAAGCTTGGCATAGTAGATTAGCTGCCGATATACTTGCCTCCTTTGTTGAATAATTTCCCTGCTTGCGTTATTTTTTAATGCATCAAGGAGTTCGCTCTTCGCTAGTCTGCATGTCCTGTTATACCAGGATAGCTTCCTTCGTATCCTTTTCCCACAAGGGCCTGAGGGACTTAACCCCTTCAGCGCTGCGCGGATTTCCGCGCCGTGCTGAAGGTTCTGAGCGCGGGCGGGGCCATGACGGAACGGTTCCGTCATAAGCACAGCCCAACCGACGTGCATGACGGAACCGTTCCGTCATAAGCGTCGAAGGGGTTAAGATATCTGAGAGACTAAGAAATACTAACTTATTAAAATCTCCCAGTCTTTCGAAGAAGTCAGACACAGGCTGTTGTTCAATAAGGGCAGCCACATCAACCAATACTGGGCTAACCCTAGCATACAGTTCAGATAGTTCCTCGGGGTTGTCAACCAACTTATCCCATCTTACCCTACGTCTATTACGAGAGAGGGTAACCCTGCTAGATGTACCAGAGAGCAATCGAGGTCTGCCCTTGCAAACATCTGGTGCTGAAAAATCCAGAATCAAGGGATTATGGTCGCTCTCAACCCGAGGAACCACCCTAAAATCTAGAACTTTGTTCCAAGCCCTGCACTGAACAAAAATGTAGTCAAGTCGTGCCTCCCTCCCAGCCTTATTAAATGTAGGCATAGAGGGGTTATCTGACTTTGTACGGCCATTGCATGCCCTGATTGAATGGGCCATCGTCAGGGATGTAATTTGAACGGCCAGAGGAGCCCACGACCTTGCCGTTGGCCCTACAACAGGTGGGATTTTCCATAAATCATCCTCCTCCTGATTTGTACCATCTAAAAACCCTTCAAGAGGTTCAAAGTGGGAGTTGAAATCTCCTCCCACCACGAACATAACACCCTCAGGAATTCTAGTCAGAACAGTGGATAACTCTTCGATGGCCCCTGACTCAGCGGAGAGGCTCACAGGTCTAGAATAGACATTAACCATAGCAAGTCTGAAGCCAGTCCGCCACTCCAGAAACACGCACTGGACATCGTCAGTCCCTGTGTCCAAGGCTCTGGCACTGCAGCCCAAATGGGTTGCAACCCAGATTGTTGGACCCCCTGACGGTCGACCATTTCCTCCCCACCTAGCGGGGACTGAGAATGAGGCATATCCCAGACGAAATAACTCTTTCCTCGCCCATGTTTCCTGAAAGAAACAAATATCATGATGATCTATAAATGAACCCCATTCAGGGCAGGCCAGCTTGTTACCAAGGCCTGCTACATTCCAAGAAATAATTTTTAGTACAAATGGGCCAGGAGGGGTATCACGGGGTTGCAAAAAAGATCCTTCATTTCTTAAGTTCACCAGTCCAGAAGATGAGTGACCTCATAGTGGATGCCCGCTACCAGGGGCAACTATCAGTGTCCCCGGCTGCGCTAAATGAGGACTCCCACCTTCAACTCCCCCAATGCCGTCCTCCCCACAAAGTCAATCTACCTGCTCAAGGCAGCTGTACCTATTGGTGCATGAGTAATCACCTAAATTAGGTGTCTCGTGCCGGATATGCCTGTGCCTTCTGCCTTGAAGGCTAGGTCCCACCCTTGTCCATTCATCATCAATCCCTGAATGGATACGGATATTTCGTGGGGGATAAAAAAAGGACAGTGGGAGAGGTTGAATAGATGTACCTTCCTTACTACCCAACCAATTACAGATATAAGAGACAATTTGTGGATTTCTAAAATTCACCAAAATGCAATCGCCCTTCATTTTCTTCACAGTATGTCCCAACCAAGTGACCCTCCTGACCATCAACAAATCACCACTCATGTTTGGGGGGAGGGGTCTGTGGGTATTCAACTAGCTGATCACTTTGTTTTTTAAAGAATCACAGGTTTCTAATGCAGAATTAGTGAGCTCAGGAACACCACTTAGAATAATTACATAGGGTGCTGCCTCTGGAGGAAGATTTACTACATTTTTCCAACTTAGACTGCCTAAGTCTTGAATAGTACGGCCACCACTCTCATTCGGAATCTTCCCTGATTTAGTTAGGTTTGAATTAACTACCAGGTTAGAATTCCTTACACCGGAGTAAGGTTGCCCATGGGAGGGTAGTGACATTACAGTAGAAGGTAGTGAGGGATTAGGTAAAGGTAGAGATATTCCTGCTAGAATAGGTTGTGTTCCTGTTGTGGAATTTATCAGACTAGTGGAGTTGAGCAAAGAGGGATCAACCATATTTATTGGAGCCACACTTTGGGTGCTTCCCTTAGACCTCAGACAATTCTCAATGTCCCCAGTAACCAGTTCTATTTTTTAAGCCTAGCATCAATAGTATCGAATCTGGCCATCAAGGGGACAAAAAATTCCTTCAAAACATTGGTGAGGGCGTTGGTTAAGTGGTCTCCCCCCCCATACCCCTTTTCAAAAATAACAGGAAAAAGCTGTAATGGCGACAGTGTTTGTACGGGGTCAAGTAAAACGGGAGTTACATTAAAACTTAGAGTTAGCGAACTATCCGCTGGAAGTGACGTGATCGCTGGGTTGTCATGGGGGGCGATCTATTTTAGCCCTTTTTCCTCCCTTAAGCTTCCTCACTCCCTTCCTTTTTGGAACAGCACCCTCCCGAGACCCACATACACAGGATATCTTTAAGTCACTCCCGCCTTCAACAATCAAAGCAGCTTCAGTGATAGGAGCAGGTAGACTTTCGGGAATAGGCTGGAGCGAATCTCGACATGAAGATGTACTAGTCCTGAGTTCTTGCAGGACAGATTCTATCGTTTGATCAATACTATCCATGAGGGCAGTATGGGAATCATCCAGATTCTCCAGGGTTCTAACAGTTGACATTAGAACCAGAGAAGATCTTCTGGTGCTTTCGATCCCATCCAAAAGCCGTCTTTCCAGGATATTCAGTTTGTTGTTCACCACAGAATTAGCCCTAATGAGAAAGCTATAGAGGGTACCTGCAACCATAGGGATTGATGGCGTTGCTTTACTTCTCATCTCCCTTGATGACATGGCCTCGTTCTTCTCCAATGAGCAAAGGCCGGGGGGGGGTGGCCCGGTCCGGTCTTGCCCGTGCTTGAATGGGCTTAAACGGGCCCACCCTTTGCCCGGGCTTCGCCCCGGTCTGCGCCCCGCTCGCGTCCCGCTCACGCGTTACTGGGCGTGCCTAAAATAATCAGCGGGAGGGGATCGGGAAGAGGCCCCCAGCTGCTGGCAATGTTCCGTGCGCAAGGCCCGCTGGACCTCGCAGTCCCGACCAGATGGAGATTGTCAGCTTGTAAGAAACCAAATATCCAAGCCTACGAGCGGCACCCGCGAAGCAGGGGCTGTGAGGCGTTTTGTTCCGTACGGGGGAGGGATCGGGAAGAGGCCCCCCAGCTGCTGGCAATGTTCCGTGCGCAAGGCCCACTGGACCTCGCAGTCCCGACCAGATGGAGATTGTCAGCTTGTAAGAAACCAAATATCCAAGCCTACGAGCGGCACCCCTGTAAACTAATATACGTACGCATACTAATACTAGAAAAATAGAATATTGCATGATGTATGTTGCTTTTGTGACGTAATTGTAAGTTGCACCAGATGACATCATTGGGTGAATATAAACGCTTTAAATGTCGCCATTATTCTAGATAATTATATACAGATAGGGGAATTAGTGAGGGTTAAACATTTTATTCGTTATTTCCATGTTTTAATTACTTTTTGTGTTTGTTTCGCTTAAGTTGACCGATTGGGCCTATGACAAAATGGCCGACCTACGTACACGACGAGACAGCTATCATTCCACGAGGTTTCAGACCAAGTGCGCATGTCCAGGCTCCTGAACAAGTGGCCTCAAGATGACCTACACAGCCTGTACGCGAACAAGGTCACGACTGGACTTTTGCCCAGAGCTTTAACAATGGACAATTTTGACAACCGGATTGAACATGTCTGACATGATAGACTTTTGGAAACCGAAACAGACGATCTTAACCAACCAATCAGAAGTGCCCAAAACTGACTTTCGTTACATTTTGTCATTAATTTCATTATAAAAAGATGGTAGAATAGTGAGTTGTAGCAGCGGACCTTTTCCTTTTTCCTCCTTTATGCTGACGGAGAGGACGGTGACACTGCAGGACAGCTGTTTCCCTGAATCTTTGACAGACTAAATTGCTGCCCAATTTCCTGATGAACTGAGGACTCTCGAACTGATGGGCATTGATTGATGCGTACACGCTTATGGTCCAGACCCAATCTTTGGGACTGTAGCGTGCTGCATGACGACTTGATTGACTTAGAGGACGACTAATAGCCAGATTAGGTAAATATGGTGTTCTGTGGTTTGAATAATGATTTACTAATTTCTTACATTAATTAGATAAACAATATTATTGATTAACAAGCAAAAGTGTTGGGTTATTATTGAAAGGGAATAGATTAAGATTAGAATGAAAATTGAAGAGGATTAAAATCACTTTTCCAACACAATTAATTGATCCATCGGCTAAGTGGAAGAAATATCTCAAGGTTCAGGATTAAGACGTGCTGGATTAAGGATATTTAGTGTATGTTTATGTAAATACATTTCCTTTAGGTTACAAGGTATTCCTTTCATGTCGGCGTTTGGAACACTCATCTCTCCCGTAAGAGCAGACCAATGAAGTGTGAGTGTTGGTGTTATGGGCCCCACCAATGAATGCATTGAGTGAATGCGTTAGTGTGATATTTGGTCTGTGACGAAGGGAGGATTTGAAATTCCACGCTGCATCAATCACATGTCTACTTATGATGCTGTATCAAATAATGATGATGTCACAGTTGCCCCTGAATATGTGCCAGTCTTACCTACTTTCTAAATAGAAAATATCTTTAGTTCATGCTAAAAGGAGGGTTTCTTAGATTATGCTCTTTGGTGCTCTTTAATGTCATGTATAAGTCAGCTTTCGCTACACCATTTTCTTTTTCAGGCACTATTTCATGTAGTATTCTAAACTAATCCTGCTCGATTCTGAGAAATGCTCCTTGCTAAGTTTCATTTCTGCAACAAAGAACTGTTTGTGCCAGTGCATAGTATTCTCTCAGTAAAGGCCCTCTCCCACCTGTCTGGCAGTTTGATCGCAGCTCAGGGAGGAACGGCCTTGAAAGTGTTCAGAGCTGTGGGAAATCCGAGAGTAGAAACTTTTTTTTTGTCTTTACACTGGTTGCCATTCCTCTGTGGGCGTATTATTAGTTGACCATGCAATGCATATAATGTATCCTTATGCTTACAGTTCCTCCGTTTCCTCTGTAGTACTCTCTCTCTCGAGACTGTGCAAACGGAGCCCCGCTCTGAGCATATATAATAAATAATTATTGGTGTATATTCTTCACTGTTTCTCTGACTCTTCATTTAGCAGGGAGGGCTGAGAGGTGGTCAGTGGTGACCCGGGTAGCCCTAATCGGGTCACTTCCTTCAGCTGTTATATTCAAGCAAACAATAAATCTCACTAAAACTAATGGCATTTCCATACAAAGTTGTGAGGGTCTCTTCACCAGATGCAACCCTACACCAACATCCACCTCTAACTTCCTTCTCCTTTACAGACCTCCACCTAGCAATGCAAAATTCACAGATACATTTCTAGACACAGTTTCAAACCTGATACCACCACACTCCAACCTATGCATTCTAGGTAACCTAAACATTTGGTTTGCCAAACCCAATATGCCTAATCCAAAAACTATCATCACTGGCCAAGACACACTGCACCTACATCAGATCATCCACAAACCCACACACATCGCTGGACCCATCCTAGATTTTATTTTTGCAAATCCGCAAATAGTTACATCAAAAGATTACTCCAGTCACATGGTCAGACCCCCATTTGCTAGCTTTCCAACATAAAACACCACAAAGCAACACACCTAAAACCACCTTGCATGCATTCACCTATTGACCGTGGAACAAACTCAATTTTGAATGCTTAAACAGAATTAACATTCAACACGGATTTCCGTTTAAAACCTTTGAGTTGCTACAGGAAGCTTTCGATATCTTAATAGAACTCAGAACAAACAAAACAGGTCAAAAAAACATTCACCTTGGAGAAATACAGAACTAAGAGGGATATATCTGCAAATTAGAAAGCTGCAACACATCTGGCTGAAAACAAACAGCAATCATGGCAAACTTCACCTACAGAAACATAACAGATTATACATGTCAACAATCAAAAAAGCTCAAAAAGTATTATTCAGACAAATTCAAAATGCTAACTATGCAAATAAAGAATTTTATGAAATTCTCAACAAATGTTTTAAACCTAAATGCGCAGAAGGGACTTATCCCATTACTCAAGAATTCACTGACAAACTGGAAAATCATTATACAACTAAAGCAGACACGTTGGATTCCTATTTAAAACATAGGAAAACCATCAGCACCAACCCATTTCCAAAATTCCCTCCATGAGTAATCTATCCTAGCCTCTGCATCACATCATACCTTCAAAACAGGACAAATGTCATATAGACTCCACCTTTCTCATCCAGACCGTACTTCACAAAAAGAGGGGTTCCTCAAGGCTCTTTCATCTCACCGATGCTTTTCAACATCTACATGAAGTCATTACCAGCAGTGATTAATGAATTTCAGCTCACATGCTATAACTATGCAGATGACACACAAATACTCCTCAAACTGGAAAGCCCCAAAGACATTGGAAACTCAAACAATCTTCAGATGCCTCAAAGCCGTTGATCAATGGATGACAAGGAGCCATCTCAAATTAAATTCTTCCAAAACTGTAATACTCACATGTGGCGATTGGAAAAATTATGACCCACTCTGCCCCTGGCCTGATGATCGATCTGAGACCACCTCCTAAAGTATCTAAGGAAGTAAGAAACCTTGGAATTACTATATACTCCAAGTTATCAATGAATGCCCAAGTGGACAAATTAGCAAGATCAAGCTTCATTCCTATGAAAACTCTGTGACGCATCTCCCCCCACCTGAGATTTTCACACAAGGTCCAGTCCATTATCTCTCTTGTACTGTCGAAACTTGATTACGCCAATGGCCTCTACCATGGATCATCTTTATCAACTTTTAAAAGATTACAACAAATTCAGAACTCTGCTGCAAGGCTAACCTCATCTGACTACTATGAACTTCTGAATAAACACTTTCTAAACTCTTCCTTCTTTTATCCCTTCATTATCATTTTCAATCCAACTAATAGACTCACAAGTCCACCGCTCAAATTAACTTGTATTACCCTTTACTAATCCATCACTAACCCTTTTCTTAAATATTCTGCATGTGTTTCATAATTTCAATTCATCGTATTATTTGTATGGGGATAAGGTTGATACCCAGGTATCTAATCTGTGTTGAAGTCCGGCAACAAGGCATGGACCACTGTAGTTCATTAGAGATCTCTCCATCAACTGTCTCCAAGAGTCCTGATTTGGTCATATTCACTTTGAAACTGGCTAACCCTCGGTATTCCTCCAACTCCTTTTTTACTTGGGTGGCTGAGGCGACTGGGTATGTTGGGGCCAAGAGTAGATCATCCACAGAGCATCTATCCCCAGTGTTTCTCCTTTAAAACATCCATTACAATTATCTCTAATACTCTGTGCCAGAGATTTGAAACATAGTTCAAACAGTAGTGGCAACAACAGGAACCCCTGGCTGGTGGTCCCTACTGATGCATAACATTTCTGTTAAAAAGTCCCCTCCCTCACCCCCATGCATCCATCTCACAATAGCTTCATCAAATCCCACAAGGTCAAGTTGCTGGGTTGCTTTCATAAACATTCAGCCAAGATGGTCAAATGGATTTTCGGCATTCAGGGATAGCAAAACTAGCTGTTTTTTATGTTTCTCTGTTCTATCGATTAGGAGTAAGACCTGGTTTGTCTCCCATTTATAAATCCTGATTTATGTGGATGGACTGGTTTAGGCATTATCTGTTCCATGCAGGCTGTAAATATACTTGTAGAGCGTTTACAATCAGTGTTTAGGAAGAATATTGGTCTTTATGAGGATGGCATTTCTGTATCCTTTCCCAGTTTAGGAATTAGGGCTATGATGACCTCCCTCATACTATTTGTCACACATCCGCTAGATTTGAAAGTGATAAATAGTTCCTGTAGTGGTTCTAAAATAGCTGGGGCAAATACTCTTCAAAAGAAGGCTTTGAACCAGTTAGGGTCAAGTACTTTATTTGTTTTAAGGTGCTTGGTCACTAGAAGTCTCTCATCATTGGTAATAGGGAAGTTTAATCTGTTTGTAATAACTTTGACATATGTATGTTTTTTTAAGTGCTCCTGAAAATAAGGTTCCCTTGTGTATAGTTGCTGCTAAAGATTGTGAGACACTTCTCGCTAATCACTGTCATTTGTTTTTCACTGCTCCTCCTGCTCTTTCACTTGTAGCCATGTATTCACTGTGCAAATAGATGGCTAGCTAATCTAGTTCCCATCTTATTCCCTTCATTCTTAGATTTTTGGTCTGGTCTGTTTGGCATGTATTCTGATTTTTCTAATTCTAGGACCTTTAGCTGTCCCCCCACTATGTACTATTTTCCGCCGGTGTCTTTTAATAATGTTCTTCAGAGGATAAAATAGTGTCTGAAGGATTGTACTTGGTTCTTTCTTTCTTTTGTGGGCTGCTTCCTCTTTAAAGTCTCCTCATACTACAGCTTTAAGAGAGTCCCATTGAGCAAAATGATACTTTTTTAACCATATTAAACTCTATGTATTTTTTAATTGCTTCTTTAACCCCTTCAGCGCGGCGTGGATTACCGCGCTGTGCTGAAGGGTTCTTGCGCGGGCGGGGCTGTGACGGAGCCGTTCCGTCATGCGCACAGCGCGACCGACGCGCATGACGGAACCGCTCCGTCACAAGCATCGAAAGGGTTAAGGTACTGTATTATCTGGGTATCTTCTATTAGGTAATTATTTAATTTTCAAACTGTTATTTGATCCTCTTCCTCCTCTTTTGGTTGCTGCAGAAGTATTGAGACCAGACCTTGATTTGACAATTTAATGGGTCCTTGTTCTGATCCTATGTCTCCTTTTAACCTTTTATCTAGGTAGAGGTAGTCAATATGGGCATATGTCTTGTGTGCATATGAGTAATCTGACTCCAATGGGTGTGTGTGTCTTTAATCATCTATGAGATCCTGATCTTCCAGAAGCATCCTGCCTTTCATTGAAATAGTTTGTGTACCCCATATATTGTTTTGTTTTAACCATTTTCAAGTGGAGGGCCATGTCAACGTCTCCTCAAATTAAGAGTGGGCCAGTGGCTTTTGTAATCACATTTTGTCTTGCAGTGAGAAATAAGTTATCTATGCCAATATTGAGTCTATTTATAGTCCTGAGTGTCCTGTTTTGCAAGAGCTACCTAAAGCAGTGGACCTTTAAAGGTGTGTGTCAACTGATGAGAGTTTTTTTTTATCAGTATGCCCACAATGTCTGCTTTCTTTTCCCCTCCCAAGACTAGGTAGTGGGATGTGGAAAAGCATGAATTAAGCCCATGGTATGCTGGTAACACGTGTTTCTTGTATAAAGTTAATGTTTATCGCACATGTCATAATCGCTTGCCTTTTGGCTGGGTTGTTTAGCCACTGCACATTATATGTCCCAAATGCATAGGTGGCCATCTTATTTCTCATTGAGGAATTGTATATCCCTGATGTATTAGTTACTGTTACTTCATCCCACTCGTTATCTGTTGAATTGACAGTATCCCACCCTTTCCCCTCTTCACTCCTTATCTGTTATTCGAAGGTGTCTTCCGTTAACCTCATACTACCTCTGTAAACCCAATGATTAGAACCAATCAAACTGGAATAGTCTTTAGGCTCTGTGGCTTTTTCAAAACTTTCCCCTTCACCTTTCTCATATGGTTTCTCTTTCCGCCCAATCACCCGTTGTTACAAGTCAATGTAGCTGTTAAGTCTACCAGGTCCAATCTCCTCACGAGTTGTTTGTCCCTGTATTTAAGTTCTCCATCCCAGTTGCCCACTACCCCTTTCTTAAGCAAGCCTCAAAAGGATGTATAATAGTCAAAATGACCTTCCTTTTGGAGCCATCCATATATTTTGTCTATTTCCAAGCCTATTTCTAAGTTGTTGTCTCTAGTGACTCAAACACTCCTACTCTTTCATCATTTATAGGTCTTATGTGTTGTAGAGCTTGAGTTGTTTTTCATGTTGTTCTTTTCTAGAAGGGGCTCATCTTCCATGTCTTGGTGGACATTTGTACCTCTCTGTGTCTCACTCTTGGTGTCATTCCTATTGTGAGTTTATGTTGTTCAGGATGTCTAGAATCTGACAAGTTTTTTCAACAAATTTACTCAATTCAATTCAATTCAAGAATCTTTATTCGGTGATTAAAAAACACCATAAAAGCACACATACATATACATAGATAAAACGGCATTAAATATTAGTCAAGATCCTTGTGCATAAATAACAATAAAATACTAACATACAAGGCTGTAAATTTAAAACAGGGAGTCACAAGTCTTTTGATCCTCTCCCCTCGTCTTCCTTAGTCGGACCGCAACCTTGATAAAATTCATAACACAACACAAGGTTAGCGGGTCAGAAGCTTTTTGCAAGTAAATTAGTGCATCTCTGGCATGTTCCAGGTGGGCCTTTTTAGGATGTCTACTAGGAATCTACGCCTGGGCATTGAATAATAGGGACAGAGCAAAGTAAAATGAAGGGAGTCCTGCGGAGACCGATTGTCGCAGCCGCAGGGTCCCTTCTGCTCGATTGACATGGTAAAACCTGCTGGCGAGGCCAACATAAAAGGAAGTAGGCTCAGTCTGAAACGGCACATAAGAAATCTGTCCTGTGTATTGTGTACAAGATACAGGTAGGGCTCCATACCCTCCACACTCTTCACCAAAGTATGAGCCCTTATTAACTTTTTTTCCCCTTCAGCCAGAGCACGGCATTGGGTTTTCCGCTCTAGGAAAATTTCCCCTACTTGTTTTTTGTGCTGTGCTGAAATGGTGGTGGGGTTCTTGAAGAGGTTTCCAAACCCTAGTTCCTCAAGAGTGTTTCTCACATATTTGAGCCATGGGATGCGCATGCAGTGGGTCCTACCTAGGCAGTCCAGTAAGATTTTTCTACTTAGATGCGCGTCTGGATTTACCCAGATTTTTAGCCACGCCACAATTGGCCTAAGTTTTAACAAATCGACCAGATATGGCCTCCCTAGCTCCCTGTGAGCTATGAGTCCAGCAGTGCTGGGTGGTACCCTCAGGATAGATTTCAGATGTTTGTTCTCTTCCTGGTCAATTCTAGAGGTATTCACGAAGCCCCAAACTTCTGCCCCATAGCTTACTTTAGCGCATGTTATGGAGCCGTACAGGTTCATCACCTGTTCCGGACTCCATCTGCCCAACCTCCTGCCATATCCGGCTATTGCCCCGTTAGAGGCAATCATTTTGTTACAGCGCTCTTCCACCAAGGAGTTAAATTGAAGAGCACCATCAAAGGTTACTCCGAGATAGGAGAACGTTTTAACCTCCTCTAAACAATGGGAGCCTATTGTGTAAGAAAATTTTGAGGAAGGTTTTTTGCCTGCCAGGAGCACGTAAGATTTGCTTAGGTTGACAGATAAGTCCAGATCGCTCATAAACTTGACGAACCCATCTATCAGAATCTGTAGGCTTCGTGGTGTACGCGCCAGCAAGACCGCGTCGTCTGCGTAAAGCAGGACAGGGATTGGCCGCGTCCCAACCCTTGGGGAATCTGCCTTTAAGCCCAAAAGAAACTGTTCCAAATTATTAATGTAAAGGGAGAACAAAAAAGGGGCAAGAATACAACCTTGTCTGACTCCACTTTTGCATGGAAAGGAGTCCGTCAAACCTCCCTCCCTGTTAAATCTAACTCTAGCCGTGGTGTCGCTATGCAGCTCTCTTAGTATGGTAATTAGGCCGCTCTCGATCCCCATCCCTGCCATCATGTCCCACAACTTCCCTCTGTTGACGTGATCGAATGCTGCTGCCAGGTCCATGAATCCCATATAAATGGGTTCCTTACTGGCCAGAGTATATTTGGCAGTCAGCATATATAGGTTCAGGCATTGGTCGCTGGTGGACCTCCCTGACCTGAACCCATATTGAGTGTCCGAGAAGATGTTGTTCTCTTCGGTCCACTCGGACAATCTGTTCAGGAGTGCCCTTCCCAGAAGTTTAGCCGAGACGTCAATCAGGGAAATAGGCCGATAACACTTGGGGTCGTCCTTGTTGCCCTTTTTAAAGATTGGCACAATGATCGCTTTAGACCATGATGGAGGGAGACCGCAGGTGATAGCAGTGTTTAGGACCCTGGTCATCAGTGGGGCCCAAAGATCTATATTACTAAGAAAAAGGTCAGGGGGAATTCCATCTGGGCCCGGGGCTTTATTCTTAGTTAGACTCTCCATCCCTGCCGTGATCTCCTTAAGGGTAAATACTACCGGAGGAGCCTGACTTGGGGTTACTGATGACTCTACGTGGGGACCCGATTCATGGTTATACAGGCTCCTAAAGTGTGTGACCCACTGCTCCGGGAGGATGTTAGCCCCTATCTCCGGAGAATCATTTTCTTGAAAGGTCGGTTTATTGATGATTCTCCAGAACCCCGCTAGGTCCCTTCTTTCCCCTGCCTCTCTCAGATCTGCCCAAGCTTCTGCCTGCAGGGTGAGTTTCCTCCTTTTGGACTCTTTTTTATATTTTTCTCTGCATGCCCTGATTACTTGTGGATCTCGTGGTTTTGACTTAAGGGAGCATTTCAGTTCCCTCAGTGCCTTGGAACAATCTTTATCAAACCACCGGGGATTGACCAGATTACGCGTGGAAGCACTGGACCTTAGTAATCCGTCTATCAGGTTGGCAATGTGGTTAAATGCTTCTAATAACCTTGGTCCCTGGACTTCCAGATCCAAACATTCATTTATGGCCAGCAGACCCTTATCGCTCAGGTTTTTATAGAACTTTGCCCCATCTATTTTGGACCATTTCAGTCTCCTGCCTTGATCGGTGACCCTCTCCACGATTGAACGATGGGCATTGGAGCCAATACCCGCCCTATATGCGAGCATTAAAACAAGCGGGTTATGGTCGCTGAAAGTGTTCCAGTCTATCCCTACACTGACTACTTTATTAACCAGGGATCTCGAGACCAGAATATAATCTATAATAGACGAGCAGCCCCTGCCCTTAAAAGTTGGTGGGAGTGTACCATCCGACTGTGGGTCTACCATATTAATGGTGTGCTCTAGGTCGTACTTAAGCCGAAGCAACCTAAGAGCCGACCCAGTAGGCGAGTGAGAAAAATGCGGTCCCTTCTCAATTGGGCATTGCGCCCAATCTGTGTTCTTTTTGACCAGTACCGGACAAAGGTGACAATTAAAATCCCCCACCACAAGGAGTCCACCAGACGGTCCCTTATTCTGGGATATGATTTCTTTTCCTAACCTTTGGTCGAGTTCAGTTAATACCGGGGTGTGGCTATTTTCTAACTCGGTGCTATATATGTTAAAAACAGAGAAACGTAACCCCTTTCCCTGGAACCGAACCGCCTGTATCCCATATGAGAACCAGTCTGGAAAGGACCAGGTGCCTGGCAGGTCTAAATCTACATAGATGGACAAACCGCCCATTGCTCTCCCTGAGCTAGATTTTCGGGCGGGAACAAAAAAACACTTGTACCCCTGCAGATGGTAGTTATTCTCCACAGCCCATGTCTCCTGTACACATATAATGTGAAATGTTCTAATGAAGTCCACCCATTCCTTATTGTTGAATTTGCCCGCTATACCCGCTATATTCCATGAGATAAGTCTCACACCCTCTCCACTCCATTCAGCACCCCCCTGGGCCCTTGGTCTTCTTTCCCACATTGATCTTTGCATTCCCTGCCCATGTCCCCCTCCTGTCTTGTCTACAACTATTTCCTTTGGCACAACGCAGTTTGGTTCCCCCTCACCAACCACCAGGATTTGCTGAGCCTTGGATCTTTGCTCCTCCAGTCTTTCTACCGTACCTCCAATTTCTATACAACCCTGGGGGGCATTGTCTGTCTGTCAATCGACCCCTTCAAGGCCATTTAGGCAATGGAACCGGTTATAGGAAAAAAAGGGTTGTTCAGGTTGGCCACAAAACGGCCTAGGGTTGAAGGCCTGGTGACTCCCCCTCCTGCCAACCCTCTCCCAGTTGTCATGAGTTTGGGGTTGCTGAGATAGGACTGGGATGATGGGAAAAAAGAACGACACATGGAGGGTTTGGATGGTGGATTCCCTAGATCTGTTTTTCCCTTGACATATATGGGACACCGTTCCTGTGTCCCTAAAACTCACCAGTATGCAGTCCCCTTTAATAGATTTTTGTGTTCTTCCCACCCATGGTACCCTTCTTACCATTATAATTTCGTTATTAAAATGTGTCGGGAGGGGTCTATTTATGTTTAACCACTTGATTACCCTACTTTTTAGGGCACAAAAATCCTCCGTTTCACCTTCCTCAAGTGGGGGGACACCTACCATAACGACAGTAAAAGCATTGGTCTCTGGAGGTAAATTGGGTCTGCGTGGTCTCAGGGTGAGCTTCATTAAAGGGGTCGGGGTGCTCTTGTCTACCGGCTGTGCCGGGGGTACAGATCCTAAAGGAGGGTTGGGCATATTGGTGTTAGGGGGCTTAGCTGTTGCAGGCTTTGGCCTTGTGGGTTGTTGCGAGGGTGCCACATTCACAGCTTGTGGAGGGACTGGATTGGCGACACTATTTGCCGACTGCTTAGGGGCTACAGTGGAGGGAGTGGACTCTGATTGCCTTCCCTGTCTGCCAGCTGGAGTTTTCAGACTGCCCAATGTGGCCTCTAAAATGGTTAGTCTGATCTCAATCTTTTTAATACTCTCGCTGATCGGTAATAACAGGGACCTTAGCAAAAATTCTAGGTTTCCCAGCGGGACAACAGACAAGGGAATATTAGCAATGCCAACTCCTGTGTCTTTTATCATAATAGGAGCTGGATCCTCATGAGCAATGGGTTTAGGGTGTAAATCGACCAATGGTTTCTCTACTAATGTGGGGGTTTTTAAAAACTTCCCAAAATCTGAGTGTGGAACCTTGGGTTTGCTCTTTCCTTGAACTCCCCTCGATTTCCTCCTGCGTTTATTTGGAGGAGGTCCAAAGGCTACTTGTGTGTTAGTTGGCTTAGATTTAGTTTTCCTAATCTTCGAGGCTGGAGGGGCCGGAGGGGGTTGGGACACTAAATCAATGGTCACCCTTGGGGGGCTAGAACTAATTTCTGGGGCTATACTCAAGGCTTCAACTGGTGATATGTTAGTGCAATCCCTCAGCAATAGTAAGACATCATCAATTCGGGACAACTCCTCCCTTGGTAAAATAAGTTGGTCTCCGAGGGGCGTGTTTTTCATATTATCTATTGAGCGTCTCCGTTCTGCCCTTAACCTGGACAGATTACACTCTTTGTCCCCCTCCCCCACTGCCCGGGAGAAATAATTCTCTAGAGTCCTATTCTTTGCTCCACCCGGTTTTCGTGGGGTGCTCTCCCTTGCAGGGGACGGCATAATGTTCACAATAAATTAAACTCGGCGGGCGGCTCCACCGAGTGTAAGAGACCAGGGATCGGAAGCACAATCCAAGAGGGTAGGCCCAGCCCGGCCACCTTCGGCCCCGGACGGCCACAGACGGTCCCGCCCTTGTCCCGGGCTTCTCCCGGCGCCCTCCCGCGCGCTCCCGCGCCGCGGAAGAAGCTGCACCTGATATAGGGGGAGGATGCTTAGGGGGCGTGGCCAGCAGGGAGAGCGTCCAGGTGCAGGAAATGATGGCAGCACAGGGACTCCTGGGCAATGGAGTCCCTGATCCTCACCTGGCGCTCGCAGCCCTGCTCCCCGAGATTCAGGCAGCTCCCCTGTCAGGAATCAGCAACGATGCGCCCAGGCACACGGGCGAAGCGGGACCCGCGGAGCGGGTTCCGCGAGGTGCAGCAGCAGAACAAACAGCCCAACAGGAAGGACCTCGCAGGACAGAGCTCGCGCTCACAGGTCAGTCAATGTCTCCCAAAGAGCTAGGGACAAGCAGGCTCTTTTCAGCTGTGCTTAGGGGGCGTGGCCAGCAGGGAGAGCGTCCAGGTGCAGGAAATGATGGCAGCACAGGGACTCCTGGGCAATGGAGTCCCTGATCCTCACCTGGCGCTCGCAGCCCTGCTCCCCGAGATTCAGGCAGCTCCCCTGTCAGGAATCAGCAACGATGCTCCCAGGCACACGGGCGAAGCGGGACCCGCGGAGCGGGTTCCGCGAGGTGCAGCAGCAGAACAAACAGCCCAACAGGAAGGACCTCGCAGGACAGAGCTCGCGCTCACAGGTCAGTCAATGTCTCCCCAACAACAAATTTACTCATTCTCAGATCCTTTCCAGGTGAAGGTTATTTTAAATGGATGGCCTCATTTATATCTTTATCATGATTTCTGAGAAAATCTGTCACCTTATGGAAGACTTTATCTTTTAAGAAGGACATCTTTGACTTCCTGGCATATACTAAGTGATATGCTATTATATGAGATATCTCTGTTACCCAGATCCTTAACCATCACAATCACAATGATATTTGGTGCGAATCGATCTGACCTGCTATTGGAGGTCACTCAGTGTGTCCTCTCCAGTTTAAATTGTGATCCATCAGTTTCCTCAAGGATTGCTACAATCAATTCTACCACGTACTACTTAAAATGTGGACCTTCTTTTCCTCTTGAGAGCTACCCTTATTCTGATGTGTTTCCCCCGGAATGATTTTTCAGGTATTCATGCTTTTCCTGGAGGATGTTCTTCCAAAGATATGAGTCAGAATCTGACACATTTCATCTCTCTGTTCTTTTAGTGTGTTAACCCGTGCTCCAAGGTCAGAGACATCTTTATGTCTTTAAGTCCTTTTTTGTAGCTCAATTACAGGAGCCGTGATTTCCTCTTTCAGATTTGTGATCTGAAGAGCTGATCCATAAAGCTTCGGGTTATTTCGGTATCCATTTTTTCCCTGGGTGGCAATACTCACCCAGCCTCTAAAGTGTTAATTTTCTCTACTGTCTCTTGTGTGTCTGTTTTCTTGCATTGTTTTTTTATAGCAAGGTGTTTATGCTTTTTTATGCTTTGATACTCCCTTCCCTTATTGAATGCCGTATTGTAATGAAGATCTTTCACTATCTCGTATGGATTTTTTTCTGAGAGATATAATATATGAGCAAGTTTGTTAATTTGGCGGTCTTTCTCACTGCTATGCATAGAGTTGGTATGTCTGTTTTGGGAATCAAACTGCTAATGTGTATTTCTAATATTTATGTTGCTTTTAATTACAAGCAAACTACTGCGCCAATTTGGCAGGCTTTATCAGGAACTTTCTTTATATTGGCGTGGTCATCCTCGTTAGTGTCCGTATGATATATACTGCAATCTCAGTCATCAAGGGAGCGCTCACATCCAAGTAATTTACTGTGAGGTAGTTATGTCATTCCTGCTAGGTTCTGTTTGTAGCCCCTTATTTAAGTATTGCTTTCTGTTGTCACTGGTGGCTTTCTTACCAATTTCTTGGGTATATTAATTGTCAATATCTGGGTCATCCGAGAACCAGAGGCCACCACCCCTTCATGCGCCACAAGCGCAGACCCCTCCTTAAATATAGGCCACATTGGGTAGGCTGTGCATATCCTCTTCACCATTTGTGTGCCTAGGAAACCCTCTGACCCCCAGAGTTCGGCTCACCTCTTTTTCTCTATTACCCATCTCTCTTTGTGGATCCCGCATCTGATTCCAGCTCCAGACCCCTAGGTGCTAACTTGCTGATCCTGTTCCTGCTGGTTCCAGTCCTCCCTGTGCTGGCACCTATCTTCCCTGCTTTGCTGTGCTACACTCCACTGATGTTGGGTCACTTTCCACAGTGATAGACGCCAAGGGCTATCTTTTCTCTACCTCCCACTACCATCACTTGTCTCCATTGCGTTTTTTTGGATTCTCCACCATACTTCACTTATTGGCAAGTGACATCTTGTGTATCTCTACTAGTGCATCTCAATACCTACTCTGTTGCCATTCTGGACTCCCAATTCAAACTGGCCCCCGATTATGTTTCTACTTACGGCAGAAGGTAGTTATGTCTCTGATTCTGACCTATTAGTATCCCCTCTAGAGTTTCACTATACTTAAAAGGAGAAAGTGGGATCACGTGCTGAACCTAAGCACCACTCTGATAGAAGTGGGAAAGAAAAAAAAATGTTTTTTATAGAACCCTCACCCACTCTTTTAGTGGCATGCTTCATCATCAGGTTTAATCTGACTCCAAAAGGACAGGGTGGCTCGACCATATGCCAGGGAGCTCTTCTGAAGACAATTCAATAGGGTGTATAAGTTTGAAGATAGAAATTCCTCATCCACTCCCAAGGTATCCCTTTCTGAACAATTCAATAGGGGGCCGAAACTTTAAAGATAGAAGTTCCTCTTTCACTACCAAGGTATCCCTTTATTAGCGAAGTGGATGAGAAAGATTAAAAACTACATTAGGGGTTGACAGGATGCAATAGTCCTATGACCCTAAAACAGCAACATATTTCAGCCTATAATAATCACCTGAGTGATCCTGGGCTTACGTCAGGGTGGACTGGTACTCATATCACCCCTACAAACGTATTCAACGTGTGTTTTTGTGTGTGCAGCATGCAATTGGATTCAAAGCATGCACAGGCAGTGCTTATACTTGCCGCTCTGGGTAGATCCTGTAAGTGAAACCATATTCAGCATTAGGATAAATGCCAACATCTGGTTGTTCAAATTCAACATGCAATTCACCTCTCTTTGCGTACTTTTCTCATACTGCAGAAACATACGTGTTCCACTCTTTGGTGTCTCCTTCATATACATACTCATGCACTTCAACTGGTGTGTCAAACAAATAATCGTGAGTGACGCTGCAGTGCACCACTGTTTCACAGCTGAAAATTAAGAAGTGACAACCATTCATACTGCTCAATTTTTTTGCGGTCTAAGAGTAACATGCCCTTAAAACAGCATTCATCCATCCTCTGTACACCACTAGGGGTTTTTTTGTTTGCTAAAATTGCTCTTGCACCTAAAGAATATGCGCATACACCTCAAGAAGACCATCAAAGTCAAACCTTCAGCATTGTGGAACACTCACACAGATCACTGGATAAAACTATACCCACAGGGGCAAGAGTGAGTGGCCCTGTAGTCAAACCCTGAAAGGGGCTAAAAAAACTATTTTTCCAAGTGAAAGAACAGATATCTAAAAGAGTCCAAGGGTAACCCTTGTGATACCAGTAGGAGAAGTTGTAACAGTTAAACAACACCATGCAGTCGCAGACGATACAAGGTGCTTACTACTCCATGGGTCCCAGCCCACTGTGCAAGCTACTCAGCTCTGCTTCCCTACTTGTGACAAATGATAGTTTGGAGATCTCGAGTATATGTAATCCTTGGGGCCGGCAGTTATTGGCTGGTTCCACAGTTATGTGTATAATTAAGGTGAGTTGCGCCCTGTCAGGTATTCTAACAGTTGCGGCCGGCATGTGTTGGAGGGGGGAGGTCATGTGGGAGGGCGCAATTGCAGAGGGAAGGGCGGAAATAAAAATGATCTACCTTTTTACCACTGGGTCCTGCGTCTTCTCTGCTTCTGCTCTCCTGGTTCCGACACAGGAACAGGAAGCAGGCAGCCAGGATCCCTCCCCTAAGCCAATCACAACTCTGCAATGCAGTGTTGTGGTTGGTCTGAGCGCCGTGACACGGCACTCAGCCAGGGGCTGGAGGGTTGGGCATTTTCTCCATGCTGGCTGTAATGCAGAATGGAGGAGGGGAAAGTGTGAATTACTGTTTTGGGTGGCCTGAGAGGGCCGACCAGTCATTGCACGCTCAGGCATGGGCAAACCACTCCTCCACTGTCCTGCTCGCAGAGCAGCCCCGCCCACCCGCAAAGAAGCCCAAAACACATAAAATGATCATCTCTGAAAGTTATTATCATTTTATGATTTTGCTTCTCACACTGCTTGAAAGCAGTGGGGCGATGCTCCTCCGCCATAGCAGAGGAGCCACCACTGTGTTCTAATCGCCCGCACTGAGCAACGCGGGTGAGCTGAGAGTAAAGCACGGTCATGAGAACGCTGGAGCTGCCGGCAGTGGAGGAGCCTACTAACGTGGCTCATGCTGCAGCATTCTCGTCCAGTGCGTGTGAATGCTTGCGCCAGCTCAGGAACAAGGGGAAATGTAGTTCTCTAACCGCCATGCAATCGCAATGCGGATCACAGGTCTGGAGGTTGAAAACACGAGATGGCCAGTATGCATTAACAAGACTGACATCACAGTGAGATCCAGAGGGTCCATACGTTTGATGAATGGTGTTGAGCCCCATGATATATGTAGGCTGTACTCAACAAGCTAAAATTCAGTATATAGAGTTGCACATACTTTGCTGTTGCCGCTGGGGCCCCCCAAAACACCTCTACAGGAGCATTGTTAGGATGCGTGATGCTAACTAAATCAGCCACATGTGGGGTGTTTCTTACAATAAGTGCTAGTATATGCTGCAAAGGGCTCTTGAGTATGGACACCCTTCATAGTGGATATTAAGAAAATAAATCTAAGTTCTATTGTTGAAGGGAGAATGTCTGATGATACAAGGGCACTTACACCCCTTCTATGTGAAATCAAGGACATTGTCGCTATATATGTGCTTGTGAGGCGATCACTGGAGGTACCAGAAGGCCAGGTTTTAAACGGTAACAACAACACCTCCTTCTGAGGTATACATAATGCGCAGTACCAAGGGCTGTTATCTCACCCTGATTGAGCAGTACTCCAGTATCCAAGGGGATGTTAGTTATGTGTCAAGGGGTTAGCGGGTGTTGAGCTGGTTCCATGGGATATCGTCATTCAGTGCTTGCTTGCGTGGTTTAAGTTTGTAGACCCATCCCTGCTTTTTGACTAAGAGTTTGCTATTAATCCCAGGTGCAGGGGTGAGTTTCTCGATGATTGTCCAGTGTAAATCTTTCTCACTATGATTTTTAGGTCTCGCCTAGGCAGCACTTGCACTGTTTCTTCGAGACATGCTGTATTCAGGTATGGACTTGTTTTCATCTCTGTAAGCATCATCCCACTCTGGCAGCAGCACTCAGGGAGTTGAGTGACAGCAGTGCACTAGACAGTCACAGCAATAGTGCGCATGTTCGTTTTTTGGCTGGTCATTTTTACGATCAGCCCGAACATGCGCACTAGCCTTCCCCTTAAGAGACTGAGGGTTGCTTCATGCCGCAGCCCCCAGTCTCCTATGGGCAGGGAGTATCCCTGCCCTCAAGCCAATCCTGGTGCTGCTGGAGCAGCGTCAGTAGAGGGGTTGGCAGTGACGTCATGGTTGTTCCTGTTTGTTGAAGATCGCTGGACCCCGGCCCAGGAGCAGTCGAGCAGAGGCAGCGCGAACCGGTACGTTTTCTTTTATTATATTTTAATTTTAAACTTCCCCGGCACCCACCCCCCTGTGAGTATTGCGGGCTGCAACTTTCGTGTGTGTGTGTGTAAACCTAGAATGAATATATGTATACTTGTATGCGTGTTCCACGGACGATGCAAGCTACGTCCCTGCGCTTTACTGGGATGAACAGAAGTGCCACTTTTTGTGTTTCTTTGGTTTAAATAGATCTTACTTCACTCAACTTATATAGTTAAGGTGTAAAAACACCAGGCATTAGCCAGCCATGTGGTGACTGGAGACACAACATAGCAAATCTTGCACACCCCCAGCCATGTGTTGAAAAAAAGGTATATCTGTATCAGTTAAGCCGGACTGTGTCGCTATTTGAATCTCAAATGCCTCACATGTGCATATTTTGGCATTGGTGGGGTGTACAAGTATGCCTGGGGCTCTTCGTGTTTTGGAGGTGCAGTGACCCCGAAAGCCTTGTAGCAGTATGGGACGAGAGGAAACCTCCTCGGTTATTATTTTTTTCAAGCTAAAATGTTTCTTTTCATAACCTAACCCCATTGTATTATGTGTTGATGTTTGCTTTGAATAAATCAGAGAGACATATGGACACGTAGCTACAAATAGATTTCACCTGTGTATGTTTGCATGCAACGTGCGACTTACATAGTGTAAATATGGTTAGAATGAAAATGAAAACGTTGAGTATAGCGCTTTGAAATGAAGGCACAAATCTGCGTCACACGTTCTCAACGTACCCTGTGCGCAGCCCATCCAGTGTGCAAGGCTGGTTAGGAGACATGGCAGCCTCTGCGTGGATAGTTCCGGGACAAGGTTGGGAAGGAGGCATGGCGGCCTCTGCGTGGACAGTTCCATGCACTATATTTCACAGCTGCTCGTGTTGTTCACCTGGGTGGATGTTGCTCACATCTTTGGCCCTCCTCGCATACTTTCCCTCTTAGACACACTTCAAAAGAGACAGGTTTGCCTGCGTCATGTGCTTTCAGGGCCCTTCAGAGACGCTGCAACACTCACAGAGTGAACTGAAAAATGTTCCACAGCAGGATTGTTGTATGGGGAGAGGGTGGCAGGGCTGATCGGAAGTAGAGGTGTTTTGCTTGAGGGGCCTGAGGAGAGTTCCAGAATGTCAATGCGAATGAAAGGCCTGTAGGGCTGGGGAAGCACAGTCACATAGCAGGCAAATAGGGGAGTTCGACACCCGCTGTTGCCTCTGAAAGGCCTTCAGAACCAGTCACATGCCAGGCAGTTTGAGTTTCTTTTAGGCTGGTTAGTGCCCCTGACGTTTGAGTGGCTCTACCCATCCCCACTGCCTTCACACGTCCTTTCAAGGGCAACGTCCCTTGTACACTTCGGACATGACTGCCATTCTTCAGTGACATGAAGGGGGGCTCGCTGACATGTTAACCCTCCTTGGACTTTCAAAATTTTCCCGGGGGGGAGAACCCTCTTAGGTGGTTAGGGCTCGCTCACTACGCTCGCTCGCCTCGGTGCACTCCAACTAAAATTGTACACCCACCACTTTCAAATGTCTCCAGCCGCCACTGGTGAAGGTGCATGCCATGACTGCCTCATCAGCCACCCTGAAGTCAAGTTCAGTCAATGCTAGGCGAGTCGGCCGTCGGAGTGTCCGACGTCCACTTGTCTCAGACGAATTAAAACCTGCTTTTTGGATTGATAGGAGTCACTCCTTTGACACTCAATCCAAGTCGGTTGCAGGGACTTGTTTCCGGCTTCTGAGCGGCTTCTGAGAGGGTTAAAACCTTTGCTTGGTTTTTTTTACCTCAAAATTCGTCAGACCATCCTACAGGCTACGATTCTATCCAGGCAAGATTATGGCACGTCTTTATATTTAGGTGCAAACAAATCTTGTATTCAACGCCTTCATAGAATACAAAATGCGGTAGCTCGGACTCTGTTGGCACTCCCAAAATCATTTTCAGTGTCTAAGTTTTTACCTCAGCTACACTGGCTACCAGTAGATAGAAGAATCCAGTTCAAGACACTCTGTGTCGCTCATAAAATCTTGACCAAACAAGCACCTCCGGTTCTAGCCAATATGCTTGTGCCGTATGTTCCGAGTCAACCCCTGCGTTCAACTGACCAAGGGCTGGCTTGCATCCCCCGAGTTCAAAGAGTCAGAGCTGGTGGTCGATCCTTTAAGGTTTTGGCGGCCAAGCTCTGGAACTCTCTCCTTTCTTCCATTAGAGGGCTCCAGAACCACCTGGCATTCCGTAAAGCCATAAAGACCTGGCTCTTTCCGGCATAACTCCCATTCCTCTTCTGGACCGTCTCTAGTCACTTACACCTGGGTAGTGCTGGGACGCCCCGTCGCTGGGGCATCTATGCACTGTACAAATCCGCAAAATAAATAAATAAAGAAATAAATATCTGAATTCCGGTCGTGGCTCTTTCTGGACGGAACTGTGCCAGTGCAGTCATCAGCTGGCCCAAACCGTCAATGGGGTTCTCAGCCCAAGCCGTAACAGAGTAAGTGAAGTCTTGCGCATTTTTTTTTATCCCCTGGCTTCCAACAGAATCTCCGCGAATAAACTCTGTATGCATTGCGGCAGGCCCAGCCCTCAATGCTTAATTATTACACATATCAAGCCGACAGCCTGTGAGTGTACCTTTAAGGTCTTTTAACATTCTGGACCGGCAGGCAGTTTGGCCAGGGGGCCGGTGCCTTCATTTGTCTGGACTCGGGTTGATGCTAATCCTGCTGCACAGTGTTGGCGCATTATGTCTTGAGCAGTTTTATAGATAGCGCGAACTCGACCAGGAAGTGTTTTTGCTGCGCTACTTTGTGATGAAGGAAGGCACGTGCAGTGTGCGCTCACTGAAAATTCCACTGCAGCTCATTTACATGTTTGAGCTGCTTATAACAAAGAAGCCGCTCCTGTTCCCCAGCTCCATATCGTAAGCAGGAGTCCTCGTAGCTTTCTTCAAGTGTCACACTGCACTCCTGTCCGTGCCCTCGAAGCCAGTAAACAGTTTGGTTCATAATTACTGAGAGGAGTGCTGCATATTTTGCTTGCTCGCCCTCTTCCAAAACAGGACGAACTAGTTGGAGCAACACATCTTTGACTGAACAATAAGCACGTCAAAACAAGCCTCGAGAAGGAGGATAAAGCTGATTTGCAAAATGACAATTAATATAATGCAAGCACTAGCAATGACCATAGGTCAGCTTTTTTAATCAACACGGTTTTCATTGATTGGCGAGTTTGTCCATGTGAGTGGGGGTATGCGCGAATGTTTGTGCATCTGCATAGATGTATGTATATATGAGCATGCCATTCAATGATGGTTGAATGGATAGCTGAATGCAAGAGTAGATGAGGTATTGGTGTGTGGGTGCATAAATATATGAAAGGGTGTGGCTGAGTGCATGGATAAGTGAGTGAATATAAAGTGCTACTTGTACAGATTAGTGGATGTATAGAAGAATGCATTGAGTGACTACTATGCATGAGCAGTTTAATGGTCGAGTAAGATAACAAGAGTGCATGGATGGACAAATGAGTGAGCAAGTAAATGGATGCCTATAAATAAGTTAGTGAGTGCATAGGAAGATAAGCAAGTGCATTTAACTCACTCGCACCTGCACTCCTAAAACCACTAGTCTACTTACGCCAGCGACCTCATTCACACCTCACTGCCACATCCACCAGTAATCTTCCTCGCCCCTGCAATGGAAGTTGCAAAGTATTCCCATTTGCACCTCACTTACGCAACTGGAACTTCCGCCAGTAAGCTCACACTCACCTTGCTCACAACTTTACTGTCACTTGTAGCAGCACCTGTACTGGCACTTTAACTGTCATATGCACTCACACTTGGACTGGCATCATTAATCTCTCTCACAGCAGCGCTGACCTCTGCTCTGGCACTGGTGTTCACCCCTGCTCCCCTACTTGCAGTCACAGCTATTCTGACACTTGCTCCAGTAACATCTGGTCACTGCTAGATGATTTGAATAAAATGTATTGGTGGCTTCATGCAGCGTCTCAGTCTCTTGCAGCCACCCTGACCGCAGAGTGATGGAGGACGGTGATTCCTAATCCTCAAAGAGCAGAAATATCTCTAGGGAGACTCCTGTAACTTTGATTCCACCGACTACCAATGTTTTGCAATTTAATCTCAGAATTGCATGGTCTGAGTAAACCAGCCCTGCCAAGTACCACGCGTCAGGCGTTACAGTGCCTGAGCTAAACTCTGCATTGCAGTCACTGTCTGCAATCTGCACAATGTTGAGTTCAGCAGTGACGCTGGCTCAGGGTCCAAGCTGGGGCCTCTCTCACATCCTAGTGCCCTTCCATTTCTGGTGCTTTGCTGCATTTTTCAGATTCTCTCAGTGTTTCTTGTTGCTCAAATGGGTGTAATTTCGGATATTTATATATTTCCCTTGTCTTCATTGCTTGATTTTACCCGCGAGAAAGTGTCATTCATAGTTGTTAAATGTCACTCATAATTACGCTTCAGAATGAATTCCTCAATGGCCTGAGTGACGTTGAACGTTCAATTGCCTCCCGATTGCAGAAGCCCCTTGCACTCTTCAGATGTAGGTAACTGTCTACCCATGGGCCTTTTGCACCATGACGAATGAGGTGCCTGCGCGAAAATGTACAGCTCAGCGCAAACTGTGGTGTTCATTGCTGCTGGTAACGAGCACAAAACTTACAAATTGGGATATTAAACTGCACAAAGAGTGTTTGCATGCATGTCTCAAGTCAATTCCTACCCCTTTTTAAGCAATCATTAATCAAATGGAAAAAAGCGGTCAACATTTGGTGCAAAGCTTATTTGGACCTGGGTGTTTTGTGCCCGCATTTCTAACTGTGTCTAGACACACACGCACACACTTTTTCAAGGTTTTATGGGTTTTTTTTTACATTTCTGTCTGAAATGTTTACATATTTCGTTTTGTTCAATGTATCTGTATTGATATGTACTATATATGCTTTCAAAACATACATTGAAACAATTATATTCCACATTTATGTATATCCATAAATACAATGAAACAATACTCGCATAAAACACTCAGCTTTGAAGTATAAATGCATTGTGCACACGCAGCTAGCGAGGCGTTGTGAAAAGCCTTATTTCTTTAACTCCCCGTGGTATCAACCTGCACACACGAGTCGTGACTGGCAGCGCTGATAATCAAAAAAATAGATGTACTTTCTGTTGTTTTCGTTTTTAGAAATAAATACAGGCAAGGCGCAGATGATCTTACATTCATATTTATAGGTCACATTTTATAACAATTAAACAGGAATCTTTAAAGTACGACAGACATCCTGTTTCGGCTTTTTAGGTGCATTCAGGTAACTGTAGTTTTCGCTGTTCACTGTCCGCCAGAAGCTCCAGTCGCATGAGCTGCCCTGGAATTTAAATTGTTCAGTTTCACTATCTGGAACTGTATCCTTCCTGCTGTAATGAATGGACTAAGCCGTCCAAGGCTTGAGCACTGCCCTACTTTAAATTATTGTGTTCATTTTTCAACGTGTGGCTGCTGCCTGGATATAAATATATTTGTTGAAGTGCTCTCGATGTCCCCTTCAGGACGCATGATATGGTGTCCCGGCTGTCGCTCGTGCGTCTGTTTAGCACACACTGAAGATACATTCATATCGTTTATGTTTAGAGAACGTGCATAGGTTATTTAGTCTGCGTTAGAGAGGTTATCCGTGTATGTACGTGGGCAATGGCATTTTCACTAGGCGACAGGGCCTTTGTTTTCTGAGGCATTTTGGTCAGTAGAGCTCTTTGTCCATATTAGCGGCTCTTATCAGCTCACCGACACAGTTTCGGATTGTTCACATGCCTTGAAGGCAATTGTATGTTCTAATACAAACTCCTGTGGTACCACAGCCATTTGTTTTCGCGCCATTCTCCAATGTCTTCTTGGGCATTTCTTTCACGCCAGCTGAAGGCTGTGTGGGTCTTTCACGCAGTGAATAGTTCTCTATCAAAACACCATTCTCACAGTCTTTGAAATCTGTTTGTGAACATTAGCTCTTCATGCAATAAATACTGTTCTCTAGTGAGCATTCTTGCCACTTGCTCTACTGCTTTTCCAGTAAGAGGGACCCATTTTTAAAAATGCATAATTTAGAAAACTTCTGCAGAGTTATTTGTACTTCCTGCAGTTTACAAACATTTTTCAAAGGGCCAACATACCTGTATTATTTAATTTACCTGCTAAAGAAACATCAGAGAATTATGAATTGGCCGTTATAGTTAATATAAGGTAGCGCAGAGGGTTATTATATCTGCAGCTAACAACGTGACCTATGCATTTAACAGAATATGGACAAACGTGCACAACTGTGAAAAAACAGTAATAAATGAACCATACAGAAAAGTAATTATTGTCCTTTTGCTGCAGCTGTGTCTCTGGTCACAATGGTAATTCCTCATTCTAAGTCCTCTACACAGTGCTGCAGCTGCTTCTCTGGTCCCAGGGGTAATTCCTCATTCTTAGAGCTCTAGACAGCTGCTGCAGCTGCTTCTCTGATCCCAGTGATAATTATTCCTCTTAAGCCCTCTAGACAGTGCTGCTAGCTGTTTCTCTGGTCCCGTCAATAACTCCCCCATTCTAAGTCCTCTAGAGAGTGCTACTTACTGCTTCTCTTATCCCAATGGTAATTCCTCGTTATTCGTCCTCCAGACAGTGCTGCAACTGTGTCTCTGCTCCCAGTGGAAATTCCTCATTATTAGTTCTGTATAGAGTGTCTTTGTTCATACATCCACTACAAACCAAAACACATAGGTAAAAACCTTGACATTTACAACACCAATCGCCCTAACTTAAAAATGTGAGACCTACTGCGTTGCAAATTCGTGTTCTCTAAGTAGCGTGCTATCAATTTGGTAGATGTCTTTCTGCAACTAATGGTACTTCTGTGTTCACTTATGTGGACCTTGATTTTTCTTGTCATCATTCCTATGTACAGAAGGCCGCATGGGCAGGTGATTACATACATTTTATTGTTGCTATTGCAGTTTGTGTGAACCCTTTGCTCCCAAGGGGTGCAAAGGCTGAGGTTTATAGTTTTAGATTATGTCGTGAGAGGGCATACCAAGCAGATTCCACAGGGCAAATGCAGGTTAGCGCATCTGTCCCTGAAGTGGGGATACAGGCAATGAGATCACCAAGTCAGCACCCCGGTACAGTGGGAAAGATCGGGCCCGAACCCTTGTTCTGGCAATCCTACTACTAGTAAATTGTTTCTACAAGAGCACTACTCCGTGTCCTATATTTCTCATTGGTTGAGTCTTTTGATTTTATATCAATTATCTGTGGGCAGATGGAGTGTCCTCAGGCATTACACCACAATTATTTAGTATTTATGCATGGGGAGCGGAGCTAGCTGGGCTTGAAGATGGTCACACACCATATGTGTAGCATGCAGTCCAATTAAAGGAGAATGAAATTACAGACAGCGGGACCACCGACTGCTTCAAGAGTGTTCTGGGAGGGGACCCTGTTCACGGAGGCTGCCTCTGAAGCAATGGTGTATCTGGGCAAATGAATGAACCTGGGTCTTTTTTGTGCTTGTCAGATAGGTGGTGATGCCCCCCTGAAGAGAAGCTGAGGTCAAAGACTTGGAGTACCTGCTATTATCTATGAGCTAAAGAGCTGTGCTGCTGGGTGGCAATGACAGATCTGGTCCTGGCCCGAGAGTAAGTACAGCTTGAGGTGGAGGTAAGTGGAGTGACAACATGACAGCCACTGGAGGAGGCTGCATTTGACTACTACCCTGAAGCCTTTGGTGATGTGAGCATAACGTGGTACCTGGTGGGGTTGCCTTTCAGAGATCATCTTGTTGTACCACCGAATCGGTGTACCCCCGTTGGGCTGCTGCTGCACTATCATGCTAAATCAGACCCCAAGCAAGCTAAACTATCCTTTGAATCCTGCAGGACATGAGGCACAGTCTCAGAACCATAGATGCTGACACTGTGAACCACATGTCAGAAAGTTTCCATAAACAGGTGGCTAGGATTAACCTGTGGGACACTGTATTTTAGATATAAAGGACCACATACCATTGCAGAGTGAAAAGGCTCTAAATATGAAGAGTGCCCTCGGGATATCAAGGATAATTAAAAATGAGGACCTCGAGGCGTCCCCCTGGGACAACATCAATAGGATTACGTGCATAGCAGAGACCAGCAACACAGGGTAAAATTGAGACTTTTTGGAGACTGTGCTCTCTGACTTGTTTGGTGAGGTTCTTCAGTCCCCGTATCTATTGTTGAAGGCACTCAGATCTCCGGAGCGTTGCGACCTAGAATTGCCCGGCTCCTGAATTCTACAGACTGCAATTCTGTCCTAAGGCTCTTTCGTAAAAAGAGAGATTTGCATTTGCACAAGCTTCTATTTCACTATTTACAGATTTAAAGTTGAGGTGCAAGAAGTTTATAGGCCATCTAACCGAGGGAACAAGAAACCGCAATCCCTACTCAAGTTTTATGCAATGCTGTACCCACCTTGCCTGGGGTTCACAATAGAAGGTAAGGCGCATGTTTGTGAACCCGCACGCAGCTGCCTCCTTCCTCCAGAAACGTAGCTAACCTAAGCTGCAGGCATCTGATATCTGCTAAGATATGGCAGCTTTTTAACTCTCTCTCTTTGCTGTGTGTTTATGTTTGAGCGTAGTTTACTGGCTTGGCCATTGATCATCATTGAACGAGAGTGCGTCGGGGTGGTATAACCCGTTTAAACACAGTAACAGTGTGACGAAAAGTTTGCTGTTGAGATTTCTCTGAGTAGATGCATGACATGGTTAGATGAATGATATGCTCACGGCCACTCACTTCGGGAGAGGGCTTTTTAATAATATCTCGCTCTCTCCTTAACTGCTGCACATGATGGGATTTGAGAATCAGCATCTTAGCTTCTAGCATATTCCACCTGGGTGGGTGGGTGTTTTGGAGCACTGTTGTCATTTAGGGAGTGAGATTGTGATACTGCCAGTTGGAGCAGGGGTGGCTTACCGTTGGAGGCGCCCCACCTCCTCCTCATGACCTCCTCTTCGGATTCCATAGCTACCATTCAGAACAAGCATTGGCATAGCCAATAGGTCTCGCCTTTGGGACTTTATAAGTGTTTAGCCATGCAACAGTTGATGTTGTTGCACCAAGGATATTGTGCTGCATAACTAAATACTTATAAGGTCCCAAAAGCGAGACCTATTGGCTATGCCACTGCTTGTTTTTGTATTGTATGTGGACTCTTCTAGATCCTCTGAGTTGAGCTACAACCGTGCCTGTTGATGTGGCACTTAGAATAAAAACTCTGCATGAAGTATTGCAGCAAATCAATTGTTATGCAACCCGCCCTTTTCCTCTGACTATTGTGCAAATTTCATTCATTGCACAGAATGGACCTCTCTGTTACGCTCAGTATGAGTGGGCCACAAAAACAACTATGGTTATATATTATGGCTGATTAGGTACATTCTGAAACTTTCAAAGACAGGTGAGGCACCTAAAATGAAAAGGATGCGGTACTATGGAGGAAGATTTAAATTCCTATGGACTCACATATCTCCTTTTCAATGAATTGTAATTGCATTTGTATAGAACTTACTAACCCTGATGACCCCCCCCACAACCCCTACAATTAATTATCCAGTGCCCTGATGCATTGCACTGATTTTAGGAGCTTGAATGATTCCACCTCTTCCAGGGTTTGATATTATCCCATTAATTGTACCAGTGTGTTTTTAATTTTATTTTAATGTGAAGAATTACACAGTGTAAAAAGCACAGTGCCGCCAGGGAGCTTTACATAGGGACAAGAAAAAAGTTTTAAAGGGCGAATATGCAAACAGAAAATGAGAAATAAGAATGAGATTGCAGAAAACCGATACAATCCTTTTTAGTCTCAAAATACATATGATACTATTATCACAGCTGCAACTACAGCTATTGCGTCCAGGACCTTGCCGACGTTGCAGTACTACATAGATGTTGGGATTAAACAAACTGCCCTTTCAAAATATTAACTATAGCATATCCTAAAAAAAGAACACGTATTAAGTTATTTAATAAAAACATGGGCTTTCAGTTCGCCACAGGTGAGTTTTCGTTTTAGTTCAAAAGGCTCATATTAGTCATCTATAAATTGGAAAGATTTCCACTCAAACTACTGATTGGACCGTGGACGTAGCATTTGCCGCCAAGACCCACAGCCATCAGAGGGGTTTAATTACCTCCATCAATAGTACTTGTTTTCCCTAACATGGGAAATTGTTTCCAGTGCACATCTGGGAATGCACACCGGATGGCGAGGCCTGTGCGGGCTCTTTCTCGGGTCTGAGGTGCCGCTCTCCCTCCATACAGGCCATCCACTTCCGTTTTGAATGCCTGCGCACACCAAGGTCCCACATGCCACTTGCAAGGAGTCAAAGGCGACGATGCCATTCCAAATTGTCATTCCATGCTGTTATCAAGCGTGGGCAGAATTGTCGACCTGCAGGTGCTATGGAATGCAAGAGCAAACAGGGAGAGTGCAGTCCTCAGCTAGAACAGACCTACACAAAGCTACCACTTCCGCGTCTTGAAAGAACCCCCTATAAATATGCAAATTCTAGCACGTGCAGAGAAAAAGAGGCCCAAGTCTAAAAAAAGATAGCTGCTCTGTGCAAAGGGTTCAAGGCCATGCCTGCCTGTCTGTCTGGGACACACCATACGCCGCATCCCTCCATCAGGCCACATGTAATCACAATCTTGTCCGTGGATGAGAATGCAAGCCAGGGACCTACAGGGACCGGACATACTCACAGAAGTACCGATATAAACACACTTAACAACTCAAAGACGCATTCACCCATGCTCAAAATTCACCATGTGCACTCACACGCAGACATGCACCCATACACACACATGTAGTCCCACTCAAGATAACTCATTAGGACTTTCATACAGACAAACTCAAACAGCCTCACGCTCAAACAGACACGGGTTCTCACACGCAGACCACCGACAATCTTAACACTCACTCACCTACTCACACAAGGCAATGCTCACAAAGTTTGTTCAAAGCAAAACAATATTCAGTTAACTTTTGATTTATTTCAAATATATAACGATAATATACACAGCCTTGTAGGATTCCTCATTTATATATTTTTTAAACATGGCGCTTATGACTTATAATTGGAAACACAAAAATACAATGCGTGTGTTCTTTATTCCACGTTATTTCATGGCTTCAAACCCCCTAATTAATAACAATTGTTTGATTACACATAACGCTTCCTGCCACAGATGCGAAGCACTGAGCCGTAGTTAATCTAACCATAAAACCCTACACATATGCTGCCGGGACTGTATTTGACAGCACAAGTAAGCACCCCCAATAGCATTTGCTTCCACTGGTCTCCTACGTGATGCCAGGACCAGGCCTTTGTGGCGAATTCACCTGGAGCAGCCTGGGCTTAGAAACACTCGCCTACTGCAAATATGGTCTTCGAGTCCGTAATTGTAACCCTCATTTTCTCCTGCAGTGGTAATCTGAGAGCCCTGTGCCGAGCACAGAACAGCTGTTCAGGCTCTCTCCTCCCTCAGCCGATAGAAACTTTCCAAAGCAGGTAAACGCCTGCGAAATTGAGATCTGGGGTGATCACAAGGCATTTGCAAGGAGTTTTCAACCCTGGAAACGTAGTTTTACTCCTGTCAAAAGCATGAGTAAATCCGTTCTATAGATTGAAAAGGGGTGGAAGACACCAAAAACTGTCAGTGGTAGGAAAAGGAGGTTTTCTAGGGTGGCTCTTACAGGCGTCTTAATCCTTCTTTCGTAACCATAGCCAAAACAAACAAGCGCACGCGCCTCGCGCAGCAGCAGGGGGATGCACGTGCGCGCCTCGCGCGGCATCTCGGGGAGGAGGAGGGCCTGCGCGATTCACTTACGGGAGCGATTATTGCAACCATATGGCGCCGCTTCCTCCCGCAAGTGAATCTCCAGACATGCACGCATTGCCATTGAAGGCAATGGAACGCGTGCATGTTTTTGTCTGAAAAGCCGAAGCGATCGCAAAAGGTCTTTTTCCTATGCAGCGCATGCGCGCTGCGTAGGTGAGACCTAAAAAGTGCCCCTTATCTCTCCATAGCCCCTCCCTCAAATACATTTCATCTGTTTTAAAGCGCTGCTAAAGGCTGGCTTCACTAATCCACTCAGCAATCCACATAAACAAATCTGTTCTTTGCAGCAGGCATATTAACCCTCTGTGCTTTATGGCACAAACTGCCACTAGCCAAAACTCTGATCTCTCTCTCTAGCTGGAAAATTAATCACAAGAGATATCTTGACATTTTTATTGCTGCCTGAAAACTGGCGCACACAATAGAGGTATGATGGTGTGAGTGAGAAAGGGCTTCCCTTTGCTGGTGACCAAGATAACAGGAGACCCAGAGGGCAGGTTTATAGTGATCAAGTGAGTGCTACATGTGCTGTCCTTCACAGTTACCTATGTTTATGGTCTGAATTTAGAAAACCTGCAGCTGTACTCTGACCTACAGGTACTCTATAAAAAGCCCTGACCCCCCAAAGAGAGGTATGAGGTGCGGACGATCTCAAATACATCTTAAATTTCCAATATGCCAGATCTGGTGGGGCCCACAGAGGTATGTCATCTACCACCAGGGGATTTCTCCAGATAATTAATCAGGATATCTTGGTGTATGTATAAAGGTTAAGATTCCCAAGAGCTTTAGGATTTATGTTCTATTTTTTACTGCACTACAGACACTCACACATGGATTACTATTTAGTCAGGCAAGTCCATGACTCCTAAGCACACTCTAATCATTCTTCAATTGCTTTAGAGATTGAACTGCCAGCCTGGTACCAGCAAATCTGTCCTTGGTACTTCCCTTCTAATGCTCTGCTAGACTTGGCCGCAAGGTCTGGATTTAGGGAAGGAATACTTGAATATTTCCACAATAATCTGGGTTCAGTCTCTAGATATAGCACCCTATGGAAAGCTTTTAAAGTTTACATCGGAGGTATTTGTATCGCTAAGCAGTCCGGAGTCCTTTGTTTATCTGCCAGAATGGCTGGAGAACGAGGTACAGAGACTTAAAGAGTCCCATGTTTCGGCAGTGGACAATGGAGTACTTGCTAAAATTCATTTGAATTTGCAATACTACAATGACTTTTCAGAACGAGAATTAAAGTACCTGAGTAAGTAGGCATACTGAGGTCAATGGATACTTTATTCTTATCTTATGTAGTGTAAATCCATTTCCCAATTATGGAGATATATGGCAAAAAGTGAAGTAAAAAAATATGGATATGTGGTTGGGAAATATCATGAAGTCAGCTGAGGTTCATAGGCTTTGGATTTTGAATCATAGATTTGCAATCTGATTGTCCGTGAACTGATTATTCTGTTGCGACCACCATTTTGAGAGCTCCCTTGAACTCTGAGGCTGGCAGACCCCATTGTGGATGAAATATACTGGTGCTATGAGGTTCATGGTGTGGGATCACCACTCAGATATGGGATCAAAATGCAGCTGTAATCAAAAGAGGGCTGTGCCGAGTCTATATACTTGTGGGGGACGTGGACATAAGACCTACCCCAAAACTAAGCCCTTTGCCCAGTAAACATAAGAACATGCTTTGCCCAGAATGTACAAGGCCAGTATACTGGGCAAAAAGTGGTACCAAAGGCCACATCACATGCCTATAAAATGCTTGGCAAGGCCCCAAAGAGCTCTGGGGCACTGGAGATGTTTTGACCCAGCTCCACCTACCACCCTGCTTGTACCCGATGCATCTGAAAAGGCGGCTCTTCTTGGGTGGTGCTATATGACTTAGTGATCAGATGGACGTGCGGTGGAGGTCGCTTCGAGCAAGGTCAATAGTACTTAAAGTGAAGCTGTTTCCGACAAGAATCTCGGAAGTGACCCACTAACACCGCTGCGCAATCTGCAATACATGAATAGTTCCAGAGACGTGGAGGGCTGATCGCCCTTATTTTTCTCTGGTGTAAGGAACTGCCCCTCTCTATAAAATGTCCCCCATGTCGCCAGCCTTCTATTACGCAGCTGTGTAACTGTGGAGTGCTTGTCAGTGAGTTGGAGAAAGGGGTGGTGTGTTTGGGGATGGGCAGGATTGTAGACATCTACTGCAGGGGCGGCTGGTGGATTTTGAAAGTAGTGGGCCGAGAAATATTGTACCCTAATATAACGAGCGAGCCCAAACCGCAAAAGGAGGGTGCGCAAGAGTATTTTTTTTTTTATGGATTCAAATGGTGGGTTTTACATCACCTTTTTACTGCAAATTGTTGAAAAAAGGGGATCCAAATATAGCATTTTAAAGCACAAATGTGAAGAAAACATTAGAAACAAATCAAAAATATTTCCAATCCTCTAAATGGTCTGCTTGCAAAATGACCCCCAAGCCAAGCACACCCAACCAACGGAAACAGGCCCTCTAAGTGTTTCTCCCCTGTAACACATCTCTGAACCACCTATGTTTTCATTGTATATAATAATGACAATGCTGCAGTTTGTTCTTATTTATCTTATGCAACTTACAACCACTGACAAAGCCAATAGTCCTGGCTGGTTGTAGGTGTAATGTCACTCGTATCATATATCTGGAGAGGCAATGACAGAAGAAGCGCAATACCAGTGGGGCAGCACACTATGCTAAGTACAGATTTTTAGCTTAACAGTGTTAAGCCATGCTCATAATTACATTGGCCACCCCTACGAGAGACCCCCCCCCCCCCCCCAGGTTTTTCATCCCACTTAAAGCCCGGCACACACAGAAGTGTGTGTGTGGTTTTTTTTGTATAGTAAGGGAGGCATGGTAGAAACGAAAGGCCGCGCATTTCATGATTTCATTTAAATCATGAAATGCGCGGCTTTTGGTTTCTACCATGCCTCCCTCCATATACAACAGAAACACACGCTGTGTGTGTATGTTGCATGGGCGCATGGTAGAAACGAAAGGCCAGGGACACTCATTTCAATTAAAACGAGTGTCCCTGGCCTTTCGTTTCTACCTTGCTTCCATATACAACATACACACACAGTGTGTGAGTGTATTCTGTATATGGAGGGAGGAATGGTAGAAACAAAAGGCTAGAGACACTATTTTTAAATAAATTACCGTCACCGCTCTGACAGCAGAAAAAGACAGAGCAGTTGCAAGTAAAAGCCTTGCAGAGAGTTCGGCCTCGGTCGTCTGAAATTAAAATGACCAAGCACTCTTCAAGCCTTCTAAGGTAACAGCGCGTTGTAACACATCTGCTTGCAAAACTGCCCACTGGCAGATTAAGGGCAAAGCCAATCACAGGCACGATCAAATAGAGGCCCCGTAATGATTGGGCAGTACTCTCTGGGTTACAGGGACCTGCATGATATGTGTTCTTGATAAATAAAATATGTTTAAAAAAAAAAAATAGAGGCCCCGTGTCTGGGCGCGGAGGGCTCGGGGTGGTCGAAGTTTGAGCCGGCCTCTGGTGCAAGGTAGGTGAATTTATGAGTAAGTCTTGCAAATTCTTAACATGTTAAGCTTCCTCTTTTCAGTCGTAATACTCTCCTGATATAGCGCTAAGGCGCCCAGTGATATGGGAGGGAGCTATCTCGCCAGAATTGGAACCTGTACAGACACGTCCATGCAGCAGGTGTATTAACGCACTGAGTTATCCATCTACGCCTGGAACATGCAACGTTTACTCACATATTTCTGCAGTAGATACATTAACGACTGAGCTTTCGTATTGGGGTTAAAGTCTACAGACATTTCCACATTACTCTTTATTGCTTCCCTCTTTTCAAGCTCGGGTTCTATTTCCTGTAGTGATGAGGCAGCAGGGAGCACCCCTTCCTGCAGGAATGTTCTCAGGCCCAGAAAGCAGCGTTCCCAGCTTCCAGACCTTCAGATTTCTGACATATCTCTGGTGTCACAGTGGCCCAGCCCCCGTCACCCCCGTCCGCTATCCTGAATCTTGCAATCTCCCGCCCTTAGACACACTCAACAGTGGTCTGACTTCTCAGATGCCGATTCCCCAAAATACCAGCGGTGGCACTGTACACCCTATGCGCCCCTCCAGTTTTATTCAAAACAGTCAGTTCTCTAAGTGCATCATATAAATTCCTAAATACTCACATATGGAATGTTCTCACAACAGGCTCCTCGTGACTGGACTGCACAGTGCTTATTCCTGCCCAAGGAAAACATCGTTGTTCAAAGAGCGAGGTCCGAGGAGGCAACAAAAGTAGGGCTTCACTTTCACTGGCAAACACTGTAATTGTAATGTGGCGCGAGTGCGGTGACGTGAGGGAGTCAAGTCGGCCTGCTGCGCTGCGAGCCTCAGCCTGGACGTCACCACAACAGCCAGCAGCAGCGTCCCGAAATGGCCAATCACTGCATGGCTTCACATGAAGTCACACAGTGATTGGCCATATATAAGTGTGGCTGCGGTAGTGCCACCACCCACGCGCGGCACCCAATAATGTATTGCCTGTCCTTCTGCGCGGTGGACCAGCCAATTGGCTAGAGGGGCACAGTTACTCTTGTCCATATCCGACCGGGGGGCTGTGGCCCTGGCTGCTGTATTGAAGCAGCACCCTTGGGTCCCTCATAATGGTAAGATACTGCGCGCGCATATTTGGGCTTGTCATAGCCCAAAAATGCACATGAGCACTACTGCTGCAGCTGAGTCTGGACTGTCACTCAGCTGCTGCAGCCCAGCCCCACCCCCTGGCTTCAGCGCACTCCGGATTCAGTCGGGCGTGTCCCGGTACTACTAGTACCGGCACACGCGTGTATATATATATATTCAGCGACAGCGAGAGCTGCGAGACGTGAGGAGCATTGCGCTTGACGGTGGGTCCATGTGGCTTAGTGGGGCTATGCCCCAACGCCCCAATTGACGTACCGCGCCTCATCTACTGGTCCCGCCCTCAGACTTAGCCTGCGTTCTAGGTGTGGATCATGCATTCGACAGTAGAGAGATCTCGATTGCCGTGAGAGGGACATCTCCCAAATTAGAGAGACAATAGTGTGGGGGCCATACAATCTGTTTCAACTGCTAAGTAAGTGTGGGAGGTGTGGTGTCGGTTTATGCCAATAAAAAACAAAATGTGCTTGGGCACACAGAACAACTCAAAATTAGGGGCTTCAACCCCCGCACGACTGAAGGGGAAAGCAAGAGTCACCCAGCTGATTCGAGTTGCCTGCCTGCCCATGTCAATCTCATCAACTGGGTTTTAAGAGTGCTAAAGAATGCCTTAGTCAGAGGCAGCGAAATATTGATAAATAAATGTAAAAGTATCGGGACAATAACCATTTTTTTTAAGACTGATACGGCCAGCCAAGGATATTACGCCTGAAGTGGACTTCCACATTTTCAATTTTTGCTGCAATAAAGTGGAGGAAGGACTCTGTCTATATTTTGCATGGTATCCACTCTTGCAGCCCGGCTGGGGCCCTGGAGTTTGGGAACCGAGTATTCTTTTTAGCCGTGCCTAGGCCCAGACTCTAGTAGGTATTGCCTTTGGCCCTTATGAGCAGGCACAGAGGGTAAGGGAACTGAATGTAGGAAATTGTCAAAGCCTCCTTGCACCCTGAAGCTACACAGCACAGGCTGTGCTCAGGACGCTGTCAGAAAGAGGAGGAAGCCAAGGCGTGGCTTAATTAACTACTCTTCCCCCAAGGATTGACGAGAATGCTACACGCCCTGTCCAGTAGACACTGAAGACAAGGAGACTAGGCAGAAATACACAAGAACACACCCTAGGCTCAGAAGGCGCGTTCTGTGGACTCTGGGAGAAAAGGGCAAAGAGCAATGGGAACGACTAAATGGTCTATCTAGCAGTGTGGCCTGGGAATGGTTTATATTGTGGGAGGTGAACTTGGTGCAGAGAGCAGCCCCCTCTATACCCAGAGCCTGCTGGTTACAACAGAAGACTGTGCCTACCGCCTTTCGGAGAAGTGTATCCAGGCCTATTGGGTTGCAACAACCATGCCCCGCCAGCTCTGGGGATGGTTGGATCATTTTTGTATTAGATTTTTTTTCGAAATTGAAACAACACGGTGACAAACTGTGACAACAACCATACATAACATTGTCCTATAATATCACACTCATACATAAATATGCATTACATTGGGAAAATAACAGCATCAAAGATTTATAAACAGTGCACAGCGGGAAATCCCACTCCTCCCAACAGTTACCTGCAAACTCATGGGCCATCACCGTTGGTAGGTGGTGATGTGGCCTCTGTGTTTTCCACTTGCATCTGTATATATGCTTTAAGGGGGCTCCATATGTCCCTGGGTTGGGATGCCAGGGGCAAAAGGTCAGCGGGCAATTCCAACTGTTCTTAGCAATAGATTAGATCTGGCAGCCATTGTTTCAATTTGGAAGCCTGGTCTCTTTTATAGTAGCACACCACCTGTCTCTTGCCAGTAGATGGTCGGCCACAAGGAATTTCTTTTGCTGTGTCTCAATGCATTTTAAACACTCAAGTAACACAGTGACCACATCCATCTGAACCTCTCATTCCACCATGGTGGACAAAGCCGACATATCCTCTGTTCAGTACAGTTGAATCTCTTGGCGTTGCCAAGCCAAATGCAGAAACCCAGCGTCCGGGGCACCACATCTGGTGCAATTTGGATCTTCCCTAAGGCCGAGCCTATATAATGTAGCAGGGGTGTAAAAAGCTCTGTGCAGATATTTATAATGAATTATAACGAGTCTTCTACTCAAAGTGATCAACCTCGTTTGCATGCAACTGAATTTCCATTGTTCAGCTGAGATCTTTTGACCCAGCTCCCCCTCCCACCCTGCTCGTACCCGATGCATCTGAAAAGGCACCTCTTCTTGGGCGGCGCTATATAACTTAGTGATCAGATGTCAGGGCCATAGCCACGGGGGGGTGATGGGGCTGGGCACCCCCTAAAAATGCCTGCCACCCTCCCTAAATGCAACTGCAAGCATGTCAGAGATTGCGTTCAGAACAAAAGCTTGCTCTGCAATGCGTATGGGACTAGTGAGGTCATATCAGATGCAGAAGTCCTAAAAAACAGAAAACCAGGAAACGAGTCCCCACTTTTTGCAAAGATGCCTTTCACTTTTGCTGAGGATTTAGGAGGGAGAAAATGCCTGCAGGGAAAGCACTTCTCGAGCCACAGTCAGAGGCCTTTGGATATGGAAAGCAGCAACATAGTAATAATTTTGCACAGGGTGGCAGGAGGAAACCGACTTTTTCCGGGCCCTAACCACCATGCCCCCAAGCAAAACAGGAACATTTCTCTTAAGACTGCAGCTCCTCTTGAGACCGCAGCAGTGCAAGACACATTGCCCATGAATCAAGTTGAAGATCCAGTCAGTTTTTGATTCTGTTTTATAGTTTGACACACCAAATTAAATCACACCCATTCTCTGTGTTCAAAGTAACATTAGTTTAGTCAGTGAATAAACAGTCACACTCAATCAATCAATCAATCATGGTTTTATATAACCCGTTAATCACCCGTAAGAGTCTCAAGGCACTGGGGAGGGGGGCAGCTCTGGATCAGTTGAAGAGCCAGGTCTTGAGGTCCTTCCTGAACGTGTGCAGGGTAAGGGACCGTCTGATGTTCACAGAGAGCTCGTTCTAGGTCTTGACTGCCTGAGGGTAGTGTTAAGCATTTGTTGTACACACTCAGGCAGCAAATGATGTCACACACTCAAAGGCTGAACTTAGACCAATTTGTTTGTAAAAAAAATATTATTTAGTTATTTTATTTCTAGAACCAAGCCAAGCCTGGTGCAGGTAAGTGAAATAATACTTGGCAAAATCTTATGCAGGGATTTACAGTTGAATGCAGGTTCAAATGCAGTTGGTTGAATTACAGTTAAGTCAACTGTTTGAAATTACTTTTCAGTTACTTTACAGATTACTGTGCACGTTACTTTTTAGATTACTTTTGCTAATCAGTGTGAAATGGCTAGATATCACACAGACATTTCCTAGACAAAAGGTAAGTCATTCATTTTTAGTACATTTGCAGTTTTTCATTGTTTCATACAAATCCTCTCCACACTTTTAGAAGAATTTTCAAGGAAAATAGTCAATGCAATCCTAGCATAGGAAATTAAGTTAATGGGTTGCAGGTAAGTACTTATTTGTGGGAGTTGGTATTCTGGGTTTGAACCAGGGTTCCCCCAGGGTCTAGAATACACTCTTAGAACACCCTCAGTGGCACTAGGGCGGTCGGGTGCTGAGTGCTGAGTGTTGAGGCCCAATGTTATCTAAGGGGAGATAGGGGGCCTCCGGTTGGTTGCTGCTCACGAGGAGCCCACAAGGTTGTGGGAGCAAAGCTCCTGGTGTTAGGCTCAGGGCAAAGGGGGATCCGAGTTAGCAAACAAGGTGCACCCGCAGCGGCACAGGGGCGCCTGGGTGCCGGGTGCTGTTTTGGCATTGGATGCCCTGTTGTTTTCAACGGGAGTCGCCGGTTTTGGATTTCGGCTGCAGACTCGGTCCAGAAAGAGTTCTGGGCGCAACCAACAGCTGGACAGGTAAGTTGGAGGGCCCAGGAACGTAGGTGCACCTTGGTTTCTCTTCTCCAGGGCACAGGGTGGCTGAATTCAGGGGTGTCTTTTGAGGTCGGATTTCACCTGACCGGGCCACTCACAGGGCCTCCATGCAGGGGCTGTAGGTGATGTCTGGGAGTCCTGGAGGGGTCAACCCACAGTGGACTCTGACTCTGGAGCGCTGAAGGACCTCGCTGGGACCGGTGGACCTCCCGTATGCGGGCCATAGACGTCGGGTGCAGTGGTGGTCCCAGGTGTCAGGTTTCTTTGTCCTCAGTAGGCTCAGGGTCTGTCTTGGGAGTTTCTTTTGAACATAGCTGCTGTTAACAGGAGATGTGGTCTTTGTTGAAGGCAGTCAGTCCTCCCAGGGTTTCTGGAGGTCGCTGGCTGCAGGACAAAATGACTTTGGGGTAGGATCGCTGGATCCTACAGACGGGCCGATAGGGCTGGGGCCAAGTCAGTTCTACTCTGCAGTCTCCTCTGCTGGGCAACTTTTCATCCTTCTTCTTCATAGGCTGCGGGAATCTGTCTTCTCAGTTCAGGGCTGCCCCCTAAATATAGTATTTAGGGGGCGTTTCAGGGGTCAGGGGTCTCGAGGTCAGTAGCCAATGGGCTACTGACCTTAGGGTGACTACACCCTTGGTGTGCTCACCCAAGGTAGGGGGTGAGCACAATCCCTAATTCTGATTGAAGAGTGCCTGCCATCTGCATGATGGCGAGCACTAAAGAGTGGGCTTCACCTCGCCTCCCTGACCTGAGGGGTGGGATTGGCAGAGGTGAGCACACCTTCTGGGCTGTGCTAATGTTTCCCACTTGTCTTCCTGCCGAAAAGTAGGGGGGACAGGAAGGAGGCCTGCTCCTGATAGCAGGAGAGGGTGGGGGTTGCATTACAAAGGCAGCAGGGCATTTGAAGCTCTCCTGCCACAGGAAAGGCTTTGTTTTTGGGCTCGGGGAGCAAAGGCTCCCACCCCAAGGGTCCAGATACTTGTCTCATGGTGGCAGGCTAGTGTGTACAAGTCAGGGAACCCACCAGAGGCTGGTCATTTTTCTAAGATGCCCTCTGAGTGCATTTTTCATTAAATCCCACAGTGGCATCAGTGTGGGTTTAATGTGCTGAGAAGTTTGATTCCAAACTTCCCAGTTTTCAGTAAAGCCATTATGGTGCTGTGGAGTTAGTAATGACAAACTCCCAGCACCATATACTCTTAATGGCTTTACAGTACTTACAATGTCTAAGAATTGGTCTAAACACTGTAGGGGTGCAGGGCTCATGCACTTGTACCCTCACCACTGGTATAGTGCACCCAACTAAAGAGGGGGCGTACATATGCCAATGCAGTGGGTTGTAGGCATGGCAAACAGGGATGTTGACTCTTCACTTTGTTCTGCAACAAAACACGCAGCCTGCAATGGCAGTATGTGTGTGTAGACGTCCGTCCCTGATATCTTGGAGGCTATACCTGAAGGATATGCGATTCTGAGGGTGGACAGGGCTGGCCAGAAGGCGGGCGGCATTGCTGCGATTTTCAGGAGAGATCTTCAGCTTAAACTGGAGAAACTTGTGCTTCTTAGCTGCGAAGCGACCTTGTTTAGTCTGAATATCACGAGCTCTAGATCAGTGTCTGGACTACTCATGTATAGACCCCCTGGTCCGGGGAGAACCTTTATTGATGAACTTTTGGAAACACTTCCACCATATGTCCTCCGCTACTCTAACTTTCTCCTATTAGGGGATTTTAGTTTGCATTTGGAAAATAAAGGCTGTAAAGAATCGGCTGAGTTTTCAGTAGGTCTTCAGGCTTTGGACCTGAATCAATTGGTCCATACTTCCACACATAACAAAGGTCATACATTAGATAACATTTTCACTAACTGTGCAGGGCCAGCTGTCACACTGCCGGTCCCTGTAGCCTGGTCAGACCACTATTTACTGCCTTTTAGTTTATTGGTGCCAGGTCAGGCCCTCCATGGTAGTTGCTCAAAACCGACATTGGTCCGGAAATGGGCGGCATTAACTCAGGATGACTTTGAAGAAGCTTTGGCGGGCAGCCCCCCTGAGGTGGGGGACAACATCCTGAGTGCTTGTAACTTAAAATCTAGTTGGATGTTGGAGGCGGTCGATTCCCTGATACCGCTAGAACAATGTAAAAGTGGGTGTACTTCTGCCTCTGAGAAGTGGTTTTCGTCAGATTTGGCGCAAATGAAATCTAGCTGTAAGCATCTTGAGCGCCAATGGAGGAAGAGCTACAGGGTTGAGAATAGACAGAAGTATCTAGAGGCTCTGAAGCTTTACTATCGCCAGATCAAGAGAGTGCGGAGGGAATACTACACTGGGCAAATTGATCTAGCAAAAAATTCAATGAAGGCCATCTTTCAGGTAGTGAAACAACTGTCCTCTCTGGAACGAGTGACAGCTGCGCTCCCTGCCTCTATGGATTATCGTAATAAGGTTGCTGACTTTTTTACCAATAAGATTGCTAAGATCTACACCACATTTCCAGAAAGTAGTAGGAGGTATGCTCCCGCTCTTGGCTTGGATACTCCAGGGTCTGAGGATAAGTTTGTCCTCCGTCCTTTGGTGGAAAACGAGGTTCTCAGACTGATGGAGGTGGTGAAATCTGGGTCACCTCTGGATCCGGTCCCCCCAAAACTTCTGCAACTGGGAAAGAAAATGATTGCTTCTGTTTTCACCTCGCTATTGAACCTCTCATTTAGAACTGGACAGGTTCCTAGCAACTGGAAACATGCAATGGTGGTCCCTCTGTTGAAGAAACCCTCACTGGATCCCACTCTTCCTGAAAATTTAAGACCAATATCTCTACTTCCCTTTGTAGCTAAAATTGCAGAGAAACATCTGAATGGCCATCTCTCTAAGTTCCTGGAAGAGAGGCAGGTTCTTCATGATACCCAGTCCGGCTTTAGGCCTATGCATGGTACGGAGTCCGCTCTCCTGCTGGCAGCCGAAGTGTTGAGGGCTGCGGCTGATGAAGATAGGACCGTGGCCTTGATTCTGCTGGACCTAAGCGCCACGTTCGACACGGTGTCCCACGGCCTCCTACTTGAGAGGCTAAGGGAAGTCGTGGTTGGAGGTGGCACGTGGATTTCGTTGAAGAATTTTCTGGAAAACAGATCTTTCCAGGTTTTGCAACATCCTTTCAGTTCCAGAACTTGTCCTTTAAACCAGGGGGTGCCCTACCCTTTTTAACATATATATGCGCCCACTTGCAGATATTGTTCTGAAACATGGAATTCAGCTGGTGTCATATCCTGATGACACTTAGCTAGTTGTGACTCTGGAACAAAAGGAACCCGAAAGGGCTGCCGATTTTAGAACCTGCCTGGGGGAACTCATGGACTGGATGAGACTGAGCTGTCTCCAGTTAAATGCAGGGAAGACAGAGGTGAAGGTGGTTGGAAAACAGCCCTCTCTCTGGTCACAGCATTGGTGGCCAGAAGCACTGGGAACTAGTCCAGTGCCGAAAGCCAAGGTAAAATATCTGGGAGTGTGGTTCGACGATAATCTCTCCTCCTCGCAAATATCGGCTGTGGCTGGGACTTGTTTTGGCATTCTGAAGTTGATACGTAAGATCCTGGGCCTTCTCCCCCTGAGTGCTAAAAGGACTATTGTACAGGCGCTGGTCACGTCTCGCCTTGATTACTGCAATGTCTTGTATCTAGGGGTGACTGCCAAAAATCTTAAGATCTTGCAGAAGGTCCAAAATGCCGCAGCCCGGCTTATCTTGAATGTACCTAGGAGGGCATCGGTGAGAGAAGCTTTGAAGGAACTGCATTGGCTTCCTATCCGGGCCAGAGTTACCTTTAAGGCTTTATGCCTGAGTCACAGGATCCTTGGGGAAAGGGGACCACGTTTCTTGCGGCCTCTCCTGACAGTCCACCAGCCTGCTCTTAATTTGAGATCATTGGGCAGTGCAAGATTGATTGTGCCCAGAGTGGAGAAGGCGCGGATAGGCGGAAGATCCTTTGGTTTCCTGGCAGCTAAGGCCTTGAATGAGCTCCCAGTGGATCTTAGGACAACTGAGTCCTAAAAAACTTGGCTATTTAATCAGGCATACTAGCAACATCTAGCCTAACACCTTCAGAGCAGCGCCAAGAAACCAACCTGGTGTATATGCGCCAAACAAATAAAGTTTAACATAACATAACATAACATGAGTCGGAGTCTCTGTTTCGCAAGAAATTGAAAACATGGCTCTTCCGTCTCCCCCGGGGAGGGCTAAAGTGGTAAGGTGCCATCCTGTATGGATGCCCGCGTTCTCTGGTGGGCAGCTTGGGAGGGTTGCTTGGGGTCCAACTATGTCCTAGCGCGCGGACACTCTGGTTGGAGTAACCATTGCGCTTTATAAGCTTCCTAATAATAATAATAAGGTACAGGGCCTCTAAGGGTGGCGCAATAAGTGCTGCAGCACTTATAGGCGTCCCCTGGCCACAGTGCCCTTGGTACTCATGGTACCTTTTACAAGGGACTGACATGTGGCCAGAGAGGTGCCAATTGGGGGTACAATGTACAGTTTTGGGGAAGAACACAGGCCCTGGGAACCTGATTGGCAGGGACTCAGGGCACATCAAGTCAAAGTACATCAGTAGTCTGGCAAAAAGTGGGGGGGTTACTCCAACAGAAACACAGCTTCCTACAGGTGTGTCTCTACAAACTCAAAACGAATCTGATTTATAAATGTGGGGTTTTCTATCTGATATGCTAGTGAGACTTCATATATTTTGATTTTCGAGCCTATTTTCTGTCACAGTTCATTCATGCGACTGAGAAGAGAGACAGAAGTTGTGTCTTCTGTGATCCCATGACCGTGGCATCAACACTGTTAAAAGAGGAAAGCAGGTCTTGGGGAGTGAGTCAATGAGCGGGAAAACAATGTTAATTTGCATTCTAATGAGAGAACTGGTGGGTGAGATACATTTCTTGTAGGGCTGTAGTGAATATGTCTCTAATACCATAGCCATTCAAGTCCCTCTTTGTTTGTTCTTGAAGAGACAAAACTACCTGACATGACTTCTTCTTTTCGAAGAAGGAATCTTCCACCCTCAGTCTTAGAAAAAATTGTTTTCTCATTCCAACAGCTTATCTTAGCATAGAAATACATGCTCTTACGTCTTTATAGGTGTGCAAAACAACAGGGTTTACAGGATTGGCGTATGATGATCGCAAACTCAATGAAAAAACAACTTTCAGTATTTTTCAGAGGGCAGCATTAAGAGTTTGTGAATGGAGGCATGCAAGTCCAGTGCTTGCATTGGAAGGGGGAGGGGGGGGGGGGGGGCACAGCATTGTCAACTTATGGAAAAATACAAATGATGGCCCGGTACCATTTTAATAAGACTGATACAGCCAGCCAAGGACAGCGGTAGAGAGATTCACTGGTTTATTTGGTCTGATATTGTAGTAATGATCACACCATAGTTTTCCCTCAAAAGTCATAACCACTTCCTTCTCTTTGTGCATCTACACACCCAGGTACCTGAGGGATATCATACACCATTCCAGGGGGAACTCCAGTGTGAGACGTAAACTTGTAAACTTGTAAACTTGGGGATTTATAGAGCGCAATTGTTGCCCGAAGGCGTCCAAGCGCTAGGATAGCCGGGACCTACAGGGAGCAGGGAAGGGACGGAGAAAAGAAACAAAAGTTTAGCAGGAAGATGTGAACAGGTGGGTCTTAAGTTGCTTGCGAAACATAGTAAGATTCTGGGTGGCTCTAAGATGAAGCGGTAGAGCATTCCAGGCTTTCGCTGCATTGTACATGAATGTCCTTCCGCCGGTTCTAGATCTATTTATTCTTGGAACTGCTGCTAAGAAAGTCTGGCTGGAGCGGAGACTGCGATTTGGGATGTAGTGGGTGGTCAGATTACGGGTAATGATGGGTCCCGTATCCCAGAAGGCTTGGTGGGCTATACATAGTGCCTTGAACAGAACTCTCTGCCGGACCGGTAGCCAATGGAGGCTAGTCAGTCCGGTCCTCACTGAGTGCCTGTGCGGGATTTTAAGTAGAAGGCGAGCTGCGCTGTTCTGTACAGTTTGCAGCCTCCGAAGAGTGTATTCTGGTGCCCCCAAATAAAGTGCGTTGTTAAAATCAAGACGTGAATGGATAAGCCCTTGAATGGCAACCTGTTTGGCTTCCAAGGGGAGGAGGGGGAAGATTTTATTTAGCACTCGCAGAATGCCAAAACATGTGGCTGACAGTTTTGTGGCTTGGACATTGAAAGACAGTGAGCTGTCTAGCCATACCCCAAGACTTTTGATGGTACTTTTTGGGGTTGGAGGCGGTCCTAGGCATGGGGGCCATAGGGAAGGGGAGAGTGCCGGCTCTGAGGGTCCTAGGAGCATCAGCTCAGTTTTTTCTCCATTCAGTTTCAGGGATGATGACGACATCCAGCTCCTCACTTCCTCCAGGCATTCTCTGAGCCCGCCTGGCGCAGTTCGAGATGCCTCCTGCGCCAGTGAGACCACCAGCTGCGTGTCGTCCGCATATGAAATGATTTTAATTCCAAATGGGCGGACGACACTAGCCAGCGGTCTCATATAAAGGTTGAATAGAGCAGGGCTCAGAGAGGAGCCCTGAGGAACTCCACAATTTAAAGGTCTACTGGAGGGAGCTGAATCGCCATCAAAAACCCTGAAGGATCTGTTCCCCAGAAAGGATTCAAACCATGCCCAAGCCCTATCCTTGATCCCCACACCGGACAGGCGGCTTAGTAGGGTGTCATGACACACTGTGTCAAAAGCCGCGCTTAGATCAAGGAGGATCACTGCCACTGATCCTCCCTGATCCAGAATTTTTCTCGCTTCCTCTACGACCATGAGGAGAGCGGTCTCTGTCCCGTGCTTAGGTCTGAAACCCGTCTGAGTGGGATCCAGTATGTGGTGGTCCTCTAGATAGTTCACTAACTGTTGGTTCACATATTTCTCCAAAATCTTGCTCAGCCAAGGGAGCAGAGAAATCGGGCGGTAGTTAGCCAACTCAGACGGGTCTAGATTGGGTTTCTTAATCAGTGACCTAACCATGGCCTGCTTCCATGCAGGGGGAACGATGCCTGAGGAGATGGAAGAGTTTAATACCTCTCTGATGACAGGCAAGATGGTATGGGATGCTGCCATTAGGATGTCAGGAGGGGCAGGGTCGGCCGGGGAACCTGATTTAACACTGAGGGCTAGTAGTTTTAAAGTGGGGAGATCTAGTGGGGGAAAGTGAGTTAAGCTATAAGGGGTGGAGGAATGTGACAGGCTAGGGGGGTTATTAGGTTGAGTAAACCGGTCGGTATTTGGGGATGAAAAAGTTGAATAAATATTATTAATTTTCTGATAGAAAAATTCGGCAATATCATTGCATTGAGTGACCGATTTCTCGACATGAACCATAGGGGATGGGTTCGTTAGCTTTTTAATGATCTGGAAGATCTCTTTGGGTTTGGATCTTGCATTCAGGATTTTTTCGGCGAAAAACGACGACTGAGCTGCTTTTATTTGAGTTTTGTACTCGTTGATGGTTTCACGGTACCGGGTTTTATTATCCATCGATTTATCTAAGCGCCAGCGTCTCTCCGCCCTTCTACAGATACGCTTTTTTTCCCTGAGAGACTGGGTGTACCAAGGGGCGGTTTTTTGCGGCCGCTTCAGTACGGTCTTGCTCATTGGGAGAGTAGAGTCAAGAGTGTAGGAGATCCAGTTGGTATACGCCTGATTAGCTAGGGCGGGGTCATCCTGAATTTCTGGTTGTGAACTAGCCAGTTTAGTGCACCACTTATCAACCTCAAGGCGCGTCCAGGCTCGTCTTAGTTTGGTGGTGGGAGCCGGAGGAAAAGAATTGGGAGTGGTCCATTTGAAGGGGATTAAGAAGTGGTCAGTCCAGGGTAGGATAATGCCTGGGTCCACTGTGATCTCAGCGCAATTTGAAAAGATAGGATCCAGTAGATGGCCTTTTTCATGGGTGGGGGAGGAGACACGTTGAGTAAGTTGTAGAGCCGCTAGATCATCTGATAGACTAGCAGCTGAAAGGTCGGAGGGGGAGTCAAAGTGTAAATTCAAGTCGCCCAACACAGTAAAGCTAGAGGAGGTGCTGACTCTGCTGGCCACATTCGATGGCAGTGTTAGAAGAAACTGCTTAGGGGGGCCGGGCGGGCGATAAATTAAAGTGCCTGAGAAGCAGATGTTAGGAGAGAGGTTGATGTTAAAACCCGTGCTCTCACAATCCGAGATGGTCTCAGGAGAGAGTCGACAATGATATTGATCCTTATGGATGATAGCAAGGCCTCCTCCTCTCCCTTTTGTCCGATCATGCCGTGTTATTTGATAGCCGGTGGGGAGGGCCTCTACTATCGCCGGGTTGGACTCACTGGTAAGCCAGGTTTCCGTAAGGAACAATATATCCGGGGTATGCTCTTCTATCAATAAGGCCATTTCGGCGCTATGCTTAGGCAACGAGCGGCAATTTAATAGGAGCATTTGAAATCCCTGTGTGACCGTTGTGCGCACGTTAGGTTTGAGAGGCGCAGAGCAGGTAGGACAGGTTGAAGGGAGATCCATGGCTTGGAAGGAGTGCCGAGAGCATGTGTTAACGGGAGGCCTTAACTTGTAGAGAGTTGCTAGCGAATAGCGTCTTTGTGCTGACAGCTGAGGGGCAGGGGGGGTGGCCCAAGGCCCGGACTCGGCGCGGACGAGCGCAGACGAGCTTGCCTTATGCGCGCCTTCGGCGCGCAATCGTCGCGCCCGCTGCGCTCGTCCGCTGCGCCTCCGGAAAAGACACATGCTTTATGGTAGTGACGGGGTGAGTAAAAGGGGGCGTGGCTGTAGTCGTGGGCGTAATACACACTTCCAGTTAATGAACACCCATGGCAGGTTCTCTAAACAGAGATACTCCCTCATAACTGCATCAAGACAGCAATTCGGGTTGTGGACATACAGGATCATATCCTCTGCATATAGCAAGGTGAGAATGGGGTGATTAGTGTATCTCAGTGCAAATTCTGAGTAGTGCTGTCTGAGTTTAGCTGCTAGGGATTCCCTAACTAGAGTGAAAAGAATGAGGCAGAGTGGGTAACCCTGCCTCATACTGCAGGAGACCTGGACATGGTCAGAGAGGGTGCCATTAATGAGTACTTTGGATTTGGGGCATTTATAAAGAAAACAAATCAAATCTATAAATTGCCTCAGCAGCCCGAGCCGAGCCAGGATATCAAAGAGATACTTCCAATTAAGAGAGTCAAATGTTTTAGAGGCATCTAGAAATATATTAGCAGCAGTCAGGTTAGGGCCCACATCCTCTAGGATCGAGAATAGCGTGTGAAAGTTGTGCGCCAATGAGTGCTCAGTTATAAAGCCTGACTGGTCAGACTGCACCAGGTCTAGAATTATTAACGCCAATCTATTTGCAATCAATTAGGCCCAAACTTTGGCATCACAATTCAAAAGGGAGAGTGGGCGAAATGAATCACAACTGCAGGCTGGTTTCTAAGGTTTCAACAGTGTTATTATCAAGTTTAACGCATAATAAGGGGCAGAACTCTGTGCTGTTGCGCCTCTTCAAATACTGCAAAAAGATGTAGGGCCTGTTTCTCAGCATATCTTTTTTTAAATTCAACTGGTAGGCCATCTGAGCCGAGAGCTTTGCCCATGAGAAGCCCCTTTAGTACTTTCATTAACTCATCGAATGTGAAGGGCTGTTCTAGGAACAAGCAATGGGAATCCCGAGTCAGTCCAAGGCAGTATCCTCCAAATATGATTGGATGGCCAGGTGTGACTGTGTCCCAGCGGTAGAGTACAAATCCCAGGAGTATGCAGTAAATACCACTGAAATCTGGTCAGCCGCCCAAAAGGGCTGGCCCTGCGAGTCTTCGATTTCCATCACTGAGTTTGTAGCCTCCTGTTTCCTTAGCATGGCTGCGATTGCCCTGCCAGGTCTCTCTCTACCCATATGCCCTCGCTACTGCGTATTTACCTAGAAATTTGCACTCTCTTGCCACTACCTGATTGTATTCTGCGATCTTATTCTTAATTTGCACTAATGACTGTGAGCTTGCCTCCTCTGCCAGTGCTTGCTCCAGCATTCTAACATCTGCCTTGAGACAGGAAAGGTGAGATCTAAGGGAGCCTAGCACCCCATTATATACAGACACATAGTGACCATGTATAGTAACCGGGAAAGCCTCCACACAGTGGACATGGAGTCAACCGTGCCAATGTTAGTTTCAAAATAACTATTTATGTCCATTTGGCTCGCCTCCACAAAGGCAGAATCCAGGAAGGTTTCAGGGTATAGCTTCCAGAGAGAGAACGGTTGGGGTCGATTGGGCAGTGACAGGGACATTAACACAGATGTATGATCTGACAGTGTACGGGCCAGGTGCTCGACTTCCCTGACCCATGGGTGCGCATCTTTATATATCAACCAGTATTCAGTGCGGGACGTGCTGCCATGTTTGTGGGAATAGTGTGCACCCTCTGCCATATCTGGGTGTCTGGTCTACCAGATATCCAGAAAGTCATGATCGTTCATCATGTCTTTACTATGTATGGCTGCCAAGAACTTGTGTTGGGTGCTTTGGTAAGATCTGTCCATGTTGTCCTGTACGATGCAGTTAAAGTTGTGTCCCCCCTAAATAGACCTGTGGAGAGCACCCGTCTCCATAGCTAATCAAAAAATCCTAGGTTATCTACATTTGGTCTGTAGTAGTTTACCACGGTTAGCCTAACATGAGTAAACAGCCCCCACAAGATGACATAATGTCCCTGTCTGTCACTGATGCATTTAAACTTTGTAAATGGGGGTGCTCTGTTTAATGAGAATAGCTACTCCACGAGTGTAGGCAAAGTAAGAGGAGGTAAAGCAGTGCGAAGCCCAACATCTTGCTGTATGTTGGGTAAGATGGGTCGCTTGTAATGGGGCCACACCAACCTAATTTCTATCTAAGTTTTCAAGAACTTGCCTGATTTTCTGTGGATTATTGAGACTTATCACATTCCAAGTAATGCATCTCATCAATCATGCATATTTAGTTGCGTCTGCTTGCGTGATGTCACATCTGAGGGTGGTCTCAACCTGATGCAATGGGGCTTAACGCCCTACAACTTCAGTTGCTGTTGTTTAGAGTTTATGCAATGCAGTATTTGAGTAACATAATCCTGTTTCCAAAACAAACCAATCCCCACCCCCACCCACACTGGCGGCTCAATCCAGTCAGATACCTTATCCCTCCATATTAACATCTGCTACCGATGGAACATAGTGAGCCGATTACCCCTCCGATCCGAAAAGAACAAATTGGAGGGATTAGCCCCTATAGAGCACTCAGGTATCCGCTGACTTAGTCCTCGACTCGGGGTCAAGGGTGTTGGAGGTAGAGATAAATAAGGAGTCTACCATGGGAAAGGGCCATGTTACTAAGAACATCAATGGTCTTTTAGTGAGAAACCCAGTAATTTGGCACCTTCCACCTCATCAATATCCAAAGGAGAAATATCCCATGTCTCCTTAAAGATAATCCCTACCCCTCCCCCTCTACCACTGAATTGTGGCATATGAAATGCTTTATACCCCTGAGGACAGGCCAGGCCCAGTTCCAAATCGGACCCAGGGTGCGTCCATGTCTCAGTCATAAAAAGGGCATCTAAATTATGTGACTCTAACAATAGCTGTGTCTCCACATAGTGCTTAAGTAGGGACCTAACATTAAGCAGGCCACATCTTAGGGTGTCCCTCTTAACAAAAATCAGACGCTGGCCCTGCTGTTTCTGCCAATTTTATCTCCCCAGCACCACCTCCCTGCTCACCTATGGCCCGTAGTGATTCACTCGTGTAGCGGAGAACTGACTTCTCAACAGGATTCCTCTCAAAACCGGCAGCATAGCTGGCGCGGTGCGCTGCCGGTGCGCAGACGAGCACAGACGGGCTATCCTTTGGCGGGCGTCCGTTGTGCGGTCGCGCCAGCGCGAATATTTAAAGTCACTGCAAAAAGACTAGAAGGCTGACCTCAGAAAGTACAGCGGGCCCGCTCTAACAGGCGGACACCGCTGAGTCAGGCACAAGTATGAGGGATAGTACGGGAGTTTAAAAAGCACATTTACGGGAGTTTTATAAACACATTAACAATTTTTTATATTTTAAAAGAAGTGCAAAGGATGCAGAGTGCAAATAGCAAAGTAACAACAGACGCCGGGCCCACTCATAAGCAGGTACACATTACGTCTCACACTCTGCATGGTCGCGCCAGCGTGAATAATTATAGTCAGTGCAAAAAGACTAGAAGGCTGACCCCAGAAAGTACAGCAGGCCCGCTCTAACAGGCGGTCACCGCTGAGTCAGGCACAAGTATGAGGGATAGTACGGGAGTTTTAAAAGCACATTTACTGGAGTTTTAAAAACACATTAACAATGTTTTATATTTTAAAAGAAGTGCAAAGGATACGGAGTGCAAATAGCAAAGTAATAACAGAAGCCGGGCCCACTCACGAGCAGGTACGCACTACGTCTCACCAGGCGCGGTATGTCCATTGGGGCGTTGGGGCGTAGCCCCACTAAGCCACATGGACCCACCGTCAAGCGCAATGCTCCTCACGTCTCGCAGCTCTCGCTGTCACTGAATATATATATATACGCATGTCCTGGTACTAGTAGTACCGGGACACGCCCGACTGAATTCCGGAGTGCGCTGAAGCCTGGGGGTGGGGCTAGGTTGCAGCAGCTGAGTGACAGCCCAGACTCAGCTGCAGCAGTAGTGCGCATGTGCATTTTTGGGCTATGACCAGCCCGAACATGTGCGCACACTATCTTCCCATTATGAGGGACCCAAGGGTGCTGCTTCAATACAGCAGCCAGGGCCACAGCCCCCACGTCTGATATTGGTGAAGAGTAACTGTGCCCCCCTAGCCAATCCTGGCACTGCATACAGCGCCAGGATTGGCTGGTCCACCGCGCAGAATGGCAGGCAATCCATTATTGGGTGCTGGGCGTGGGTGGTGGCACTGCCGCAGCCGCACTTATGTAAGGCCAATCACTGTGTGACTTCATGTGAAGCCATGCAATGATTGGCCATTTTGGGCCGCTGCCGCTGGCTGTCATGGTGACATCCAGGCTGAGGCTCGCAGCGCAACAGGCCGACTCAACTCCCTCACGTCATCACACTAATGCCACATTACAATTACAGTGTTTGCCAGTGAAAGTGAAGCCCTACTTTTGTTGCCTCCTCGGACCTCGCTCTTTGAACAACAATGTTTTCCCTGGGTAGGAATAAGCACTGTGCGGTCCAGTCACGAGGAGCCTGTTGTGAGAACATTCCATATGTGAGTATTTAGAAATGTATTAGATGCACTTAGAGAACTGACTGTTTTGAATAAAATTGGAGGGGCGCATAGGGTGTACAGTGCCACCGCTGGTATTTTGGGGAATCGGCATCTGAGAAGTCAGACCACTGTTGAGTGTGTCTAAGGGCGGGAGATTGCAAGATTCAGGATAGCGGACGGGGGTGACGGGGGCTGGGCCACTGTGACACCAGAGATATGTCAGAAATCTGAAGGTCTGGAAGCTGGGAACGCTGCTTTCTGGGCCTGAGAGCATTCCTGCAGGAATGGGTGCTCCCTGCTGCCTCGTCACTACAGGGAAAATAGAACCCGAGCTTGAAAAGAGGGAAGCAATAAAGAGTAATGTGGAAATGTCTGTAGACTTTAACCCCAATACGAAAGCTCAGTCGTTAATGTATCTACTGCAGAAATGTGTGAGTAAACGTTGCATGTTCCAGGTGTAGATGGATAACTCAGTGCGTTAATACACCTGCTGCATGGACGTGTCTGTACAGGTTCCAATTCTGGCGAGATAGCTCCCTCCCATATCACTGGGCGCCTTAGCGCTATATCAGGAGAGTATTACAACTGAAAAGAGGAAGCTTAACATGTTAAGAATTTGCAAGATTTACTCATAAATTCCCCTACCTTGCACCAGAGGCCGGCTCAAACTTCGACCACCCCGAGCCCTCCGCGCCCAGACACGGGGCCTCTATTTGATTGTGCCTGTGATTGGCTTTGCCTTTAGTCTGCCAGTGGGCAGTTTTGCAAGTAGATGTGTTACAACGCGCTGTTACCTTAGAAGGCTTGAAGAGTGCTTGGTCATTTTAATTTCAGACGACTGAGGCCAAACTCTCTGCAAGGCTTTTACTTGCAACTGCTCTGTCTTTTTCTGCTGTCAGAGTGGTGACAGTAATTTATTTAAAAATAGTGTCTCTAGGGGGGAGGAGCCTAGCGCGCATCCAAGATGGCCGCGTAGGCTTGTGGCTCCCGGGGGCCTCCGCAACCTCCCACGTCTATCCTGTCATAATCCTGATTTTTTCGATGGGCTTTTGTTTATGAACTTGCGCTAAGGTGCCACTCGTTTTCCAAATCGAAATTGGACTCCGGGAACGTGTTTTTTGGCGATCTGAAGTTTGCGGCCTTCTCCGGCCTTGGTGCCGAACTCGGGTTGGTGAGGTGCCCGGCTGCGAATTGAACAACAGCGGCATGCCAGGCTGGGCCTGCCCCGGACCCCGTGCTTTCACTTTCGGTTTCGAGTTGAGCTACCGAGACTGATGCGTGGGACATTGGGAGAGCTGCGCAGGGTACGGAGTGCAAGGCCTAGTCTTGAACTGTAAACAGGCCTCTTTCAGTTGGCGGCCCGGATCTCCTGGCCTTCCTGGAGGCTGGAGGGTGCTGACCTTGCTGATCGCTGACGATGACGACGAGAGTGGACGGCGACAAACTGAAACCCAAATCTACCCGGCGGGGAGCTTATTCCCAGGCCAACAATATGGACCGCTATGCACAGCCAAAGGGATCCCCTAGTGGATCGCGTAAATCGCCTGAGCCGCCCAAGGAGGCCTCGGGCGCATCATCCGAATTGACCCTGTTGGATGTCATGGGGGCCATTGAGGAGATGAAGGTGACTGTGAACCAGCAATTGGATACTCTGGCTAACAAATTGGACTCGGTGCTGATTGATGTCACCTTGGTCAGAGCGGACCTGTCGAAAACCAATGACCGGGTCGACTCATTGACCCAAGCAGCGTCGAGCCTAACGGTAGATGTGGCCGCCTTGCAGACGACGGTGCGGAGGTTGCAGCTCGCCAGTGACCTGACCGAGCGCCGCCTTGAGGACTCCGAAGGCAGGGCCAGACGGAACAACGTCCGCATTATCGGCGTGCCCGAACGGTCGGAGGAGTCTGCTGTGGATCTTTTTGTGGAGGATCTAGTGGTGACTCATCTAGCACCCAAAGGGCTGAGCAAGTTCTTCGCTGTGGAACGGGCCCACAGGATCCCGGGGGGTGCGCCCAAGGTGGGTGCCCCCCCGCGGCCTATCATTGCCCGACTTTTTAATTTTCGGGATAGAGACGCTATCCTGCAGGCGTCGAGGGTGGCTGGGCCATTACGATTTGAGAACTCTAATGTTAGCTTTTACCCAGACTTTACACAAGCGGTTCAAAAGCAGCAGATGGGATTCTCGGCCATCAAACGGCGCTTGAGAGACATGGAGTTCAAGTATGCGATGCTGTTCCCGGCTAGGCTGCGGGTCGAGTTGGATGGTCGCTCCCACTTCTTCGACCGGCCGGAGGCGGTGGGAGAGTGGCTGGATGCCCTGCCCAAGAGTCGGGATCGGGAGGGTCGGATGGCGGAGAGCGTAGAGGGTTTGACGGAGTAGGAATGGAACTGTGATCCTGGTGATGGACTGTATTGGTAACGTTTTGCACCTGTGGCTGCACTGGACTCCAGTTTGTAACGATTTGCCCCGTGGTATTTGCAGGTTGCGGGGGGCTTGCTGGGGCCTTTTCCTCCTTCTGGGGTTTTTTCTTGTCCTTTCTTCATATTGGGGCGACAGGCACACTGCATGTTGGGGGGGCTGTTCGGGCTCACGCAGGGGTGCAGGGAGGGGGGAGTTTTGTTGGGGTTGATGGGGGGGGTTGGGGTTTGTTTGTTTGTTTCACAAGGCGGGGTAATATTTTTTGCTGTGCTATTATGATTGTGCTCCCCGGGAGGGGGATATTTTGTGCTGGGAGGGATCGGGGGTAGGGGACTGAGACTTCTTTCCTGGAATGTGAATGGGCTGGGGGACAGGATAAAGCGGGGGGTAGTCCTGCAGTTCTTGAAACGTATTTCGCCTGACATTGTGTTCTTGCAGGAAACGCACCTCATAGGGAACTCTTTTCATGCCATGAACAGACGAGGATATCGCCTCCTGGCCCATTCTGGTTTCACCTCTGGCTCGAGGGGAGTGGGCATCTTAGTCAGGACCTCTCTCCCGCTGGTGGTGGATGAGGTGCTCCACGACGACAGAGGGCGCTACACTGCGCTGGTGGGGAGGTGGCAGGGTAGATTGATTTTGCTGGTCGCGGTCTACGTGCCGCCGGGCCTGCAGACGGCCACCTTTGCTGATTTGGGGCGCCTGCTACTTGGACTTCCGGGGGGGGGTTTTGGTCTTGGGGGGGGATTTTAACGCAGTGGTTTCCGGAGTTGAAGATCGACACCCCCCTAGGGACCTCCCTCGGGCCCAGAACTGGCTGGGGGGCTTTCTGGATACCCTGGGACTGATAGACTGCTGGCGGTTGAAACACCCTGGACAGGCGCAATATACCTTCCACTCTGGGGCCCACGGTAGTGTTTTGAGGCTTGACTATATGCTAGTGCCTGCGGGCCAAGCTGGGATGATCGGGGAAGTGCGACACTTGGCACGCGGTATATCTGATCACTCCCCTCTTTTGCTACACCTAGATATCGCCTTGGGGGCTGAGGGGAGGGTGGCGCCAATCAACCCCTGGTACCTACGAAACCCCACGATCCGTGCAGACCTGGTTAAGTCTTTGGACCACTATTTTAATGATAACGTGGGGTCGGTGTCTTCCGCCGTCTCCCTTTGGGAGGCCTTTAAGACGGTGCTCCGGGGCCAGGCCCTATCTCTCATTTCCCACACCAAAAAATGCGAGGCGCAGGAGGTTGTTCGGCTAGAAAATGAGATCACCGAGTTGGAGAGTGATTTGGAGCAAGGTGTTACGGATGACAGATTGCATGTGCTGGAGCTTAAGCAGGCCGACTATAAGGCGCTGGTTAATGAATCTGCTAGGAGTATGGGCGGCAGGGAGCAACAGGGGCGATTGTACGATATGGGTGATAAGGCAGGGAAGTTGATTGCCTGGTTGGATAAGAAGGAGAGAGCGAGTCAAGTGGTGCCGGAGATTGAGAGGGTGGATGGTGTGCGTGTGACGGACCCCGGTGACATTGTTGATTGCTTTGCGGAGTATTTTCACAGGGTCTACTCTCCGGTCTCAGAGCGATCGGAGGAAGACTCTCGACTGCTGCTTCGAGATATTACTCTGCCTTCCCTATCTGATGAGGATAAAGTATTGATGGATGCGGCCCTATCGCCAGATGAGATTGCTTTGGCCATTCGCTCCATTGCCTCGGGTAAGGCCATGGGTCCTAATGGACTTCCCATCGAATTGTATAAGCTGCGCCCAGATGCGATTGCCCCGTATCTCCGGGACATGTTCCTTGAGGCTCAGGCGGCGGGCTCCCTCCCTTCTGACCAACGTCTTGTTACTATCGTTGTTATCCATAAGGAAGGGAAGCCGCGGGATCGGTGTACTTCTTACAGGCCTATCTCTTTGTTAAACGCGGAGCCCAAAATTCTCGCCAAGGTACTGGCCAATCGTCTGATCCGGGTTGTGGGCGACCCGATTCATCAGGATCAATCCGGTTTTATACCCCATCGCAATACCGCTTTGAACCTGCGGCGACTGCATGGCGTCCTTGCTCGCGCCCCATTCATTCGTGAGCCGGCCATCTTGGCGTCCTTGGACGCTACCATGGCGTTCGACACCTTGGAATGGCCATACATCTGGGCGGCGTTGGCGAAGTTTGGGTTTGGCCCGGGGTTTATCGGTTGGGTGAAATTGCTTTATGACAACCCACTGGCACAGGTAGTGGTCAACGGACGGGTGTCGGCTCCCTTTGTTTTGGGTAGGGGCACCCGACAGGGATGTCCACTGTCGCCTCTTCTCTTTGCGCTTTGCTTGGAGCCCCTTGCGGAATGGTTGCGGTGGCACCCCTCGATACGTGGCCTTAGATGGACGCTGGAATACGAGGATCGTGTTTCCCTATATGCGGTCGATATCCTCTTGTATCTTGCATCTCCGCGTAAATCGCTCATTGTATTGGTGGATGTGTTGAGCTCCTTTGGTCGCAACTCCGGATTGGTAATTAACTGGGCTAAGTCTTGTGTATACGTTCTCTCCGGGGAGGCCCCCCCCCTTCCGCGGGGGTGCCCTATCCAGATTGCGAAGTCGGGGTTCACGTATTTGGGTATCTTTATAACCCTGGATCCGGTGGCCCGGTATGAACGGAATCTTCTCCCCCCCCTTCAGCGCCTAAGGGCGGATGTGGCGGGTTGGCGGCGGCTGCCGCTCTCGCCGCTCGGCCGGGCAGCATTGTTCAAAATGATGTCGCTACCACGCTTTTTGTACGCCCTGCAGAATACTATGGACGTAGTGCCGGCCCGTTATTTTCGGGAGGTGGAGTGTCTCCAGCGTCGATTGTTTTGGGATGGGCGGCCGCGGATTGCTCTTGCTAAACTGACCCTACCGTGGTATGACGGGGGGGTCGCCCTCCCTGACATTAAGCGATATTACTGGGCCTCCCAGTTGGCTGCCGTCAATCACGGAATGTATGGCCCTGCTTTGAACCCGGCTTTTGAGATGGACAAATTGCTACTGCCAGGCGGAGACTATAATCGAGCACTATACTCGGGGTCCCTTGATGCGCGGTTGACGGGCCCGACGCGGGTTGCGGTGCAGGTGTGGCATGCAGCAAATGCGGCGATGGGGTGGAGGGATCGCTTGACTCGGGCTACGCCATTGTACGCGTCCCAGCGTTTGGGTTGTCTGTATACTACGAAAGGCTTCGAGAAGTGGGATACGATTGGTATCAGCACGGTAGGGGATCTCTGGACGAAAGGGAAATTTAAGACGTTCGACATGCTGAAAACGGAATACCAGTTGAATGATAGGGAATACTATCGGTATGTTCAAGTTCATCATGCCTTGTGTTCCGTTTTTTCAGACGTGGCGGCTATTCCGGAGCATTCCCCGTTGGAAGACAGAGTATTGGACGGCTATGTACCGGATAGCACCATTTCGTTGATTTATAAAAAGCTTATCAATGATCGAATGGATTTGCTGGCCTCATTGCGGGAGACATGGATTGCAGACTGTATAGAACTGGACGACGAGGATTGGGTGTCAGCGGTGGCCTCCCCGAAAGAGGTGGCTATCCCGGCCCGATTGCGGTTCGTCCAGCTTAAGATACTGTATAGAGTGTACGTCACGGGGCCTGGCTTGCTGCGTATGGGGTATTCGGTGGATGGTTTGTGTAAGCGAGGCTGTGGGCTACTGGGGACTTTTCTCCATATCTTGTGGGAGTGTCCGGAGGTGACTCGGTTTTGGTGCAGAGTGCATGCGGTGTTAGAAGAAGTCACGCATGTTGCCTTGTTGCCGGAGGCACGTAGATGCTTGCTGAATGTCTGGGAGCCGACTGATTACAATGTGACGCAGACGCAATGGGTGACTCTAGGCTATATGATAGCGAAGCGTGACATCGCACAACTGTGGGGCTCCCAGAGGCCGCCAACGGTCTCCGAGTGGAAGGAACACATGGACTGGTGTATGTTTAGAGAGAAAACGGTGTATGTGGCGAGAGGCAAGCCTGGGAAGTGGATTAAGGTGTGGGGTCCCTGGAACTCCTATCGTGGAGGTATTTGCGCCCCGCCCCAGACGCGTGAGATGGACGCCGCTCTGTCTCCCTAGCCATCGCATTCCTGTATGCTCCTGCGACATGCGACTTTGTCGCTTCTGCCTTGCCCCCCTCCCCCCCCTCTGTCTACCCGGGTTGGTTTACTCTCTCGATACGAGGAGCACATGTTTCTGCCATTAACCTCCTCTGCCTTGTGAGTTTGATGTTTTCTGTTTTTCAAAAATATGAAACCTTTCCTGTTTGTTTAGGGACTGCGGCTGTGGCTGACTGCGATAATTAGCACTTTAGTAACTCTTTTGCTGCTTCATTGATGTGCATGGTAAGTCGTGCCTAGGTTTACACTGCGTTTAGCGGCCGGCCTGTTGGTTGTAGGCCCATACTTGTATCTTTTCGAAATTGTAATAAAGGTTTATAAAAAAAAACAAAAAAATAGTGTCTCTAGCCTTTTGTTTCTACCATGCCTCCCTCCATATACAGAATACACTCACACACTGTGTGTGTATGTTGTATATGGAAGCATGGTAGAAACGAAAGGCCAGGGACACTCGTTTTAATTGAAATGAGTGTCCCTGGCCTTTCGTTTCTACCATGCGCCAATGCAACATACACACACAGCGTGCGTTTCTGTTGTATATGGAGGGAGGCATGGTAGAAACCAAAAGCCGCGCATTTCCTGATTTAAATGAAATCATGAAATGCGCGGCCTTTCGTTTCTACCATGCCTCCCTTCATATACAAAAGAAACACGCACACACTTCTGTGTGTGCAGGGCTTTAAGTGGGATGAAAAAACTGGGGGGGGGGGGTCTCTCGTAGGGGTGGCCAATGTAATTATGAGCGTGGCTTAACACTGTTAAGCCAAAAATCTGTACTTAGCATAGTGTGCTGCCCTACTGGTATTGCGCTTTTTCTGTCATTGCCTCTCCAGATATATGATACGAGTGACATTACACCTACAACCAGCCAGGACTATTGGCTTTGTCAGTGGTTGTAAGTTGCATAAGATAAATAAGAACAAACTGCAGCATTTTCATTATTATATACAATGAAAACATAGGTGGTTCAGATATGTGTTACAGGGGAGAAACACTTAGAGGGCCTGTTTCCGTTGGTTGGGTGTGCTTGGCTTGGGGGTCATTTTGCAAGCAGACCATTTAGAGGATTGGGAATATTTTTGATTTGTTTCTAATGTTTTCATCACATTTGTCCTTAAAAATGCTATATTTGGATCCCCTTTTTTCAACAATTTGCAGTAAAAATGTGGTGTAAAACCCACCATTTGAATCCATTGCACACCCTCCTTTTGCAGTTCGGGCTCGCAAGAAAGAACACGTACTGAAGTCTGCATAACTACAAGAATTAAATAAGGTGCTTCACTGTTCTTATTACCTACGGGACACACTTGGCTCATAAACAGTATCTCATCAAATATCTTTATGCCCCTTATACTACAGCGTGCCCAAACGTTTTTCTCAAGCTTGGATCTAACACTGCCTCATTTTGGAGTTGCTGAATACCAAGGCAGTGTAGTCTAACAAGTTGCTGAAAACCAAGGGCGTCTAGTCCAAATCATGCCTCTTTCATCCACGACCCTACATTCCCTGACCTTTTATTTCACTTCTGCAAGTTGTTCTCCATTCCTAATTTCTGCCTTTGTCACAGTTTTTCAGTGAGACCTTTTCAGTTTATTTTCCCTGCACCTGCCTTTCTCTCTCTTGTTCTGGGTCAAAATCTAATGATGGAAAAATAAGTTCTGGTCCCTAAAAAGAGAGCTGTTGGGCCCCACCAGCAGCCACCAGATCAAATTAAGCAGTCCCCCCCCCCACTGGGACAGAATGCTCTACACCTCAAAGGAGAAACAGAAGAACGAACATTGGAATGCTGGAGCAGGTGGTCTGTACCAGCCATTACAGGCTCGAGCAACTCCATTGTCTTCAGTGGCGCTCTTAACGGTCCAACATTCTAATTTGTCATTATTAGTAGTACTAGTATTATCACTATGAGGTAGTCACGAACCCGGCATCAAATTTACACTTAATGCGTATTGTGTCAATCGCTTTTACACCATGACAAACAGAGCCGATCGTAGTAGCTGGTAGGAAGGGGACCAGGTGGCATAAGAGGATACCCTTTCACAGTCCTGTATTTTCATTGAAAAATCAGTGCATTATGGGATTTGTGGTCTTCACTCACTTCAATTGAGTCAATTGCTCTAATTCAACTGAAAACAAAGATATGTAAATACAAAGATTGAGACTGTAAAAGTGACTTCCTGGTGATTTGGAGCTATTTTGACAACCTACACGGGGATACTTAAATATTAGGTGTGATGCTAAGTATCTGGAATGACCTTCAGTACTAGTGCATCGTTACAGTGATATTAAGCCCAATTATTGGTTTGCTTTCCTTGCACCCAATAAGCATACAAGGGTGCTGGTACTACATCACACAAACATGCAATTACTATGCACTAAACTGCCTAGGACTTTGAAGTGAAGACAGATTAGCCACTCTCACTAAATCCTGTTCCCCTCATATAAAGCAAAAGAGGTATTTTATAAATGTCAAACTACAAATCTGTTTACAATAAAACATCTACAATAAAAAATGTGCTTTGTGAAACAATGTACTTGACCAGTTTGCTGACTGGTTGTGAAGCAGAGAAAAACGACAACATTTAAAAATTGACCTGGGTGCTCATCAAAAATAGTTTTCCTCTAAAACAGTGACCACTGCCCCCTCACTGTCTGTGTCTAAAGTGCACAACACCTCTAACAAAGTTTTTTTTTTTCATTTTATAATTCATCATGCTGCAATGTGTTTATGATTTTCGGGGCCCCAGGCGAGGCATATTTTGGGGCCCCCTGGTCGTAATTTTACTGCTCTTTTCTGCTAACTGTATCCTGCTAGACGCTGAGATATGGAATTCGAAATGAGCTAGATAGAAAGACCCCTTTCTAAGGGGGCACCTTGGAAGGTGGGGACCCTGGTCAATTGCCCTCTTTACCCATGCCTTAAAACATCTCTGCCATGCTGTGGTATTGTTTTGTTCTTGAGGGTGATAGAGCGCCATGTGATTCTGAGATTTGTAGGGGTGCATCATATTTACCGTTAGTCGGCACCCACATATAATCGATGTATGTTTAGAAGCGCCATAGAAATGTATTTGCTATAATCGTTTCACATAGAAGTGTTAGACGTGTAATAACGTTTTGCGAAGCTTAACGTTGCAAGTTATCGTGAATATATTTAGTATAATGTAGATGATTAGTTTTCACAAATCAATGTAATGGATTAAATGTGTGCCACGTTAGAATTAAAAAGTAGGTTGCTTATTTACAAGATGGTCTTGTTGAATTAATGCTTAGAATGTGATTTCGTAGTGTGTTTAAATTTGCAAGGCCTAACTGCATATGTAGAAGGCAAGGCCTGTTAATTTCTTATTTTAGCTATATGTTATAGGCCGACAGGGATTTCTTGGTTAAGGCTTGAGTTGCAGTGAAATGTAAAACTTCAAGATGCAAAGAGCTTTTCTTTTCGTTCCCATGTTTCTGTTGCAGGTGGAAGGACATTTAGCTCGTTAGTGAGAATAAGTCTTTGTTTTAGGAGTTGAGATACGGCGAGAAGCCTACAGGGGAGTGTATTGGAATGTGCAACTGTAACTCTTAGTATGGAAGGTGCCTGGGACCCAATGTCAAGCTAACGGACGATGGAAGATAAACAGCTCTGGATGGAAATTTACAGGAGGAAGACCTGGCTGAAGAGGTGTGCCGAAGGGCATGTTCTACGATTTTGGGGTTTTGTATTAGGGAAAGTCTCCCGTGGGTTGAGCAGATGAGGTTTTGGCGGGAAGCAAGAAGGAGCATCATAGATCGAGCTCTCACTAAGTGAAGACTTCTTAGGAAGTTTCACTCCTGACACCTTTTTCATGATTCTCTTGCTTGGAGGGAAGGCTAAGTAGGGATGCCACTTTAGAATAGAGTAGGGACAGAAATGTTTTGACTAATGATTCCAAAAATTGATATCAGTATAACGATTCTATATTTGATGCTTTTAGAATCTGTAATTCTTTTTATTTTTAGTCGAATGCGGATCCTTCGTAGGTTGGCTTTTGTATTAGTGCCCATTTACTTTTGTGCCTTGTATTGAGGTGCCTTTATGTTCAGATGTTTTTGCTCATAATAAAATCTCAGAAACTTTAGATTCTGAGTCCTCTATCCTTTAATGATGTCAAATTGCGGTAGATATATTCTGATAATTGTGTTTACTCCCTCTACGCTATTTGGCAAGTAAAAAGATCCTTTCGACCTGAGAGGGTTCTTGTAGATAATTGGTTAGACAAGAATCCGGCCCTATCAGTTGGTAGCAGAGAAGGATGATTATTTCCGATAGCAAGGGAAGATTTAGATTAGGATAAGTGATCCTTGAGGCCCATAGACGCTAAGTGATGGTGAATCATTAGATGGTGAGCAGCAGACGACGGCGGCTGATGGACATTGACAGAGAGTAGCAGTGCGGCAGAAAGCAGCAGTTCGAGGAGTGAGTATGAATAGGGTGAGATGTTGTAGATTGCGATGTTGCTTTGTTGTGTGATGTCTTGCGGAGTTGGTGTGAATGTTGAGTGATTGTGAGATCAGGCTGTGAGCGCGTACAGCCCAGGAAAGTCTTAGGCTTGACGAGTAGCTTAAGCGATTGGGTGTAGAAGACACCCGCGGTAGATTTTGTTGACCACCCGAAGGAGATCGTAAGGTGCCATCGATCACCTGGACTGAGATAGGGGGAGCGAATGTGTGAGTGCATGGCAAATCGACGCTGGTCGTGGGTTGTTGTATGTGGATTTGAGTATTTGTAACCTATCAGAGGCGATCTGTTTGGCCGGACGGGGACGGACAGTTGCCAACCGAGGTCGACAACTTCGAGAGACTGTGGACGTACAGTCAGAGAAGTAACTTGTTTGGGACAAACGGTTATTTCAGCGTATGAATGGGACGAATGCAAGGGGGAGACGTGAGTTGTGAAGGAGGGGAATTGCTGCGAGTGGAGGAAAAGTGACATCAGAGGGTGTCGCGTTGTCATTGGTGGATTGATACCAGGAAGTAAACGGGAAAAAAAAAATTGTGTGCGTCCAGAATTTGGTCATTATGAAATGCTTTAAAGTATTCAGAGAATTATGTAGAGGTGACAAACATGTGGTTACTCGTGGGGGAGAAGAAGCCCCTCCTGAGGATACTCCGGCAAATTACATGGCAAGAAATGTGGGGTTGCATACTATAATGTGGCTTGAAAATTGGCATAAAATGACCCAAGGTGAAGGAGAATTAGCGTTCCCGAGATATGGTTCATTCAGGTTGGAAGTGTTGTACCAGTTGAAGTCTGTGATGGCGGCTTTACGACCTTTGCCAAGGCCAACACAATTTGAAGCATTGCATGCATGGATTAGAGCAGCGCATGATAGGAGAAGAGATAGAAACCAGTAAAGGGTGAAAAAGTCGATTAAGGCGTTCCAGGATGCCAGATGGGATGCAGAAGAGAAAAGATGGAGAGTACAGGCAATAGAAGGACACAGATTGTATCCCTTATTAGTAAAGACTGATAATTCAAAGGAAAAGAGAGCAGATGATGAGGATGACAGTGATACTGATGATAGCCTACTAGAGAGGTTATTATCTGAGAGACCACCTCCATACAACCCAGATGCCCCGGAAGGGAGGTCAGCTCAGATGGAAGGGACTAGAGGAGTACCAACCCAGTCAGACGTGAGAGTAGAAGGAAAGATCTCAACAGGAGCTGAGGGTACGAGGAATCAGTCTGTAGCTAACGCAGAGGTTGGGAGAGGTGCGAGGTTACCGGATGCTCTAAAGGTACCGGTCACTATTGGACCTATTGTTTCTGTTTACGACCCAGATCAAGAGAAGGTTGGTAGCTCAGTACAGTCAGCTGTAGGAGTGAGGAGTGTGGCCGAGGGAAGTGGGTCAGTGAGTGGAATGGAGCAGACTCCGAAGCCTATAGAATGGAGTACGCCATTGCCAGCCACAGCAGACTCCTCTAGGGGACAGGGAGAGCCGAGACCAGTGAGACCGAGGTCTTTGGCCGAGTCAAGATCAGATTTGTGAATGTGGACACCACCAGTGAGAAACCAGAACCAGAGTGTGATAACAGCAGAAAGCGAACGAGGCACAATAGTGAATCGTTCTGTTCCTATGAGTATGTCAGAAGAGAGTAGGTCACAGGAAGGAGAATGTGAGTACAATGACCTTTTTGTTGAAACTAACAGAAGCAAACCTACGAAGTCAGGATGGTTCGATCACCAGGGCACCCAAGCATATTCAAAGTTGAAACATGCGCTCCATGGTGAGCCCGAGGAATACAGAGTCATTTGCACAGCCCCTGGGCACCTTGAATTGCATCTTGCACTTTTACTACGGCCCCTGTCGGAGCCCTTATCAGCAGAGAGGAGGTCCCGCAGCGCGGGAGACCTCTGGTGAGTCCGAGGAATACAGAGTCATTTGCAGAGCCCCTGGGCACCTTGAATTGCACCTTGCACTTTTACTACGGCCCCTGGCGGAGCCCTTATCAGCAGAGAGGAGGTCCCGCAGCGCGGGAGACCTCTGGTGAGTCCGAGGAATACAGCGTCATTTGCACATCCCCTGGGCACCTTGAATTGCACCTTGCACTTTTACCACGGCCCCTGGCGGAGCCCTTATCAGCAGAGAGGAGGTCCCGCAGCGCAGGAGACCTCTGGTAAGTCCGAGGAATCTAGAGTCATTTGCACAGCCCCTGGGCACCTTGAATTGCACCTTGCACTTTTACTACGGCCCCTGGCGGAGCCCTTATCAGCAGAGAGGAGGTCCCGCTGCACGGGACGCGCGCGGGCTCGGCCCGGGCCAAGACGGGCCCGTCTTAGCCCGTCATAACCAGGAGTAGACTGGGCTGGGCCACAGACTTTGGCACTTTGGTTCCACATGTTCGGACTTTCGCTAGACAAGGTACTGTCATTTATCACACCAACGTATCAGACATTATATCGAACGTGAATAGTTTGTGTATTTATACTAGTCCGTCTAATGGCTATTGCCTACGTCTGTGACACTGGTTTTATTACCTTATTTTTAAAACGAAAAGTTAACATATAGGCACTGAGTCCCCCCCAAGTGGTATTGTTTTGCATTGCAGATCTGTTGCCTCTAGGTCATTGTGCTAATATAAGAAAAATGGTGAAAAGAAAAGCCTCAAGCTCACAGCCTAAGAAGCAGCCCAAATCGGGGGAGGGACCATGTGCCTCTATTTTAAATTATTTAACAGGAGCAATGGGAGCCTTGGAGGAGCAAATTGTGTCAGTGGAAGAAGCCATCTCCCGTGATAACACGGCTGGTACAGCCGGTTCTGGGGACTTACTCCCGAATACGAATAAACAAATATTATATGATTTAAATGTAGAAAGTAATGGGTGTGTTTTGAATATTTCAGATCATGTCTCCTTTATTGATCAGGATGTAGAGTTTCAACCACCTACTAAACGCACGAAAAATCCGACTTCTGACCTAGATATAGCAGCAGAAACCACTGTAAGGACTAAGGTGGCCCCGCAGAAGGTAGTAAAAAAGGGCACTAATAAGCCTCCCCCAAAATCTAAAAAAGCAACTCGGGAACTGAGTCAACTCCCCTACAAGTACTTACACAGAACAACGAGACGGCAATAAAATGTAAAATCGAGGCTATGGATAAATTTTTCAGAGACTCTTAAGTAATATTATAACCAGACTTGGAGCGATTGAAGAGTCACTATCTAACCATTCCAAATCTTTACAAATCATTGAAGCACCAACATTAATGCCCGGTGTCATTAAACCGAGGACTAATAAGGACCAGTCAAAGCCCATATCAAACCTAGGGAGTACACAGGTGAACCTTGGGCATACCGGTGGCCACGCTCCAACCCCTCAGGATAGTATCATAAATCGATTACACTGTAGGCAAACCGTGACGAGTAACCATATAGAAGGTATTAATCGAGGTAGTGTAGATCCTGCCGTAAACTCAGAGTATGAACTAACCGCCCCTCCATTGGACTTACCACCTGCCGCTACCCCATACACAGTGATTTTAACTAATGTTCCAAGACTGAGAAATGATGTTTATGAACCGTGGTATGTGCTGAGAAATAAGTCATTAGCCTGGCTGGGGTCTAGGGTAGGTAAAACGGACAGACTGTTTGCGGAGTTTAAAACGGCAAGAAGGGTAAGCTGGGTGGGGAGAGACATAAAAGAAATACCAGGTGATTGCATGATCTTGAACTTTAAAACCCTGCAATTAGTACACTGGATATTGAGTAAAATGGAACATCACCCCATGGCTTCGGGTAACATCAGTGTGGTTCCTCTGGGCTTCTTTTATAAACCTAGTGTGTTGGAAAAAAGGGCCCTAATTAAGGAACATGGTTGTAGGTATTCTGTACAAACACACAACCGCTATGAGCTCCTACCTTCTCTAGAGGAAGTAGATTGACTTAGTAGCATGGATAGAGTAGGGGGTAACTTGATCCAAGACATTGGGGTGATGTCACATGATAACAATAAAGTAACCCACTTGGCGGACCCTACGAAAAATTCTACCCTAAATCGTACCCATAATGAGGCCGGGGGTAAAAGAACCAGTAAGGCTGTTATCATGCCTTGTTCGCCTAACACAACTGGCAGTTTTGGTTTTGAATTCACGGCCCCTATAATGGCTCCTGAGATAAATACGAATAACAACAATCCTCATGAGTTACAGAAGTTTTTACCTGCCAGTTTTAATATTGCGCCGATTTCTAGTTCGGGGTCTATACTCATCCCACATAATAATTTTTCTCCACTGATACCCTCAATAACTTTAGAAGCCATATGCGGGGGTGATAATTCCAGAACTAGGTCTGAGGGACTTCAAATTGTTTACTGGAACATTGCGGGTTTGAAATCGAAGTTGTTAAATGATATATGGCTGGATTGCGTAAGGAATTTCGAAATCCTTTGCTTTCAGGAAACATGGTCAGTAGAGGCTATTCACCTGGAAGGATATAGAACTTTTCACACCCCAGCAGTTCCATCTCCCTGTGGTAGAGCGAAGGGGGGTCTTTGTATATACATTTCAAACTTGTTGAATTATGATAAATGTAATTTCTTTGATGGTCCTTATTATAAAGTTATGTGCTTAACCCGTGATTCACTTTTAATGTTGATTATAGTTAATTTTTATAATAATGTCCCACAGTCACAGTTTGCAAGTATCCTGAAGTCTTTGATGGGTAGACTAGTATGGCTTCAGGATTCAACGGACAAGGATGTAGTTATTTTTGTGGGGGGGGAGATTTTAATTGTTCACTATGTCAATATACAGGAAAAGGGATTTGTGGCCTAATGCATGACGTTAATGATGAAGAAGGCTTTCCGCATTTTGCTCACACAATACAAGGGGATCTCTTTAACGATATGCTACTAACACAGGACATGGGCTTCGGTAACATGCTAACTACTCCTATGAGACCCTTCTGCCCAACTTTTAACAGTCGTGGTGTCTTCTCCACAATAGATTTTATTTTGCTGTCTAATAGACATTCTTCTAGGGTGATGAATTTTCACACACACGATTTAGTCTTAAGTGACCATTTCCCATTAAGCATAAGTTTGATGGTGCAATGCCAACGCATTAAAAAGAAGGATAGAAATATTAATAATGTTGATAATATTAAACTCAGTAGGCAGAATGGATATGCACTAAGTTGGGTGAGTGTGAACCAAGAAGAAGTTATGGGTAAAATCGTCAGAGATTGCTATCCTAACATTGTATATTGCCTAAACGACCAGGGCGATCAAAGAGAGAACTTTGTAGTAATCGCAGCATCTATTAAGAAGGCCCTTTTTGTTGAAATTAACAGAAGCAAACCTACGAAGTCAGGATGGTTCGATCACCAGTGCACCCAAGCATATTCAAAGTTGAAACATGCGCTCCATGCCATAAACAAAAATCAAATTGATATTAGTAAAGCAAGGAGGGAGTACAAATTGGTGCTGAAAAATAGGAAAAATGAGTTAAAAAGGGAGATGTGGTCAGCATTGCATGATGCATCCGTGTTGCGTGACTCCTCAGCTTTTTGGAAGGCCGTGAACGCTCCGTTCTTGGTCGATATAGATAGGGCCAGTATAGAGATAGCAATCCCCGAACAAGACTGGATCAGTCATTATACAAATCTCTATAACTGTCCAACTGTCGCCTCGGAAGTATTAGGGCTACCTGCAATCGAGCCGCCATTTCAGGGGTTAGAATCCAAGGAGTACTTAGTTTTTGAACTTCAGGAAGTAACTGATGCTATATTAGTTAGTCAAGGGGGTAAGGCGCCAGGGCCGGACGGTATTCCAGCAGATCTTTTTAAATATAACATTGAGTTGTGGGGACCGCTTTTAACATTATTTTTTAACGCATGTAGTTTGTATGGTTTGCCACCAACTTGGTTAATTTCTATTTTAGTTCCCATTTTTAAAAAAGGAGATAGAGCTAACCCGGCCTGTTACCGCCCTATTTCCCTGTTAGACTCTTCCGTGAAAATTGTTGGAAGAGTCATACTTAATAGGATACAAGAATGGGCAGAGGATTTGGGAATAATTTGTGATACACAATATGGATTTCGCAAGGGTATGGGGTCAGTGGATCAGGGTCTTAATTTAAATATTTTAATCAACAAGTACACGGAGGCAAAAAGGGGTAATTTATATTTAATTTTTGTTGATTTATCATCAGCGTTCAACTGTGTTGTCCACACTAAGGGGTGGAACATTTTAGAAGATTTAGGTGTGGACACTTTAATAGTTTCTTTCCTTAAACAGCTTTATGCAGGGGCCAAGGCAAGGGTACGCTATGGGGTAGGGGGCCAATGTACTACTGATTTTAAGATAGGAAAAGGAGTGAGACAGGGCTGTGCTCTCACTCCTTTCTTTTTTACCTTATACATTAATGGCCTGGAAAAACATTTAGTACAAAATTGTAGAGACCTACCTCAGATAGAAACGAGATCTATTCCGGCATTGTTATATGCCGATGACGCCGTGTTAATGGCTCGCACGCCTCTGGCTTTACAAAGACTAATGTCTTCTTTTGCGAATTTCATGTCATACCTAGGTCTGTCTATAAATGTTTCCAAAACTTTTGCTATGATCAGTGGTAATAGTAAGAACAAGAGGCCAAAGAATATGTTTGTATACTATAAGTCCATTGAATACACTAAAACGTTCTCTTATCTGGGCATACTATTTGACCACAATTCTAGTTGGCAACAAGCAGTGAAAGGTAGGAGGATCCTGTTTGCTAGAACTGTGATTGCCCTTTCTAATTTTAGCAAGAAACTGGGTAGGAGGCCCCCGTTTGAGTTGCTAAAAATTTACAATGCCAAATGTGTGTCTGTTGCTACTTATGGAGCTGGTGTCTGGGGGATTGTTGATATTACTTCTTTACAGGTCGTGGAAAACAAATTCCTAAGGTTTTTATTGGCCGTACCAGACTCCACATCAACATATATATGCCACGCAGAATTGGGTATCGTTTACTTGGAGGATACTATAAAAATACAACCGATACTAAAACGGCATAGGATCTGGACTTCGGAAATTTTGTCTCTGAATCATTCTATTATTTTCGACCTCATGAAGCTAGAAGGGGTGTTGAGGATCAGATGGCTAGTATACATTAAATCCTTTTTTCAGAACCTAGACCATCAGGAGTTTTTTAATGATCCTACCACTTTACGTTTAATTGCAAGAAGGGACTTGAAAAAATTGTGCATGGGCCATTTAAATGACCGTAGATTGGTAACAGAATTGAAGAAGACCTCTGTGCAGGCACACCAGCTGATACTCACCCACTTAACGATTCAACCCTACACAATTGTTTTAGGCGATTTTGAAAGATTTTTGTTAGTTCGTTTCCGCTTGGGAATTATTCATAGGCTACTAAGTTTCCCTGAGCAGAACGATTGGTCCAAATTCCTATGTAATTGCCCATGTGATGAAGTATCGACCCAATCTACATTACATGTTATGTTCTTGTGTAAATTTTATTCTATCCCTAGGAAAAGGTGGATCCTCCCTGTTTTGAAATCTTTTGGCTTGAGGTACTGTCGACCAGCGTTTATAGCCCTGCAAATGTTAGAGTCAGTCTACATCATGGCCTTTGTTAGTGCATTTTTAAAGTCTATTTACAAACTTAGGAATCAATTTTAATGTAATTTGTGTATTGTTTTATGTATTGTGTACTTTTGCTTTTATGATTAATTACTTTTAATCGAATAAAGCTGATTTGATTTGATTTGATTTGAGTACAATGAAAGGGATGGTGTAGGTTGTCGAGAAGTACTGAAGGGAGCCCTGAAAGGGAGAATGTTAGATGTTGTAAGATTGAAGGCAGAGGGGGATAAGATAATAAGTGGAAATTTACCTCTTGAGAGAACCTTAATGTACGAACAAGATGAATTGCTCTTTGTAGCAAAGGATGTGACTCGCAAAGCTCATGAGAAATTGTCGGAATTGGCCAAGCGGTATGAGGTGGATTTGTCTAAAACGAAATCATTGTAAGGAAGTCATAGGTTGCAGTACAGTGACCAGGAAATAGAAAAGAAAAGAGTCATGGGATTGAGAACCCATATCAAAGATTTAATCATAACAATGCGTGCATGGATTATGCTTGACAAGTGGGAAGAAAGATGGTCCAAGAAGAAAAGCTCTAAGAGAACAATAGGAGAGACACCACCTCCGGGTGGAGGGATGATGGAGATAGGGAATTACCCTTTACGAGAAGTGCAGAATGGAGAATATGTACATGTACCTTGGAGTAGGGGTGATTTGGATGCCTTCACAAATTATTTTCCCTGACTTAGGGAGAAACCTGTGGAGTGGTATAAGCAAGTCGATCGCTTTGTCAAAATCTCAAAGGTATTGTGGATTGATCTGAACACCTTATTTGACATTGTGGTTCCGAGTGATTTATGGTCGGCATGTAAAATTGGTGTTGAGTGGCCGACTTCGGAGCCTGACAGGGACCCGATTTTGAATGGTCCGTCACCTATAGTGATGAAAAAGTTCGAACAAGTGATTACTTGGTTGAAGTCGAAAATATCACCTCAGGACATCGATTGGGTGAAGATAGATAGGACAGTGCAAGAGCCTAAGGAGACTGTGCATGAGTTTTATGAGAGACTTTTGCAGGCTTTTAAACAGTACAGTGGTCTAGATGTGTTGGATACGAAAGACATGGGACAGTTTGTTTCTAAGTTTGTGTTGGGATTGAGGCCAGAGGTTAGTCTCATGATACAGCAGCATTTGATTTGTTGGTAGAACAAGCCTGTAGATGAGATTTTACGGTATGCTAGATACTGTAGTGATGAGATAGAATCCAAGCACAGGAAGTTGAAAGATAAATTGATGCTTGTGAAGATGCAAACAGCCCAGGGACAGCCTAATGGGGGAACGTTGGGAAGGAGACAGGGAAACAATCAAGGAGGAATTCAGAATGCCCAGGGTCAGGGAAGGCCAAAGTCAATAGACCCTAAGACAGGAATGGATGTGGCGACATTGAAAAAGACTACAGCATGTCATCTTTGTCACCAGATTGGACACTGGAGACGCGAGTGTCCTTTGAACCCGTTGAACCAGATACAGCAGGAAGGAGAGATAGTCCAGGTTCCTGTGGCAGACATGGTCCCTACAGTGACTCGCCCTAAGATGGTCAAAGGGGGGACGGGTGTTCCGCAGATGCAGGTTCCCCAACCACCCATGATACAGAATATATAACAGGGACCTCGGACATATTTGCAGATGCCTATGTTTGAAGGGAGTGAGGAAAATGATCTAGACCTCTTGGCACGACCATGCTCGAGAGGAGAAGAGGATTGTGCGCTTGGAGCTGTCTTAGAGGTAGATCAGAGGGGACCCTTTGTGGAAGCAGATATTGACGGTCACCCTACGACCTTTTTGGTTGATACGGGCGCTACTCGATCGACTGTAAGATCTGCAGTGGTCCCAGACCTACCCCTTTCTGGACAATCAATCCAAGTCATTGGCTTGGCAAATAAGAACCTGACTGGTCCATTGACGGAGCCAATCCCAGTCAAGATAGGGAATGTCAGCGATCGACACCAGTTTGTGGTGTGTGATTCTAGTCCAGTTTGCCTGTAAGGTAGAGCTCTATTGTGCAAGCTTAACTGCACTATCTATTGTACCCCGAAGGGAGTGGAAGTACAAACGAGGGATGATGATGCGACCTTTAAGGTTGCGAATCAGCGTGTGTGTGTGGAAATGTACCCAGCATTGATGGTGGAGGAACTTCCACTTGATCTGAGGGATTCAGTGTCAATTGATGTACGGGACCTCAGTGGAGAGGAGATCGGATTAGTCAAGGGAGTAGACCCAGTGAAAATCCAGATTTAGCCAAATGTAGAGTTCCGAGTACGCCCCAGTATAAGTTGTCACCTGAAACTATTGCAGGGATTAAACCTGTAATTGAGTCTATGATCAAGCAGGGAATTCTGAGGGAGATCATGGGTAGCCCATGCAATTCGCCTATTATGGGACTACAGAAGCCGAGTGGGAAATTCAGGATTGTACAAGATTTGCGAAAAATCAATGAGATAGTCGTTCCATGTTGTCCAGTGGTACCGAATCCGTCTGTAATCCTGTTTCAGATCCCATGTGAAGCTGAATGGTTCACAGTGATTGACTTGTGTCAATTTCTTTTTGCTTTTCGGCTGGAAAATCGTGTGTTAACGTGGTGTCGTATCCCACAGGGGTATACAGAGAGCCCGTCTATCTTTAATAAGATCTTGAAGAAAAATCTCGAAGGTCTTGTATTGCCACAGAACTCTGTCCAGTGCAGATCTGCTTGTTGCGTCAGAAACTGAAGACGCTTGCAGGATCGATACCGTTGCTCTGTTGAATTATTTGGCAGAGAATGGGCATAAAGTGTCTCCGAACAAATTGCAGTACTGTTTGAGTGAAGTACAGTATTTGGGTCACAGAATTGAGAAAGGCAAGAGAAAGGTGTCTTATAACACAGAGAAATCCTGAGGTCTAATGGTAAAGAGAAAAGGTGGTGTGTAGGGTGAGGAAGAAAGGCCTAATGTACGTAGTGGAAGGGAAAAACTCCGAAACCATGGTCATACAATCACCGTGGGTAACTAACCCCATCACATGGGATTTTCATCCCAAAGAAAAACTCAAAATCTCAAGGGGCAGCAGGGCCCTTTAGCGAGAAGTGAGAGCTTCTGGCACCCAAGATTCCCAAGGCATCCGAAAACAGACTCACGTGTGTACACACCTATTGTCAATTTTCCAACCAATTCAAGAAAATCATTTTAACCAATTGGAAGATTCTCAACATAGGTGAGGTAGAGCTGCCTAAACCCCTCTTTGCGTTTAAACGCAGCAGCAATATCAGAGATCAGCTGGTACACACCCGCCCACGCACCAACCAGAGATGCACCCAACCAACCCTGTGGGGTCTCCCTCCAGTTGTGGGCCATTACCCATGTGGTTCTTGCGCAGCATGCAGCCTTACCTCCGTGACCAAGGAAATTGACATTGGCACGGACCGACCATGGACTCTTAGGATCCACACGAATTGCAACAGCTCTCATTTGATCTATTTGATCACCTGCCCTTGCGGGCTGAGATACATTGGAATGACCACCCGCCGCATAAAAACTCGCATCTTGGAACACAAGAGCACGATACGGTGTGGCCGTTCCTCCACCAAACTTACCAACCACTTCCTAGAGGTCAATCATGCTCCCAATGACCTACACTGGACTGTCATTGATAAACCCTACATACCACCACATCTTACAGATAGCTCCTCTTTCCTATTCAAACGTGAGCAGAGGTGGGTGTACAAATTGAAAACACATGTCCTGGGTCTTAACGACGATATTCCTTGGCTATCTTTATAACACACTTGGCTCGCTCCTATTTGACCCATGCCTCACAATGCTCTGATGGGTACCTTTGACCTAGCCTCCATCGTCATGATAACCCGCTGTTGACACCGGCACTCACACCCTTGGCCGTTGTATTTTTCCCTGCATCTCGCCAATTATTCCTTGGCGCACCCTGTGCAGCTTGCACCTCCTACGCTGAAGAAGGCGAGGTCTTATATCTGCCCGCACCCCCCTCATTGTTTCGTGCATTACAGAGCAACACGCGCACTGACAGCCAACCTTTCTACATGACGGGTGTTTCCGCATTCCTTGCGCTACCGCGCCACCACGTCATCTCACTAATTAATTAAGGCGCGTTTGCCTTTGAACTTCTGACAGCGTCATCCTCGCCCTGTCAGTTGCATTCCTATCTCCTAGGTTACTGCCAGACGGGTGAGTCAGCGCCTCGCATTGGCTCCAGCTCTTGCGCGCTTGTATTACCTGTCCCGTGATTGGCCCATCAGCCGCTGACAGTTTCCTATTTCATTTGCCTCCGTCGAACCACACGGGACCTCCGGCTGCAGGCTCATTCCAGCCTGGTTCCCCGACGGACAGGTAGGATCTTCGCTCGATGGGTTCCACCTCCCCTGTTTCACTTGATTACATTACTTTGAAGGCGCCAACTCTCGAGCGTTGTTTCCTAATTGTTTTTCCCCACTTTGGTTTACCATTGGACAGACATGTGCAATCACATATTGCTCTGACTTTTCACTCAGCATTGGTTACGTTTCAATCCTCTCTTGCTGAGTTTAGTTTTTCTGTGCAGACACTGCTCTTGGCAGTTTTCCCTCGTTTTTAGATGACCTTCCCACTCATTTTTACACTCGCTCATGATATGTAAGCCACCATCTCTTCAGCAGTCTTACATTCTTATTTCAGAGCGGTGTTCCTTCCTGAGCGGTTGCCAGGTGGAGGTCCATTTTCCACCCAGTTTGTACGGGTGAGTGGATTTTGCTTTAAGTTTATAACTCTCATACTTGTTACGACTGAGCAAATAAGTTCCACACATTTTTACACTGTCTCCCCTTTTGTTGTCTAGGTGTTGTGTGTATCTTTGAGGAGACGTGCACCCTACAAGCAAGTTGAGGGTGCCCACTATATCCTTTGTCACGTTGTTTCTTTCTTGCAGTAGTTTCTAGGTCCTGATGAAAGCCGAGCCTAGTTAGGCGCCACGGCTGAAACATGTCGACCACGATCTCATATGTTGCTTCACTGATCAAACCGGATTAGTGTTGCCTCCACTCCTTTTAATCTAGCATCGGTACGGCATTGTTCAACAGAAGTCTCCTGGCCGTCCCGTCACTAGTTTTAATATACTCTTTTTTCACTACTATTACACCAGCACTGCAACCCCCACTCACTTCATGTTCATTTGTGGATTCATTCCCTTTCTTGGTGCATAATACCTACAGCACAAAGCTCTCACTTCTCGCTAAAGGGCCCTGCTGCCCCTTGAGATTTTGAGTTTTTCTTTGGGATGAAAATCCCATGTGATGGGGTTAGTTACCCACGGTGATTGTATGACCATGGTTTCGGAGTTTTTCCCTTCCACTACGTACATTAGGCCTTTCTTCCTCACCCTACACACCACCTTTTCTCTTTACCATTAGACCTCAGGATTTCTCTGTGTTATAAGTACTTCGGTGGGGGAATCAATCCTGCGCGGTCTCTAAACTTGCTCCCTCTGACCCTCCGGTGTCCAACCGTCTTGTATTAGAAGAGAAAGGTGTCACCAGATTGCATTGAGGCTATTCTGAAAATCTCAAACAACTAGAGGGATAGAGGGCTTATAAATAATAATCTTTCTTATTATTCATATAGGTCCAGCATACGTGCCCATCAAACAGTGAAAACAAAGAGGTATGCCGTTCCTGAAAATGACGCAGGGTGTGTTAGTATCACTAGAAGATACCAAGGTTACACTGTGAGGGTGATAAGATACGCAGGAGAGAAGATCACTCCTTCTGGAAAAGAAGACCCTCACACACCCAACAAGCGGGAGTCTTGCTTCATCACCGGGTCTTGCTCCTTATCGGGCCGGCGGTGCAATACCCGATCAGGCACCCAAATGGGGCCTTCCTAACGGAGATCTTTATTTCCAATGCTGATGAGTGAGGTGTGTAAGGGGTTACATCTACTAGTTGGTGTAGGTGCATGTGAAGTGTGAGGTGAGTGAACTAAAACAGGGATAGGTGATCCACTTCAAACTATTTTAATAAAGCATGGTCACCATCCTGATTAAAACCAAAGTGAAACGCACATATCTCACCTTTAGGTGTGTGAGTCAATGTGCTAAAAGGGTCAACATGTTTCTTGCCTGGTAATGTATTAATTGGCAATTCTTCAGGACCAAAAAATGATAAGGCTACCTACACTTTTTTGGTGGTGGTCACAACCTCTAAGAGGTATCACTGGTGGCCACACGTACAGCACCCTAAAAATGTGTGATACCAAAAGTTAATTAACACAACCTGCGAAAAAAGAGAGAAGAAATTACAAGTATAACAATCAAGGAAGCATTACAATAAAAACAATCCGAGATATCAAAGATATCAGGGTAGCTGTAGACAATTGGTAATGTCAATGAAACCGTGACATGCGTCGATTGTGAGCAAACGTGTGCATGACTTACTTCGAGCTAGCAGCAGTAAAATATATAAATCATTACACTGACCAACCCAGAATTAGCTGCGCCAAATTACCAGGAGTAGTGTAAGGAAACTCACCCTCATAGGCTGTGATGAATTCGAGGCCAGGGTGGGAGAGCACTAAATTGTAGTGTCCTAGGATATAGAAAGCAGATAAACAACAAAAAGGTAAAAAGGACAAGATGGCAAAAGTATTGTAAACCTGCGTTGCGTTGAACCACAGAGTATATTGGAATATTTGCTGTTGACAAAAACGCCATCTGCAGCTGTGGACGAGCAACGTTGCGAGCAAATCGAGTGACAAACAATGTAATGTCACCCAGAGGTTATATGCACGCCACTGTGTTGGCTACTGGTACACCCATGGGGGCTGGAAAATCTGTATTGAGTCGCAAATCTCCCCATAAGCAACCGTCAGGAAAGAAGCTAGGACACTGAAAGTAACGCGTTTAGTGCTTCAGAACGCGTCAGATTATCAAGGGAGAAGTAGCGTGGAGAAAAGCTGGGACGCTGCCTGTAAAACATTTAGCGCGTCATAACGCGGTCCCGTATCTTATCACCCTCACAGTGTCACCTTGGTATCTTCTAGTGTTACTAACACACCCTGCGTCATTTTCAGGAACTGCATACCTCTTTGTTTTCGCTATTCTGAAAATGCCAGATCCCACTACTCAGAGAGAAGTCCGAATGTTTTTGGGAATGGTTGGTTATTGTCGCCAATGAATCCCAAACTTTTCCTTTGAAGCGAAGCCTTTACAGCGGCTGACGCGTAAGGATGTGAGTGATCCGGTTCCATGGGACGAAGCCTGTTTAAGGTCATTTTTGAGGCTGAGAGAAGCTTTGTGTTGCGCTCCAGCTTTGGGAATGCCTGACTACAACAAGGCATTTGCCTTATTCTGCTGCGAAAGGGAAGGTTGTGCATTGGCAGTTTTAACTCAGATTCATGGAAGTGTCCGTAGACCAGTGGCCTATTTTTCAGCTACTTTAGATCCAGTAGCTTCTGCGTTGCCCGGATGTCCCAAATCCGTTGCTGCAACAGGTGTCAGTATCGAAAGATGTGAGAGCATTGTAATGGGTCATCCGCGTATTGTTTATGTACCACATTCTGTTGAACTGTTGATGACCAGGACTAAAACACAGCACCTCACGAATAATAGGTTGACGCGTTATGAACAAGTCATCCTTGCTGCAGATAACGTGACACTGAAGAGGTGTTCTGTTTTAAATCCTGCCACACTGTTGCCTATCCCAAATGTAAACGATGAAGACTGTGAGGACCATGATTGTCTTGATGTGACTGAATTGTGCACCAAACCATGACCTGACATTGTCGATGAGCCGCTTCCAGTCTCGGATGAAATTTTCTTTGTGGACGGTTCATGCTTAAGAGACAGTGCTGGTCGACTGAAAGCAGCGTTTGCTGTATGTACCCTCACTGGAGTGGTTGAAGCCGCTTATTTAGAAGGAGTATACTCCTCACAGGTGGCTGAACTTATTGCTTTGACCCGTGCCTCTTTGGCTGCTGACAAGATCCGTATAACGATTTATACCGATAGTCAGTATGGGTTTGGTGTCGTTCATGACTTCGGACAGCTATGGTCACAGAGAGGGTTTATGACATCTTCTGGTTCACCCATTAGAAATGGGGATTATGTGAGGCAATTGTTGGAAGCATTGCAAGGTCCAGAGGAAATCGCAGTTATTTAGTGTTCTGCACACACCAAGGGGAATGACTTTGTGTCATTAGGTAATAACTATGCAGATGAAGTTGCTCGATTTTGTGCAGAACAGGGATGCACATTCACTGAAAGGCATGTTGAGGGAAGCCAAGAAAGAACCGATTTCAATGTGATGTTAGCAATGGCTGATACATGGGAAGAACTGAAACGGTTGCAGGATGAAGTTTCCGATCAAGAACGGGATAGTTGGATACGAGCTGGATGTGAGAAGGGAGATGTGGATGTATGGATTTCGAATGATGGACGAGCTGTGTTACCGGAATGTCTGTTGAATCCAATGGCAAGATTGATACATGGTGCTGTACATCTTGGCAGAGATGCGATGGTGCAAGTGTTTCGCCAAACGTGGTACAATCCAAAGTTTTGTGCAGTAGCCAAAGCTGTGTGTCAGAGATGTGTTACGTGTCAACAAATGAATGTAGGGAAAAGGACGGCTATGACGCTGAGTCATATTGGGAGGTCAGGTGGGCCTTTCAACAGAATGCAGTTGGATTTCATTGAGATGCCAAGGTGCAATGGGTTGAGGTACATATTAGTTGTAGTATGTGTCTTTTCTAGATGGGTGGAGGCTTACCCAACACGTAGGTGTGACACACTTACCATGGCCAAGCTACTACTGAGAGAGCTTATCCCGAGGTTCGGTTTTCCGACCTCTTTTGAGTCAGACAGAGGAACGCATTTCCATAGTGAGATCATGAAATTGCTTTGTGCTGCCTTGAATGTAGACCAAAGGTTGCATTGCAGTTATCGACCAGAGGCTTCTGGGATTGTGGAACAAGTTAATGGGACTTTGAAAGCCCGGATGGCAAAAGTGTGTTCTTCGACATCTTTGAAATGGCCAGACGCATTACCCTTAGTTCTCATGAGTCTCCGTAGTGTGCCGCATAGGAGGACTGGATTGTTCCCTCATGAGATCCTAATTGGGAGAGCGATGCGTTTGCCAGCGATACCTGCCACTGCTTTGATTAACATCACTGATGATTTGATTCTCGACTACTGTAAAGGCCTGGCTGACGTAGTCCGTTCTGTCTCAGCAGGTGCAAGCAGCAGCTGTTCCAGCTGCAAGTGACCTGTGCCACGACTTGTGGCCAGGGGATTGGGTACTTGTGCGTAAACGCGTGAGGAAGAGTTGCCTGGATGCTCTTTGGCGGGGGCCGTACCAGATAATCCTGGTTTGGAATACAGCAGTGAAGTGTGGGGGATTGCTAAACTGGGTGCATGCCTCCCATACCCGTAGAGTTCCAGCACCCTTGGAAGATGCAGCCGCTCTCGTGAATGAAAATCCAGCTGAGGTAGCAGAGCCATCTGAGCGGGCAAGTCAAGCTGTGAGGGTTGCTGACGCAGTTGGTGGTGCACTAGACCGAGCTGAAAGGGGATGTGCAAGTCAAAGTCCCGAATTTGACTCAGACGAAGAAAGTGTTGCTGTGGGTGGAGTAGAGTCAAATTCCGCTGAAGAAGGAAGTAGTGCACAGGGTACTCAAAGGGAGAGCAGAAGTGCCACAGAAGCAGAAAGAGTTTGGCCCGTGAGTCAGAGACGGGCAAATTTGCAATTGGCACCGGGGAGAGATCTTGCCCCAGTTTCCGAAACGTCTGAATCGGAGCAAAGTGACGAAGAGGAAGCTCAAGGTAGTCTGAGAAAGTCGAGGAGAGCAAGAGTGCCGTGTCAAAGGTAGGCCTCACCAGAGTGGACATACGCTGTGACTGATGCCAGGCATACCGAGCACGGGGAGGCTGAGATCCTTGACACTGGTCAGCAGTTCTCCGAATCTGAAGATAGAAGTGTTGCTGAAAATCCCAGGATTGGAGATCGATGGGATATTGACCCTCAATATTCCGAGTCCACCGCTTCTGAGTAAAGTTTGTGAACTGATTTTGGACACCTTAGTCTTTCCGACTTTTGTTGTTATACCAGCACCTCAGGAGTTGGTGACACTTCGAATTGAAATCTTGCAGGGGGTCCTAGAGCTATTGGGACCGAATATCGTTCTGGACTGATGGCGAACTTTTGTTGCATATAAGTCTGAAAGAAGATAACGTAGGCCCGAGTGGAAGAAGAAAATATTTAGGGACTTCCCGTTGGAGAAAACGAAAGAGGGCTAGGGAAGTCTTTTTCTGGATGGTGTAAATAAGGAACTGAAAATTGTTAGGGGTTTTCCAGCTTCAAGGTGGTGACTGAACTGAGTTGACAAGAAACTTTGGATGAGAAAGAGACTTTTACCTGTTGTCATTGAACTGAACTTGAGAACTTTACGAAGATGGCAGAAGCTGGCAATACTCACCGTAGGGCTAAATTAGTGATAGGTACACTTTTAGGGGTAGTGATAGCCGCTATAGTTGCGATAGTTGTAGCCTAATATATAGTGTCACACGAGCAGGAGGAGGAGGTACAGGGGACACCTACGCCTACCACTTCCAGCCAAAAAGGGGTTACTATAGGAGCTCAAAGAGCTTTGACACTTGAAGAGAGTCGTAGATTTCATGTAGACCTGTCTAGAGGTGATTTCAAGCTTAATGCTTATGCGAAGCTGTTGTATGAATATGTTGACGCAATGGATGTGAAGGATTGCTATGTGTGTATGCAGTTGCCTTCTTCTGTAGACGAGGGTATTAGATACCATCACCTTCCACTAACATATGGGATTTCTTGCAGCTTATTGCTTAGCCTGTTCTATGAGAGGAAACAGTTCGAGTATTTCTTTTCTAATTATGATGCAGTACTTCCTGAAGTTCCGGCATATAAGCACTTGAATAAGTATGATTATTATAAGTCAGAAGATAGACTTAGGACTTATTTCATACCGACTATGAGTCTAGATTCAGCTTATGCTCACCGACATAATTTGACATGCTTATTGTCAGAAACTGAAAAGAAGTTTATTGGTCAAATTGAGGATAGATATAGAAAACTAACCCAGACACGAAACACAGGAGAGAGTCCAGTAGATTGGACTGAGGAGGAGAGATTACACAGATCCAAGGGAAGTTATGGACCTATAGCATTAGATCAAGTACAGAAGGGGAATTTGTGTGTGGGACGTCCTCAGACCTATTATGACAAGGTTTCAGTGGGACATAGTACGTGTGAACATACCTTTACTATGGAAGATTCTGCTAAGAATGTTTTGCAAGGTCCGGTACAAGTGATTCCAACTGTGTATTTTGTATGCGGAAAGAATGCTTACGTGAGATTGCCTGTGAATTGGTATGGTACATGCTACTTGGCTATCATTTTTCCGAAGATTTACCATACAGAAGATTTAAATTTGTTAGAGACAGGACATCATTCTAAAGTGCGAAGAGCTGCGAGTCCCGGAGCAGTAATTGGTGATATTTTTGGAGCAATGATACCAAGTTTAGGCGTGGTCTTAAATGACGTGAAAATAAGAAAGTTGGCGACTGTGGTTGATGAATTGTCAATGAATACGGCGAGGTTATTGCTCTTGGTTGATGGGGAGATGTTATTCATAAGAATGATGGTTTTGCAAAATCGCCTTGCTTTAGACGTATTATTGGCAAAAGAGGGCGGAGTCTGTAAATTGTTGAAGGTCCAGGAATGTTGTACGTATATTCCAGACAATAGCAAGGATTTGGAGAGATATATAGACAACATTACCACGATTCACCAGGAGATTGCAGATTTGACTGAAGAGAATGTGTGGGAAAAGATTGGTAAAGGATTTGGTCGCATTGGGACTTGGTTTGCAAACTTGGGAAAAGGGTTCCTCGGATTTGTGCTGAAGCCACTAGTTATTGTTGTGGTTTGTGTACAGGGGAAATAAGGTTGAGAGAACTCTCAGAGCGAATGAGAGAAGAATGGCGAGACTGCAGGACAGTCAATATCAGAACCTTAAAAGGATGGAGGGGTTCCGACAGAGTAGAATGGCAACAAGCACTGTTTAGGTCGGTTCTTTCTCCAAAGGGAATGAGGTTGTGATGGTGGGATGACAATTGTCATCAAAGGGGGGAACTGATAGAGCGCCATGTGATTCTGAGATTTGTAGGGGTGCATCATATTCACCGTTAGTCGGCACCTACATATAATCGATGTATGTTTAGAAGCGCCATAGAAATGTATTTGCTATAATCGTTTCACATAGAAGTGTTAGACGTGTAATAACGCTTTGCGAAGCTTAACGTTGCAAGTTATCGTGAATGTATTTAGTATAATGTAGATGATTAGTTTTCACAAATCAATGTAATGGATTAAATGTGTGCCACGTTAGAATTAAAAAGTAGGTTGCTTATTTACAAGATGATCATGTTTAATTAATGCTTAGAATGTGATTTTGTAGTGTGTTTAAATTTGCAAGGCCTAACTGCATATGTATAAGGGAAGGCCTGTTCATTTCTTATTTTAGCTATATTTTATAGGCCGACAGGGATTTCTTGGTTAAGGCTTGAGTTGCAGTGAAATGTAAAACTTCAAGATGCGAAGAGCTTTTCTTTTCGTTCCCATGTTTCTGTTGCAGGTGCAAGTGCATTTAGCTCGTTAGTGAGAATAAGTCTTTGTTTTAGGAGTTGAGATACGGTGAGAAGTCCACAGGGGAGTGCACTGGAATGTGCAACTGTAACTCTTAGTATGGAAGGTGCCTGGGACCCAAGGTCAAGCTAACGGACGATGGAAGATGAACAGCTCTGTATGGAAATTTTCAGGAGGAAGACCTAGCTGAAGAGGTGTGCCGAAGGGCGTGTTCTACGATTTTGGGGTTTTGTATTAGGGACAGTCTCCCGTGGGTTGAGCAGATGAGGTTTAGGCAGGAAGCTAGAAGGAGCATCATAGAGCGAGCTCTCACTAAGTGAAGACTTCTTAGGAAGTTTCACTCCTGACACCTTTTTCATGATTCTCTTGCTTGGGAGGGAATGCTAAGTAGGGATGCCACTTTAGAATAGAGTAGGGACAGAAATGTTTTGACTAATGATTCCAAAAATTGATATCAGTATAACGATTCTTTATTTGATGCTTTTAGAATCTGTAATTCTTTTTATTTTTAGTAGAATGCGGATCCTTCGTAGGTTGGCTTTTGTATTAGTGCTCATTTTTCTTTTGTGCCTTGTATTGAGGTGCCTTTATGTTCAGATGTTTTTGCTCATAATAAAATCTCGGAAACTTTAGATTCTGAGTCCTCTATCCTTTAATGATGTCAAATTGCGGTAGATATGTTCTGATAATTGTGTTTACTCCCTCTACGCTATTTGGCAAGTAAAAAGATCCTGTCAACCTGAGAGGGTTCTTGTAGATAATTGGTTAGACAAGAATCCGGCCCTATCAAGGGTAATTAGTGCATATACGCTGATGCAAACATGTAAGGCTAGGTGTCTTATTGAATTAGCTTCTAATCCTTATGGGGGCACTTAAACGTTTATTGGAATAGTGGCATAATGGTGCCGATCTGAAGAACAGTGTTACCCATTTTGTTCACGTAGGATGCCAATTCAGATAGAATCGTCACCTTAAAGCAATGCTTACCACCTGAAACGTACTGATTAGTTCTTATTTCTGGAAGGGTAGTCACTTTTCTGAAGTGAAACTGGACTGATAGACCATCACCTTTCAAAGCAGGAAATGAAGCTGCTGATTTCTGACAAAAACTCATGCTGACTGTACTCAAACTGACATTTTCTGCTCTTCTCTGAATCAGAATGAAATGACTCACAAGGTGCAAGTCCACTGATAACAGGCTACCCCTTCCTCCCACCTATTATGTATTGCTGTGGCTTCAGGGCCTATTTAACGTCTAGCACATGACCTCAGACATGAGTGCTGAGTTTGAAAAAAAAAACAAATGCCAGGCTCCTCGTCAGGAGGCCACTGTAGCTTGCACCATCCATTGTCCCCTGCCAGTGCCGCCAATGACAGTACCAACAAAACTACTATTAAACTCCTAGAAGTGTGATAATTTAGCCTATTCCAGGACCCCAAAAGAATAACAATGGCTTGGGGGAGGGGGACAGGGGTGTGGTGTTGGGAGTATTTGTAATTTTTTAATGTCTTATTGAATTAATAAACACACGTGGTGTGCTCATCTCAATATTAGACAAACAGCGCCAGCATGTGGCAGACTGTCATGAGTGCCGGTGTTGACAATTAAATGCCGACGCCGAGCCCCGGAAACCACTGGAAACCACCGGCTCAAATTAAGCACTGCCAGACATGCAACATGCTCAATGTCCCACTCTTCCCTACCTGCTGCTGCTTAGTGCTGCAGACAGTCCTAGCCTCCAGCTGTATGTTGAGCTAGGATTCCAGCTACTTGAGCGTAGCCCAATTGACTTCCTCCTGATTACACTAATGGCTAGCCATGGGGTCATGGTCGTGACAAGATGACTCTGGGTCCTGGGCCCTCTCTCACTGGTGGGCATAGTCCTCTGTTTTTATCATCCATGCCTGGTGCTCTGCACAGGGCCTAATTGGTGTCTCTACCTCTCTGCTAAGTCGGTTTTCTTCGTATGGCCCAGATCCTTTGCAGGGGATTGTATTTCCTCCTTCCAGATGTATGTTGGGGCAGGGGCTCACGTCTAGAACATACAGGACAATTTATAGAAGCTCATGGAAATACTATTTTTCAAAGTGTCTTATAAAATCAGTAGCCATAAAATCAGAATCAATATTGTTGGTGCATAAATTTGCACACTGATTAACCAGCCTCCAAAATTTTTTTAAATTATTTGCATTGGAGGGAAGCAAATACGGTTACTACCTCTTTGTATAATTTTTAATAGGTGGACTTTTTAAGTTATTACAGTGCGATTTAGGTTCATTAATGTACTGTGTGTTATTTGGTAGCTCAATCTATACAGTATGACTCTACGCTTGTTGCAGAGCTTTGGCCTTGCTATTCTATCGTGTCAACCAAAAATGAACAAATAATTGTACTACTGAATATCGACACGAAGAATATCGAGATACAAGAATATCGACAGACAAAATATCAAAAGGTAAGTGCATAGGGAAGTACAGATTTACTATTCCTAACTACAAATCTACATACCTTGAGGTTATATGTACCGCGTAGGTACATATATGTGGAGTGAGGTATAGAAACTTTAGATTTACTTACCTTTCGATATGTTTTTCAATATTTACCTTCGATATTTAGTATCTACCTACTAGAGCTAATGATATGTATGGATCTGGAATTTGCATTTTAAAACACAGTCGCATTATTCACTGGGTTAAGCGAAAGCTCATGTACTGGCATTTATTGGTTCACGTTGCTGTGCCTAGTTGTCACAGACCAGTGCATGCTTGACACCTGTGTTGACCGAGGTGTATCATACACTACACCTTGTATTGTCACTGTATTGCCCCAGGGGTTTCTCCTAGTAAGTTCTCTATTGTCACAGGTGCATCTCCAAGCAAACTTTGTGTAGCTCAAGGTGTATCTAAATTGCCACTGGTGAGTCACACTCAGGACCTGTGCTGTTCATTGTATCTCCCAGTAGGTCTGTAATTCCCCTAGTCCTGTCTCCCTTTTTCTCAGGAACATTTTTAAATTCTTGATCAATATCTCTTACGCCCTGTGATTTGCATGTTGAGTTCAGGACATGCAGCAGCGGTCATGGTCCATAGTATTGCGATAGAGGTCCATAGTGATTCAAATGAAGTTTTTCAAGATGGTGGATTCACCTTTTTTGGTCATATTTCATGGCTTGCCAAAATAATTTGTACATGTGTTTGGACTTGAAAACTCTCTTTCAGACCTTAATCTGGGTGGTAAAATGGTCGAAGTGCCATCTGCGGCCATTTTAACATGGCGTGCCAGTTACAGCACTCGTTCACAATGTGTGTTCGTTCCTACTACATGCCTTCAAAGACGATCTCAGCAATTGTAAAATGTAAAAAAATTGAGTCATAAAATCCATGCATTGTTCCCCAATTTTTGCCACAATCTTTAAGTCAAATTATTTGTGTTAGGGTTTTTGCACCTGGATGAAATTATATCTGAATGAGGTGGTAAGAAGAAGAATCGATCGTTCCACACTGTAATAGGCAGATTCATATATTTATCCTTTGAAATGGATGTACCTAGTTTCGGTACCGATACCACATCATATCCTCTCTTACACTGAGAGTACTTAACCTCTACCATCTTTACAGACCTCAGAAGATCATGACGTAGGGGTGTGCGAAATTAAAAATAGATGAAATCCACCCTAATTTTCTGCCATGCAGCAAAATCAAGATCGCTTTGCATTCCCCCCAAAAATAATGTGAATAAAATAGCCTAGAGATCAAACATAGTTGATTTATGGAGCGCTGCCTGGAGATGCAATTACCTTAATGATAACTACATTGAAGTAATTGTATTGCCTTCCTCTTACAGTGCTCTTAAAAGCAATTTTCTCAGCTTGAGTACGTGCTTGCCTTTCCTTCCCCTGATTATCCTACAGGCTGTCCCTTCCTTTCCTTCACCGGAATTTCTCTCTTTCTGTCAGAATTCATTTATTTCATGTTTCCTAGGTTTTCTTACATTAACTCTCGCTTCCTTTCCTCTTTTTATTCGTTTTTTTCAGTGATTTTTCTACCCACTTTTTCCTCACACATCCCCTAAATCATTAATGTACCCTCTTTTTCCATCAAGTGACTGACTTACACATTTTTGGCCTAATTTTTCCGTCTGGCCTAAAGCTATTGTTCTTTAAAAAAAAAGCTTAAAAGGAGCTCAGAACCCAGCCATTACTTACTTTTACTTACCATTGGTTGGCTCACACTTCACTCTCGTTTCCATGCTTGCTATAGGTCGGCGCCCCATCCTCACCTCTAGCTTCCTCCTGGGCTTCAGTCTTTGTCCCTTCATTTCCCTGCTGTGGATAATAGACCAAGTACTGCTTCCTGTGGCCAGTGTCCTTCCCCAGACCACAGGCTCCTTAAAGTACTCATTTTTTCATTTACTTGTGAGCACCCCTGCCATTCTCTTTAACCTACTTATCCCCCCCGCCTTTGCATCACACCCTTCTCTCTCTTGTTGCTTTTTTAAAAACATTTTCTTTCCAGGTTTAGAGTGTAAACCTGACCTGTAGGTATTGGAGCGCTTTACATGAGCATCATCTACTTTACAAAAGGACAGATTAATTCTTTATTTTTGTCCCAGGGAGTTTCAGATTTACGGGGAGAGCTGAGCCCAGGGTCTGGCTCGGATCGGAGAGCCTGTGCGCTGGCCGAGCCCTGAAAAAGTCTGCTATGTAAATTATAGACCAAACATCACTTAAAATATGATAAAGTCTTTTCAAAATTCAAAAGGTTTCTTTCTTTAGCACATGGAAGCTTTGACATTAGTATGTCACATTATAGTACTGAGCCCTGAAAATGTTTGCAATGTAAATCATAGACCAAACCACTTAAAATATGATAAAGTCTTTTCAAAATTCAAATTTTTTCTTTCTTTAGCATGTGGAAGCTTTGACATTAACACGTCACATTATAGTAATGCACAGAGAAGTACTTTATTAAAAGTCATAGTTTTGAAACATGAAGTTCTATTAAAATCGGATGCAAGGCAATAGTCAAATAATCCATGTACTGGGCCCAGAATATTATAGGGCAACATTTCTTGTGTTAAGGATTAGTTTTTAGTCAAGTCAAGTCAAAGGCTTTATTTCGATAAAAACTTATCATAAAAGCTTCACAATTAAAAGGAATTTGATTACAATTAACCTTAAAATCTTACTTTTTCAGTAAAAAAACACATCATAAATAATTGTTAAAAACAGATTAAACATTTCCTTTAAGCCTTTTGCTTCTAATACACCAAGCCCATGATAACATTTTTGAAAGGGCACAAGCATACAAAGGGCGAGAGTCCGACATTAAAATGCGTAGTGCCTCAATGTGATGCCTGGTTCCTAACGAGCGACACAATTGCTTAAGCCATCTGCTTCTTGGGTGTACATACTCCTGGCATTCGAACAAAAAGTGTGCCACAGATTCTTGTCTAGATGTACAAAAGGGGCAAAATTCTGTGGTCTGAGCTGGGGGTTTCCACCGGGATGTAAAAGCATGAAGTGGAAGAGTCCTGGTCCTAAATTTAAAATGAAGGGTCCTGTCACAAGGTCTCTCGATAATGTCTAGATATAATTCCCGGATCGGCAAGTCCTTGAAATTCAAAAAGTCCTCCGTGAGTCTGCCCAATGGGCAATTAGTATTCCGTTGGGTCACAATCCAGTTCCAGTATAAACTCTTAAGTGTTGCTTTTGAGGGGGAAGACCTATTTTCCCAGGCTATGCTTAGACCCAGATTGCACAGGAGGGCTTTCATGTCTCTCAACCATTTTATCCTATGCCACCCGGGGAGTGACATTACTTCAGAGAGGCCTTTAGCATATTTTGCTAGCTCCGGGAATCGCCACAACCGAGCCCATAGAAGTAGGGGTCGAAACTTTGCCAAATCACCAATGGGACGACAACCCAAATCAAGCATTAATGGTATCATAGGGGTACCTTGGGGAAGTGACATAATGGCCCTACAGAACTTCCTTTCAGATCTTGACAGTTCGCTAGTGTTGCATGAGCCCCACAGTTCTGCCCCGTAAAGAGCAGAACTGACTCCCCTTGCTGCATAAATTTCAATAACAGGGGATATAGGTCTAGTTGCACAGGAGCGCTGCTCCTTCAGAAAAGCCCCTGTTACCCTCTTATGGGCTAGCAGCATTTTACATAAATGAGGAGCCCACTGCATATTGTGCGATAAACGGATGCCTAGATAATCAAATACATCCACCCTCCCCAAAGGAACAGCGTTCAACTTTGGGGGACGCCCAGGTTTTTTGGGGGGATTCATCACAAGATATTTCGTTTTATCGGTGTTGATTACCAGGCCCCGTTCTGCACAAAAAAGCTGGAAGTTATTAAGTAATTTTTGAAGGCCCATTGGGGATTTGGACAGTAAGAGCGTGTCATCCGCAAAGAGGAGGGTAGGGATACGCTCCCCCGCCAGGGATGGTTCATCTGAGGGATCTTTCAACAGATGCTCAACCACACCGTTGACATACAAAGAAAAAAGGGTGGGAGCTAGAACACATCCCTGGCGAACCCCTCTCTCTACCGGGATTCTGCTGGTTTTCTCTCCCTCCCTGCCCCATCTAATCTGGGCAAAGGTGTTCTCATGTAGCCTTACAATTAACAGTAGAATGTAATGGGGTATCCCCATGTCAGCAAGGACTCTCCAAAGAGTCTGCCTAGGTACAAGGTCAAAGGCAGTCTTTAAGTCGATAAACGCAAGATAGAGACTGCCTTTGCCTATGACCACCACCTTCCAGTACACTAGCATCAATCTAAAAGCTTGTTCAATTGTGCCAGTGCCTGCTCTGAAACCTGCCTGGTAGTCAGAAAGGATGTTGTTTTCACTGATCCATTGTGATATTCTAACCAGCAACACCTTGCCGACCACCTTTTGGGTTATGTCCAGCAGGCTTATGGGTCTATAGTTCGATGGGTCATCCCAGGCCCCCTTTTTAAAGATAGGAACAACCTCCGCCCCTTTCCAAGATGCGGGAATCGGTGCACCCCTACTGATAGCATTAAGCAGGCAATAGATAAGTTTACCCCATTTCGGGATATCTGAACGTAGCAGATCCCCGGGGATACCATCTGGGCCAGCCGCCTTTTGGGGCATGATAGTACTAATGGCATACTCTACTTCTTTTATAGAAAAAATGGGATCTGCTAAATCTGCCTCCCAGTCCTTTTGGGGCATAATAATACAAATAGTACCAGTAGCATGCTCTGCTCTTTTTATTGGAAGGTCAGGATTTACTAGAGCCACCTCCCAACCCTGTTCATCATTGGAGATAACAGCGGTGATATCACCAGTTTGGCGAGTGTACAATTTGGAGAAGTGGTTGACCCACACTTGACTGGTGATATTACATGTTATAAGGTCGCTATCTGGTCTATTTTTGGCTCTAATAGTATCCCAGAAGCGCCTTGAATCTTTCCCAGAGCTTGCCTCTTTTAAGGTGCACCAGTACTCTTCTTCCCACTCCTTTCTTGCACGTGCCAGGGTTTGCTTATAGTTATTCCTAGCTCCCTGTATCGTTACTTGGGATTTGCTTTTAATAGCCCCAATCAGGGGAGTTTTTGCATGCCTGCATGCAGATGTGTACCATTCATGCTTACCCCTAGGGTTCCGGATTGCCGTATTCTTACCCACACGCTCCTTTTTAAAAAATACATTCCCAATAGACCTAAGTGTTCCCTCAAAAATGGATGTGACCCTTCCAAAATTTGACCGGGCCAGGTCAATGTTTTCCAACTCCATTTGTGAGGCTATAAGCATTGCATTGATAGTGTTAAGTTTAATTTCATCAGCTGAAACCAAATTCCACTTCGAGCGTCTCCCACAGGAGGAGACAGAAATTTTGTGAGCTTGCTTAGGGGGCACTTTAATAGTTTCATTGAGCCAAGGATTTTTGAGGGACAAGGAAAGCGAGTTATGGTCGCTTTCGACAGTAGGTAAAACTACCATATCCTGTACCAGACCCCAAAGTGAAAAATCTAGCAGGATGTAGTCAATCCTTGAGGTATGATTGACTCTATTAAATGTGACGGCACCCGTGGGGTCTGAACTTGTACGGCCATTAGTGGCTCTTAGACCAAACTCCAACGTTAGAGCGTTCAGCTGAATCGCACTTTGGGACCATTTTTTAATCGGGGGAATAGTTAGGGTCGGAATACCCCATATAGCATCATCCTCACCCAGGTCCAGAATATCATCTGTTGTGAGAGGCTCATAGGTGCAATTAAAGTCTCCCGCAACCAGGACTTGGGCACCAACTGTATTTTCTCTAAGCTCTGTTTCAAGAGTGGTCACTATCGAGGACATAGACCCATATTTAGTGCCTCTGACATAAATATTGAACAAATCGAGGGTTAATCCCATGCGAGGGCCTCTCAAAGAAATTCCTAAAATGTCAGGGCTATTGATTTGCTTAAGTTTTATGCAGCAGTTTAAGGCAATGCTTACCCAAATGAGAAGGCCTCCCGAGGGACGACCCTTCCCATTTCTGGGGAGTACTGCAGGGACAGAGTATGTAACATATCCAACACGATAGAGTGGTTCTAAACTCCAAGTCTCCTGAAACAGGCAGATCTTATGCGCCTCCACTAAAGCATTCCACTCTGGTAGGCACAATTTCCTTTGGATGCCTGCTAGGTTCCAACTTAGGATCTTTAGAGTACCGCTGAGATCATGAACATCGCTATTTTGAGGACCCGGGTATTCAATGGTGGAAATGGGTGTGACAAAAGACATAAAATCAATAGAGGGCATAGACTGTGCAATATTAAGCCCTGATACGGAAGTTGGGGAGGGGCATAGAGCTGTGACCTGCAAGATTTCTTGATCGGTTATCTGCAAAATTGGGGTTATATAGTTAATATCTATGCTTTTATTAGTCATAGGGCCAACTATAGGTTGTGGAAATTTGGGGCTGACGTGTTCAATGCCCTCAGGGCCATATCCTGTACACGATAATGGTCAATCCACTGCTTCTAGGCAGCTGAATCTATTAGCAACTGGTATGCCTCTCCAGCCTACAGAAGGAGCTATGTCTCTACCCTCATAACCAGACCAATCATCCCACTCCCTTCTCCTATCCCAGTTTCTTGCTTGTGGCCTGCTCCTATCGGGGGTGACAGTGCAACGATTTGTAGGGGGTAGAAGAAAGAGAGCCTTCTCGTCTCAATTCCATCATTCTTTACCCACATTCCCCGACGGCAAATATAGTCAGCCGTACGCGGGTCGTCAAAGTTGACTATGATGCAATCCCCCGAGTCTTTTTCTTCTCGATTCCTAACCAGGGCACCCTGCGTACCATTAAGATCCTGCTACCGCAATGAAGTGGAAGCGGTCTGTTGGTAGTGAGCCAATGCTGTACCTTGTTTTTTAAAGACCATGTCGGTTCCTCTATATTTGGGCTTAATTCGGGAACTCCGGTCATAATTACAACATACGGGTCTGCTTCTATTGGTAGATGTATGGGGTGCCCGCTCTCACCCCTATTCTTATCATTATTATGCAGTGGCCCTGATGATTTGAATGGTATAGCTTTCGTGTTATCGGAGGGAACTGGAGATTTAGGTGGCTGTACAACCTTCTTCAATACGGCTGGCGGTGGCTTTGATTTTGTAATTGGCTCATTAGAAGGTGCTTTCAACACTTTCAGTTCCGCAGTTAGATTTATGTTATTGGCTTTTGGCTGCCCTGGTTTAGCCAACCCAGCACCCGTCTGAATCTTAGAAGATGCATTCATAGAAGCTATCTGCTTTTCAATATTTGAAAGAGATAGTTCTATGGGTTGCATATAAATTTTAATGAGTTCTCCTAATCTGAGTAGTAGTTGATTGTTTGCCTCGCAAACTTTGCAACCCTCACCCAAACTACCAGGCTCACTAGGATTAGTTGGGTTCGAGGAAAGGGCTGATATATCCGTCACTATGTTAATTGCGCCACTCTGTGCGAGTGCACTTTTACTTAGCGTATGAGTAGTGGGAGGTTTTTTGTTGGATTTACGTTTACATTTTTTCGCTTCCTTAGGCTTCTTTCGTTTTGGGATAGCACCCTCCCTCTTCCCCCTTGAATGCTCAATATTGGGGACCTCCTGTCTCGGGCTCGTAAAAAGTTCAGGCGTCCTCTCAAGCGCCTCACTTAATAGCGTATCCGAAAGAGCCAGAGATGCCGAAAGATCAACCATATTTGGCACACTATGTGTTTCAACTTGAACTTCGATTTGGGGCCTAATCTCCCTTAGGTTTGTGGGTGTCTTGGCTAATGCTAAAGGGCCTATTGATGATCGCTTGGCTAAAGCCAAGTCCTGAGAGACCCTACGCTCCAAAAGTGATATACCTTGATTTATCGCCTCATTAGCCCTAGTGATGTATTGATCAATTGGGCCAGATGTATGCAGTGCCCCATGTGCAGTTTTGCTCCTGCTACCCCTAGCCATCATACCAATGATATTACAATGTGGACTACCAGATGACGAAACAGAAAATTATCAGTTAACAGTTAAACAGTTGTAAACAATTTATCATGAAACAGCACGGCAGTCCTTAAAACAAATGTAAGAGGGGGAGCCCAGTCCAGTCTTACCCGGGCTTAAACGGGCCCGCCCTTGGCCCGGGCTTCGCCCGGGCTCCGTGCGCGTGCGTCCCGCGCTGCGGAGCACCTGTCACAGATTTGAAGACCCCCGGCGCAGCTTGATCACAGCAGTGGCTAGCGCCGGGAGTGGGATGCTGGGATGTGTAGTTTCCCTCCAGCCGTTCCCCTCACGGCAGTCTGCGGGCAAAAGCGCTATTTCGGCCATTCCCCTCACGGCAAAGAAAATGTGGATGATTGTAGGCAGCGATGGCCAAAATGATTTCCTAGCGCATCCCGCGCTGCGGAGCACCTGTCACAGATTTGAAGACCCCCGGCGCAGCCTGATGACAGCAGTGGCTAGCGCCGGGAGTGGGATGCTGGGATGTGTAGTTTCCCTCCAGCCGTTCCCCTCACGGCAGTCTGCGGGCAAAAGCGCTATTTCGGCCGTTCCCCTCACGGCAAAGAAAATGTGGATGATTGTAGGCAGAGATGGCCAAAATGATTTCCTAGCGCGTCCCGCGCTGCAGAGCACCTGTCACAGATTTGAAGACCCCCGGCGCAGCCTGATGACAGCAGTGGCTAGCGCCGGGAGTGGGATGCTGGGATGTGTAGTTTCCCTCCAGCCGTTCCCCTCACGGCAGTCTGCGGGCAAAAGCGCTATTTCGGCCGTTCCCCTCACGGCAAAGAAAATGTGAATGATTGCAGGCAGAGATTGCCAAAATGATTTCCTAGCGCGTCCCGCGCTGCGGAGCACCTGTCACAGATTTGAAGACCCCCGGCGCAGCCTGATGACAGCAGTGGCTAGCGCTGGGAGTGGGATGCTGGGATGTGTAGTTTCCCTCCAGCCGTTCCCCTCACGGCAGTCTGCGGGCAAAAGCGCTATTTCGGCCGTTCCCCTCACGGCAAAGAAAATGTGGATGATTGCAGGCAGAGACGGCCAAAATGATTTCCTAGCGCGTCCGATTAGTTTTTATCTCTTTGTTGAACTTTGGCAGTTTTTATATAGCGCAAACTCCACCCAAAGCATCCGTTGCATTACACAAGGTCACCATTCATTGTTTATAGGGATGGGAAATGCAGTTATTTGCCCAGAATCACAGGATGTTGAGCCGACACTGATATTCAAACTTGGCTCCCCGGATCCAAAGTCTACAGCTCTGGACCTAATGCTGCACCCAGGGTGTGGGTAGACAGGCAGGCAGAAGCCACATAAAAGCTCTGCTCGTTATGGACTCGAGGTTCGAACAGGACCTCGAGCTGAGCCAGAGCCAGGTTTCAGGCTCCATTCTAGCTCGAGCTATCAGTGGCACACGCACCTCTAGTGATTTGCCCAGAATCACAGGTGGTGAGCCAACGCTGAGTCTCGAGCCTGGTTCCCCAGTTCTGCAGGCGGCAATTCTGGCCATAATGCTACATCCTCTTTAAAAAAACATTAGCAAAGCCAAATAGCTGGTGCAGAGCTATTCAGCTTTGTTTATGTTTTTTTAAAGACGTTTCACAGCAGTATGTGCTGCTGTGCAACATGACTTAAAGTTAACAAAAAAAAGTGCTATGACGCGATCAATGCGGGCGCATCATAGCACCTTGTTTTTATTTAATTTGAGTCAGAGCTGCTGTTCAACATCTTTAATAAAACATTGACAACACCAATATGTCTGGCAGTCGTGCAACACCATAGGCCTAAAGGGGTTCAGCCCTCCCCCCGTCGTGCCTATTAGCCCGGGCTGCTGGAGCTTGAGCTGCCGTGACATCGGCGGGGCAGTGTCTGGAGTCTTAGCTCCACCACAAGTTTTCCTAGGTCTTTAAAAGACCATTTACATATGTACATGCCTTTGTAAACTAGTTAAAGAGGCTTAGTTTTTTTTTCACGGGTTCCAGTACCCCCTGGGTCCCCATTCTGCCTATTCCTTACATTTGTATTTGACTTTTACTGCCACAGTTGGAGAATGCATCTTATGAAAAGGCATATAAGAAAAATACTGGCCATTTGTTGTTTAAAGAGCCTGCAAAGGCCTTGAAACTAAATAGAGTTGTAAATAAATTCTGTCTTTGTTTCCTTTAATAGTAGTCATGGGTCATTAATGCAGCCCTGGGACACATTTAAAAGGTCTTTCTGTTGATATTTGCTGTGTGAAGTATGCACTGATTTTGCTTCTTTTTGTACTGGCTGGGACATCAAAATACTTAGCTGGCAACCCTAATCATGAGAATGACCAGCACAATATTTATTTCCTTTACCCTCCATCCCAGATTGATGCCATAATAGCATGGTATCGACGGCTGGCATAGGGTTTCAGATATGTTAAACTATTGCTGAATTACTCCAAGTGTCTGGGAATATATCCTGAATTCAGACAACCCACTCCTCATTCTCATCCTTCACTTTCACACTCACCCTGCACTCACAGCAATCACACTACTTACCATGTCCTCATTCCATTCACCCTCCTCCCACCCTGTACTCACATGAGCACACAGCTCCCCCTGCAGGCACATGACTCCAATCACCTGTCACTTTTACCATGCACCCTACACTCACAGCTATCACACTACACTTACACTGTTCACCATGCACTTTAGCAGTCGCTATGCACTCACCGTTCATCCTCCTCTTACCCTGTGCTCACACAAGCTCACGGCTCACCCTGCACTCAAAGCGGCGGCACTGCACTCATGCCACTCGCCATGAACTTCAACCACATTCCTCTCTTTTGACTATAAATTAAGACTAATTACAGATAAGTTCAGAGAGTGACAGGCTTAGCCACTTTTTATATTTTCAGTGTAGTTAATGCACACAGTGAGCATGTCATGATGCTTAAGGAATATTATTAGTGCATACTATTACCACATAGTAAAGAAGTGTCATCATTGTAGACTGCCACATCATTATCGTTTTTATTTTAGGTAACTGAACTCCCCTCAGGATCCAAGAGGCGTATGACAAGCACTGTTTCTCAATGGCAGCACACGCCTTCTGCCCAATCAAATATTGTACTCAAGGTAACCAACCTGTGGGCGGAGACAAAGCCCCTCTCTTAGGTGTGCTTCTTAAAGCTCTTTTTCCGTTGATCTCATATGGTCATGTGACTACTGCGATGTGCATCCAGACCTAAAATAGTTTACAACATCTAATTGGGTAAACTAAACCTGTACCTTTAGCCAACAATAGGTGAGAAACATTTTTCTGGACTTGCAATGAGCCGAAGCTTAGGAACAGTGTCAAATCTACAAAAAATATGTTTGTTATACTCTTTGGTTTGTCTAATATATTTAAACTGCAGAATTTGTCACTTCTTTTTCCTCATATAATAGCAATGAGGGTAGCTCCGACCCCATTTCTCGTAATGTTTGTCCTGCCCCATTGCTGGGAGCAGGGCTGGATGTAGAAATGGTGCAGCCGCACCTGCCACTGACTTTGGTGCGGAGCGCTGTGTTTAAAAAGAACTTTTGGTTTAAAAGCTAATTAACTTCCTTGTGCATCCAGCAGTTTTGAGTCAACAATTAAAATGCAAAGAAAACTCTGGTGATTAATGTACCTACTGGTGAGAGATCAGAATTTGTGCAGTTTAGACTCACTCATCGTAAAGCAGGGCCGGCTCTAGGGTGGTGCGGTCGGTGCCACCGCACCGGGCGCTGACTTTGGGTGGAGGCGCCAGTTTGCGCGTATATTCTTGTTTGTTTTAAAAGCACCTGCTGCCGCGTTCCTGGCCTCCAGCAATATTCAGGCATCAATTAAATTGTCAAGATAACTCAGGTGATTAATCGTCTTCCCGGAGAGGGACTGGAGTTTCATCTAGGGGAAGCTTTGACTGCTTGCAAGGTAATATGCCTGCTGCAAAGAATGTTTACCATGCAGATCAAAAAGTGCATATAATGTAAAATAGGTCAGTGTGTTACTGCTTTGTTTTGTACTGTGATCCTTTTGTTTCTTGCAGTTTGTAACATAGAACAGTGAGCTATTAACTGTCATCAAAGAACTGCATGCAAACTGCAAGTTATATATTAGAGCTATATGTTTCTTTTCCCAGTCTTTCATTATGCTAATCTTGCAAAAATGTTTCATTTGGTTGGAAATCAGTTATTATTGGAGACGATCCCCTAACAATGGTGTTACGTTTTTAAATGCTGAATTTGTGCTTTTCCAGATTTAGGACTCTTAAACTATACTGCCTACAATTATGGATGACATGTGACTCCTATACCTTGTAGTCCTGTGTGATGTAACATTCCCTATATACTGATTTACACACGCATGATTGTCTCCATGCAATGTGTGTATGATGTAAAGTGCTCTCACTTGTATGAGTGGTGCTATAAAACTAAATTAATCTGAGAGACAGTGGTTATGGAGACTTGAAGGTCACCGTTAAAGGGTGGTAGTGAGGGAATCCGTGGCAGGGGTGGGTATTGGGGGGCGCCAACAAACAATGTCGCACATGGTGCCACCAGTGTCAACGCCGGCCCTGTGGTAAAGCATAGCGGTTCAATGTGCCATGCAGATCACAGAACTGCGTGTGAGTGAACTATGAGTAGCGCTATAAAAAATGAAATGTAGGTCACAGAGAGGCTGTGGAGAGATGAGGTGCACTGTTGGAGAGTGGTAGTGAGGTTTAATGGAGAAGGAGGGGAGGTAATGGGGAGGACGGCGCCAAAAAAGACGGAGCGCCACCAGCGCTAGAGTTGGTCCTGGCTCGGAGTGTTAGCCCCTCCCTAGTTCGGGTGGAAAGAAACATCTTGCAGACTCTGCATTCCTGGCTACTGGTGCCCTGCCCTGAGGTCAACGCTTCCACACGTGTCTCTGTCCTTCAGTGCATCCTCCGCGAGGTGAGGATTCTGTCAAACGCGATAAGCCTCTGACAGCCGAACAGGCTTCCATCCCGGCCGGGGAGGCACCTCTCGCCGTAAGCGACTCCTCTGTGTGTCCACGGGACCGATCCACCGACATGGCACGCTTTTTCAAAGACTCATGGAATCATGGGCCGTAGCGTGTATTTCTGTCACTTGTCACCTGTCACTTACTACCCGTGTAGCAATTTCCGACCGAGCAAAGCGGCAACAGTGTTCTGAACACACCACACCTAGGACTTTGGTGCATATTAATTGAACATAAAGAGTCTACAAATGCAGAATATCCAAACACTTAAAAGATGCGCCATAGATCGACAATAAGTGTCACGAGCTACTTTTCGGGTAACTGCATTTAGAGTGCTGTTAAGGGTAGCCAGTCATTGGCCTGCTGCTGAGATATGTGCCACCTGCACAGTTTTGAATACCGGTAGGGCCAACACCGCCATTTATCTTTCCAAGGTGTGAACATTGTATTCCATTAATTTTTTGTTATGGTGTCATCCGCTATTGGAGCACTTTGAAGCAGGTAGATTTTGACATATAGCAATACATTCAGTAAAGGCAACAATTTAAGTAGAAAAAGAGTACACTGATTCGCAGAATGACGCGCTCTCCGCAAAGGCCATGTTCCACAACCCAATGTTCGGTGACCTACCCTGGGGCATTCTTTGTGAGTGATTATAGTTTATCCTAAAGGACCAGAGGTTTATTGGATGCATTCATGGTGTTGCTCTGGATGTTCAGTTTTTATTGATTCCCAAACGCTTCTGATTTTCAGAAGATAAAGGAAATGTGGAACAGCTAATGCAGTAATATTCATATTCTCTTGTTAACTTAACATTGATAAGTTTTGCTATAACGTGTCCATGACATGTTATTGCTATATGTATTATGCCATTGGTGTGATCTTGTAGCTCAATCTGCAGTCTAGTGACTTTCCAAATGGTTCTGAGGTCTGTCCTGCAGCCTGGAGTCTGATTTAGCTTGTTGCTTGTGGTGGTGTGGTAGACATATTGCGTACTTGTCCTATTCTCTGTGAGGTCACTGTCTCTTCTACACTGAGCTGCTGGTGTATGATTTTGCTGTTTAAATATAAGTTAAAAACACAAAAGGTGAGGAGAGTAATGTTTGCAATAAGTATAGCCCCTGGCAATCACTTGGGGTAACATTACGGACCCATCATTCTTTTGCTCACCACCTCAGTTTGGATCCAGCGATATTCAAATCAGACTTGACCGTGCTTCTCATGTGAACAGTCTAGCCAGAAATGCCAGGCCAGGTCCTCCTTGAATTGGAACACAAGCAACCCTGGACTTGTTTCACCCTGATTGGGGCTCATCATTTGGGTGTATCTTGATTCCAGTGACATATTGACCACAGGCCAATGTCTAGGCCAACCCTTGCCACTGGTGATGGGAGGGATGCTTGCAGTGAGTGCATTGGCAATCGTTCTGGGTCGCATTCCAACCCATCATTCTTTTGCTCACCACCTCAGTTTGGATCCAGCGATATTCAAATCAGACTTGACCATGCTTCTCATGTGAACAGTCTAGCCAGAAATGCCAGGCCAGGTCCTCCTTGAATTGGAACACAAGCAACCCTGGACTTGTTTCACCCTGATTGGGGCTCATCATTTGGGTGTATCTTGGTTCCAGTGGCATATTGACCACAGGCCAATGCCTAGGCCAACCCTTGCCACTGGTGATGGGAGGGATGCTTGCAGTGAGTGCATTGGCAATCATTCTAGGTCGCATTCCAACCCATCGGTCTTTTGCCCACAATGCCACCCTACTTTAGACCCAGCCATATGCACACCAGTCTTGACCCTGCTCCATCAGGAACACTCCAACCCGAATTGAGAGGCCAGTTCCTTCTTGAATAAGAACACCAGGAAAGCAAAATTGGTTTTGTCCTGAGTGAGGCTCATGAATCAGGTGTTGTTGAATTACAGTTGCGCAGTGGGAGCAGTACCCACGTTTGGTCATACCCTTGCCACTTGGGGCAGTACATTAAACACACAAAAGGTGATGAGAGGAATGCTTGCAATAAGTTTAACCACTGACAAACGCTTGGGTAGCATTTCAACCCATCATGCTTTTGCCCAACATTTAAATATAAGTACCAGAGGGTTTCAGTATTGCCTTGCACAGCCATATTCGACTGCTGTGCAGAAGATTTATGTGTGGAAATACTTGGTGGTGAATGCTGTTGGGTATGGCCTATCTGGGTCTTAGGTGTTTCTTAGGAGTTCTGTGTCGAGTTATGGTGGGTGCTGCACAGCCTATCATGGGGAATGTCCTGCTGTTATTATAGTATGGCCAGCTATATGTACGGTGTTGGTTGTGTGTCAAGTGTATTGTCTTGTATGCAATTGTGGTTAGTTGTATTTTGAGCAGCATGATAGCCATGTATACGGCATACTTGGCCAGTATTTATTGCAAGTCGGTGTTCTGTCTAATTTGTTCTGTTGAAAGTTTGTGTACGTTCTTTCCTTTGTGAGTCATGCGATAGCCATATATGTGGAAACCAGAGCTGATTTGCACGTATGACATATGTGGAGAAGTGTGGCTCAGGGGTTAGAGGCAGCAGACCCGGAAGCTGAGATCGGTCCTGGACCAGGGTTCAATTCCCCGCCTGGGCGGGTCTTGGGCTAAAGATTCCACGGACTCGATAATTCTCGCCCCGGTACCTCCTCGACTCACGGGTTCACACTCTGCGACTCTGGGCAATAGCTTGCTTAATCTCCACAACGGCCCCTCGCGGCGGGATGCCTGACTTTCACCTTGTGGATACCCTGCTATCTCACAGGGGAATACCAGGACGGGTTCCCTAAGCAAGCGCCGGGAAACCCACAGCGGGTAGCTGTGCGCTATATAAGCTCAACTACATTTACATTTTACATTTATGCTGTGTTAAATGCTTTGCGTTGGATATTGGAGTATTTTTTGGGAGCAAAGCTGACAATAGAAACTAATATTATGCTCAACTGAGACGTCATTCATTAAGTTACAGTGCGTCTTGAATATACACAGTTGAATATGATACCAGCCTTTTCTTGTGGGAATCGGGGGGGGGGGGGGGGGGTGTGCTGTCCTTGTGTTAGACAATACAGTCACTTCAAATGTATAACCAAAACTTATCACAGTTCTCTGTGCACAAAACATTGTAGATGGATTTTACATTACATTCGGAAAACTAATGTGTTGCTCATACTTAATTCTGTTAGATCTAAGCTTTTTGACGAGCAAAGACCGCAACATTGCTGTCTTCATTAGGTAGAGTTTCCCCTCCTATTATAGTGTCCTAGATAGGGCCCCTGACAAATGTTTGATCCAAAGGAGAGTGTATTAGTCACCAACAGGGCAAGTGCTTGGTAGCTGCATATTTTACAGTAATGAAGGTCAAAAGGCAGGTTATAGCTTTTATTATCAGTAGTCATTACAATTATTTGTGGGATCCCCCGTCGCGGCTTAACAAGAAATAAAGATTTCCAGGGTAGATGTTTGTAGTCTCCATATTAAGTTCATGACCTGTTCTTCCCAAATGACAACACCAATATGTAAATGTTGAAATAGCATTTTAGCACCTAAATTGGAAAGCAGGTTTTGATTTTCAAGTCTCATGTGGTGATGACTCCGTTTGGGCGCATTGACACGTTACCAAAACGTAATGCCAACAAAGGAATAAGGGTGCAAGTAGGCAGTAACCTCTCAGTGGCCCTGCATAGCTTACATCCCACTGAGCACCCTAAACCGTCAGCAGAGTTTAGGTTTTAAAATATGTATGAAAGATGTAAAGTTTGGAGTAACCAAAATGAATCAGTTCTGAACGTTATGACAGTGTTATTGAACATGTATTGTTTCTATACACACATCAGAAGAAAGAACATAAACATTTCCCAACGAGAACCTGTAATGTAGTGGATCGTAACAGTTTTATAAAATAAAAAAAAATGCCATAAAGTTGGAACGTTGGGAGTCCTCCTACAATAGATTTTTAGGACAATGTAAAGGAAAAGATGCAGTGAAGTCCCAAAGTTGGCAGTTCCAAAGTTTGTAATCCTCCTAATAAGAGTTCCTTCTGTTTGTCTGTTGCACACAGATTACAATTTGATGGAGCGGTTTTGCAATTTACACCTCAATGTTCCATTAAATAATATTTAAATAATTTCGCTCTTCAAATTGCTATCATTATAGCCAATCATATCATGTTTGGAGGAGTTGCTTAAATACATTTACCTACTTGGATTTCAATTTAATAGGATGCTGTAACACTTGGGTATCATGAGATTCTAGTCTAAATAATGCTCAATTGAGAGCTGTGAATGATAGGCCTGTTTAGACTGCCTAGTTTCCTCTACTAGCAGTCTATCCTGCAAAGGCCCATGGACTAGAGTGCGGGTGACCGTGCCAGGTTGTTACCTTATCCCTGATCCTAGCTTCAGCTCAGGAACAGGCAGTGGAATTGTCCTTGCAATTGTTATGAGACAGGAGACAGACAGAATTACAACTTTGATTTAAGTGCAGGCTTCAGCTCCTCATCAAACAGAAATAAATGACCCCCCACCTTAGTGAAAGTCAACAGGAAGGAAATGGTAATAGTTGTTGTCCCCAAGACTTGCATCCCTTGAATTAGGATTAGGACGATTTGCAAAGCTAATGACCCTAATTTCCTGAAACGAGGGCTCCCTAGGATACATAGAGACTGGACTGTTCCCAGGTAATTCCCACAAGGGAGAATCCACGCTACTGAACCCACCCGTTCTCCTCATTCCTTGCAACGTGGAAGACTGGTAGGCGCAGCAGTCTGGAATAAGGGTCCGTAGTTTCAAGAAATAAGGCACATTAGGGTTACAAATCAACCACAACCCTAATGCTAATGCAAGGCTTGTAAGTCCTGGGGACAACCACTATTACAGTTTCCTTACTGTTGTCTTTCACTAAGGTGGGGGGCGGGAGGTTCACCTGTTTCTTGAACAGTGTAGGAGCTCTTGCACCTGAAAAGATTGGGAAGCTGTTTCTGATGAATTGCTGTAGATCCTCAGGGCAAAGAAAAAGGCATGAAACATGTTGAGCAATTACCTATCAATAACCACCAGAACAACTCCTGACCAATAATCACTAAGTGAGAACTTAGGGAACATTCGGGCACATTTACAACGAAATGACAGAGCACGGAGCTGCAGCTAATTTTGCAGCGCTATACTTCATCATTTCGAAAATGCAGGGGTGTGCCTTATTTACAACAATACAGCACAACCCAGTGTTACCCCATCTCTGGCGCTAAAAATAGCTGCCTACCTCCAACAAAGATACCTCTGTGCCTTAATACAAGGATGTCTGCATTGCTGGAAATAAGGGGCAGATTTACAAGGACAGGCGCCTCCCTGCATATTGAAGGGATGCGCCAGTAAAGATGCGACACGTAGGAATACCCTTGCGCCACCATGAATGCGTCACATTTACAATGCAACACACCGTGGTAAAAGGATATATGTCATAAGGGCAGCGCATTGCTGGAGTTGTGTCGCAAGCACAACACAACTCCAGCAACGCTCAGGGGCGCCCTATACCTAAAATCTTGTGTCACTCCTTACGCCTGCTTCAAGCAGGGATGTAAAAGTGACTCAGTGAAATCTTGTAGATTTCACTGCGTCACTTTTACGGGGCTTCCTTGTGACGGAACGCCCACCCTGCATACATTATACCTGACGCAGGTATAATGTAGCGCAGGGCTGTATAACGTGACGCATTTCACTAGATGTGTCACGTTGTAAATCTGTCGCATAGTGATGCATTGTTTACGATGCCGCTGCGTCACAGAAGTGACGCAACGATGTCGTAAAAATGTCGCAAGGGGCTTGTAAATCTGCCCTTCCTGCACATAAACATTCAATAATGGCAATTTGCTACTTCTATGACTGCTGCATTCTGTATTAATAGCATTTTGCTCTTTTGTACATAGAAAAAGTAACAACAAGGAGAAATAAAAGTATTTTCCTCGTTGCGCCATTCTAAAGCCTGCTACTGCATGGAGTTAGTTTTTGGGGCTGCCTCAGATTTATATATCCTTGTAAATCTGGGGCAGCATCAAAAGCAATAGGTATAGCGGTGGAATGCCCACAGCCACACCCATTGCACACCCCTTTCATGCAGATACCTGTGTGGAAGGGTACAATATTTACAAAGCTGCATTAAGCCACAAAAAGTGGTTTAACGCCATTTTGTAAATATGGTGCTAAGCATTGCGCCACCGGAATGTAACAAAAAAGTGGCGTTCTGGTGGCACAATCCACTTGTAAATATGCCCCATTATTTTCCTACTTATTCTCTGATTTGTTTTTAACCTTTCACATAGACCCCAGGAACTAATAAACTAGGGCAGTAGGGGCGCTATACTTCATTTCAATTTTCATCACTCCTAACGAGTCTTCTTAGATATCCTTCAGTGTCCTTGTCACATTGGAGGCATTCGAGTTGCAAGCTTGCAACCGGAGGGGCGATAAAAAGATCTTCGGCAAAGTGCCCTTTAGAGTGGTCTGTTGGGCATTGCAGCACTGGCCAATGAGGAGCATGGCCTAATGAAAAAGCAAGCAACCTTTGGGTGGTGAGGGCTTGTGTGCTACACATAGCTAACACTTCCATTGACCTATTTGAATCTAGATACCTAACATACTATCTAAGACCTCTAGTGAAAAAGTATACTTTATTAATATTAAAAAGAAGGGGTGCCAACTTCAGAAATCATACTTTCGGCCTACAAGAGAAAAGCACATTTTCCTGGGCATTTCCAGATGGGAATGACGGAAGGACTATTGGCCATATATCTTGAGCAGGCTCTCTCTTTTGCTAGGTAACTCTAAACACAAAAGAGGGGGGCACAGATGGCCATAGGGATGTGTAGTGGAGCAGACATGGGGCAGCCAGCCGAAGTGCAGTTAAGCTATCAATTGGCAAATCTAGTCAGATTGAGGCTCGTGCAACAAAACTGGTTTATTTGTCGTTTGTCTCAGGTCAGGTCTCCAGACTGAATTTATATTACAACCCAGAAGCTAGACAAGAGGGAAACTATTGTGGGGTCTCTGTGATTCAGAATCTCTGGGCTGCTTCAAGTGGCAGGGAAGCCAAACACTGTCCCCAAGTATGCCACATGTAAACGTAATCACAAAGCATACAGGAGAAGTGAAAGGTGCCAGTTATGTGAGACTGCTCAGATTGTACCACGAGGGTCGATGAGGGTCAGTAGATTCCTCTTCCACGGGTACAGGCAAAGACAACTTTGTCCCAGTGATGGAACAAGTGTAACTGTAGCTTAGAAAAGAAGTACTACCCTGTTCTTTTTGTTTTTCTGCTCTGCCTTATTTTTTTCCAGCAGTGAACTGGTCATTCTCCTCATACACTGGACCGCTCCATCATTTTCCCCAAAAGATGGTCAGTAGTAAAGTTTAGGCCATACTGACATGCGATACACCTAAAGCGTACTCACAGCCTTAATTCTGGGTGGCTACTGTCATTTCAGACCAGACTATGAAGTTCCTTGTTGTTGGTGGCAGCTGCTTGCAGTTTCGAGGCTATACGCATTTCAAACTGAAACCTTTATAGGCAAATTGACAACAGGTACTCCCTGTTAAATCTATCTCTTCTCTTATAATGATGCGCATTGCCTTGTCTTGAGTACATTTAGTGTATGGAAGGTTTGTCTTTTACATGCAAGTGATCAGGAGACTGTGTGCAGAGAGGCTGGTATCCTTATTTGTGCGTAATTTGTGCAAGATGGGCTGCTCCTGTCACCAGTGGGCATGGCATTGTGCCTGCCCATTGTGCTAAGGTCTTCTTCCAACATGGCAGCTGTCTGGAGGGCAGTGGTAGACACGCCTTCATTTCTACATAGAACCTGTTTACTTCCTGTTCTTTTGAAATACTCTCTCCCTCCTCCTTCGTTGTGCAGAAATCCATACGACAGTCAGCTCAGGGCCCTGTGGTTTAATCAGACTGGCTTATTTATCCATAACACCATGACTGATTCTGGCCTGTCGTACACCTGCCAACTTTTATAAAAGTTATAGAGAGCAGAGGACAAATAAGCAAGATGCACTTCCTAATGATTAAAGTAATTTGGAAAAAATTGAACACTTTGGTTGCCTCTGGCTTGCCATCGATGCTTACTAGACATAGAAAAAATCCTGGACCTCTAGGTCCACAAATTTGAGGAGACTCTGCACAGCATTGCTTACTTAAGGTCCGTCATAAAAAGATTCTTGAAGGTGGCTATCTTTCCTGGGGGGTTGGGAAGAGGCCACAGACTCTTGAGCAACATTACTACTTTGACATTGCTAGGAAAAAAAAACTATGCTGTCCTGTAAGGAGACAAGCAGACCCTGTAGACGGAAACTCTGCATATATGACATCTTGAAGAACTGAATCACGAAGGAACCATGAGATCATGGCAGCCCAACTGGCCAGAAGTACCAAGAAGTGATCAAGCATAACCATGGTTTTAAGGAACTCTACACAGTTCTTCCAGGACAACATTTGTGGTGACCATAGACTGCCATCTGCACACATAAAACACGGGGGTAGAGAGGTACCACCATTCCCTTCATCCTCCCTACTGAATCACTAATTCACATGAAAGAAAGGAAGGGGTATTCCAAAACTATCTATTGTTTTATTGGGAGCTGCTCAATAGTCTACACTGGAAAATCCTTTCGTGTTTAAATACTGCCCTCACACACTAAAGAGTGTCATGCTTCATCATAGGGTGCGTATTAACTTTCTGACGCAGACCAATGTACAGAATGGAGCGAAAAAAAAAGATTTTTTGTGATTGTCAACTATTGAGGAACTAGAGTAAATCCATCTTTCCCAACTGGGTGTAGGATCCTCTCAACACAGAAAAAAACATTACAACTACCTAGGGGATAGTCCGATGAATTTTATTTTGAACTTCTGTCAGGATTAAAAATTGTTTGGGTGGGGTATTCATGGATTGTTAGTATACATGCCCCCTAATACTTGTGTTTCTTCTATCAACATGTTTTGGCCTTCCGCAGGCCCCGTGGGGTCAACAGACCTCCCTCAGAATTCGGATCCCTCTTAAATGGGCATACTCTGCACCCCCCTACATTCAATCTTTTGTATCCTCAGGTATGTGTGGGGAATTGTAATCACTCAGTCACCTCATTTGTTCGCAATGCAACTCTCCTCAGGAATATCCTGCAAAGAAATGAATATGATTTCAAATCTGCCAGGGTAAGATGCATGAGGTATTACTGCATGTGTGCAGAAGGTGTCTGTTGGGCACACTAGTGGGAAAAATCCCATCCTATCTAAAGGACACCAGGGACATCCTAAACTTACTTAAGGATGTAGAATTTGTTCCCACTAAACAATTCCTGGTGCGCTTAGACATAGAATCATTGAATACAAATATTCCCCAGGAAGAAACCCTAAGGGTCACCAAAAAGTCCTGTATCAAGAGAACTGGGAGCCCCAAACCTTGATACCCTTTGTCATGAACATAGCATATTTGGCACTCACTAGGAACTTCATCCAATTTAACAACAACATTTATCTTCAGTTTCACAGGACTTCAATGGGGAGTACATTCGCCCCTAGTTTGGCGTGTCTGCATGTCTCCAATTTTGATAAAGAATTCATCTATCCTGCAGAGAACTCTTAAGCAGAAAACTTGAAGATGTGGCGTTGTTATATAGACGATGTCTTAATTATTTGGGAGGGGAATAGAACATCAGTGGATGAGTTTCTCTCATGGCTCAATGACAAAAAACGTTCCTTACACTTCACCTCCACCATCAGGAAGGAAACACTACCATTCCTGGACCTCAGACCAAAAAAAGGCAAACTGGAAACAACGGTACACCACAAAATGACTGACATAAATAATCTGCTGTCATTTGAAAGCTTCCACCCCAAGACCCTTAGAGAAAATCTCCCAGTGGGGTAATTTCTGAGATTGTGCAGAAATTGTACAGAGGTCAGTGCATTTGAAGAAGAAGAAGAAGAAAAGCTAAACTTATGTCTCCAGGAAAAGAGTTACCCAAGGAGGGTAATGAACAATGCGTGGAAAAAGCTAGGAATAACAATCAGGAGGAGTTATTGGACACATATGAAAAGCCTAAAGTAGACAATGTAATATGTGCCACCACCTTCTGTACAGCCTCCAACATGGTGAAGAGGACCATCACAAAAAACTGGAAAATGATTAACTCTAGTGGACTGGGACGGGTTCGGTCTCTGTTCGTTTAAAAAAAAAAAATGTGTGAACATAAAGTTATAGTGGTACACACTAGACCGCAACCAGGAAAACACGAGAGAGAACAAAGGTTATGGCACCTACCAGCAGTGATGAGTCATAATGCATGTGGTGTATGTAAATAAAGCATGCTCACTTACTAGTAGTACTAGGACAGTGGACTTGGAACTCACAACCCCATGGATCCTCAAACATCACACCACTTGCAATTCAGAAAATGTCATTTATGCAATCAGATCCCCATGTAACCTACTATAAATAGGAATGACCATGAGAAAAGTTAAAGTCAGAATCATGGAGCATATGGGTAACATTAGATGTAAGAAGTCAATGACAAAACTCACTACACACTATCTAGAACAGCAACACAAAATGGAAGACTTGAGGTGGGTGGTCATCGACAAACACAATATGACAAGGGTGGGTACAGATGTCAAAATGGAACTCCTAAAGAGAGACCAGAAATGGGTTTATAGAACTAACAGTAACCGCAGAGGGCTTAACGATTACATACCTTGGCATCAATTAAGTAGTACACAGTAGAAGGACTTGGGATAACTCTTACATCTGATATGTAGTACATAGAGGGCTGGTGAGAGTATGTTGTAAGATGTGGGATGCCATGGGTATGAAATACTTGTTTTGCACGATGTCCCTAAAAAAACAACAACCTCCCAACCCCTATGGAAGGGGTACAAAGTACATGTTTTGCACAATGCCCCTGAAAAAACAAACTTCCCTTTTTTCTTTCTTCCTCCCCCCCTCTTTTTCTTTAAACTACCTCCAGATAAATGTTTTAAAAAAGAACACTAAACGCAGGAAGAATAACTCAAGAATCCCAAGATGGTGGCTAAGGTCCGCCAGGCCCAAGAACAGCACTCTAGTATTAGTGTAGGCGGGGCAAAAAGAGAATGACACATAGGAGCATGATCAATACAGATAAGATGCTGTCCACAGGAGCAGCCGACGAACAACGAAGGGTAGCGGATGGCAAGAGGTCAATGGCAGTCCCTTGAAGAAGTGAGTTGTCAGTGATTCGAGGGGGAAAGTGACCTAGAGGTAGCGTGAGTCCGGCCGCGAGCAGAACAGATCTGCAGCGGTAAGAACATGACGGAGGTCCTGAATACAGAGGATAACCCTGTGAGAGATTACCGTAAAGGGTGAAAAAGGTGGGGGAGTGAGGAAAGAGGGTATAACTTTACGGCTCTTTGAGCAACTGTGCACATAGATGCAGTTGCTTCCAGGTGACTGCACTTTAGATCTTTTTGAAAGAAACCAACACCTGGGATTCTAGTATATTTTATGAAGGTGACTGTAAAACTGGCATTAAGGTGTGTGGAGCATATCCTGCTAGGGCTCTCAGGCTAAAGGGCCCAACAGATACCATCTGCACACCTGTGGTATTATCAAGCATCTTACCCTGTCGGATTGGGCTAGAGTATAAGATGTGGATGCACCACTATGACTCCTAGTGTGGATGCGAGCTCAGGCATAACTAGTAGCGTAGAGAATAATGATAATAGGGAAAAGTTTGGAACAGGAGAATGTACCCTGGGCGGTGTAACTACAAAGGGCCAAGTAACCTAGTCATAAGGAATGAGACAAGTATTACAGGGAAACATGCAAAATTTAATTGTTGTACTCTCTCACACAGTTGGATTGTGTTTAATACTAACTGTGACTGAAGAGAGACGTTCCCACCACTACCCTGGTTTCAGAGAAAATATCAGGTAAGAGGAATGAGCGGAGACATAAGCATTAATTACACGAAACGCACAAAGTTGTATGTGCATGTACACCTGGAGGTGGTCACTCCGTGTTGGGTGTAGAGTAGAATGAGAGTACTATGGATGATGAGATGTGGCGTAGAGGCCACATGAAAAGTTTTTAATGAGGGAATTGCATCCCTGGAAGGAAATCATATTATATCATATATTGAATGTTTTTTTCTGTGTTGAGAGGACCCTTTACCCAGTTGGGACAGAGGGATTTACTCTAGTTCTTCAACATTTGACAATAACAACAACAAAAAAATCCGCTCCATTCTGTACGTTGGCCTGCGTCAAAATGTTGCTGCGCGCCCTATGATGAAGTATGAAGCTATATAGTGTGTGAGGGCAGTATTTAAACATGAAAGGATTTTCCAGTGTAGACTATTGAGCAACTCACAAAAAGATAATAGATCCTTTTGGAATCCTCCTTCCATTATTTTCAAGTGAAGAAGACCATAGACTTTCCTCGACTTCCTAATTTTCTTAGTGGGCTTATATCTGTCCTCCATCTCCAGATGGACACTGAATTCTTTCTACTCTGCTTTGGTGTGAGGCTGTGTCCTGCTGGCTGCAGTTTATCACTCTAAACCTAGAACATTTGATTAAAATGTCTAGCCCTTAGGGTTATGGAGATATTGTTTGAAGTTGTGCTTGGACCTAGCACCAACAACTGAAGAAGTCTGTGGCCTCATGAGTGCCACCAGTACTGGAAGTTTTAACCGTGATCGACCTGTTTTATGACTTCTAACTTTCATGCCCACTAAACAACTTGAACATTCTAGGATTTGTTGCACCCTTAACTTTTATATCACTGTGTCTCAATGGGCACTGACGTCTTAATCCTGAACTGCTAAAGTCACACCAAGACTGTAAAGATGTATCTTTGACATGTAGAACATTTTTCAGAACTCGCTTGGGACTTCTGTCCCTGTTTTGATAGTGTGTTTTCTGGGATTGAGAGACATTCTGGGCTGAATTTCTGGAAACTCAGCCACTGGGTCCAGTGGAGTATCGCAAATTAACGGACCCCTCCTGCAGAATGTGAAGATATTCCACTGATTTTCCCATATTTCAGAGATAGTAACTGACCTTGGACTGAATGGGTGCCCGCTGGATGGTTGGGGTCCGCTGAAGGATTGGAAATGACAGCTACTACTGGGGGGGCGTGGCTTGGTCAGCCAACATGGCGGATTCAGCTTAAACAAGCTCCGCATGTCCACCTCTTTAATCCACCATAATCCTTCCAAAATCTACTTGGTGCAGCCCATCAGCAGCCCTAAGGACGACTGCCCTACCTGGTGCACCTAGCGTGGTGTCGAAATCCGTCCACCGGTGCAGGATCGAGGAAACGCCAGAGCTGTGTTAGGGGCTGCGTGGCCCGGGCCGGAAGACACTGGGGCAGTGCAGTCGTGGTGTGAGCTGCAGACCGTGGCCTCCGGTGAAGAGTACAGGGATGCAGGGGACTGGGGCAGGTGCGATGGTTGTGCTGGTCTCTCGCCCCCGCCGGGCCTGTTGCGGGGTGGCTGCTCTGCCTCTGGCCATAGTGCGGGTCACGGGGCAGCTCTGATGGCCCCCTTCCGTTCACCCCGGGGGCCGCGGGGTTCACTCGGGTCCCGGCTCTGGTGGGTGAGGGGTGGCCTTCCGGGGCTCCTGTGGTGGGGGCAGATTGGTGTGGCCCACTGGGCACTCTCTGCTCCTGAGTGCCCCCCTGGGTGAAGCACGCGCGGACCCGGTGTGGAGGATTCATCATCTGGGCCTGCGGCATAGCGGCCCACTGCGGATCCTATTTCGGACATATTGCATGCCCTCTGTGGCTGGGGGACCACAGTGAACCTGGGCTTCACACGCTAGACTTGACCTGGCATCTGGGGCACCGCGACACCCATTTGATACCTTGTGAGCCACTGTGAGCAGATTTTGGGCCCCATCCAGAATTCCTCGAACGTCTCAAACTGCCAAGGTGGGGATGTGCGACTCGGGCTGAGGTGAGGAGTAAGGCCCTTGAACTGAACAGTGTGGAGAAGCTGTGGGACCCATAACATGCCCTTCCAACGTAGGACCACTATACCTTACCTGCTCAATCCGCGATTCCAGAAGTTGGCCTTGCAGCACTGAGACTGTTGGAGGTGGGGGGCATGATGGTGGTCCGGCGAGCTAGGTCCAGATAGCAGGGCCTGCTTGGCTCTCTGCTACAGGCTGCGGAGGCAGCTGGGTTAGTCCAGATGCGGCTTGCGACATGGCAGTAGGGGGATTCCGTGAGATCCAGCACGCAACACACTCCTTGGGGAGCCCCCAGAGCGGCCCTTCGGTCTCATCGCGACCTAAGGCGCCGCACAAACTACTGAACGGTGTCCCCCATGGTCATGTGAGGTGGTGTATTCATGGAAGCAATGGGGAAAGATAAGCTGGGTGCTGCGGGTCCGAAACAGAGTACTTTGAACCAATACGCTACGTCAGTGAGAGGAGGATCCACGCAGGCCCAGTACCAGATAATGCGGCCCTCTTGGTGGTCATTACGGATGCCAGAGACACACTTGAGGCTAAGATTGAGCCCAGGAACAGATTGCGTAGGACGAAATCAAAGAGACGGCATCGCTCCCGGTCCGCCCGGCGTTCCTCTAGTCCTGAGCGCACATCCTGATCACCCCACAGCCTGTGAATCTTCTTGCTTGCTCGTCTCTGAACGTCCATTGGTTGGATCTACCCTGTCATTCTTGCACCAAGTGGAGGTGGACATAGTACAATGTGGCTGACCTGACCCAGACTCCTGTACCCCAATGTTAATGTTCTATGGGAATGTTGGGATCCATTGGCATGGGAGCCCTAGGGTCTTCAGTTTGGGTCCTGTGGTGTTCCATACCACGACAGATGCTCCTAGTTCTTGGCAGTATCGAGGGAGGAGGCGGGACGAAAGAGGGGGGTTTCATCCAGTTTCAAGTCTTGCTTTTTTCAGTTTTTTTTGCTTCGCAGACGCTCATTCCAGCCCTCTTTGGGTAGGCCAGTATCTTTAGACCCAAGTTCGCCATATGACCACATGGCAAGTTGCCTCTCCTGTTGGTGACCTCACCGTAGTATCGTGGAATGTTCGTGGGCTGCTTAATAAGATCAAACGGGGGCTGTCCTTTGTCAAGCTAAACGATATGGTGCTGACATCCTTCTCCTGTAAGAGACTCATCCCTTAAGCAACAAGGCTCCCTTTTTGGACAGGTTTGGGTTCCAGTAGGTCTATCACGTGTGTTTCACTAGGGGCTCCCGAGGAACAGCTATCCTCATTCACCGACGCGTCCCCTTCATTCACAGCAAACACTGGGTGGATCCCGGGGGTCGTTGTGTCCTTTTGTCTGGCACACTCTATGGGTAACCACTTAACATAGGTAGTGTATATGCACCTCCGCCTTTAGGTAACACGTTTGTCGAGTGTATCACTGGCCAGTGGAGTGATCACCCAGAGGGCCTGTCTCTCTTGGGAGGCGATTGGAACGACATTATGTCACCGCTTGATAGACGACAGGGCTCAGCTACACATCCTCCGGGCCGTGGCCTCTAAGCTGTCACTGCTGGTCAATGCATTTGGGATGGGCAGATATATGGCGCGAATATCATCCCACTGATATAGGTTACACATACATGTCCATGGTTTATGGTTCCTTGTCTCGTTTAGATTACATGTTCACACCACGCAATTACATTCATTGGTTCTCCCAAGTCTCCCACCATCCCGGAAGGCTGTCTGATCATTCCCCAGTCAGGGTGACAGTTCTCCTACACTTTCAAAAGTCCCCCCTCCGGGGGGGAAGCGTGGCCTGGCAAGATGGCCAATCAGACGTAGACCGTCTCGGCTCCCTGTCCACGCGCTGTTCCCGGTGTGAAAAAGGGCGGCTGCAGAAACCTAGGTGTGCCGCAAATGGAACGTACCTGAGCCGGAAGATGTGAAGCACCCGTGGGGGCAACTTGCGTACCTCAAACACTGCAGGACTCGCCCTATTTGGCCCCCGCTGCCTCGGAGGGGGACAACAGTGAAGGCCAAGATGGTGGCATGAGCCCCGGATGCGGCGGCAGGAGGCTTTCCCGAATCCCTCTTGGTGAAGCGGTCACTGGCGCCCGCATATGAAGAGCGGAGGAGAGTTTGAGGTGAGAGGAGGAATGGGGACAATTGAAGCGGCGAGCGTGGCTGTTCTACCCGGCTGGACTTCAACTCCACTGCGCGTGCCTGACTCTAAGATGGCAGCCGCGCTATGCTAAATGGCGGCACCCGCTGACACCTGCAACTTTAAGCACGGGGCCACCCTCCGATTTCGCCTTAGACGTTATATCCAACACCGAGCACAGCGACTGGCCCACTGAGGATGCAGCGGAGCTGGCGCCTATCTGTAAATGCTCTGGAAGCCCGCGCCGCTGAGTCTCACAATCCCGCCGGTGCTGATATGCTGGCACCCCTTCCCCATACATAACGATCACCAATGCGGTGCGAACCAGTTCCCACACGCTCACAAGCACACGCCTGCGACTAGCATCAGAACCTGAGGCCACAATCTATTCTCTAACTGCCCTCACTGAAGCTATCCCGCACCTGCCTCAGTTTAGCTGGATGAGTGGTTTTTAAGGCTCTCTTCACCTCCAAAGTCGTTAACTCCTGCCTGGCGGCCCTGCTTCCCCGTAGCGACAGCGGCTACTACCGGGCACTGGGCGTTTGATCAGATGAATCCCTGAGAGGAGGCCAACATTCCTCACGCGGTGCGGAGTCTTGCAGCCCAGGATCCAACACCTACCTATCATCCCATGCAGCACCTCAATCATAGCTCTGCGCACTCATACTATTTTTGACAGCCCCACATGACTCTGGGGACCACATCCATATGCCGCCCAAGAAGACGGCAAGCAAGACGCCAAACAGGGTTTCCGACTTCTTCTCGTCCTCCGAGAAACGATCGACGCTACGAGGAGACACAGGCGCGGCAACAATGGCTCTCACAAAGGTGGAACGCCTAACTATGTTCAAAGACTTTAAATCTGAACTACGCAGTGACATCAGTCAAGAAATCAAATCTTCCATGGAGCAACTGCGGTCGGACTTGACGGAACGCCTGACATCCCTATAACAAGATGTGGACTCGGTGGGCACTAGGGTCCTTGACCTCGAGACGCACCACCAGGAACGAGAACAACTCTCCAATGAACTACTGGATGATGTACGAACTCTCAAGGAGCAGCTGCAACAGTCACAGCTCAAGACAGAGGACCTTGAAAACAGAGCACGACGAGAGAATATACGAGTCCGGGACTTGGAGGAAGGTGCGGAAGGGCCCGATCTGGAGGCCTTCGTGGTGGGTCTCTTCTCGGAGGTCCTGGCCCCACAGACTCTTAAAATAAAACTGGATAGAGTTCATCGAGTGGGGTTCTTACAACATGGCGAGAAGAAGAGACCCCGCGACATCCCGGCAAAGTTCCGCTCTTACAGAGTCAAGGAGGCAGTGCTCCAGGCGGCAAGGATGAAAGATTCCATCTCATTTCAAGACCACTCTTGCACCAGGATGTGGCACCGTCTACCTTGGCACGGAGGCAACTGCTCAGACCCGTCACCGCCAAGTTACGGGATGACAAGATCAAATATAGGTGGACCTATCCATTAGGGCTTAGCTTTGAGTTCCAGAATAAACGACGCCACATTACCGACCTGCAGGAAGGTTTAAATCTGCCGGGCCTCCCCCCCGAGGGGGACGGCCCCCTCAAGGTAAACAAGGAGAATCTGCTCAAGGATCTGCATCAACTTCGGTGTGGTCTGTTGGGTCATGCAGGGGACGCCGATGAGCTCTTCGGGACTGCAGTACGGGATTGAATCTCTCAACGGCGCTGTTGTGGTGGCCGCTGTCAGCGTTCAGCGAGAACCGACAGGGACCTGCTTATCCCAGGTACGCTCTTCCTCCGATCCCACGGTTGTTCTTATGCAGACTCCTTCGCCCACCTGTCCGGGACAAGGGGAGGACATGGACACTATTGGCTTTCTAATCCTGATCTGTGATGTTCCCTCCTTTATATTGTACAGCAGGTTTGAAAGTCGCGGTTATAACTGCCTCTAGATATGTGTCCCTATTCGGGGTGGTGTTGAATGTTCTACACACTGTTGCAGATACCTTACCAATGTTGTTCTTCCAAGTATCGGCCTGTATTTTGGCTTGCTTCTGGGCCGCACAAATGTGTTTCATTTTCAGTCTACCACCGGGATGGGCGTGGACGGGGTCCTCGGACCTGCTGTTCCCCCCCTGGCCCCTGCGGGGTCATCTCAACCCTACAGGGGGACCACATTGTAGAGTTTTTCTATTGTTTAATTGTTCATGTTTGTTTTCATCCTTTTATGGGTCAAAGGGTGGGATTGGAAGGGATGTGGTGGCGGCTTTTTAATAATTGACCATGAGGGTTTGTCTGACTTAAGGAGGGGCAGGAGCGGTGGGCTCTGGCACTGTATATCCGTGGAGGGCGGCCTAGGATGGGGGTCGTGCTGGGGTCTCTAGGACTCCGAGAGAGATGTAGTTTTTTACCTATGACATGATGCCGATCGTTATTGGAACTTGGAAAGTTAAGGGTCTTAACTCCCCCCAAAAGCACCATAAAGTGTGGAAATACATTATTGACCATCACCTCGACATAGTAGCTTTACAGGAGACACACTTAGCCAGGGCCGAAGACGCGCGCCTCCGCTACAAACACTTTCCACTAATTTATAGGTCCTCGGCCCACACGAAACATAGAGGGATGGCAATCATGTTTCGCTCTTCCATACAATTCCAGCCCCTGGATGTTCAGAGTGATAAGGAAGGTCGCTGGGTTATGGTCAAAGGCCGCTTGAGAGGGAAAATTTGCACTTTCGCAGCGGTTTTTGCCCCCAATACTGGCTAGACGGCTTTCTTACACACACTACTGGGGAGATTAACGGACTTTGTAGAGGGTCCACTAACCCTCATGGGTGATTTTAATTTGACATGGCAGAAGGAACTGGACAGTACGCACCCACAACGCTCGGATATGGGCTCCTTCTCTCTGGACACGCAACAGCGCATACACAACATGGGCCTCCTAGACACTTGGTGCACTTTTCACCCGCAGTCCCGCAACTACACGTTCTACTCCCATGTCCATCGTACATGCTCTCGGCTTGACTACATTTTTATTAGCCAGTCCCTGCAGGGTGCCCTCCAGGACGCCAAGATCGTCCCTCTTTCGGTATCAGATCATAGCCTACTCTCCATCAGTCTCACTTGGAATGGGAACGCTACGACTATCCCCAGGTGGTACTTCCCACCGTCGCTTGCCCGCGATAAGGAATCCTGTATCAAATTAAGCAAAACTATTACTGAATTCTTCGTTACCAACAGGCCGGAGGACACCTCAGAATATACCACTTGGGACACACTTAAGGCTGTTGTTAGGGAGAAATGTATTGCCCTTAATGCGGCCCTAAATAAGCAGCGCGCTAGTGAAAGGGAGTTATTGGAAACTGAGCTGTCTTCTCTTGAACGTGCCCATAAACTAAACCCCACAAGGCAAACCCTGCACAACCTAACGGTGCTTCGAGGTAAACTCCGGGCTATTTATAATAATAGGGCAGAGTTTACGCTTCTTAAACTACGGCATCTATCATATACTCAGGGCAACAAAATTGGTAAACATCTTGCCAGGCAGCTTAAAGATAAGCGAGAGAGAGAATATATAGGGAGCATTCGGGGACCCTCAGGAGAAACTACACATGAAGACGAGGATAAAGCTGAGATTTTTGGTTCCTTTAATGAAAGCCCATACTCCGGGGAGACCCTAGACTCGGACGCCCAATGGGACGACCTTCAGTCATAGCCCCTGCCCCAGGTATCTGCGGAATGGAATGATCTGCTTACCTCCCCTATTACTATAGACGAGGTTACTACTGCCATTAAAGCCTTAAAACATCCCGGACCGGATGGCTATACCACCCTCTTCTATAAGACGTTCACCCCTGACGTTAGCTCTCACCTTGCCCGTCTTTTTAACAAGATTGCAGAGGAAGGTGCGACCTCCGGCACCATGTCCGAAGCCGTGATCTCGGTGATTCCTAAACCGGGAAAAGACCCCCAGCGCTGCGCTTCATATAGACCGATTGCCCTACTGAATGTGGACGCAAAACTCTACTCCTCAATTATGGCCAAATGACTAAACGACCTCATGCCCGACCTCATCCATCCTGATCAGTTGGGATTTATCAAAGGACGCCAAATGCACGATAACACCCGTCGAATCATACACCTGATAGAGAAGGCCAACACACGCAAAATCCCTGTGGTTTTAGTAGGATTAGACGCTGAGAAAGCCTTTGACAGGGTTGATTGGGTGTTTTTATTTCACACTCTTGGAGCATTTGGTTTTTCCCCTTAATTTCTTAACATGATTAGGGCTAACTATCTCCTCCCCCGCTCCAAAGTAGTGGTCAACGGGGTACAATCATCTCCATTCGTCCACTCTAGACGCACCCGTCAGGGGTGTCCCCTCTCACCCTTAATTTTTGCTCTCAGCATAGAACCGTTAACATTAGCGATCAGGGCTAACCCGGGAATCCAGGGATTACCATTCACAGGGGAGTTACATAAAATCTCCTTGTTTGCAGACGATGTCCTTATGTCCCTCTCTGAGCCCACTACGTCCCTTCCACACCTGCAGTCTGAACTGGAATGCTTTGAAGCTGTTGCAGGGTTCAAAATAAATTTAGACAAATCATATATACTCAACCTCACCCTCCCGCAGCTGAAGTTCACAGGATTCAATCTCTTACCCCTCTACCTTGGGCTACTTCTTCTATTCAATGTCTGGTGGTTCAACTAACGCCAAGAATAGAGGGGTTTTACGCTGCCAATTTCCCCCCCAGAGCAGAACTCACGAAATGGAAACCTCTCTTTCTATCATGGTTAGGCCGAATACAAGCAGTGAAAGTAACACTTCTTCCTAAGCTCCTCTATTTATTTCAGGCCCTGCCTATGGAGAGGGAGGGTGTCTTCTTCCGAAGAGTGAAAGTTAATGATATTACGCTTTATTTGGCAGGGGTGTCGCGCTCGCTTCTCCTATTTCCTACTGCGCCGCTCTCGCAAAAACGGGGGGTTTGGACACCCGGACATTCACTTATATTACAAGGCGGCACAATTGAGAGTTCTGGTGGAATGGTCAAAACAGGACTCCGATAAACATTGGTTACACATGGACCGCAGCGTGACGCGGAGGACTATTTGGGATCTAGTTTGGCACCCTAGAAAGGACAGACCTAAGAATACATACATTAGTACTCCGATACACACCACCTTAAGAGTATGGGATTTAGTTTTGGGTGATGATAGGTGGACTTCGTTCCCCTCTCCATTTACTCCGCTCCATTTCAACCCATCATTCCCCCCGGACCCTTTGGTGCCTGGAGGAGAGGAGGTTGCCTAGCCTGGACACCTTTATTCCACAACTTTGACCCCCTCACTTTTGACAGTTGCAAGCGGGACTATGAGGTAGGGAACACAGAACGGTACCACTATACACAACTGATGCATTGTGCCCTTATTCCTCAGGTAATGGAGGCAGCCACCCGACCCCTTACAAAATTCGAGGCCTTCCTCACCAAAGCTACTTCTATGAAAGGGGGGATTTCATTCATATATAGCTTCCTGCTCAACACCACACTTTCCCCGCGCCCACGATATATGCACATGTGGGAAGATTTGATACAATGCCCTATTTCGGATGAGGATTGTTAACACTTAAGGTCTGACATTACACGTTTCAATCACTCCTCAGAGCTTAGGGAGGCACACCTGAAGACCATGATGGATTGGTACCTGCATCCAGCCAAACTTAGACAGATCTTCCCCACCACCTCCGATAGATGCTGGAGAGGGTGCGGATTACTTGGGGACTTTCAACACATATGGTGGGACTGCCCGACTATCCGCTCCTTCTGGGAAGAAATTCTGGCACATATAAAAGATATGCTGGGGTACCCCATCCCTACTACCATAGCGAATGTCCTTTTGGGGCTCCGCGATGCCTCCCTGGAACACCAAACCCGAGCTGATAAAATGATTATGTGGCTTTGTATTGGAGCGGCCCAGATTACCCTAGCAGCTGCCTGGAAGAGGAGGGAGGCGCCGGCTATTTCCATCTGACACTCTCGCCTTTGGCAACTGCTCAGTCTAGAACGCATGTCTGACATCTTCAGGAACAACTACAAGAATTTTAAATTTAAATGGGGCTCCCTAGTTGCCTTTCTCTCGCTAGGCCTTCCATCAGCTGTTTGTCCCTCCACCATTAGAGCCCTGCATCTCTTTCAATTGTGATTAGAATTCTAGTGTCATACGCTCCCGTCACTATATAAATGTAGCCGTCACCACAGGGAGGGTGGGGGGTGGGTATAGGGTAGGGTTTATTTTGCTTTTTCTTTATATTTAAGTTATCTCATGTTTGGGATATGTTTGTATATGATTTATGTTCACTTTGTATAACACCTTCCAGTTGGTAGGCCTGGGGAGGTTACCGCCGCAGGAAAAAGAAGTAACGCATGTCAAACTGCTTGCTCCTATTTTGTGCTTGATTGACTTTATGCCATACTCCATTACTGTCAGAAACTGTATCTTTCATTTGAGCTACCCACTGGGAAAGGAGTTTGATTTACATGGAGCACTGCACCTTGACCAGCAATCATAATTTTGTTGAATTATTCTGCTCCCCTGCGTGGGATGCTGTGGTGGTATTCTCTCAGATTGTATGCTGAAATCTTTAATAAAAATACCTTTGACAAAAGCCTCCCCCCTCCGGTGAAGTATGTCCCCATGGCATCTTCGCGAACCAGACTATCAAGAGTGTCTGGACACTGTGATCCAGGAATATCTTACCCGAAATACTAACTCTGCTCCCTCCAAGGAAGCCCTCTGGGAAGCTTTGAAAACTACAATTAGAGGTGTTGATATCAGTTACAGGACGAACGACAAACGCAATCGCTCCGCTCAGCGAACAGAGTTGGAAACCCGGTGCACATCCCTTGAGGCACAGTACGCGCAGGCTCCCAGCCCAACCCCCCAGCGTAACATATCCCTCATGCACCAACAGCTGCACCAGCACCTCATGGAGGAGGCGAAAGAGATCTGGTTGCCGTCTCAACACCGGATATACCAGTGGGTGGATAAATCTAGTAAGATGTTAAACAGGCTGTCAGTCCGAGCCCGCCCCGGCCACGGTTCCGATTATTAGAGGACAGGACGGTGTTTTACTCTCATCCCCCGCAGAAGTCGTTACAGAATTTGCGCATCATTTCTCCACGCTATATACTCGGAGGGAGCAGCTCTCTGAGGATCTCATAGCTGAGTTCCTTTCGAGGCATTCTACCCCCGAGACTATCGGACCAGTTGAGAGACCAATTAGAAGCCCCTATCACAGTAGACGAATTGGCGGCGGCCTTGAAGGTGATGTGACCCGGCTGTGCCCCGTGCCCCAACGAGTTCCCCATGGAATTTCTTTGTTCTCACATTACCTTGCTGGGCCCACACCTACTGGAAACCATACACAAAGCTCGAGCAACAATTATTATCCAGGGATTGGCGTCAGGCCGAGATTGTCCTCTTTTTAAAGCCCGGTCGCTCGCGAGAAGATCCATCGTCGTACTGCCCGATTTCCCTGATTAATTTTGATCAATCCTGCTTCATGCCTATTCGAGCCACTCGGCATAATATTCGCCGGGTCCATAATGCTATGGTTTTGGCCCCGGAGTTGGGGCATCCTGCGGCGATACTTCTGGCAGACATCGATAAGGCCTTTGACTCCCTGAGCTGGGAGTACTTATTCCAGCTTTTGGAGGCAGTCAATTTTGGCCCACGCTTCCTGGCATTCATGCGTCTATTATATACAGAACCCATGGCCTCAGTGTGTATTGCTGGTCATCGCTCTCCCTTCTTTCCTATTAGCCCTCTATCTCTGCTTCAATTCGCCTTGGCGGTGGAGCCCCTGGCAGTTTGGGTTCGCCGAGACCCGGTGCTTTGCGGCTTTTAATGGCCAAGATGGCAGCCAGATCGAATTGCCTTATGAGCAGATGACATCTTATTTTTCATGACGGATCTCTGGATCTCGGGCCCGAAAATCTTACAGATTCTCTGTGTCTTCAGCCAGACCACTGGACTGCATACTAACCCTTCCAAACCGGTGCTATTCCCGGTATGCGGACAACAAGGCAGAGGTACCTGGGCATCTCAGCTTCAACATGCTACAGATGGTTTCCAATATCTCGGAATATTTATGTCCCCTTGCTCAACAACTTCATGGGCGTGCAATATTAGCCCGCTCCTGGCCGGCCTCCGGGGAGAGACGTCTGTATGGTCCTCCCTCCCCCCTCGCGTTGTATGGGCGCTCGGCTATTTTTAAAATGGTCTCGCTCCCCAGAGTGCTTTATTGACTCCAAAACTTCCTGTATCATATACCAAGGTCTTGGTTTGCGCAAATAAATGCCATACTCAACAAATTGTAATGGGGTGGGGGTGCAGTTAGGGTGGCGTTACAGACCTGTGTGCAATCTACATACTGCGGCGGCATAGAAGCCGCGGATGTGTACTCGTATTACGCGGCCTCCCACCTCCTGGTTATTAATGACTGGTGGTATAATACACCTACAGACCCGTCATATGCACTTGAACATACAGCAATGGAGGGGGTTCACCTCCTTTGGCTGCTGTACAGCGCACAGTCCCTAGATTCTCTCCCTCATGCCAGCAGAACGATAATTCAGCTGCGGCGGTATACTGTCTGGTGCATGGGGTGGCATGGGCGTCTCACCCAGACAACGCCATTGTGGTATGGAACACTTGTACGCCAGGTGGTCGCATTGCAGGGGTTCTGTCAGTGGGATCAAATTGGCATCTCCACATTAGGGGACATTATGAAGGGCACCACTCGAAAATCCTTTACGCAACTGCAAAATGAGTTCCATCTTCATAAATCTCAGTTTTATAAGTATCTCCAATTGCGTCATGCTCTCACCCCATTGCTTGTTAATCTAGCTGATCTCTCAAGAGCCACCCTTTAGAGGGTCATCTTCTTATGGGTGAGTTGGGCGCACACAAAATTCAGAAGATATATCAAATATTGACTACGCACTCCACTATGACCCTTCACAAGCCTAGGAGGGCATGGGAAGAGGATATTCCAGAACTCACTAATGATGATTGGGCAGAGGCTTTTGCCAGTCCCTGGGGTGCCGCTGTGTCCTCCAGGTACCGTCTTATCCAGTTCAAGTATATTCATTGTGTGTATTACACACGCCTCCGTCTTTGGAGGATGGGGGCCATAGCATCTCCCCAGTGCCTTCGTTGTGACAGGGAGGAGGGGTCATTCTTCCACACGGTATTTGGCTGCGCTGCAATACAGCCCTTTTGGACAAAGTTTTAGCCTGCCTTAAGGAGGTGTTTTCTTGGGATCTCCCATTCGACCCGAGGTTGTTCCTACTCCACAGCACAGATGACATCGGAGGGAACTGCTATAAACAACACTTACTCTTCCTTGCACTCACAATTGCTAAACGAGATATTGCCCAGCAATGGAAAGGAACCTCCCCACAGACCATAGGGAAACGGCGGAAGGAACTAGACAACTGCATGGGTGCAGGGATAGAAGTCTTTCAGGCACGTGGTTGCCCTCAAAAACATAGGAAAATTAGGTTGAGATGGGCAACATACCGGGGCATAGACCTTCCTCCTCTTCCTTCGCAAACCCCTTGATAGCAGCTTCTACGCACGGTTTTGGGCCATGATGTATGACATTGGCTTCTTCATTTTAAGTTGCACATCGGTAATCATATATGCTTGCCAGTTGGGGTGGGGTGGGAATGTCTGCGTACAGTTTTGTTTTTCACTTTCATTTTTGCGTATACACAATGTACCCAATGATGTTGGCCTGTTTAGCAACTTGTCAGTATGTTGTCTCATGATGGTATATATCGGGCAATTGCCCAAGAGGTACTATAAAATCCCAATAAAATATGTTTAAAAAAACATGACAGCTACTAAAGAATTGCTGTCATTGCTCTTCCTGTCAATGCTTTGTGAAGTTTGGTGCAAAGCTCCATCAACAAGATGGAGCCGTGCACCAAACTGTTTTCTTTTGTATTTTCAAAAAGAAAATTCCAACGCAGGATTTTCTGCATGAAAATGCAAAATAAAATGCTCCCCTCCACATGGGAGTCCTCTCCCATGTTGAGGGGAGTATTTAGCAGTTTTCACTGCCCCTTACCGGCAGGGCTTTCCTGGTGGTGATGGTCGTTGAAAACTGATCTCAGAATCTGGCCAACTAAATCAGTTTTGTGGAGTTACAGGTCTGCCTCCAATGGCTGTATTCCACAGGGCCGTCTGCCATGATTAAACCAAAGGTCAGCTTGCATCTAAATTTGACGGGCAGATCACATTCTTGGTGGTAATGATACTCCATCACCATTGCGATGGAGTATCCTTTTCAGCACCACAAATTGAATCCAGCCCTAAATCGTATTCTTCAAGGAAATTATAGTATTGACTCAGTGTTACAATCAAGGATGGTGTCTTTTAGGTTATAAAAGATGTAGGTTTATTAGGTTCAGATCAGGTTACAAGTAAACCAGATAAAGCCCCACCAAGAGCAACATCCTGCTGCTCAGCCCTTCTCACTTCAACTGTCCCACTCATCCAAGCACAAACAACTCTTCACTGGCTGGCTGAGCAGCAGTGACTTGGAACTCAGCAGAGAATGCATAGTAACTAAGACAAGCCACAACACATCTTCCTCTGTTAAAGAAACAATGGAAAATTCAAACAAAACAATCAAAGAGTCCCATAAATATTACTTCTAGATGAACATCAAAGCAAAAGGACAAGAGATCACACAATATGATAAAACAGTCCTATGAACATTAGAATACCTAGATAATCACCTCATGCAATCTTCAGCAGAATGTAGGAAACTAGTAACACACCTAAGACATTCACCTCACATCAAAGTGCAAGACACATGCTCCTGTAACACACCTTTAACCACTTAGGAGGGACAACACTAACATAAGGGGGCAATACACATACCCTTCCACTACATCCTTAACCACTCAGGAAGGAAGGACAACAGACACAATATCAATCAGTGTCTCTAAACCTACAGCAGGACTAGGAACTTCACACCCTTTACTGCATCCACTCTCACGGCAGGTCCAGGTACTCCAAACCCGCTGCTGCACTTACACAGCACATACAGGACAAGGGACCACATACCGTCTACTGCACTTACACAACTCACAGCAGGACCTGTGACTTAATTCCCTCTACTGCATCAACTCAACTTAAATCAGGACCAGGGACTATAAACCCTCTACTGTACCTACACAACTCATGGCAGGGACTTCATACCTTCTACTGCATCTACTTAACTAATGACAGGATCAAGGACCACATACCCTCTACTGCACTTACACAACTCACGGCAGGACCAGGGACTACATACCCTCTACTGCACTTACACAACTTATGGCATTACCAGGGACTTCATACCCACTTCTGCATCTACTTGACTAATGGCAGGACCAGGGACCACATACCCTCTACTTCACTTACACAACTTACGGCAGGACCAAGGACTTCATACCCCCTTCTGCATCTCCTTAACTAATGGCAGGCCCAGGGACCAAATACCCTCTGCTGCACTTACACAACTCTTGGCAGGACCAGGTCTCACCTCAGGATCTCCACAAAGGGTATCTCTCAACCCTGACACATTCCCACTCGCACAGGGAACCTCTGCAAAGAGTATCTTTTAAACCATAACATTCCCACTCACACAGGGAACCCCCTTCACATTCCCACTCTCCGCAGGGAAACTCAGCAAAGGGTATCTTGAAACCCAACAACACAAAGGCTGCCATCTCATGCCATTATTTACAACCACAAAGCAGCACCAGCAAATAAAGAAAATGAAACTTAGTAGGTAATATACAGTATAATGTCAACCATTTCTGGGAAATACTCAAATCACTACACTGGTGATCTACTTCTCACCCAAAAGAATAGCACATCCCGCCCTGATTCTGCAGTGTGAATTAGGCTCCACAATGCCATGTCTCTAAAAGTCAATGGTACAGTTAGCTCCCTCCACTTACAGCCTCACATGTCACTTCAGCTTGGGGTTATTCCCCCACACAGCCGACAGAGTACCTGAACAGACATAAACATATTACCTTGCTGCGCTAACTGCCATGGCTTCCTTTGACTTGGAGTATCACAACAAAGGGCCTGCTGTAATCTGTGTACGACCTTTGCACTCCATAGTTTCTTCCGAGGAGGGGCGTCATAACCAAAGGCCTGCTGTGCTCCTGTAGGCAGCATTCTAGTTTCCCAAGGCTGAGGGAACTAGATGAGTAATAACTGTGTGGACAAATTGAAAAGCCATTCACCAAAATTCCTACAATGTCGTTACCTTCACGGGAGTCCATGTGATCCTTCCCAAAGACCAAAGATGGCTGCTAATGTGCCGTTTTGCATCAATACCGTCGGCAAGTAGGCCTCTCTCCGCTTACTGGCATCAGCTACAGCGTACATGCCTTCCCCTGTGCGAGGAATTCCAAGAATGAGTGCCGCGGATGTCACCTAGTAGAATTCCACAGCACAGGAGCCACACACATGGCTCACACTGCAGTAACAATAGGTTTTAAATTCAAACAACAGCACCTCATAAATATGCAATTTTAAAGTGCGTAATGTACTCACAGTTGGTTGTCGGTAAAAGACAGTAAAAGTCGTTTAACACCCACACAGCAATGAAGTTCCTCTTGCAATAAAAAACTGCTGCCTTACATGCTTTCCCCACAAAGTCAGCCCCGCCGTGCCTCTTGCTGGATTTCTTGCATGACTACTTATAATTGCCATATCAGGAGCAGCCGCATTTCCAATCCAGTATACGCCTGAACCATTGCCCTGGAGTGCAGGATGTCAGGTGTAAATAGACACTGGTGGGGCTGCCAGGCGCAATTGTTCCTTACAGGCTTCAAACTCTTTTTCTTTGTGATCCTCTAGTTTCTTCTTAGTTACTTTAATTTCTCCTAAATTCCTTGTTCCTCGCAGAGTTTTTTTTCTGCTCGTCACCAGTGTTACAATCGAGGATGTTGTTTTGTAGGTTATAAAAGATGTAGGTTTATTAGTTTCAGATCAGGTTGCAAATAAATCAGGTAAAGCCCCACCAGTAGCAACATTCTGCTGCTCGGTCCTTCTCACCTCAACTGTCCCTGTTACCCAAGCACAAACACTCATAACATTCCAACCATCCAGTGACCTCACTCCCTGGCTGAGCAGCGGGGACTTGGAACTCTGGGGAGGATGCATTGTAACTAAGACAAGCCACAGCACTCAGCTTTCCATTTATTGTTGGCTCAATACTATATGATACTGTATTTCATTCTCTAACCTCTACCACCCCTTACAGTAAGCGCTGATTGCTTGACTTTAGAGGCTTTTGGGGCGCTTGTGATAACCACAATAACTTCTTGGTGACACAGAAGTCCAGGAAAATACGTCTCTCTTTGCATACCATTCACATGCCACCAACCATCAGTTTTAACAGTGCTCTCCTTCAACTGTGGCTACACTTGGCCAGTAGCGTCTAGAACTCGACTTGGAAAGTAATAAAAATACACTTGAAGCATTTCTTGGTGTTCTTGAGAAGCAAGGTCATACAGCAAAAATACATATAGTCCAAAATGCACAAAATGAAAACAGGGTTCCTCTGCTGACGACGCACCAGATACTTTTCCCAACAAATGTGTTTCTAAGATTAAAAACAAAGTTGCTCACTTACTAACCTGCAGCACTTCCTCTCACTAAGTCTACCTTTGACGGTAGGATTTCTGCTAGAGAACTTCTGTAATAATCCACTTGTTTATTAGAGCCTATAGGAGAGATTAGTCATCATACTTTTCTGGTAATTATCACGTTGCTTAGGGTCTTGTCTGCTAAGTGACCCTGAGGCGGTGAAATACGCATTTTTATGAGGGAAGACATGAGTGACATTGCCGGGTAATTGCGTGTACAGGGGTCATGGTTTTATACTGATAGGAGCAGGTGGTTTCCTTGAGTGAAGCTGCTGGCCGTGTGGCTGCATACCGCTTGAGAGCAGCTGGTCAACATATTGGCCCTCAGTGGATGTTAACGCACAAGTGTTCGGTGACAGGGCCGGCTTTAGCGCTGGTGGCGCCCTGTGCGACAATGTTTGTTGGTGGCCCCCAATGACCACCTCCACCACGGATTCTCTCACTAGCACCCTTTAACAGTGACCAATCACCATTACCACACTCTCTCAGATGCATTGAATTAGTTATATAGCGCCACTCATACCAGTGTAGGCTGTCCAAGCACTTTGCATCACACACACATTACACAGTGACAATCAATCATAGGTGTGTAAATCCGTGTATAGGAAATGATACATAAGCCAAAGGACTGAAAGTGTATGAGTCACATGTCATCCATACTGGTAGGCAGTATAGTTTAAGAGTGCTTGATGTGGAGAAGCACAAACGCAGAGTCGAAAAAGAAACGGCATAGTTGGGAGTTTTCATTAATAATAGGTATCGATTTCTAGCCAAATTAACCCTTTTTGCAACATTAATCAATGTTCTAATAATGTATACTTTGCAGTGTGTATGCAGTTCTGGGATGAAAGTTAATAGCTCGCTATTCTATATTAGGACTTTAAGTTATAAATTGCAAGTAACAAAAAGATGTCTCTTTTGAAAGCAGTAACCTGCTGATCTGTTTACATCATACGCACTCTGTAATCTACTTGGTACACGTTCTTTGCAGCAGGCATATTAACCCTCTACACTAACTTCACCTAAGTCAAAACCTCAACTTTACAAAACACTGATCTCTCTCCAGGAAGATAATTAATCACACGAGTTTTCTTGACATTTATGTGAGGCCTGGTAATTGCCGGCGGAAAGAAACGATGCAGCAGGTGCTTCAAAACATAATAAACTTTCAAACACGGCGCCCCCAGGAAGCCAGCACTGTTCAGTGACCGAACCCAGTGTTCACATAAGCAAGAGGCACGTCTGCTGTTCAGTTGAGATGTTAAGAAACCATTATGTATGCCAAATTCACTTAAAGTGAGGGATTCAAGATGGCGACTAGTAGGGCGACGGTGAAGTATCAGGCACGGAAGAGTGTGCTCATTTGTGTATTTCACTTGCCTCACTTCTCTCCGGTTTTGATTGCTTCGCCTCACAGTTGTTTCACTGTATAATAGAAGACTTGTTAAAACAAATGAAGTGATTGATTGCGGCCTTAACAATAAGGGCTATATTTATGACCCTCGTGCCACAGGGCAGCGCAGCAAGTCACCAAGCTGCGCTGCTGTCCTTTCCACTTGCGCCGTTTTGTCAGTGAAAGCAGGCACCTTTGTATCATGGTGCAAGGGTACCTGTGTTGTCGGCGGGATTGTTTTTTTTGCAGGAAGGAGCACCTTACTGCACAAAAACAATCCCCTGAAGCATCATCCTCTCTCTGGGCCTGATTCACAGAGGTAAACTTATAATTTTGTGTAGGTTTACTTTTGTTTTGGTATTCACAAACATGGAGTTAACAGTAAGTTTATGACTGCGGGAGACTCCTCAGTCGATGCAGAGAATTCTGCACCAAAAATATATGATATGCCTATATTTTTATGTGCCGAGTTCTTTGCCCTGACTGTAGAATCTCCACAGTCATAAACTTACAATTAATGCTGTGTCTGGGAATCCCAAAACAAACCTAATTTGTGTAAGTTTCCCATTGTGAATCAAGCCCTCTATGTACGCTGCTGAATGCAGCCCACATAGAAAGAGGTAAAAATGAGAACTAAAGATATTTCTCCTCTTTATGCCTCTCCTGGGGAGGCATATCTGTTTGGTGTATTGCCAGATTTACCTGCTTTGTTAAATCTGGCTTTGCATAAGAAACCATGGGAGTTACTTGGGAACACCCATACAACGCCCATGGAACGCCTCCCTTGCACAGAGTATGCGCTGTGTTGCATCACTCCATATTTTTGAAGCCAGGCAAAGTGACTTTGCATGACTTCAAAAATATTACTTTAGATTTGCATTGATCTTGCACCACCTCGCGTGGTGCAAGAGCGATGAAAACCGGGTCATAAATATGGCCCTAATATAATAAATAGAAATTCCGGGCCAGTAGATCATAGTAAGCAGAGTGCACAGCGAAAGTTGTAGACGAAATCTAAGATGTAAGAGCTTCACTTTAGTTCGACTACCTTTTCCAGGTTCTTTTTTTAAACTAGTCAATGTGCAGTTTATTGAATATGGCCTCTAATGTTCTGTGCTGAAGTTGTCTTAGGATATATGGCTAATGGATCCAAGGGTGAAGTCATCAAAGGCTCAACTGGAACAGATAACTTGTATTTTAAAACCACTATACTTACTCCACACCCTCCCGTTTTGTCTGGCCATTTCTGGCTGGCAAAAGTGAAGCCCTTTGTAAAGGTATGGATAACCAGAGTGACTTGAATAGTCAATCTAAAGATAGCAGTGTTAAATGTGGTGCAATAACCACACAAAGCATCTGGGGAACAACCACTATAGAAGTGCCCATCAGGAGAGGCAGGGCAGAGGTTATTAATGGAGAGACCTGGAGGTGTCTTGAAGCTCAAAGCACTTTGAATTAGATCTAGGCAAGAGGGCTAGGCCAGATACCTTTCCTAGCTCACTTGGGCGGGGAGCTGGAGTACAGTACAATGGAGAGCCTTCCTAGAGTGCAGAGCATAGACAAGTACATGGTTAATTAGAGGACTAAAAATCATAGAGAAGTGCAATGTAGTGTACTTCAGGTGGCTAAGCCAGAGATTTATGCAGGAGAGATGGGACTTGGTAACCCAAGATATATCAGATAGGCGTTTGTATGATGTAACCACTACCTCCTAAATCACCCATGCCTGAGCCACGCATGCTAATCTACGACCAAACCTAAACCACAAAGTATAAAACCACGACTTACGTTACAATGCAAATTAGTGCATTTACATGTAAAACAAAAGAACCACCACAATTCCAACTCCGCATGCCAATTATATGCACAAATTTTACGAAAAACGAAATAAAATAAAATAATGTACAATACACATAAAAAGTATTATATCTAACAAACTTGCAAAATCATCATCTAAACTACATTAATATTAATTGTCGAAAAACTTACAGAGTATCTACAATAATATGATGAGAAAAACTGAAAAAGAAGTCTTTCAACTATTTTTACATATTTGACACACTAGAATGGTAACAAATGGCAGTGCATCGAACAGTACATCAATTAAAAGTACATTTTATAAACCGATTAAAAAATAAAACACGTTCTCACATAAAATACACTTGAAAAAAAAGAAGTTTCCAAAACGTATTTTGTATTAAAAAAAAATTAACTCTACAAAAACATATAAAGTACGGCCATCCACCATTTTGTCATCAGTTCAACTGTGGATACCACACTGAACAGGCGCATCGTTCACAGCTAAGCAATACACCGGTCATATACAATCCAAGAGTGCAATCTACTGGGCTCAAGAGCACATTTTTAAACTAAATTAATTATTACAAGTGCACAAATAAGAGAAAAAAAAGTAAAATGACAAATAATTTTTAATTTAATTTGCAGACTTTAAAAAAGACAATTCAGACAGCCTAATGTAACTCTACTTTAAGAATTAATTGATAACTTAAATGTAAGTAAACCGTTTATATCTCATTTATGAAAAAAAACAAATCTCTTCAAACATTTTAAATACAGTACAAGCCCTGCCAAAAAAAGCTATCGAACAGGGGCGCTAGAGGGCGCCGAACCAAGATGGCCGCACAAGAGTGAGGCTCCCGCCGGACCGGGCACTTCCACGATCCTTTCTACCATCCTGACCAGGCTTTCCCTTGCCTCACCTCCACGGCTGTGTCCGCAGTGACCTACGCTGCTCCCCGATACCCTCCACGTCTCTGGAGCTGGCCGGTGTGCGGAGATATTCGCCGGAGTTCCCGCGGCCGAGGGAGAGTGCTCATCGACGGCCGGCGAGCTGCGGGAGGCGCGATCCACGATAGCCCGGGGCTCCGGGGCCTTCGTGACTCTGGACGGCTCCGACGCTGGCTGAGGCCTACACCTTGAGACGCACGCTCGCAGGCTACCGCCGCCCCCACTTTGGATCTCCGAGCGCTGGCTTGGGGGCTCTCCTGCCCCTCCCCCTCCCCCACAAGCCTCTACGTGGGGAGTGACACTTACCTGGGACCTGGCTGCCGGATCGTGCCGGGGGGGACTTCGGAGCGTGGCTCTGTCGGCGCCTGCTGTCCTGCATTGACCGGCTGCATGGGCTGGGGAGCCGTGCCGTCTGCTCCCCCCCTCATCGGCGACTGCGAGTGCGTGGGGCCCCTGACCCGCCATACGCTACGGAGGTCACGTTCGTGCTGGCCCGGCCACTCCTTGCTGCTGGCCTTCACTGGCTCACTATCTGCTATCCTGTGAGCGCGGGGCCCGGAGACTGTTGCCACCCCCCCCCCCGTTGCCGGCCTCCCTGTTCGCTCGCTCGCTTGGGGACTGCCCCCTGGACTGGCCGCCTCCCTCACTTCAGCGATCCTCGAGGCAGCCGCACCACCCCTGTCCACTCGCGGGGCTGCGGCCTGGCTGGGACGGAGCCCCCTCGCCTCGCCTGGACTGTTGTCGGGGCGACCTGGGCAGGTTCGTCCGCCGAGCGCCATGGGGCGCAATGACGCGCGACAGTCCAAGCTATCATTTGATGCCAAGAAGGCCCCCGCGCCGGCGTCCGAGCCTGGCCCGCCCGCCGCTGTCCCCCCAGACGAGGACTGGAAATCTCTCCTGCTGGGATTAAAACAAAGCCTAACAACCATAGACTCGAAAATTGACACCATCACTACCAGGCTGGATGGTGTGGTGGCCAGACTGGAGCGACACGATACCCGCATCAAGGAGACGGAGGATAGGATCTCCACACTGGAAGACGATGCCGCCTCTGCAGGCCGACATGTTTCCCAAATGGATCGTCTCCTCAAGATCATTGCGGATAAGAATGAGGACCTAGAAGCGAGGTCCCGTCGCAACAATGTCCGCATCCTGGGCCTTGCGGAGACCACCAACACTGGGAAGATGGAGGTCTTCATCGAGAACCTGATGGCCGACCTGTTCGGGCGAGAATCCTTCTCCCCTCACTTCATTGTGGAGAGAGCCCACAGATCCCTAGCTGCCCGCCCCCCCCCTGGCGGCCAGCCCCGGCCCATAATTGCACGTTTCCTAAATTATCGAGACCGGGATGTGGTGCTCCGACGTGCGCGAGAGATGGGAACAGTGCCCTACTGCAACACTACGCTGTCCTTCTTCCCCGATTTCACTGCGTCGGTGCAAGAGGCCCGACGGAAATTTGCTGGCGTAAAAAAGAAGCTGCAGGCCCGGGAGATTCCGTATGCAATGCTATACCCTGCTAAACTGAAGATCTCACACCAGGGCAAACAATTGTTTTTTCAGCAACCGCAGCAGGTGGAAGACTTCCTCAGACGGCAACGCGGGGATTCAGCTGGTGGGTCTGCTGGGCCACGGCCCTCTCGGACGCCGTCGCCCTCGCCGATGGAGCAGCAGGACTGAACATACCGGGGATGTTTTTTCCCCCCTCTAACTCACGCTTCTGTTGAGACAGCACTGGCCCGACTGAATCAACGTCACTCCTGGTGAGGTACCTCTCTTTGCTTCATGACAATATCACTTGGCTTGGTCGTTGTTGTAATTTGTGCCCGGTCGCCCACCTCCGTCCCACTTTGAGGACCTGGGGTGACTCTGGGTCCCCGTGGGTGCAAGTAGGGAGGTGGTTTGGCAGGTCTGGCGCCCCTAGAGTACGATCCCCCCAATGGGCGCACCCCAAAGTACCCCTTTCCTCATCAAGGCAGGGGTAGTTGCTGTATTTTTTCTGTTTGATGGGTTGGGATGGATGGGAAGGGGAGGGGATGGGTGGGTGCTGTTTACCCGGCCAGTTGGGGTAGCCGGCGTGGGTGGTCGTATGATTTGTTCTGCATCTGGCTTAGTTGCCTCCTCAGTGCAGGATGCGGGTGGACGGGTGGGGGAGGGAGTTCAATGGGGTTTTGTTATGGAGTTCGTTACTAAGTGCTACGAGCAATTGCAAGCTGTGAGAGCATGCCACTTATGCCTTTACACAGGGGAATGGGGGACTTAACTGATAAGCGCCCTGCGCAGACCTTTCAGTTGCTTTCCTGGAATGTGCGCGGGTTAAACAACCCGAGGAAGAAGAGGCACGTCCTTAGCTACCTGACTCGGCATGGAGTGTCAGTCGCTATGCTCCAAGAAACGCACCTACAACCGGGGGTGAACCCCCCATTTGCGTCAAGGTGGGCTTCGACCAGGGTGTTCTCGTCATACTCGAGTTACGCGAGAGGGGTGGCCATACTAGGGAGACGGGGGATGGGGTTTACATTGGCGGGTTCTGAGGTGGACTCTGGAGGTCGGTACTGCATCGCTTGGGGGACACTACACTCGCATACGATATTGTTCGCCTGTTTCTACGGCCCCAACACGGATGACCCTACTGCACTTCTCACTATGTGGGGTAAGATTCAGTCCCTAGGTATTTCCCACATTATACTGGGGGGCGACTTCAACACTGCACTCAGGCCTGGGATGGACAGGTCGCACCCGCAAGCATCGCACTACACGCACACACAACGCGCGCTACTGAACATAGTGGACGAGCACCGTTTAATTGATGCTTGGAGGCACTTTCACTCCGCGCTCCGGCAGGGCACCCACCACTCCGCAGTACATTCCACCTGGGCGCGCATTGACTACGTCTTCCTTTCATCTGGCCTCTCCCCTTGGTTGAGTGGAGCACTCCATCTTGCCCGCACATTCTCTGACCACTCTCCGGTCCTTCTGTCCCTGCGTATTCCCCTCGCGGTCTCCCCATACCTGAGTTGGCGACTGAATCCAGCACACCTCACAGACTCGGTGTTTCAAGCGGAACTTGAACAGGACATAAAGGACTTTTTTGAGCGAAATGTGGATTCCGTTTCCAGCCTCACTACAGTTTGGGAGGCGTTCAAAGTTACCGTGCGGGGCTGGTGCATAGCTAAGGGAGGTGGGGTACTTAAGTTTCTACGCGGAGAGTTAAGCAGGCTCGAGGCTGAACTCCGTCAGTTAGAGACCGAAATGGAGTGAAATGGGCGAGAGCCCGGCACAGCGGCACAGATGCGAGAGAAGCTAAATGAGTACACGGAGGCCGCAGCCAAGGAGAGTAAGTTTCTGGGGAGACCCTATGTCTCCCGAGTGTACGGCGAGGGCGACAGACCTGGCAGGGCACTGGCCTCCGCGACTCGCTCCCCCAGGTATAGCAATTATGTTACCGCCTTGCTGGATGAGCATGGTACCCCACAACGGGATCTTGCTGACCAACTCAAGGTCCTCACGGATCACTACACTAGGCTCTACTCCTCCCACAGGACCACTCCGATAGTGTTGCATGATTACCTGGACGACACCGCGCTTGCATGGCTGGGCCCCACACAGCAGCAGTTCCTCCATCATCCACTGGAACTAGATGAGATAACGGACGCAATCATGTCCATGAAGTCGGGAAAGGCGCCAGGGTCGGACGGGTTACCGATCGACTTCTACAAAGCCTACAAGCATGTGCTGGCCCCTATTCTGCAGCAGGTGTACTACTCTTCATTAGAGGAGGGATCCCTGCCTGCCACGATGCGTGAGGCCCTCATAACGTCTTTGCTAAAACCTGGTAAGTCGCCGGAATATTGCGACTCCTACAGGCCCCTCTCGCTGTTAAATACAGATGTTAAAATATTAGCGAAGGTCCTGGCTACTCGCCTTAATCTCCTTATGGAGCGTCTCGTGCTCCCTGACCAAGCCGGGTTTGTTCCCAACCGTGCAACTTCTCACAATTTGCGCACTCTCCAGGCGGTGATACAGGATATTGACCCGAAGAGCGAGGCGGCCGCGGTCTTTCTCGACGCCACTAAGGCGTTCGATTCCCTTGAGTGGGACTACCTCCTAGCCCTGCTGGAACGGATGGGCATGCCCTTTAATTTCCTGGACTGGATCCGACTGTTGTACTGCCGGCCGCAAGCAATGGTGCTGCTCAATGGTGCCCGCTCCCCCCCCTTCATGATTCACAGAGGGACCCGACAGGGATGTCCCCTCTCCCCGGTACTGTTCGCACTTGCCATAGAGCCCTTGGCAGCCAAGCTTCGGCAGCATCATAATCACCGGTCTCTTATCTACCCTGAGCGCCAACTGCTCATTGCACTATATGCTGACGACATGACTCTTTATGTGCATAAGCCGCGCGAAAACTTGAACCCCCTGCTGCGGGAGGTCACTAAATTCGGGGCCATCTCGGGGATTCAGATAAACTGGACGAAGTCTGCCCTGTTCCCCTTGACAGACAACACTACACGGTTCCCTCTTGATTATCCCCTGGTGTGGGAGCAAGAGGAGATCAAATACCTGGGCATCCAGGTGACTAGAAATCGGGAAGCCCTAATTAGAGCCAACTACGGGACTGTTGTGGATAAACTCACGGACAAAGTCTCCCAATGGATCCGTCTCCCATTGTCAATGGCGGGACGGATCTCACTGATTAAAATGGTGGTCCTCCCTAAACTGCTGTATCTCTTTACAAACATACCGTACAGTCCTGGCGCTTACTTCTTTCGTGCCCTCAACTCTCAGCTGTCTCGACTCATCTGGGGAGGCAAGCAGGCCCGACTCGGTCTGCGAACCCTTATGTTACCTTATCACCAAGGGGGGTTTGATGTCCCCAATTTCCAGCGATATTATGATTGCGCACAAGGTCACTTTGCCGCTTATTGGCTTCACCCCCCCCCTTTATGGCTCACTTGGCAGTCGAAGATGGGTATATGAGGCCGGAACAACCTTCCGGATACTTGTACACGTCAGCCCGAATAGAAAATAGAGACCCCACCACGGTCGACTGCACTGTCCGTGCCTGGAAACGACTGGCGGACCACATGGGAGTGAAATTCCTATACTCTCCACGTATGACCTTGGCCCACGATCCAAGGGTGAGTGTGGCCCGTGAGGAAATTGGCCGTAGAATGCTCGCAAAGCTTGCGGTGCACACCTGGGGAGATCTGTACCACCAGGGGAGTTTCCGCACGGCTACACACTTCTTCAGAGACACCGCTCCTTCCGTTATGGACACCTTTCTCTACATTCGGCTCCGGCAAAATATCAAGGCAGTCACCCCTGACTTTCCCAGCGAGCCGGACACTATGGCGCCCCTCCATGCCCTGCTGCAGAAGGGGACCCCGACACACTCCGAGCGCGTAATGACTGGGATTGCGATTTGGGGGAGTCACTTTCGGACGCCCAGTGGGAGGAGACTGCTCCCATACCAGCGCGGTGACGGGAAATGCCCGCCTCCGCCTGGTTCATTTTAAATTTCTGCATCGCCTCTACTTTACACCCGCTAAACTACACCGCTTCGGACTCCGGGACAATGATTGCTGCTTGCGCTGCAGACGGCCGGGAGCGGACTTCATGCACCTGGCGTGGTCCTGCCGGGCAGTTGCCGCCTATTGGGGTGAGGTGTTCACAGCCCTCACTGAAATGATTGGGGTAAGCATTGCTCCTTGTCCTAAGATTGCCCTTCTGGGCCACTCCAACCACGCGGTTAAGACGCACCGGAAATTCTTCGCGATGGGCCTTCTCCTGGCAAAGCGCCATGTCGCCTGCAGGTGGGGGCGGGGGCGAGCGCCTAAGTTCAAAACCTGGCTGGATACGATGACAACTTGGCAGGAACAACTGCACAACTATTCAGAGCTTCTGCCTCACAAATCGCGCCCCAAGGACCTTTGGGGTCCCCTCACTGCGTATCTGCTAAAACTACAGTTCCCAGACGAGCCCACGACAGGCGCGAGTCGGGATGATCCAGTGGAGGGTCGCCCTACCTCACCGGCTCCGGCACCTACTCCGCTACCAGCTGACACCGGCTTGAACCCCTCCCCTCCCGCACTCCCTTAGTTCCCCATGCATGCTACGCAGGCGCTCCCGCTACACTCAGCTGGCTTCACGCGTCCCGGGGAATCACCTAGCGCCCCCGGGTTGTGCGGGCGGAGGGAGCCGCGAGCTTATAGTGACCCCCCCCCCCACTACGGCATAGCATTCACTACAGGATGCCGCTTCATGTCATGCTCTCTAATATGACCATTGCCATGCCCTCCCAGCTGACCGGACAGGGCCTTGGGGCGCGGGACGTCGGCTCTCTGGCTGATGCCTGCGCGCCATGGCATGCTGCGCGACCTGCACAGCCAAGCGACACACTGCCATGGATGCCTGGGGCTGGGAGTGCTGGATCCTTGCTGGAAGAGCACAGTTTATGTAGCACTTGTTTAGTTCCGTTATTAAAGTTGAATGAAACCTCATGTTCCTCCTATTGGATTACCTCATGCAGCTCTGATTGTCCACTACTACACGTCCACACAGTTCTAGTTCCTATGCTACGCGGCCGGCCCGTTTGGGTTGTAGGCGACATGCTGTGTAAACTTGAGATTGCTTTTCAAAATGTGTTCAAGGATGCCCCCTCACTGCATGTTGTCGCTGCCGGCCTGATCACTCAGGATGTAGGCGTACAGCTGTGTACTATTTCTTCATGCTCAATAAAGGTTTTTTTTAAAAAAAAAAAAAAAAAGCTATCGAACAAACATCACAATACAATAACTTATACATTAAATACCATATAGCAGCACCAATATGAACAAACCACCTGGCACATGCTGAACAGCGAGTCAAGGATCAGAAAAAAAATGAAAATAGTGCAAATACTAATGTTTACTGGTCGCAAACTGCTTCCTGTGACCCAAAATATAATTTTTAAATCCTCCAAAAAACAGCTTTAAAACGATGTATATAAAATTAATTTTTATATTTCAGAAATCAACCCAAAAGAAAATATTCATTTGTCAATTCAAGGAGCCTACAGAAATTCATCAGCAACCAACAACAGTACATAGTAAGTTCTCCCAAAAAAAAACTAATATTAATAGCCCAGGTTTCAAATTAATTTTCCAACTCCACTGGGTACTGACATCAGGGAAGGTGCTGGACAGTGACTTGGGGTCCAATTTTAAATTCCAACTCTACCTCGTACTTCCGTCAGGGAAGGTGCTGGACAGTAACTTGAGGTCCAAATTTATATTCCAACTCCACGGGTACTTACCTCAGGGCAGATGCTGGACAGTGACTAGGGGTAACATTTTATATACCAACATCACCGGGTACTTGCCTCAGGGCAGTTGCTGGACAGTGACTAATGATAAAATTTATTTTCCTATTTCAGAAATCTCTCAAACAGAAGTTTTACATTTCTCAATTCAAGGAGATTGCAGAAATCAATAAATCACCTTCAACTGTGGACAGAAAGTTCTTGTAAAAAAACTCCACCTTTACTGACACAGGATACAATTTAATATTACAACGTCACCAGGTACTTATCTCAGGGCAAGTGATGGACAGTGACCACAGGGCGCAAATAATCCAACTCCACTGGGTACTTACCTCAGGACAGGTGATGGACAGTGATTTGGGGTCCAATTTTATATTCCAACTCCACTGGGTACTTACCTCAGGGTAGGTGCTGGACAGTGACTTGGGGTTCAATTTTATATTCCAACTCCACCGGGAATTTAACTCAGGGCACGTGCTGGACAGAGACTAGGGGTCCAATTTAGTATTCCAACTCCACTGGGTACTTACCTCAGGGCAGGTGCTGGACAGTGACTTGGGGTCCAATTTTAAATTCCAACTCCACCGGGTACTTAACTCAGGGCAGGTGCTGGACAGTGACTAGGGGTCCAATTTGTTATTCCACTTCAAAAGGTACTTACCTAGGGGCAGGTGCTGGACAGTGACTTGGGGTCCAATTTTATATTCCAACTCCACCGGGTACTTAACTCAGGGCAGGCGCTGGACAGTGACTTGGGGTCCAATTTTATATTCCAACTCCACCGGGTACTTAACTCAGGGCAGGCGCTGGACAGTGACTTGGGGTCCAGTTTTATATTTCAACTTCACCGGGTACTACTACTTACCTCAGGGCAGGTGCTACAAAGTGAGTAGGGGTCCAATTTAATATTTCAACTCCACCGGGTACTTACCTCAGGGTAGGTGCTGGGCAGTGACTTGGGATCCAATTTTCTATTCCAACTCTACCGACTACTTAATTCAGGGCAGGTTCTGGACAGTGAGTAGGGGTCCAATTTAATATTCCAAATCCACCGGGTACTTACCTCAAGGCAGGTGCTGGACAGTGACTTGGGCTCCAATTTTAGATTCCAACTCCACTGGGTACTTACCTCAGGGCAGGTGCTGGACAATGAGTTGGGGTTCCATTTATTATTCCACTCCACCAGGTACTTACCTCAGGGCAGGTGCTGGACAGTGACTTGAGGTCAAATTTTCTGTTCCACCTCTACCAGCTACTTAACTCAGGGCAATTGCTGGACAGTGAGTAGGGGTCCAATTTAATATTCCAACTCCACCAGGTACTTACCTCAGGGGGGTAGGTGCTGAACAGTGACGGGGTAAAAATATATATTCCAACTCCACCGGGTATTTAACTCAGGACACATGCTGGACAGTGACTAGGGGTCCAATTTAATAATCCAACTCCACCGTCTACTTACCTCAGGGCAGGTACTGGACAGTGAATTGGGGTCCAATTTTACATACCAACTCCACTGGGTACTTACCTCAGGGCAGGTGCTGGACTGTGAAATGGGGTCCAATTTTATATTCCAACTCCACCAGGTACTTACCTTAGGGTAGGTGCTGGACAGTGACAGGGGTTCAATTTTATATTCCAACTCCACTGGATACTTTCCTTAGGGCAGGTGCTGGACAGTGACTTAATGTTCAATTTTATATTCCAACTCCACCGGGTACTTAACTCAGGGAAGGTGCAGGATAGTGAGTAGGGGTCCAATTTAATATTCAAACACCACCAGGTACTTACCTCAGCACAGGTGCTGGACAGTGACTAGGGGTCCAATTTATTATTCCAATCTACCAGGTACTTACCTCAGGGCTGGTGCTGGACAGTGACTTGGGGTTCTTTTTTATATTCCAACTCCACCGGGTACTTAACTCAGGAAAGGTGCTGGAAAGTGAATAGGGGTGCAATTCATTATTTCACTTCACCAGGTACTTACCTCAGAGCAGGTGTTGGACAGTGACTTGGGGTCCAATTCTATATTCCAACCTCACCGGGTACTTACCTGAGGGCAGGTGCTGGAGAGTGACTTGGGGTTGAATTTTATATTTCAACTCCACCGGGTACTTAACTTAGGGCTGGTGCTGGACTGTGACTTGGGATCCAATTTTATATTCCAACTCTACCGGGTACTTAACTCCGGGCAGCTACTGGACAGTGACTAGGGGTCCAATTTAATATTCGAACTCCAATGAGTACTTACCTCAGGGTAGATGCCGGACAGTGACTTGGGGTCAAAATATATATTCCAACTCTACTGGATATTTAACTCAGGGCACGTGCTAGGGGTCCAATTTAATATTCAAACTCCACCGGGTACTTACCTCAGGGCAGGTGCTGGACAGTGAATTGGGTTTCCATTTATTATTCCACTCCACCAGGTACTTACCTCAGGGCAGGTGCTGGACAGTGAGTAGGGGTCCAATTTAATATTCCAACTCCACTGGGTACTTACCTCAGGGTAGGTGCTGAACAGGGACTTGGGGTCAAAATATATATTCCAACTCCACCGGGTATTTAACTCAGGACACTTGCTGGACAGTGACTAGGGGTACAATTTAATATTCCAACTCCATCGCCTCTTACATCAGGGCAGGTACTGGACAGTGAATTGGGGTCCAATTTTATATTCCAACTCCACTAGGCACTTCCCTCAGGGTAGGTGCTGGACAGTGACTTTGGGTTCAATTTTATATTCCAACTCCACAGGGTACTTACAGGGCAGGTGCTGGACAGTGACCTGGGTTCAATTTTATATTCCAACTCCACCGGGTACTTAACTCAGGGAAGGTGCAGGATAGTGAGTAGGGATCCAATTTAATATTCAAACTCCACCAGGTACATACCTCAGCACAGGTGCTGGACTGTGACTAGAGGTCCAATTTATTGTTCCAATCCACCAGGTACTTACCTCAGGGCTGGTGCTGGACAGTGACTTGGGGTCCAATTTTATATTTGAACTCCACCGGGTACTTAACTCATGGCTGGTGCTGGACAGTGACTTAGGGTGCAATTCTATATTCCAACTTCACCGCTACTTACCTAAGTGCAGGTGCTAGACAGTGACTTGGGGTTCTATTTTATATTCCAACTCCACCGGGTACTTAACTCAGGAAAGGTGCTGGACAGTGAGTGGGGGTCCAATTTCATATTCAAATTGCACCAGGTACTTACCTCAGCACAGGTGCTGGATAGTACCTAGAGGTGCAATTTATTATTCCAACTTGACCGGGTACTTACCTCTGGGCAGGTGCTGGACAGTGACTTGGGGTCCGAATTTCTATTCCAACTCTACCGGGTACTTAAGTCAGGGCAGGTGCTGGACAGTGAATTGTGGTCCAATTTTATATTTCAACTCCACCGGCTACTTAACTCATGGCAGGTGCTGGACAATGACGTGGGGTGAAATTTTATATTCCAACTTCACCGGGTATTTACCTCAGGGCAGGTGCTAGACAGTGAGTTGGGGTTCTCTTTTATATTCCAACTCCACTGAGTACTTAACTCAGGAAAGGTGCTGGTCAGTGACTAGGGGTTCAATTTTATATTCAAACTCCACCAGGTACTTAACTCAGCACAGGTGCTGGACAATGACTAGGGGTGCAATTTATTTTTCCACTCCACCAAGTACTTACCTCATGGCAGGTGCTGGACAGTGGCTTGGGGTCCAATTTTCTATTCCAACTCTACCGGGTACGTACCTCAGGGCAGGTGCTGGACAGTGAATTGGGGTCCAATTTTCTATTCCAACTCTACCGGGTACTTAAATCAGGGCAGGTGCTGGACAGTGAATTGTGGTCCAATTTTATATTTCAACTCCACCGGCTACTTAACTCATGGCAGGTGCTGGACAATGACGTGGGGTGAAATTTTATATTCCAACTTCACCGGGTATTTACCTCAGGGCAGGTGCTAGACAGTGACTTGGGGTTCTGTTTTATATTCCAACTCCACTGAGTACTTAACTCAGGAAAGGTGCTGGTCAGTGACTAGGGGTTCAATTTTATATTCAAACTCCACCAGGTACTTAACTCAGCACAGGTGCTGGACAATGACTAGGGGTGCAATTTATTTTTCCACTCCACCAAGTACTTACCTCATGGCAGGTGCTGGAGAGTGGCTTGGGGTCCAATTTTCTATTCCATCTCTACCGGGTACGTACCTCAGGGCAGGTGCTGGACAGTGAATTGGGGTCCAATTTTCTATTCCAACTCTACCGGGTACTTAAATCAGGGCAGGTGCTGGACAGTGAATTGTGGTCCAATTTTATATTTCAACTCCACCGGCTACCTAACTCATGGCAGGTGCTGGACAATGACGTGGGGTGAAATTTTATATTCCAACTTCACCGGGTATTTACCTCAGGGCAGGTGCTAGACAGTGACTTGGGGTTCTGTTTTATATTCCAACTCCACTGAGTACCTAACTCAGGAAAGGTGCTGGTCAGTGACTAGGGGTTCTATTTCATATTCCAACTCCACCGGGTACTTAACTCAGGAAAGGTGCTGGAAAGTGAAAAGGGGTGCAATTTATTATTCCACTTCACCAGGTACTTACCTCAGGGCAGGTGCTGGACAGTGACTTGGGGTCCAATTCTATATTCCAACCTAGCCATGTACTTACCTGAGGGCAGGTGCTGGAGAGTGACTTGGGGTCCAATTTTATATTTCAACTCCACCGGGTACTTAACTGAGGGCTGGTGCTGGACTGTGACTTGGGATCCAATTTTATATTCCAACTTTACCGGGTACTTAACTCCGGGCAGCTACTGGACAGTGACTAGGGGTCCAATTTAATATTCGAACTCCAATGGGTACTTACCTCAGGGTAGATGCCGGACAGTGACTTGGGGTCAAAATATATATTCCAACTCCACCGGATATTTAACTCAGGGCACGTGCTAGGGGTCCAATTTATTATTCAAACTCCACCGGGTACTTACCTCAGGGCAGGTACTGGACAGTGACTTGGGGTCCAATTTTAGATTCCAACTCCACTGGGTACTTACCTCAGGGCAGGTGCTGGACAGTGACTTGAGGTCTAATTTTCTATTCCACCTCTACCAGCTACTTAACTCAGGGCAGTTGCTGGACAGTGAGTAGGGGTCCAATTTAATATTCCAACTCCACTGGGTACTTACCTCAGGGTAGGTGCTGAACAGGGACTTGGGGTCAAAATATATATTCCAACTCCACCGGGTATTTAACTCAGGACACGTGCTGGACAGTGACTAGGGGTACAATTTAATATTCCAACTCCATCACCTACTTACATCAGGGCAGGTACTGGACAGTGAATTGGGGTCCAATTTTATATTCCAACTCCACTAGGCACTTCCCTCAGGGTAGGTGCTGGACAGTGACTTTGGGTTGAATTTTATATTCCAACTCCACAGGGTACTTACCTTAGGGCAGGTGCTGGACAGTGACCTGGGGTTCAATTTTATATTCCAACGCCACCGGGTACTTAACTCAGGGAAGGTGCAGGATAGTGAGTAGGGGTCCAATTTAATAATCAAACTCCACCAGGTACATACCTCAGCACAGGTGCAGGACTGTGACTAGAGGTCCAATTTAATGTTCCAATCCACCAGGTGCTTACCTCAGGGCTGGTGCTGGACAGTGACTTGGGGTCCAATTTTATATTTCAACTCCACCGGGTACTTAACTCATGGCTGGTGCTGGACAGTGACTTAGGGTGCAATTCTATATTCCAACTTCACCGGGTACTTACCTAAGTGCAGGTGCTAGACAGTGACTTGGGGTTCTATTTTATATTCCAACTCCACCGGGTACTTAACTCAGGAAAGGTGCTGGACAGTGAGTAGGGGTCCAATTTAATATTCAAATTGCACCAGGTACTTACCTCAGCACAGGTGCTGGACAGTAACTAGAGGTGCAATTTATTAGTCCAACTTCACCGGGTACTTACCTCAGGGCAGGTGCTGGACAGTGACTTGGGGTCCAATTTTCTATTCCAACTCTACCGGGTACTTAAATCAGGGCAGGTGCTGGACAGTGAATTGTGGTCCAATTTTATATTTCAACTCCACCGGCTACTTAACTCATGGCAGGTGCTGGACAATGACGTGGGGTGAAATTTTATATTCCAACTTCACCGGGTATTTACCTCAGGGCAGGTGCTAGACAGTGACTTGGGGTTCTGTTTTATATTCCAACTCCACTGAGTACTTAACTCAGGAAAGGTGCTGGTCAGTGACTAGGGGTTCAATTTTATATTCAAACTCCACCAGGTACTTAACTCAGCACAGGTGCTGGACAGTGACTAGGGGTGCAATTTATTTTTCCACTCCACCAGGTACTTACCTCATGGCAGGTGCTGGACAGTGACTTGGGGTCCAATTTTCTAATCCAACTCTACCGGGTACTTACCTCAGGGCTGGTGCTGGACAGTGACTTGGGGTTCTATTTCATATTCCAACTCCACCGGGTACTTAACTCAGGAAAGGTGCTGGAAAGTGAAAAGGGGTGCAATTTATTATTCCACTTCACCAGGTACTTACCTCAGGGCAGGTGCTGGACAGTGACTTGGGGTCCAATTCTATATTCCAACCTCGCCGGGTACTTAACTTAGGGCTGGTGCTGGACTGTGACTTGGGATCCAATTTTATATTCCAACTCTACCGGGTACTTAACTCCGGGCAGATACTGGACAGTGACTAGGCGTCCAATTTAATATTCGAACTCCAATGGGTACTTACCTCAGGGTAGATGCCGGACAGTGACTTGGGGTCAAAATATATATTCCAACTCCACCGGATATTTAACTCAGGGCACGTGCTAGGGGTCCAATTTGATATTCAAACTCCACCGGGTACTTACCTCAGGGCAGGTACTGGACAGTGACTTGGGGTCCAATTTTAGATTCTAACTCCACTGGGTATTTACCTCAGGGCAGGTGCTGGACAGTGAATTGGGTTTCCATTTATTATTCCACTCCACCAGGTACTTTCCTCAGGGCAGGTGCTGGACAGTGACTTGAGGTCTAATTTTCTATTCCACCTCTACCAGCTACTTAACTCAGGGCAGTTGCTGGACAGTGAGTAGGGGTCCAATTTATTATTCCAACTCCACTGGGTACTTACCTCAGGGTAGGTGCTGAACAGGGACTTGGGGTCAAAATATATATTTCAACTCCACCGGGTATTTAACTCAGGACACGTGCTGGACAGTGACTAGGGGTACAATTTAATATTCCAACTCCATCGCCTACTTACATCAGGGCAGGTACTGGACAGTGAATTGGGGTCCAATTTTATATTCCAACTCCACTAGGCACTTCCCTCAGGGTAGGTGCTGGACAGTGACTTTGGGTTAAATTCTATATTCCAACTCCACAGGGTACTTACCTTAGGGCATGTGCTGGACAGTGACCTGGGGTTCAATTTTATATTCCAACTCCACCGGGTATTTAACTCAGGGAAGGTGCAGGATAGTGAGTAGGGATCCAATTTAATATTCAAACTCCACCAGGTACATACCTCAGCACAGGTGCTGGACTGTGACTAGAGGTCCAATTTATTGTTCCAATCCACCAGGTACTTACCTCAGGGCTGGTGCTGGACAGTGACTTGGGGTCCAATTTTATATTTCAACTCCACCGAGTACTTAACTCATGGCTGGTGCTGGACAGTGACTTAGGGTGCAATTCTATATTCCAACTTCACCGGGTACTTACCTAAGTGCAGGTGCTAGACAGTGACTTGGGGTTCTATTTTATATTCCAACTCCACCGGGTACTTAACTCAGGAAAGGTGCTGGACAGTGAGTAGGGGTCCAATTTAATATTCAAATTGCACCAGGTACTTACCTCAGCACAGGTGCTGGACAGTACCTAGAGGTGCAATCTATTATTCCAACTTCACCGGGTACTTAGCTCAGGGCAGGTGCTGGACAGTGACTTGGGGTCCAATTTTCTATTCCAACACTACCGGGTACTTAAGTCAGGGCAGGTGCTGGACAGTGAATTGTGGTCCAATTTTATATTTCAACTCCACCGGCTACTTAACTCATGGCAGGTGCTGGACAATGACTTGGGGTGAAATTTTATATTCCAACTTCACCGGGTATTTACCTCAGGGCAGGTGCTAGACAGTGACTTGGGGTTCTGTTTTATATTCCAACTCCACCAGGTACTTAACTCAGCACAGGTGCTGGACAGTGACTAGGGGTGCAATTTATTTTTCCACTCCACCAAGTACTTACCTCATGGCTGGTGCTGGACTGTGACTTGGGATCCAATTTTATATTCCAACTCTACCGGGTACTTAACTCCGGGCAGATACTGGACAGTGACTAGGGGTCCAATTTAATATTCGAACTCCAATGGGTACTTACCTCAGGGTAGATGCCGGACAGTGACTTGGGGTCAAAATATATATTCCAACTCCACCGGATATTTAACTCAGGGCACGTGCTAGGGGTCCAATTTGATATTCAAACTCCACCGGGTACTTACCTCAGGGCAGGTACTGGACAGTGACTTGGGGTCCAATTTTAGATTCTAACTCCACTGGGTACTTACCTCAGGGCAGGTGCTGGACAGTGAATTGGGTTTCCATTTATTATTCCACTCCACCAGGTACTTACCTCAGGGCAGGTGCTGGACAGTGACTTGAGGTCTAATTTTCTATTCCACCTCTACCAGCTACTTAACTCAGGGCAGTTGCTGGACAGTGAGTAGGGGTCCAATGTATTATTCCAACTCCACTGAGTACTTACCTCAGGGTAGGTGCTGAACAGGGACTTGGGGTCAAAATATATATTTCAACTCCACCGGGTATTTAACTCAGGACACGTGCTGGACAGTGACTAGGGGTACAATTTAATATTCCAACTCCATCGCCTACTTACATCAGGGCAGGTACTGGACAGTGAATTGGGGTCCAATTTTATATTCCAACTCCACTAGGCACTTCCCCCAGGGTAGGTGCTGGACCGTGACTTTGGGTTAAATTTTATATTCCAACTCCACAGGGTACTTACCTTAGGGCAGGTGCTGGACAGTGACCTGGGGTTCAATTTTATATTCCAACTCCACCGGGTATTTAACTCAGGGAAGGTGCAGGATAGTGAGTAGGGATCCAATTTACTATTCAAACTCCACCAGGTACATACCTCAGCACAGGTGCTGGACTGTAACTAGAGGTCCAATTTATTGTTTCAATCCACCAGGGCTGGTGCTGGACAGTGACTTGGGGTCCAATTTTATATTTCAACTCCACCGAGTACTTAACTCATGGCTGGTGCTGGACAGTGACTTAGGGTGCAATTCTATATTCCAACTTCACCGGGTACTTACCTAAGTGCAGGTGCTAGACAGTGACTTGGGGTTCTATTTTATATTCCAACTCCACCGGGTACTTAACTCAGGAAAGGTGCTGGACAGTGAGTAGGGGTCCAATTTATTATTCAAATTGCACCAGGTACTTACCTCAGCACAGGTGCTGGACAGTACCAAGAGGTGCAATCTATTATTCCAACTTCACTGGGTACTTAGCTCAGGGCAGGTGCTGGACAGTGACTTGGGGTCCAATTTTCTATTCCAACTCTACCGGGTACTTAAGTCAGGGCAGGTGCTGGACAGTGAATTGTGGTCCAATTTTATATTTCAACTCCACCGGCTACTTAACTCATGGCAGGTGCTGGACAATGTCGTGGGGTGAAATTTTATATTCCAACTTCACCGGGTATTTACCTCAGGGCAGGTGCTAGACAGTGACTTGGGGTTCTGTTTTATATTCCAACTCCACTGAGTACTTAACTCAGGAAAGGTGCTGGTCAGTGACTAGGGGTTCAATTATATATTCAAACTCCACCAGGTACTTAATTTAGCACAGGTGCTGGACAGTGACTAGGGGTGCAATTTATTTTTCCACTCCACCAGGTACTTACCTCATGGCAGGTGCTGGACAGTGACTTGGGGTCCAATTTTCTATTCCAAGTCTACTGGGTACTTAAGTCAGGACAGGTGCTGGACAGTGAGTAGGGGTCCAATGTAATATTCCAACTCCACTGGGATCTAACTCGGGGTAGGTGCTGGGCAGTGACTAGGGGTCCAATTTAATATTCCAACCTCACCGGGTACTTTCCTCAGGGCAAGTACTGGACAGTGACTTGGGGTCCAATTTTATATTCCAACTCCACCGAGTACTTACCTCAGGGCAGGTGCTGGACAGTGACTAGGGGTCCAATTTATTACTCTACTCCACAAGATACTTACCTCAGGGCAGGTGCTGGACAGTGACTTTTGGGTCCAAATTTATATCCCAACTCCACAGGGTACTTAACTCAGGGCAGGTGCTGGACAGTGATTAGGGGTCCAATTTTATATTCAAACTCCACTGGGTACTTACCTTAGGGCAGGTGCTGGACAGTGACTTGGGGTCCAATTTTCTATTCCAACTCTACCGGGGACTTAAGTCAGGACAGGTGCTGGACAGTGAGTTGGGGTCCAATGTAATATTCCAACTCCACTGGGATCTAACTCAGGGTAGGTGCTGAGCAGTGACTAGGGGTCCAATTTAATATTCCAACTCCACCGGGTACTTTCCTCAGGGCAAGTACTGGACAGTGACTTGGGGTCCAATTTCATATTCCAACTCCACTGGGTACTTACCTCAGGGCAGGTGCTAGACAGTGACTTGGGGTCCAATTTTATATTCCAACTCACCGGGTACGTACCTCAGGGCAGGTGCTGGACAGTGACTAGGGGTCCAATTTATTATTCCACTCCACAAGATACTTACATCCGGGCAGGTGCTGGACAGTGATTTTTGGGTCCAATTTTATATCCCAACTCCACAGGGTACTTAACTCAGGGCAGGTGCTGGAGAGTGAGTAGGGGTCCAATGTAATATTCCAACTCCGCAGGGTACTTTCCTCAGGGCAAGTACTGGACCGTGACTTGGGGTCCAATTTCATATTCCAACTCCACTGGGTACTTACCTTAGGGCAGGTGCTGGACAGTGACTTTGGGTTCAATTTATTTTTCCACTCCACCAGGTAAATACCTCAGGGCAGGTGCTGGACAGTGACTTGGGGTTCAATTTTCTATTTCAGCTCTACCGAGTACTTAACTCAGGGCAGGTGCTCCACACTGAGTAGTGGTCCAATTTGATATTCCAACTCCACTGGGTACTTACCTCAGGGTAGGTGCTGGACAGTGACTTGGAGTCAAAATATATATTCCCGCTCCACCGAGTATTTAACTCAGGGCACGTGCTGGACAGTGTCGAGGGGAGCAATTTAATATTCCAACTCCACCGGGTTCTTGCCTCAGGGCAGGTACTGGAGAGTGACTTGCGGTACAATTTTATAGTCCAACTCTACTAGGGCCTCACCTCATGGCAGGTGCTGGACAGTGCTTTGGGATCCAATTTTATATTCCAACTTCACCGGGTACTTACCTCAGGGCAGATGCTGGACAGTAAATTGCGATTCAATTTTATATTCCAACACCACTGGGTAATTACCTTAGGATAGGTGCTGGACAGTGACTTGCGGTTCAATTTTATATTCCAACTCCACCGGGTACTTAACTCAGGGATCGTGCTGGACAGTGAGTAGGGGTCCAAATTTAAATTCAAAATCCACCAGGTACTTACCTCAGCACAGGTGATGGACAGGGACTAGGGGTCCAGTTTATTATTCCACTCCACTAGGTACTTAACTCAGGGAAGGTACTGGAGAGTGAGTAGAGGTCCAATTTAATATTTCAACTCCACTAGTTACTTTTCTCAGTGCAAGTGACTTGGGGTCCAATTTTATATTCCAACTTCACCGGGTACTTACCTCAGGGTAGGTGCTGGATAGTGACTTGGGGACAAAATATATATTCCAACTCCAAGGGCTTTTTAACTCAGGCCACGTGCTGGACAGTGACTACGGGTCCAATTTAATATTCCAACTCCACCTGGTACTTACCTCAGCACAGGTGCTGGACAGTGACTAGGGATCCAATTTATTATTCCACTCCACCAGGTACTTACCTCAGGGCAGGTGCTGGACAGTGACTTGGGGTTCTAATTTATATTCCAACTCCAACGGGTACTTAACTCATGGCAGGCACTGGACAGTGACTTGGGGTTCAATTTTATATTCCAACTTCACCGGGTACTTACCTCAGGGCAGGTGCTAGACAGTGACTTGGGGTTCTAATTTATATTCCAACTCCAACGGGTACTTAACTCAGGAAAGGTGCTGGACAGTGAGTAGGAGTCCAATTTAATATTCAAACTCCACCAGGTACTTACCTCAGCACAGGTGCTGGACAGTGGCTAGGGGTGCAATCTATTATTTCACTCCACAAGGTACTTATCTCAGGGAAGGTGCTGGACAGTGGCTTGGGGTCCAGGTTTATATTCCAAATTCATCGGGTACTCACCTGAGGGCTGGTGCTGGACAGTGACTTGGGGTCCAATTTTCTATTCCAACTCTACCTGGTACTTAAGTCAGGACAGGTGCTGGAGAGTGAGTAGGGGTCCAATGTAATATTCCAACTCCACTGGGTTCTTACCTCAGGGAAGGTGCTGGACAGTGACTTGGGGTCAAAATATATATTCCAACTCCACTGTGTACTTTCCTCAGGGCAAGTACTGGACAGCGACTTGGGGTCCAATTTTATATTCCAACTCCACTGGGTACTTACCTCAGGGCAGGTGCTGGACAGTGACTTGGGGTCCAATTTATTAATCCACTCCACAAGGTACTTACCTCAGGGCAGTGACATTTGGTCCAATTTTATGTCCCAACTCCGCAGGGTACTTAACTCAGGGCAGGTGCTGGACAGTGATTAGTGGTCCAATTGTATATTCAAACTCCACAGGGTACTTACCTTAGGGCAGGTGCTGGACAGTGACTTTGGGTACAATTTTTATTCCACTCCACCAGGAACTTACCTTAGGGCAGGTGCTGGACAGTGACTTGGGGTCAAATTTTATATTCCAAATTCATCAGGTACTTATGTCAGGGCAGATGCTGGACAGTGACTTGGGGTCCAATTTTCTATTTCAACTCTACCGGGTACTTAACTCAGGGCATGTGCTGGACACTAAGTAGTGGGCAAATTTAATATTCCAACTCCACTGGGTACTTACCTCAGGGTAGGTGCTGGACAGTGACTTGGGGTCAAAATATATATTCCAACTTCACCGAGTATCTAACTCAGGGCACGTGCTGGACAGTGACTTGGGATGCAATTTAATATTCCAACTCCACCGGGTTCTTACCTCAGGACAGGTACTGGACAGTGACTTGGGGTCCAATTTTATAGTCCAACTCCACTGGGGACTTTCCTCAGGGCAGGTGCTGGACAGTGACTTGGGATCCAATTTTATATTCCAACTTCACTGGGTACTTATCTCAGGGCAGATGCTGGACAGTAAATTGGGGTTCAATTTTATATTCCAACTCCACCGGGTACTTAACTCAGGGAAGGTGGTAATAAGGCACCTGGCCTAGACGGCCTGCCCATAGAATTTTATCAAACATATTCAGACGCCTTGGTCCCTAAATTAGAATTGGTATATAAGGCAGCATTAGAGGCTGGTCATTTACCACACTCCACCATGCACTCCCTGGTCACCTCCATGGTCAAGCCGGGCCGTGATGGCACGGACATTACTAATTACAGGCCTCTATCTCTCCTAGCAACCGAATATAACATTTTGAGCAAAGCCCTCACAAACCGTATACAGCCCTATCTCAACACCCTTATTCACAGTGACCAATGTGGATTCCTACCGAGTCGTAGCACTTCCCTTAATACTAGACAGTTACACTATGTTATGAATGCTACCCCGTCCGCCTATCCGGCTGCGGGTTGGCTCGCATTAGACCTACGACAGGCCTTTGACTCCAAAACCAGGGACTACATGTTCGCTACCCTACATCGCTTTGGCTTCCCGGATGGCTATTTTAAATGGGTGCGCCTACTCTATACCTCTCCCACGGCGAGAGCTCTCACCGGACAGCATATTTCCCGGGAGTACACGATCCACAGGCGTACACGGCAGGGATGCCCTCTGTCCCCCCTGTTGTTTGTACTCGCCTTGGAACCCCTAGCAATAGCTTGGAGGCAATCAGCGGAACAGCTGGGAATCCCTATCGATGGGACGGCCCATCTTACTTCTATATACGCAGACGATATCCTTTTATATCTCCGTGATTTGTCTGTCAACGCTACACCACTCCCCACTATACTTTCAGACTTTGGGAGCATATCAGGCCTTGTTATTAATTCAAGGAAATCATATGCCTTTTTCTTTCGGGAAGGGCCACACCCAGCTGAGATACAATTTGGTACTGATACTCTACCTGTAGCCTACACCACATTCAAATACCTGGGAATACAGGTACACAGATCTCAGGTGGATATGCTGGGGGTAATCTCCTGAAAGCCATCGCAGCCCTGCGCTCGAGTGTGGCCTTTTGGACGGCCTTGCCCATCTTGGTGATGGGACGAATTGCCATCTCTAAGATGGTAGTACTTCCCCGGCTCTTATATTATTTTGTTAATTTACCCATAGTGGTTCCCCAATCCATTTTCCGCACCCTGAATTCTATCTTAGTGGAACTTATATGAGGGGCGGGTCGCTGAAGAGAGAGCCTCCAAAAACTTCAACTGGAATCCCGCAAGGGAGGATTAGGGGTCCCGCACTTTAGGGCATATTACAATGCTTGCCAAATCCAATGGCTATCATACTGGACAGCGGGGAGAAACCTACATGAAATCGGATTTACGTTGAGAGACATTGACTGGGGTAAGCTGCATTCCCTGATTCTGCCTCAAGCTAAGATTCCACCAGAGGGACCCCTGTTGCTGAAGACAGACTACTATGCTGGAAGAAAGCGCTGCTATATACCTCAGGTGTGACCCCCTATGCTACAAATATACCATTACTGGGTATCCCTGTCCCTGGGGGTAGGCTCACGAGGGCAAGAATACGCGCCTGGGCGGAGGTAGGGGTGGAGGAGATTGGTGCTTTCTTTGGTGATGGCAACCTCCTTGATCATGACACCTTCGTGCAAGTTTCCCGAGCACCAGAACATCAGTACTTACTACACGCAATCGTCTCACACTACATTTGGAACACATGGGCACCTCAACGCAGGGAACCCCCACAGCATGATCTGTTTCATTTACTGTATTATATGGGGACAGGGGGACACCTTATTAAATGGTTGTATACCAGTATTAGGGCGCATGCTGGCATAACACTCACACCATATAGGACGAAATGGGCGGAAGACGCTGGTCTAGAACTTACAGACAAAGCATGGGCAAACATGCTAGAACACCCCAAGAAAGTGTCCCGCAATGTTAAACTGAAATTTATTCAAACAATGGTTCTACATAGATCTTACCTCACTCCGCGAAGAATACACCAGGAGTTCCCAGAGGCACAACACAGCTGCCCCCGCTGTAAAGGCGATGAGGCTGATTTTATCCATATGCTATGGACCTGCCCGTGTATACTAGACTATTGGAATGCCGTTTGGCATTACCTGTGAGTAGTCACACATATGATAGTTCAAGCTCCGTAGGCATAAGAAAACGCAAAAGGTTCAACGACGTTTCTTTGACCTTGCTCTTCTGCTGGCTGTTCAGGGCCTCACCATGAGGTGGAAATCCCCCAGATGCCCGACATTATCTAGCTGGCAAGATGACATGATACAATGGGGTAGTGCAGAGAGCACGGTGCTGCGTAGAGAGGAGGCAAAGGGATTGTGAAAAATGCCTATCTCTATGGAATGGGACAGTATGTTAGAGGACTTCAAACAACTAGATCTAATCCCTATACAACACACTCCAACACGATAAGCTACTCTCCTTCTTTATCGAAACATAGATAGACCCACACAGACCCCGGACCCCATTTCAAGGATCTCAGATGGGAAACGACGCACGGATCCACAGTAGGCAACTATTAGTTGAACATATGACTCAGGAACGGCAGACCAGGAAGGAGGGAGGGATGGGAGGTGGGTTGGGACTAGTTTAGTTAGTTAGAGTTAGTTTGCACATTAACATGCTTGGTCTTACTGATCCCGATGTCTAGCTCTTGGTCACTTATGTGAAAAAAATCCCCATAAGACCGCATCAGCGGACGACTGATGACTAACATTTGTAACTAGTAGTTTTTCTATGGTCAAATATGTATTATGTATAAGATGAGAACAACGAAAACAAAATACCTTATGTGTTGTAAACGATCCTACTTTTACGCTGTCAAGGTGTTTCAATAAAGTATGTTTTCAAAAAAAAAACTCAGGGATGGTGTTGGACAGTGAGTAGGGGTCCACATTTATATTCAAAATTCACCAGGTACTTACCTCAGCACAGGTGATAGACAGGGACTAGGGGTCCAATTTATTATTCCACTCCACCAGGTACTAACCTCAGGGCAGGTGCTGGACAGTGACCTGGGGTCCAATTTTACATTTCAACTCCCCTGGGTACTTAACTCAGGGAAGGTACTGGACAGTGAGTAGGGGTCCAACTTAATATTCCAAATCCACCGGGTACTTACCTCAAGGCAGGTGCTGGACAGTGACTTGGGCTCCAATTTTAGATTCCAACTCCACTGGGTACTTACCTCAGGGCAGGTGCTGGACAATGAGTTGGGGTTCCATTTATTATTCCACTCCACCAGGTACTTACCTCAGGGCAGGTGCTGGACAGTGACTTGAGGTCAAATTTTCTGTTCCACCTCTACCAGCTACTTAACTCAGGGCAATTGCTGGACAGTGAGTAGGGGTCCAATTTAATATTCCAACTCCACCAGGTACTTACCTCAGGGTAGGTGCTGAACAGTGACGGGGTAAAAATATATATTCCAACTCCACCGGGTATTTAACTCAGGACACATGCTGGACAGTGACTAGGGGTCCAATTTAATAATCCAACTCCACCGTCTACTTACCTCAGGGCAGGTACTGGACAGTGAATTGGGGTCCAATTTTACATACCAACTCCACTGGGTACTTACCTCAGGGCAGGTGCTGGACTGTGAAATGGGGTCCAATTTTATATTCCAACTCCACCAGGTACTTACCTCAGGGTAGGTGCTGGACAGTGACAGGGGTTCAATTTTATATTCCAACTCCACTGGATACTTTCCTTAGGGCAGGTGCTGGACAGTGACTTAATGTTCAATTTTATATTCCAACTCCACCGGGTACTTAACTCAGGGAAGGTGCAGGATAGTGAGTAGGGGTCCAATTTAATATTCAAACACCACCAGGTACTTACCTCAGCACAGGTGCTGGACAGTGACTAGGGGTCCAATTTATTATTCCAATCTACCAGGTACTTACCTCAGGGCTGGTGCTGGACAGTGTCTTGGGGTTCTTTTTTATATTCCAACTCCACCGGGTACTTAACTCAGGAAAGGTGCTGGAAAGTGAATAGGGGTGCAATTCATTATTTCACTTCACCAGGTACTTACCTCAGAGCAGGTGTTGGACAGTGACTTGGGGTCCAATTCTATATTCCAACCTCACCGGGTACTTACCTGAGGGCAGGTGCTGGAGAGTGACTTGGGGTTGAATTTTATATTTCAACTCCACCGGGTACTTAACTTAGGGCTGGTGCTGGACTGTGACTTGGGATCCAATTTTATATTCCAACTCTACCGGGTACTTAACTCCGGGCAGCTACTGGACAGTGACTAGGGGTCCAATTTAATATTCGAACTCCAATGAGTACTTACCTCAGGGTAGATGCCGGACAGTGACTTGGGGTCAAAATATATATTCCAACTCTACTGGATATTTAACTCAGGGCACGTGCTAGGGGTCCAATTTAATATTCAAACTCCACCGGGTACTTACCTCAGGGCAGGTGCTGGACAGTGAATTGGGTTTCCATTTATTATTCCACTCCACCAGGTACTTACCTCAGGGCAGGTGCTGGACAGTGAGTAGGGGTCCAATTTAATATTCCAACTCCACTGGGTACTTACCTCAGGGTAGGTGCTGAACAGGGACTTGGGGTCAAAATATATATTCCAACTCCACCGGGTATTTAACTCAGGACACGTGCTGGACAGTGACTAGGGGTACAATTTAATATTCCAACTCCATCGCCTCTTACATCAGGGCAGGTACTGGACAGTGAATTGGGGTCCAATTTTATATTCCAACTCCACTAGGCACTTCCCTCAGGGTAGGTGCTGGACAGTGACTTTGGGTTCAATTTTATATTCCAACTCCACAGGGTACTTACAGGGCAGGTGCTGGACAGTGACCTGGGGTTCAATTTTATATTCCAACTCCACCGGGTACTTAACTCAGGGAAGGTGCAGGATAGTGAGTAGGGATCCAATTTAATATTCAAACTCCACCAGGTACATACCTCAGCACAGGTGCTGGACTGTGACTAGAGGTCCAATTTATTGTTCCAATCCACCAGGTACTTACCTCAGGGCTGGTGCTGGACAGTGACTTGGGGTCCAATTTTATATTTGAACTCCACCGGGTACTTAACTCATGGCTGGTGCTGGACAGTGACTTAGGGTGCAATTCTATATTCCAACTTCACCGCTACTTACCTAAGTGCAGGTGCTAGACAGTGACTTGGGGTTCTATTTTATATTCCAACTCCACCGGGTACTTAACTCAGGAAAGGTGCTGGACAGTGAGTGGGGGTCCAATTTCATATTCAAATTGCACCAGGTACTTACCTCAGCACAGGTGCTGGATAGTACCTAGAGGTGCAATTTATTATTCCAACTTGACCGGGTACTTACCTCTGGGCAGGTGCTGGACAGTGACTTGGGGTCCGAATTTCTATTCCAACTCTACCGGGTACTTAAGTCAGGGCAGGTGCTGGACAGTGAATTGTGGTCCAATTTTATATTTCAACTCCACCGGCTACTTAACTCATGGCAGGTGCTGGACAATGACGTGGGGTGAAATTTTATATTCCAACTTCACCGGGTATTTACCTCAGGGCAGGTGCTAGACAGTGAGTTGGGGTTCTCTTTTATATTCCAACTCCACTGAGTACTTAACTCAGGAAAGGTGCTGGTCAGTGACTAGGGGTTCAATTTTATATTCAAACTCCACCAGGTACTTAACTCAGCACAGGTGCTGGACAATGACTAGGGGTGCAATTTATTTTTCCACTCCACCAAGTACTTACCTCATGGCAGGTGCTGGACAGTGGCTTGGGGTCCAATTTTCTATTCCAACTCTACCGGGTACGTACCTCAGGGCAGGTGCTGGACAGTGAATTGGGGTCCAATTTTCTATTCCAACTCTACCGGGTACTTAAATCAGGGCAGGTGCTGGACAGTGAATTGTGGTCCAATTTTATATTTCAACTCCACCGGCTACTTAACTCATGGCAGGTGCTGGACAATGACGTGGGGTGAAATTTTATATTTCAACTTCACCGGGTATTTACCTCAGGGCAGGTGCTAGACAGTGACTTGGGGTTCTGTTTTATATTCCAACTCCACTGAGTACTTAACTCAGGAAAGGTGCTGGTCAGTCACTAGGGGTTCAATTTTATATTCAAACTCCACCAGGTACTTAACTCAGCACAGGTGCTGGACAATGACTAGGGGTGCAATTTATTTTTCCACTCCACCAAGTACTTACCTCATGGCAGGTGCTGGACAGTGGCTTGGGGTCCAATTTTCTATTCCATCTCTACCGGGTACGTACCTCAGGGCAGGTGCTGGACAGTGAATTGGGGTCCAATTTTCTATTCCAACTCTACCGGGTACTTAAATCAGGGCAGGTGCTGGACAGTGAATTGTGGTCCAATTTTATATTTCAACTCCACCGGCTACTTAACTCATGGCAGGTGCTGGACAATGACGTGGGGTGAAATTTTATATTCCAACTTCACCGGGTATTTACCTCAGGGCAGGTGCTAGACAGTGACTTGGGGTTCTGTTTTATATTCCAACTCCACTGAGTACCTAACTCAGGAAAGGTGCTGGTCAGTGACTAGGGGTTCTATTTCATATTCCAACTCCACCGGGTACTTAACTCAGGAAAGGTGCTGGAAAGTGAAAAGGGGTGCAATTTATTATTCCACTTCACCAGGTACTTACCTCAGGGCAGGTGCTGGACAGTGACTTGGGGTCCAATTCTATATTCCAACCTAGCCATGTACTTACCTGAGGGCAGGTGTTGGAGAGTGACTTGGGGTCCAATTTTATATTTCAACTCCACCGGGTACTTAACTGAGGGCTGGTGCTGGACTGTGACTTGGGATCCAATTTTATATTCCAACTTTACCGGGTACTTAACTCCGGGCAGCTACTGGACAGTGACTAGGGGTCCAATTTAATATTCGAACTCCAATGGGTACTTACCTCAGGGTAGATGCCGGACAGTGACTTGGGGTCAAAATATATATTCCAACTCCACCGGATATTTAACTCAGGGCACGTGCTAGGGGTCCAATTTAATATTCAAACTCCCCCGGGTACTTACCTCAGGGCAGGTACTGGACAGTGACTTGGGGTCCAATTTTAGATTCCAACTCCACTGGGTACTTACCTCAGGGCAGGTGCTGGACAGTGACTTGAGGTCTAATTTTCTATTCCACCTCTACCAGCTACTTAACTCAGGGCAGTTGCTGGACAGTGAGTAGGGGTCCAATTTAATATTCCAACTCCACTGGGTACTTACCTCAGGGTAGGTGCTGAACAGGGACTTGGGGTCAAAATATATATTCCAACTCCACCGGGTATTTAACTCAGGACACGTGCTGGACAGTGACTAGGGGTACAATTTAATATTCCAACTCCATCACCTACTTACATCAGGGCAGGTACTGGACAGTGAATTGGGGTCCAATTTTATATTCCAACTCCACTAGGCACTTCCCTCAGGGTAGGTGCTGGACAGTGACTTTGGGTTGAATTTTATATTCCAACTCCACAGGGTACTTACCTTAGGGCAGGTGCTGGACAGTGACCTGGGGTTCAATTTTATATTCCAACGCCACCGGGTACTTAACTCAGGGAAGGTGCAGGATAGTGAGTAGGGGTCCAATTTAATAATCAAACTCCACCAGGTACATACCTCAGCACAGGTGCAGGACTGTGACTAGAGGTCCAATTTAATGTTCCAATCCACCAGGTGCTTACCTCAGGGCTGGTGCTGGACAGTGACTTGGGGTCCAATTTTATATTTCAACTCCACCGGGTACTTAACTCATGGCTGGTGCTGGACAGTGACTTAGGGTGCAATTCTATATTCCAACTTCACCGGGTACTTACCTAAGTGCAGGTGCTAGACAGTGACTTGGGGTTCTATTTTATATTCCAACTCCACCGGGTACTTAACTCAGGAAAGGTGCTGGACAGTGAGTAGGGGTCCAATTTAATATTCAAATTGCACCAGGTACTTACCTCAGCACAGGTGCTGGACAGTAACTAGAGGTGCAATTTATTAGTCCAACTTCACCGGGTACTTACCTCAGGGCAGGTGCTGGACAGTGACTTGGGGTCCAATTTTCTATTCCAACTCTACCGGGTACTTAAATCAGGGCAGGTGCTGGACAGTGAATTGTGGTCCAATTTTATATTTCAACTCCACCGGCTACTTAACTCATGGCAGGTGCTGGACAATGACGTGGGGTGAAATTTTATATTCCAACTTCACCGGGTATTTACCTCAGGGCAGGTGCTAGACAGTGACTTGGGGTTCTGTTTTATATTCCAACTCCACTGAGTACTTAACTCAGGAAAGGTGCTGGTCAGTGACTAGGGGTTCAATTTTATATTCAAACTCCACCAGGTACTTAACTCAGCACAGGTGCTGGACAGTGACTAGGGGTGCAATTTATTTTTCCACTCCACCAGGTACTTACCTCATGGCAGGTGCTGGACAGTGACTTGGGGTCCAATTTTCTATTCCAACTCTACCGGGTACTTACCTCAGGGCTGGTGCTGGACAGTGACTTGGGGTTCTATTTCATATTCCAACTCCACCGGGTACTTAACTCAGGAAAGGTGCTGGAAAGTGAAAAGGGGTGCAATTTATTATTCCACTTCACCAGGTACTTACCTCAGGGCAGGTGCTGGACAGTGACTTGGGGTCCAATTCTATATTCCAACCTCGCCGGGTACTTAACTTAGGGCTGGTGCTGGACTGTGACTTGGGATCCAATTTTATATTCCAACTCTACCGGGTACTTAACTCCGGGCAGATACTGGACAGTGACTAGGGGTCCAATTTAATATTCGAACTCCAATGGGTACTTACCTCAGGGTAGATGCCGGACAGTGACTTGGGGTCAAAATATATATTCCAACTCCACCGGATATTTAACTCAGGGCACGTGCTAGGGGTCCAATTTGATATTCAAACTCCACCGGGTACTTACCTCAGGGCAGGTACTGGACAGTGACTTGGGGTCCAATTTTAGATTCTAACTCCACTGGGTACTTACCTCAGGGCAGGTGCTGGACAGTGAATTGGGTTTCCATTTATTATTCCACTCCACCAGGTACTTTCCTCAGGGCAGGTGCTGGACAGTGACTTGAGGTCTAATTTTCTATTCCACCTCTACCAGCTACTTAACTCAGGGCAGTTGCTGGACAGTGAGTAGGGGTCCAATTTATTATTCCAACTCCACTGGGTACTTACCTCAGGGTAGGTGCTGAACAGGGACTTGGGGTCAAAATATATATTTCAAATCCACCGGGTATTTAACTCAGGACACGTGCTGGACAGTGACTAGGGGTACAATTTAATATTCCAACTCCATCGCCTACTTACATCAGGGCAGGTACTGGACAGTGAATTGGGGTCCAATTTTATATTCCAACTCCACTAGGCACTTCCCTCAGGGTAGGTGCTGGACAGTGACTTTGGGTTAAATTCTATATTCCAACTCCACAGGGTACTTACCTTAGGGCATGTGCTGGACAGTGACCTGGGGTTCAATTTTATATTCCAACTCCACCGGGTATTTAACTCAGGGAAGGTGCAGGATAGTGAGTAGGGATCCAATTTAATATTCAAACTCCACCAGGTACATACCTCAGCACAGGTGCTGGACTGTGACTAGAGGTCCAATTTATTGTTCCAATCCACCAGGTACTTACCTCAGGGCTGGTGCTGGACAGTGACTTGGGGTCCAATTTTATATTTCAACTCCACCGAGTACTTAACTCATGGCTGGTGCTGGACAGTGACTTAGGGTGCAATTCTATATTCCAACTTCACCGGGTACTTACCTAAGTGCAGGTGCTAGACAGTGACTTGGGGTTCTATTTTATATTCCAACTCCACCGGGTACTTAACTCAGGAAAGGTGCTGGACAGTGAGTAGGGGTCCAATTTAATATTCAAATTGCACCAGGTACTTACCTCAGCACAGGTGCTGGACAGTACCTAGAGGTGCAATCTATTATTCCAACTTCACCGGGTACTTAGCTCAGGGCAGGTGCTGGACAGTGACTTGGGGTCCAATTTTCTATTCCAACTCTACCGGGTACTTAAGTCAGGGCAGGTGCTGGACAGTGAATTGTGGTCCAATTTTATATTTCAACTCCACCGGCTACTTAACTCATGGCAGGTGCTGGACAATGACTTGGGGTGAAATTTTATATTCCAACTTCACCGGGTATTTACCTCAGGGCAGGTGCTAGACAGTGACTTGGGGTTCTGTTTTATATTCCAACTCCACCAGGTACTTAACTCAGCACAGGTGCTGGACAGTGACTAGGGGTGCAATTTATTTTTCCACTCCACCAAGTACTTACCTCATGGCTGGTGCTGGACTGTGACTTGGGATCCAATTTTATATTCCAACTCTACCGGGTACTTAACTCCGGGCAGATACTGGACAGTGACTAGGGGTCCAATTTAATATTCGAACTCAAATGGGTACTTACCTCAGGGTAGATGCCGGACAGTGACTTGGGGTCAAAATATATATTCCAACTCCACCGGATATTTAACTCAGGGCACGTGCTAGGGGTCCAATTTGATATTCAAACTCCACCGGGTACTTACCTCAGGGCAGGTACTGGACAGTGACTTGGGGTCCAATTTTAGATTCTAACTCCACTGGGTACTTACCTCAGGGCAGGTGCTGGACAGTGAATTGGGTTTCCATTTATTATTCCACTCCACCAGGTACTTACCTCAGGGCAGGTGCTGGACAGTGACTTGAGGTCTAATTTTCTATTCCACCTCTACCAGCTACTTAACTCAGGGCAGTTGCTGGACAGTGAGTAGGGGTCCAATGTATTATTCCAACTCCACTGAGTACTTACCTCAGGGTAGGTGCTGAACAGGGACTTGGGGTCAAAATATATATTTCAACTCCACCGGGTATTTAACTCAGGACACGTGCTGGACAGTGACTAGGGGTACAATTTAATATTCCAACTCCATCGCCTACTTACATCAGGGCAGGTACTGGACAGTGAATTGGGGTCCAATTTTATATTCCAACTCCACTAGGCACTTCCCCCAGGGTAGGTGCTGGACCGTGACTTTGGGTTAAATTTTATATTCCAACTCCACAGGGTACTTACCTTAGGGCAGGTGCTGGACAGTGACCTGGGGTTCAATTTTATATTCCAACTCCACCGGGTATTTAACTCAGGGAAGGTGCAGGATAGTGAGTAGGGATCCAATTTACTATTCAAACTCCACCAGGTACATACCTCAGCACAGGTGCTGGACTGTAACTAGAGGTCCAATTTATTGTTTCAATCCACCAGGGCTGGTGCTGGACAGTGACTTGGGGTCCAATTTTATATTTCAACTCCACCGAGTACTTAACTCATGGCTGGTGCTGGACAGTGACTTAGGGTGCAATTCTATATTCCAACTTCACCGGGTACTTACCTAAGTGCAGGTGCTAGACAGTGACTTGGGGTTCTATTTTATATTCCAACTCCACCGGGTACTTAACTCAGGAAAGGTGCTGGACAGTGAGTAGGGGTCCAATTTATTATTCAAATTGCACCAGGTACTTACCTCAGCACAGGTGCTGGACAGTACCTAGAGGTGCAATCTATTATTCCAACTTCACCGGGTACTTAGCTCAGGGCAGGTGCTGGACAGTGACTTGGGGTCCAATTTTCTATTCCAACTCTACCGGGTACTTAAGTCAGGGCAGGTGCTGGACAGTGACTTGGGGTCCAATTTTATATTTCAACTCCACCGAGTACTTAACTCATGGCTGGTGCTGGACAGTGACTTAGGGTGCAATTCTATATTCCAACTTCACCGGGTACTTACCTAAGTGCAGGTGCTAGACAGTGACTTGGGGTTCTATTTTATATTCCAACTCCACCGGGTACTTAACTCAGGAAAGGTGCTGGACAGTGAGTAGGGGTCCAATTTATTATTCAAATTGCACCAGGTACTTACCTCAGCACAGGTGCTGGACAGTACCAAGAGGTGCAATCTATTATTCCAACTTCACTGGGTACTTAGCTCAGGGCAGGTGCTGGACAGTGACTTGGGGTCCAATTTTCTATTCCAACTCTACCGGGTACTTAAGTCAGGGCAGGTGCTGGACAGTGAATTGTGGTCCAATTTTATATTTCAACTCCACCGGCTACTTAACTCATGGCAGGTGCTGGACAATGTCGTGGGGTGAAATTTTATATTCCAACTTCACCGGGTATTTACCTCAGGGCAGGTGCTAGACAGTGACTTGGGGTTCTGTTTTATATTCCAACTCCACTGAGTACTTAACTCAGGAAAGGTGCTGGTCAGTGACTAGGGGTTCAATTATATATTCAAACTCCACCAGGTACTTAATTTAGCACAGGTGCTGGACAGTGACTAGGGGTGCAATTTATTTTTCCACTCCACCAGGTACTTACCTCATGGCAGGTGCTGGACAGTGACTTGGGGTCCAATTTTCTATTCCAAGTCTACTGGGTACTTAAGTCAGGACAGGTGCTGGACAGTGAGTAGGGGTCCAATGTAATATTCCAACTCCACTGGGATCTAACTCGGGGTAGGTGCTGGGCAGTGACTAGGGGTCCAATTTAATATTCCAACCTCACCGGGTACTTTCCTCAGGGCAAGTACTGGACAGTGACTTGGGGTCCAATTTTATATTCCAACTCCACCGAGTACTTACCTCAGGGCAGGTGCTGGACAGTGACTAGGGGTCCAATTTATTACTCTACTCCACAAGATACTTACCTCAGGGCAGGTGCTGGACAGTGACTTTTGGGTCCAAATTTATATCCCAACTCCACAGGGTACTTAACTCAGGGCAGGTGCTGGACAGTGATTAGGGGTCCAATTTTATATTCAAACTCCACTGGGTACTTACCTTAGGGCAGGTGCTGGACAGTGACTTGGGGTCCAATTTTCTATTCCAACTCTACCGGGGACTTAAGTCAGGACAGGTGCTGGACAGTGAGTTGGGGTCCAATGTAATATTCCAACTCCACTGGGATCTAACTCAGGGTAGGTGCTGAGCAGTGACTAGGGGTCCAATTTAATATTCCAACTCCACCGGGTACTTTCCTCAGGGCAAGTACTGGACAGTGACTTGGGGTCCAATTTCATATTCCAACTCCACTGGGTACTTACCTCAGGGCAGGTGCTAGACAGTGACTTGGGGTCCAATTTTATATTCCAACTCACCGGGTACGTACCTCAGGGCAGGTGCTGGACAGTGACTAGGGGTCCAATTTATTATTCCACTCCACAAGATACTTACATCCGGGCAGGTGCTGGACAGTGATTTTTGGGTCCAATTTTATATCCCAACTCCACAGGGTACTTAACTCAGGGCAGGTGCTGGAGAGTGAGTAGGGGTCCAATGTAATATTCCAACTCCGCAGGGATCTAACTCAGGGTAGGTGCTGGGCAGTGACTAGGGGTCCAATTTAATATTCCAACTCCACCGGGTACTTTCCTCAGGGCAAGTACTGGACCGTGACTTGGGGTCCAATTTCATATTCCAACTCCACTGGGTACTTACCTTAGGGCAGGTGCTGGACAGTGACTTTGGGTTCAATTTATTTTTCCACTCCACCAGGTAAATACCTCAGGGCAGGTGCTGGACAGTGACTTGGGGTTCAATTTTCTATTTCAGCTCTACCGAGTACTTAACTCAGGGCAGGTGCTCCACACTGAGTAGTGGTCCAATTTGATATTCCAACTCCACTGGGTACTTACCTCAGGGTAGGTGCTGGACAGTGACTTGGAGTCAAAATATATATTCCCGCTCCACCGAGTATTTAACTCAGGGCACGTGCTGGACAGTGTCGAGGGGAGCAATTTAATATTCCAACTCCACCGGGTTCTTGCCTCAGGGCAGGTACTGGAGAGTGACTTGCGGTACAATTTTATAGTCCAACTCTACTAGGGCCTCACCTCATGGCAGGTGCTGGACAGTGCTTTGGGATCCAATTTTATATTCCAACTTCACCGGGTACTTACCTCAGGGCAGATGCTGGACAGTAAATTGCGATTCAATTTTATATTCCAACACCACTGGGTAATTACCTTAGGATAGGTGCTGGACAGTGACTTGCGGTTCAATTTTATATTCCAACTCCACCGGGTACTTAACTCAGGGATCGTGCTGGACAGTGAGTAGGGGTCCAAATTTAAATTCAAAATCCACCAGGTACTTACCTCAGCACAGGTGATGGACAGGGACTAGGGGTCCAGTTTATTATTCCACTCCACTAGGTACTTAACTCAGGGAAGGTACTGGAGAGTGAGTAGAGGTCCAATTTAATATTTCAACTCCACTAGTTACTTTTCTCAGTGCAAGTGACTTGGGGTCCAATTTTATATTCCAACTTCACCGGGTACTTACCTCAGGGTAGGTGCTGGATAGTGACTTGGGGACAAAATATATATTCCAACTCCAAGGGCTTTTTAACTCAGGCCACGTGCTGGACAGTGACTACGGGTCCAATTTAATATTCCAACTCCACCTGGTACTTACCTCAGCACAGGTGCTGGACAGTGACTAGGGATCCAATTTATTATTCCACTCCACCAGGTACTTAACTCAGGGCAGGTGCTGGACAGTGACTTGGGGTTCTAATTTATATTCCAACTCCAACGGGTACTTAACTCATGGCAGGCACTGGACAGTGACTTGGGGTTCAATTTTATATTCCAACTTCACCGGGTACTTACCTCAGGGCAGGTGCTAGACAGTGACTTGGGGTTCTAATTTATATTCCAACTCCAACGGGTACTTAACTCAGGAAAGGTGCTGGACAGTGAGTAGGAGTCCAATTTAATATTCAAACTCCACCAGGTACTTACCTCAGCACAGGTGCTGGACAGTGGCTAGGGGTGCAATCTATTATTTCACTCCACAAGGTACTTATCTCAGGGAAGGTGCTGGACAGTGGCTTGGGGTCCAGGTTTATATTCCAAATTCATCGGGTACTCACCTGAGGGCTGGTGCTGGACAGTGACTTGGGGTCCAATTTTCTATTCCAACTCTACCTGGTACTTAAGTCAGGACAGGTGCTGGAGAGTGAGTAGGGGTCCAATGTAATATTCCAACTCCACTGGGTTCTTACCTCAGGGAAGGTGCTGGACAGTGACTTGGGGTCAAAATATATATTCCAACTCCACTGTGTACTTTCCTCAGGGCAAGTACTGGACAGCGACTTGGGGTCCAATTTTATATTCCAACTCCACTGGGTACTTACCTCAGGGCAGGTGCTGGACAGTGACTTGGGGTCCAATTTATTAATCCACTCCACAAGGTACTTACCTCAGGGCAGTGACATTTGGTCCAATTTTATGTCCCAACTCCGCAGGGTACTTAACTCAGGGCAGGTGCTGGACAGTGATTAGTGGTCCAATTGTATATTCAAACTCCACAGGGTACTTACCTTAGGGCAGGTGCTGGACAGTGACTTTGGGTACAATTTTTATTCCACTCCACCAGGAACTTACCTTAGGGCAGGTGCTGGACAGTGACTTGGGGTCAAATTTTATATTCCAAATTCATCAGGTACTTATGTCAGGGCAGATGCTGGACAGTGACTTGGGGTTCAATTTTCTATTTCAACTCTACCGGGTACTTAACTCAGGGCATGTGCTGGACACTAAGTAGTGGGCAAATTTAATATTCCAACTCCACTGGGTACTTACCTCAGGGTAGGTGCTGGACAGTGACTTGGGGTCAAAATATATATTCCAACTTCACCGAGTATCTAACTCAGGGCACGTGCTGGACAGTGACTTGGGATGCAATTTAATATTCCAACTCCACCGGGTTCTTACCTCAGGACAGGTACTGGACAGTGACTTGGGGTCCAATTTTATAGTCCAACTCCACTGGGGACTTTCCTCAGGGCAGGTGCTGGACAGTGACTTGGGATCCAATTTTATATTCCAACTTCACTGGGTACTTATCTCAGGGCAGATGCTGGACAGTAAATTGGGGTTCAATTTTATATTCCAACTCCACCGGGTACTTAACTCAGGGAAGGTGGTAATAAGGCACCTGGCCTAGACGGCCTGCCCATAGAATTTTATCAAACATATTCAGACGCCTTGGTCCCTAAATTAGAATTGGTATATAAGGCAGCATTAGAGGCTGGTCATTTACCACACTCCACCATGCACTCCCTGGTCACCTCCATGGTCAAGCCGGGCCGTGATGGCACGGACATTACTAATTACAGGCCTCTATCTCTCCTAGCAACCGAATATAACATTTTGAGCAAAGCCCTCACAAACCGTATACAGCCCTATCTCAACACCCTTATTCACAGTGACCAATGTGGATTCCTACCGAGTCGTAGCACTTCCCTTAATACTAGACAGTTACACTATGTTATGAATGCTACCCCGTCCGCCTATCCGGCTGCGGGTTGGCTCGCATTAGACCTACGACAGGCCTTTGACTCCAAAACCAGGGACTACATGTTCGCTACCCTACATCGCTTTGGCTTCCCGGATGGCTATTTTAAATGGGTGCGCCTACTCTATACCTCTCCCACGGCGAGAGCTCTCACCGGACAGCATATTTCCCGGGAGTACACGATCCACAGGCGTACACGGCAGGGATGCCCTCTGTCCCCCCTGTTGTTTGTACTCGCCTTGGAACCCCTAGCAATAGCTTGGAGGCAATCAGCGGAACAGCTGGGAATCCCTATCGATGGGACGGCCCATCTTACTTCTATATACGCAGACGATATCCTTTTATATCTCCGTGATTTGTCTGTCAACGCTACACCACTCCCCACTATACTTTCAGACTTTGGGAGCATATCAGGCCTTGTTATTAATTCAAGGAAATCATATGCCTTTTTCTTTCGGGAAGGGCCACACCCAGCTGAGATACAATTTGGTACTGATACTCTACCTGTAGCCTACACCACATTCAAATACCTGGGAATACAGGTACACAGATCTCAGGTGGATATGCTGGGGGTAATCTCCTGAAAGCCATCGCAGCCCTGCGCTCGAGTGTGGCCTTTTGGACGGCCTTGCCCATCTTGGTGATGGGACGAATTGCCATCTCTAAGATGGTAGTACTTCCCCGGCTCTTATATTATTTTGTTAATTTACCCATAGTGGTTCCCCAATCCATTTTCCGCACCCTGAATTCTGTCTTAGTGGAACTTATATGAGGGGCGGGTCGCTGAAGAGAGAGCCTCCAAAAACTTCAACTGGAATCCCGCAAGGGAGGATTAGGGGTCCCGCACTTTAGGGCATATTACAATGCTTGCCAAATCCAATGGCTATCATACTGGACAGCGGGGAGAAACCTACATGAAATCGGATTTACGTTGAGAGACATTGACTGGGGTAAGCTGCATTCCCTGATTCTGCCTCAAGCTAAGATTCCACCAGAGGGACCCCTGTTGCTGAAGACAGACTACTATGCTGGAAGAAAGCGCTGCTATATACCTCAGGTGTGACCCCCTATGCTACAAATATACCATTACTGGGTATCCCTGTCCCTGGGGGTAGGCTCACGAGGGCAAGAATACGCGCCTGGGCGGAGGTAGGGGTGGAGGAGATTGGTGCTTTCTTTGGTGATGGCAACCTCCTTGATCATGACACCTTCGTGCAAGTTTCCCGAGCACCAGAACATCAGTACTTACTACACGCAATCGTCTCACACTACATTTGGAACACATGGGCACCTCAACGCAGGGAACCCCCACAGCATGATCTGTTTCATTTACTGTATTATATGGGGACAGGGGGACACCTTATTAAATGGTTGTATACCAGTATTAGGGCGCATGCTGGCATAACACTCACACCATATAGGACGAAATGGGCGGAAGACGCTGGTCTAGAACTTACAGACAAAGCATGGGCAAACATGCTAGAACACCCCAAGAAAGTGTCCCGCAATGTTAAACTGAAATTTATTCAAACAATGGTTCTACATAGATCTTACCTCACTCCGCGAAGAATACACCAGGAGTTCCCAGAGGCACAACACAGCTGCCCCCGCTGTAAAGGCGATGAGGCTGATTTTATCCATATGCTATGGACCTGCCCGTGTATACTAGACTATTGGAATGCCGTTTGGCATTACCTGTGAGTAGTCACACATATGATAGTTCAAGCTCCGTAGGCATAAGAAAACGCAAAAGGTTCAACGACGTTTCTTTGACCTTGCTCTTCTGCTGGCTGTTCAGGGCCTCACCATGAGGTGGAAATCCCCCAGATGCCCGACATTATCTAGCTGGCAAGATGACATGATACAATGGGGTAGTGCAGAGAGCACGGCGCTGCGTAGAGAGGAGGCAAAGGGATTGTGAAAAATGCCTATCTCTATGGAATGGGACAGTATGTTAGAGGACTTCAAACAACTAGATCTAATCCCTATACAACACACTCCAACACGATAAGCTACTCTCCTTCTTTATCGAAACATAGATAGACCCACACAGACCCCGGACCCCATTTCAAGGATCTCAGATGGGAAACGACGCACGGATCCACAGTAGGCAACTATTAGTTGAACATATGACTCAGGAACGGCAGACCAGGAAGGAGGGAGGGATGGGAGGTGGGTTGGGACTAGTTTAGTTAGTTAGAGTTAGTTTGCACATTAACATGCTTGGTCTTACTGATCCCGATGTCTAGCTCTTGGTCACTTATGTGAAAAAAATCCCCATAAGACCGCATCAGCGGACGACTGATGACTAACATTTGTAACTAGTAGTTTTTCTATGGTCAAATATGTATTATGTATAAAATGAGAACAACGAAAACAAAATACCTTATGTGTTGTAAACGATCCTACTTTTACGCTGTCAAGGTGTTTCAATAAAGTATGTTTTCAAAAAAAAAACTCAGGGATGGTGTTGGACAGTGAGTAGGGGTCCACATTTATATTCAAAATTCACCAGGTACTTACCTCAGCACAGGTGATAGACAGGGACTAGGGGTCCAATTTATTATTCCACTCCACCAGGTACTAACCTCAGGGCAGGTGCTGGACAGTGACCTGGGGTCCAATTTTACATTTCAACTCCCCTGGGTACTTAACTCAGGGAAGGTACTGGACAGTGAGTAGAGGTCCAATTTAATATTCCAACTCCACTAGGTACTTACCTCAGGGCAGGTGCTGGACAGTGACTTGAGGTCCAATTTTACATTTCAACTCCCCCAGGTACTTAACTCAGGGAAGGTACAGGACAGTGAGTAGAGGTCCAATTTAATATTCCAACTCCACTAGGTACTTACCTCAGGGCAGGTGCTGGACAGTGACTTGGGGTCAAAATATATAATCCAACTCCACCGGGAATTTAACTCAGGCCACATGCTGGACAGTGACTAGGGGTCCAATTTAATATTCCTACTCCACCGGGTACTTACCTCAGGGCAGGTACTGGACAGTGACATGGGGTCCAACTTTATATTCCAACGACCACTTGGTACTTACATCAGGGCAGGTGCTGGACAGTGACTTGGGGTCCATTTTATATTCCAACTCCACCGGGTACTTACCTCGTGCAGGTGCTGTACAGTGACTTGGGGTTCAATTTTATAGTCCAACTCCACTGGGTACTTACCTTAGGGCAGGTGCTGGACAGTGACTTGGGGTTCAATTTTGTATTCTAACTCCACTGCGTACTTAACTCAACAAAGGTGCTGGACAGTGAGTAGGGGTCCAATTTAATATTCAAACTCCACCAGGTATTTACCTCAGCACAGCTGCTGGACAGTGACTTGGGGTCCAATTTATTATTCCACTCCACCAGGTACTTACCTCAGGGCAGGTGCTGGACAGTGACTTTGGGTCCAATGTTATATTCCAACTTCACAAGGTACTTAACTCAGGGGAGGTGCTGGACAGTGACTTGGGGTCCAATTTTATATTCCAACTTCACCGGGTACTTACCTCAGGGCAGGTGCTGGACAGTGACTTGGGGTTCTATTTTATATTCCAACTCCACCAGGTACTTAACTCAGGAAAGGTGCTCGACACTGAATAGGGGTCCATTTTAATATTCAAACTCCACCAGGTACTTACCTCAGCACAGGTGCTGGAGAGTGACTCGGGTTTCAATTTAATGTTCCCCTCCACCAGCTACTTACCTCAGGGCAGGTGCTGAGCAGTGGCTTGGGTCCAATTTTATATTCTAACTTCACCTGGTACTTACCTCAGGGCAGGTGCTGGACAGTGACTTGGTGTTACCTCAGGGCAGGTGCTGGACAGTGACTTGGGGTCCAGTTTAATATTCCAACTCAACTGGGTAATTACCTCAGGGTAGGTGCTGTACAGTGACTTGGGGTCAAAAGATATATTCAAACTCCACCGGGTATTTAACTCAGGGCACATGCTGGACAGTGACTAGGAGGCTAATTTAATATTCCAACTCCACCGGGTACTTACCTCAGGACAGGTACTGGACAGTGACTTGGGGTTCAATTTTATAGTCCAACTCCACTGGGGACTTACCTCAGAGCAGGTGCTGGACCATGACTTGGGATGCAATTTTATTTTCCAATTCTACCGGGTACTTAACTCAAGGCAGGTGCTGGACAGTGACTTGGAGTCCAATTTTATATTCCAGCTTCACTGGGTACTTACCTCAGGGCAGGTGCTGGACAGTGACTGGGGATCCAAATTAATATTCAAACTCCACCAGGTACTTACCCCAGGGCAGGTGCTGGACAGTGACTTGGGGACCAATTTTATATTCCAACTTCGCCGGGTACTTACCTCAGGGTAGGTGCTGGACAGTAACTTGTGCTCCAATTTTCTATTCCATCTCCACCAGGTACTTAACTAAGGGCAGGTGCTAGATAGTGAGTAAGGGTCCAATTTAATATTCCAATTCCAACGGGTACTTACCTCAGGGTAGGTGCTGGACAGTGACTGTGTCAAATTATATATTGCAATTCCACCAGATACTTAATTCAGGGCAGGTGCTGGACAGTGACTAGGGGTCCAATTTAATATTCAAACTGTACTGACCTCAGGGCAGGTTCTGGACAGTGACTTGGGGTCCAATTCATATTCCAACTCCACTGGATAGTTACCTCAGAACAGGTGCTGGACAGTGACTTGGGGTTCAATTTTATATTCCAACTCCACTGGGTACTTAAATCAGGGCAGGTGCTGGACAGTGACTTTGGGTCCAATTTTATATTTAAACTCCACCGGGTGCTTACCTCAGGGCAGGTTCTGGACAGTGAGTTGGGGTCAAATTTTATATTCCAACTCCACTGGGTACTTACCTAGGGGCAGGTGCTGGAGAGTGACTTATGGTACAAATTATTTTCCTATTTCAGAAATTGCTCTAACAGAAGTTTTGCATTTCTCAATTCAAGGAGCCTGCAGAAATCAATAAATCACCTACAACTGTACACAGTAAGTTCTTGTAAAAAATTTACCTTTACTGAGTATAATTTAATATTCAAACTCCACCGGGAATTTACCTTAGGGTAGGTCCTGGAAAGTGACTTGGGGTCTCAATTTTATAGTCCAACCCCACCGGGTACTTAAGTCAGGACTAGGGGGTGAAGAACCAGAACCTTTTGGGCCTGGCGGCGCAGGGTACGCCCAAGGTCTCCGGAGTTCACCTGCTTCGCTACACAGAGACACGGGACACTCTGTCGGCGTTAGAAGATTGGATTTATTTAGCTGCAGCTAGTACAGTTATCCTAGAAGTACACAAAGTAGGTTCTCAGGAGACTGCCACTTCACTCTGTGGCGCATCAGGTTAAATACTATACAATGATACAATTATTAGCGAAATACACTCCCAGAGCATATAAGAAAGAGCCAATAAGGAAAGTTGGAAAACAAGGCGGAACCAATAGAAAAGGTTTGAAAACAGAAATATCAGATGACTCGAAGAGACCTCTCCTCCAACTGTGTTTGTCACACCACTCTCAGGCTAATACATTACAAAGTCATAACTAACTTGCAGGTGGCGAGATACGTTTGTGTGTATTGGAGGACAGTTGTGAAACGAGAGAATACTAGCAGGAGACAGTGAAGGCCAGTCGATAAGTTAAGGTCAGGAAAGAATAGTGTGAGCCAACAGATAGTTGAGACGCGTATTAGAAAAGCCAGACAGGGATTAGTGTACTCGGCTAGTTCTAACACCAGCTTTGCAAATAGAGGCGGAGGGCGTATTTCGACACCAGGCTACAGAAAAAGCAGAATAGACTTTGTTCGCCGTGCTGCCTGAGTGATGGCAACACAAAATGGCGGCGGGCCACAAAATGGCGGGTCGCTTCGATCGTGATCGAAAATCGAAGTTTCTCAGACCCTCCTTTTGCCAGAACTCAGGCAAGATAGACTCATGTTAATCTGAGTCCATGTCAATAGCCATGAGGTCATCGAGCTGTTGCTGTAACATCATTCTTATGTTTTCTGTTACTTGTGGCTTGGGTTTTGGGATGCACATAGTAGCACAAAGATCACAGATAGCGGGACCGCAGTGCATACAAAGGCAACAGGAAAATATAATGGTCAGGATTATACCAAGGAACGTCAATGCTTTCCAACCCCATTTGGATAGTAGTCCCCAAAACCATTCCGTTAAAGACCAATCTCCTTCGTCCTGATGAATAGACTCAGAGATTATGTGCAACTTGGAGATAGCTTGGTATACTGTCGGAGCGTCATTAGGAATCAAAATACAGCAACTTGACCCGATCAATTTGTGAGGTTTCAGGTTCCAAGGCGCCTACCTAGCGTCTCAGGACTACACGTCTCAACAACCCTAGAACCAGGAAGTGGGCGGCTACATAAGGCCGTCACGCACGTAAGGAGGTGTGCGTTATTTTGAATTCAAAGAAACACGGAACAGCGCATCCGAAGGAAAGACATCGGAGTACTCTTCCCCGTCCCTCGGAGCTTGGCGACCAGGCGGGGAGAGTATTTTCAGGCCTCCAACTCATCGGAAGGGAAAGAAGGTGAGAGAATCGTATCTCGGCTGAGATACCGAGGGAGCGCCCTCCGGGCGGATCTCAAGACCCGTCTTTTCCGAGGACCGAAACCCATTAAGAAGCACAGCTGCGCCTGTTAGTATCCCAGCAGGGCGGTGTGTAGTTACGAGGGGGAGGCAAACTCATTGGTTCTTACGCACGACGGTGCGAGTGGTGGCAGGACTTGAATTTCAAGCTCGAGACTTGGCGTAAACATTTGCAGGGAAAGCGGCAAATAGGAGCATTCATAGCGCGTTGATATCCCAGGGGAAGGAGCGCTACAACGTAGGAACTCCAGGCGACGGTGTTTACACCGCGGAAGCCGAACACCCTGGGAACAGACTCAGGACTATACCCATCTAGGGAGGAAGGGAGAGACCTAGTGTAGGAATACTAGGGAACTGTGTTCAGGCAAATAATTATCATTTTGATCCAACGAGACCCCCGAGAAGCCCACTGTAGAAAACGGGTTGAGGGGTTCTTCTTATAGCGAGACTCACAGAGAGTAGACTGTATTATACATGTATGGTGGTGCTTATTTGATGGCGAGGCTCACAGAGAGCGGACTGTATTATACATGTATGGTGGTGCTTATTTCATGGCGAGACTCACAGAGAGTAGACTGTGAAGTACAGGTGTGGTAGCACTGGCGTTAGTGAGACTAACAGAGAGTAGACTGTTGGTATATATTGTTTGGTTGTTATATTGTTTTCTCGTTTCAGGATCAACTCCCTGCTGACCCTTCCCCTTTCCCTGTCCCTCGCCTGATCCCCTCTGGGCTCTGTAACCTACAGGTTGGAGTCCGAGGCGATCTGGAGGTGGAACTCTATTCTTCACCACCCGGATCCCGAGGAGCTCTTTAGATCCTAACAGAATAACGCACCCACGTTTGGTGCTTCTCCCGGTCCGGGGGGGGGGGCAGAATAGAGGATGACCTCGTTAGAAGATGTGTTGCAGGCATTGACATTGGTTCAACAAGAACTGGTGGCTTCACGGGTAGAGGCAACAGCATTGAGGGACAGAGTAGACAGGCTGTCGCGCAATCCGTTTGATGTAGCCGCGCCTGTTGGGCAACAGATACATGTGTCCGTACCCCCTCCCATTCCTTTGGACAGTCCAGAACGGTATGCGGGAGACCCGCAAAAGGTTCAGATTTTCCTCACACAGGTGTTATTACATTTCTCTTGCAGACCCTTGTCTTTTCCCACTAATCATTTGAGGGTGGCGTTCGCCATCTCTTATTTGATAGGAGACGCCGCATCATGGGCGGTTCCCTTAGTCAGGAATAATGACGCCGTACTCTCCGACTGGGACGCATTTAGGATCGCGTTTGAGGGGGTGTTCGACAGACGCACGACCACATTTAGTGCAGACAAAGAGCTACTAACGTTAAGACAGGGGAAGACTGATTTAGTAACCTATCTCAATACATTTAATAGATTAGTGGCTGAGGCGGCGTGGCCGGAAGAAAAACGCATGTCGTTATTTTATCAAGGGCTGAGCGAGGAGCTAAAAGACATAGTGGCGCAGATAGACCCCCAACCCGCAACCTGTATGGCATTGATGAATTTGGCTTTGAGACTAGATGGCCGATTGGCGGAACGAGGAGGTGACAGGTACAAGGGGAGTGGGATGGTTAATAAAACCCCGCGGAGAGAGATAAACCCCGTTTCCACTAATACGGAACCTATGGAGGTGGGGGCCTTGAGACCAGCACTAACCAAAGCGGAAAGGGAAAGCAGGAGAGCATTAGGGCTCTGCATGTACTGCGGAAAAAGAGGGCACTTTGTTCGCGAATGCCCTTCTAAACCAAAAAATACGGGGATACCGTTTCGAGGGAAGAAAGCGGCAGTGTCCACGCAGCTAACAGCAGAAAGCACCCCAGAGCGGGTTTCTTTTTCTCCACCGGAGACCACAGTATGGAGGATCCCGTCCTTAGCCAATACCAAGTCCACTGCCACTGAAGCACACATAGTGTTAACCGCGGGACTGGAGGTAGGGGAGCAAGAGCACCAGGTACTAGTCATGTTGGACTCAGGGGCCACTGGGAACTTCATAGATAGAGGACTGGTTAGTCTTCTATCAATTAAGGCGGTACCTAGGGAATCCCCGGAGGAGGTTCTGGCTGTAGATGGCGAACCTCTCAAGTCAGGTAACATCACCATGCACACAGGGGATTTAAAAATGACCATGAAGGAAGGAGATCAACAACATCAGGAATTCATAGAATTCAACATCATAGCCGCTCCCCAATACAAGGTGATATTGGGAATGCCTTGGTTTGTTCGCCACAACCCCTCCGTTAACTGGAGGGACCGAACAGTACGCTTTGACTCACAAAAGTGTATCGACGGTTGTTTAAAGGAGCAACACTCTCAGGCCCTGGCGCTAGCGGGTCCTTTTCGCTTGGCTACGGCAGCTGAAAAAGACGTAGAGTTGCCTGCAGCGTATGAAGAGTATGCTGATGTGTTTAATAAGAGTCAGGCTGAACGGTTGCCACCGCATAGACCCTTTGACTGCAGGATAGATCTGATAGACGAAGCAGTAGTCCCGTCTTGTAGGGTGTATGCCTTGTCCGATCCCGAAACACGCCACTTAAGAGAGTATCTGGACAAATATTTGGCTTTGGGTTTATCAGGCCTTCTCGTTCCCCTGCTGCCTCGCCCCTCTTTTTCATTGCGAAGGCTAACGGGGAATTGAGAGCCTGTTGCGATTATCGAAACCTAAACAAAAATACTGTAAGAAACAGATACCCGTTGCCACTGATCAGTGTCCTGCTTGATCAAGTAAGAGGAGCCGTGGTGTATACACGTTTAGATCTCAGAGGGGCCTACCATTTGGTAAGGGTTAGGCAGGGGGACGAGTGGAAGACCGCTTTTAAGACCAGGTTTGGTTTATACGAATATCTGGTTATGCCGTTTGGGCTGTGTAATGCCCCGGCGGCATTCCAGTATTTTTTAAACGAAGTACTGCGAGAGTATATGGACATCATAGTAGTGGTCTACATAGACGACATTTTGATATACTCTGCAGAAAAGCGGGACCACACCACGCATGTTAGACTAGTCTTGGAGAAATTGAGGAACAATGGCTTGTACTGCAAACTCAGCAAATGTGAGTTCGGGGTCACCACGGTGGAGTTTCTGGGCGTCATCTTAACACCAGAAGGGTTGAGCATGTCAGAGAGGAAGGTACAAGCCATACGAGACTGGCCTATTCCCCGTTCAGTGCGGGAAGTACAGTGTTTTCTAGGATTTGCGAACTATTACCGCAGATTTATACATGAATTTTCCCTAACAGCGGTACCCATAACTCGACTGTTAAGGAAAGGAGTACCTTTTCGGTGGACGACAGAGGCGACGGAGGCGTTTGAGGCGTTGAAGACCAGCTTCACGACAGCTCCCATCCTTCGACACCCGCAGGCGGATGGGCAGTTCATCGTTGAGGCAGATGCATCGGAAGAAGCACTAGGGGCTGTTCTGTCCCAAAGAGACAGGGAGACAGGTAGGCTACATCCGGTGGCGTACCTGTCAAAGAAACTGGACAAGGCAGAACGCAACTATACGATTGCCGAAAAGGAACTTTTGGCAATAAAACGGGCGTTTCAAGAATGGCGTCATTACCTGTGGGGGGCGCAACATCAGGTAGTGGTCTATTCCGATCATCGGAATCTGCTGTATTTAAAGACAGCACGCCACTTAACTCCGAGGCAGATGAGATGGACCCTCTTTTTTGCCGAGTATGATTTCATCATCACTTATCGCCCAGGCACAGAAAACCGGAAGGCAGACGCCTTATCCCGCCAGAACCTAACGGAAGGATGCATCACCCCAGCGCCTCTGCCAATCATCCACCCGGACAAGGTCATCTGTGTGGTGAGGGCGGAGGATTTCTTGACTTACATAAAGGCCAGCAGATCGGCGGAAAGGTGGGAAGCTTGGAGGCTAGGAGCTCCGAACCGTAGCCTCAAGGACGGGCTTCCTTTTCAAGGGCAACAGTTGTTCCTCCCGACGAAGATGCTGAGACGCCAGGCCTTTCAATGGTGTCATGAATCACCGCTGGCAGGTCATCCCGGGATGCAAAAGACAAGGGTGACAGTCGCCAGACATTTCTGGTGGAACAACATGCAAAAGGACATCCGGCTGTGGGTGGCGGCATGTGACGTGTGCGCCAGGAACAAGAGCGAAAGAGGGAAGAGAAAAGGACTGTTACTCCCATTACCCACTCCTCACCAACCATGGCGAACAATCAGCGTTGACTTTGTCACCGGACTACCGGAGGATGGCGGGCATTCAGCTATCTTAGTAGTAATAGATAGCTTGACAAAAATGGGGAAATTTCATACCCTGCCACAACCTGCCCACGGCGGCTCAAACGGCGCAACTATTATTGTCCCATGTGGTCCGGTTACCAGGAGTGATTGTGTCAGACCGGGGCCCCCAATTCGTGGCCAGTTTTTGGAAGGCATGGTGTAAGGCCCTGATGATCGAATCGGCTACGTCTACCAGTTTTCACCCCCAGTCGGACGGGCAGATCGAACGTCTGAACCAAACACTGAAGCAGTATTTACGATGCTACGTGGCTCACGCCCAGGACTCTTGGGTATCCAAGCTATGGATGGCCGAACTGGCTTATAATGGAGCATGGCATAGTTCAATCAACAGGTCCCCGTTTAAGGCCAATTTCGGTTATGAGGCGAAAACCTTACCTGTGTCATGGCCAGAGAATCTGGGGGATCAACCGGCGGTTCATTCCAGGCTACAAGCATTGCGCACGATTCACAAGCACACGCAGGGGGCGTTGAAAAAGGCTAAACTGCAGTACAAAACATGGGAAGACCGGAAGAGGAGAGCGAGTCCGGAGTATCAGGTGGGTGACCATGTGTGGCTATCCACCCGTTATATACGGTTTAAACTGCGGAGTGTGTTTCACCCGAAGTTCATAGGCCCTTACCAGGTGGTGAGAAGAATTAATCCTGTGGCCTACAGGCTTAAGTTGCCGGGATCTCTACGTATTTACCCGGTGTTCCATTGCAGTTTACTGAAACCGGCGTTGACAACCGCCAGAAGGCCACCCCCCCCCCCCCGGTATGGGTGGATGGGGGTTTGGAATAGGAAGTGGCTTGCATCCGAGATGCCAAGTACAGGAAAGGTCGGTTGTGGTTCTTGGTTTCCTGGAAAGGGTACTCGGGGGAGGAGGATTCCTGGGAACCTTCAGACGCGGTACATGCCCCTGCGGCGGTTAGGAGGTTTTATGGCAGGCATCCGGAGAAGCCTGGCTCTAGGAGGCGCTTGGGGAGAGGACCTACTGTGAGGTTTCAGGTTCCAAGGCGCCTACCCAGCGTCTCAGGACTACACGTCCCAACAACCCTAGAACCAGGAAGTGGGCGGCTACATAAGGCCGTCACGCACGTAAGGAGGCGTGCGTTATTTTGAATTCAAAGAAACACCCTGTTCGTTGGTTGGAGCTCGGCGTCCACGGCGAAGCAGGCACGGAACAGCGCATCCGAAGGAAAGACATCGGAGTACTCTTCCCCGTCCCTCGGAGCTTGGCGACCAGGCGGGGAGAGTATTTACAGGCCTCCAACTCATCGGAAGGGAAAGAAGGTGAGAGAATCGTATCTCGGCTGAGATACCGAGGGAGCGCCCTCCGGGCGGATCTCAAGACCCGTCTTTTCCGAGGACCGAAACCCATTAAGAAGCACAGCCGCGCCTGTTAGTATCCGAGCAGGGCGGTGTATAGTTACGAGGGGGAGGCAAACTCATTGGTTCTTACGCACGACGGTGCGAGTGGTGGCAGGACTTGAATTTCAAGCTCGAGACTTGGCGTAAAGATTTGCAGGGAAAGCGGCAAATAGGAGCATTCATAGCGCGTTGATATCCCAGGGGAAGGAGTGCTACAACGTAGGAACTCCAGGCGACGGTGTTTACACCGCGGAAGCCGAACACCCCGGGAACAGACTCAGGACTATACCCATCTAGGGAGGAAGGGAGAGACCTAGTGTAGGAATACTAGGGAACTGTGTTCAGGCAAATAATTATCATTTCGATCCAACGAGACCCCCGAGAAGCCCACTGTAGAAAACGGGTTGAGGGGTTCTTCTTATAGCGAGACTCACAGAGAGTAGACTGTATTATACATGTATGGTGGTGCTTATTTGATGGCGAGGCTCACAGAGAGCGGACTGTATTATACATGTATGGTGGTGCTTATTTCATGGCGAGACTCACAGAGAGTAGACTGTGAAGTACAGGTGTGGTAGCACTGGCGTTAGTGAGACTAACAGGGAGTAGACTGTTGGTAGATATTGTTTGGTTGTTATATTGTTTTCTCGTTTCAGGATCAATTCCCTGCTGACCCTTCCCCTTTCCCTGTCCCTCGCCTGATCCCCTCTGGGCTCTGTAACCTACAGGTTGGAGTCCGAGACGATCTGGAGGAGGAACTCTATTCTTCGCCACCCGGATCCCGAGGAGCTCTGTAGATCCTAACACAATTTGCACACTCCACCACGATCGGCAAGAACAAAGTCTAAGGCAACTCGATTTTGCAAGGTCATAAGACGATCCGCCTGTAGTTCTGCCGTGATGTTACTTAAGGCTCCTACAGTGATGTCTATTGTAGTCTCTACGACACGGACCAATTGCCTTATATTTCTGCTGTTAGCCATTGGACCCCAGAAGGGAAGAAAACCTTTAAGGAAATCTCCTCCTTCTTGTCCTGCTGTGTCCTTTGAATCAATAATCCCTCTGCCATATCGGGATCGGTGATGATTTGCGGAAGCAGTGTAAGTAGGGGGAAGAAGAAAAGCTATATAACAAGTACCAGAGAAACCCGTTGGTAACCAAGTATAAGCTCTATCATAGCAGATGAAATAGGTGCCTTGAGAAGGCACTAGAGGAGGCGAGTTCTGAGAGGAATAAACGTACGTGTAGGAGCAGTTATTCCTTTGTGTAGTGTCAGAAGGGCGATCATTGATCTGTAAGCAGAAGTTACCCTGATGTGGTATAGTCCAGATTGGCGAGGACTTTCCTTTTCCAACCTTACTACTGAGACTCGACATATATTGGGTGACGTTCCAATTAGTGTATGCTTTTCTTTCGTCAACGGAGATTTTGCTGTTTTCCATGATTTTAGCCATAACTACCATACCCTTAATCAAAGAACTGTGACTAAAATCCGGATAATTAATATGTGAACTAATAGGTCGTCTGAATTTGCTTTGATAAGCATTAGAGAAGATGACGAAGTAAGCCCAAGCAGAACCCTCATAAGAAAAAGGAAGGACTAGATATGGCATTCCTTTCTCTGTGGTATGTGGCATAAGACCACACACCCAACAATCAGTTGTATTAACCACTAACTGGTGCTGATGTAATAGCTGGATAAAAGAATTGTTATAATACTCAGTTCTTCTGACGAGTTCATGTGAAGGGAGAGTATAAAAGAGGTGTGGAGAGATAGTAGAGGAAGGCAACGAGGAAGAATGGGAGGTATTTCTTGGCTGCAAAGCATAAATTATCCAACCAATAATGGCCAAAACAATACATAATGATATAAAAACACATAAAGTTATACTAAAACGACTGTACATTATTTTACAGGATGTTTTCTTCATTTCATCTCTTCTTTCTTTATTACTTAGTGTAGTTTCCATCTTATTAATGGATGCTCACGGCAATCTTCCTCAATCACTGAAGTCACGATGCTCTACCGTCCTATGACACTGAAGATTCTGCAGACCTATTGTCACTACTCAGGTCGTGACCTAGACTCCTACCGTGACCCTGCAACCGGGACAGAATACTACACAAGGGAGAAGAAAGTCTTAAATGTTCTTTAGCCTGGGTCTCAAATTGTAGTGTTCTTTCCCTGGAACATTCTGATTTTGGAACAATGTTCGTGGTTCAGTCGTATCCAAGTGACGATGCGATGGAATTGCTTCCTGTAAAATGTCGTCGTCCTCTTTCTCAGACAGTGTCCCATTCAGGTGTGCATCACTAAAAGGCACGAATCGTGGAGTCTTTTCGCTTTCACAGTCACCAACCCCTCTACGAACCCACTGATCAAAAGGCAAAGGCAAAGGCACTTTCTTGCAATGCACACCGTGAATCCAATTTTGCTTTCCTTTGACTTTAACTGCTATCCTTGTAGTCAACAAGACCATTCGAGGCTCCCGCCACCTGGGTTGCAAATTGCTGGACCTCTGAAAATTCTTCACACACACCCAGTCACCTGGTCGGATGGAGTGACCTGGGTCTGTGGAGGCCTCCGGCAGAGCACTCTGAACCTGTTGATGAAGAACACGCAATTTAGTCGTAAGGTCATGCAGATAATCAATCAACATTGGATATGGCAAGTCTGAGAATTTCTTAGGGCGAGGTATTCCCCATACGTTGGCCGGACGGCCAAATACCACTTCGTAAGGGCTAAGTCCCAAACGAGAGTGTACTGCAGTTCTGGTGGATAGCAGAGCTAACGGCAAAGCATCAGGCCAACTGAGTCCTGTACTTGCTTGAACCTTTGCTAACTTCAACTTCAAAGTTCGATTGTAACACTCTACTAAACCCGCTGATTTTGGATGATTTGCCGCATGGAACTTTTGCTTGATACCAAGACCTACACAAACTTTCTGCATGACTTGGCCAACAAATTCGCTCCCATTGTCACTCCAGACAATGCGCGGCAAACCAAACCTGGGGAAAAACTCTTTTAGAAGAATTTTAGCTGTGGATAGGGCTGTGTTATCTTTTAGAGGGTATGCTTCTATCCATCTTGAAAAGGCGCATATTACCACCAGAACATATTTGAGGTTGTTCCATCGCTCCATATGAATGTAATCGATTTGCAACACCTCAAATGGATATGTTGGAGGAGCAAAGTGACCTGCTGGAGTTGGGGTTCCCTTTCCTGGGTTGTACATTAAACAAACAATACAGTGCTTTACTACATTGTCTGCACATTTTGGGATATTCTCATTCTGCCACACTGGTGCCAGAAGTTTGCAAATGCCTTTTGCACTTAAGTGGGCTGGACCATGTGCCATAGTAACCACTGGGAGAACATAGGCATCTGGTAACAGCCAACGCTGATGTTCAGATAATTCCACCCAACAACCCATCTCATCTAACATTCCCGTACTTTCTTTCCACTTGCTCAACTCCCTTTCTGAAGCCTCTTTCTGAATCGCTTTCACGCTTTCCACTGTATTCTCATACATTCCTCTCTCTCTGACCCAATTCGCAGGACCTGCCACAAACATTCGACTCGTTGAATCTCTTGCTGTTTTCTTCGCTATTTCGTCTGCAAATGCATTTCCTCGACCAACATCATCCGTAATCTTCTTGTGTGCACTACACTTCACTATCGCTATTTGGGTGGGTAAAGCAAGAGACTCAAGGAGATCAGTTACTAATTGACCATGCTGTATTTTGGTGCCATGTGAAGTGAGGAAACCCCTCTCCTTCCAGAGATGCCCAAAATTGAACGCTACACCAAAAGCGTATTGGCTGTCAGTGTACACGTTCACTCTCTTCCCTTTCGATAATACACAAGCTCTCGTTAATGCTATCAATTCTGCTGCTTGCGCTGAATTGTGTCTAATACGTGCAGTTTCCACAATCGTGTGTAAGGTAGTTACAGCATAGGCTGAAACCGTATCTCCATTAGGCATCTTAAAACAAGAACCATCTACCCATAGAGTCCCATCCGGACTCTCTAGCGGTGTGTCTCTTAGGTCAATTCTTCCTTTTGTCTCTTCCTCAGTATGGAAGAAACAATCCTGTTGATCCTCAACACTCTCCTCATTTGGAAGGGGCAACAAAGTAGCTGGATTCAGGGTATTACATCGTTTGATGTGTATGTGACTAGCCAAAAGCGTCAGCTCGTAACCAGTTAAACGTGCACTCGTAAGATGCTGTGTTTTTGTTCTGTTTAGCAAAGTATCCACTGCATGTGGCACCATGACAGTGAGAGTGTTATCCAACACCATTCCAGCAGACTGTCGGATAGAAATTGCTGCTGCTGCTGTCACTTTGAGACAACTGGGCAATGCTTTAGCTACGGGATCCAACGTAGCCGAAAAATATGCACATGGCCGCTGTTTGTCTCCAAATTGCTGTGCTAAAACTGCCAATGCACAACCTTCTCTCTCATGCACATAGAGCGTAAAAGGCTTAGTGTAATCTGGAGTGCCTAGTACAGGAGCAGAACACAGAGCGGTACGTAAGTCAGTGAAACTCTTTTGGCACTCATCAGTCCAAGGAAGGGGCTGAGGCGTATCTTTTAAAGTGAGTGCCAACAAAGGTTTGGCGATCAGAGAGAACTTAGGGATCCACTGTCTACAATAAGAAGTGATACCCAGAAAGGCACGTACTTCCCTTTGTGTGGATGGTACAGACATTCGCGCAATCGCCTGTATTCGTTCTGGTGTCAAACGTCGTCCCTCCTTTGAGAGGAGATGACCCAAGTAGATAACCTCTCGACAAACATATTGTAGTTTGGAAGGTGAAACCTTGTGATTCAGTTTAAACAAGTGGCGCAACAAAGCAACGGTGACATCTTTGCAGATATTTTCTGAATCAGCGGCGACTAACAAGTCGTCCATATATTGAATAAGAGCAGCACCAGACGGCAAGTGAAAAGTATCAAGATGACATTTTAAAGCTTGGCTGTAAATGGAGGGACTTTCACAATAGCCTTGGGGTGCGCGCTTAAACCGCAAGCTTCGGCTTCTAAGAGAGAAACCAAAAATGTCCCTACTCTCTTCTGCAATGGGAATACTAAAGAAGGCATTCTTTAGATCGATAACAGAAAACCAAGTCGCTGTGGAAGGTATCATTGTCAACAAAGCAGTGATATCTGGAACAACAGGAAATTGTGGAATCACAATTTTGTTTACTTCTCGCAAATCAATTACAAAACGGTACACAGGAGACTGAGAAGGATCAGTGCGTTTAACAACAGGAAGAGAGTGACAACATAAGGCGGAATCTCAAGACAACCCACATCGTTCGGACCCGTGGCCCAAAGTGCTGCTGGAAGAGAAAGTAATTCAGGAGGAAACTGATCTTTGGACAAATACATTGGGGAGATCAATTTCTGTCCTAGAGTAAGATGTACGCCTGAAGGAGAACAATATATTGTAGCATGCATTCTTTTCAATAGGTCTAGAGACCCAACAGATTCTCACCACAACCATTCGTTAACAGAAGTGGAGCTTCCAAATCATAGGGACCAACTGAAAAAGGCAAAGGGCAAGAAACTGGATTACGAACAGGGGCGCCAGAGAATCCTACAGAAACATTCGTTAAGCCAGACAAAGGTGCCCCAGGGAGTTTAGAATGAATGATAGAACTTCTCATTGCTCCAGTATCCAGGAGAAATGGCTCTGAAACACCCATTGTAGTGACGTTAACATAAGGACCATTTTGATCTACTGGGATTGGCACAACTCCCTTACTTTGTCCATGGCTGTCCTAGTTAGTATGAAGACTCTCATTCTCGCCTTCAACATAATGGTCTTCATTGTAATACTGTGTAGATCTCACATTTTGCTGATCAAAGTAGTTCGCGGAATTGGGAGAAGGAAGGGCACGCTGTTCTTGAGTCAACATACCCCGACCTCTACCTCTGTTTGCTGATTGGAGGCCAGCACGACCTCGTGGAGCAGATAACGCTCCATTGCGCTGCAATCAAACTGGACAACTATTCTTAAAATGACCTTCCTCTCTACAATAGGCACATTGATTAGGACCTAACAAAGGTCGCGGATTGTATGGCTCAGGTTTTTGATACAACCTCTGAAACTGCGGAGGCTGCTGAATTTGAGGCTGAGCATAACGTGGCGGATAGGCTTGTTGCAAGAGAACCTTCCATTTTTAATTCTTTCGTCTTTTTCTGTTGCTTTTCTTTTTCTTCCTTGTCCCTATTCTCATAATATTGTGCAGTAACCAATATCTGGGCTGAAGAAGAAACAGCCCATGAACTTTCTGAATCCTTTAATTTGTGTGACAGCTCGGGCAGCAAATTGAATACAAATTTGTCCACGAATAATCGCTGTCCACCCTCGGTAGCCATGTCTTGACCACTGTGGTCGATAAAAGTCTCCTCAAAACGAGTAAAGAAGTAAGAGACACTTTCATCTTTCTTTTGTTTGCATGCTGCTAGTTTATCCCAATTAACTCTCAGTGCAGGCATCATAGTTTTCATTAACGTAATAATTCTACCAGGAAGTTCCGAGATCAGAGCGTCAGGCTTTGTGCCACCCACTTGGTCTCTATCTGTATTAGTTATAACATCCCAAGTAGCTCCTAGTTCCTGTGCGTGATCCTCTCTACGAATCTTAGCCCATATTGTCTGTGGGACTACATTTCCCATCAACATATCGATGTCTGCTAGGTTCATAATGCAAGCATCAATTGTCTGCGATAATTCTTTATAATAACCTGCAGGGTTCTTACGAGGATCTGGTAGAGTCTGCTTAAGAGACAAAACTTCAGATCTCTTCCAAGGGACATGTACCCATATACGTTGGAAATTAGCAGGAATAGGTGCATTAGAGCCTACAGCCGCAACTGCCTCCTTCCAAACTGGAGGAACCTCTCTCATAGGGTAATTTTTAGACGTCAGTTTAACCGACGGATCGGAATCAAGAAAAATCGGAGAAAACAATAAGGATCTATAAGAGATAAGTGTCCTTACAGCTTCCTCAACTTTAGAACCTATAATAAGTCCTTTTTCAAAATCAGCCTGAACATTTAACAGATCTTGTGAGATCGGACTCGAACTCACATCTTCCCATTCTTTAATGAGAATGTCGCACATTACATTGAAAACATATCTTTGCGTAGGCGCATTCCATTGCAAAAAGGTAGGCATAATATCAAGCACACTGTATTGTGGACCCTTCTTGATCCATCTTCGTGCAAGAGAGTCTAGCTTCTCTCGTTCCTCAAAATCTGGGAACTGACTACAAGATTGTCTTCGAGCAAAAGCCGGAGACACATTAAAAGCTCCAAAGAAAGGAGATAGAATACTGGTGACAGAGTCTGTGAGACAGTGAATTAGACATTAGAACTGGAGACAGAGTATTAGGGGAACTGACAGGAGAAGAACTGGTAATTGCAGGAGGAGCAGAAGGCAAAGGAGATCTGAGATCAGGAGATGAAGGCAAAGAAGTTGAGACTAATGGTAAAATCGGCAAGGGCGGTAATACTGGAGGAGGCAAATGCTGAGGAGCCGAAACCGGCGGAGGTACCACTGGCAGCTGAGCAGGCTGTAACAGCTGAGGTACATTGGCATTTTGCGCATAGGGCGGGGGCAACCTTAATAAATGGGACATTAGGGGATCTTCTTCTATATCTTCCTTATTATCAGAAGGAGAAACAGGCAACACCAGATAGCATTTATCTATCGCCATATGATGTTGTCTTTCTGAAATTTCAGTCACATTATCAATTTCATCATTTTTGAACTGTTGGGCAGCCTGTATAATTGTCATACCCTGTGCTTTCCTATCACGTTTTGCTTGTTTAATTTCTTTCTGTTTGGCTTCCTTACGCCAAAGGCGGAAAGAGTCAAACATTGCCGGCCGGGCTTTTCTTTTGAACAAAACTGCTTCTAAATTATCTAGCACATCAGGATCGAAGCTACCGTTTTCTGGCCATTTGTGAACACCATCTTTCTTCGTGTATCGAGTCCATGTCTCGTTAAAGGCAATGGGGCCGATACCATGTTTTGAATAGAGCTCGTATGTGGGAGTTCCAACCGAAGGAATCGGACAAGAGTCCTCAAGTCGGGAGTCCCTATTACAACCAAGACAACAAATTCTTCCAAACTTAGTCAGACCAGGCATCTCGAGATGTCTCCGGACTGTTCACAAACTTCAAGGGAGTAAAACTCAGTTTACGCAGTACAAATGCACTTACCCTCGGCTTTATCTTTTCCAAAAGATAACTCTAAGAAACCTAAGGAAATCAAACAAAGAACAAAATTGTGGGCGCGACCCACGAAAATACTTAACTAAGGATGTCTTCTTCCACCAACAGAGGCCCGTCTATCGTCTCGCCTTACCATACATCATCAAAGGAAGGGCCAAAGCAGGGCGGCAGTCAGGGCAGCGGTCGTCAGTAGCCGTCAGGAAGGAGTAACCGCGCTGCAAAAGACCTTCGGACCCCTTTCGACATACAGGGGTCGCTTAGTGTGGCTCGCGAACCCTCCGGAATTTTCTTGCCGGGTTCCTCACGACCTTTGAGCAGAACCGGTACCACTGAAGCCGCCCAACGTTTCAACAGGATCTAACTCTCCACCAGCTTTCAGCTCCTGTGACCGAAGTTGGTATCTATTCCTTTGTCTCCCTAGTGGTAAAGGTGATGTAACCAGTTGTTTCCCTTGTTTCCGGCTTAATACTTTTACTGCCGGTGCAATAGCTAGTGTGAGGGTCGAAATAGAACGTGAGCTATCTGGGAGAGGGGGTCTCTCAATTAGCCCCACAATTGGCCTCTGCCTCATAATACATTCTTGATGTAACTCGCGGTATTGACCATCTGTGGGGTTAGCCGGGGTAGGAACACCTATATCCTGCTCCATAAACTCGCGCTCCGGTGCTCTCCCTCCACCACGGCAGCTTACCGCCTGAACTTGAACTGGCGCCGCATTACCCCAAGGGAGACGAGAAACTCTCTCACAGACTGGCCCACGGAGCTGCAGTAGGACGAGGGCTAGACGTGAACGAAACCACCAGTTCCTCCGGCATACATCGGGGTTTTCCTTCTCCGGCCCTTCTTTCCCAATCATACGTGCCAAAGAGCAGGTCCTAGTGCCGCCACCTCTGCCGTACATAGGCCGCGTAGTTCATAGATATACCTCGAGGGGGAAAAGGAAATAGAAGGCGGTAATTAATAAATAAAACCTTCTCTGTCACTGCGCCGTCTCCATCCGAATCTTACCGCTTCAGAGTGCCTACTCCAGCCGCTTGTTGTCCCGCTTCGTTCATCGGCATTTTCCAACCATCAGACAGTCTCCCGGAGCCGCTACGACCGGCGTTCAGCCTGCCGCCATGTTCCTCATCCCACGTCCTGATGCCCTCTGTTTGGATGCTAATGTACGTCCTTCATGCAGACAGTCTTGCACGCACATGAGTGTCTGAGTGGGTCTGTTAGTGAGTGCTTCAGTCTCTCAGTGGGTCTGTAGGTGACTGCATGAATCCCTGAATGCGTCTGTGAGTGAAAGTGTGAGTCTCTCAGCAGATCAGTGAGTAGGTGTACATGTTTCTGAGTGGGTCTCTGAGTGGGTGGTGGCTGAGTGCTTCTGTGAGTGGTTCGATGAGTCTCAGAGTGGGCTTGTGAGTGAATGTGTGAGTCTCTGAGTGGGTCTGTGAGTGGATGTATGAGTTTCCCAGTGGGTCTGCTCTTCACGAGACCTGTTGCCGATTCATTTGTCCACCTACCTGCCGTGAGGGGAACGGCTTTTCCGGCGGGGCGAACTCCTGTAACGAGACCCGTTGTTGCATGTTAACAACTCCACGAACGCCGTGAGGGGAACGGCATCAACAGACTCAACTTCCCAGCAAAGAACCACAGTTACACCCACCGGGGAGGAGGCTGGACGCATGCAGCACTAGGTTTTCTAGCGGGGAGTACGCCTTGAACTAATGTGGCCACAAGGATTTCCCCCCTACCCCTCCCATGGGGCAAATAGGTTTTTCCAATAGGGAGAGAGCACCTTCTCTAAACAGGTGGCAGCTGGCTATAGGCCTACGCCCCCAGTGGTAAGATTGGAGCCCAATATTTAAGGTCCTGACGAATGCCACGTACCCCAGTGGACAATACAGGCAGAAACATGTTGACCCCCTATTAACAATCACTGATTCACAGCGGCGACGGGATGATAAGGTCCCCACTCACCGCACTTATATATTTTAATCCCACATAGTAACCCCATAGAATAAAAATTGTTCAGGTATACTATGATGGTTTTTAAATTCACTCACTCCTTTTTTTGTTTGGGCCCCCACTTAGTCTAGAAGTGCATCCCTGTCTTCAGGTGTATGCCCGCCCTCGATCAAACGCGGTTTTTAGAGGGCGAGGACTGGCAGATGATGAAGCATGACACCTGGTGGTGTGTGATGCCAGTCCGTCAATTTTTGTGATTTGCCCCCACTAAATTGGGCATCTCTTAAGACACAACTAGGGACGGTCCTTTCTGTGGTTCTCAACTTCCCAGCACCCACTGCGAGCGGCGCTTGCGGTGACGACACCTGGCAGCGCCGGACCATTACTTAGGCCGCCAGGTGTCACCGCAGCGCGGGACGCTCTTCACGAGACCTGTTGCCGATTCATTTGTCCACCTACCTGCCGTGAGGGGAACGGCTTTTCCGGCGGGGCGAACTCCTGTAACGAGACCCGTTGTTGCATGTTAACAACTCCACGAACGCCATGAGGGGAACGGCATCAACAGATTCAACTTCCCAGCACCCACTGCGAGCGGCGCTTGCGGTGACGACACCTGGCAGCGCCGGACCATTACTTAGGCCGCCAGGTGTCACCGCAGCGTGGGACACGCGCGGGCGGCGCCCGGGCCGGGCCAAGGGCGGGCCCGTCCTTGCCCGTCACTGCCCGGAACGGACTGGACTGGGCAATTCCTCTAACGCCTCTCACACGCCACATAATCCAAGGTACTGTCGCCCCATTCTTTTATCAGGCCTTTTGCAAACAACAGTGTTATACGACGTAGAATACCTGTGTAATTATTGTTATTGCTTTTGTTGTGCTAGGCTAGCCTGTAGCTTACTCTCTGGTCATTATTATGCCACCAAAGGATGCCAAAGCCAGGGCGGCAAATGCACATCTCTCAGGGACAATGGACCAATTTGCTACAAAGGTTAACAGTGTCATTGACCAAGAAATAATGTTTCTGGAGCGTCGTGTTTCCCAAGACCTTGCAGCGGCCAGGAGGTCCTCCCTGGGATACCTTGTTAATGCACGATCTCCAGTACGACAAACTTTATCTCCCACAAGTTCAGCTAGATCTGATATAGATCTAACAGCCCAGGACCTGCCAGCCAGTGGAATGGTTGCTGATGCTCTGGTGGAGGACCAGTCTATGGCCCTCGACTCCTTGCTATTATCTCCTTGCCCGCTGCCGTCTGCCCCTAGTACAGCCCCTGAGTGTAGTACTAGGCAGCTTCGAGAACGCAATTCTGGGGCAATTCCCAAAAGTAAACAAGGGCGCCCACCCAATATTGGCAGAAAGGGCAAATATACCAAAAGCAAACACAAAGCGCCAAACCAAATTGGGAAATCGAATAAAACCCCTGATGCTTCTGAGCAATCCCTGCAGGCGGTTCTATCGGATAACCCTGCCCCTCAATCTAATTTATCACCAATTAGGATAATGAGCCAGGATGAGGGAGGGGGGCAAAGCGTAGTGGGCCAGAGAGGGACCCCTGATCCATTGCATTTATATGACATACGGGACGTAATTAGGTCCTCCCTTTGCCCTGTGGAGGACAGATTACTTAAAATCGAACAATACCTAGCCAGGATTGAATGCATCTTAGGGGGCCTGTCTCTTGCGCCCAACACCACTCATAACCTAGAGGCCCCAAATCCATCTGCTAATTCTAGAGCAAAGAAAGTCCTGTTGGCCCCTAAAGTTTTACCATCAGCCCATTTTGAAAGCCAATCCACAACCGTAGCAAACATGCCCACTCCAGCCGGTAACTCTAGGAATCCTATCCTGCCTAGTATAACAGAATTAAAAGAGGTTGCTAGGCCACTGACACCTGGGTCTCCTACCAGGGCTAACATTCCCAACTTACCACCTGAAACTGCTCCTTATGTTGTAATTCTAGCAGGAGTCCCCGAACTGGAGACTAACGCAGTTGAGTCATCCACAACCCTAAGGAACAGGGTTGTGCACTGGCTCAACAAAAATAGACCATTACCACCGCACATTAGCGCCAAAATTCTCATGGTAAGACGGGTCCCATGGGTAGGCCATCTAGCCAAAAACATAAGGGGGGATTGTATTTTAATTAATTTTAATGACACTAAAACTGTTGAGCATATCTGCCATTGGAGGCCCACTACCTCAGGATCATGCATCTCAGCCCTCCCTCTAACTTATTTTTATCCTCCCGGCCACTTTACGGAACCATGGACAGTTGTACATAGAAAAGGGAGATGTCTTCCATTGGGGAGCTGGCCCACACCCCCACTGCTCTTAGACTTCATTCCCACAGAAAATCGTTACAGCAGCCTTGAGGCTGTTGATTGACTGGAGGATAGCAAATCTACTCCAGCCACTCCTCTGCTTCTCCCAGGCTGCTGTTCATTAGAGCCCATTACACTGACTGATCACCTGGGCTCGAATTCATCCACCCCACCAACTATACTTAAGAGCTCTATTACCAACCCCGACCCCCTCCAAAACCATCCCTCAAGCGCTTCTACTCTCGGGGTGATTATCCCTAGCCTTCTTAAGATCGTTTCTTGGAATATAGCTGGTTTACGTAACAAGCTAGATCTCCCTGACTGGAATGCATTTATAGAGGAACATGATATATGCATTTTCCAGGAAACCTGGAGTGTCGATCCATTGTATAAACCGGGGTTTTGTTGTTTCTTTACACCAGCCATTGCATCAGGTCGTGGGCGCCCCTCTGGCGGCCTCATGGTTTGGATCAGGGCAGATCTCAACTTGAAGGTCACCATCGATAGCCGCTCCACCCCTGATATAATGAGACTTATTATCAAAGGTACTCAGAGCTGTTCATCTTGGGAACTTTTTAATGTCTATTCTCGTGGTATCCAAGGGGGTGCCAAGTCGCCCACCATCATAGCCCTCTCAGAAATACTTTCCACATGCCCTTCCAACTCTTACCTTCTTGTCGCCGGTGATTTCAACTGTTCCTTTGAACCACTCGCCACAGAAGACATACTGGGCACACAAGATGAGGACACCAGATGGAGCATCCCCCTACTTTCCCTAAATCCCGTAAAAAGATGGACCCCGGCCGTAATTCAAATGAACGCCCTAGCATTAGAATTCGGCTTAAGAGCTGCCAATGGGCGTACACCCTCCGATCTAGCGGGCGCTAATACCTTTAATAGGGTTGGCAGCCAAAGTAGAATCGATTATATCCTGATCGATAGGAGGGGATGGAAATTTGTTGTCGACATGAATGTAACACCATCAATCAACAGTGACCATAACCCCCTGTCCCTCAGTATTCGGGAAATTTGGCATAGACAGGATACAACCTCCCATTCAGGAATGCAATTGATGACCAAGAAACTCCAGCCCTCTAATTGCGGTAGATTCCTTAAATGGTCCAAAATTGCCCTTAGCGATACAAAACTTCTCACATTGGAGAACATCCTTATTGACTATACTATTAGGCTTTCTTCAGTACCTGAGGACAAGCCTACCCATACCAAAGTCTATGAGGAATCCATGAACGCAATTGGGACATTGTTCATTGACCATAGAAAAAAACTTAATCCTAGAGTCAAGTCAGAAAACGACTGGTTCAACAAAGACTGCAGAACAAAGAAAAACTGCCTAATCTATGCAATTAAATCTAACAACCCTGGCGAGGTCAGGCAAGCGAGGTTGCTTTATAGGCAAGCACTCGCTTCCGCTAAGAAAGACTGAGATGAACAGCGCTGGATTTCACTAAAATTAGCGAGCCACGCAAAAAATGGCGAGCTATTTTGGTCTATCCTTAGAAGATCTACCAACCATGACCAGACCCAAATCCCTAATCACATTACGGATAGGGATTGGTTCAATCATTTGAGGAACCTGTATGCGGGTGTCGAGGATGCGGTTGACCCTATCACCTGCCTAGGGTCCGCAGTCGAACTCCTCGACCACATCCCATTTCCAAGGATCGAGGAGAAAGAGGTTCAAATTGCCATTGACAAGATTGTATCCGCCAAGGCACCAGGTCCTGATGGCATTCCGGGGGACCTTTTCAAAGCTAACACCAAGGGCTGGGCTATGTTTTTTACAATTTTTATCAACAGCCTATTGAATGGATCTCCGGTGCCGGAGTCTTGGAAAGGTGCAGAAGTAATTCCCATCTTTAAGAAGGGCTCCATGGGAGACCCGGCGAATTATCGCCCAATTAGCCTTATTGATTCTGGCCAGAAACTGGTCGGTAGGGTCCTCCTGGAGAGGATACATTCCTGGGTGGATGAGAAAGGGATCTTAACAAAGTTCCAGGCGGGCTTTAGGGCCTGCACCAGTACAATTGACCAAGCATTTAGGCTAATGCTTCTTTACTGGAAGACGGTAACCATCGGCAAGGGCGCCCTATATCTTGCGTTCATCGACCTTAAGACCGCCTTTGACTTGGTCCCCCGCGACCGCTTGTGGTTGATTTTGGAGGAGTTGGGAATCCCCTCCTACATTTTGAAACTCCTTATCCGAATGCACAAAGAGAACTTCGCCTGTATTAGATGGGGGACACAGGGCCAGAAAACCAAAAAAATACCAGTGAACAGAAGGGTTCGCCAAGGGTGTGTCTTGGCACCAACACTTTTCACATTGTTTGTGAATGGCGTGGTCTCCTTTCTGCTTGAAGTCGAAGCGGATGTCCCCGCTTTGGCGGGTGACAAAGTCCCCGCCCTTCTTTTTGCGGACGACACTCTTTTAATTTCAAAAACACCGTCCGGACTACAGAAGCTTTTACAGCGCTTCTCTTTGTTCTGCGAGCAGAGAGGTCTCGTCATCAACACTGCCAAAACTAAACTCCTCTATTTTAATCCTTCAAGATCCTCTGGCTCTATTCTGACCCTAGATGGGAAACCACTGGAGCGTGTTGGGGAGTTTGATTACTTGGGAATCAGAATCTCCGACAGGCTCAGATGGCAGCCCCACATAGATAAAATGGCACTTAATCTCAAACGGGTAACTGGTGCCTTGGGAAAGGAATTCCGGGCCTCTACCTCTAAACCCATTGCCCCAGTATTAAACATCTATGCCGCAAAGGCGGTGGGTAGTGCACTTTATGGCGCGGAACTATGGGGCTTCAGCTGTGTGGATTCACTTGTGACCAATGAAAACAAGTTCTTTAGAGAACTTGTATCTCTTCCCAGGGGTACCCCAACCAAACCACTCCTCAGTGACTTTGGTAGGCGTTCAACTAGAGATCTAGCCACCCTTCGCCCTTTGTTATATTGGGCGCGGTTGTGGCGCACCCCTGAGCTCTCTAACTATGCTGACGGGCTTAGGGAGGTTATGAATATGCAAGGAGCCCATAAAATCGAGTGGCTCACAAACACCAAAAAACTTTTGGTCGCAACTGGCCTTACATCTGATCGGCCCGTGGGGGCACCAATACCAAAGGAGGAAGTCAAACGAGCCTTCTGGGCATGGGTGGACGCCTCGGAACAAAGAGATCCCAATATTGGAAGGTTGACAGAGGTTTTTTACCAACATAAATCCACTCTTTTTTTAGAACCTTACCTTGATTTTATCACTAAGCCCAAGGATAGATCTCTTTTTATTCAGTTTAGATTCGGGACACTCCCATTACGTGATCATACCAGCAAGTGGAAACCCCCCCATAAGACTCTCCCAAATTGTCCATTCTGTTCTGGCACTATTGAAAATATTTCTCATTTTTTCTTTGCATGCCCAGCCTATTTATTACCTAGGATGAAATGGCTTAGGCCTGTTTGTTTACTCCTAGGAACAAGGGATCACATTGATGCTATGAGAATCCTTAAAACCTCTACTAACACCACTTTAGTTTGCGGGGTGGCCAAATTTTTAGGTTGGGCATGGTTAATGAGGCAGAGATTTATCAGCTCCAGCTAAATCCTTTTTAACTTTCCTTCTTAACTCCCAAAGCTGTAAAATTTAATAAATTTTTTAGATATTTATTGTATATTACCTAACCTGATTTTTCTTACGACATGTCTTAAAAAATGAATTTGTAATTGTTTTTATGTATTTTGTGCTTTTATGACATCACGTGTCGACATAAAGCTTTGATTGATTGATTGATGTAGCTCTCACATACTTACAATGAACACAACGGCTCTCCTCAGAGCCACCCTATACTAAATAATATTTATTTCAGATCCTTATAGAAAAGAAAAACCCGGAGTTGCAACCCCGTCACGGCTCCACAAAGCAAAAGCATGAATTTAATGTACAATAACACATTTAAAATGTATAACTATTATTTTAATAATATACCTATTACAAACACTTTGTGAGTAATTTTGCCAGTGTCTAAGTGTGTGAATAAGAGGATGTACAAGTCAGAGTTGGTCTATGAGTACATATATCAGTTCCTGAGTGTCTGAGTGGGTCTGTGAGTGAGTGCTTCAGTCTCTCAGTGGGTCTGTAGGTGACTGCATGAATCTCTGAATGCGTCTGTGAGTGTCTCAGCAGGTCAGTGAGTGGGTGTATATGTTTCTGAGTGGGTCTCTGAGTGGGTGGTGACTGAGTGCTTCTGGGAGTGGTTGGATGAGTCTCAGAGTGAGCTTGTGAGTGAATGTTTGAGTCTCTGAGTGTGTCTGTGAGTGGATGTATGAGTCTCCCAGTGGGTCTGCAAATGGATGTATAAGTCTATGAGTGGGTCTGTGAGTGGCTACGTAAGTGTCTGAGTGGGTGCATGAGTCTCTGAGTTGGTCTATGAGTAGGTGTATGTGTCTGAGTGGGTCGGTGAATGTGTGAATCTCTGAGTGGGTCTGTAAGTGGCTGCATGAGTCTGAGTGCATCTGTGAGTGAATATGTTAGTGTCTCAGTGACTCTGTGAGTACGTTTCTCTGTGTGGGTCCTTCAGTGGTGAGTGACTGGGGGTTTCTGTGAGTGAGTGGAGGAGTCTGTGAGAGACTGCATGAGTCTCTTGGTGGGTCAGGAGTAGAAGTATAAGTCTCAGTGGCTCTGCGAGTGGATGTATAAGTCTATGAGTGCGTCTGTGCGTGGATATGTAAGTGTCTGAGTAGGTCTCTGAGTGGGTGCATGAATCTCTGAGTTGGTCTATGAGTAGGTGTATGTGTCTGAGTGGGTCTGTAAGTGGCTGTATGAGTCTCTGAGTGCATCTGTGAGTGAATATGTTAGTGTCTCAGTGAGTCTGTGAGTACATGTACGTATCTGCATGGGTCCTTCAGTGGGTAAGTGACTGGGGGCTTCTGTGAGTGGGTGCATGAGTCTCTGAGTGAGTCTGTGAGTGACTGCATGAGTCTCTCAGTGGGTTGCTGAGTGGTCATATGAGTTTCTCAGTGGGTTTGTGAATGGATGTGTGAGTCTCTGAGTGGATCTGTGAGTGGCTACATAAGGGTCTGTGTGGGTCTGTCACTGGGTGTATGAGTCTCTGACAGAGTCTGTGACTGGGTGTAACAGTGTCTGAGTGGGTCTGAGAGTGACTACATCACTGTCTGAGTCAGTCTGTGAGTGGGTATCTTAGTGCCGGAGTGGGTCTGTGAGTGGGTGCGTGGGTCTGTGAGTGGGTATGTGAGTGCCTAAATGGATCTTGAGAGGTTGTGCAGCGGTCTGTGAGTGGGTATGTGAGTCTGTGTGAGTCTGTGAGTGGGTGTGTGGATCTGTGAGTGGGAATGTGAGTGTCTAAATGGTTCTTGAGTTGGTGTGTGTCTGTCTTAGTGGATCCGTGAGTGAGTGCGCACATCTCTGAGTGGGTCTGTAAGTGGGTGCATGAGTGTCTGAGTGGGTCTGTGAGTGGGTTGCATGTGTCTGTGAGTGGGTCTGTGAGTGGGTGCATGAGTCTCTGAGTGACTTTGTGAGTGAATGCATGAGTCTCTGAGTGGGACTGTGAGTGGATACATAAGTGTCTGTGTGGATCTGTCACTGGGTGCATGAGTCTCTGACTGAGTCTGTGAGTGGATGTAAGAGCATCTGAGTGAGTCTGTAAGTGGCTACATCCATGTCTGAGTGGGTCTGTGAGTGGGTACATCAGTCTCTGAGTTGGTCTAAGAGCGGGTGTATGTCTCTGAGTGGGTCCGTGAGTGAGTGTGTGAGTCTCTGAGTGGGTCTGTGAGTGGCTGCATGAGTCTGTGAATATGTCTGTGAGAGAATACATGAGTGTCTCAGTGAGTCTGTGAGTGGTTGTATAAGTCTGTGAGTGGGTCTCTGAGTGGGTGAATGACTGTCTGAGTGATTCTGTGAGTGGGTATTTGACTCTCTGAGTGGGTCTGGGAGTGGGTGTGTGAATCTCTGAGTGGGTCTGTGAGGGTGTGTGTGAGTGTCTAAATGGGTAATGAGTGTGTGTGTGTCTATCTGAGTGGGTCTGTGAGTCTCTGAGTGGGACTGTGAGTGGGTGTGTGAGTCTCTGGGTAGCTCTGTGAGTGGGTGCATGAGTGTCTAAATGGGTCTTGAGTGGTTGTGTGGCTGTCTGAGTAGGTCAGTGAGTGGGTTCCCAAGTCTCTGAGTGGGTCTCTGAATGGGTGCATGAGTCTCTGAGTAGGTCGGTGAGTAAGTGCTTGAGTGTCTGAGTGGGTCTGTGAGTGGGTGCATGAGTCTGTGAGTGGGACTCTGAGTGAGCAAGTGACTTTCTCAGTGGTTCTCTGAGTGGGTGTGTGAGTCTCTCAATGGGTCTCTGCATGGGTGTATGCGTCTGTGAGTGAGTCTGTGACTGAATGTGTGACTGTCTGAGTCTGTGAGTACATGCATTAATGTATGAGTGAGTGTTTGAATGGATATTTTTTCAAATTTATTTCAGTGAGGTTCGCGGATCCACCACGACGTAACACAGGGGGGCCGCGCTGAGCGCCACAATGGCATTTTGTAACTCTTAAGGGATACTTCAGAAACACTTACAATACATTTATGGAATCAGTGTACCTCTACCCTGACCCCTTCTATACATGTTAACATTTACATATTTACCTCCCGGGACGGGCTCCCGCTTCATGAAATGGGATCCCAAAATGTTGTTCTTATTTGTTCGAGTGGGGGTGCACAACTCCACAGTGATGTTACATGGAGGCTGCGCTTAGCGACGCGATGGGGTCGCAGCTCCATCCACCTGACAAAAAAAGGATCTTGACTTTGTAAAACTCATTAGGGATCTCTAAGAGATGCCTACAATACATCCATGAGGGTCAAGGAACTCCTACCCTGACCCATTCTATGCTTTTTTTCTATATAAACAATTCACCAGGGACCAGCACCGCTTCATAAAATAGCGGGAGCAACATTTTCCACAGCTTGCAGCCTGCCAATTAGAGCCCTCCTCCTGCCGCGTGAAGCAACATCTACCTTTCCACCATTTGGTGTAATTCAATTCCGCAGTTCAGGCTGTAGCTGTGTCTTAAGTTCCTAAGGAAATTAACATGGGGAAAACGCTTTTTGATACACCCCCTTTTTCTCTTCTCCTGCTTGACGGATCACCCCAAAACTTTCGCAACAGCAGCTGAAGTGAGTGGCAAGCTAATTTGGAAACTTTTGCGAGGATTCATCTAACGATGCCAAAGTTATCAGCAAATTAAAAAATGCTCTTACTATGAAAACTACATCCTAACTATAACTAGGTAATTATAGTTAGGATGTAGTTTCCATAGGAAAAGCATTTTGTGACTTGCCTATATGTTTGGTGCCGTTTGACAAATCCCATATGCATTTTACACACAGAACGACACCGAATTCGGCAGACATCTGGTCCAGAAAGCAACCTTTTTGTGATTTGGTGTAAATCTATTCAGTAGTTTTAGAGTTATGAAAAGAAAATCATATTTGTATATCAAGGGACACAACCCCTCTGTGAATCCGATTGACTGCCAACACTTCAACAAGGAAGTGTTGGCAGCCATCTTGGGACTCTGCCTTAACCAAGTACCAAAAAAAGGTAAAACAAAGAAAATACCCTGACCTCCTACCGTTGGTGCACTCCACCAGTGCAAAAAAGCATTTTTTTTATACGAAATTGCGTCGGCATTGCAAATTTGCTGCAATTTGTTTTAAACAACAAGCATGGTCTCCCGTGCTTGTTTTCAGTTTAGTCCCGGGTGGGCTAGGTCCCGGGGGGCAGATTGACATATTAAAATAAGGAGGGGGCGCATGGGCGTCCCCTCCTAGGGCTCATTTGACCCACAAGGACCACCGGCTCCCCAGAACTGTATTTCAATATGGGAGGGGGGCCATGCAGACCACACTCCATTAGGCTCATTGAGCCCTGGGGACCATCACCTCCCCAGGGCTAAATACATTTTGCGGGGGCCACATGAATCCCTGAGCCCCGCCACCTCCCCAGGGCCAAATACTTATTTAAAACAGGGAAGGGGTCCACGTGGCCTCCCTCCAGGGCCATATACAGCTCCAGGGACCACCACCTACCCAGGATCGGCCCATGCAAAGTAAAGGAGGAGGGGCAATTATGGCCCTGAGAACTGCCACCCCCCCAAGGCTGGTTCCCTATGTCCCAGGGTGCCCACCCCCAGGACATAGCTGTTTGCTCTCACTTGGCGGGAGCAGTCACAGCTCCTGCCAAGCGAGAATAAACAGTAACTCTGCTCCCAGCAAGCAGGAGCTGTCAAACTGCTCCCGCTTGATGGAAGCAGAGTTTTCATCTGTTTCTCTCCCCACTGTCATGCGGGTAGGGAAACAGATGAAAGATTGCTAACACACGCAGGGAGATGCATATTTTACTGCTCCCTGCATGTGGGAGCAAAGCTGGCTCCCGCAGGAGGCGAAAATCCACAAGGGACCACGGGGCAGGGTGGCTTCCCCCGGAGCCCCCATCAAAGCACACTGGGTGCCCTGGGTGGGCCACGGCACCCAGGTAGACATGGCTGGGCCATGAGGGATGGGATCCCTGAGGTGGAAATCGGATCAGGAGAGGGGCTGTGCAGCCCCCCCATTGAATTTTGGCTGGGCCCCAGGGATCGGGTGACTAGGGCTGAAAACGGCCTAGGAAGGGGGCTGCACGACCCCCCTCCCCATTGAATTCTCACCAGAGCCCTGGGGTCCCCGGGGCCAAAATAGGCCAGGGAAGGGCGATTCTGTGGCCCCCCTCCCCCAGTATGTTTTGGCAGGGCCGTTCTGGGCCCGATGCTTATTTCACAGTAAGTAAACCTGAACGGAAAGCACTTACAAATATAAACATAATAGGTGGCCCAGTTTATGTCTTTGTAGACTCATTGTCTTCTCTGTTGGAGTAATCATGTTATCACAGATTCTCTGGATGAAGACGCATGAGGAACAATCACATTGCCAAAACACACACAAGGTTGCTGGAGACATTTCTTCCCAGTCCATTACGCAGCTGTAATGTAGAATATGCACTAGTTATCACAAAACGATGTAGCACTTACTAATTACCCAGTATAAAGTACTCCTGTTAGGTAAACATTTTCTGCAAAACTGTGCCTTCTTCAATAAAGGAGTAGGTGATTCAGTTCTGGTCCAAACACTCACAGAGATAGTGACCCTTACACACCCATTCAGCCCCTCTCAGATACGTTCACAGACCCATACAGTCAATCACACTCATACAACCACTAACACACCAATTCACAGACGCACACAGCCATTCACACACCCATAGAGCCAGTCATACACCCACTCACACAACCACTCACACACCCGCTCACAAACCTATACAGTAACTCACACACTCAAGCACAGACCCATACAGCCACTCACAGACCCACTCACAGGCCTGTTCAGCCAATCACATACCCACTCAGGGTTATAGTTTTCAGTTAAGAAATAAAATAAAAAAACCATAGAAAGTCAATGAAGAAAGCAAAGGTTACAGGGATGTAATAGTTAGGAAATATAATGGAAAAAAAACATTGGGATTCACTGAAAAAAGCAAAGGTTACAGGGACTTTAAACTTAGGAAATAGAATTTTAAAAAACCTTAGAAATTCACTGCAAAAACCAAAGGTACAGGGCTCAGATTCTATTCATGCAAAACCATAGAAATTCAGTAGGTATGATTGGGCCATATGGGAGCTCCCGTCAGCTCCACCGCTGAATCCACTTCTGGGTGAGGACGCACTGGAAGGTCGCGGACAGGCAGCTTCACAGCAGTTTTGCCATTCCACTCTGCTCTGTCCCAACGGTGATGTGAGGAGTTGAATCCGCTTCCCGGGCATGTTGGATGGGGGCTGGATGGTTGTAGACAGGCCACTCCACCCACTCCTCGCTGTACACTGGATCTTGTAGCAAGGTGAGGAGCTAACGGGCAGAACAGGAAAAGCATGTGCTATTTTGGAGGCTGAGCTTTATAGATCAATCCCCCAGGCAAGTGAATTGTTAAAAAGAAGAGGGGGTGAAATCTCAGCAGGCGGTCTAGTTTTTCCCTGCCTCTCAACTCAAGACATCTGGTCTGTTATTCATTTATGGGGGGCCCTCTGAGGGGATCTTGATGAAAAAAACAGAGCCACGAGTGTGGGGAAAGCTGATTTAAGCAAGTACAACCTACCTATCATTGAGTGTTTGCAGCAGAGAAGGTGTTGATTGTGCTACCTAGCGGGGGACTTTTGTTTTCTCCCTAGGTGGAGTAGTAACAGGCAGAGGTTACGGAGGCGGTCTAGGCAGCATAGATGAAGCTTGCCGCCCCTGCCTCAATATAAAATGATAGTGGCGCAATGGCGAAGTAATGTTCAGCCACTTCGGCAGTGCACCACTATAATTTTATTTTGAGATTGCTGGCCTCGCTGATTAAAGTGTATTTTAGAGTACCACCATATCCCATTTCATCTATTTTTACCTCCACTTTGCACCCACACTCCTCACTTCCATCTACACCACAAGGCCCCATACCCACACCGCACCCGACAGCATTTGGGAATAAAAGATTTCCAGCAAAAGGCCCCTCATAGGGAGCCCGTCAGGTATTGCTGATATAGACAATGGACAACCCAATATACCCTTGAGGGCTTGGGTAAATACAGATATACTAGTAAAGTGTGCCGTCAAGGGATTTTTATGGAAAACTAAGTTGTATAATTTTTATATAGGATAGAAGTATACCTATAAATGAGGTTTATCTCAAAGTGCATATATCGTACAGTTGTATACTATGCATTAGTCATATATGTATACATCATTCCAACCAAATTTGGGAAATCAAAAAATCGGAAGAAGCAAAAGGTGTGTAAGAGAAAATAAATTTATATCAATAAATGGTATTGAGGGTACCTAAAATTTAGACAGTTGTACAAAATTTGGAAGGAAATAATACATTCAATGATTCCTCCACTAAACAATACATCAAACACTTTTTCTTGACGATATTAAACAATTATCTAGAAAACAGTGTGACAGTCGACATTTCGGTCTTTACATTTCACTTCATAAGACCATCTTCAGGACTAGTGGATTAAAAGTTGACCCCTAAAAATAAAAATATAAATTCAATATACATAACACACACCCATGCAAGTAAACAACAAAGCAATTACATTCCACCACATCATCTGTTATATCATCATGTATGTGGGTAAAGATAAACTTAATTCGATTAATGTTGTCAGTATTCAAAGTCTATTCTATAGTTGCTCAAAGTCCATTGGTAAAGCAGTACTCTTTTTAGAGACGGTACTACAGATCAAAGGTCATGTACCTCCATATACTGAGCCAGTTTGTTATAGTTTCCGCTACAGTCACCTTTTCAATGGTGTGTTTTGTGACTAACAATTGATTCCATTGTTAATGTTACCTGGAAATCTAATCATTATCCAAGCAATGTCGGTATTTCTACTTTCCACGTTCAAAGGCCAGTAGAGGGTAGATAGTCTTGATGTTGTAAATCTATTTTCAAAAAAGTATATATACAAGACAAGTTTCAAATATGAATTTAAAACGCTACCCAAGATTATAATTAGAAAGATAGAAGACAACTCAATCCGTTTTACCTCGTTTTAGTGGGTAAGAGAGACGCGTGTCTTTTAGTTCAATTTAAGCGAATCATCTATCAGTCAACCCACCGTCACAGCGTACATGTTCTTTTAAGGCTGTGAACGAAATATTTGGCGATTTTTTAGTTATACGACTAGATGGAATTGAACAATTCGTTTGAAAATTATGTAAATCATATTACCTTATTTAGAGTAGAGCTTGTGACACATTAATCGTTGTCGTAACTCAAGTATCCAAAAGCAAGGTAACAAGCAAAAAAATCTTCACGGCTTTCATGTTTTCCCTCAGAAAGTACAGCAAGGGAGAATAACGGAACGCTTAGGAAAAGACTCTTCCCAAATAGTTTTAGAGAAAGGAATTAAGGCATATAGTTAGTGCGAACTGACCTGGCAATTGTTCGGCGATCTCGTGCTTCACGCTATTTAACCTTCTACGTCCGAATGAAACGCAAAATCGGACTGAATGATAAATCAAAATACAAATGCATGTTTTTCGGCGGCCATATTTAGATGACCTCACGCAGTATAGATTATATGTTAAGTGGCATATATATCCACTTTACTGCCTCTGCTATCGTATATCTGCCTAAAAGTTTATAATCAACTTAAAAATAGATAGTATCCTAACATTCTCCATGTGTTATATTGTGTGGCCATATTAGCATGGAACTATGAGCACACATTCGCGGCCATTTTAGTATGGGGCTCTAAGCTCACATTGTCGGCCATTTAAAGAGAGTGTAAATTTATTGATCTTAAACTTTATTCAAAAAAAGGAGTTTACAAAGATTCATGTAATTCATGAAACATAGAAAAAAAGACTTCTTAGGTGCATTCCTATATATAATAATTTTATCTGAAATAATATGTATACATTTTACATCATTGGAGGCGGTCTCAAACGATCGATGACAGCACATGGAAATTATGACTGTCTATGACATAGTCTCATGTCAAGCAAATTTGACCATCAATAATATTTAAACAGAGTTCTACAAGTGATATATACATGATATCTTAGTCAAAGGAGTCACAAGATGTAAAAGTCAAACTCAATAAATACAAAGAGAGTTGTCAAAGAGGTCAAAGTCAATGATTCGAACAAATGCACATTATCAATGATCAGATGACATATCACAACCAATTTACATTCAGTACAAGTGAGCATTTGCTACAGTCAGATAATTTGTCGCAAGAGTTCATGTTCAATAATGATACAGTATGTGAGCAGAATTCTGTACATAATTAATATACAGACTGTATTGATCCAGGCAATTCGCAGAATGTTTTAAACTCAAATTCAACATAGATGACTTACAAGAGTCACGGTGTTGTGTCACATACAATGATAATCAATAGTGCTGCATAATGTAAACATAGTGCCATACACAATATACTATGTGTGGCATATCTAGACTATGTAGGATTTAATTACACAGGGTGTTTACAAACAGGCTAAAGTGTGCCATTCAGTCGCTGAATTGAGTCCACGATTGGTCAAATCAGTTATACAAATAAGTCTGCCTTCTTTGATGGTTAACAACTGGTCAACATTACTTTGTCTTTTTGTGGGTTTAATTACATCTAATACCCACCATTTCATGTCTATTTCAGAGTGACCATGTTTTCGGTAATGTTCAACTAGTGGGGCATTTTCTGTATGGCATCTAATGCGCGATTGATGTTGTAAGATTCTTTTCTTTACAGGTTGAACAGTTTTCACAATATAGTGTAACTTGCAAGGGCATTGTATGCAATATATCACATTTGATGTGTTGCAATTGGAGAAAGCTTTAAGGGAGATGGTAACATCATTAATCGTGCAGGTCTTAGTTGTTTGCGTAGTATTGCACGCTAGGCACATATTACATTTATAATGTTCAACAATAGGCGATAATTGTCTCATATTGTCAACCATATCTTTTGAGTTGTCTTCATACGCCCTCACTAACCTGTCTTTTAGGTTAGTACCCCTTTTAAAAGAGAAGAGGGGTTTTGCATAAAATTCAGGTAGATTCCTTAGTAAGTTCCAATGTTTACTCACAACTTTTTTTATGGCATTTTGTCAGTCAGTCAGTCAGTCAATACTTTATTTCGGCTTACAGCCATAAAAGCCAAAGGCAACAATAAATGAACATTTACATACAAAGCCATGATATACAATTATATACAATAGACATAAGGTGATTTTATCTCCATGAATTAGGCAATACCAAATATAAGATATAAATAAGAATATTAAATTAGTAAAAAACCAGACCATTATCTAAAAACTGAGGTAGACTAGATGTCATAATACCATAAAGCGGGGAGATCAATAAATTCCCCCCCCTGCAATTACAGTTTATGACCAGACCGTTCCCTAATAATATACACATTAAATAAAAATCTACTTATACCAAATACCACTAATTGTGAGGTGTCAGATTTTAATATGCGCTCCGCTGCTCTGTATGACCTAACCCCCACATGTTTACAAAGGGGTTTGATCCAACAGAGCCTCAGTTTCTTGTAAGCCGGACAGAAGAAGAGTAGATGAGCATCATCTTCCCTAGCCCCTAATGAACACAAGGTGCACAGATCCAAACCATTTTCCCCGACCCACCTACATGTGTAAGCGCTGATCAGTAAAACCCCGTACCTGAATTGCAAATATAGGGATTTTGCTAGTGGAGGGGCAATCTCATCCATAAATTCTTCAAATTTGGGTGTGTCTTTTATATTTAGGAATTTCTGGGTCAATGTGCCAATCGTAGATCCAAGGATTAGCTCACCGTTAACATAAGACCAGAAAGTATCCTTTAGAATTTTTTTGGAGAGCTGAGTCATATTCTGAGGCTCCTCCCAAAAATGTAAAAAGCCCTAGTCTCTTAAACCACATACATATATACTTCAGCCACTGGGTTTTCAGGTACTCGTCAATCTTAATTAGTTCGATCAAGCCAAACTTGTAATCCCTCAGCTCTGGGGTTATCCAAACCCTAACCCAATACAACAGTGGTCTCAATGATGCTAAGTGCTCTGTTCTTTTAAGATTAATATCCAAAAATACGGGGACAACGGGGGTTCTAATCGGTATTTTAAGTAGACTACGCACAAAATTGTTTTCTGCCTTCCCAAATTTATTGGTACTACAATATCCCCATACCTCAGCACCATAGAGGGCAGCCGATTGGGCTTTAGCTTTAAATACCTCAAGCGCTGGAGAAATGGCTTTAGAATAGCTTGCGCCATGCACTTTTAAGATGGGCAGTGAATTTTGTTTAAGCAATAATGTGCTTTTATTCAGCTGTCCTTTCCAAGTCAAATTACTATCCAGCGTCAGACCCAGATAATTGAAACTTCCTACCTGTTCCAATATACGATTCTCTAGAAAGAGATTTTTCCTGAGGGTTTTTTTGGAATTTATAGCCATATATTTGGTTTTAGTTGGATTAATTTCTAACCCCTTCTCCACACAATTACTTTGGAAGGAGTTAACCAAATTTTGCAAACCTCTCGGGGTCTGAGAAATAAGAATAGTATCGTCAGCAAATTATAGGGACGTAATTATTTCTCCATCCAGTTTCGGGGAGTCATGGACACAATTCCTTAGGTAGCTTGGAATGTCATTAACATACAGCGAAAAAAGTGTGGGGGCTAAAACGCAGCCTTGGCGTACGCCTCGATCTACAGGAATGGCTTTTGATAATTCACCAGCCTTCCCCCATCTAATTTTAGCATAATTCCCTGTATGTAACTTAATGAGTTCATTAAGTAGCTCACCTGGGACCTTCATTTTCCTTAACGTAGACCACAACAACTTACGAGGAACAAGGTCGAAGGCGGCCCTTAAGTCCATAAACGCCACATAAAGACTGCCCTTCCTAATATTAATATATTTCCAGCAAATGCACATAAACCTGAACACCGGATCGACTGTGCTGATTTTAGACCTAAAACCTGCTTGGTATTTGGTTAATATCTTTGTCTCCTCAATCCAATCTAAAATCCTATTTAAAATATGTCTGGCAAAGATTTTTTGTAAAATATCTATTAAACTAATGGGGCGGTAATTGCAAGGATCATGGCGATCTCCTTTTTTGAAAATTGTTATAATTTCTGCCCCTTTCCACGATTCTGGGATCGGAGTTCCAGCCACAATTGAATTACTTAAAAAATTTATATATGGTCCCCACACCTCCACATCATGTTTCAGTAGGTCACCAGGGATTTTGTCAGGACCAGGGGCTTTACCCATTTTAACAGCGAATACTGCCTGATTAGTTTCTTCTAAGCTGAAATGTAATGGTACCATACTATTGTCTAAATTTTTTCCTACATTATCAGGGGGCAAATCATCCTTATTAATAGATTAAAGCTTAGAAAAGTGATCACACCAAGTAGTTTCATCCAAAAAAATATCCTTAGGTGATCTACCCTTCTTATTTCCCTTGGCAATTAGATTCCAGAACGTACTTTGATCATGTAGCTTAGCTGCATCCAATAAGTCCTCCCATAGATCAGCATCCCATGCTTTTTTTGCTTGGTTCATAGTGGTTTTATAGGTGATTCTTGCACTTCTTATGTCAATTTGACTTCCATGTTTTACTGCCAGAATCAACCTTGATTTTGCTTTTCTACAGTCTTGGTTATACCATTGATTTTCCAATTCTATATGCTCCTTATTTCTATTTCCCTCTTTTTTATATACTTTGCTCAGAAGGGGGGTCAAGGCGTCGACCAACTTATAGTGTAATTCTACAACACCCTGTGTTCCTATTGAGGGCAACGGGGGTGTTCCAATGATTTAATTGAATTTGTTATAAATGTTGGTCAACGCTTCATTTTTACCCAAGATATATGAACATTTTAGAGCACGCCTATTATTAGATATCTGTAACTCCCCCACTGGAGAGTTTAATGGGCCTTCTACATATGGTCTAAGGAAAAAGGGAGCAGAGTCTAGCCATAATTGGAGAGGAAAATGATCACTCTCCGTTCTGGAATCGATCTTAAAGTCAATTAATGATCCCCGTAGGTTCCAAGAGGCCATTACAAAATCTATGTGTGACCTAGAGTTTCCCTTAAAGTAAGTGGGAGCTGGTGGTCTATCTGAAAAAAAACGGCCATTACATGCTTTTAAGTCATGTGACACAGTCATCTGTAAAATCTGTGTGGCAGCTATTGAACTTTTAACAAAACTTGAGGTCTCCAGGGGCATAATATCACTCGCAGCATCTTGTTCATCAAACAGTCTATCTAAACCCTGAATGGGTTCATATTTACAATTAAAATCTCCACAAACTAAAACATGGGCATTATGTCCTAAATCTTCCAAAGTGGAATCCAGAATTTCTACCACCTTTGATTCCTTATTAGATGGATACGGTCTATTGTAAATGTTTATTAGGTGGATAGCTTCTTTCCCTCTAGTCACAATTTTAAGACCTAGCAAATCAGGGGAGGGGATGGATAGCTGACTAACCTCTATTTCCAAGGTAACTTTGACCCAGATGACCAACCCCCCGGATGCCCTTCCTCTGTTTGATGATATTGCTTTAGAGTTAAAGGTTTTATATCCTAATCTATGGGGGGTTTCAACCATCCAGGTCTCTTGTAAAAGGATAATGTCATAATTTTCAATATATGGACACCATACTACATCCTTTAAGTTCCTGGATAGGCCAGCAATATTCCAAGATAGCAACCTAATATTAGAATTATCGTTTACACATACAGGAGATTTTCCTAATATATTATCATCACTGATAGTATCTTCCACAAGTGTGGCTAGAGAATTTACTGCTTCCGCTTTGTGATTATCTTTAATATTACTTGATGCCTCTAACACTGGATGGGACTTCAGAACCATATCTGCTCCAGCTAACACGCCCAGCCGGTCACACGATGGCATTTGCATGAGTACCAAATGTAGAGACGCATACTAAATGTGGTTGTTTAGGGCGATCTTTGACAGTCAGCAATGCCTCCCTATCATTAAACCAAGCACGTTTCATGGATTTCTTTAGAAGTTTCGATGGATAACCCCTAGCTTTTAGTTTTTCTTTAAGCTGTCTTGCCTCTGTAAAATAATCATCTTTGAACGTACAGTTCCTGCGCAACCGCAAGAACTGTCCAAAAGGTAGACCATCTTTAAGCGCTTGGGGATGGTGGCTTTGGTACTCTAAAAGTGTGTTTCTGGAAGTGGGTTTTGTATACAAAGAAGTATACAAATGATTGGTAGTGTCATTTTTAATGGTAATATCTAAGAAATTCATCTCAGATCTATCAAACTCAATGGTAAATTGCAGATGTGGACTTCTCAGATTCAACCAACTATGAAAGGTTTCCAGTTCTTTTTGTGTGCAACGCCACACAAGAAACACATCATCTATATAACTAAGCCATTTTTTAATGTTCATAGAAAATGGATTAGATATATTGAATATGAAATCATTTTCAAAGGTGGATACATAGATATTGGCAATATCTGGTGCATAAACAGCACCCATCGCTACTCCTTTTTGCTGTTGGTAAAACGTGTTTTGGAAAAGAAAAAAATTTTCACATAGGGAAATGCGCACACATTCTAATATGAACTCTGTTGGCACCTGATGTGGTCTTGGTCTGGTGTCCAAGAGATTGTGTAAAATCTGTATGACTTCTTCCTGTGGAATATTTGTATACAAACTCTCTATGTCCATAGAGACCAAATATTCATTCAAAGGGTCAAAATCATAGTTTTCAATCAGGTTAATCACAGCCATGGTATCCCTTATGTAAGAGGGTTGGTTAATGGCAAAAGGTCTGATGAAATGGTCAGCGTATTGAGCCAGGGGTTTCAGTATGGAATTACAGCCAGAGACTATTGGACGTCCTGGCGGGTTCACAGAATCTTTGTGCACCTTTGGGAGCATATAGATTGCGGGTACTGTAGGTGTTTTATTGATGAGGAAAGCTGATTCTTTCTCTGACAGCCATCCACCATCAAGACCTAGTTTGCTCAATTTTGATATTTCTAGTGCCAGTCTATTTGTTGGATTGGTCGTAAGTTTCTTATAATGAGATGCAATTGAAAGTTGTTTGAGAGCCTCCTGGTTATATTTGTCTTTATCCCATAGGACTATCCCTCCACCCTTGTCCGCAGGTTTTATAAGGACATTGGAGAGTGACTGTAGGTTCTTTAGTGCTGTTTGTTTCTCTTTCGAGAAATTAGATTTGTATTGTATCCTTTGTTTAAAGAGACTATCAATCTCTATAAGTATGGCATTCTCAAAAGTTATGATTTCTTTTTTAACCATGGTGTTAGTAGGATAAAACGTGGATCTGTTTCTTAGACCTGTAACTCCACCGTCCGATCTTATATCATTATTTGTACAGAAATTGTTTAATCTCACAGTACAAAAGAATCTATAGATTTCCAATTTAGTCTGGAACAGGTCATTCCTGTAGGTGGGAACAAAGCTCAAACCTGATGCCAGGACTGCAATATCTTGTTCAGATAGATTGTGTGCAGACAGGTTAAAAATTGATATTGTTTGATCAGGCTCTACCATTCGTAATATTGGTTGCGGGTCTGACGGAACCCTGGCGTGTATTGATTGCGATACCATCCTCGTTTGGAGGGCCGCTGTCTCCGAGGTGGACCTGTACCTCGGCGATCCTGCCCTAAAAAACTCTGTCTAGAAGTTGACGGTTGCTGATCGTAATGACGGTAGGATGTATCTATCGATTGATCGCTGCCTGTATCTGAATTTGTATCAGAAAAGGTGATTCTCTTCTTGGTTGTTTGAGCAGGGTTTTGGGGATTATAAAAATCCTTCTGTAAATATGGATATATTTTTTCTTTCTTATATCTTTTGATATCGTTCTGTAGTTGCTCAGTTTTTTTATGGGCATTAAATTCCTCAAATTCTTTTATCGTTTGTTGAACTTTATCTAAAAGAAATTTGCCATTTGTGATGGCTGAGTCTCCTAGAATCTTTTTTTCAAGGGTCTCTATTTCTTTTATCAAGATCTTAAATTGTCTAAGAGCTGTTTCTATACTTAGCACCATCCAAGTTCGAGAGCATTTATTGGCCGAAAAGCTAAAGCCTATTTTAAATTCCTCATCATCAGTAAAGATTATTGGAATATTACGAATTTGTAGACCAGTTGGAATGATATTAGCATTGAGTCAATCTGTCAAGAACTTGGCATGAAGCTCTGTTCGTACCAATTTCTTTTTAAGACGCTCAAGTTGATTAAGGTCTGATTCATAGGGGGATGAGGTCACTACCCCCTTGTTGCCCAATAGTGAGGGGCCACCTGCAATTTTTAGAATATATTCATCAGAATGTGATAATGTCTCTGCTTCAGACATAAATGTATTTACTTGGTGAATATTTTTAGAAAAATACAAACAAACAAAACCACTAAGAAGTGATCCACAACAGACAAATGTCTGCGCTCAAAACTGATATAGACCGTGGACAACCCAATATACCCTTGAGGGTATTGCAGCACCAACCTGACAAAGGGCACGCCCTATGATGAAGCATGACACCCAGCCGCGTGTGTGAGGGCCCTAATTACTAAAGTGGGAGCCCCCCACACCCTCACACCTCAAACTGAAGACCGACTAGTCCTCTGTTTCTCCTCCCTCCTCCTTCCTTTCTCAACTCCGGGAACTGCATACCTTTTTTGTATGACATATCCCTAGGGGAATGTATGCTGGACCTACAAGTTCCCCCAGTACCTCATTTTATTTTGTCATATCTTGGAAAACACCAATTTCCTCCTCCAAGCCATAGATTTCTTTGCCAATAATAGCATCAAGGCGTCCAGCATTATGATAGACTCTAAAAAAACATTTGATCTAGTTCAGTGGGAGAATCTTTTTACCACCATGATTAGATTTGGCTTTCCATTAAAACTGGTGAAATGCTTAAGTAATTTATACAATCAAGCACAAGCTTAGATTATGACAAACGCACACTCGGCAGGAAATTCATAATTAGTAGGGGCACTCGTCAGGGCTGTCCTATCTCTCTGGTTCTTTTTGCACTTTTTATAAAACTGCTAGCTATTCCCCTTTGTCAAGATCCACATATTGACCCCCCGATTTTCGACACTCCTAAGCTTAAATTATTTGCTGATGACTTGATCCTTTACTTGAAAGGCAAGGATCACAATATCAAAAGAACATTTGATAGAATTCAAGCCTTCTCCGAGTATAGAATAAACCAGTCAAAATCTGAAATCCTGTTATTTAATGCCTCTGTCTACGTACTACCTAAGTAAATGCAATACCAGGTGCAAGTCCTGCGTCCTATCAGATACCTATGTGTTTTTATCTCACACGATTCTACTGATCTCTATCAACGTAACTATTTAACGATACTGGCAAAAGCTCAGATACTACTATCACAAAGGCAGCTATATCCTATTACAATCATTGGGCGAAAAGATTTAATTAAAATGAACATCCTACCTCTTTCTCTTTTTATGTTTTCCAATATTATCATAAAAGTACCCCAGAAGTTCTTTTTAGAAAATTGGACAGATGCTGCAGCATTTTATTTGGTCAGGCAAAAAACCTCGGACCAAGTTAGAAACCCTTCAATTACCAATTGAAGATGGTGGCCTAGCAACCCCACATTTCATGAAGTACTTTCAAGTTATTTTTTAAATTGGTGTGTGAGGGCAGCAACCTCTCAAAATCCCCCAAATAACTTCTATCTCAACCTTATGTTAAAAGAAGCAAATATCAAGCGTTTCCCCTTCCTAAAGCTCCCAAGCTCCCAAAACGGTGTAGGTATAAATTCACCTTGGTAGTAGCCTGGAGATTTAATCGACTGAAGGAAGCCTACGATTTCCCTCAATTTCACCAGGACATCATATTGAAAGAGAGTGATTTGCTAGGCTTTCCGTCAGGAAGAGGGTGCTTTCAGAAGTGGGAGAAAGCAGGGTTTCATAGGCTTAAGGACTTTTTTGTAGCTGGAGCAATGAGGCCCTGAAGGCAGCTTAAAAAGGGTAATTTAGCAATCTCCGAGGGGTTGTTCTTATCATATCCTCAAATTTAGCATTTTTTCCATGACACGAAACCTCCAGGGGACCCTTAAACTTCGGCTTTAAGCTATTCATTTTATGTTTTGGGACAATGGGAGTTGGCAAATGGTACACTACCCTGCTAAAACAACTGTATCCCAAAGTAGTCCCAGCTGCACAAGCAAAACTTGTGTTCACTACGGGGTACAATTAAGAACCCTCTATCTGTAATGCATATAATATCTTGGCCAATAAGGCCATTAGAGTTGCAAATTTGAAGAGGATGGTGTTTTTCTCAAAATGGCCATTATCTTATTCACCAGCTAAACTCCAAAGGATTTTTCCAACCTCATCCCAACTATGCTTCGGATGTGATGTGGACAAGGAAAATTAGTTACATATCATTTTTATGTGTCCAGTCATATTTACTTTTTGGAGTAAAGTATTTCAATGGCTAGTGGTTAAGCTTCAAACCACGATAATACCAGAAGCAATGGGAGCTCTCTTTGGGATATGCAACTCGGGGAATTTAACGATCCATCAGAAACAATTCTACTTTATTTTGACCTTAGTGGCCAAATTGTTAATCCTGCAGAAATGCAAATTGAGAGAAGCTCCCTTGTAGGAACAGTGGATAGCTAAGATGCACCGGGTTAAATCAAGGGAAGAACTCTATGCTTTATGGATTGGGGTGGCTTTTAAATTTCAGACAATATATGTGGGGTAGGTAGAACAGGTTAGTACTTGGGGTAATGGCTAGCAGATTGGGGTCAAATATCTTCAGAATAACCAGAAAGGTGAAGGAGAGAGGGGGGGAGGAAGGGAAAAGAGAAGGAGAGATTCTCGTCTAATGTTTTAAGCCTCTTTTCAACCACCTATGAAGTATTAATTAGGATTAATTCAGACTTTTTGAATGCTATGCCCATGAAATGATGTGCGAAATTAAGCTGATGTATCCTACTGTAAATGAAATTAATTATTGTGTTGCTTTACTCTTCTTTTTCTCTTTCTCCTCTTCCCCTTATAGAAAAGGGCAATCGATTAATTGTGCATTCTTGTGCTGTTTTTTATTTTTAAGTAAGTGGCTATGACAAGATGAATTGTATGCTATTTATCCTCATTTAATTCCTGTTTTCTACCTACTTGTAAATCAAAAGAAAAAGAAAAAAAAAGAAATTCATCGGGATAGTTACCTGAGCTAATTATAACATGCCCATAGTGCACTGCTTATTACATCATCTATTACATCACTCATGATATGGTCGGTGACATCACTGATGACATCTCAAAAGATATTACGGATGACATTACTAATGGCATCATCTACAGAACCACTCACACCCCCATACAGCCTCTTATACACCCACTCACACACCCACACAAGCACTCACATACCCACTCACAGACCCATACAACTACTCACACACTCACTCACTCATCCATAGGCCATTCATTTACCTGCACCCTCACTCATGCAGCCACACACACAACCACTCACTTACTGATACAGCTGCTCACACAATCACACACTCACCTACACAGCCACTCACACAGCCACACACTTACCCATTGCTACTCACACACACCTGTTCACCCATACAGCAACTCACACCCACTCACTCACCCATAAAGCCTCTCAACACAGCCATTCACTCACCAATACAACCACTCACACAGCTACTCACATACCCATTCACACATCCATACAACCACTCACATACCTGCTCACTCACACAGACACTCACTCTCTAATACAGCCACTCACACACCAACTAACTTAATCAAACACCCACTCAAACAGTCCCTCACACACCTACTCACACTACCATACAAGCACTCAGATACCCACCCACACTCCCCTAAAAATACTGACAGTCATACAACCACTCACCCACCCATAAAACCGCTCACACAGCCACTCACTCACCCAGAAAACCACTCACAACCCCATTCACAGACCCAAACAGCCACTCACACACCCTCTAACACACCCGCACATCCACTCAGACAACCACTTACACACTGATACAGACAGTCACACAGCCACTCAGATGACATATGTTAGAAATAGTGTCACTCAGTAGTAGAGAAAGAATAGTAATTTAACTTATGCAGTAGCTTACTATATATCTTTAAGTCTCAGAAACCTTTACGAAACACTTACTAGATGATGTCATCAGTAATGTCATTTGAGATATCATCAGTGAATTCACTGGCCATGTCATGAGTGATGTAATATGTGAGGTCATAAGCAGTGTTTTGCAAGGGCATAAGTTATAGTTCGCTCAGGTAACTATAACTCCTACATTTCTATGGTTTTGTAAAAGTGAAATCTGAGCCTAACTATAATGTCCCTCTTACCTTTGTTTTTTGTAGTATATATAAAGTGCCCTAAGCATCTTGGGAGGCACTCGACAGTTCTCTGCCTTCCGGGTTGAAACTGTGCATGCCTTCCCGCTTCATCATTCAATTAAAGTGCATAATTATAAATGAACACTTGACCTTACTAAAACGATGTTATTCAAAGTGCATCCTGGACTACGAGTCTCAGTACAGTTAGGTGTGACGGTGCACTTAGCACACGCCCACTGGGGGGCTTGTTTGAATAAAATGTCGGAAATGGTTGTTATGCAGCCTTCGAGTGTCATTTTAGCAGCCCATGAGGAAGGGGTGGTTCCCTGAAACGCGTCGGGCACTTTAATTGAATGATGAAGCGAGAAGGCATGCAGAGTTTCAACCCGGAGGGCAGAGAACTGTCGAGTACCTTCCAAGATGCTTAGGGCACTCCATTGGATTAATTGTTTACCCGGCGGCCCGGCCGTGTGGGAGGCACCATCGCCTGCTGGCATGAGGAATGTTACTGCCAGCTGGGCGAGGCTTGAGTTCCAAACGGATTGGAACTTTTTGAGCACAGGACTCTTCAGCAATGTGCATGCCCGAACGCAACACAGCCTACTTAAGGTATCTAAAGACAGTGCATAATTATAAATGAACACTTGACCTTACTAAAAGGATGTTATTCAAAGTGCATCACGGACTACGAGTCCCAGTATACTTAGGTGTGACGGTGCACTTAGCACACGTCCACTGGGGGGCTTGTTTGAATAAAATGTCAGAAATGGTTGTGATGCTGTCTTCGAGTGTCATTTTAGCAGCCCATGAGGAAGGGGTGGTTTCCTGAAACGCGTCGGGCACTTTAATTGAATGATGAAGCGGGAAGGCATGCAGAGTTTCAACCCGGAGGGCAGAGAACTGTCGAGTGCCTTCCAAAATGCTTAGGGCACTTTGTTGGATTAATATATAAAATACCTATTTTCCATAGGAAATCCGCAACATTCTATTTCTAATAACGTTGGCGTCGATTGATGAATCTTTGTGAAATTTTCCAAGCTTTTGCCCAGCTCCGGTCCCCTCCTATCCTGAAAATGTCATGGTGATTCGTCAAGCGGGGGCCAGGAAAAAAGGGGGGTCCCAAAACGCGTTTTCCCCATGCATTTTCCCATAGGACCTGTTGACGCAGCTACAGCCCGAAGTGCTGAACGGAATTACACCAAATTTGGCAAAGAGGTAGTCCTCCGTTCAGACTTGTGCCTTTTGCTTAAATGGTGTAAATCCGTTCAGTAGCTCCTGAGAAAATCAAAAGTAAAATCACATATATATCTGGGCGGAGCCTAACCACACATCTCATTGTGAGATCTGATTGGCTGTCAGTACTTCATCCAAGAAGTGTTGGCAGCCATCTTGGGACCAATATACATGATAGCACCTCATTAAAAAGCATTGCAGTTAATAGAAGGTTTTAAGACTTTAGTCACATTATACATCATATTTTGATGGTACCATCCTCATTTTAGGAATTGTGGTGTGTTCTAAGGTGATTTTACCATGTGAAAAAGCCTTCTGCTGTGATATCATGAATCATGTTTGAGAGAAAACTATTTTCTCATGCTTTTCCCACAGAGGTTTGGAAGGTGATCTATAAGCTAAACTGAGAGCATATTTTCTGTAAATTCACATTATCTTTCTCAGTCATGTGAGAATGAAGTCTGACATTCTCAGTAAAACATGTACATCCAACAAGGGCAGAGACTGTCAATTGATTCCTTTGTGTTCTACTGCAGCATCCCAGAGAGTTCTAAAGAACCACTAGAGCGCTAACAGTCCTACTTATGACAAACGTATGGCACACCTGAAGCCATCTTGGTTGGAATAAAGTGGTAATTCTTAAAACATTTAATTTAGAAAATGAACAAAATGAGGGGGTTCATTTTGCCATAGAAAGTATGATTAGTGCTGCAGAAAAAAACATTAGGGCACATTTTGAGTGACTTCTCAAATCCTCTTCTATTATATTAAAAAATTCTGACATGCAGACTGAAACATGCACTTTCAATACCAGTAGCAGACTTCCCTGGTGAGCAGTAGCTTTACTACAGTGATCTAATAAGCAACTAGAGTGCTAACATTCTGAATTTATGGCAAATATGTGACACATCTGAATGCTTTCTTGATGGAATCAAAGTAAAAAACTGAAAGTATTTCCTACTGAGGAGACTGCAGTAAATGAGAAACTTAGGAAACATCATAACAAATAAGTCTCCCAAAATGGCCACCAGAGAAAAAAGAGCCCAAATGTAGCCCAAATATCACCCAGATGTAGCCCAAGTATAGCCCAATGACAGAATGTCCCAGAGTGTTCTAACGAACAACTAGAGCGCTAACAGTCTTCCTTATGACAAAAGTATGGCACACCTGAAGCCATCTTGAATGTAATAACGTGGTAACACTTAAAACATTTAATTTACAAAGGAACAAAATGAGGGGGTTCATTTTGCCATAGAAATTATGATTAGTGCTGCAGAATGAAAAATAAGGGCACATTTTGACTTCTCAAATCCTCTTCTATTTCATAAAAAAATTCTGATATGCAGACTGAAACATCCACCTTTAATACCAGCAGCAGACTTACGTGGTGAGCAGTAGCTTTACTGCAGTGATCTAATGAGCAACTAGAGTGCTAACATTCAGAATTTATGGCAAATGTGTGACATATCTGAATACCTTCTTGATGGAATCAAAGTAAAAAACTGAAAGCATTTCCTACTGAGGAGACTGCAGTAAATGAGGAAATTAGGAAACTTCATAACAAATAAATCTCCCAAGATGGCCACCAGAGACAAAAGAGCCCAAATGCAGCACAAATATCACCCAGGTGTAGCCCACATGTAGCCCAATGACAGAAGTGTGCAAAACACTTATTTTTTGTGTATTTGCAGTTTATTATATAGTGCAGACTTGTCAGGTATTGGAGTGCTTTACATGAGCATTGGTTACATCACACAAGATCAAATTCATTTTGGTTGTAGACATGGGGAGATTAAGTGATTTGACCAGAATCACAGAATGTTGAGCTGAGGCAGAAACTCCAACCTGGTTCCCCAGTTGCAAAGTCTGCAGCTCTGGAAGTAACACCACATCCTCTCCCCTAGGTGCAACATTTAATCAAGTGGTCAACTGGATAAAAAAACATAAGGTTACAAATAATTTAAATGTTCTTTGTCGCTATTTGAAAACTCAGAAAATATGTCCTCATTTTAGTTTTTTAGAGCACTAACCATAATTTTGATACAAATAAGACCCTCTCATATATGTAATTTCTAAAGGAAATACTCTAGGTATTACAGTTTTGATTACATCAAGATGACGTCAGGCGTTACACACTTTTGTAATAAATATAGAATGTTAGCAATCTAGTTGTTCATTGGGATACTGTTGAGAGGCAGAGGCCAGGGGCACGGACTCTGAAAATTGAAGGCAGGTAGGAGAGTGCAGAGGCAACAATTTGACCACACTGGGCAGGCAGGAAGGGCAGTGGCAGCACAACAGACTATGGAGGGCAGTGGAAAGTGGGGCAGGGGCAACACACCAACGATACAGGACTGACAAGAGAGGCTGTGGCAATATAATAGACCATTGTGAGCAGAAGGAAGAGACAGTAGTAGTACAACCATACATGCCAACAGACCCGTTTCAGCCAGGAAACGTCCAATGTTTTTAAGCTCAAATGGGCTTTATTTGATCTGTCTCCTGTCTACAATCTCCTCTTTTTCAATGTAACTCAAAGGGGAAAATCAATACCCCAGTTTTTTTTCAAAATCTCCCTCTTACCAAGTTCAAAATGTTCGCAAGTATGGTACATTGGATCATGGTAGGCAGGAGGAATTGGGGTAGCGACATGGACTCGGATAACAGAGGACAGGAGGGACATGGAGAGGTGCACCAAACTGACCTTACAGGGCAGGCATCAGGGTTTGCAGCAGCACAATACACCACACAGCGCATGCGGGACGGGAGTGCAGCACAACAATCCATAGAAAGCAATAGGGAGGGGACAGGACCATGCACATGGACAACAGAGAACAGAGGGGAAAGAGGCAATGGTAGCTAGCTGACCATAATGGACAGACAGGAGAGAAAGCTGCAGCATAACAGATCATAAAGGGCAGGAGGGACGAATCAGGGGCATTACAATGGAACAGACAAGCCAGGAGGGAGGGAATAGGGGTCTGCACATGGAAACAGAGGGCTGGGGGCAAGGGGGCAGGGCAGGAGCAGCAAGATGACCATGGAGGTCAGGCAGGATGGGCACTAGAAACAAGACACACCATGGAGAGCAACAATGAGACTATGATGGCATACACACAGACCATGGATGGAAGGTGGGAGGGGGTCAGGGGCAGCTAGCTGACCACACAGGGAAGGTGGGAGGGGCCATGGCAGCACAGAAGACCATGCATGGCAAGCGGGAGGGTTAGTGGCAGCACAATGCCTATGATGGGCAAGAAGGAGGGTGTAGGGGCATGCACAAAGGATCATGGAGGATAGAAGGGAGGGTCAGGACCTGGGCACAGACAAGAGAGTTCAGGGGAAGGGGCCTTACAACAGACTGCGCGGGGCAGGCAGGAGGAGCAGTTGCTGCACAACAGACCAGGGAGGGCAGAAGGGTGTGGCAGTAAAATGGACCATGGAGGACAGGAGGAAGGGGATAAGGGCATGGCATGTGGACAGGCAGGGACAGGTTACAGTCATCTGACAATGTTAGGCAGGTGGGAGGGGAGTGGCAGCTCAACAGAACACTCAGAGTAGATAGGAGTGGCAGATCCATGGAACATGGTGGTCATAAAGGATGGAGCAGGGGCATGCACAAAGACATCGGAGGGCAGGGGGAAGGAGAATAGGGGCAGCAAGCTATACACAGAGGCTAAGCAGGAGGTCAATGATGGGCCATAGAATTGGGCAATGGAGGGCAGGAGGAGTGGACTGGTACATCATGCTAAATGGAGGGCAGTGGCAGCACATCAGACCATGCATGGCAGGAGGGAGGAGGCTAGTCCATGGATTCAGACAACAGAGGATAGGGGGAGGTGGATGGGGCAGCAAGCTAACTGTTCAGAGAAGGTGGGTATTATGAACGTTATCATTTTTAAAATGTGTGTCTGTGCGAACTAGTTAAAATATGAACAAGTATGCAGCATAATCTCACTTTTATTCAGGAAGAAGAGGACGTTTGTGACTGTGACTCCGGGCTCACTTGGCAGAAACACCCCCTGACCCTTCACCCCCCATCGCAAAATGTAATGCCCGTGAAAAGGGTAGGTGGACGCAGTGTTATATAGAACATAGTCCTGAGAGCACAATTGAAAATGAAAACTAGATATAGTATATGGTATAAACTATGCACCAAAAAGTGTGATATAAGATGAACCAGGGCGTGAAATATAATATGCAATACATTGTGCGCAATGACAGATTCATTGGAGAGTGCGAGATAGCACAGGCACTAGCGCGTGCTATGCGATATCCGCCTTGGAGTGTAATATGCACAGGGCAGTGTTGTGTAATCTAACTAGTCTCTAAAGTTGTTATATAAAATATGTGCTGGGGAGTGTAACATTGCATATGCACTGTGACAAAGATATGGATCCCAGATTGTAATATGTATGGCATAGCGCTGTGCGTTATAACATAGGCATCGAGGAAGGCACGTTAGATGGGGCAATAGAACCCGTGCGAAGGCAAGTGTGGCATGACATATTCACGGGGTGGTGTTACAGTGCACATGGGCTAGAGAGTGTCATAGCATACGCACTAGCTGGTGGAATACAACACAGAGGTGTGAGGCAATCGGCGGGCACTGGTGGGTGTAACACAGCATTGGGCTCAGCCAGGAGCACGCTGTGACTCTCAAGTGAGGTTCGTCTCCTTTCCAGAGAGCAAAATAAAAAGTATTACACATCCGGCGGTGGATGTGTGTTTTATTAACCGTGAGGGGGGTTTCTTGCATAGTTTGGTCAAATTTTTGTTGAATCCCCTTTGAATGGCTTGGTGTGCGTGTATATTAAATGTTCCCGTCAATAGCTACCCATGTGTGTATAAATAAACGACAAGGGTGTCTACTTGGTGAGTACCCACCGGCGGGGGCGCCGGATTAGGCATGGTAGGGCGTCAGACACGTCAGAGCTTCACTAGCGGTGTAAATACATTCCATGTGGATTCATTCTATGCATAGTCGCCTTTTAATGAATATCACGCAAATCGTCATGGTGATAGGTACATACTGTTGGTCCAGCATGTCCTAGGTGTTTCTATAAATATATATTTTTTTTAAATAATAAAAAACAAAGGCCGGCCCCGGGGGATGGGGTCCCTGGGGTCATAAGTGGCCTGAGGAGGGGGCAACGCAGCCCCCTCCTAAACAATTAAAAAAAGAAAAAGGCCATGACCCGGGGGTTGGGGTCCCCGGGGCCGATTAAGGCCTTGGGAGGGCCAAATTTATTTTTTTTCAACAAAAAAAAATAGGGTGCAGGCCCTGGGGGATGGGGTCCCCAGAGCCAGTAAATTTGAAAAAGAAGGGGGGCCACACAGCCCTGCTTCTTAAAAAAATTAAATAAATAAAAGACTGGCATCGCGCTGAAGGCCACGCCCCCTCCTTGCAGCACTCTGCAAACGCGCCCCCTGGCCAGTTGTAAGTTGGGGAATTAATTCCCCTTCAATACTGAGGGTCCCTGAGGGCCAACTAGCCCAACAGGTATCTCCAGTATGCGCCAGGGAGCTGCGTTGAAGACAGGTGTTCTGAGCCCACGCCCCTTTTTACACCTCTATGCAACACAGCTCTGTGGCGCTTACTGGAGGTACCTAGTGGGCTAGTTTGACCCTAGGGACCCTTAGGATTCAAGGGGACTTAGTCTCTCAACTTAGAACAGCCACAGGGCGCGTTTACACAGTGGTGAAGGGAGGGGACGGGGTCTGAGGTGACATGTGCAAACACGCCCTGTGGCGCGTTTTAAGTTGGGGAGATAATTCCCTTTCAATCCTGAGGGACCCTCTAGCCCACCAGGTGCTTCCAGTAAGCGCCACTGCTCTACGTTGCAGAGAGGTGGTGCAGGCCGTGCCCCTTTTTACACCTTTCTGCAATGGCGCTTACTAGACGTACCTAGTGGACTATTTTGTTATGTTATGTTATGTTATGTTATGTTATGTTAGGAGTATTTATATAGCGCGCAGCTGCCCCAGCTAAGGGGCGTCCTGGCGCATGACAAGGTAGACGTAGCAACACCTAACACAACAGGAAAAACAACAGAACATAACATCTATGGGGAAAGTTAAAATAAAAAGGTTTTTATGGCTTTGCGAAACGGGAGGAGATCCTCCATCAGGCGTATCTCCAACGGGAGAGAGTTCCACAGCAGTGCTGCTTTAACCCTAAAGGACCGACCTCCCGCTCGACTAAGCTTAAACCTTGGAACCACCGCAAGCGCTTGGCCCAATGATCTCAGGGAGCGGGTGGGAACATAAGAAGACAGAAGATTAGAAAGAATCCGAGGTGCTAGGCCCTTCAGAATCTTGAAGGCCACACATAAAACTTTGAAATTGATTCTAGTTTTAACCGGTAGCCAGTGCAGGGATCTGAGAGTACTGGAAACAGAGCAAGACCTGGGCAAGCCAACTATCGCTCTAGCTGCTGCATTTTGGACCCGTTGGAGTCGGCCGATATCAGCCTGGTTCGCCCCTACCAGGAGAGAGCTGGCATAGTCCAAGCGGGATATTATAGTTGCCTGAACCACCAGCTGCCTGGTAGGGGAATCAAAAAACTTCAGGACGGGTCGTAGTCCTCGAAGCACCCCAAAACAGCAGGCCGCAGTTTTCTTCGAATGTCCCACAAAGCTGAGAGTGGGCTCAAGCCACACTCCCAGATTTTTCAGCTCTGTAACCGGAGTAGGAGCAGGCCCAAGTTCCGGAGGCCACCATCTATCCCCCCAGAGCTCCGACCCCCTTCCGACGACCATAACCTCGGTCTTCTTGGCGTTGAGCTGGAGACAGTTTGCAGTCATCCAGCTCGCCACCGCCCTCAGTCCACTCTGGCACCTGGGGGCCTCAAGCTCGGCATCTCCGCTGTTAGTAACCGCTAGCTGAGTGTCATCTGCATAGGAGACCATGGTCATACCCCACTGCTTGATGACATCAGCGAGCGGCCTCACATAAAGATTGAAAAGCGTGGGACTCAGCGAGGATCCCTGCGGCACCCCCAGGCCCAGAGGATGGAATTTGGATTGATGGGGTGGAATTGCGACGCAAAAGGAACGGTCGTCAAGAAAGGAACGGAACCACTGTAGGGCAAGACCACTGATGCCTATCTCCTCCAGGCGACGCAGGAGGATGCTGTGTGAGACAGTATCAAAGGCGGCGCTCAGATCTAATAGTACTAGCGCCGCCGTCTGTCCCGCATCAAGCACCCAACGCAGATGTTCAACCATAGAGAGGAGAGCTGTCTCCGTACTATGCCCAGCACGGAACCCATTCTGAGTGTCATCCAGGATGTTAGCTCGAGCAAGATGGTCCGAGAGCACCTGGTTGACATGGGCTTCCATAACTTTCGCCGGCCAAGGGAGCAGGGAAATAGGCCGGTAGTTCTCCGGTTTGGAAGGGTCCAATGAGGGCTTTTTCAGGATCGGGGAAACCACCGCCCGCTTTCATTTTGCTGGAACCATACCCGTCGCCAGCGAGATGTTAATAAGGGAACGCACTATGGGGCGTCCCACAAAAGACTGCTCTCTAAAGAGGACTGGTCTTAATGGATCTAAAGGAGACCCAGACTTGATATCGTGAGACACCCTATCAAAATCCTCAGATGAAAACAGAGGAAGGGACTCCATAATAGGGAGGCCAGGAGTAATCTCCAACGTCCCCGGAGGTAGCCCCACGAGGGGAAAGGCCCGATAAATACCTTGCACTTTCTCCAAAAAGAAGGATGCCAGAGCTTCGCAATGCGAAATAGAGGCCGGCGCCGGAGAGGAAGTTCTTTTGGCCAGCAAGTCCTTGAGGGCCTTAAAAATCGCTTTAGATGGATTAAAGCTAGTGCGGAATTCCTCCGCGTAGCACGCCGCACGCGCTCTACATATAGCACGATGGTAGGCCTTCACGGAGGCCAGGTATACCACTTTCCTAGTCTTGTCATAGTGCTTCCTCCACTCTCTCTCCGCCCGTCTGCAAGTGCCCTTCAACACACGAAGGGCATTATCGTACAAGGGACTAGAATCGCGAGAGCGAGATTTACTTGCCATAATGGGTATCAATGAATCAAGCGCCCTGGTGATCCACTGACAGAACTGATCATAGCCCAATTCAGCATTGTCCAAGGATCCCAACGGATCAGCGGCAAAGACATTGTGAAGGTCCTCTAATCTAAGTTTATTCCAGTGTCTTCTAAAAACTGGTTTGGACGGAAGACTAACAAGAGTCTCCGGTAGAGGAGCCCGAATGGCCACCAAAAAATGGTCAGTCCACCCCAAAGGTGTTATAGAGGAAACTGTAGCTTCCATAAGGTTCGTAAAAAAGGGGTCCAGCGTGTGCCCTCCTACATGGGTAGGTAGTACTACCTTTTGGGATAGTTGAAGGGCCTCAAGGTCAGCTAAGATATTATAAACAGCCGGCACACTCTTGTTGTCAAAATGGAGATTAAGGTCTCCCAAGATAGAAAAGTTGGCACAGCCAATTGCCAGCGAGCTGACAGCATCCGGGAAGACTTCCCTAAAAGCCACATCGCTGCCTGGTGGTCGATAGACCACCATTCCCGAGATCGAAAACTGGGGGCTGATCAAAATCTTAAAGGAAGCACTTTCACATCCCGCAATATTCAGTGCCTTCCAACTACATGGAAGACTAGATCTAACTGCAAGGGCAATGCCCCCACCTCTAGAGGAGCGATTTAGAGTAAGAACAGAGTACTCAGGGGGGAAAGCCAAGTTGATAATAGCTGCGTCCTGTTCCCGCAGCCACGTTTCCGTGATCGCAAAAACATCTGGAGACTCCTCCTGTAAAAGATCATAAACGGCAAGATGATGCTGAACCAAAGATCTCACATTCAGGCTAAATATGCGAAGAAGAGGTGTCATAGCATCATCACGGGGAGTAAGGAGAGGAGACCTCTTGACGATAGATGCCGGGGGGCCAAGTGCCCATCTCTGACACGCGCAGCGATAAGGACCGCTTAGCGGGTGAATAGGTGTCTGATCACAGCTGGGAATGGACGACGCAATTGACCGCAAAGTGTCAATAGAATACGTTATCATCCCCAAGCCAAAATGTGCAAAAGACTATATGAGACCTCGGCCCCCCGTGCGCCCTCGACTCGGACGAGCGCAGACGGGCAGGACTCTGGCACGACTCCGGCTAAGCAACGGCGTCACACTGCGCGATCCCGCTGCGCGGGAGGTGCGACTTTAAATAGAAGTCCCGCGAGGCTGCCCGATCGCAGGAACACTCGTAATGGCGCCCGTCGGGAGAGTAGAGACGAACCCAACCAAAGATGAGGGCCACCCAGGGCTATAGACCACCCGTGACCCGGACCCACCAAAGCGGCGGTGCTACAAACAATTTAAGTGCGGTAAGAGGGAGGGAGCACCCTACCTAATCCCAGATTAAAAGCAAGGCTAATAAATAAACATAAACCTAAATACAAAAACGGGAGAATTTGGTTTTAAAATGTCACCGCTATCATAGCAGCGCGAGCGCAGCTATCACACTACCTTGTCAGGTTACCAGCAAAGAATAAGAACCGCCTTAAATAGAAGTCCCGCGAGGCTGCCCGATCGCAGGAACACTCGTAATGGCGCCCGTCGGGAGAGTAGAGACGAACCCAACCAAAGATGGCGGCCACCCAGGGCTATAGACCACCCGTGACCCGGACCGACCAAAGCGGCGGTGCTACAAACAATTTAAGTGCGGTAAGAGGGAGGGAGCACCCTACCTAATCCCAGATTAAAAGCAAGGCTAATAAATAAACATAAACCTAAATACAAAAACGGGAGAATTTGGTTTTAAAATGTCACCGCTATCATAGCAGCGCGAGCGCAGCTATCACACTACCTTGTCAGCTAGGGATCCTCAGGATTCAAGGGGACTTAATCTCCCAACTTAAAAAACTGCCACAGGGCGTGTATACACAGTGGGGAAGGGAGGGGACGGAGCCTGAGGTGACGTGTGCAAACACGCCCTATGGCACGTTTTAATTTGGGGAAATAATTCCCCTTCAATCCTGAGGGCCCCTGGGGGCTAACTAGCCCACCAGGTGCTTCCAGTAAGCGCCACTGAGCTGCGTTGCAGAGAGGTGGTCCAGGCCGTGCCACTTTTTACACCTCTCTGCAACGCAGCTCTGTGGCGCTTACTGGAGGTACCTAGTGGGCTAGTTGGACCCTAGGGATCCTCAGGATTCAAGGAGACTTAATCTCCCAACTTAAAACGGCCACAGGGCGTGTTTACACAGTGGGGAAGTGAGGGGACGGGGCCTGAGGTGACGTGTGCAAACACGCCCTGTGGCGCGTTTTAAGAGGTAGTTTTAATTCCCTGCCTATTATATACTAGGGGCTTACAGAGGAGGTCATGCTGATCACAGGGGGACCCCAACGCATAGTGTTCCCAAGTGTATGTAGGTGTTTTCACTGTATTCTGAGTGTCTTTTAACATAGCACTGGTTCTAGGACTGGTTAGTCAGACTCAGTTACCACCAGTATCCGTCTGAAAAAGTTGAGGGTACAGGATGATTTTGCAACAAGGCTTCTTTCTGCTCTTCTGTTTGTTCTTGCTGCACGTTATCCTTCTTCCTGCACTTTTCTTCGTCTTTGAGGACTTCTGTTGCTTCTTTCTGCATTTCTTTTTTTCTTTCCGTGCGTTTTTTCTTCTTTCTTCACATGTCCTATCTCTGTAGGCATAGTTAGAAATTAGCATTTAAAAAACCTTTGAAATTCAATGAAAAAACCATAGGTTTCAGGCACGTTATAGTTAGGAATTAGCATTTAAAAAACCTTAGAAATTCACTGAAAAAACCATAGGTTGCAGGGGCATTATAGTTAGCTGGACTTTTCACTCGTACAAAACCATTGAAATTCCCCCGTTATAGTTAGTTCAGCTAACTATAACTCGCGCGCCCGCAATGCACTGCTGATGACGTCACGCTGTAGAATCTTCTCCCGGGCAGTACCCCTAAAACGCTCTCCTGGTGCAGAGGTTCAGGCAGAAAACAGTCAATTACAGTATAGCACCCACCAAATATAGCGCTCACCTACCCCATGCAGCTTGACTATAGTGCTCTCCTTTCCGCAGGGAATGCAGTCAGGGTCCCACGAGGCACTAGGGTGCAGGCAGGGAGCGCAGGTCAGTCCAGTATAGTGCTCTTCTTCCTCAGGCGCTAGTCAGCAGAGCAGCAGATGCTCGGGAGTTCATCTCCCTGGTTCCCCTCCCACTGGGCAAGGTCAGATAGGCAGGCAGGATTACTCAGCTATCTTGGGGACAGCAGAGCCTCAGCTCAGTCAGCCACAGTAGTGTAGTCTCCTCCTAGCTCCAACCACCTATACTCCGGCAGGGGTTCCCCAGGTCCAGTGGTGCCCTAGCTCTGGCTCTCCCTGGCCCTGTGGACAGCAGAGGGGTGCAGATAGGCTCAGGGGCCAGCACACAGGCCCATGTGGCGGTACCTCCTGGCAGCAGGTTCCCTCTCTTTCAGGTCCACGCTCTGACTGAGCACATGGCAGCCCAGCTCCGCTTTTTATATGCCCCTCACCCCACCTACCAGACAGTGCCAGAAGCTTCTAGAAGCGTCTGGGGAAACTGGTTCTAACTGGCCTAGGGGAGGTGTCCAGCACCCTGGGTGCCAGGCTTCCCTCCAAAAGCTGGGGTTGCTGGGAAATAACAACTAGACTGGTAACCCAGCTCAGTCAGGCGGCACAACCACACAGCCATGGCATCCATTTTAAAAGTTACATGTTTAAATAGGGAAACTCAGTCTGCACACACCATTGCACAGCATTCAACATTTGCATTTAACATGCATTCACATAGCATGTGGTTTCCCATAAAAAGCGAAAAAAATCAGGGAAAAGGGCCAAGTCCAACATACACATACATAGTGATTGTTTTTCCCATGTTAATGTTTCAAGGGTTCCCACTAATGAAACAGAATGCTTTATCTCACTATGTTTTTTCAGTGAATTTCTGTGTTTTTTTTTTTTAAGAAAAGATTTTATTCGGCGACAAGCACATAGAATGCAGGCCCCTGCTAACCCAGAGGTATATGCCAAGTCATTGCAATCATAACATTCTTGACCTTTTACATTAATAAAATACTGCAAGATGAACTACATCTAAAAAACAAGAATCCCCTGCCCCCCCCCAACTCCCGGTTCACCCGCGACCGCACTATACCATGACCAGTAGACAACAACCAGTAGGAGCATAGGCTAGACAGTTCCGGCCCCAGGCCTAGCATGAGCCGTCCCGTCCCATGAGAACTAAAGGGAACCCTCGTCCCGCTCCTCCAGGGGTGGCTCCAGGAGGATACCCCTGTAATCTGCCCATCGCTTCCATATCTTATAGTGTTTGCGGGGACACCCCCTGGCAGTGAAGATAGGGAGCTCCAAGCCCATGCTGAAATCCAGACCCCTCTTCCACACGTTCAGAGAGGGGGCCACCGGAGCCTTCCAAGCTCGGGCGATATCCCTCTTGGCCAGTGTAAGGCCCAACAATAGCAAGTGTCTCTTGTAGATGTTCCCACCAATATCTTCCATGGTATGTAGGAGTACTAGCTTAGGGTCCGCGGGTAGATCCTACCCCAGTACCTCAGACAAGCAGGACAACACCCCCCTCCAAAACCAAGACAACGACACGCACAACCATACCGTGTGATAGAAGGAGCCCTCCTCCCGCCCACATCGGAGGCACTCCGGGGATGCGATCAGCCCCGCCCGCCACAGCCTCCTACGGGTATAGTAAGCCCTGTGCAAGTATTTAAATTGAATGAGGCGTAGTCGAATGGCTATTGCTGCCCCCTGGGGCAAGGCTAGCGCCTCCGTCCAGTCTGACTCTTCAAGGGGCCCAACATCGCCCTCCCAAGACCCCTTTAGACACTGGAGTGAGGGGGAACTGTGAATGACGAGTGTTCTATATATCTTGGAGATTTTCCGCTCGAGGAGATCACCCATGAAAAGCTTTGCCTCCACTGGGCTAAAATCAGCTATGGAATCCAAGCCCGCCAAGCTAGGGAACAGTGCATGACGGAACTGGAGGTACCTGTAGAATTGTGTCCGGGGCATGTTGTATTCTTGTTGTAAGTCCTGGAAGGACTTCAAGACATAGTCTCGTACCACATCCCCTATTGTGGAAATGCCTATCCGATCCCACCCCTCAAACCCGGACAAGGCCGCCATCTGAGGCAGTTGCCCATTATGCCACAAGGGGGTCTCCCGCGTGAGTATATTCCACCACCCAATTCGTGTCAGCGCCTGGCGCCAGATCTGAAAGACTACCTGCGTCACCGAGGGCAGACATGCCCTGAGTGAGGCAGAGTATAGCAGGGTGTGTATCGTGTATGGAACCATGAGTCGCCGCTCCACCGCGTAGGCCGGATCTCCCCTATCCCCGTACCACCACTCGTTCAGAACTAGCAGGTGGGAGGCCTGATAGTGGGAGAGCATATCCGACGTAGCCACACCCCCTCCATACGTTGAAAGGAAGCACGTCCGCAGGGCAACCCGAGCCGCCCCACCCTCCCATAGGAACTGACCTAGGGTCGAATTCACCCGACGGAACCAGCCTGGTGGAATCGTATACGGATGGTTCTGTAGCTGATACAGAAGACGAGGGAGGGCCACCATCTTGAAAATCGCAGACCTACCAAATATAGTGAGCAGCATCTGGGCCCACAGTTTGATATCTTGGCAAACTCGCTCCCAGACGGGCACCACATTTCGCCACCAGGAAACCGCCGGGGTGGAAGACAAAAACACACCTAGATACTGGAGTCCCCCCGCCGCCATCCGCACCGAGGAGGCCCACTCCCCCAGCGGAGCCGGCCCCCCTAATACCCACAGGGTAGACTTCCGGGGATTCATGAAGAGGCCCGAATTCTCACCGAAGATCTGCATAATACGGAGGTCAAGATCCGTCAAAAAGAAAAGGACATCATCCGCATACAGAGCAATGCGATCAGCCAGTCCACTCTCCCACTCAAAGCCAGAAATTTGCGTGTCTATCCGCACCCAGGCTGCCAAGCGCTCCATAGCCAGGGCACACAGATACGGGGACAGGGGGCACCCCTGGCGCGTTCCACGTTGCACAGGGAAGGTCGCCAACGTCACCCCCCCGCCACCCTGACTGATGCCATGAGCTCCGTATATAGAAGCCGCACGTAGGACAGGAACCGCGGCACAAAGTTCAAACGCTGCAGTAACAAGAACGGATATCGCCAGCTGAGAGAGTCAAATGCCCGGTCCATATCCGCCAGTAGCAGGGCTGCTGGAACCCCCAACCAATGTACCGCAGCAACCGCAACGTGGGCCCGCCGGATATTATGTCGTGTAGCGCGGGCTGGCATAAACCCCGCCTGATACGGGTGGACCAGCGAGGTGATGTAGGGCAGGAGACGGTTGGCCAAAGCCTTCGCCAGAATCTTAGCCTCCACGTTGAGGAGGGAGATCGGACGATACGAGGCGTGTTCCTCCGGGGGTCTGCCTGGCTTGTGGAACACCACAATTTTGGCATGCCTCCAGTCCCGCGGCAGCAATCCACTGTCTCGATTCTCCTCTACCACCGCCGTGAAATGTGGACCCAATTGGAGGAAGTACTTCTTGAAAAACTCACTCGGGAACCCATTGGGGCCCGGGGCCTTTTCTGGGCTGAGACCTCCCAACGCCTCCCCAAATTCCTCCAGCGTGAGCGGGAGATCCAATTTGGTCCTGGCCACCTCCGATAAAGCCTTAAGAGGGTGGTCATGGAGGAATCGCTCCACCTCCATTCCCGTGAGCCATTCACAGGGACTATATAGGCCTGCGTAGTAAGGCTATTGGCGAGCGCACCTGTGTCCGCAAGAGGCAAGCCCTCCGAGTCTACTATTCCCGGGAGATCTTGGGTTCGGTGTACCCCCTGACACAGCCTGTGTAACATTCCACCTGATTTATCCCCCCACTGGTATATCCGACTCCTAGTTGCCAGCCAAGTCTGACGTGCCTCGTCCATCAATAAAGAGCCGTATGTCTGCTGTGCATATAGCAGATGCCGGCGGGATACCTCCCCCCTGTCCTCCCGGCCCCTACACTCCAACTCTGCCACCTCGGCCTCCGCCCGGACCAACCCCGCCCGACGCTCACGGCGCGACGCCGCACAGTACGAAATATCCGTCCCACAAAGTGTCGGCATCAATGCCTCCCACAACATATCTGCTCCGGGCACGGAACCCACATTCAGCGTCAGATATTGGTCTAGTGCCTTAGTCATGTGTGCCCTATAGTCACTGTGCTGCAGGTGCCACCCCAAGAGTCGCCAATGAAACGGCCGCCCCGAGCCCCCCATACGTAGGAACGCCGACACTGAGGAATGATCCGATAGTCCTCGCGGATGAATCTCTGCCTCCTCCAGACGGGACTCTGCGGACCCCGAGAGGAAAATGTAATCGAGGCGGGAGAAGGAGCCGTGAACCACTGACAAGAATGTATACTCGCGGGCAGAGCTATGGCAGCGCCGCCAGGCATCCACCCATGCTAGGCCCCCGATCAGCGCATTAGGTTTCGGCGGCCCACCCTCCCCTCGCCCTCGACCCCCCGACTGCCGGTCCCTGCAGAGATCCATCACATCATTCCAGTCTCCCCCGACAATCCCCAGAGCCTCTGGGACGTCCGCCCAGCGCGCCATGAGTTGCTCAGCAAACGTCCAGGACAGGGGAGGGGGCCATATACACTACCAAACACCACCTGCTCCGCTCCTATCTGCCCCAGGACAAAGATATATCTCCCATATGTGTCCGCCCAGGTCCGGTGATGCGCAAATGGGACCCGCCCATGTACCAATATACCTGGAACCCCGAACAAACCCTGCATGAAACACTTGCGTATAGCCATAGCGCTGGAGGCATAAGACTTTCGTCCCCAATAAATGCGTCTCCTGTAGGAGCAGTATGTCCACCCCTGCCCTCTTCGCATATTGCAGGATAGCCCCCCTCTTGATTTTGTCTAGGGCACCCCGGACATTCCAACTCAACACCTTAAGTGTGGCTACTCGCCCACTAGTCCCCCGGGAATCTGCCGCCATGGGAGGAATGACAATGGTAGAATATCAACAAAAAGACCCCTGCGTCTATCTCTGCCCAAGCCCAACTCTGTACAAAAGTGCGGTCAACCCCAACCCACAACCCCCATTCCCCAATGTTCCCCCCAATCCCGCCTCCCCCACCCCATACCTCACCAACGCTGAAGTATCTGTCGCGGTGAGAAGCATCCAGGGCCCCAACCGTGAACCTCAGGAGTTCCCAACCAATGGATCCCCAACTTGCCCCCCACAACTAAGACACAAAGACCCCACCCGCAACCTGCTACGGTGGTATATGCCCTTCACTATATTCTCTGGGGCCAAGGCCATCCCACGCAACGGGAGGACGAATCGGCCAGTAGCCCTTCCACATAGCAGAAGCAAACAAACCCCGGACACATGGAGCTCCCGCACCCTCAAGAACCTAAATGCGGATGGCCAGCCTCAGAGTCCGCCCTGCGCCGGGCCCCCCCGGGCTTATTACGACGGCGGGATCTGGATCGCCATTGTCTCTTTGCATTAGTTCCTGCCGCCTCATTCTGGGACGAATCCAATTCCTTACCCGGGGGCGTATGAGGGCGCAACTTTACTGTCTCATCCGTCCATTTGAAGACCTCCTCAGGCGAATCAAAGAACAATGTACGAGCCTCATAGACCACCAGCAGGATACAGAAGGGCATAGGATAAATGAAGTTCTCGCAGCCGGGCCTTGGCCACCAGGAAAGACTGGCGCTGCTGTTGGACCATGCGCGTGTAGTCCGGGAAGACAAGGATATGGGAATTTTCAAATTGAAGAGGCTCCTTCTCTCTGGCCTGGCGGAGAATAACATCCCTATCATGATCATTGAGAATTCAGGCAATAACTGGGCGCGGACGGGCCCCCACCGGCGGTTTCTGAATGAGTGCACGATGTGCCCGCTCCACCTCAAAGCAACAGGACAGCGAATCTGGCGGGAGCCAGCCCACCAGCCATTGGGAAAGGAAGCGCTCCGTGCTATTCCCCTCGCAACCCTCCGGAAATCCCACAAAGCGCAAGTTGTTTCTGCGGGCCCGCCCTTCTGCGTCCTCGCACCCTGCCTGCCAGACCCCGTTGAGTCGACTCCAAGGCCGCCACCCGTTTCCTCAGTGACACCATCTCATCTTACACACCCGACACCCTCGTATCCGTCTCTGTGATGCGGGCTACCGCGTTGCGTAAATGCTTGCGCAGCAGCATCACATCCGAGCCCATGGCCCCTATCTTGGCGTCCAACATGTCCCGGGACTGCGTGATAGCTGCTAGGAGGGCAGCGTTGCCAGGCGGCGCTGCCGAGGGGCCCCCGGTGGCCGCCCCGACAAGGCCCGGGCCGGTGAATTTATTGATCGGCCCCTGCCTCGCCCCACCTCCGCCATGCTTGTCCTTGGTCATTGTCGCAGACCCACTCCAATATTACAGCCGCTTAAAACCCGGGGGACCCAAGGGTGGGCCGCCCCCGCCTCCTACGATGCTGCCTCTGGGATGCTGCCCCTGCCAAGTGCTCGTGGGCGCCAAACGTCCGGCCAGAGCCACATAGACCAAGGTCCTGACCACCCCGCCCCAGGCACCCAGTCGCAGTCGCCTGGTCCACGGCCTATTCCGGCCTAGGCCCGATCGCCGCCAGAAGGATCCAGTCGCCACCACTCAAGTAGGGCCCTCACAGGAAGGGCGCTGCAGCCGCATCCATCCCGCCAGTCCGCTATAGCAGGTCCCTCTGTCGTGGGGGTCCAGGAGGCCACCGCCCGTCTGGACCGAGCCGAATCGCTGTCCGTGTGGTCCTGCCACCCCCACCCAGCCTCCTCACCCCCCGCGGTCCGACTCGGCCGCCGAGCCCCCAAGTCTCAAATGCAATGGGGGGAGGGGAGAATGAGAGCGCGGTGCCCGGAAGGCCAGGAGCGACACTCACGCAGGGCCCGATCACTCACCACACCTCTCCGCCCCTCGCAGCACTCCAGGCCCGGACGCCCCGAAAAGCTTCTGCGGGTCATTCCCGGGCCAGGCTGAGGCATCTCCACCCAGGGCACCGCTCCGCCACTGCCGTTCGTCCACCTCTGGGCACGATACAGGTCTCCGCCGCGGCTCCGCGCTCGGAGGCCAAGCCCCGCCTCTCCACGTACTGGAGACCGCGGCTCACCACGCCACGCTAGGCCTGCGGGCGTTGTGCGGGTGTCTGGCTGCTTGCGCAGGTCTCCGGCCCTCAAGAATCAATCAGGCTGCCACCGCTGTCCGCCACCACCGTCACCGTCGCGCAGGGCACCCCAGCCCCGGGGAATCAGGATATTTTAGCAGGATATCTTACTCGGGCGGGCGGGAGCCGACTCAGAGCCCGTCCACCATCTTGGCTCACCAAGCCACGCCCCCTCTGTGTTTTTTTAAAGAAACATTTGCAGGTGAAAGCAGAGCAATCACCTATGTTTCCTATCCCTGCTGTGCATTTCTTCCACTGTGTGCAGCAGAGGTTGAAAGAAGGGCCTGACCTGTGGCAAGGCCTTGAGGCTAAACATTGGTGCATCTTATCAGGCACTGAAACTAAACAGAGGGCTAATTACTTATTTATTTTTAAAAAAATGCAAATTTCATTAAACTTGACGTCTGAAATTCACAAATTTTTGAAAGTCACAAATTTGGGGAAATAATGCTCAAGTATGCAATGGTGGCTGTGTGCTAGTGAATTTCAGACAATTTGCGAGTATACTGTACATTAAGTGCAATTTTTCCACAACTTTAACTACTCCTCTGGCGCTTGAACCAGTCATGATTTCTTTCCTTCTCTATGTAAATTTTTATTCCACAGTGCAGAATTCACGAATTTTGCTTGGTTCATAGCCAAGGTATTTGTAAATTGTAACTCTTCAGTTCCCGTCCAGTGCACTATTCAGACATTAATACCTGATAAGCTGGTCCACGGATTTCCACCAAATCAGAAAGAGCACACTTTGAGTGAATTTCTATTTTCATAGCAACTTTAGTGTAAATCCGTTGAATGCTTTTGCTGTAGCAAAGGTGAAAACTATATATGGGAGTTAAATGTATGCATGTATGCACATGGTATTTCTATAGCGCAAATCTATCCAGAAGGCAGAGAAGCAGTGTAGATGGTAAAGGCAAGCTTAAAGTTGGCAAGTAATAGGATAGGAAACTGAGTTGTGAGCGGTTAATGCATTGTGATGTGTTCTTTAAAGAGATGAGTCTTCAACTCTTTCCTGAATTGAAACACCCGTTTGGGTGGTACTCATGGACACAGAGATGCTGTTCCAAGTCCTGTCTTGCTTTTTCCTTTCAACACTTCTTAGCCTGAAATCTGATGGGGTTCTGGTTGCAGGTGTGCTGAGAACCACCAGCGATGATGAACTTGCCTGCAAGATAAGTGAGGGTGTTAGTTGTTATGCCTTTGTAAATTATGCAGCTAGTATTGAATATGGTGCGGGCTGGCAAGCTGGGCCAATTGAGTTCTATTAAGGTGGGGGATTTGATCAGATTTTGTCAGGCCCTAGAAGAGACATGTCCCTAATGGCTGACGGTGTGGAGCCTGGGTGGCCACAGAGTAGGGCATTACCACCATCTAGTTGCAAGAGTACAAGGGATTAAACATCAGTTCCGAAGTCTCTTTCTGTAAAAAACGATTTGACTTTATTTAGAAGAGAGAACTGGAAATGCGTCATTTTGACCTCCCTGTTTACTTTTGTCTCCCCGCATTGGCCGACATGAAACTTGGTATGCTGAATTGTTGCCAATTTCACTAGTGGTGTTCAAAGTTTTATGCAGATTCGTCAATATATACCACAGTTACCCCAAGGAATGGACGTGTTTAGTTATGAGTGGCATTTTGTCAGATTGCAATTTTCCCCACTCTTTCGAATATAGGCTTCTCGTGAGCATAACACAATTAAGACAAGTGTAAGGAGGAAAGCCGCTGTAGCCAAGATATGCCTTTCTGTGGGTCTTGAATATTGAGTTACCCATGATTATGTGACAGAGAGAACTTGTCACTCAAGTAGCTGTCTACAGTGTCGACGATGCTTGTGTACATAGCCTCATTTCTCAGCGTGTCAAATGTCAAAGTTATAGATGTTCGTGATAATGTTTACCAACCAGATGGTGTCTTGTTGCGTTTAACATGACTAGTTGAACAAAGATGCGAATAACGCAATGTTTTTGCTGTGCTTTTGAGCAGACAGAGTTAGTGGCTGTTGAGGTGTCGAAAGGAGTAAGAGACATGAATGCATTCCTAAGGGATTCCCAAATGCTTAAATATTAGCTTGTTACAGTGCACTGTTGGGCTAGTCATCACTGACATGCTAGTAAGGTAGACACTTTGGTTGGGGCCCAATTTTATGCCTGGTAGTTCGGACTGGCTGTTCTCATGAGGAGCAGAGTCAGGACTAATTCGCATAAGGCTGGGTCCAAACTGCAGTGGCATGGTGAGCAAAAGAACGATGGGTTGGGATGTACCCCGAGTGATGGTCTGTGTTTAGACAAATTGTAAGCATTTTTTCCGTCAACTTTTGTGTGTTTCATGTACCGCCCTAAGTGGCATGGGTATACCCAGACCTGGGTCCCATGCTCACTGTGTCACAGGAACCAAGCTGTACCTGGCTGAATAGCCCATAACTAGGGCAAAACCGGTCCTGGGTTGCTTGTGTTACCTCAATCCATCATCCAATCAGTGGTGTATAGAGCGCAGCTACACACCCGTCAGGGTCTCAACGTGCTGAGGTGCTGCTGATCTGTCCGGGAGCTGGGGTTCAGTCGAAGAGCCAAGTCTTGTGATCCTTCCTGAATTGGAACAGCAACGGGGATTACCTGAGGTGGAGAGGCAGGGTATTGCAGGTCTTGGCGGTGAGGTAGAAGAAGGATCTTCCTCCGGCTCTGATCTTTTGGATCCTTGGGACAGTGGACAGGGCGAGCTGGGCAAAACAAAGGTGTCTGGAGGGTAAGTGAAATGCGAGGCGGTGGTTCAGATATGCTGATCCTGCATTGTGGATGGCTTTGTACGCATTTGAGAGGAGCTTGAAGGTGATTCTTTTGATGACTGGGAGCCAGTGGAGTTCTCAAAGGTGTTCGGTGATGTGGCTGTGGCGGGCGATGTTGAGGACCAATTTGGGTGCGGCGTTTTGAATGTTCTATAGTTTTCTGAGGAGTTTCTGGGTGACGTCGGCATGGAGTGTGTTGCAGTTGTCTAGTCTGCTGGTGATGAGTGCGTGGGTGACTGTCTTTCTAGATTTGGTCGGGATCCATCTGAAGGTCTTTCGAAGCATGATGAGGATATGGCGTTGATCTGGCGGTTCATTGTGAACGGGTAGTCCAGTATGAAGTCAATGTTATGTGTTTGGTCCATGTGGGTGGGGGGTTCCCAATGCAGCTGGCTACCAGGAGTCATCCCAAGCTGAGGGGGTGAGTCCCAAGATGAGTCTTGTCCGAGTTGAGTCTGAGGCAATTGTCTTTCATCCAGGTGGCAACTGCCTTTATCCCGCTGTGTAAGTTGACTCTGGCGGCTCTGAGTTTGTTGGTGAGAGAGAGGATCAGTTGGGTGTCTTTGGCATAGGAGACGATGTTAAGACCATGGTTCATGATGATGGCAGCGAGGGGAGCCATGGAGACGTTGAAGAGGGTGGGGATAAGGGAGGAGCCCTGGGGCACTTGGCAGCTAATCTCTGTGGGTGCTGAGAGAAACAGAGGCAGTCTGACCCGCTGTGTTTGACTGGTGCGGAAGGACAGGATCCAGTCATGGAGTCTCGTAATTAGGGTGTGGTGGGAGACTGTTTTAAAGGTAGCTGAGAGGTCTACCAGGATGAGGGCTGCGGTTTCGCCCTGGTCAAAGAGGGAGCAGATGTCGTCGGTGATGGAGAGGAGTGAGGTATTGGTGCTGTGGTTGCTTCGTAAGCCGGATTGGGAGATGTCCAGGACATGGGTCACTTTGATGAACTTGGAGAGTTGGGCATTTTTTGCCTTCTCGATGACCTTGGCTGGGAAGGGGAGCAGGGAGATAGATCTGAAGTTCTTGAGGTCTGTCGGGTCAGCGGATGGCTTCTTCAGCAGGGGGTTGATCTCAGCGTGTTTCCAGTCGTCAGGGAAGGTGGCGGTCACAATGGAGCAGTTGGTGGTGCGGCAAAGCTCTGGGGTGAAGGGGGTGGCTGCTCTATGGAAGATATGGTGCAGGCAAGGGTCCGAGGGAGCTCTGGAGTGGATGCTCTTCATGGTCTTGAGTGTGTCGTTTATGGTGAGGGGGTGTCCAGTTGAGTAGGATCTGTTGGGGTGCATCGTGGTTGGGTGTGGTGATGTTGGACATGGTTGGCGGGTCTTGGGTGTCGAAACTGTCATAGATCTGCCTGATCTTGTGGTGGAAGAAGATGCAGAGTTTGGCATACTCCTTGACGCTGGCAAAGAGTTCCTTGCTGTTGTGCGCATTGGCGTTGATTCTGTCTTGGAGGGTGTGCGGTGATGCCAGTTTTGAATGTTGCGTGGGTTGTCAGGGTTTTCTTGTTCCTCCATCTCTTCTCGAGTCATCAACAGGTGTGTCTGGACTCGTGGAGGGCGGGAGTGAACTGGCTGGCTTATTTGGGGTGTTGTTTGCCGGGTGCCTTTCCAGAGGGGAGCCTGAGTGTTGGTGCAGTTGGAGATCCATCGGTGGAGGTTGTGTGCTGCAGTGTTTGCGTCTGCTGATGTCGGCGGTGTGGTAGTGCTGAGAAAGGCAGTGAGATGTTCTTCAGTGACCTTGTTCCAGCTACGAAAGGGGGAGGTGAGGGCAGGGGTATACGGTGGGTGTGGTGAAGGCAAAGTGCACGCGGTGGTGGTTGGTCCAGTGGAGTTAGGTGATGTGGTTGTAGGTGATGTTTTACCTCGCAGAGAAGACAGGGTTGAGTATGTATCCCGCTGCATGGGTCAAAGCGGTGACTAACTGCTTGAGTCTGATGTTGGTGATGTTCTCCAGAAGGGATGCGGTGTTCTGGTCGCTGGGGTTGTCCAGGTGAAAGTTGAGGTCTCTGAGTAGGATCTAAGTGGTGAATGCGAGAGCTTGGGGTGTGATGAAGTCAGTGATGGCGTTGGTGAAGGGCGGGCAGGGGTCGGGAGGCCTGTAGGTGAGGGTGCTGCATAGGGTGGTGTTGAGGTTAATCTGGATGGGGATCTGGAATTAGAGGTTGAGGTGTTCCATGGTTCTCGTTGGGTCGTCCGATTGCGTGGTCAGGCTGAGGGTGTTCTTGTGGGCGATGGCAAATCATTCTCCTGGTCAGTGGGTGGGGTCCTTGTGGGTGATTTTGTAGCCATCAGGAATGGCGGTGGTGATATCTGGTTCAGACCTAGCCTGGCAGTTTTGGCTGGATTGATCCTATGAGGAGCAGGAGCAAGACTGATTTGCATATGACTGGGTCCAAAACCTAGGTGGCATGGTCAGCAAAAATACAATGGGTTGGGATGCTACCCCAAGCAATTGCCAGTGGTTAGACCACTTGCAAGTATACCTCCCATCACCTTTTGTGTGTGCCTATGATATGTTTGAAATTTCTTAATTCAGAGGACATTGGGTTACAACAGCCACAGCTTACAAAACTTACACCACTGGTTGTGACAATGGTTATCTATGTTGTTTGCAAAGTTTTGTTATCAGCCACACTGTCTTTGTATAAAATATATATCTTCCCCAATTTGTGTACACCCACAAACGACCATGCATTATTTTCAAACGTCATCTTCCCATACTGGAATAGGTTGGAGATTAGTTATAGTTATGAAAACTTTATTTATTCTTACTATAACAAACTTAAACTACTCAAACATTTTAAATTCTAAAGTTATAGTTACATCTTAAATTCTAAATGTATGCACCACCTTCAATTTACTATAACTTGAGCACCTCTGTACACAATGCTGTCAACTCGCCGCTAGCCAGAGTACATTAACAATAACTCACCACTCTACCATGCACAGTGTTCTCACGAATGATCTAATTTGAGATGCCGTAAGTGTTGTTATGAATGCTACATTCTCACAAAGTATGAATCACGTATTATGAAAGGGTATAAGCAATGCATGGAGCAGGCGCAAGTTATAGTTCATTTAAAGTTTACCTAACTATGACTAATCTTTAACCTTTGGTTTTTTTTTCATAAAATTTGAGTGGTTTTTATTCTGTAATAAAAAAGTGTTTCAAATCATAGAGTGGAGTTTTGTTGAGTGGAGTCACGTTAACGGGACTGGCATAAAATAGAATGGAGAAGAATGTTGTGGAGTGGAGTGTAGTGTAGTGTATAACAGTAGAGTGTTGTAGCCACTCCACTATATGCCACTCCACTCTATGCCACTCCACTCTACACCATTCTACTCTATACTATTCCACTCTACGGTATTCCACTCTACCACACTCAACTTTACTAGGCCTGGGTGGTGAATTCCGTTCCGCCCGTGGAATTTGGGCAATTCCGCGTTCCGCAGAGAACGTGGAATTGCCCAAAATTCTGCCATCCGCGGTGTTGCAGAATTTTTCCCTTGTTCGCGCTTTCTAAATGCGTGTTCATGCTCACAAGAGCGACGTACCGGGATCCCTGCGTTTGCTGACGAGTTATCCTATCTGTTCACGTGTGCCACGAGATTTTGGTAGCCGGCCGCACGATCCCGCGAGAGTGTGCAATCGCCAACACGTCATTCGGACATGCCCGTGTTCGCGAACAGGAAACACGCATCGCGAGCGGGCGGGACAAGTGAAAGAAGATGGCCGTGCCAATTGGCGACCGCATTGGCAAGTTCGCGAGATATTTCACCCCGAGCATGCAAACAGCATTTGCGAACAGGAAAAACGCATCGCGAATGGGTGGAACAAGCAAGTACGCGTCATCGTGGAACTCTGTGTGCTTGCGGAGATTTTTTACCATTGTGCGGAGCTTTGCGGAGCTTTGCGGAGCTTTGCGTAGCACGATTACGCAAATTCCGCCCACCCTTAAACTTAACCCCACTCCGCACTATGCTATTACTCTCTACACCACATCACTCCACTCTACTCTATGCTATTCCACTGTACGCCACTCCAATCTATGCTACTCTACTCTACGGTATTCCAGTCTACGCTGCACAACTCTAGGCCACTCTTCTCCACTCCACTCTACACCATTCTACTCTATACTATTCCACTCTACGCCATTCCGCTGTATAGTATTCCACTCTACCCCACTCAACTTTACCCCACTCCGCACTACGCTATTGCACTCTACGCCATACCACTCCACTCTACTCTACTCTATTCTATTCCACAGTACACCACTCCAATCTATGCTACTCTACTCTACGCTATCCCAGTCTACACTGCACAACCCTAGGCCACTCTCCTCCATTCTACCTACGCAAATCCACTGTACGCTATTCCACTCTGTGCCACTTCACACCACTCCACTATATGCCACTCCAATGTACGCTCTTGGACTATAGGCCACTCCACATCACTGTACTGTACCTCACTCCACTGTACGCTACTCTACTATAAGCTATTACACGATACCCCACGTAACTTTATGCCACTCTACACTGTTCCACTCTATGGTATTCCACTGTACATTATTTGACTCTACCCCACTCCACTTTACGCTTTCCACTCTATGCCAAATCCCTCCATTACACTCCACCCCACTGCACTATACACCACTCTATAACACTCCACCCTGTTCCACTCTACTTTATAACACTCCAGTCCATTACACTGTAAACTATTCCACTCTACACTATTCCATTGTATGCCACTCCACTCTATGCTATTCCACTCTAGCCACTCCACTCTACCCCACTCTACACCACTCCACTCTACTCCACGATATGTTATTACACTCTACACCACTTGACTCTTTACCACTGTACTCTACGCCATTTCACTCTACCGCACTCCACTCAACATCACTCCACTCTATGCCACTCTACTCTATGCCACTCTACTCTACGCCACTCCACTGTACACTATTCAACTCTTTACCATTCCATTCTACGACACTGTACTGTATGCCACTCATCCCTACGCCATTCAACTCTATGCCATTCGCCTCTAAGCTACTTATCTTTTCAACACTCAACTCTACTCCGCTCTACATCACTCCACTCTATGGTATTCCACACAATGCCCCTCCACTTTACCCCCACTCCACTCTACACTATTGCACTCTATGCCATGTCACTCTACACCACTCCAGCTACTCTATGCTATTCTACTGTATGCCTCTCCACTCTAAGTCACTTCACTTCACGCTATTTCACTGCATGTCACTCCACTATATGCTACTACACTCCACGGCACTCCTCTCTACAACACAACACTCTGCACCATAGTTCCCTCTAACATGCGCTGGTGTGCACGGGGACCAGATTTTTCTCCAGCGCTCACACACACTTGAAAAGCAAGCACAACACCAAAAGTCCGTTCCTCAACAACATATGTAAACCTACGTAGGCAAAATGCGAGGAGCATTTGCGAGTTCAGATGGAAGGGCAGCTATTCTGCCATGGACATGCTGCAATTTAGAAAGCTCACAGCTTCCACACTTGCTGCTTACTCTATTAAAGTTAGGAGCCAGCAGAGGCAGCGTAATAATTTTTTTTTTGCTCGGCCATGTAAAAAGCTTTCATTTAATGGCCCTGGGTGAGAGGCTGCGATCACGCTCTAGTTCATGAGCATTCCGAAAAGCAAACCCAGGGGCGGCTCTATTGAAAGACTTGAATTATAATATAGCGAACCGAAACTGAGCTCTGAACTGTACAACTTTCCCTGCTTCCTCATTGAGGCTGAGGGGTAAGATATGCAGTGTTAACTCCCAAGGGAAAATGTTTCCAAACTCTGCATTTTCTGTCAGGTGAGAAATATGTGCTTACAGTGGCCAGTTCTCTGATGAATGAGATTAAAACTGGCCATGTCTTCATGTCCGTAAGTTAACACTGATGCCAAAGACATGGATTGACTTGCAAACAATGGATGTTCAACACGTTAAGGGAATGCATTTCAGCTATTTAGTTCCACTCATATTTCACATGCTTTACTTAATGTTGCATTCCCCAAGATATAGCTATTTTATAATGTTATTGTTTATCTGTATGTTTTTTCTGTGCATACTTTGAGCCATGCAAAGTGTTTATGAGGCGCTTTGATTGAGTGCGCAGGCGCTAAGGCTGAAGCCAACAAAGTGGGTGTCAGCAGGTTGGCCTCTCGGCAGAGCACACAGAACGATGTTTAGTATTCGATTTACAACTGAAATTCTGTGGATGTGTATAAGGACGGGGATACACAGATGTCAAAATATTGATAAGGCAAAAGTAAGAGAAATGAAAGTGCTTATATTTGAGGGAGTGCAATGCATGTTTAGGGCGGTGAAGTAACAGAGATGCGAGAAAGTGCATTCAGGGAAGAGTGAAAAGAGGATGATAAAAAGGAACTAGAGAGGTGGTTTAAGATGTGTAGATGGGCAACATATGTAGAAAAAGAGGATGTGTATCTAACATAAAGCAAACATAACTGAAGGCCAAAACTCCATTCACAGGCCTCAATGCTATTTAATTCACAAACTCACTATTTCAGAATGTAAACATTTCCAATGTTAATAATTATTTATAAGAAATCCTTGCTGTTAATCATTATCTTAAACATCTAACACACAGTGTCAAAGCCAATCATACTGACAGGCTTTAGGTGTATGTCAGTTGTTGTGTCATTTATCTCGATAAAATTACATCTCAGAGAGAAACCAAAATACAAGTCAGGTGGCACACTATGGGAATCACAGACATTTATTTGACATGTTCCTTTATAGAGAGCCTCCACTTATTTTATCCCACTTAAAGACCTGTCTGCACATATTTCTATATGACTGGTTGCAGCCAGTAGCTGTGGATGCTTCTCGAAGCCTGGTTAGAGCATATGTTTCCAAAGTTCATGCTGCATGCAGTGCAAGACACTGGACAAGCATACATTTTAAAGGGCTAAAGTTGTCATGCTGTACAATTTACATATTAGAGTAACTGTTGAACTTATTAATGCAGGAAGAAATGGGCAGTTTTTAATGTGTAAAAAAAGTTAAACACACCATGAAGATAGTGTTAGTCTTTTACACGGTTTTAAATATTACCACTATGTGCAGGGCACAAGGGTTGTAATGTGTAATAATCTTTCAAAAAAAATTACATGTTTTTATTGTCTCCCTTATAGTAAAATGTATTTGATGAAATGTTCCTTTTATGATCTGTTATAAAAATAGATCAAATAAAGATTATTTGCCTTGCTTTATTGCATCATTAATTTGCTTTAAAATGCACCATTTGACAATCTTTTTTTTATTTCATTCTCGGGAAAGGGACTCACCCTGGTCCCCAGGTTTGTCCATTGAACTTGTGCACATCGCTCGCTACATATAAGTAATGCCCAACGTTTACGGCCTACCACTTTCAAATAATTTTTAGGAACAGTGGTCCTTGACAGAGACTTAGTACAAAGAAAAAATCAATATATACTCGAATCAGTGCTAGATTCCTCCTGTCCGGCTGGACAGTAAGATTGAATAATTTAAAATTTTCAGGATCTGAGAAGACAAATAAAGTGGGACACCGTCCTGCGTCCTACACATTACAGTGAAAATAAAGAATCAAAAACAAACATTCAGGCACGGCAAAAGAGTTTGTATACAGTGTAAGCAGTAAAACAAGCAAAATTAAAACAAACACCGTTACACTTAGATATCAAATTAAATTGTGTGTACGGTGTAAAGCGAGTCGACAATGTTTCAATCCCTTTGTGGAGATAATGGGATCATCATCAGTCAAATTTAGTGCATGCCTGAGTGACATATGGCCAGCGAAAAAATGAAAGATTGGGAAAAAAGAACAGACGGAAACGAAATTGATAATAAACCAATGTAAAAAACATTCCTTAACAACATTGTGCGACCGGCGAGGTGAGTGAGAGACTCGAGTGTTGGGGTTCACAAACTATTATCAGAAAAGGTAGTGATGAGAGTACTCGCGGTGAATGGAGGAATGAATTTAAAATCCAAAATGAAACTGAATGACAACTGTGTGGGAGCTTATCAAACAAGTCCTCGTGGTGACTAGAGGGTTGAATTTAGAATCCTGATTGAAACTGAATAACAACTGTGTGGCAGCTTACCAAGCAAGGTAAACTGGCCGAAATAGGTGAAAGAGCTTTAAGAAGGAACCGGTTTGAAGTTGCGCCGGAGGTCAGCAGTAGTCAGGAAAAGCGCAATGCCTAGACTCTAGGAATTGCGCTTTTCCTGACATAATCGGACGCCTCCCCAGTAGAGGCATAACGAGGAGAAATGTTTTAATTTCTTCTAGTTTTTTCCTCTTGCCATGTGTGCTGCATTCTGCAGCTCAAATAGGAAGAGGAAAACGCTCCTCAGGATTGTTTTGGTGAAGGGAGGTGCCCCTTCCTGTACTAAAACTATCCTGCCTATGTTGGTGCTAGGCAGCAATTTGTGCACCAACGCAAGGGAAAAGGACTGGAATGCACTGTATTTTAGAAATACGGTGCATTCCTGCCCTTTCACATTGGCATAGGGCAGTGCAGCAAGAAGACTTTGTATTTAACTACACCTTTGGCTACACCCCTATGCTCACTGACCTTTGGTTTGCTAAACACTGTTTAATATCATTTCCCCACCGTAAGAATTATTTGCTGTGGTAATTGAAGGTTGTTAGAAATGGGGGTTGCTAGTTGGCAATGGTTTGCACCTTTGTCCAAATAGGGACCCTTCCTTCTAGCCAGGGTAAGAGGGATATACTACTGAACTAACCCCTGCTCACCCCCTTAGTAGCTTGGCACGAGCAGTCAGGCTTACTTCAGAGGCAGTGTGTAAAGCATTTGCACATAACCAACAGTAATACAGTGAAAACACTACAAAAGGACACCACACACTATTTTAGAAAAATATCCAATACTTTATATACTCAAAACATGACCAAAATAATAAAAATCCAACATACAGTACTTAAAAATATGCACTTTGCAAGAATAACCTTAAAAATTTAGTTCCTTGAAGTCGGTGGGTCCGCCCGGTGCTACAGCGGTGCTCAGAACAACAGAATCCTACAGTATCATCTGACCACATTGCTCGGGGTGTCAGCAGACTCGTAAACAGTACCTTTTCATTGTGGCCGCTGACGTTGGTGCAGGCCGCTTGCGGAGCGGTGGGGTGTGCGGTGCCTTGAAGTCGAGGTGCAGGCAGTGGCTCGGTAACAGTCATCCAGCGGCATCGGTGAAACCAGGGATGCAGTGCAGAGTGAAGGCTGTGCTCGTTGCGGTGCTGACAGATCACGGCGCAGATGACAGTGCTGGTTGTGGGGAGCTGGCGTCAGTCGGTCCGGACTGCAGTGTGGAACAAGGTGGTGCGTGGCAAGACTTACGAGCAGTGCCCCCAAGCTACGGTGCGGTGTCAGGTGTCGAAGTCGGTGTTGGTGACTTCAGGGCGGCGAAGTGAAGTGAGGCAGTGCGGTGCCCACAGGTCACGGTGCAAGCAGCAGCTCTGCGGCTGCAGTCCTCATCGGTGAGACCAGGGTTGCAGTGCGAGATGCAGCAATGCCCTCTGCGGTGCCTTCAGGGCATGGAGCCAGCGACGGATCCGGCAATGGAGTTGGTTGCTTTCCCCCCTCGGTGGCAACTGAAACCACAGTTCCAGAGGCGGTACCCCAAGGTCGGTGAAGTCTTTGCAGTCCCTGAGATTTCAGAACAGGAGGCAAGCTTTACTTTGAGCCCTTGGAGATACTCGGCAACAGGTAAAGAAAGTCCAGTCCTTTTACTGCCCAAGGCAGAAGCAGCAACTGCAGGCCAACCCAACAAAGCAAAAAAAACAGCAAAGGAGGTGTACTCCTCTTGGCAGCTCTTCCAGCTCTTCTTCTTGGCAGGTTCCTTGATTCCCGCGAGTTCTAAAGTTCTGGGGTCTGGGCACCAATATTTATACTCAATTTCTCTTTGTGCTTTTGGGCAGAGAGTGTCTGTGCCCAGCCCAAACCAGCTCCATCCTCTGTGGCCCAGCTTCCTGGCAGGAGGTGGAGACAGCATTGTCCAAAGCAGACCAGGCCCATTCAGGTGCAAGGAAATCTCCTCCTACTACTCTAAACAGAGCCCAGGTCTATTCAGCCTGGCCCTGACTCATCCAGGAAAGGCAGGACACACCTTGACCCCTCTCCCCCCCCCCACCCCAGTGGCTGTCTGATGAGAATGCACATCCCTAGTCCCTGTCACTCCAAAACCAGACAGTCAATCCCCAAACCCAGTAGAGGCACACAGGATGGCTAAGCAAGAAAATACCTACTTTCTAAAAGTGGTATTTTCAAACACAGAATATAAAAATAATCTTCACTAAAAGATGTATTTTTATATTCTGAGTTCAGGCATGCTAAAACTAATTTCTCTGTCTTGTCCCAATGGGAAGATATGCTTATAAGATGTTATAAGTAAAGTCCCATTCTATCCTATGGGACAGTAGCCTTTCCATAGTGAATAATGAATCACACTCTAATTCACTACCAGGACATGTCACAAACACCAGTACATGTCCTAGCTTTAATATACATGGCACTCTGCCCACATGGGTACCGTGGGCCTATTTTTAGGGGTGACATACATGTAAGAAAAGGGAAGATTAGGGCCTGGCAAGTGGGTGCACTTGCCAAGTTGACATGGCAGTTACAAACTGCCCGCAGACACTGCAGTGGCTGGTCTGATAACCCTTTTCAGGGCTGCTTGGGTGAGTGGCACAATCAGTACTGCAGGACCACCAGCAGCATTTGATTGAAAAACCCTGGCACCCTCAATGCACCTTACTAGGGACTTACTAGTAAGCCAAACATGCAAATCATGAAAACACCAATCCGTAATACAATTTAAAATAGGAGCACTTGCAATTTAACACTGAACAGCAGTGGGAAAGTGTGCAGGGACACTAAACCAGCAAAAACAGACTCAAAACTAGGAGGTCAGAAAGCAAAAAGACAGGGGAAACATGACAAAAGATGGCAGGTCTAACAGGGACATTTATGGTTGTCGATAGATGTCGATGATGAGGTGTACCAGTTTCTAGGAAACTTATTCAGAAGGGGGTCCTTATGCCTAAAAAGGTTTGACAATGGGGTCTCGGCATCAAAAAGTTTGAAGACCTCTGGCCTAGAGTGAATAGAACCAATTAATGGGCTGGGTACTATCATAATTGGTGTGAAAGGAAAGCGGAGGTTTGGGCAGGCCAGCTGGAAATTCTGTTTTTTGTGTCACTAGCCGCCACTGATAACTGTTACTCTAGGCAAATCACTTAATCTTGCCATATCTTAACAAGCATTTGCAATGCAATAGGTCTCGCATTTATAAGAGTTTGAGCTATTGGCATTGTAAAATTACAATGCCTTTTATTTATGTTTTGGTTTTAAAACAAATAAAAGGCATTGTCATTTACAATGTCAGTAGCATAAACTCGCATAAAAGCAGTGTGTGGAGTGCAGCAGTGTGCGGCGTGCAGCAGTGTGCGGCGTGCAGCAGTGTGAGGCATGCAGCAGTGTGCGGCGTGCAGCAGTGTGCGGCGTGCAGCAGTGTGCTGCGTGCAGCAGCTGCGTGCAGCATGGAGCAGTGAGTAATGCAGCAGTGTGCAGCAGTGTGTGGCATGCAGCAGTGTGCGGCGTGCAGCAATGTGTGGCGTGCAGCAGTGTGCGGCGTGCAGCAGTGTGCGGCGTGCAGCGGTGTGAGGTGTGCAGCGGTGTGAGGCGTGCAGCAGTGTGAGGCATGCAGCGGTGTGAGGCGTGCAGCGGTGTGAGGCGTGCAGCGGTGTGAGGCGTGCAGCAGTGTGTAATGCAGCAGTGTGTAATGCAGCAGTGTGCGCAGCAGTGTGTGGCGTGCGGTAGTGTGCGGCATGCAGCAGTGTGCTGCGTGCAGCAGTGTGTGGCGTGCAGCAGTGTGTGGCATGCAGCGGCATGCAGCAGTGTGTGGCGTGCAGCAGCGTGCGGCGTGCAGCAGCATGCGGCGTGCAGCAGTGTGAGGCGTGCAGCAGTGTGAGGCATGCAGCAGTGTGCGGCGTGCAGCAGTGTGTGGCGTGCAGCAGTGTGTGGCGTGCAGCAGTGTGTGGCGTGCAGCAGTGTGTGGCGTGCAGCAGTGTGAGGCGTGCAGCAGTGTTTCATGTAGCAGTGTGCGGCATGCAGCAGTGTGCGGTGTGCAGCAGTGTGAGGCGTGCAGCAGTGTGAGGCATGCAGCAGTGTGTAATGCAGCAGTGTGTAATGCAGCAGTGTGTAATGCAGCAGTGTGTGGCGTGTGGTAGTGTGCGGCGTGCAGCAGTGTGCTGCGTGCAGCAGTGTGTGGCGTGCAGCAGTGTGTGGCATGCAGCAGTGTGTGGCGTGCAGCAGCGTGCGGCGTGCAGCAGCATGCGGCGTGCAGCAGTGTGAGGCATGCAGCAGTGTGAGGCGTGCAGCAGTGTGAGGCGGGCAGCAGTGTTTCGTGTAGCAGTGTGAGGCGTGCAGCAGTGTGCGGCGTGCAGCAGTGTGCGGCGTGCAGAAGTGTGTAATGCAGCAGTGTGCGGCGTGCGGTAGTGTGCGGCGTGCAGCAGTGTGTGGCGTGCAGCAGTGTGGTGTGGTTTGTAAACAACAAGAAAAGCGGACATCAAAGGAAGGGTGGGAGGGAACGAGCATATGGGGTGTGAGTTATAACGAAAGTTAATTGTTGTAAGAGGGGATGCAGGAAGTGAGGCCGCTAAGAGGGGATGCAGGAAGTGAGGCCGCTGGCGCCGGGATCGAACCACAGGCTCTGCCGTCCGGAGTCCACCACTCTGACCACTGCACCACGCCTCTCCCTCTCTTTTGAAGAGATACCTCTGTGTCGGCGATTTGTAGGTGTTGATGCATAGCCACGAGTGTCTGCGCTTGTGAAAGCGTTCCTTATCTTGTGCCCTGGATAATAGCCTTCTTTGTTTGTTACTGAGAGTTTAAAAGTGTGATGCATTAAGTGTGTTTCCCACAGATGTTGCGAGGCCAGTTCTCCTAAAGCCTCACTTGCCTTTGGCCAGCAATTTGTTTGACTGTTAGCCTGAATCTCGTCCCAGATTAATGCTTCTAGAGTGTTCAGAAGGCCCATTCTTACCGATGGCAGGTACTAAAGAAGGGCACTGTGCTGTGCTAGTGCATGCTCGTGGAATCCAAATTGTGCCGATGACGTGTGTTGGTGGAGATGGAATAGCACCACATAGTACACCCAATTCCCTCACATGAATGTAGTCTCTTTAAGTCGAACATTTAATTTCTGAGAGGCTGCCTCATATCATAATGCTTGTGCAGTTGGGATGGCCCATCTCCCAACACAACACTGCCTTGCTTGTGTTCCACTTCAGGGTGGTCTGGAAAGGAAAAACAGAAAGACGTTTGGGGTATAATACACTGATTCAAGTGGTAGGTCGATGTTGAGATTTCAGCTGGGTCACTCAGAAAGCTAATGTTAGTATCGAACTAAGCAATTTATCTAACTTTAGCACTGCTTTATGTTGATATTTTTCGACTCAATGTCCAGGTGGCATGACTATTTCCATGTTTAAACTGCAGCTATAGTTATGCCTCTGACAGCAAGCATTGTGAAGTCAAAAGTCAACTGTAAGAATTTATTACAGATGATCAGCTACATACTTTTCCGTGTATTATAACAGAATACAATGTGATAAGTAAAACTACAAGTCCCAGAGTGCAACATGCCCCTAGCTGTAAACGTCATGGCGGACTAACGTGTCAAACGCTGACATCGGCCAATTTGTCAGTTATGAATGGATCTACCTGTTATCTATACCTCTATATGTAAAGCTACCCCTCTTCCTTCCGCAATTTATTGAATTTTTTCACGTGAGCCCAAGTGGTGCATCTGCTTGGAATTGTGCCTTTAGGGCAGCTGTAGGCTGACACTGTGGCGGCCCCTCCCCCCTCTTAAGCCCGTTTCATAGCACGCTGCTTTCGTTTGGCAGACAGCCGAGGAGCGGTGAGTTGTAACTGGTGATTCACGAGAGCGTGGCTTATGAAATTGACGTTTTGTGTTGTGAAAGTGCTCGAGAGCAGTGTTTATGTATTCTGTAGCGTGAAGACTTGCTTTGTACTACTGGTAAACAAAACTATACATTAATAAAACTATTCGAGTGATGCTAGCAAACCCCGCATGCCTCGTTCTCACAACGGACTCGGATCTCTAAATCTTTCCATCACAGATTTAGACTACAGATTGTGACTATTATGCATTCTGTTTAGGTTGAAGTGATTAATTGCAGATTAGCCACAACCCTCGGATCTCTTTCGTGAGTTTAAGGCTTAAGTAGGACTTGATTAGTTCTGTTCGTGGCAGCTGTGAATCTGTAATACAATTGCATGATCTCTTCTGTGTAATTGGGGACTCTTGCAAACAGTATTTTACAGGTAACCAGTACATACGTAGCTTTTCTTAATTTTTCTTAATTTAATGCAAGTGTCTAATTTATCCGTTCCTGCTACTTGCCTGCAAGTTTTAGGGCCCACAATTCAAGGGTTGGGAAGAGCACAGTGTGTGGGAAATCCGTTTTCGTGTTGTGCGTGTCCAGAGAGGGCCTCTGTGTTGGATGAGGGGACAAGAGACAGTGTGCAGTTTCTGAAGGTGTAGTGTGCTGGCGTCTCTGATTTCGCGATCGCTATCACATCAAAGCGGCCCGCGAAAGTGAAAGCAAACGAGTGCTTTCAGGCCTCCAAATGCTGCGCGCGCCCGGCCGACGCACATGCACTGTATTTGGAGGCCTGAAAAGCCACTGTTTGCACTTCCAAAACTCGCTTACTATAAGTCTCGCCAGAGCAGCGCTAAAGCGCTGTCTCAGACGAGACCTAAAAATAAATCTTAATGAGTCTTTGTCTAATGCAACTGGTGCTTATGCAAAGGGCTCCGGTGCCCTTGGGCCACGTTCACACTCTATAAAACTGACAAAAACTAGCAACATTTGGAGGCACAACACAGGAATGAAAGTATTGTAGACAGCATATTTTTATTTTTTGTAGTGGAACTGGCCTGCATTTCATCCACAGAAGTGTAGCTTATGTGATAGGATGTTTCTCAGTTCATGTTTAAAACGACTCATTCTTAATAAATGCTTTCCAAATATGTTGGATGTATTAAAGGGAAACACTTCCATATATTAAATAAAAACACTTCTTGAATATTGAAGGTAACCTTGTAAAATTTTCAACAAACTTATTAGAATATGATATTTCAAATATTTTCGAGGGTCAGCTCGTACAAATAAAAGAGTGCAGGCCTTTGCATATGGTGCTATTAGAATTTGGGGAGTTAGGTGAATGAATATCTCTGTTCGGCTTTTTTCCATTGGGTTCTAATCTTAGAATTAGAATCACATGCACATTTTTGCCAACCCACTACAGAGACCTCATTGATGTGAAAACTCATAAATTGGGGGTCAAGGCGTGACAAAAGAAAGGGGGTGCAGTCATGAGGAACAGAGCCATGCAAAACAGAGTTTGGCTGTCAACTTACACATTTACTTTTTTTCAACTCTGCATCAAAGAAATGGCAACAAGGACAAATGTGACAGTAAATCTTTTCTGGTTTAAAAGATTGCAAAGGCTGCATTTTAAAATATCTTATGGGGTTAAGACACCCTCTGCAGAGATATTTGTGTGCCCAGGAAATTTTAGGGAATAATAGTGATGGTCAAATAACTCTGGGGGATAATGCAGTTGCTGGAGAGATCTGTGTTTTGTCTAGTTCAAGTTTTGACTCCTAATGCTGCATAGAGGGTTAATGCATCTCCTGTAAAGCACATCGAGTAACATGCAAATCGCAATTTTTTTGTAGATATGTAAGTGGGTTACTACTTTTGACACTTTTTCAATTTACATGCAGTACATAAATTGCAATCCTATTGTAGCACAGTGAGCTATGAACCAGCATCAACAAGCCTCTTGCAAACTGCAAGGCATGGGTTTAGAACCTTATTGTTATCTTTCTCGATTTGTTGTATAGTGCTGCTGAAAAGGATTCCTCTGCTTAGTAACACATTTATATGAATACAGACATCCACAGCACTGCTACAGTTTAAATCCATGCTTTTTGTTTCTTCCAGTTATGCACCCCTAACATATCCCTACCTTCTTCGAGTACATGCTTGTAGCTTATATATGAAGGGTAAACAAAGTCAACAAGCATTTGCAATGCAATAGGTCTCGCATTAACGCAAGTTTGAAGTATTGGCATTGTAAATGACAATGCCTTTTATTTATGTTTTGGTTTTTAAAACATAAATAAAAGCCATTTTTCTATTGCAATGCCAATAGCTTAAACTCGCGTAAATGCAAGACCGATTGCATTGCAAATGCTTGTTCTCTATGACATGCGTTAAATGTTGACCGCATAGGTTCTAAAACTAAATGAACAAAGAGAAGGTGTAATAAAGACACCAAAACCACTCTACTTGCCAAAGTGTTTTTTTTTAATGCATTAATCTAAAACGCACGCCCAAACAAATGTTCTGTTCCACCGGATCATTTGTACAAGCACTCTTACCAATGGTGTCTGTACATATGTTTATCATTTGCAGACGGCGCTTGCTATAATTACATCATTTAGAATTAGTCATTCATTACATCTTGCTGGCCTGCTTTACTGACGTTGATGATGATTAGTTCCCCCTTGCAAACCTACATAGTGATTATCACGATTTCTAATCTCTTTTCGTCCTGATGATGTCGACCCTTATATAACTAATTTTATGGGGTTGAAATGTCGACAAGATACATGATTCAGTGTTGTTCAACAGCAATTGTGTCCATATCAGTCACAAGTTTTGTAGATATGTTTTTTGTATAGCACTTGCACACTTTAAATTCACCTATTTCACTTTCACTGTGAAGTGGTATATTTGGGAGCACCATATTACCATAAAGTGTATGGAAAGAAAACTTTAACTTTATTGTTTTTAAATTAACTGCATACATTTGATTTGATTATTGTTTAAACCAATCTATTGATGGTTATGTATGGTGGCCAATGAAGTTGAGGCTCACAATTCCTCCTAAGGGACCATTGATGTATTTATACACTGATCAATACAACAATTACATCTCAAAATGAATGACAGGTCACAAACTAATCTCTGTAGAACTGTTTGTGACCTGGGCTAAGTGCATCAAGCCCACTGTTTTTGTCTAGGCAGGGGACAGTCGATTGGTTGCTTCCATATGTATATTCGAGATGGTATGACAGAATACAGACACCAAAAATATCATGCTACAAACATATCATAGCCAGAATATCGATCACCAAAATATCATGAAGGTAAGAAGATACAGGTAAGTATAGATTTACTGGTTTTAATTCCACATCAAAGTACCTTGAAGGTATATGTATATTGTCTAGGTATCGATGTGGAGCTAAGTAACTCTATATTTACAATGTAAACTTACTTTCTCAATGTTTTTGTAGTTTATATTCAACCCTAATATTTTTATAGCACGATATTTGGGACTCAATATTCTGGTAATATACCTTAGATGAAGGATGTCACACTCAGTTGGCTAGTCCGTTCACCACCTACTTCCCAAGGCACAGAAGATTTGAATGTTATTTCATGTCACATTATTTTGATTTGAAATGCCTAGAGCCAGAAGGAGCAGAACAGGTCTCTTTGACAATGTACAGACCGAAAGTACATGGCACTTCCTTCCTTGTAGAAGCTGTTTGTAGGTCATGCTTGGCCTGTGGCTTGCTAGAAGGCGCCCAGCTATTGGCACTAGTTAATTTCTTCTGTATTAACCCCTTCCATGCTCATGACGGAACGGTTCCGTCATGAGCATCGGTTGAGCTGTGCTCATGACGGAACCGTTCCGTCATGGCCCCGCCCGCGCTCGAACCCTTCAGCACCGCGGAGGAATCCGCGCAGCGCTGAAGGGGTTAAGAGCCAGGGTACACTTACCGGACTGAAATGTAAGCAGTGGATGCATAAGTGCCCCCTGAGTTGGTAAGCATTTGCATGTGTGTTTATCACCGCAGCCTGTTCTCTATTACTACTCTGCAAAAGGATATGTTTTTGCCTTTTATGGGAGAATATCATAGATGTTTTCCCAGGTTTGGAAATAATTTGTGAATACCAGCAAGCAAGGATGTTTGTGAGTGCTCCTATATGTTCATGGCATTCCCACCTTAGAAAGTCGACATGAGCACCTCTTTTAAGACTCAGACCACTCAAAATCTGCGTGTAAATCCTTTATAGGTGTAAATCCATGTGTTGTGCAAAATAAAAATTGTAAAAAAACAATGTTTAAAAAAAAGGCTACATGTGGTAGTAAGATGAAATCACTAGTGCAAACACCTTTGAGGAAACGCTCGATGAGGGAAATGTTTTGGAGTTAAATGTACTATTCACTGTAGGTGCCATAGGGTAACAGACTCTGCCCAAAAGCTAATGTTTCGTATTTCAAAGCAGTATTACCTGGCAAGTAATTACAGCACAAAATCGGCATTTGGAACTTCTCTGAAATGTGCAATCCTTTGTCACAAAGAAATGCGTTGAGTTATTTTATTTGGAAACCTGTCGTTGCTCATGCCTACCCGGTATGACGGCAGACGATCGTTTTTTCGGTCTGTTGTGCTGTTTCAGAGCCGTGGAGTAGTCACACTGCAGTATATCGTGCTGAGTTAAAAGCTGCCACGACAAAACGCGTTAACACAAATACAGAACTCGATGCAAAAAACAAGCGGCCGTGAACGTGAAAGTAAGTGCGGAAAAAGCACGGCGCGCGCCCGCGCACATGCACTGTGGCTCTAGGCTGGCCTGGTAGCACTTTTTGGAGCCCTCTCAATAAGTCTCGCCAGACCAGCGCAAGCGCTGGGTCAGGCGAGACCTAACAACCAGCTCAAATGGTTCTTTTAAGTACTTTACCTGTAAAGTGATACTTGTGTGCCTTAGTTTACCCTCCATTGTGTTGGAATTTAGGTATTAGGCTCCAGGTAGCTCCTAGTCAGGATGATTCTTGAACAAAAGTAGGGCTGTTGGCCCTTTGAATGAGGCCTTTGTTTTGGGCCTACTTAAAAATTCAATTAAAAAATTCTTTATTTCGGCCAGTTTGGCCATAAAAGAGTACAGAGTAAAACAGAAAAGGGAGAAGGGGGAAGGGAAGGCAAGTAGCATTTAAATTTCATTTATATACACATGGCAATATTTTCGTACAGGCAAAAATACCCTCATTTGTACAGGCAAAAATACCCTACTTAAATTGTTCACTTGATCCAGCCCGGATCCAGGTTCGAGCTCAATAATAACTGCCTCATTCTTCTGACTGCTTGCATCAACCCTGCTGTTCAGTTAATACATATAATGGTAGTACCTTCTGTGTCCTGTCCTTTTCTTAAATCTGGGGTGTAGATGCTACAGGAGTAAATAATCCATGTCACAAGGGTGTGCATTTACATTGCAAAACTGGCTCAAGACCTTATTAAATAGAACTATATGTGTGCATAATTCACCTGTTTCGCACTCATTGTAAACAAAGGTTTGGACTGGTGATTGTCACAGATTTATATTGCTGAGTATAGCACTCAAATGCATGATCAGTTGCTTGGTGCACATAGCC